>NC_069371.1:53710000-54960000 GCF_021730395.1 Mercenaria mercenaria
AAGTGTTTGTATGGGAGAGGGAGGTGTAACGTGGTAGTGGGGTTGGGGGGAGAGGGTTTATTGAGTGTTTGTATGGGAGAGGGAGGTGAAACGTGGTAGTGGGGGGGCAGGGGGGGGGGGTAGAGGGGGTTTATTGAGTGTTTGTATGGGAGAGGGAGGTGTAACGTGGTAGTGGGGTGGCAGGGGGAGAGGGTTTATTGAGTGTTTGTATGGGAAAGGGAGGTGTAATGTGGTAGTGTGTGGGGGGGGAGAGAGGGTTTATTGAGTGTTTGTATGGGAGAGGGAGGTGTAACATGGTAGTGAGGGAGAGGGTTTATTGAGTGTTTGTATGGGAGAGGGAGGTGAAACGTGGTAGTGTGTAGGGGGGAGGGGAGAGGGTTTATTGAGTGTTTGTATGGGAGAGGGAGGTGTAACGTGGTAGTGTGTGGGGGGGAGAGGGTTTATTGAGTGTTTGTATGGGAGGGGGAGGTGTAACGTGGTAGTGAGGTTGGGGGGAGAGGTTTTATTGAGTGTTTGTATGTTTGTATGTGAGAGGGAGGTGTAACATGGTAGTGGGGTGGCAGGGGGAGAGGGTTTATTGAGTGTTTGTATGGGAGAGGGAGGTGTAGCGTGGTATTGGGGTGGCAGGGGGAGAGGGTTTATTCAGTGTTTGTATGGGAAAGGGAGGTGTAATGTGGTAGTGTGTGGGGGGGGGGAGAGAGGGTTTATCAAGTGTTTGTATGGGAGAGGGAGGTGTAACGTGGTAGTGGGGGTTGGGGGGAGAGGGTTTATTGAGTGTTTGTATGGGAGAGGGAGGTGTAACATGGTAGTGTGTGTGTTTGGGGGGGGGGGAGAAAGGGTTTATTGGGTGTTTGTATGGGAGAGGGAGGTGTAACGTGGTAGTGTGTGTGGGGGGGGAGAGGGTTTATTGGGTGTTTGTATGGGAGAGGGAGGTGTAACGTGGTAGTGTGTGTGGGGGGGGGGGGGGAGAGAGGGTTTATTGAGTGTTTGTATGGGAGAGGGAGGTGTAACGTGGTAGTGGGGTGGCGGGGGGAGAGGGTTTATTGAGTGTTTGTATGGGAGAGGGAGGTGTAACGTGGTACTGTGTATGTGTGTGTGTGGGGGGGAGAGGGTTTATTGAGTGTTTGTATGGGAGAGGGAGGTGTAACGTGGTAGTGTGTGGGGGCGAGGAGAGGGTTTATTGAGTGTTTGTATGGGAGAAAGAAGTGTAACATAGTAGTGGGGTGAGGTGCAGCATTGGTGTTAGAATACTAAGGTACAAGAAACTAATAGTGAACTGGGGTGGAGGTTAATATGTGGATGCACCCTCCATTATATAATACGTCTATTTTTTCTAACGGTGCATGAAAACCAATAATATTGATTACTGGAATATCTGAAAGTTGGATATGTTAGTCTTGCATCAGTTTAATAGACATATGATGTCCCTTTCTCAGTTTTGGAAAATCCTGGGCTGCTGCCTAGCTGTCTGATTTCTATTCCCAACTGACTTGTATAATTTTATCATTACAATACACAATATTTGATTTCTGAGATAAAGTAAATCTCTCTTCTGGCATACCAAATCAGCTTAATAACATTTGGGATGAATAGCATGTGGTTTCTCAAAATATGTTCTACCATTGTTTAAGACCACTAAGCAGTAGTAGGGTGCCATGCTTTAGCATGGTATTTTCTACATTTCCTAAAGGAAGACCATGCTATGTTGCATATTTTTTATAAAGAGGGAAACTTGAGCATTAACATGGTACTATGAGTTTGTGCATGTTCATGCTCCTTATTAGATTTATTGTCGTCTTCAAATAGACTGAACTCTTGTCACCAATATTATTGAGCCATTTTTCCCTCCAAGAAGTGAGGGCGATTCCATAAAGCACAGAAGCGCATCAAATTCTTTACCTAAACAAGAGGGCCATGAAGGCCCTGTATCGCTCACCTGACCTATTGACCTAAAGATCATCAAGATTAACATTCTGACCAAGTTTCATGAAGATACAGTCATAAATGTGGCCTCTAGAGTGTTAACAAGCTTTTCCTTTGATTTGACCTTGTGACCTAGTTTTTGACCCCACATGACCCAGATATAAATTTGACCTAAAGATCATCAACATTAACGTTCTGACCAAGTTTCATCAAGATATGGTCATAAATGTGGCTTATACAGTGTTAACTAGCTTTTTTTTTATTTTACCTGATGACCTAGTTTTGGCCCCATCTGACCCAGATTTAAACTTGAATTAAAGATCACCAAGATTAACATTCCGACAAAGTTTCATTAAGATATGGTCATAAATGTGGCCTCTAAAGTGCTAACTAATTTTTCCTTTGATTTGACCCGGTGACCTAGTTTTTGACCCCACATGATCCAGATTCGAACTAGACCTAAAGATCATCAAGATTAACACTCTGACTAATTTCCATGAAAATAAAATCATAAATGTGGCCTCTAAAGTGCTAACTAACTTTTCCTTTGATTTGACCTGGTGACCTAGTTTTTGATCCCATCTGACCCAGATCTGAACTTGACCTAGAGATCATCAAGATTAACATTCTGACCAAGTTTCATTAAGATACGGCCATAAATGTGACCTCTAGAGAGTTAACTAGCTTTTCCTTTGATTTGACCTGGTAACCTAGTTTTTGACCCTACATGACCCAGATTCAAACTGCACCTAAAGATCATCAAGATTACCATTCTGACCAAGTTTCATGAAGATACTGCCATAAATGTGGCCTTTACAGTGTTAACAAGCTTTTCCCTTGATTTGACCTGGTGACCTAGTTTTTAACCCCCGATGACCCAATATCAAACTGTCCAAGATTTTATTGAGGGTAACATTCTGATCAAGTTTCATTAAGATTGGGCCAAACTGTGACCTCTAGAGTGTTAACAAGCTTTTTCTTTGGTTTGACCTGGTGACCTAGTTTTAAACCCCAGATGACCCAATATCAAATTCATCCAAGATTTTATTGAGAGTAACATTCTGACTAAGTTTCATTAAGATTGGGCCAAAATTGTGATCTCTAGAGTGTTAACAAGCTTTTCCTTTGATCTGACCTGGTGACCTAGTTTTTGAACCCATATGACCCAATATCGAACTCGTCCAAGATTTAATTGTGGGTAACATTCTGACCAAGTTTCATTAAGATTGGGCCAAAATTGTGACCTCTGGAGTGTTAACAAGCTGTTCCTTTGATTTGACCTGGTGAGCTAGTTTTTGACCCCAGATGACCAAATATCAAATTCATCCAAGATTTTATTGAGAGTAACATTCTGACCAAGGTTCATTAAGATTGGGCCAAAATTGTGACCTCTAGAGTGTTAACAGTCAAATTGTTGACGACGACGGACAGACGGATGACGGACAGAAGACTGTCACAGGGCGATCACGAAAGCTCACCTTTGATGCATTTTCTGACTGAAAATAATACGTTTCAATTTTGATATATTACCTAGATTCTTATTACAATATCCAAAGTATGAATGACTGTCACTTCGTATTTTTTCTTTCAGGTCATGCCTCAGGATTGTAGAATATATTAGTCTGATATATGTATGTGTTATAAAATTAAATTCTAGAATCATTTCTATTACAATAATATCTATCATGTCGTTACTTGAATGTTAAAATTTCAGAACACAGCTTCTCGATATCTATCCAAAAATATTATATCTGGATTTGATTACACTTTTCTAAATACCGCCCAAATCTCCAGTTTACTGGACTACCTTTAGGGTCAAACAAGCTAATAATGAAACAGTTAAACAAATGAAACGATAGGTGCCAATATACCTACATTACAGAGCTAGTCAACAAATGAGACATTACTTGATGCAGCAGGTAAGGCACTTGATTATTTGCTGCTTGGAACAGAAAAACATCTAATTCCTAATCCAAACCAAGTGGTACCAAATATACCAGTAACTACATGGACTCTAGAGCAGACCCTGAAGGCAAAATCTCAATAGGATGTCCATAGTACAGACTTTCTCATGAAAAGATGTAAGGAAAGATGACAAAGTAGATGAAAAGAATCTAAGAGTTCCCAATCTGAGCAGAATTAAAAAGAGTGCGTTATAATGATGCTACAGACCAAGTTTGATGAAGATTAACCACACTGTTCTTGAGCAAAAGTTGGTTAAAGGATTTTTCTGTTTTTAGTTTAAGTGGCCTCTTCAAGGGGTCAAGTACTTGTGAAAGGACATCGCCAGGATGCTTAGTAACCAAACAGGTTCGTGTTATTCTGACCAATAATTTCAGAGATGTTTATACCAAATAGATAACTACAGATGTCAGATCATCCACCATTACTAACAGCTCACCTTGATGAGCTTAAAACTGTGATTTAGTGCCAACTTTATCACACACACCAGAATGATTCTTTTTATTTTAAAGTAGTTCCTTCATCAAACAGAAAGAAATGTGTCTTAAATTTGTTCTCATAAAGGCCAAATAGGACAAATAAAAAGCAGAATGAAGTTTTGTGAAGTGGTTTTAAAGCTGTGTAGGCAAGGCATTAATGTCATATAATGGCTACTGTCAGAGAAGTCTCTCTACAACACTCCTATGTGCTATTTATGTGCACTTCATACAAAAAATATTGAAAGATTTTATGAGGTTTCCCCTAAAATTCGTCACAACAGACCTTCCTCGTCTATCTCTGGTTAAGTAGAGTTAATGTCCAATGAGTTCTGCAGTCACACAGGAAGAATGTGCACAACTTCATTAAAGTCTATATATGGCAAGCAAGCTTTTGGCAGGTAATCAGTACCTTCTTTGATGTATAGGTCCAAGTCATGCAAAACTATCAGTGGGGAAATTCCTTGCAACAATATATCATCTGCCATGACGTCTCTAACAGCCAATTCTATTCTCTAATTACACCAAGAGGTAAGTATTTTAAGAGATATCACATCAACAGTATTGACTTCAACCATGAAAATAGCCCCTATTTCTATTAATGCTGATGTTTCAACATTTCCATAGATATCAAGTGTTACTCTGATTTTCAACTACATCAGGTTATTTCAAACTTATTTGAGGTACTTTTAATCTTAAAACCATGCCAAAACCATAGGTCCTGGGCAAAAATAAAAGAAATAGAAACTGACTTTGACTACAGTATCATAATGAATACTAAAGGGAAAACAAGAAATGACATTGCCACAGTAATGCCACTGTATCATGATAAAAACAAAGTGGGCAATATCAAAGGGAAAACAGATACTGACATTGACCTTAGTATCATGATGTATACACAGTGGGCAATATTAAATTGAAAAAGAAACTGACACTGACAATGTATCATGCTGTATACAAAGTGTGCAACAGAAACTGACTTGACTACAATCCCATGATGAATATATGACTTTGTATGCAAAAAAAATGAAGGAAAGACAGAAACTAACAATTTGACCAAGTACAAAATTATATCATGTGATTAATAACAAGAGGGCCTTGATGGCCCTATATCGCTCACCAGAGTTGATCTGGCCTACTGACCTAGTTTTTGACCCCAAATGACGCAGTTTCGAATTCAACCTAAAGATCATCAAGACAAACATTCTGACCAAGTTTCATATAGATTGAGTCACAACAGTTGCCTATAGTGTGTTCACAAGCTTTTCCTTTGATTTGACCATGTGACCTAGTTTTTGACCCCAAATGACCCAGATTAAAACTGGACCCAGAGATCGCCAAGACAAACATTCTGACCAAGTTTCATAAAGACTTAGTCAAAATTGTGGCCTCCAGTGTGTTCATAAGCTTTTCCTTTAATCTGGCCTACTGACCTAGTTTTTGACCCTACATGACCTAGTTTCAAACCTGACATAGAGGTGACCAAGTTTCATAAATATTGGGTCACAACTGTGGCCTCTAGAGTGTTCACAAGCTTTTCTTTTGATCTGGCCTACTGACCTACTTTTTGACCCCACATGACCCAGATTTGATCTTGACCTAAAGATCGTCGAGACAATCATTCTGACAAAATTTCATAAATATTGAGTCACAACTGTGGTCTCTAGAGTGTTCACAAGCTTTTCCTTTGATCTGGCCTACTGACCTAGTTTCTGAACCCACATGACCCAGATTCAAACATGACCTATAGATAAACATTCTGATTAAGTTTTATGAGTTTCAAACTTAAATTGTGGTATCTAGAGTGTTTACAAGATTTTCCTTTGATCTGGCCTACTGACCTAGTTTTTGACCCCACATTACCCAGTTTCAAAACTGACCTAGAAATCATCAAGACAATCATTCTGACCAAGTTTCATAAATATTGGGTCACAACTGTGGCCTCTAGAGTGTTCACAAGCTTTTCCTTTGATCTGGCCTACTGCCCTAATTTTTGACCTTACATGACCTAGTTTTGAACTTGACCTAAGGATCATCAAGACAAACATTCTGACCAAGTTTCATAAAGATTGGGTTACAAATGTGCCTCTAGAGTGTTCACAAGGCAAATGTTGATGCACGACTGACGCCAGATGCCGACGGATGCTGGACAAAGACCTGTCACAATAGCTCTGTTGAGCTAAAAAGTCTTCAATATCAAGGAAATCCTAAAACTAACATTTACCACAGTACATGATTGTATCATTATAAATATGAACAAGAGCTCGTCGAACACGAAATGCCCCCCTTGATGCATTTAGTAATTGCACAAGGAACAGAAATTATATGCACACTGTAAATAAGTATATGTAAACCATGTGACCCACAGGGCGGAGCCATATTTGACCCTTGGGGAATAATTTGAATAATCTTAGTAGAGGATCACTAGATGATGTCATATACAAAATATCAAAGCCCTAGGCCCTGTGGTTTTGGACAAGAGGTTTTTCAAAGTTTTTTCCTATATAAGGCTATATAAACCATGTGACCCTAGGGGTGGGGCCATATTTGACCCCAGGGAAATAATCTGAACAATCTTGGTAGAGGACCACTAGATTTTGCTACATACCAAATATCAAAGCCCTAGGCCCTATGGTTTTGGACAAGAAGATCAGAAACCATTTAACTGTTCCTGGCCAATGTGACCTTGACCTTTGACCTAATGACCTCAAAATCAATAGGGGTCACCTGCTGGTCATGACCAACCTCCCTATCAACTTTCGTGATCCTAGGCCTAAGCGTTCTTGAGTTATCATCCGGAAACTGTTTTACTGTTCAGGGTCACTGTGACCTTGACCTTTAACATACTGACCTCAAAATCAATAGGGGTCATCTGCTGTCATGGCCAACCTAACTATCAATTTTCCTGACACTAGGCCCAAGCATTCTTGAGTTATTGCCTGGAAACCATTTTACTGTTCCTGGTCACTGTGACCTTGACCTTTGACATACTGACCTCAAAATCAATAGGGGTCACCTGCTAGTCATGACCAACCTCCCTATCAACTTTCGTGACCCTAGGCCTAAGCGTTCTTGAGTTATCATCCGGAAACTGTTTTACTGTTCAGGGTCACTGTGACCTTGACCTTTAACATATTGACCTCAAAATCAATAGGGGTCATCTGCTGCTCATGACCAACCTCCCTATCAACTTTCATGATCCTAAGCCCAAGTGTTCTTGAGTTATCATCCGGAAACCGTTTTACTATTCAGGGTCACTGTGACCTTGACCTTTGACATACAGACCTCAAAATCAATAGGGGTCATCTACTGGTGATGACCAACATCCCTATTAACTTTCATGATCCTAGGCCCAAGCGTTCTTGAGTTATCATCCGGAAACGGATAGGTCTACATTCCGACCGACCGACCGACTGACAGACCGACCGACCGACATCTGCAAAACAATATACCCCTCCTTTTTCAAAGGGGGGCATAATTATGTTATAGCCAGGAAAGATAGAAACTGCAATCAATGATCAGACTAGCATGATAAAAAGTAGTTTACTGAAGGTTATTATAAACATTCTGCTAATGGAAGGGCCCTCAGCTCGGCTCACTCTCCAGTTTCACAAAAATACACTGCTAATAACAGTAACTTTACTGTGTAAATCTTTCTTATCAATTTAGATTTCCATTATTTCATTACATATGCAACATTAGTGATTATCTTCCTTTTAAAACATTTGTGTTAGTAAATTAGTTGATTTATATTGTTAAGAGTTAGGTACAGGTTTTGGAAAAAGAATTCGGACATCACCAAATCATAGAAAGAAAAGAGTTGTTTTAAAAGATAATTTTACAGCATATAAAACATATATATAAGTCTACAATAGCATGATCAATTTGCTCGCATATTTATTGAATTCTGGAAAGGTACTGTTCAATGCCTACACTCACCATTTTTAAAGAACTGTTACATGTCTATGTTTTGATGCAATTGCAATAATGTCCCAGTGCTAACTTCACATAACTAGGTTTTAAACATTGATTTGAACAATTTTTTACTTTTATTTCTTTACAAATGGCATTCCTTTATAAAGGGGGACAACTTCTGAGAATATTTTAAGTATCCAATGGTACAGGACAGTAAGGTAAAACATGACATTGTATAAAATGGTCAGGATTAATACTCCCGCATTGAGTGTACGCACGCATTGAATGAACACTATTAAACCTATGTTAAACCTAACCCTAACCTTTAGTCAGTATAGTGTACAATCAATACCACAGGTGCCCGTCCAGTCTTGGTGCCCATATGGGTGCCGCCCCCTCAAAAAAAAACAAAAAAAACAAGAGCCATGTTAGACATGGCTAATCCCCCCGCCGGGCATATTATAATTGTAGGCTAAAGTTCCTGGCAAGTTAGTGTCTGAAAGTATTAATTTTGGGGAAAGCTTTGAAGAACCGTTTAGTTGTGGTCCGCATCAGGGGTTTTAAAGATGTGGAAGAAAGAACAAGTCAGTGGTGAGGTGGTTTACTGCTAAATTAAAATACTGCTACTGTAAAAAGAAGGAACGGAAAGCTAACAGGGAACAAGAGTGCCAGAATGTTACAATATACGCCCGTCACAGCAAATTTCTTTACTCTAGCAGCTGTATCTGCAAATAGAATTTTAATTTTGTGGTTGTTTAGTAATCATTTTAAGTCTTTTGTTGTTCTAAGTCCACAAAAAAACTCCTTACCAGGTAGAGATACCTTAAAATACACCTAAAATTGGAAAGTAACATCTATGTTGTACCACAGGAAAGTGGTCTTGTTTTTTCCCCTACGGTCAATTATAACAAGAGGACCATGATGGTCCTGAATCGCTCACCTTCTCCACATGACCCAATTTTCATGAAGATCCATTGAAAAATATGGCTTCTAGAGAGGTCAAAAGGTTTTCCTTTTATTTGACCTAATGACCTAGTTTTTGAAGGCACATGACCCAGTTTTGAACTTGACATAGATATTATCAAGGTGAACATTCTCACCAATTTTCATGAAGATCTCATGAAGAGTATGGCCTCTA
Source organism: Mercenaria mercenaria (assembly GCF_021730395.1). Taxonomy (NCBI): domain Eukaryota; kingdom Metazoa; phylum Mollusca; class Bivalvia; order Venerida; family Veneridae; genus Mercenaria; species Mercenaria mercenaria. The sequence goes on from NC_069371.1 coordinate 53,719,415, forward strand.
GAGAGGTCACAAGGTTTATCTATTTTTATACCTACTGACCTAGTTTTGACCACACGTGACCCAGTTTCAAATTTTATATAGATATCATCAAGGTGAACATTCAGACAAATTTTCATGAGAATCCATTGAAAAATATGGCCTCTAAAGTGGTCAAAAGGTTTTTCTATTTTTAGACCTACTGACCTAGTTTTTGACCGCAGTTGACCCAGTTTCGAACTTGACCTAGATATCATCAAGATGAATACTAAGACCAACTTTCATACAGATCCCATGAGAAATATGGCCTCTAGAGAGGTCACAAGGTTTTTTTATTATTTGACCTACTGACCTAGTTTATGATTACAGGTGACCCAGTTTCGAACTTGACCTAGATATCATCAAGATGAACATTCTGGCCAATTTTCATGAAGATTCATTGAAAAATATGGCCTCTAGAGAGGTCACAAGGTTTTTCTATTTTTAGACCTACTGACCTAGTTTTTGACTGCAGTTGACCCAGTTTCGAACTTGACCTAGATATCATCAAGATGAACATTCAAACCAACTTTCATACAGATCCCATCAAAAAAATGGCCTCTAGAGAGGTCACAAGGTTTTTCTATTATTTGATCTACTGACCTAGTTTTTGACAGCATGTGACCCAGTTTTGAACCTGACCTAGATATCATCAAGCTGAACATTCTGATCAATTTTCATGAAGATCCATTGAAAAGTACGGCGCCTAGAGAGGTCACAAGGTTTTTCTATTTTTAGACCTACTGACCTAGTTTTAGACCGCAGTTGACCCAGTTTAGAACTTGACCTAGATATCATCAAGATGAACATTCAAACCAACTTTCATACAGATCCCATGAAAAATATGGCCTCTAGAGAGGTCACAAGGTTTTTCTATTATTTGACCTACTGACCTAGTTTTTGACCGCACTTGACCCAGTTTCGAACTTGACCTAGATATCATCAAGATGAACATTCAAACCAACTTTCATACAGATCCCATGAAAAATATGGCCTCTAGAGAGGTCATAAGGTTTTTCTATTATTTGACCTACTGACCTAGTTTTTGAAGGCACATGACCCAGTATCGAACTTGACCTAGATATCATCAAGGTGAACATTCTGACCAATTTTTATGAAGATCCATTGAAAAGTGTGGCCTCTAGAGAGGTCACAAGGTTTTTCTATTTTTAGACCTACTGACCTAGTTTTTGATGGCACGTGACCCACTTTCGAACTTGACCTAGATATCATCAAGTTGAACGTTCTGACCAATTTTCATGAAGATCTTGTGTAATATATGGCCTCTAGAGAGGTCACAAGGTTTTTCTATTTTTAGACCTACTGACCTAGTTTTTGATGGCACATGACCCAGTTTCGAACTTGACCTAGATATCATCAAGGTGAACATTCTGACCAATTTTCATGAAGATCTTGTGAAATATATGGCCTATAGAGAGGTCACAAGGTTTTCTATTTTTAGACCTACTGACCTAGTTTTTGAAGGCACATGACCCAGTATCGAACTTGACCTAGATATCATCAAGATGAACATTCAAACCAACTTTCATACAGATCCCATGAAAAATATGGCCTCTAGAGAGGTCACAAGGTTTTTCTATTATTTGACCTACTGACCTAGTTTTTGACCGCAGTTGACCCAGTTTCGAACTTGACCTAGATATCATCAAGATGAACATTCAGACCAACTTTCATACAGATCCCATGAAAAATATGGCCTCTAGAGAGGTCACAAGGTTTTTCTATTATTTGACCTACTGACCTAGTTTTTGAAGGCACATGACCCAGTATCGAACTTGACCTAGATATCATCAAGATGAACATTCTGACCAATTTTTATGAAGATCCATTGAAAAGTGTGGCCTCTAGAGAGGTCACAAGGTTTTTCTATTTTTAGACCTACTGACCTAGTTTTTGATGGCACGTGACCCACTTTCGAACTTGACCTAGATATCATCAAGTTGAACGTTCTGACCAATTTTCATGAAGATCTTGTGTAATATATGGCCTCTAGAGAGGTCACAAGGTTTTTCTATTTTTAGACCTACTGACCTAGTTTTTGATGGCACGTGACCAAGTTTCGAACTTGACCTAGATATCATCAAGGTGAACATTCTGACCAACTTTCATAAAGATCCCATGAAAATTGTGACCTCTAGAGTGGTCACAAGCAAAAGTTTACGCATGGACGCACGGACGACGGACGCCACGCGATCACAAAAGCTCACCTTGTCACTTTGTGACAGGTGAGCTAAAAATGTTACAATATAAGTTATTTATAGTAACAACTAAGGGAAGTTAATCTTAAAAAAAAAAAAAAAAAAAAAAAAAATGTAAGTTCACCCAAAAATCTTTACCAGGTAGAGATTGGTCAAAATATACCTCAAAATTGGATGTAGCATGCATGTTGTACTACAGAAAAGTGGTCTCGATTTTTCCCTACGACTAGTAATAAAAAAGTTACAATAAAAGCTATTTAAAGTAACAACAAAGGGAAGTAATTCTAAAGAAGGGAACTGCGCATGACACTTCGTCTCATGATGGTGTATAATTGTGCCAAGTTACATCAAAATCCCTCCATGCATGAAGAAGAAATGCTTCGGACAAAGTCATTCTTGTATCAGACATTTGGCCTCTAAGTGTGACCTTGACCTTAAACCTAGGGACCTGGATCTTGCGCATGACACTCCGTCTCGTGGTGGTGAACATTTGTGCCAAGTTATATCAAAATCCCTCTATGCATGAAGAAGAAATGCTCCGGACAAGGTTTTCATTCTTGTATCATTTGACCTCTAAGTGTGACCTTGACCTTAGACCTAGAGACCTAGTTCTTGCGCATGAAACTCCGCCTCGTGGTGGTGAACATTTGTGCCAAGATATATCAAAATCCCTCTATACATGAAGAAGATATGCTCCGGACAAAATTTTTTAAGAAAATATAATAAAGGGGAATAACTCAAAAAATAGGCAAGGTAGAGTTATTGTTCTTTCACATTGCACTTCCTCCCAATGTGTTGTGTCAGTGTATGAAGTTTGAAGAAAATCCCTCCAGTACTTTTGGAGTTATGCTCCGGACAAATTTTTTTAAGAAAATATAATAAAGGGGAATAACTCAAAAAATAGGAAAGGTAGAGTTCTTGTTCTTGCACATTGCACTTTATCCCAATGTGTTCTATCAGTGTATGGAGTTTGAAGAAAATCCCTCCAGTACTTTTGGAGTTATGCTCCGGACAATTTTTTTTAAGAAAATAAGATAAAGGGGAATAACTCAAAAAATAGGAAAAGTAGAGTTATTGTTCTTGCACACTGCACTTCCTCCCAATGTGTTCTATCAGTGTATGAAGTTTGAAGAAAATCCCTCCAGTACTTGCAAAATAACGGTGATGATCGGCCATTTTGTTTCAAAACGAAAGTGTAAACCTTTTTCGTTGTTTGCATCTTAGAATTTAAATCTAAGTTATTTAAGGCTGTTTACTAGGTAGAATAGGATTGTTAACTATGTTATAAATGCATGATGTGTAAACTGCAGCAGGGTAGCTTGCATTGGTACTGAACTGGACATTTTGGTTGTTCCACAGCGTGTCCTAGTAAACCTCCATAGCGCTACGGCAACACATGCACCTTTTCCATATAAGAGTATATACAGGGAAAAAAATTTTTTAGGCTTAAAACAGTGTTTTTAATTTCTTTTTTTTTTTTTCTGAGGCGGCGGCACACATATGCGCACCAAGACTGGACGGGCACCTGTGATCAATACCTGCGTACATTTAATAGGGGCGATTTAATGTTGGCGTGTATAAAACAGGTAGATTGTTGGTAAAAATGATGTTCCTTTACAAAACATTTCTGTGATTTGGTGATATACTTAACAAAAGTCACATAACCCAAATGAATGTGTACAGTCCAGCAGATATTTCATAAAATGACAGTCATGCGCCTAACTTGAGTAGCTTTTTTAACACCCCCACCCATAGACCAAAGACAGGAGGGGTATAGTTTTTGATCTCCATCTGTGCATCCCTTTATCAACTGAATGTGTTAAAAGCGATCTATACAGTATGCATACCAAGACTGAGGACATCTGAAGTTTGTATACCTACCTTGCTTACTTTTTGAGTTATGATCTTCTCTTTTATATACTTGTAACTCTCTTAACTAGTGCATAACTCCAAAAATATTACAGGAATTTTGCTAAAACTTCACAAAATGACAGAGGATATTAAGAGGATGTGCAATGTACAAGAACCATACCACTAACTTGCTTACTTTTTGAATTATCTCACTTTAGTAAACAGATATTTGTATTGGGTATAATTCTAGAAGTGCTGAAAGGAATTTATTAAAACTGTATACAATTGTACAAAGATAGCAAACCCTGGAAGAAGTACATTATAAAAGAACCTTTACTCAATCATTTACTTCAACAATTATCTCCCTTTATCAAATTTACTTATCTTAGAAATAACCAACAAATAAATGTATTCAAACTGCAAAGATAGGGATAGGTCAGAGGGCATACTGTATTGTCAAGGAAACATTTCAATGCAAGTTAGAACAGCACTTCTGGATAAAATTCAGAGTTGTGACCTTCAAGATTAGTATTGTATCTATGCAGGCTCTTCCCTTACGAATTGGTCTTAAATTCTTATTGCCAAACAAACAGTTTAGTTTTTTGCATAAAATGGAATAAAAATAATTTGTTTTTCAGAATTTGTAAGTTTTTCAAATATCTAAGTGCCTTTCAAACCCAGAAAACAACTGAGTTGAAGATCCAAGTCTCGAACGGACCTTAGTAACGTCACCACTGGTCAGTTTCAAATTTGAGATCAAATTAACCAATCAAGTGCTGGATTTGCGCCTCAGTTTTATAACTTATATCAGTATCCTCCAGTTACTGTAGAACAATTCCCAATTTGTCAAGAGTATTTCCCCACATTGTTAATATAAAAAATGCCACTAAATGTGATTTGCTTAATCAAATGATGTGTCAATTTCATTTGATTTATACATTTTCTTCTTTACAATATTTCTAGCTTTCATGGCTGATGTGAAAGGAAGCAGCAGCACATACACTAGAGTACCAGCATCTTCACAGTTTGGAAGTGGGAGGAGATGAAACTGCCAACCCTGTCTGAATACTTCCTGACAACTTTTAGACAATTAAAACAAATGATATACACTGTTCACATTAAGTGTTATTTCATTTCACTATGCATACAGGTATCATTATCTAGCTAATGGCACTATTTTCCAGGCAACCTTATCTTAAGATTGAAAATAAAGGATTATATAAAACTTCTTTCCTAAATCAGAAAAATCAACCAAAACAGCCATTTTTGACAAGTTCTCAAAAGCTATTGACCTGCATTGTAAAGCTGATCAGTGTGAACATGGCAAAAAATTACCATCACAATTTTACAAAATTTATTTCCTCAGACCTGATGCTTTCCAGGTGCAATTTTCCAGTCCTTTCATAAATATTTTACAGATGCATGTGGGAATTTAACGGTATTGCAAAATCAACACACTGAAAGTTGTTTTCAATCTGTTTTGGACTGTAAGATGCATTTACAATATATCTCTTAATTTATTGCCAAGTGGTGGCAGAGCTGCTTGTGGCCCGGTCTTTACTAGCTCATGAAACAGATGCTAATGCAGAGACAGTTTCTAAAATAACAGATGCACATACAGAAAGTTACCTCAGAATTTCAAAGTGATGATTACAGGCTAAAGAACTTGGCTCACCTGCATCATCTTGCCTGATTTGAAACATACTGATGCCTATTTGGGACAATAAAGGGCAAACAGTTTTGGTCAAGATCAATGTAAATTACAGCAACTGTCATGGTTCCTTGCATGTAATATCCTATAAATATTGAAGAAGAATGTGATATCATAGTTTGTGACAGCCTATTCTATTTCCTCCCGAGGGGCATTGATCCCTGTGCTTTTAATCAATTTGAAAAACAAATGTCAACATAAATAACATAAAACCTGCTGAATAATTAAATACATGCTAATTCTTTAACAAATAAATACTACATTTTCCAATTAACTAACTTGACATTTATGGCAGTAAGAGATTAAGCCATCATCTATGTGTCCCTGACAGGCAAAGTACATAAATATCAGAAATTTCAGCAGGATTTAGTTTTCGTGGTATTCGCAAACTTTCCATCATCCCAAAAATAAATAGTCAGGAAAGTTCTATTATTGTTATTGATAGTCCTTTATGCTCAAGAGATTAATCATATAATTTGCAAATATTCTACTATGCAAACCTATTCTAATATCTAATACAGGGAAATTCTATCCCCTTGAAAATATCTGATTTTTTAAACTAAACAAGAGCTCGTAGAACACGAAATCCTTCATGCATTCAGTACTTGCACAAGGAACAGAAATTATATGGTCACTGTGCATCATTCTACTGTTCTTGGTCAATGTGTCTTTGACTTTTGACCACCTGACCTCAAAATCAATAGGGGTCATCTGCTGGTCATGATCAGCCTTTCTATTAAGTTTCGTGATCTTAGGCTCAATCGTTCTCAAATTATCATCAAGAAATGGTTTAACTGTTCCTGGTCACTGTGACCTTGACCTATTGACCTCAAAATCATTAGGGGTCCAACCTCCCTTTCAGCTTTCATGATTTTTAGGCACAAGTGTTCTCAAGTTATCATCCAGAAATGGTTTAACTGTTCCGGGTCACTGTGACCTTGACCTTTGACCTACTGATCTCAAAAAATCAATAGGGGTCATCTGCTGTTCATGATTAACCTGCCTATCAACTTTCATGATCCTAGGCCCAAGTGTTCTCAAGTTATCGTCCTGAAACGGTTTAACTGTTCCCCCTGTAACAGCCCAGTTTTTCCCCCAGTCAGTCCTTTCCCCGAGGAAAAAACTGACTAGTCAATTCTTTCCCCCACGGAAAAAACTGACTAGTCAGTTTCTTCCCCCCCCCCCCTAGTCAGTTTTTTCCCCCCTTGGAATTATAGTTTTCTGATAGGGGAAGAAACTGACTAGTTAGTCAGATTTTTCCCTGGGGAAAAAACTGACTAGTCAGTTCTTTCTCCCTAGTCAAGTTTTCCCTTCAAGTACTGGTTTCTTTCGATATTGTTATTAGGGATAAAAGTGTCTATTCATTTTCCATTTAAATTTTAGATGAAATAGGTATTGTTTTTCATTTGAATAAACCTATGTTTCTTTTTTTGTAACTTTAATCAATGTTTTTTTTTTTTGGCAAATCGAGTTTTTTAACTTCTGTTTGATTGCCATTACTATTTAATATCTGTCAGGTGCGGGGAAGAAATTGACCGGTCTGTTCTTTCCCCCCTAGCATATACTTGACCTTTTTCTGACCTGTTAAGTGGGAGAAGAAATTGACTGGTCAGTTCTATCCCCCTTGCATATACTTGACCTATCAGGTGGGGGAAGAAATTGACCAGTCAGTTCTTTCCCCCCAAGACAGTACTTGACCTGTCAGGTGAGGGCAGAAATTGGCCAGTCAGTTCTTTCCCCCCTAGCCAGTACTTGCTCTGTTAGGTGGGGGAAGAAACTGACCGGTCAGTTCTTTCCCCCCTAGCATATACTTGACCTGTCAGGTGGGGGAAGAAATTGACTTGTCAGTTCTTTTCCCCCTAGGCAGTACTTGATCTGTCAGGTGGGGGAAAAAAATTGACCGGTCATGTCTTTCCCCCCTAGCCAGTACTTGCTATGTTATGTGGGGGAAGAAATTGACCAGTCAGTTCTTTCCCCCCTAAGCCAGTACTTGACCTGTCAGGTGGGGGAAGAAATTGACCAGTCAGTTCTTTCCCTCCTAGCCAGTACTTGACCTATCAGGAGGGGGAAGAAATTGACCAGTCAGTTCTTTCCCCCCTAGGCAGTACTTGACCTGTCAGGTAGGGGAAGAAATTGACCAGTCAGTTCTTTCACCCTAGCCTATAACTGACCTTGTCGTGTGGGGAGAAGAAATTTCTTCCTCCACCTAACAGAGATAGTACTGGCTAGCGGGGAAAGAATTGACTGGTTAATTTCTTCCCTCACCTGGCAAGTCAAGTACTGGCTCGGGGGTGAGGAAATGACCGGTCAATTTCTTCCCCCACCTAAAAGAGCAAGTACTGGCTAGGGGGATAAGAACTGACTGGTCAATTTCTTTCCCCACCTGATAGGTCAAGTTGGCTAGGGGGAAAGAACTGACCAGTCAGTTTCTTCCCCTACCTAAGAGAGCAAGTACTGGCTAGTGGGGAAAGAACTGTTCAGTCAATTTCTTCCCCCACCTGACAGGTCAAGTATATGCTGGGGGGAAAGAATTGACTGGTCAATTTCTTCTCTCCGCCCGACACGTCAAGTAATGGCTACGGGGTGAAAGAACTGACTGGTCAATTTCTTCCCTCACATAACATAGCAAGTACTGGCTAGGGGGGAAAGACATTACAGGTCAATTTTTTCCCCCACCTGACAGGTCAAGTACCAGCTAGGGGGAAAGAACTGACTGGTCAATTTCTTCTCCCCACCCGACAGGTCAAGGTACTGGCTAGGGGGAAAGAACTGACTGGTCAATTTCTTTCCCCACCTGACAGGTCAAGTACTTCCTAGGGGGGAAAGAACTGACCGGTCAATTTCTTTCCCTACCTGACAGGTCAAAAACTGGCTATACAGGGAGAGCTGACTGGTCAATTTTTTTTCCACCACACTAGAGCTGTTTTTGAGAAAAGGGAATGTCTCCCACAACTGCCTAATCATCTAAACAGCAAGTCTGTCTTTATATACTGTTTATTCACTACAATTCAATTGCCAGAACTCCAAAATGCCTAGACCGATTTGGCTCATTATCGAACTTGTCTGAGGTCTTATGGTCAAACGAGGAATGTTCTACTTAGAGTGCGGGACAAGAGTAAAAAGGCTTATTTTTCGGAATTCAAGGGCCGTAACTCCAAAATGCCTGGATCGGTTTGTCTAGTTATCAAACTTGGCCGAGGTCTTATGGTCGAAAACATTTTGTTCAAGTTTGGTGAAGATCAGATGAGAAATGTTTGACTTAGTGCGGACAAGTGTAAAAAAGCCAATTTTCCGGTAATTCAAGGGCCGTAACTCCAAAATGCCTGGACGGATTTGTCTAGTTATCGAACTTGGACGAGGTCTCATGGTCAAACATATGTGTTCAAGTTTAGTGAAGATCAGCTAAGAAATATTCGACTAAGAGTGCGGACAAGAGTAAAAACCCCAATTTTTGGTAATTCAAGGGCCGTAACTCCACAATGCCTGAATGGATATGTCAAGTTATCGAACTTGGCCGAGGTCTCATGGTCAAACACATTTTGTTCAAGTTTGGTGGAAATCGAATGAGAAATGTTCGACTTAGAGTGCGGACAAGCTTTGTGACAGACAGACAGACACACGGACACAAAGACTGGAGTAAATCAATATGTCTCCCACACCACTGTGTGGTGGGAGACATAATTAACATAGCAAGTACTGGCTAGAGGGGAAAGACATGACCGGTCAATTTTTTTCCCCAACCTGACAGGTCAAGTACTGGCTAAGGGGGAAAGAACTGACTAGTCAATTTCTTCCCCCACCTGATAGGTCAAGTATATGCTAGAGGGGAAAGAACTGACCGGTCAATTTCTTCTCCTCGTCCGACAGGTCAAGTACTGTCTAAGGGGGAAAGAACTGACTGGTCAATTTCTTCTCCCCACCCGACAGGTCAAGTACTGGCTAGGGGAAAAGAGCTGGCTGGTAAATTTCTTCCCCTTCCTGATAGCTCAAGTACTGGCTAGGGCGGAAAAACTGACAGGTCAAGTACTGGCAAGGGTGGGGGGGGGGGGAGAACTGACCAGTCAATTTCTTCCCCCACTTAAGAGAGCAAGTACTGATTAGGGGGGAAAGAACTGACCAGTCAATTTCTTCCCCCACTTGACAGGTCAAGTATAGGCTAAGGGGGAAAGAACTGACCGGTCAGTTTCCTCCCCCACCTAACAGAGCAAGTACTGGCTAGGTTGGAAAGAAGTGACTGGTCAATTTCATTTCCCCACCCGACAGGTCAAGTACTGGCTAGGGGGGAAAGAACTGACTGATCAATTTCTTCTCCCCACCCGACAGGTCAAGTACTGGTTAGGGGGAAAGAACTGACTGGTCAATTTCTTCCCCCACCTGACAGGTGAAGTACTGCCTAGGGGGGAAAGAACTGACTGGTTAAATTCTTCTCCCTTCTGATATATCAAGTACTGGCTTGGTGGGGGGGGGGGGGGAATAACTGACCAGTCAATTTCTTTCCCCACCTTACTGGTCAAGTACTGGCTAGGTGGGAAAAGAACTGACCAGCAGTAATTTCCTTACCTTTGAAGAAACTGAAACAGGAAAAAGGCCATCAATTAAAAAAAAATACAACAGAAATTAAAATAAGTTTATTTAAAAACATTTTTTTAATTTACACAAAATATGAAGCATATTTCTTATTTTATATGAAATTTAAATGAAAACCGACTACCGGAAATAAAAAACAGGCTAGTTAAGAATAACCAAGAATAGCCAGTTCCAATTCACTAACAGGGGAAATAAGGATTAAGAATTGACTAGTTAGTTTTTCCCCCCATAAGAATGATCAAGAGTAACAAGTTGCAGTTTGGGGGAAAAGCTTGACTAGGTGGAGGGGTGGGGGGGGGGGGGGGGGGGGGAAAGAAGTGACCAGTCAGTTTCTTAACCGGGGAAAAAACTGACTAGTCAATTCTTAATCCTCCCCCCACCCATCGTCAATTTTCCTGGCTATTCAGTTATTTCCCCTGTTAGTGAATTGGAACTGGCTATACTTGGTATTCCACAGATGACCAATAACCAAACTCTACCTAGATTTTATCAAGGCAATAATTCTGACCAAATTTCATAAAGATCAATTGAAAAATACAGCCTCTATTGCATACACAAGGTTTTTCTTTGATTTGACCTAGTGACCTAATTTTTGACCCAAGATGACCCATATTCAAACTTGACCAAGATTTTATCAAGGCAATCATTCTGACTTAATTTCATGAAGATCAATTGAAAAATATAGCCTCTATCGCATAGACAAGGTTTTTCTTTGATTTGACCTAATGACCTACTTTTTGACTCTAGATAACCCATATTCGAAGCTGACCTAGATTTCATCAAGCCAATCATTCTGACCAAAATTCATGAAAATTAATTGAAAAATACAGCCTCTATCGCATATGCAAGGTTTTTCTTTGATTTGACCTAGTGACCTAGTTTTTGACCCCAGATGACCTATTTTCAAACTCGGCCTAGATTTCATCAAGGTTATCATTCTGACTAAAATTCATGAAGATTACTTGAAAAATACAGCCTCTATCACATACACAAGGTTTTTCTTTGATTTGACCTAGTGACCTAGTTTTTGACCCCAGATGATCCATTTTCGAACTCGGCCTAGACTTCATCAGGGTAATCATTCTGACCAAAATTCATGAAGATTAATTCAACAAGAGCTCATCGAACATGAAATGCCCCCCTTGATGCATTCAGTAATTGCACAAGGAACAGAAATTATATGCTCACTGTAAACAAAAGTTCTACTGTTCTGGTCCAATCTGACCTTGACCTTTAACCTATTAACCTAACAAGAGATCACAGAGTGATCTTGGCACCGACCACCGAGCCATTTTTTAATGTTCCAAATTTCAAGACTAGCTCAAGATCAAAATCAAGGTCAGATTTCATTTTGGTACAAAACACTGTGCATGTGGTCCAAATTTGAAAGCTGCTGCTTGAGAAATGTGAAAGTAGGTCACTAGATCAATTTCAAGGTCAAAGTTCATTTCTGTAGACAGAAATATGCAAGTGCTTCAAATATGGAGGCTGTAGCTTGAGAAATGTGAAAGTAGGTACTAGGTAAAAATCAATGTCAAATTTCAATTCAGTACACAAAAATATGCATGTGGTCCAAATTTGAAGGCTGTAGCTTCAGGAATGTGAAAGTAGGTCACTAGGTCAATCTCAAGATCAAAGTTCATTTCGGTAGACAAAACTGTGCATGTGGTCCAAATTTGAAGGCTGTAGCTTGAGAAATGTGAAAGTAGGTCACTAGGTCAAAATCAAGGTCAAATTTCATTTCGGAACACAAAACTATGCATGTGGTCCAAATTTGAAGCCTATACCTTCAAAAATGTGAAAGTAGGTCACTAGGTCAATAACAAGGTCATAGTTTGTTTCGGTACACAAACCTATGCATGTGATCTAAATTTGAAGGCTGTAGCTACAGAAATGTGAAAGTTGATCACTAGGTCAAGATCAAGGTCAACTCATGTCAAGGTTTATCTTGTCACTCAAAAAAAAATACATGTGGTCTAAATTTGAATGATGTAGATTATAGACATGAAGATTCTTAGTTTTTCCCTATATAAGTCTATATCCTTAGGACTGCCAGCACATATTTATGCAATCTCGCAAGGCATATACAGTAAAATTCCTACTTACGACCACGCCGAAATTATGACCGCACCGCTAATACGCCCGATTTTGCAAAGAACGGAATATTTCCTTCTTAAAAGCAATGGTCGTTTGTCCGAAAATGCGACCAGACCGCTAATCCACTAATGCGACCACCAATTTCAGAACTGTTTGACTTTTTCACACTTAATTAATCACCGCAATTACGACCACTCAAATTTTTCTGTATGTTACCGCGAATCGCCGCAAGAATTAACACGTGCGACATCGTGTTAACACGTTAAGCGTGTACATTGTGTTAACTGCTAACAAGTCTTTTAAATGTCAACGCATCAAACTGTTTGATTGTCTGAAATTGTTTAAAGATGTTTGGTGTTTTGCATCGCTATTTAACATATTAAGAAATTGTTGAAATAACTAATTTATTTGTAATTAGACGAATGCCCGCTGATCGCCCGCTGATCAAATTGACCAGATTAAAACAGATTTAATTAGATGTAAACGGTGTTTGTTTGTTATTATTAATGTAAATACGTTTGGGATTTCAGCAGAGAATGAAGTTTAAAAAGGTTTGATATTGTTGTAATTGTTTTTAATTGGTCAAAATTCAAATCATTATCAGTGAAGTGCGTCCTTAATTAATACACAGTTTGATCTGTAATTCTTTGATTAACACAGTGATCAAGTATTAAAGGCTAATGAAATGCTTATCTTTATCAGTCTTCTTTCGTATCTGATACTAACATAGTCATGGAAAAACGAAAACGGAAAGTCTGCCAGACCTTTCCCGTACAGCCTGGTCCACTAATCAGACCAGACCGCTAATAAGACCAGTTTTACAAAGAACCATGGGTGGTCTTAATAGTGGAATTTTACTGTATATGTTTTTGACAACACAGAAAATGACGTCACTCGTCATTCAGCTATTCCCGGAAGTAAATAAAATGAAAGTAGAAATGCTAAACTTGAAAACGAAAGCTGCATTTTGATTCGTAGATAGTCAGGGGTCACGCGCAGGGGTCACCCGGTCTAAATGTATGCGCGTGGATTTCTTTTTGCTATTGGGGAGCCAATTTTCAGCACTTTATTACGAATTGAAATTACCTGGGCTTTAAGTACAGCATGTCAGCTTTCAATCTATGAAAAAATATTTGAGCTCTGGATAAACAGAAATCCCACAGGGGTCCGTAACGGACCAAGGGTACATTGATAATTTTGGAACTTCATCAAATCACTCAAAATGTCATTTTTGATGTTGTCTGAGAGTGTCAGTATATGCCTCAGATGTAAGATATAACTGTATTTGAGAGCTGCAGACCTAGACATTTCAGAAATATTTTCAAAATAAGTTTCGTGTAATAAATGTTGTTTCTACGGAAGCGTGAAAGGGCCATCAGACGCTAATACGTTTTAGTACGTTAAGGCTGCGGAAAGGATATGAACCATGTGACCCTAGGGGTGGGGCCATATTTGACCCTAGAGGGATAATTTGAACAAACTTGGTAGAGAACCACTAGATGATGGTACATTACAAATATCAAAGATCTAGTCTTTGTGGTTTGAACAAGAAGGTTTTCAAAGTTTTTCGCTATATAAGTCTATGTAAACCATGTGACGCCCAGGGCGGGGCCATATTTGATCCTAGTGGAATAATTTGGACGATCTTAGTAGAGGACCACTAGATGATGTCATATACAAAATATCAAAGCCCTAGGACCTGCGGTTTTGGACAAGAGGTTTTTCAAAGTTTTTTCCTATATAAGTCTATATAAACCATATGACCCCCGGGTGGGGCCATATTTGACCCCAGGGAAATAATCTGAACAATCTTGTAAGAGGAGCACTAGACTTTGCTACATACCAACTATCAAAGCCCTAGACCCTGTGGTTTTGGACAAGAAGATCAGAAACCATTTAACTGTTCCTGGCAAATGTGACCTTGACCTTTGGCCTAATGACCTCAAAATTAATAGGGGTCACCTTCTGGTCATGAACAACCTCAATATCAATTTTCTTGACACTAGGCCTAAGCGTTCTTAAGTTATCATCCCGAAACCGTTTTACTGTTCAGTGTCGCTGTGACCTTGACCTTTGACATACTGACCTCAAAATCAATAGGGGTCAGCTGCTGGTGATGACCAACCTCCCTATCAACTTTCATGATCCTAGGCCCAAGCATTTTTGACTTATCATCCGGAAACCGTTTTACTAATCAGGGTCACTGTGACCTTGACCTTTGACATACAGATCTCAAAATCAATATGGGTCATCTGCTGGTGATGATCAACCTCCCTATCAACTTTCATGATTCTAGGCCCAAGCGTTCTTGAGTTATCATCTGGAAACGGATTGGTCTACATACAGACCGACCAACAGACAGACCAACCGACCGACAGACATACTGACATCTGCAAAACAATATACCCCTCCTTCTTCGAAGGGGGGCATAAAAATACAGCCTCTATCGCATACACAAGGTTTTTCTTTGATTTGACCTAGTGACCTAGTTTTTGACCCCAGATGACCCATTTTCGAACTTGGCCTAGATTTCATCAAGTTTATCATTCTGACCAAATTTCATGAAGATCAGTTGAAAAATACAGCCTCTATCGCATACACAAGCTAAATGTTGACAGACAGACAGACGACAGACAGACAGATGCCGGACATCGAGTGATCAGAAAAACTCAGCATTGCTCAGGTGAGCTAAAAAAATTGAAAAAATTCTCTGCCTCGAAGCAACATCTAAATATCAAAGATGATACAGCTTTTTCATAAATGTTATAACGTTAATAAATACTAGATGCCCACGGGAAAAATGTGGAGCCCGCCAGGTGTCAAAAGGACTAACAGCAGCAAGTTTTGACCTTTGACCTCTAAGTATGACCTTGATCCTTGATGTAGGTGTCTGGGAGTTGCACCCAACACTCTCACTGAGGCAAACATATATGCCAAATAAAAAAAAGATTGCTTTATGCATGCCAGTTACAGTCCGAACAAGCTCTAAAATGAATTTTGACCACCAAGTGTGACCTTGACCTTTGAGATAGGTACCCGCTATAAGCGCATGACAATCAGTCTAAGAGGTGAACATTTACACAAAAAAAACCCTAAAGACTGCTCCAAACTTAAAAAAGTAATGGCCTGGACAAGCTCTAAAAAGACCATTGACCCCTGACTGTGACCTTCACTTCTGAGATAGGAACCTGAGGTTTGCACATGACACTCCGTCTCATTGAGGTAAAAATTTATGCCAAATATAAACAAGATTCCTCAAAGCATGTCATGTCTAAAATCGGGATATTATATATTGTATTAAATGTTCTTTGTATCTTTGTTAAAGAGTTTTTCCTTTGCAGTCTTAAAATTGGCTATTTCTTTACATTTCAAGAAACATTCATGCACTAAAAACATTTTTTCAAATTAACTAACTAGATACCTGATTTATTAAGTAGAATTACAGCCATACTGCTATACAGCATGGAGCTGCACAATGTCACATCTACCCAAAGTTTACCAATGTTCTTTGTCATTGAGATACCTATGGAAGTCTCAATCAAGCTCCTGAAGTATGAATGTAACTGTGACAGCATTGAAACTGCAGCCAAATGACTAGTTTAAATCAAGCTTCACTGAGAAAACAGAACCTATCTAATATGACTGTATTAAACTGTGACAGATTCAGATAAGACAGTTTAAATCAAGCTGTACATTATGACTGTAACCAATGCGGCCACAGCAGATTCAGTTCCTAAAATATGGCTGTAAGCACAGAAGGCTTTTCAAGCTTTAAATTAAACTCCTATAATTTTACTGTTACCAACTGCAATACAGGAGATTCATTCACATGAGACATTTAAAATCAAAGGGTACAATATGATTGTAACCATGGCAGCCACCAGAGATCTAACAAGAGAGGTTTAAATAAAAAAAATCCCTACAATTATAACTGTAACTATGGCAGCCAATGAAACTCTTAATCAATTTTGTTTGTTTGCTTGTTACACCAACATAATTTTAGGTCATAATAATGGCGACTTTCCAGTTTTTGATGGGAGAGGAAGACCACAGTGGCCCCTTTTTACTCTGTCAACAGAGATTTACATCTTATCCTTACAAAATGACTGTAAGGAAGGCCGTCACTGCAGGTACAAAACTGGAGATTCATTCAGTACAAAGCTGTATCAATCAAGTCTCTTCAAATTATAACTGTAACTACAGCAGCCATTTAAACTGCAAAAATGGAGATTCATTCAGTAAAGACAGGTTTCAATAAAATTACCCCTTCAGTATAACACAAACCATAGCAGCCTCACTTTTCTTGGGGTAGATGCAGTGTTCTCTTTAACTTACATTTACTTGTTTATTTCAGGTTTTCTTACATAAAGTCAACAAGTGAACCCTTGGGAAGGGCAAATTTTGTCCTCAGAGGAATGATTTGAGCAAATTTGGTTGAGGACTACTACACAATGCTACACATCAAATTATAGTTATGCTTTAGGATATGAGGTTTCAAACAAGATTTTTAAAGTTTTTCTTTTATAAGGCTATGTCTGTCAAAAACAAGAGGTGGGGAAATTCCCAGAAAACCACATTTTTCAAACATTTCTATTCTAAGTAACACTGATTTTGACCTAACTGTGACCTTGACCCTTGTAGCCAAAAAAACCCAACCCCCTAACCTTTCTTTCCTATTAAGCAAACCTTGATTCCATTCACCCCAAATTTGACCCAAACCTTGGCCTTGCTATGCTACATATATGCCAAGTTTCATTTCAATATCTCAACCCAAATTTAAGTTATAGAACAGAAACCAAACCCTTGACATCTCTATCCATCCATCCATCTGTCCTGAACAACATCGCAAATCTAATAACTATGTTTCAACTTTGAAATACCTGGTTAACAAAAAAATCCCTGCAGTGTGGCCAGTTTTGACTAAATGCCATGATCTGAACAAATTTGGTAGGACCATTAAACAATGCAGCAAACCTAATATTAAAACTCTTGGCCTTGCAGTTTTGGATTAGAAGATTTCTTAAGTTTTCCCTTTTGCTTTGCCATGGCAAGCAGAATTCTGCATAGAATGGAAGTCTTTGAACAACTCCTAACAATTGTCTAATTTTAAACAAAAGCAAGAACTTTTAGTTGGTCACTGGTGAAGCTCTAATTTTGAGTCCCATTGAGTTTTACTATGTTTGCCTTAAAATTTTCATTTAAACATTCGAACAAAGTCATATTATAATCATACTTACTGTTTCGGAAATTATCTAATTTGCTGTTACGTAAGTTACGTATCTCTGGTAAGACTTGAACTTTGTTAGGAGCATCTGTGATATCTTCATAATTTATAATAAAAAGAATTATCTCCCCATGTTCGTTCTTCACTGGTGCAATCAGGACACTGCATAGAAATTTCTCCCCTGAAAATGAGAAAACAAATATGTGATCAATAAGAAATGTCAGCAAAGCCCTGATAGTGACTGGTGGAACCATACTTGGTATTGGTTTATAGAAATTAAACTTAACAAAGTGAATGATGTCATATCATGGATTCTTAAGATTTTTGTAATAAAACGCACGCATTGAATGTACACTGTTAAACCTATGTTAAACCTAACCCTAACCTTTAGTCAGTATAGTGTACACTCAATATGTGCGTACATCCAATAGGGGCGATTTAATGTTGGCCTTACAATTTAACCTCTAATGATGACTGTCATCTAAACTAAAATACTGGTTCAGTCATATCAATTATATGCACTTAAACCAAACCATTGCCATTTAATAAATGTACAGTAACTCTCAAACCCTTCCCAATGCAGTATTTCTTCAAACAAATACACTGCAGTATAGTCATGGGTATTGCAAAACTCCTTGCCATTCTTAAATTAATTATGATTGTATCATGGTTTACCTGCAGTGTCATTATAACTGTTAGGCCAAAGTTTTTTAATAACTTGGGTTACGGGAGCGCCGGTCCTAATTCTCCAAAAATCAAAATAAAAATAAAATTCAAAATTGCGATTTTATTTTTATTTTCGCCGACGCTTGCATCTACGTTCCATGGTGGAAAATAAAACAGTGTCTATATTAACCTACAATAAATATCACAGCGCGTACAAAGGACTTCCGATATTCTCAAAGGACGACAAAATCAATACACCGTGACGTAACTTTACTAGAATGATGTGACTAGCTCCACCCCATAACTAATCAAAGCGGATTAACACTTGATGATTGACAGCCTCGTAAAAACTGCCGGCAGTGTTTGAAGTGTGTGAAAGTATCGTGTCTGATAGAGAACGTCTGTAAATATAAACCGTTATCCAGATCAGCTGACATGTTTAGAAGGCGTTAATTGCAGACAACAAAAGGCTTGGATTAAATTGGTGAAACAAGCTCCTAAGTTGGAAGACAAAGTAACTTAATTGTGGAAAATATATCGATAATTTCAGCACAAAAACCTCAGCAAGTAACTATATTTTAGCAAATGACATTTCACATCCAGTTTAAATTAATACACTTTTTCCGACCGGTAATAAATTTGCTACTTACTTTGGATTTTCATCAATGATAAATCCTTTTACAGTATTTTTAGAAGAAAAAAAAAACATTCAATTTGTCTCCTGACCTCTTAAAAACTGATATCTTTGACACATTTCGACCAGCACATGGCAGCTGACATCAAAAGGAGTGTCGGCAAAATTCTCCTTTATTGATTTTCTTTGATGTGGGATAAAAGTTAACTGGTTGGGTATTGCAAGGTGAATGAGTAATTTGACATAATTCTACTCCAAGTAAAATGTACTTCAGATTTTTTTAAGTGGATTTTCGTTTTGTAGCTGAAAAACAGTAAGTGTGGTGATTTTAATAAAATGCTGACTGTTGCTATAAATTTAAAAAACAATAAAATATTTTTTGTTAAATAAGATGTTTTCTAATCAATCTATAGTCTATAGTGGTCCTTTTCTCTAAATTCTATTATTTTATGCACTGTACTGAACCAATTAGTATGATGATGAAAGTAATGATTCACGCTGTCGATCACCACTTGAGCCATTTGCGACAAAAAAATTAAATGTGGCTCTGAAATTTTCTAATAGGCGAAAATGGCCCGAAGCTATGTCTGTCTGCAAAACTACGAATATTGCCAGTTTTACGAACCAAAAGGTGTGAAAAATCGATGATCTGTGTAGACACAACATCTGTTATAATTATTGAAAGGGAGGGAGCCAATTTGCAAATTTTTTATTTGATCAGGCAGTTAATTGGCGATAATTAGATTATTGAATAACAAAATGGATAATTATAATCAACATTTTGTGCACTTGAAACGATTTTATGAGCAGTCGGCCGTTAGACAAATTTTCTATGATTGCCGAGGGTTAGTTTGGGCAAAAACAAATAAAAATGCTTTACATAAGCAGAAATTGTAAGTATTGAATAGCTATGATGATAGAAAAGCAATAAAACATAGGTATTTTATCAAATATTTAATTCTAACTTACGTTTTCTGAATTTGTCACTCGTTTTCACGACCATGATTTTCGGATATTTCTGTCATTTCTGACGAGATTTTTTAGTGCAATCTTAATAAAAAGCCAATAAAAAGTCTACATTTAAGAAAAATATGACAACTGTTGCAAAAGGAGCTCTTATTTTGAAGTATTTTTCGAGAATACAACATGCGAAGGCATCGAACCCCACCCACTTATAGGCAATGTGCAAAATAAAACACTGTTTTTTTTAAATTTTCTATTTTGACATCTTTATTTTCAATGTGATTTTCAGAATTTTTTTATTAAATGACAGAATGATGTTTATAAAAATGATAATTTTAGAAATTAACACAAATTTATTTTCTAAATAGCTTTTTAAAGGGTTACTAAGAAATATGTAATAACTACATTAATTTCTTGAGTAGTACGAGTACTTTGGTACATATAATGTAGTCCTACAAGAACGTCAATGCTATACTTTCGCCGTTGTTGGCCTCATAATTTTATCTTCGGAAAAAGCAGTGGCTCAGAGAAAAAAATTCCCAGTGTGACATCATAATTTATGATGATGATGGTGATGATAATGGTACTGAAAGTAACTGTACAAAGTGAAAATATGTAGGACTCCAAGAAAATTTAAGAGGGACTCCAAAATCTGAATGTTAGGCAGTCCTGACTCCATGAAATTGAATCATAATGGAAGCCCTGCAAGGGTACTGAACTCCATGTATGGACCAATTACTTTTAATATTTTAAAACATTTGAAACTGAGTAATATTACAAAATCTTGAACTATTAAATAAAAAGTATGTGTAAGTTTGAATGTAGTACCTTTGCTGATTGTTTTTAAAATTCGCAATTTAAATTTTAAAGTCTACCTCAAATTACTTTCAAAGTTGTAGCCAGATATGGAGTTCAGTAACTTTTAAGAGACCCCTCTCACTTAACAGGCTTGGGACTGTCTGGCATGTATTGTGTAAAATGGCCCATGTCGGAGCATAAATACATCCGTGCAGACTGATGGTTGTCTGCACTGTTCGCTATTCAGTCAGTACATTTTGAGCGAACACCCCTTCAAATGATAAATGGTATTGCCCAAATTGAATGATGAACCTGTCCATTTTAGAAACTTAGCGTGCTAAGGGTTAAAAGGTCAGAAACACAATATGCATAGGATGTGACAACAATACTACACTACACTATATATAATCACACCAACACCAGAAACAGAATACAATGCCAGGCATGTTTAGTCTCTATTTATTAGCAAGCTATATATATGTTTAAAGCAGGCAAGCAACATGCAAAAAAATTCAAGTATTTAATAGTTTCTACAACATTATATTATAACATACAACATGGAGGCTTTAATAAAGAAAGTGGGAATAAAATGCTTCAAATTGGGAAAATAACTTGTCTGATTTATCTAGACTGTGTTGTGAATCTACATTTGCCTGAAACAACAATTTTTTTTAACCCAGTGGCACTTTTTACAAAATAAAATTTTTTGTGGTTTTTTTTCATTTTATTATTTTTTTTTTTTCCGATGCTAACATTTTCCTACTTTATTTTTATTTTTATTCCCTCCTCCTTATGCTGATTTTTGGAAAATCTCCCGTAACCCAAGTTATTAAAAAACTCTGGCCTTAACTTCTGTAATATTCTTCAACGGAGGAAGAGGCGTGACTATAAGCCGTACCCTAACTAAGTTAGAGAACTTGTCTTAGGTCCTGCCTACATATAGAATACTGTAGGGAAATGTTGAACTTTCTGAAACCGTTCTCTATTTCAGTTAGAGTATGCTTGTCATGCTTAAAATGGAATGTTAACTTGTCAATCAAAATTAGTAGCTGAATGGCCGACCATGATACAAAACAGAAAGCGTAGAGGCCACTCGTATAAGATTATTTCTCCTGAACCTCTACTCTTTCTATTACTTGTTTTATATAATATCAAAGTTCATTTGTCACCATAAATTTAAAGTATTTGCCTCAACTTGAGAACTCAGTCCTTAGAATTAGAGAAGGTTGGTCAGATAACAAAACCTATCTATAATCTTTTAATGCTGGGTTTAAAGGGACAAATCATATCCCTGCACAGATTTTTAAAACAATAAGCAACAATATCAATTATCTAACTGCATTTCTTAACTATGGTGGCTGATTAAGGGCATTTGGTCATGTTGCACAGTGTGTGTGCGGTTTATGTAGTGCATTTCGTTGTGTTGTCCTGGTGTGAACTACAATGTGCCATAACATAATTTTGAAAGTTTTGTGTGTGACCTTGCAACAAAATGACACTCACAATGACACATAAGGAAACATAGAATGTGACAAAACGAAACATTTTATTTTGTTTAGCCACGCATGCCATCAACAAAAATTTTATAGGCATGCATGCTTACACCAAATATTTTTTTTTGTTTTAAGCTGGTGCATGCTGCGGGATAACACAATAACATGAGCTACATAGGCAAACAGACACCATACTAAACAGAGGGTTTCACACTTAAAATATAAACAAAATGCAAGTAATTTCTAAACTGCTGCTTCGCAACATACACAATGCACAAAAAACTGTTTTCTAGCTTATCTTTTAGAACAGACACTATCAGACTTCTCAGCTCATAGTTTATAAAATGACCACAAATCCTTGAGACAGGAGATTCATTTCTGTCAGAAATGTCCAATAAAGCAGATTAGGGGGATGCACAAATTGACTTCTAGTACCAATATAAGCCTATTACCTATCACATATCACCTACAATATTGGGTAAGGGATAGAAATATGACAGGCCAATATGTTAACTTATCAATCAACATACATAAACTGTCATGCCAGATGCTGAAGGATAACTGGTGAATTTTCTCAGAAGTTTCTTTAAGATAATGTAGACATGTTCCTACTATAATAAACATTGAGATAATGTGCATCCAGTAAGGGTGCAGAGATATCTCAAGCATTTCATGAGAAACTGTTTATGAAGTTTTTTTTTATATTTTAGCTCTAACCAGCAGAACCATCTGAACAAAACAGAAAAGGTAAATGCAAGGATGGAATTGCACAAGTTGGTAAAGATTCATCAAATTGTTCATTAGAACAAGTCTTTTAAAGATTTTTCTACATTTAGCCATGATATGGGTCAAGCAGAACCATTTGAATAAATCTGAAACATTACATACATGAATGCTGCTGACAAACATTGGTGAAGATCTGCCAAGAAGTTCATGAAAAGAGGCTGTTAAACAGTTTTTCTATTTGAGTTCTTGTGGCCCCAATAAGTAGCCAAAAAGAACCACTTTAATAATCTTGAGAAAGGCCCATTCCAGCATGCTACAGACCAAGTTTGGTGTAATTCTGACCAATAATTTCAGAGAAGATGTTAAAGTCAGAATACTGATGCAGGGCACTGGACTATGGATGACAGATGAATGCCAGACCAGGAACCTATAACAACAAAAGGGCCATGATGGCCCTATATCGCTCACCTGTTATCATTACACTTGAGGACAAGAAGGTCCTCAGAAAAAATATCTAAGTCCAAAGGACAGGAACAACAAGGGGAAGAAATTTAACCAAAAAGAAAAAAAAATCTTACAATGTATAGATATGTTAAAATACACCTAAAAATTGGAGGTACCATCCATGTTGTACCACAGAAAACTGGGCTCGTATTTTCCCTATGGCCAATAATAAAATAGTTACTAAAAATAAGCTATTTATAGTAACGTAAAAGGGAAGTAATTAAAAAAAATATTGTAAGTGGACAAAAGAAGGATCTACCAAATAAATCTTTTGACATAAATGAAATTTCAGATCAGTATCTTCATTAGTTATGGAGATATAACAATTTTAATTTGAAATAAAGGGAAGTAATTTGACATAAAATCAGTCCATAGTTATCTACCTTGATTGTCTCAGTCCAACTAATAACAATAATGAAATTTCAAGTAAGTCCTGTAAGTACTTACTGATATAAATCCATTATGATTCCAATCAGGGGAGGTAATCAGATATAAAATAACTCTGGAACCTATGATTGGATCTGATTTGTCATGGAATCCAAGATTTACTGTTGTTGAAGATATTTTGGAAGTTTGTATCAAATAAAACCATAAATGAAGTCTCTATATGGCTGCAAAAGCCAAAATAGCCAATTTTGGACCTTTAAGGGGCCATAACTCTGGATCCCATGAAGGAATCTGGCCAGTTCAAGAAAGGAAGCAAGATCTTGTGGTGATACAAGTCGTGTGCAAGTTTGGTTAAAATAAAATCATAAATGAAGCTGCTATTGTGCAGACAAGGTCAAAATAGCTAATTTTAGCCCTTTCAGGGGCCATAACTCTGGAACCCATTATGGGATCTGGCGGGTTCAAGAAAGAAACCAAGATCTTATGGTGACACAAGTTTTGTGCAAGTTTGATTCAATTCAAATCATAAATGAAGCTGCTATTGTGCAGACAAGGTCAAAATAGCTAATTCTGGCCCTTTCAGGGGCCATCACTCTGGAACCCATAATGGAATCTCACCAGTTCAAGAAAGGAACCGAGATCTTATGGTGATACAAGTTGTGTGCAAGTTTGGTTAAAATAAAATCATAAATGAAGCTGCTATTGTGCAGACAAGGTCAAAATAGCTAATTTTGGCCCTTTCAGGGGCCATAACTCTGGAACCCATAATGGGATCTGGCTGGTTCAAGAAAGGAACCAAGATCTTATGGTGACACAAGTTTTATGTAAGTTTGATTAAATTCAAATCATAAATAAAGCTGCTATTGTGCAGACAAGGTCAAAATAGCTGATTTTGGCCCTTTCAGGGGCCATAACTCTGGAACCATAATGAGATCTAGCCAGTTCAAGAAATGAACCAAGATCTTATGGTGAAACAAGTTGGGTGCAAGTTTGGTTAAAATAAAATCATAAATGAAACCACTTTCGTGCAGACACGAAATTGTTGATGCACGGATGGACGGACGGACGCACAGACTGACGACGGACGAAGGGTGATCACAAAAGCTCACCTTGTCACTATGTGACAGGTGACCTAATAAAATTGTTGACAAAAACTTAATGTTAGTCTGAGTGAAGCATCCTGATACGCTGAACTATTTGCTGAACAACATAAAGTCTCTTATTGGTCTGTACATATCCCTAAATACATAATTATAATTATAAAATGTAACAACGGGCATAAACCAGAAAATGCTTTTGTAAAAAAGCGCATGTCTCCCCCAATGCATAGTCATATATGCAAGAAGTCAACAGGGGACAAGAGCGAAAGTCAAAGAAACACTGATGGTTGGCTGCAACAGGGATCACCTACTTGGCATGTCCAATGATCCAACTAAGTTTAAACATTCTGAGCCTAGTGGTTCTCAAGTTATGAAATGGATACGGTTTTCCATGTTCAGGCTCCTGTGACCTTGACCTTTGATCAAGTGACCCCAAAATCAACAGGGGTCATCTACTCTGCATGTCCAATTATCCTATGAAGTGTCAACTTTCTGGGTCAAGTTGTTCTAAGTCAATTTCCAAGTTCAGGCCCCTGTGACCTTGACCTTTAACAAATTGACCCCAAACACGATAGGGGTCATCTCCTCTGCATGACCAATCATCCTATGAAGTTTTAATATTCAAGTTGTTCTCAAGTTTCTGACTGGAAATTGTTTTCCATGTTCAAGCCCCTGTGACCTAGGCCTTTGATCAAGTGACCCCATAATCAATAGGGGTCATCTAGTCTGCATGTCCAATCATCCTATGAAGTTTCAACATTCTTGGTCAAGTGTTTCTCAACTTACTGGCCTGAAATGGCTTTCCATATTCAGGCCCCTGTGACCTCGACCTTTAATAGAGTGACCCTAAAATTGATAGGGGTCATCTCCTCTGCATGACCAATCATCTTATTAAGTTTCAACATTCTGGGTCAGGATGCTCTCAAGTCACTGGCCTGAAATGGCTTTCCATATTCAGGCCCATGACCTCGACCTTTAAAAGAGTGACCCTAAAATCAATAGGGGTCATCTACTCTTCATATCCAATCATCCTATGAAGTTTCAACATTCTGGGTCAAGTGGTTCTCAAGTTATTGATCGGAAATGTTTTTTCAGGTTCAGGCACCTGTGACCTTGACCTTTGATCAAGTGATCACAAAATCAATAAGGGTCATCTCCTCTGCATGATCAATCATCCTTTGAAGTTTCAACATTCTGGGTAAAGTGGTTCTTAAATTACTGACCGGAAATGGTTTTCCTTGTTCAGGCCCCTGTGACCTTTAAGGCAGTGACCCCAAAATCAATAGGGGTCATCTACTCTGCATGACCAATCATCCTATGAAGTTTCAACATTCTGAGTCAAGTGGTTCTCAAGTTATTGATCGGAAATGGTTTTCCATGTTCAGGCCCCAATGACCTTGACCTTTGACTAAGTGACCCTAAAAACAATAAGGGTCGTCTACTCCATAAGCCATGCCAACCTATGAAGTTTGAAGGTTCTAGGTCAAATGGTTCTCTAGTAATTGATCGGAAATGAAGTGTGATGTAAGGACGGACGGATTGACAGGGCAAAAACAATATGTCTCCCTCATTTATGTGCCCTTGACCTCAAAATGAATTAGGAGGCAGCAACTTCTTATGTGTCCTTGACCTTAGAAAATATTAAAGATAAAGTCACTTGGATTTAAAACTTTGTTATCTTTTACCTGACCAGACTTTGTAACTGATGTGGAACTAAAAACAGATGGAGGGGATGCTCGGACATCATGAAAAAATTCACCTATCATATGTAACATAATTATGATGACCTATAAAAGGGAAGTCTATATCAGGATCCAGAAAGCCTTATACAAAGCAAGTTGCCTTTAGATAAAAATTTGATCTGCATAAAATTCAGAATAAATGACACAATATTTCACTATTTCATTGCCCTCTCCAATGAGGATGATAAATCAGTACTTCAGTTGTCATGTTTCCCTCCAATAAGTGCCCAACAAGACAGCATCTTTGCAATTAAATTAATGCAGAGATCTTTGCATTCCTAATAAATCTTCAACATATGAATTCAACCTTGGAAAGCTTTTTTTTTCAGAAATACCATCAACAACCATAATTATGTGTCTTTGATTGAAAAAAGTCATAAAAAGAAATCATAGTGTATGTAGTATTAGGAGTATTAAGATGCATTCAGTAAACCACCGAAACAATGTTTGGAATGCAGAACATTTACTGTCTATTTACACAGACATTACACAACTTGGCAATTAATTTGACAGAAATGAGCAGGTAATTAGCCCCATGACAACTCTATATTCTGACATCAGTTCACTGCTGATTACTGATATTGCTTCATTTCTATGTAATATGCCAAATGGCTTTCATACAAGCAAGAACATTACTTTCAATAAAAGTAAGAAGTTTAATTGCTCATAAATTCAATCTTTCTGCTGAAAAATGTGACAATGGATGCATATCGTATATCCTAATGCATTTCAGTTTCACTGGTCAGAAATTTGCAAATTCAACAATTCTCAAACTCATGAAATAGGTCAGAATGCAGGAAGTTCACAAAGATTTAAACTCTTTCACAGTAGCAAGTATAATCATGAGCAACAGTGGTTTTCAAATCTGTTACAATAGGAAAGGAGACATACAAAATAACAACAGAATGAATACATAGCAGATAACCACAATATGGGAGTAAAACATTAAAGATAACTACAGAAATGATGTCATACAAGGTACCCACAGAAAATGCAACAAAAAGTTTAACCACAAGAATGTTGACATACAAGTGATACAAACAAGATAACCACAGAAGGGAGACATAGAAGATAACCATACAAATAGCAGCATACAAGATAACCACAGAAGGGAGACATAGAAGATAACCAAAGAAATAGTAGCATACAAGATAACCACAGAAGGGAGACATAGAAGATAACCATACAAATAGTAGCATACAAGATAACCACAGAAGGGAGACATAGAAGATAACCATACAAATAGCAGCATACAAAATAACCACATAAGAGAGACATAGAAGATAACCATACAAATACTAGCATACAAGATAACCACAGAAGGGAGACATAGAAGATAACCATACAAATAGCAGCATACAAAATAACCACAGAAGGGAAAAATAGAAGATAACCATACAAACAGTAGCATACAAGATAACCACAGAAGGGAGACATAGAAGATAACCATACAAATAGCAGCATACAAAATAACCACATAAGAGAGACATAGAAGATAACCATACAAATAGTAGCATACAAGATAACCACAGAAGGGAGACATAGAAGATAACCATACAAATAGCAGCATACAAAATCACCACATAAGAGAGACATAGAAGATAACCATACAAATAGTAGCATACAAGATAACCACAGAAGGGAGACATAGAAGATAACCATACAAATAGCAGCATACAAAATAACCACAGAAGAGAGACATAGAAGATAACCATACTGAAATAGTAGCAAACAAGATAACCTAAGAAAGGAGACGCAGAAGATAACCATACAAATAGTAGCAAACAAAATAACCCAAGAAGGGAGACATAGAAGATAACCATACAAAAAGTAGCAAACAAAATAACCCAAGAAGGGAGACATAGAAGATAACCATACAAAAAGTAGCAAACAAGATAACCACAGAAGGGAGACATAGAAGATAACCATACAAACAGTAGCATACAAGATAACCACAGAAGGGAGACATAGAAGATAACCATACAAATAGTAGCATACAAGATAACCACAGAAGGGAGACATAGAAGATAACCATACAAAAAGTAGCAAACAAGATAACCACAGAAGGGAGAAATAGAAGATAACCATACAAACAGTAGCATACAAGATAACCACAGAAGGGAGACATAGAAGATAGCCATACAAATAGTAGCATACAAGATAACCACAGAAGGGGAGACATAAAAGATAGCCATAGAAATAGTAGCAAACGAGATAACCACAGAAGGGAGACATAGAAGATAACCATACAAATAGCAGCATACAAAATAACCACAGAAGGGAGACATAGAAGATAACCATACAAATAGTAGCATACAAAATAACCACAGAAGAGAGACATAGAAGATAACCATACTGAAATAGTAGCAAACAAGATAACCTAAGAAAGGAGACGTAGAAGATAACCATACAAATAGTAGCAAACAAAATAACCTAAGAAGTGAGACATAGATGATAACCATACTGAAATAGTAGCAAACAAAATAACCCAAGAAGGGAGACATAGAAGATAACCATACAAAAAGTAGCAAACAAGATAACCACAGAAGGGAGACATAGAAGATAACCATACAAATAGTCGCATACAAGATAACCACAGAAGGGAGAAATAGAAGATAACCATACAAATAGTAGCATACAAGATAACCACAGAAGGGGAGACATAAAAGATAGCCATAGAAATAGTAGCATACAAGATAATCACAGAAGGGAGACATAGAAGATAACCATACAAATAGTAGCAAACAAGATAACAACAGAAAGGAGACACAGAAGATAACCATAGAAATAGTAGCATACAAGATAACTACAGAAGGGAGACATAGAAGATAACCATACAACAGTAGCATACAAGATAACCACAGAAGGGAGACATAGAAGATAACCATACAAACAGTAGCATACAAGATAACCACATAAGAGAGACATAGAAGATAGCCATAGAAATAGTAGCATACAAGATAACCACAGAGGGGGAGACATAGAAGATAACCATAGAAATAGTAGCATACAAGATAACCACAGAAGAGAGACATAGAAGATAACCATACAAATAGTAGCATACAAGATAACCACAGAAGGGGAGACATAGAAGATAACCATAGAAATAGTAGCATACAAGATAACCTAAGAAGGGAGACATAGAAGATAACCATACAAATAGTAGTAAACAAGATAACCACAGAAAGGAGTCATAGAAGATAACCATACAAACAGTAGCATACAAGATAACCACAGAAGAGAGACATAGAAGATAACCATACAAATAGTAGCATACAAGATAACCACAGAAGGGGAGACATAGAAGATAGCCATAGAAATAGTAGCATACAAGATAACCTAAGAAGGGAGACATAGAAGATAACCATACAAATAGTAGCAAACAAGATAACAACAGAAAGGAGACATAGAGGATAACCATAGAAATAGTAGCATACAAGATAACTACAGAAGGGAGACATAGAAGATAACCATACAACAGTAGCATACAAGATAACCACAGAAGGGAGACATAGAACATAACCATACAAACAGTAGCTTACAAGATAACCACAGAAGAGAGACATAGAAGATAACCATACAAATAGTAGCATACAAGATAACCACAGAAGGGGAGACATAGAAGATAACCATAGAAATAGTAGCATACAAGATAACCTAAGAAGGGAGACATAGAAGATAACCATACAAATAGTAGTAAACAAGATAACCACAGAAAGGAGACATAGAAGATAACCATACAAACAGTAGCATACAAGATAACCACAGAAGGGAGACATAGAAGATAACCATACAAATAGTAGCATACAAGATAACCACAGAAGGGAGACATAGAAGATAACCATACAAACAGTAGCATACAAGATAACCACAGAAGGGGAGACATAGAAGATAACCATAGAAATAGTAGCATACAAGATAACGTAAGAAGGGAGACATAGAAGATAACCATACAAACAGTAGCATACAAGATAACCACAGAAGAGAGACATAGAAGATAACCATACAAATAGTAGCATACAAGATAACCACAGAAGGGGAGACATAGAAGATAACCATAGAAATAGTAGCATACAAGATAACCTAAGAAGGGAGACATAGAAGATAACCATACAAATAGTAGCAAACAAGATAACCACAGAAAGGAGACATAGAAGATAACCATAGAAATAGTAGTATACAAGATAACCACAGAAGAGAGACATAGAAGATAACCATACAAATAGTAGCAAACAAGATAACCAGAGAAGGGGAGACATTGAAGATAACCACTAAATAGTAGCATACAAGATAACCACAGCAATGGTGACACAGAAGATAACCTCAAAAATTGAAACATGCATTAAAGATAATCACAGAAATGGTGGCATACAAGGTACCCACAAAAATGGAGACATACATGATAACCACATATTCTGAAATGATAACACACAAGATAACAACAGAAATGGAGATATACATGACAACTACAGGAAAGGTGATATACAATGTAACTACAGAAATAGTAACATACAAGATAATCTCAGAAATGGTGGGGTACAAGGTTCCCACAGAGATGGAGATATATGCGATAACCATAGAAAGGGAATCACAGGAATAGTAATATACAAGGTAATCACAGGAATAGTGACATACAAGGTAATCATACAAGGTAAACACAGGAATAGTGACATACAAGAGAAACACAGGAATAGTGACATACAATGTAAACACAGGAATAGTGACATACAAGTTAATCATAGGAATAGTGACATATGAGGTAAACACAGGAAGAGTGACATACAAGATAAACACAGGAAGAGTGACATACAAGGTAAACACAGGAATAGTGACATACAAGTTAATCACAGGAATAGTGACATACGAGGTAAACACAGGAAGAGTGGCATACAAGATAAACACAGGAAGAGTGACATACAAGATAAACACATGAATAGTGACATACAATGTTAATACAGGAATAGTGACACACAAGTTAATCACAGGAATAGTGACATACGAGGTAAACACAGGAAGAGTGGCATACAAGATAAACACAGGAAGAGTGACATACAAGATAAACACATGAATAGTGACATACAATGTAAATACAGGAATAGTGACACACAAGTTAATCACAGGAATAGTGACATATGAGGTAAACACAGGAAGAGTGACATACAAGATAAACACAGGAAGAGTGACATACAAGGTAATCACAGGAATAGTGACATACAAGATAACCACAGGAATAGTGACATACAAGGTAATCACAGAATAGGTGATATACAAGATAACCACAAGAAAGGTGATATACAAGATGACCACAGGAAAAGTGATATACAGGATTACCACAGGAAAGGTGACATACAAGGTAACCACAGGCAAGGTGATATACAAGATAACCACAGGAATAGTGACATACAAGATAATCACAGTAATAGTGACATACAAGATAACCACAGGATAGGTGATATACAAGATAACCATAGGTAAAGTGACATACAAGATAACCACAGGAATAGTGACATAAAAGATAACCACAGGAATAGTGACATACAAGATAACCACAGAAATAGTGACATACAAGATAACCACAGAAATGGAGATATACAAGATAACCATAGGAATAGTGAGTGACATACAAAATAACCACAGAAATGGTAACATACAAGATAACCACAGGAATGGAGACATACAAGATAACCATAGGAATAGTGAAAGACATACAAGATTACCACAGGAATGGTAACATACAAAATAACCACAGGAATGGAGACATACAAGATAACCATAGGAATAGTGAGTGACATACAAAATAACCACATGAATGGTAACATACAAGATAACCACAGGAATGGAGACATACAAGATAACCACAGAAATGGAGAAATACAAGAAAACCACAGGAATAGTGAGAGACATACAAGATAACCACAGGAATGGAGACATACAAGACAACCACAGAAATGGAGACATAGAAGATAACCATAGGAATAGTGACATACATGACAACCACAGGAATGGAGACATACAAGACAACCACAGAAATGGAGACATACAAGATAACCATAGGAATAGTGAGAGACATACAAGATAACCACAGGAATGGTAACATACAAGATAACTACAGGAACAGTGACATACAAATTAATCGACAGAAAAATAGTATGCAAGATAACTACAGCATCATTATGATGTCAATAAAACAAGAAACTAAACTGACACAGAAACAATTTAACTAATACAAGAGATCACAGAGTGATCTTGGCGCCCACCAAGTGCCATTTTTGAGTGTTCCAAATTTCAAGACTTACTGACTAGCTCAAGGTCAAATTTCATTTCCGTACACAACACTGTGCATGTGGTCCAAATTCGAAAGCTGTAGCTCGAGAAATGTGAAAGTAGGTCACTAGATCAATCTTAAGGTCAAAGTTTAATTCGGTATACAAAACTATGCAAGTGGTCCGAATTTGAAGGCTTAGCTTGAGAAATGTGTAAGTAGGTCACTAGGTCAAAATCAAGGGTCAAATTTCACTTCAGAACACAAATCTATGCATGTGGTCCAAATCTGAAGCCTGTACCTTCAAAAATGTGAAAGTAGGTCACTAGGTCAATGTCAAGGTCAAAGTTTGTTTCGGTACACAATCCTATGCAAGTGGTCCAAATCTGAGGCCTGTAGCTACAGAAATGTGAAAGTAGGTCACTAGGTCAATCTTAAGGTCAAAGTTCAATTCGGTACACAAAAATATGCATGTGGTCCAAATTTGAAGGCTGTAGCTTGAGAAATGTGAAAGTAGGTCACTAGGTCAAAATCAATGTCAAATTTCATTTTGAAACACGGAACTATGCATATGGTCCAAATTTGATACCTGTACCTTCAAAAATCTGAAAGTAGGTCACTAGGTCAAAATCAAGGTCAAAGTTTTTTCAAGTGCACAAAACTATGCATGTGGTCCATGTAGTTTTATTTCAGAATACAGAACTATGCATGTGGTCCAAATTTGAAGCTTGTACCTTCAAAAATGTGAAAGTAGGTCACTAGGTCAATGTAAAGGTCAAAGTTTGTTTCGGTACATAAAACCATGCATGTGGTCCAAATTTGAAGGCTGTAGCTTGAGAAATGAGAAAGTAGGTCACTGGGTCAAAATCAAGGTCAAATTTAATTTCGGAACACAAAACTATGCATGTGGTCCAAATTTGAAGACTGTACCTTCAAAAATGTGAAAGTAGGTCACTAGGTCAAAATCAATGTCAAATTTCATTTTGAAACACGGAACTATGCATATGGTCCAAATTTGATACCTGTACCTTCAAAAATCTGAAAGTAGGTCACTAGGTCAAAATCAAGGTCAAAGTTTTTTCAAGTGCACAAAACTATGCATGTGGTCCAAATTTGAAGGTTGTAGCTACAGAAATGTGAAAGTAGGTCTCTAGGTCAAAATCAAGGTCAACTCATGTCAAGGTTCATCTTGCCACTCAAAAATATACATGTGGTCCAAATTTGAATGTTGTAGTTATTGACAAAAGATTCTTAAAAGCTTTTCCCTATATAAGTCTATATGAACCATGTGACCCACGGGGCAGAGCCATATTTGACCCTAGGGGGATAATTTGAAAAAACTTGGTAGAGAACCACTAGATGATGCTACATTACAAGTATCAAAGCCCTAGGCTTTGTGGTTTGGACAAGAAGATTTTCAAAGTTTTTCCCTATATAAGTCTATGTAAACCATATGACCCCCAGGGTGGGCCATATTTGACCCTAGGGGTATAATTTGAACGATCTTAGTTGAAGACCACTAGATGATGTCACATACAAAATATCAAAGCCCTAGGCCCTGTGGTTTTGGACAAGAGGTTTTTCAAAGTTTTTCCTTATATAAGTCTATATAAACCATGTGACCCCCAGGGCGGGCCATATTTGACCCAGAGAAATAATTTGAATCATCTTGGTAGAGGACCACTAGATAATGCTTCATACCAAATATCAAAGCCCTAGGCTCTGTGGTTTTGGACAAGAAGGTTTTCAAAGTTTTTCCTTATATAAATCTATGTAAATTATAGAAATAAACAAAGGGCCATAACTCACTCATAAATTGTTGAACCAGTCTGATTTTCAGGGGGACACAACTAGGGTACCAATACATCATTCTGACAAAGTTTGGTCAAAATCCCCCAGTAGTTTCTGAGGAGATGCGATAACGAGAAATTGTTAACGGACGGACGGACGGACGGACGGAATGACGGACGGACGGACCACGGACGCAGAGTGATTTTAATAGCCCACCATCTGATGATGGTGGGCTAAAAATGTACTTGCAATACAAAATAATCAATATCTATGTTTTCACTGATGGAACGGCAGAGGTGAAATTATTAAGAGCATGAGGAACTAAAAATCGAAAGAACCTGCTGACTTTATTCTATCTGAATGACGTTTAATAATAATTCACAGAAAGAACAAAATCTCATACATTATTGATAGGTCTAAAGTCCTCTAGTCATAAATCCTATAGAGTAGACAGCAGAATTATGCCCTAATAAATTGATAAATGCAAGAATTGTGCAAATCCATAGACAGATATTTCGAGATATTATTCTGGACTTGTAATTTACAACTCCTCTTGATTCCTGGAACCATTTGTGTTCAATAAAACCCAGCAAATACAGTCCAAGGTAACCTTCATGTGATAGATGACTTCTGTGTAAAGAAATGAAAAAAGTATTTCAGATGCAATAGTTTTTGGAGCTTTGGAGACAATTTAAAAATTCAAGCATCTGATTTGTTATTTCTGAGCATTATGCTAAAATTTACCAAAGGTTTAGAAGGTCTCCCAAACCAAAATACAAACATGTGAGAAGTTTGTCATAAGCTTGCGCAAGCTTACTGCAATCTTAAAAGATTGCAATCATGTAATATAATGCTTGCAGATACTCACATAGAAATTTAGTTTGCAGATAAGTCTTGCTTTGCAAGCTGGCAGCAGGCATCCTGCAATCTTAATACTATTTATGATTGGGACTAGCTTGCGATCCTGTAACCTTTTTATAATCAAGATAGTGAAAACATTCAATAATTTTGACATCTTTTAGGAATGATCATAAAAACATATCAATCATTAAAAATTTTTATGTCAAAATAAGTTGTTTTAAAAAATATTGTCCCTGATTTTTAAGTCTTTATTTACTGATCACAAATAAGGTTTCACTGAAAGTTCAAAAGTTTTATAAACTGTGCAGTTTGTCAAATTAAAGGAAGTATATAAACAATTATTAGACTCATAGGGTATTTAGACTTCTCACAAACCTAAATATTGCCACCTTGAATAGATTGACGAAGATGCAGTCAAGGTTGCAAGACTGCAAGCTTTCGCGATCATATCAAGGTTGCAAGAGACTCGCGTCTTTCTGTCCACACTCATAAGTGTGCGTAAGCTTGCAATCTTGTTATGATTGTGCAATCCTGCAAGGTCGCAATTAAGATCACTAGAGTTCCAATCACAAGAGTGCGTAACCTTACAAGCTTGCAAGATTTTAAATAGGTTGCAGTAAGCGCGCAAAACCACTAGCTTAATTAGTTTGCGCAAGCTTAAATAATGATTGTGATGGTTCCAATTGCAATCTTGCTGCATGCTGAAAAAAGTTTGCTGCACACTTGCTGGGGCCTTAATGCAAGCATAATTAAGTTTGCCATTTTGGTTTGGGCCGTCTGCTCTTTTACTTATCCTCCTCAATTACCAGTCTCATTTAGACCATTTATAAAGTGAATCTTCACATGCTAAAGAAATCAAATTACAAATTTTAACTCTTCAATTTTTCAACATGTTGTTATGTTTATACCTTAGAATGCTCACTGCTATTTTTTCAGACAAATGCTGTCTTAGAAAGAGCACTATAATGTAATGTCCAGAGTCGTAACATTAAATGTACAAACATTCTATTTGTTTTAAATACTAGTTTTAACAACTTCTGAATAGAATGTAACATGTATCCAAGTCCTTAACCATAAACTCATATGAAAGAAAGTAAATTCAGCATGGTCTTAACTAAGAATTGCATAATTATATTTCTTGTATAAGTAAACTATTGAAAACAGCCTTGAGGGCAGTTAGAAATTTAAAACATGATATTGAAATTACAGGTATAAAGTTAAATCTGAGCAAGACCTTGATATGATAGGGCAGAAAGTAGAAAACTGAACACAACCATGATATGACAGGACAGAAAGTAAGAAATTGAGAAAGACCTAGATATAACAAGGCAGAAAGATAGAATTAAGAAAGTTTTTGATATGACAAGGCAGAAAGATATGATCATGATCTTGATATAATAGGGCATAAAATTAAAAATTGTGCATGGGTAGGTGTAGGTTACCTTCATATTTGTATGTGCGCATGTCCAACCGGAAGCTAACGTGACGTTTTACGATGACGTTTACGACAAACTAAATGTGTTTGTATATTCATTCTTCTGAAAACAAATCATGAACCTGTCTTCAATCTGATGCTTTATGGTTTAATAATGCAGAAATAATGAATAAATTGCCACAGAAACGCTTCAAAACAATGTTGCCTTAAAATGACGTCATGTGCAAAATTAATAGCTTTTATCTCGAAAGAACGCGATTCTGTACATTTTCATATTATTAGCTATTTTCAAATAACCATTATTTGCTGAAATATTTTTATGAATCTTTTGCTCTGAATAATAATCAATAATTTGCTTCTTTTATGTAGTTATATTGAAATGTTATACGGAATGTAAGAAAATGGATGATGGCAACCAATGTTATTTGGAATATGGGTGAAAGGTTACGCCATTTTTAAACAAGAGGGCCATGATGGCCCTATATCGCTCACCTGTTATCATTGCACTTGAGGACAAGAAGGTCCTCAGAAAAAATATCTAAGTCCAAAGGACAGGAACAACAAAGGAAAGAAATTTAACTAAAAAGAAAAAAAAAATTCTTACAAGATACAGATATGTCAAAATACACCTAAAAATTGGAGGTACCATCCATGTTGTACCACAGAAAAGTGGTCTTTGGTTTTCCCTACGGCCAATAATAAAAAAGTTACTAAAAATAAGCTATTTATATTAACGTGAAAGGAAAGTAATTAAAAAGAAAATTATTGTAAGTGAACAAAAGAAGGATCTGCCAAATAAATCTGTTGACATAAATGAAATTTCAGATCAGTATCTTCATTAGTTTTAATTTGAAATAAAGGGAGGTAATTTGACATAAAATCAGTCCATAGTTATCTACCTTGATTGACTCAGTCCAACTAATGACAATTATAAAATTTCAAATAAGTCCTATAAGGACATACTGATATAAATCCATTTTGACTACAATCAGGGGAGGTAATCAGATATAAAACAAGTGAATGAAGTATTGCCATGCAATACAAAGTCCCCTACTGGAAGGCACCTAATTTTCTCTACTGCAGTATAACATTATGAACTGATATCTGTCAATGATGTATAAACAATATTGTACTATATATACAATATGTTATAACAAAACACTTGAATTAAAATTTATATATATAAAAACCTATAGTTGTTTTCATATTGATTTTTTTTGGCTGATTATAAAAATGTTATCATGTAAGTTATTTATAGTAACAACAAAGGGAAATTAATCTTTCAAAAAAAAAAAAAAAAAAAAAAAATCTATATAATATAAGTCCACAAGAAACACTTTACCAGGTAGAGATAGGTCAAAATACACCTAAAAATTGGATGTAACATGCATGCTGTACCACAGAAAAGTGGTCTCGATTTTTCTCTATCGCCAGTAATAAAAAAGTTACAATAAAATCTATTTATAGTAACAACAAAGGGACGTAATTCTAAAAACAACGGTGCCTCATGGTGGTGAACATTTGGTCCAAGTTACATCAAAATCCCTCCATGCATGAAGAAGAAATGTTCCGTACAAAGTCATTCTTGAATTTGACCTTTGACCTCTAAATATGACCTTGACCTTAGACCTAGGGACCTGGTTCTTGCGCATGACATGTTGTCTCATCCAGGGGAATATTTGTGCCAACTGATATCTAAATCCTGCTTTGCATGACAAAGTTATAGACCGGACAGGAAAAAAATCCTCTTGACCTTTGATCTCAAAGTGTGACCTTGACCTTTAAGCTAGGGTACTGGGTGTTGTGCATGACACGTCGTCTCATCATGGGAAACATTTATGCCAAGTAATATTGTAATCCCTTGATGGATGACAGAGTTCTGGATCGGACAGGGAAAAAACCTTATTGACCTTTGACCCCCAATTGTGACCTTGACCTTTGAGCTAGGGGTCTGGGATTTGCGCACGACACGTCGTCTCATCATGGGAACACTTGTGCTAAGTGATATTAAAATTCCTTAATGAATGTCAGAGTTATGGACCGGACACGAAACAGACCCTGTTCATGCTATGTTAACATCTGACTGCTAAGTGTGACCTTGACCTTTGAGCTAGGGGTTTGAAAGTTGTGCATGACACATCGTCTTATTATGAGGTACATTTGTGCCAAGTAATATTAAAATCCCTTCATAGATGGGAGAGTTATGGACCGGACAGGAAAAAAGCCTTGTTGACCTTTGACCTCAAATTGTGACCTTGACCTTTAAGCTAGGTGTCTAGGTTTTGCACATGACACGTCGTCTTCTCATGGGGAACATTTGTGCCAAGTAATATTAAAATCTCTTCATGGATGGGAGAGTTATGGACCGGACAGGAAAAAAGCTTTGTTGACCTTTGACCTCCAACTGTGACCTTGACCTTTGAGCTAGGGGTCCAGGTTTTGCGCATGACACGTCGTCTCATCATGGGGAACATTTATGCCAAGTAATATTAAAATCCCTTCATGGATGGGAGAGTTATGGACCGGACAGGAAAAAAGCCCTGTTGACCTTTGACCTCCAATTGTGACCTTGACCTTTGAGCTAGGGGTCCGGGTTTTGCGCATGACACGTCGTCTCATCATGGGGAACAATTGTGCCAAGTAATATTAAAATCCCTTCATGGATGACAGAATTATGGACCGGACACGAAATTGCGGACGGACGGACGGACGGACGGACGGACGGACAGACGGACGGACGGACAGACGGAATGACGGAAAAGCGCATTCCTATAGTCCCCGAAACTGGTTTTCAACCAGTAGGGGACTAATAACTCTGGAACCTACGATTGGATCTGATTTGTCATGGAATCCAAGATTTATTTTTGTTGAAGATATTTTGGAAGTTTGTATCAAATAAAACCATAAATGAAGTCTCTATATGGCTGCAAAAGCCAAAATCACCAATTTTGGACCTTTCAGGGGCCATAACTCTGGAACCCATGATAGAATCTGGCCAGTTCAAGAAAGGAACCAAGATCTTGTGGTGATTCAAGTTTTGTGCAAGTTTGGTTAAGATCAAATCATAAATGAAGTTGCTATTGTGCAGACAAGGTCAAAATAGCTGATTTTTGGCCCTTTCAGGGTCCATAACTCTGGAACCCATTATGGGATCTGGCTGGTTCAACAAAGGAACTGAGATTTTATGGCAACACAAGTTTTGTGCAAGTTTGATTAATTCAAATCATAAATGAAGCTGCTATTGTGCAGACAAGGTCAAAATAGCTAATTCTGGCCCTTTCAGGGGCCATAACTCTGGAACCCATATAGGAATCTAGCCAGTTCAAGAAAGGAATCAAGATCTTATAGTGATACAAGTTGTGTGCAAGTTTGGTTAAAATCAAATCATAAATGAAGCTGCTATTGTGCAGACAAGGTCAAAATAGCTAATTCTGGCCCTTTCAGGGGCCATAACTCTGGAACCCATAATGGGATCTGGCCAGTTCAAGAAAGGAACCAAGATCTTATGGTGATCCATGTTGTGTGCCAGTCTGGAAAAAATCAAATCATAAATAAAGCTGCTATTGTGCAGACAAGGTCAAAATAGCTTATTTTGGCCCTTTCAGGGGCCATAACTCTGGAACCCATAATGGGATCTGGCCAGTTCAAGAAAGGAACCGAGATCTTATGGTGATACAAGTTGTGTGCAAGTTTGGTTAAAATAAAATCATAAATGAAACCACAATGGTGCAGACAAGAAATTGTTGATGGACAGACGGAAGCACGCACGGACGGACGAAGGGTGATCACAAAAGCTCACCTTGTCACTATGTGACAGGTGAGCTAATAAAAAGTCTAGCAGTTTGTTTTGTAATACCTATTTTGCAGGTTCCGTTGATAATTTGTTACTTATATACTAAAATTAAGATCTAAAATTGTTCAGATTTCTGTAGAAAATTGTGGTTTCTTGAATTGAATTGATGTTACCATGGAAACGAAGCCCATGACCTATGTATCTAAATGTAAAATTCAAAAGCATTGACACTGGTCTTTTAAGAATCACAGCTTCGGCTTTTTATTCTTATTTCAACAATATCCATGAGAATAATAGCAGCACGCTGAACGATTTTTCCATGAAAAATGGCAGACGAGGGGTACCGCTGTACGTATTCTAAGCTGAGAAATTTGTTTGAATAAATGCAAATAA
Source organism: Mercenaria mercenaria (assembly GCF_021730395.1). Taxonomy (NCBI): domain Eukaryota; kingdom Metazoa; phylum Mollusca; class Bivalvia; order Venerida; family Veneridae; genus Mercenaria; species Mercenaria mercenaria. The sequence continues at coordinate 53,760,667 of NC_069371.1, forward strand.
CACGAAAATGTAATTTACGTTAGAAATAATATATTTTAAAGCTACATCAACTAGGAAGATAATCTTATTCAATATTTTTTTAAAGAAATTACAACAAAAAACAAGATATAACCTATTGTTAACATCTCTGTTGCCATGGTTACTTTAAAATTTAAGAGAAATAGGGTACCATGTAAAGTGCTTGGTATTTTGCTTATAATATTACCCAAATATTTCATGTTGGTCATCAAAGAATGGCACTGAAGCCGTTGAAAACCCCTATTTTTATACATAGTTGTTTGAAAATGAGAGAAAATGCGTTACCATGGAAACATGAGCCCCGTGACATATACATTTTAAGCTTATATTAGAAAGCTAACGTGCATACTAGCAAAATTATCAATTATGCAGACTTCTACGGATATCAATGAAACTAAAATACACTGAAAAGTGTTAAATTTCCGTATTTTCCTTCTTCTTTCAATATGAAATACCTTTGGAGGGTCATGTTCTTCAAACCTGTATAAAAATTGAACTTGAAGGAACAGAGACAAACGAAATTGAGATTGTAGCAGTTAAAACTTCATATTAAATGAAATACAAAAAAATGCTGCGGTTCAACTAATTTGAATTTACCCTTGTAACAAGGTAACCTACCTCCTTAATATGATAGGCATAAAGTAAGAATATAAGCATGACTGTAATATGACATTTTATCTGAAAGATAAATACTTGCATACTTTTGAAATGCAACTGTAAAGACCCTTGATATGATATGGCAGAAAGTTAGAAATTAAGCATGACTGTAATACAATGTATGACATATTATCTGAAAGATAAATACTTGCAAATGATCCAAATACTTTTGAAATGCAACTGTAAAGACCCTTGATATGATATGACAAAGTTAGAAACTGAGCATGACCTTGATATAAAATAGATAGAAGTCTGAAACTGAGCATTAAACAGGCCTTGAAATGGCAGAAAGTAAGGAACTCAGCCCGGCTGTATATATTCCAGAGAACTGTGGAAAAATTACGGACAATTGCAAAACTTCCATGGAAAGTAGGTACTTTCCATGGAATAGTCCGGAAAAGTCACCTGTTATATAACATGTCCAGAGTGATTGCAAATGTTTTCCATGGACATCTCTGGAAACTAGAAAATGCTTTTGCAAAAAGGCGCATGTCTCCCCCAATGCAAAGTCCTATAGGCAAGAAGTCAATAGGGGTCAGGAGCGAAAGTCAAAGAGACACTGATGGTTGGCTGCAATAGGGATCATCTACTTGGCATGTCCAGTCATCCCACTAAATTTCAACACTTGTGGCCTAGTGGTTCTCAAGTTACTGTTCAGGCTCCTGTGACCTTGACCTTTGATCAAGTGACCTCAAAATAAATAGGGGTCATCTACTCTGCATGTCCAATCATCCTATTAAGTTTCAACATTGTAGGTCAAGTGGTTCTCAAGTTATTTCCAAAAAATCATTTTACATGAACAGGCCACTGTGACCTTGACCTTTAATAGACTGACCCCATAATCAATAGGGGTCATCTACTCTGCATGTTCAATCATCCTATGAAGTTTCAACATTCTGGGTCAAGTGGTTCTCAAGTTATTGATCGGAACTGGTTATCAATGTTCAGGCCCCTGTGACCTTGACCTTTAACGGAGTGACCCCAAAAACAATAAGGGTCATTTACTCTGCATGAACAATCATCCTATGAAGTTTCAACATCTGGGTCGAGAGGTTCTCAAGTTATTGATTGGAAAAGGTTTTTCATGTTCAGGCCCCTTTGGCCTTGACCTTTAACAGAGTGACCCTAAAATCATTAGGGTTCATCTTCTCTGCATGACCAATCATCCTATGAAGTTTCATCATTCTGGGTCAAGTGGTTCTCAAGTTACTGACCGGAAATGGTTTTCAATGTTCGGGCCCCTGTGACCTTGACCTTTCACAGAGTGACCCCAAAATCGTTAGGGGTCATCTACTCTTTATGACAAATCATCCTATTAAGTTTCAACATTCTGGGTCAAGTGGTTCTCAAGTTACTGACCGGAAATGGTTTTCAATGTTCAGGCCCCTGTGACCTTGACCTTTAATGGAGTGACCCCAAAATCGACAGTGGTCATCTACTTTGCATGTACAATCATCCTATGAAGTTTCAACATTCTGGGTCAAGTGGTTCTCTAGTTATTGATCGGAAATGGTTTTCAATGTTCAGGCCCCTGTGACCTTGACCTTTGACGGAGTGATCCCATAATCAATAAGGGTCATCTACTCTTTATGACCAATCATCCTATCAAGTTTCAACATTCTGGGTCAGGTGGTTCCCTAGTTATTGATTGGAAATGGTTTTCAATGTTCAGGCCCCTGTGACCTTGACCTTTGACGGAGTGACCCCAAAATCAATAGGGGTCATCTACTCTTCATGACCAATCATCCTATGAAGTTTCAACATTCTGGGTCAAGTGGTTCTCTAGTTATAGATCGGAAATGGTTTTCAATGTTCAGGCCCCTGTGACCTTGACCTTTGACGAAGTGACCCCAAAATCAATAGGGGTCATCTACTCTTCATGACCAATCATCCTATGAAGTTTCAACATTCTGGGTCAAGTGGTTCTCTAGTTATAGATCGGAAATGGTTTTCAATGTTCAGGCCCCTGTGACCTTGACCTTTGACGGAGTGACCCCAAAAACCATAGGGGTCGTCTACTCCAGCAGCCCTACAACCCTATGAAGTTTGAAGGTTCTAGGTCAAATGGTTCTCCAGTTATTGCTCGGAAATGAAGTGTGACGTACGGACGGACGGATGGACGGACGGACAGGGCAAAAACAATATGTCTCCTGGGGGAGACATAATTACTCTGGACATCTATCAAAATGTTCATGGAATATTCACGGACACTGCGGAAATGTAACACTTTGAAAAAATTCTGGTCATTTAACTCTGGAAAATAACTGTCATTTTCTAACGGATTTTAAACACATCAGAAAACAATTAGCATCAGACTGAGAATGCCATGTGATCAAGCTCAGCCAATTAAATGAACTGATGTTACAGAGGAATTTTCAAAATGTCTAACTGGAAGTCTGATATTAACAAGTTGTGTAAAAATTAGTGAAACTTTATTATGTGAGTTAATTCAGTTCAAAGTTAATATTGAGGATTCTAGAAATTGCTCAAGTAAGTTTGTTTACATAATTGACCAATGAAACAATACATACATTTGTAATTATGCTAATTAACACATGCATGTATATTTGTACATCAGTCATTATATACAATGTAGCATAAAATAATGAATGCTAAAGCATAACCAAAGGCTTCACAAAGATTTTATAAATAATATGCATATAATAAAAACAGATATCTTTAGGTACTTTCTTTGAATGATTTCACCATTATTTAAGTGCAACTAATCTTTGTTCGAAACTATGTATAATGCTTAAAAATATTCTAATCAGTCACTTTTAACTGGCAAAGATTCATTTTCCTTGTTTATATATATCATATAGTGTTTGAAACTGCAAAAGTGATCACATGCAATAAAATCATATTGCTTGTACTGAAGTGTTATTGCTCACTATACATGTACTGCAAAAAAGTCTATAAATCACATTTATTGCTATTGAATAATAATGTCAGCAGAACTTCCTGGACAACTGCGGAATAACTCCGGAAAATTGTCTGCGGTTGTCCGTGGAATCACTACGGAAAATTGTCCATGGAAAGTTCTCCGGAAATCCCTGGACATTTTTCCGCAGTATTCCATATCAAGCTCCAGAAAGTTTGTCTGATTACTCCAGAGTCCGGACTTCCATGGAAATTCAAAGACATTCCATGGAAACTTCTGGAATTTTGACAGCCGGGTGAGCATGACTTGGATATGACATGGTTGAAATTTTGAAAATGAGCCTTGATATTCTAAGGAAGAAAGTAAAAAATTGACGACAGAAAGTATCTTAAATAAGTGTATGTTTCCTTTGAAATGAATTTCAATTTTGTAGTTTCCAATTTCAGAAATGCAATAACAAGTATGACCATTCAAGTGTTGAGATCTCTGGAAAGCTCTGCTTAAAGTTAGCATAATTCATAGTCACCGTGTATAATAGCTTTGCTGAGGAAATAATTTTGACTGTAAAAGTATATGCATTTAAAGACTGCTCTATTTCTGTCGCCTACGGATCAACATGACATATATTCTTATATCCCAATACAGAAAATATTCTCTTACAAAGTCTTCAAGCAGGATGATTCTAATAAACTGACAGAAATATAATTAGGTTTTTCACAGTAATCATTGACTGAAGGAGCTCAAGGAGAAGTTCTATGATTACAATATTGGTCAGGGCACACATATGATGGATTGTTGCCTTACTTACTGGTCAGGGCAGTAAATGTATGATGGATTGTTGCCTTACTTACTGGTCAGGGCAGTAAATGCATGATGGATTGTTGCCTTACTTACTGTCCAGGGCAGTAAATGCATGATGGATTGTTGCCTTACTTACTGGTCAGGGCAGTATATGTATGATGGATTGTTGCCTTATTTACTGTCCAGGGCAGTACATGTATGATGGATTGTTGCCTTACTTACTGTCCAGGGCAACACATGTATGATGGATTGTTGCCTTACTTACTGGTCAGGGCAGCACATGTATGATGGATTGTTCCCTTACTTACTGGTATGGGAAACATATGTATGATGGATTGTTGCCTTACTTACTGTCCAGGGTAACACATGAATAATGGATTGTTGTCTTACTTACTGTCCAGGGCAACACACATATGATGGATTGTTGCCTTTCTTATTGGTCAGGGCAGCACATGTATGATGGATTGTTGCCTTACTTACTGGCCAGGGCAGTACATGTATGATGGATTGTTGTCTTACTTATTGGCCAGGGCAGTACACGTATGATGGATTGTTGCCTTACTTACTGGTCAGGGCAGTACATGTATGATGGATTGTTGCCTTATTTACTGTCCAGGGCAACACATGTATGATGGATTGTTGCCTTACTTACTGTCCAGGGCAGTACACATATGATGGATTGTTGCCTTACTTACTGTCCAGGGCAGTACACGTATGATGGATTGTTGCCTTACTTACTGTCCTGGGCAGTACACGTATGATGGATTGTTGCCTTACTTACTGTCCAGGGCAGTACACGTATGATGGATTGTTGCCTTACTTACTGTCCAGGGCAACTCGTGTAAGATGGATTGTTGCCTTACTTGCTGGTCAGGGCAGTACACGTATGATGGATTGTTGCCTTACTTACCCACCAGTGCAGTACATGTATGATGGATTGTTGCCTTACTTACTGTCCAGGGCAGTACACGTATGATGGATTGTTGCCTTACTTACTGTCCAGGGCAACTCGTGTAAGATGGATTGTTGCCTTACTTACTTGTCAGGACAGTAAACGTATGATGGATTGTTGCCTTACTTACTGTCCAGGGTAACACATGCATGATGGATTGTTGTCTTACTTACTGTCCAGGGCAACACACGTATGATGGATTGTTGCCTTTCTTATTGGTCAGGGCAGCACATGTATGATGGATTGTTGCCTAACTTACTGGCCAGGGCAGTACACGTATGATGGATTGTTGTCTTACTTATTGGCCAGGGCAGTACACGTATGATGGATTGTTGCCTTGCAACACATGTATGATGGATTGTTGCCTTACTTACTGTCCAGGGCAACACAAGTATGATGGATTGTTGCCTTACTTACTGTCCATGGCAACACAAGTATGATGGATTGTTGCCTTACATACTGTCCAGGGCAACACAAATATGATGGATTGTTGCCTTACTTACTGTCCAGGGCAACACATGTATGATGGATTATTGCCTTACTTACTGTCCAGGGCAACACAAGTATGATGGATTGTTGCCTTACTTACTGTCAAGGCAGCACATGACCGTATGATGGATTGTTGCCTTACTTACTGGCCAGGGCAGTACACGTATGATGGATTGTTGTCTTACTTTTTGGCCAGGGCAGTACACGTATGATGGATTGTTGCCTTGCAACACATGTATGATGGATTGTTGCCTTACTTACTGTCCAGGGCAACACAAGTATGATGGATTGTTGCCTTACTTACTGTCCAGGGCAACACAAGCATGATTGATTGTTGCCTTACATACTGTCCAGGGCAACACAAGTATGATGGATTGTTGCCTTACTTACTGTCCAGGGCAACACATGTATGATGGATTATTACCTTACTTACTGTCCAGGGCAACACAAGTATGATGGATTGTTGCCTTACTTACTGTCAAGGCAGCACATGACCGTATGATGGATTGTTGTCTTACTTATTGGCCAGGGCAGTACACGTATGATGGATTGTTGCCTTGCAACACATGTATGATGGATTGTTGCCTTACTTACTGTCCAGGGCAACACAAGTATGATGGATTGTTGCCTTACTTACTGTCCAGGGCAACACAAGTATGATGGATTGTTGCCTTACATACTGTCCAGGGCAACACAAGTATGATGGATTGTTGCCTTACTTACTGTCCAGGGCAACACATGTATGATGGATTATTGCCTTACTTACTGTCCAGGGCAACACAAGTATGATGGATTGTTGCCTTACTTACTGTCAAGGCAGCGCATGACCGTATGATGGATTGTTGCCTTACTTACTGGCCAGGGCAGCAAATGCATGAAGGATTGTTGCCTTACTTACTGATCAAGGCAGCACATGACTGTATGATGAATTGTTGCCTTACTTACTGGCCAGGGCAGCACATGACTGTATGATGGGTTGTTGTCTGACTTACTCGTCAGGGCAGCACATGACTGTATGATGTGTTGTTGCCTTACTTACTGGCCAGGGCAGCACATGACTGTATGATGGGTTGTTGCCTTACTTACTGGCCAGGGCAGCATATGTATGGATTGTTACCTTACTTACTAGTCACGGCAACACATGCATGATGTATTACAGTAGATTCAGGAAAGTTCATGCCAGAATACCGTAGATTCAGGGAAGTCAATGCCAGAATGCAGGTAGATTCAGAAAAGATGAAAAAGTGCAGATGATGATGGGCTATGGATGATGGGACTATATTTCATTCTGAACATATGGTTTTGGTGAGCTGAAAACATGTAACGACTCTGATCTAGGATTCAGTTCAAGCATACCAATCAATTTTGTCTAGGCTAGGAAGTGTACTAATATGCTGAGGAAAATATCACAGTACAAAATTAATGTCCTCACGTTGATCATTAAGCTGCTTAAAATAATAAAGAAGTTCTCAATCAATACTATCAAGAATTAATCAAACACCAGGCTGCACATTTATGTATGTAATATGTTATTTAGCATTATGATCTGCCTAATACATGAACAGAGTATGTATATTTTAGCACAGATGTTGCAAACAATATTTGAAAAATTCATCTACACATTTATGTTTTGAATTTCTAACAGGTCTGAACAATTTTTTTCCATTTGCCAGATATCCTAAATAGGTGACTTGAGTCATATGACACATACTGAATTCAATTCACCCAATAAATATTGGGAATAAAATATTTTTTGCATAAATTATTTGAGCACAACTTTAATGTGTGTTTTGATATTTGTCTGACTTTGAAGATGTATTTAGTACAAGAGGGCCATAATGGCCCTAACTTACCCACCTGACTTTGACTTTCCGACCTTCAGTAATACATGCAGACATGTCAACAGAATTTAATGTGTTAAGTATAAACTAATAACCCCTTAAAGGGGCAAAATGCCACTGTTTGCTAACAGTTCATGAAAGGAAGTTATTTTAAGTTAATTATATTTTTAGTTCTAGGGGTCCCTAGAACGGGCCAAGTGCCCTCATTTGACTAAACTTGATAGAGGACATTTAAATGATGCTGCAAGTCAAGTCTGATGAAGATTTATCATGTGGTGCATGAGAAGTCCATTAAAGGCTGTTCTAGCAGCTCCTAAAAATGGTCATTTACCCCCCATCTGAACAAACTTTAGCGAGGATCTTACAATTTGATGCTACAGATGAAGTCTGATGAAAATCCATCAAGCGACTCATGAGAAAAGATATTTAAGTTTTTATATTTTTAGCTCTAGTGGCCCCTAAATGCACCAATTTGATCAAACTTGAGAGGAGACATTGCCAGGATGTTACATACCAAGTTTGGTGAAATTCTGACCAGTAGTTTCAGAGCAGATAATGTTTAAGTAAATTGTAGATGATGGATGCAGGATGATGGACCATCCTCCTATATTTATAGCTCTCCCTGAACTCTTGGTTCAGGTGAGCTAATAAAGGTAAGGTCACTTTGAATTCACATGTTTGTCTTTTTCATTATTTTGATACTGGTGGTTATTGTTTATCAACAAAATCAAATTATTGAGTTTTCACTATATTCAATTTCCATGTAAAACAATGCTTTCTTATATGATTTGGTTTTGTTAATTTTCATGGACCTAAACATAAAAGTGCATTTTGCAATGAAGTTAAATATATTTTTTTTATTTCATATGTGAATGACATTCATATGCTTCTAGTTTGCATTGACGATTTTATATATCATTATTTCAGAAAAATTCATTAGAAAATTAATATTATCTCCCTTTGCCTTATAATCTGATTAATAGGTTGGAAATAAGTGAATTCTTAAGTTGTGCACTGTTATAAAATTTGTCTTTTAATTCATTATTATTAAAATATCCTAATATCTATCAACTGTAAACATAAAAATAAAATTTTTATTGAAATGAAAAGAAACAGTCCACTTTTTAAATACTTTCTCATTAAAGGGAGGTAATACTATTACAAAATTTCATTAAAAAAACAACAGGAATCTTACTCTAAGTAATGGGTATTTTTGATCCTTAAATAAATCTCTTACAGAACCTATAATAACTGAAATGTTATAAAGTAATGCTTAAATGTGATTCAACACCTGTAGATTTGATTTCATTCAGAACAAACCCGCATTAAACATCAATGCAGGTCTTGTGTCTTTCACATAAACTGAGGGTTATTTGTGAATTATACAGATGACATGGTAAAACAAGAGCACCGCAATGCGGAGCAATATACACCCAAAGGTCTGACCTTTGACCCCTAAGTGTGACCTTGACCTTGTAGCAAGCCATCCAGAACATGCGTGCTGCACACCGTATCCATGTGGTGAACATTTGTGTCAAGTTTATTTGAAATCCTTAAGGGGTTCAAGAGTTACAGAGATAGCTTGATATAGTACTTACAAAAAGACAAAATAACTGTTATCATACATGTGGACACACAATGCATTAGTCACTCAGTTTAATAACAAGAACTAAAATGAAGGACACTAAAAGTATCTCAGTACAATATATATTTGCTTTGCAATGTAGCTTCCTAAATTATTTGTAGGTCTTACTTAAATCAACTTGTCTAATTTTCCTGCAGCAAATAACTCTTTTTTGTGATATAATTGACTTTCACTAGAACACAGGGAGGCAATTTGTGCCTGCAGACATCTCATGCAGTATTAAAACCATCACAGGACTGTCTGTCAAATCAAGAAAGAGTAAGGCAACACAACTGAAAGCTCCATCATGATGTGTCATTCTGACCAAATACTTCTCATTTTAATACAAAATAGGCCAGTATTTCCAAGAAAAATTTTTTACAAGATAATTCTTTGGCATAGATTCTGTTGGTGCCTTAGTACTACAGCAAGTTAATGTCTTTAAAATTCATTTCTTAAAAATCTTTTCATTATCTAAGGTACAAAAGGGAAAGATAAAAGGCAAACTTTATTAACCTGTTGCTTTGTGAAACAATAATACATAAGCTCTACAGAGTCTATAATGTATACCTAAAATTAGTTATACTTTCCCCTCCAGTAATTTGCTGATGCCTTTGTGATAAAGTGCCTTCCCAAAAAGACATTCCATGATGGGAGTTGCCAGAATTCAAATTCAGGGCCTTCACTCTTTAACAAAAGCGTCATTATAGCCCTTTTGACTTCTGTCATGCCTAATAAAGTCTAAGCTAACAAAGTAGGATATGACTTGGTCAGAAGCATTCTCTCAAGCCTACTATGTGAGAAGATCCAATTTAACTTTGTTTACCAAAGTTGAATGCTGGTCAGTTAACGGCTTTTGTATCACTTCTTACTACATCTCTGGTACTTACAACTTTTACACAAAGAGAATGTCAGCTATTTGACTGTGCTATTCACGTGATCTGCCATCTGAGAAGCCAAGAGGATTTATACAGGAAAGCAATTATAGCAAATGAAGCTGATTACTAACAGTACAGTGTGCTATATCAGAGAATCTATTTACAGTAAACCTCGCTTATAAGGAACAGCTTGGGACCTCTAAAATTTGTTCCTTATAACCGAGGTTCCTTATATCCGTATAGTGAACTAGTTCCTTGTAACCGAGATTTGTATAACGAACATAATTTGTATAGCGAACACTATTTGACTGACGTTTGGAAAGGACTATGTGTTCACACTCCGGGCCGAACATAAATCTGTATGTGAGAATGTTGCGAGTCTGGTACCGGTCCTTTTCTGGAGAGAGGGTAAGGTAAACTGCATGCATGTATATGACCGAAAAAGTGTTGAAACACAGCCTTTAACCTAAACTAAGCCAAAATGTACGTCGGTAAGAATGACCGTAGTTTTTGTTTATTTTTTGTCGGTTATTTCTATCTTCTTTTTTAGAGAGCGCTACATTATGACTATAAGATATGTTGCAGTTACGCCCCTTACCTTGCTCTACTGCATGTTATGTGAATAGACATCAACAGTTATATAAAATAAATGTTCAATTTTCTATTTTGCAGACACTAGACAACGGCGTCTTACATACGGATTGAAGTGCAAATTATACCTATAATTTTGCTATTGTCTATTTTAGCACCTGCTTTAATTTTTACAATTGGAAGTTAGGTAAACTGAACTGTTTGCCATTGTTAATCACGGGTAATTAGCACATTTATTAGGATATTTTCGTGACAGAACTAGACTAATTATGACCAATATTATAATCAGAACAGAACAGAACAGAACAGAACAGTAATTTATTGATATAACTTGAACATGTACAGTTCATCGTTATAAGAACAAAATATACTAAACATGCATAGCAATGTGAGAGTGAACAAAACAAAAGAACAGTTAAAATTCATTCAATATTATTTGCAGACTTTATAATCCCAAGTCTGCTATCGTGTAGTATTTGATAAATGTTAATGATGGTATTATATATATTTTTCTTTTTATTGTATCCTTGAATTAACAAACTAAAGATCATAGGAATGAAATAATTTGTTTTTATTCAAGTGCATGAAAACGCGGGAAAGTGCCGAGATTAGTCATCAGCGATTCTCCTGTTTATTTCCGATTTTCAATATTTTTTATTCTTTATGTCTATTCGCTATAACCGAGGGGTTTTCCACTGAATTCCATACTTTGGGACTGGAAAAAGTGTTCCTTATAACCGAGTGTTCCTTATAACCGAGTTCCCTATAACCGAGGATTTTAACATTGAACAAAGAAGGAATTAGATCGGGGAATTGAAAACTGTTCCTTATAACCGTGTGTTCCTTATATCCCAGTTCCTTATAAGTGAGGTTTACTGTATTACATAATGATAAATTTAATAAGAGGGCCAAAACAGCCTGAGACACTCAGCAGATCTTGATATTATTACCTTAAATGTATGTATCATGAAATGGACAAATATGACCCAGGTAAGAAAAATGAAGTAAAGCAAAATCATTTTTACTCTTGACAGAACGCTTTTGACCAAGTCTGGCAAACATCCATTAAGTTGTTCATGAGAAAATGTTGTTTTAACTTTAGCTTTTTTAAGCTCTAATGGCTCCTTTAATGCAGTAAAACAAAACCACTTGAAAACTTATGACAATGTATTCAAGGATAATACAGAATATAGTTTGGTGAAAATCCATCAAGTAATTCATGAGAGGAACTCATTTCAACGTTTAAATCTTCTGGGGCAATTTGGAAACATTTGAACAAATTTGAAAGGGTGGTTCAAATAAGCTTCAAGTTTTCATCAAAATCAAGCAAAAATAGATAAGTATAAACTAGTATAAACTAAACTTGAAAGAGAATACCATGCCATGATGCTACAGACCAAAGCTAGTGAAGATCAATCAAGAAGTACATGAAAAAATAATTTCTATTTCTAGCTGTACAGATCCCTATAAGGGATCAAATGGAATCACTGAATAAATTCTAGATTTGGAATTAACTAGTATAAACTAAACTTGAAAGAGAATACCATGCCATGATGCTACAGACCAAAGCTAGTGAAGATCAATCAAGAAGTACATGAAAAAATAATTTCTATTTCTAGCTGTACAGATCCCCATAAGGGATCAAATGGAATCACTGAATAAATTCTAGATTGGGCCATACAAGGATACATCAACCTGGTTTATGAGGAAAAGCTCTTGTGGTCCCTAACACAGCCAAAGCAATGATGTAAACAAACATGAGAAAACTTCTTAAAAGAAAGCTACAGACCAAGTTTTTTAAAGAAGCTTCACACGGTTCATTCCCAAAAGTTGTTTTCTATTTATTAGAGGCCAAGCTAACCACTGAGAAGTACATAAAAGGATGCTACAGACCAAGTTTAGTCAAGATCCATCAACCAAAGAAGTTATTTTATTTTTAGCTCTAGCCTCCCATAAAAAATAGCCATCTAAAACCACTTGAACAAACTTGAAAAACTTCCAAACAAGGATGCCTCAAACAATCCATGAAAGGATTCATTAGAAAAAAGTTGTTTTATTCTATTTCATGCTCTGGTGACTCCTAATAAGGTCAAGCAAAATCATAAGCACTGTTGATTGGAGAGCTCTGGTTGCCCCTAAGATGGGCCATTTTCAAAACATTGAGAGAAATGCACATAACAATTCTACAGACCAAGTTTAGCTAAGATCCATGGAAAGAAGAAGCTGTTTAGCTAAGATCCATGGAAAGATGAAGCTGTTTAGCTAAGATCCATGGAAAGAAGAAGCTGTTTAGCTAAGATCCATGGAAAGAAGAAGCTGTTGAAAGACATTTTTCTATATTTAGCTGTTGCATCCCATACAAGGGATCAAGCTAACTATTCTGAAAAAATAACTGACAGGTCTCCACCTGGAGTTTAGTAAAGATCCATCAAGTTATTCATAAGAAAAAAACATCTATAGTTTTTTTCTATTTTAGCCGTACAAATTATATACGGTTATGCTCAATTATAACCATTTGAGTAACTTGAGCACCTAGAAGACCACATTTGTTTAAGATCTATCAAGTGGTTCATGAGAAAAAGTCTCATTTATTGGGTTTTCTATTTTTAACTGTTGACCTCTAAAAGGGGCCAATTGGAACCACTTAAGAAACTTGGTACAGGTCCATACAAGGATCAAGTTTAGTGAATCATGGGAAGAAGTTTTGTCAATGCTGTTGTTTATTTTAATTTCTCGCTCTGGAAGCATTTGGACATAACTGAAACAGGTCTATAATAGGTTGCTACAGTCCAAGTTTAGAAAAAATCCATCCAGTGGTCCATCAGAAGAAGTCTTTTAAATTTTTCTACTATTAGCTCTGATAGTCCCTTAAAGGGGCCAAGAAGAACCCTTTCAATAAATTGAGAGATCTATGCTGTTCGCTTTCAAGGCCTTTGCAATTAGAGAAACCGTTAGCGAACAGCATGGATCCCTGACCAGACTGCGCAGATCCATGCTGGTCGCATATTATGCACTATGTTGGTTTTCTCATGGTGCGGCTCAATTATTTTACCAGATATAAAATTGAATTCAAGGATTTCACATCAGCAGTTATAAAGTTGTTTAGAACTGACTGACAGCAAATGTCTTGTAATGTTGCCTTATACAGCCAATTACAGCCTATGTTTGACAGTGCAATCTAATTTGGGTTGTAGCAATCAGTTAGAAATTTATTCTGTCATACAATCCATTTCTACAAACTTTAGTACCACTAGACAAAGAAATTTTGGAGTTTAGTCAATAGTTTTATATTATTTTTCCTGGTTACATGCAAAGAATGATTTTGTACATGTGAATTGATTAAAGTGGTATTATGTGCATCCTACTGCACATTGTGAGTTTTTGGTGAATGTTTTATAAAAGCAACTTTCGGTTGCTGTGCATTTAAATGTGTTAAGTTACAAGAGATCACAGAGTGATCTTTGCACCCACCAATGTGCCATTTTTGAGTGTTCCAAATTTCAAGACTTATTGACTAGCTCAAGGTCAAATTTCATTTCCGTACACAACACTGTGCATGTGGTCCAAATTCGAAAGCTGTAGCTTGAGAAATGTGAAAGTAGATCACTAGATCAATTTCAAGGACAAAGTTCTTTGTACACAAAACTATGCATGTGTATCAAGTTTGAAGGCTGTAGTTTGAGAAATTTGAAAGTAGGTCACTAGGTCAATCTTGAGGTCAAAGTTTATTTTGGTACACAAAACTATGCAAGTGGTCCAAATTTGAAGGCTGTAGCTTGAGAAATGTGAAAGTAGGTCACTAGGTCAAAATCAAGGTCAAATTACACTTCAGAACACAAATCTATGCAGGTGGTCCAAATTTAAAGCCTGTACCTTCAACAAGAGGGCCATAATGGCCCCATATCGCTCACCTGTTATCATTGCACTTAAGGACAAGTAGGTAAAAAAATCATAATCAAGATCAATCAAAAGAATTATGAGACAAGAGGGCCATAATGGCCCTATATCGCTCACCTGTTATCATTGCACTTCAGGACAGGAAGGTCAAAAAATCATAATCAAGATCAATCAAAAGAATCATGAGTAAATATAGTTGAAATTTTCTTAAAGGTACAGATATGTCAAAATACACCTAAAAATTGGAGGTACCATCCATGTTGTACTACAGAAAAGTGGACTTGGTTATTCCCTACGACCAATAATAAAGAAGTTACTAAATAAGCTATTTATAGTAACATAAAATAAAATAACCCCTGGGGCTGGGTCAATTTGAAAATTTTTTGTAGAGGTCCACTAGGCAATGTTACATGTCAAATATCTAAGCTCTTCTGGTTTATTTTTAGAAAATTTTGAAGATTTTTCTATGTACAATCAAGTAACCCCATGGGGCGGGGTCAATTTGACCCCAGGGGTCATGATTTGAACAAATTTTGTAGAAGTCTACTAGGCAATGCTACATGTCAAATATCTAAGACCTAGGCCTTCTGGTTTATTTTTAGAAATTTTTGTTAAGATTTTCCTATGTAAAACCAAGTGACCCCTGGGGCGGGGTCAATTTTAATCCCGGGGACATGATTTGAACAAATTTTGTAGAGGTCCACCAGGCAATGTTACATGTGAAATATCTAAGCTCTAGGCCCTCTGGTTTATTTTTAGAAAATTTTTGAAGATTTTCCTATGTAAAATCAAGTGACCCCTGGGGCTGGGTCAATTATGACCCCGGGGTCATGATTTGAACAACTTTAGTAGAGGTCCACTAGGCAATGTTACATGTCAAACATCTTAGCTCTAGGGCTTCTGGTTTTTGAGAAAAAGATTTTTTAAGATTTTCCTATGTAAAATCAAGTGACCCCTGGGGCGGGTCAATTTTGATCCTTCGGGTCATGATTTGAACAAATTTTGTAAAGGTCTACTAGGCAATGCTACATGTGAAATATCTAAGCTCTAGGCTCTAGGCCTTCTGGTTTATTTTTAGAAAATTTTTGAAGATTTTCCTATGTAAAATCAAGTGACCCCTGGGGCGGGGTCAATTTTCACCCCGGGGTCATGATTTGAACAAATTTGGTAGAGGTCCACTAGGCAATGCTTCACACCAAATATCTAAGCTCTAGGGCTTCTGGTGTTTGAGAAGAGGATTTTTACAGTTTTTCCTTTCGGTTGCCATGGCAACCAGGGTTCTGCATGGAATTCAATTCTTTGAACAATTTTGAAAGGGGGCCACCCAAGGATCTTTCTTGTGAAGTTTGGTGAAATTCTGCTCAGTGGTTTTTTACAAATTGTTGACGCACGACAGACGACGGACATCAAGCGGTCACAATAGCTCACCTTGTCACTTTGTGACAGGTGAGCTAAAAATGTGAAAGTAGGTCACTAGGTCAATGTCAAGGTCAAAGTTTGTTTCGGTACACAATGCTATGCATGTGGTCTAAATTTGAAGCCTGTAGCTACAGAAATGTGAAAGTAGGTCACTAGGTCAATCTTAAGGTCAAAGTTCATTTCAGTACACAAAACTATGCAAGTGGTCCAAATTTGAAGGCTGTAGCTCGAGAAATGTGAAAGTAGGTCACTAGGTCAAAATCAAGAACACAGAACTATGCATGTGGTCCAAATTTGAAGCCTGTACCTTCAAAAATGTGAAAGTATGTCACTAGGTCAATGTAAAGGTCAAAGTTTGTTTTGGTACATAAAACTATGCATGTGGTCCAAATTTGAAGGCTGTAGCTTGAAAAATGTGAAAGTAGGTCACTAGGTCAAAATCAAGGTCAAATTTCATTTCGGAACACAAAACTATGCATGTGGTCCAAATTTGAAGCCTGTACCTTCAAAAATGTGAAAGTAGGTCACTAGGTCAATGTCAAGGTCAAAGTTTTTTTCAGTGCACAAAACTATGCATGTGGTCTAAATTTGAAGGCTGTAGCTACAGAAATGTAAAAGTAGGTCACTAGGTCAAAATCAAGTTCAACTCATGTCAAGGTTCATCTTGCCACTCAAAACCATACATGTGGTCCAAATTTGAATGTTGTAGGTTATTGACAAGAAGATTTTAAAAGCTTTTTTCCTATATGAACCATGTGACCCCCAGGGTGGGGCCATATTTGACCCTAGGGACATAATTTGAACAAACTTGGTAGAGAACCACTAGATGATGCTACATTACAATTGCCAAAACCCTAGGCTTTGTGGTTTGGACAAGAGGTTTTTCAAAGTTTTTCCCTATATAAGTCTATATAAACCATGTGACCCCCGGGGCGGGGCCATATTTGACCCTAGGGGGATAATTTGAACAATCTTAGTAGAAGACCACTAGATGATGTCACAAAACATCAAAGCCCTAGGCCTTGTGGTTTTGAACAAGAGGTTTTTCAAAGTTTTTCTCTATAAGTCTATATAAACCATGTGACCCTTTGGGCGGGGCCATATTAGACCCCAGGGAAATAATTTGAATCATCTTGGTAGAGGACCACTAGATGATGCTTCATACCAAATATCAAAGCCCTAGGCTCTGTGGTTTTGGACAAGAAGATTTTCAAAGTTTTTCCCTATATAAATCTATGTAAATTATAGAAATAAACAAAGGGCCATAACTCACTAAAAAATTGTTGAACCAGTCTGATTTTCAGAGGGACACAACTAGGGTACCAATATATCATTCTGACAAAGTTTGGTCAAAATCCCCCTGGTAGTTTCTGAGGAGATGCGATAACGAGAAATTGTTAACGGAAGGACGGACGGATGGAAGGACGACGGACCACGTACGCAGAGTGATTTGAATAGCCCACCATCTGATGATGGTGGGCTAAAAATGCCCCATAAGTATTTGAAGTTGAAGCTTTAGAAATAAAGAAATTGGACTAATAAAACAGTTCTTTTCTTCAATCGTCTATGCAGTGATCTGCCTTACCTATAGGTAGAGATTTTTGAAGTTGAAGGGAAGCAACTCCTGCGTGCAGTTTGACTTTTCTTAAAAAGACTGCCCCAGTCAAAATAAGACCAGAGGACCATGATGGTCCTGAATCGCTCACCTATCCCCACATGACCCAGTGTTGAACTGAGTATGACGTCATTATTTCTATTATTTGACATAGTGACCTAGTTTTTGAGCACATGTGACCTAGATATCATCAAGATAAAAAATTCTGACAAATTTTCATGAAGATCCATTGAAAAATATGGCCTCTAGAGAGGTCACAAGGTTTTTCTATTATTTGACCTAATGACCTAGTTTTAGAAGGCACGTGACCCACTTTTAAACTTGACCTAGATATCATCAAGGTGAACATTCTCACCAATTTTCATGAAGATCTCGTGAAAAATATGGCCTCTAGAGAGGTCACAAGGTTTTTCTATTTTTTGACCTACTGACCTAGTTTTTGACCGCACATGACCCAGTTAAAAACCTGACCTAGATATCATCAAGCTGAACATTCTCACCAAATTTTCATGAAGATCCGTTGAGAAATATGGCCTCTAGAGAGGTCACAAGGTTTTTTTCTATTTTTAGACCTACTGACCTAGTTTTTGACCCCACGTGACCCAGTTTCAAACTTGACTTAGATATCATCAAGGTGAACATTCTGACCAATATTCATGAAGATCTCATGAAAAATATGGCCTCTAGAGAGGTCACAAGGTTTTTCTATTTTTAGATCTACTGACCTAGTTTTTAACCCCACGTGACCCAGTTTCGAACTTGACCTAGATATCTTCAAGGTAAACACTCCGACCAATTTTCATGAAGATCCATTTAAAAATATCTCCTCTAGAGAGGTCACAAGGTTTTCCTATTTTTAGACCTACTGACCTAGTTTTTGACCGCACGTGACCCAGTTTCGAACTTGATCTAGATATCATCAAGGTGAACATTCTGACTAATATTCATGAAGATCCATTGAGAAATATGGCCTCTAGAGAGGTCACAAGGTTTTTCTATTTTTAGATCTACTGACCTAGTTTTTGACCCCACATGACCCAATTTCGAACTTGACCTAGATATCATCAAGGTGAACATTCTGACCAATATTCATGAAGATCTCATGAAAAATATGGCCTCTAGAGAGGTCACAAGGTTTTTCTATTTTTAGATCTACTGACCTAGTTTTTAACCCCACGTGACCGAGTTTCGAACTTGACCTAGATATCATCAAGATGAACATTCTGGCCAATTTTCATGAAGATCCATTGAAAAATATGGCCTCTAGAGAGGTCACAAGGTTTTTCTATTTTTAGACCTAATGACCTAGTTTTTGACCCTACGTGACCCAGTTTTGAACTTGACCTAGATATCATCAAGGTAAACATTCTGACCAATATTCATGAAGATCTCATGAAAAATATGGCCTCTAGAGAGGTCACAAAGTTTTTCTATTTTTAGACCTACTGACCTAGTTTTTGAACCCACGTGACCCAGTTTCGAACTTGACCTAGATATCATCAAGGTGAACATTCTGACCAATTTTCATGAAGATCTTATGAAATATATGGCCTCTAGAGAGGTCACAAGGTTTTTCTATTTTTAGATCTACTGACCTAGTTTTTGACGGCACGTGACCCAGTTTCGAACTTGACCTAGATATCATCAAGATGAACATTCTGACCAACTTTCGTAAAGATCCCATGAAAAATGTGACCTCTAGAGTGGTCACAAGCAAAAGTTTACGGACGCACGGACGGACGACGGACACCGCGTGATCACAAAAGCTCACCTTGTCACTTTGTGACAGGTGAGCTAAAAAGTCATTTTTGGAAACTTATTATTTCGTACTGGTAACAGGAAGAGTTTGGTTAGTTGGATTAAAATCTATAATTTCCTCCACCCTTTTCACATACAAATCTATTTCAGCTGGATTTTTACTTGAAAAATACGCATCATTCTACTTTAATTTTATAAGTTTTGAAAATAAAATTTCTTATAGGTAAGTTTCTTGGTTACATAAAACTAAGCAAAATAAGGTTTGACTTGCATCTTGCATAACTACAGGACAAATACCTTTAATAGATCAAATAGTTCACACTAATCTTTACAAGAGGGCCATGATGGCCCTAGATCACTAACCTGAGTTTCAGAGCTTAAACAGGCTAGAGAAAGTACAACTTTGGAAGAGGACCATAATAAGCTCTAGGTGTCATAAGTTACAGAGGTAGTAAAAACTGATTACATATATTATTGTGAGAGATGACAAACAATTCAAACACTATTATCCTTCTTAGGTCTAACTACTTTGGTTGAAAAAATACACACAGAGCATTGGAGCAGACAAGGTCTACTTTTAATGGTTATTTGTATCCAAAGGTTAATGAGAATAAGCAGTTGAAATCTTGTCTTACTCATCCAGTCTAACAAAACTTGCAGGGTGGCATTTTCCATACAGCAATAAACATTTCTACCATGTTTTAGTTGAATACTCAACACCATGCCATAGACATGGTTTCCGACGGACGGACAGACACCATCAAAACTGTATCCCTCCTGGGCCTGCAGTGTCACACAAGAATTTTTGTATGTTTCCACTATATACTTGAAAGGAAAAATGGTAATGCCCTGTGGTATAAAAGGGGTGCTTAAAAAGTGGAAAAGGATCTAATACTACTGTTTGCAGATCAAATTGCCCTTTCCTCCTTTTTGAAATCGATAGAGTTACTCTTTTACGTCTCAAAAACGGTGAAGCTGAAGCTATTTTTGGAGCAATGCTGACAGGCTAACCCCGCTTCATTCATTCACTTTGTGGTGAAACTTTTTTCTTTATCTTGACGTCACACAAAGCGCACGCTCTGACTCTATCTTTGAAGTATCGCCATACCTGCATACATTGTAAAGTGCGATGAATAAGGAGATAATAGATAAATATTGTTTCAAAAGTAGAATATAGAATATTTCAACTACGTTCAAATGAAAACAGCGTTTTTTGTTTGTTATGACAATTATTATCGACAAAATTTCTAACCATGCAAAAGTATACATGGTGTTATAGAAAAGTAACGTCATTGATCAATGAACCTTCAAGCTCCGCAACACTTGCAAAAAATGTAATTGTTATAGATCTATCCATAAAAACTGATTTATTTGATTTTTTTTATTTGATTTTTTTGGTGGGGTTTACGCGTAAAACTATGTAAATTTATCTACTATTTATTTGAAGTCGTTTAAACACTATATCAGTTATTAAAATACAGGCAGTTGATAAGCCTTGTCTTCGTTCATGGAAAGAACCAGTTATAGACTCACATAAGTCAAAATAATTAGACGTTTAGTTTGTTTTATATTTGTGAAGGTCACTCTAAAAGGACCAAAATAATTGAGGATAAATCACAGTACTTATTGGTTTTATCGCTTGCACACGCCGATTGTGATTTTATAAAATTTTATCATATTTTAGCTAGTTTTAACAGTTTTAACCAAAATTTGAAACAACTTTAACATGTTTTACATAGAACGGAAACAAAGGTAATAAAACAACTAGCCTATAAGAAATCAAATAGTAAACATAGGAAGAAAATATCATTTACAGTAAAGTTAGGCAAGCATTTGTAAATAGATGTTAGGGACCTATGGTGGCATAAACAACATACAGAGCAGAGTAATGGATATAAGAAAGAAGTCACCATAGGAAAATCCAGTAGTGAAAACGTACAATAAACAAGCAACCGAAAACAGGTAACCAGGTAAATTTTAGATAAGAATAATACCGCGAAATTTAGGTGTCCCGTACACAGGAAATGCATGTGGAGCTTTTAATATCCAACAAATTTGCTTCAAACGTCGATAAAAGATAGATGTAGCTAGAATATTAGGGTATTTTCATTAAGATACAAACTTTAAACTAATCAAAATTACATAAAAACAGCCGATTTTTCATAAATTTACCGGTAAAATTTTATATAGCGCGATCGCAAATAGCTATTATGTTTTATAAGTAAATAAATTGAAATCAATGCGAAAAATAAAATTGGACTTTCGGCTAGAAAAGGCAAAAACAGAATAGTAAAATCTTTAATAAAAAGAAAATGCCATCAATTTAAAAACATACAGTAAAAATGAAATTGTTAACCATAATGCGAATAGTAAAGTACATGGAGTAAATAAAAAGATGCCGATGACATAGGCGTGGCGTGTAACCTAAAAATAAACCTGTGTATGGAAATGTATCGGACGTAAATAGATAGTTGTTATCAACCAATCAAAAATATAACGATATTCAACTCTTGAGTAAAATCATTTAGACTACCTTTTGATACATGTAAGTTTTATTTGAATTTATCTTATATTCGTAACAATATCAGCATTTAAACCCAAACACTGGCAATGACAATTTCTTTTGAGTGGAGAAAACTACTCGTAACTGTTTCCTAGGATCGCGTCAAATTTTTTAGACTAAGACTCACATATTCCGTAAGAAATTGCCGACTTTTTTCAATTAAGGAAGCATGGTCGGTTCCGGGAATCGAATTTATGCCCTTCAATCAACGATGAGCGAATCCAACAACTCGAGTCAGTAACGTTTTATAATTATTGTTTAAAAAATAAACACGAGGTGCATTATTTAAAAGTATGCAGCAAAAGGTACTGAAATTTAGGCAGAAAAAGGCCTGTAATGTACAAGAGGGTGTCTTTTTTCATATCCACGCTACCTAAATGTAGTTTGCATTGTGGCAAGATTCATTTAAATTTTAAATGAAAATTAGTTCTAGTACATCTGTTACAATCCAGTTAAACGCAGTCTATGTAAACAAGTTCATTCAGTAATTTTTACTCGTATCGGAAAGGCGGAGTTACCTGTACAGACGAGATCCAAAAATAGCTGTGGCATCGCTGTAAAGGTACAAGTTTATCGATTTAAGAAAAGACGAAAGGGCAATTTGATCTGCAAACAGTAGTAATAATGCTACAAACCATGTGTGATGAAGATCTATCCTACATGAGAATAAGTCATTTAAAGGTATTTTAACTTTGGCTCTAGCAGCCCAAGGGGCCTAGCGCCCCCATGTGAACAAACTTTGAAGAGGACCTTATAATGATGCTACAGACTAAGCTTGATAAAGATCTAGTGGTTCATGAGAAAAGGTTGTTTAAAAGTATTTCTAATTTCAGCTCTAGTAGCCCCACACTTGCAAATACAAGTTGTGTGCAAGTCTGATTAAATTGATTGCAAAATGTGGTCTCAATCATGTTCACGAGCCAAAATAACAAATTCTGGTCCTTTAAGGGGACATATCTCTGGAACCCATGATGGGATCTGGCCAGCTTTCAAAAAGAACCGAGATATTATGCAAATACAAGTTGTGTGCAAGTCTGATTAAAATCAATTGCAAATTGTGATTTCAATCATATTCACAAGCCAAAATAACAAAGTTTGGTTCTTTAAGGGGCCATACCTCTGGAACCCATGATGGGATCTGGCCAGCTTTCGAAAAGAACCGAGATATTATGCAAGTTGTGTGCAAGTCTGATTAAAAGCAATGACACAATGTGTTCCCTATTGTGTTCACAAGCCAAAATATCAAGTTTTGGTCCGTTAAGGGGCCATAACTCTGGAAGCCATGATGGGATCTGGATAATTTTCGAAAGGAACCAAGATATTATGCTAATACAAGTTGTGTGCAAGTTTGATTAAAACTGATTGCAAAATGTGGTCTCTATCCTGTTCACAAAAAATTGTGGACAGACGCCGACGGACAACGGACGAAGGGCGATCATAAAAGCTCACCTTGTCATCACTATGTGACAGATGAGCTAAAAATAAGATTTCATCTGATTATCACTAGTGAAATTTCACTCTATGTTCTCACAACAGTTTTTAGTTTACTTTTATTTTGTACACCTTTGATGTTTATAATATCCTGCAGGTGATCCGTTTAGGTGTACTTAGATCTTTGGTTCTAAATATCTAACAGGTGATCTATACTGGTACATATTGATCTTTGGTGTTGTATATCTAACAGGGGATCTATACTAGTTCATGTAGACCTTTGGTGTTAATTTCTAACAGGGGATCTATAATAGTTCATGTAGATCTTTGAAGTTATATATCTAACAGGGGCTCTATACTAGTTCATGTAGATCTTTGGTGGTATATATCTAACAGAGGATCTATACTGGTACATATTGATCTTTGGTGTTATATATCTAACAGAGGATCTATACTGGTACATATTGATCTTTAGTGGTATATATCTAACAGGGGATCTATACTAGTTAGTTCTTGTAGACTTTTGGTGTTATTTATCTAACAGTGATCTACACTAGTTCATGTAGATCTTTGGTGTTATATATCTAACAGGGGATCTACAACAGTTCATGTAGATCTTTGGTGTTATATACCTAACAGGGGATCTATACTGGTTCATGTAGATCTTTGGTGTTATATATCTAACAGGGGATCTATACTGGTTCATGTAGATCTTTGGTGGTATATATCTAACAGGGGATCTACACTGGTTCATGTAGATCTTTGGTGTTATATATCTAACAGGGGATCTACACTGGTTCATGAAGATCTTTGGTGGTATATATCTAACAGAGGATCTATACTGGTTCATGTAGATCTTTGGTGGTATATATCTAACAGAGGATCTATACCGGTTCATGTAGATCTTTGGTGGTATATACCTAACAGGGGATCTATACTAGTTCATGTAGATCTTTGGTGTTATATATGTAACTGGGGATCTATAATTGTACATGTTGATCTTTTCTGTTATATATCTAACAGGGGATCTATATTAGTACAGGTAGATGATCTTAGGTGTTATATATCTAACTGGTGACCTATACTGGTACATGTTGATCTTTGGTGTTACATATCAAACAGGTGACCTATACTGGTAAATGTAGATCTATGATGTTATATATCTAACTGCAGATCTATTTAGGTTCATGTAGATCTTTGGTGTTATATACCTAACAGGGGATCTATACTGGTTCATGTAGATCTTTGGTGGTATATATCTAACTGGGGATCTATACTAGTTCATGTAAATCTATAATGTTATAAAGCTAACAGGGGATCTATACTGGTTCATGTAGATCTTTGTTGTTATATACCTAACAGGGGATCTATACTAGTTCATGTAGATCTTTGGTGTTATATACGTAACAGGGGATCTATACTGGTTCATGTAGATCTTTGGTGTTATATATCTAACAGGGGATCTATACTGGTTCATGTAGATCTTTGGTGTTATATACCTAACGGGGGATCTATACTAGTTCATGTAGATCTTTGGTGTTATATACCTAACGGGGGATCTATACTAGTTCATGTAGATCTTTGGTGTTATATACCTAACGGGGGATCTATACTAGTTCGTGTAAATCTTCGGTGTTATATACCTAATAGGGGATCTATACTGGTTCATGTAGATCTTTGGTGTTATATACCTAACAGGGGATCTATACTAGTTCATGTAGATCTTTGGTGTTATATACCTAACAGGGGATCTAAACTGGTATGTGTAGATCCCTCATGGTTTATATCTAACAGGGGATCTATACTGGTTCATGTAGATCTTTGGTGTTATATGCCTAACAGGGGATCTAAACTGGTACATGTAGATCTTTGGTGTTTTATATTTAACAGGGGATCTATACTGGTTCATGTAGATCTTTGGTGTTATATATCTAACAGGGGATCTATACTGGTTCATGTAGATCTTTGGTGTTATATATCTAACAGGGGATCTATACTAGTTCATGTAGATCTTTGGTGTTATATACCTAACAGGGGATCTATACTAGTTCATGTAGATCTTTGGTGTTATATACCTAACAGGGGATCTATACTAGTTCATGTAAATCTTTGGTGTTATATACCTAACAGGGGATCTACACTAGTTCATGTAGATCTTTGGTGTTATATACCTAACAGGGGAACTACACAAGTTCATGTATATCTTTGGTGTTATATACCTAACAGGTGATCTACACTAGTTCATGTAGATCTTTGGTGTTATATACCTAAGAGGGGATCTACACTAGTTCATGTAAATCTTTGGTGTTATATACCTAACAGAGGATCTAAACTGGTACATGTAAATCTTTGGTGTTATATACCTAACAGGGGATCTACACTAGTTCATGTAGATCTTTGGTGTTATATACCTAACAGGGGATCTATACTAGTTCATGTAGATCTTCGGTGTTATATACCTAACAGGGGATCTATACTAGTTCATGTAGATCTTTGGTGTTATATACCTAACAGGGAATCTATACTGGTTCATGTAAATCTTTGGTGTAATATACCTAACAGGGGATCTATACTGGTTCATGTAGATCTTTGGTGTTATATACCTAACAGGGGATCTATACTAGTTCATGTAGATCTTTGGTGTTATATACCTAACAGGGGATCTAAACTGGTATGTGTAGATCCTCCATGGTTTATATCTAACAGCGGATCTATACTGGTTCATGTAGATCTTTGGTGTTATATGCCTAACAGGGGATCTAAACTGGTTCATGTAGATCTTTGGTGTTATATATCTAACAGGGGATCTATACTGGTTCATGTAGATCTTTGGTGGTATATATCTAACAGGGGATCTATACTGGTTCATGTAGATCTTTGGTGTTATATATCTAACAGGGAATCTATACTAGTTCATGTAGATCTTTGGTGTTATATACCTAACAGGGGATCTATACTAGTTCATGTAAATCTTTGGTGTTATATACCTAACAGGGGATCTATGCTAGTTCATGTAAATCTTTGGTGTTATATACCTAACAGGGGATCTATACTAGTTCATGTAAATCTTTGGTGTTATATACCTAACAGGGGATCTATACTAGTTCATGTAGATCTTTGGTGTTATATACCTAACAGGGGATCTATACTAGTTCATGTAGATCTTTGGTGTTATATACCTAACAGGGGATCTATACTAGTTCATGTAGATCTTTGGTGTTATATACCTAACAGGGGATCTATACTAGTTGATGTAAATCTTTGGTGTTATATACCTAACAGAGGATTTAAACTGGTACATGTAAATCTTTGGTGTTATATACCTAACAGGGGATCTATACTAATTAGTTCACGTAGATCTTTGGTGTTATATATCTAACAGGGGATCTATACTATTTCATGTAGATCTTTTGTGTTATATCTATCAGAGGATCTATACTGGTTCATGTAGATCTTTGGTGTTATATAGAGAATAATAGGTTAGTGCCGTAGATGAGAAAGTTTATCTGGTGAGGTGGAGGAGGTTATCTGGTGAGCCGATGGCGAACCGGACAATGTCCGGAGCCGAGCCAGATAAACTTTCTCCATCTTAGGCACTAACCAATTATTCTATCTATCTTGTCATTACTTCATTTTCCGATAATTGGCAATTTATTTTACAAAAATAAGTGTGCGACAACCGCTTTAATGACATCATATTCGTAATGACGTCACTT
The DNA here is from genome assembly GCF_021730395.1 of Mercenaria mercenaria. Classification (NCBI taxonomy): domain Eukaryota; kingdom Metazoa; phylum Mollusca; class Bivalvia; order Venerida; family Veneridae; genus Mercenaria; species Mercenaria mercenaria. The sequence continues at coordinate 53,787,798 of NC_069371.1, forward strand.
ATATAATGACGTGATTACCGGCAAAATCGCAATAACTAATTTGTTTTTGAATGAAAATCTCATTATTTGACCACTCATTTTCCCAACACAATGATGATGGTTTCGTTGCAAAATTTCTTATGACAACAATATCGATCATAAGGTCACATGATCAACTGACCGTATATCACTGGTCACATGATCAACTGACGGTATATCAAGAAAGATATACGGCACCCTGATATCGGGTCGAAAATACTGCTAGTGACAGGATAAATATCTTACTGAGGATCTATACTGGTTCATGTAGATCTTTGGTGTTATATATGTAACTGGGGATCTATACTAGTTCATGTAGATCTTTGGTGTTATATACCTAACAAGTAGGGGTGACTATTGAGGCCAATTTTGACTATTGCAATACTATTGATATTGCTGAAAAACTATTGCAGGTTACTATTGCGATACTATTGCAGGTTACTATTGTGATACTATTGCAATAGTTATCGACCACCATGTTTATACAGTAAAACTACCAACTGGCATTGTTACTCAGTGTAAGACATGGCACTGTTTATAATTGCTGTTAATACACATTGAGATACATGTTTGTATAACTGAAATGGACATAAATAAATCTAACATTAAATATTTTTAACATTTTTTCTATTTCTTGCCTTCCTTGGCTTTGAAACAATAAGTAAAACAATAAACCTAGGCAAGGTATAATCAAACGAATCAGCCATTTTGTTGTCAACATGTTTAATAACCCAAATCATCGAAAAAGACGAAAATTGACGGATCGGACTAAGGTGTACCAGCAGTAAATGAAGGGCCCTACCGAACAGTTTGCTATATCGTACAAGTAGCCTACTTTCTCCATTGTACATTTTCTCATTTAAGATTAACAGGTTATTTAAATATATTCAATCAAAGTTTCTAAGAAACCAAATTTATTTATTATCTCCCAGACTTCCCAGTCCATTGTTGTAGTTTAATTCCGTGAGGGTTATTATTGTAATGGAGACGTAAACATTTTCTGAGGCGCAAATGAAAGCTGGCTCTGTTTTTTGGTTTATAAATTATTTCTGTATTTACAAAATTTTTAAAACTATCGAAACTATCGACTGTTGAAGGAAATATTGGGAATTGTTATTGGATCGTGACTTTTCTATCGATGCATACTATCGGGACACTCAGTATCGCAATGCATCGATATTTCGATGTATCGTTACACCCCTACAGTAACAAGTGATCTAAACCTGTACATGAAGGTCTTTGCCACTAATATCTAACAGGTGAGCTGCACTGGTTCATACAGTTACCTTTGTTAATGATGGACACACGTTTAGCTACTGCAAAGACATTTAACTCTGTCTCCAGCCACCGTCTTATATGCCTGTGTTTTGGGTGCTCTGTGCTTCTGGGAATCTACCCTTACCTTTTATCTTTTTTAAGTACATTTTGTAGAGACTTAATAAACTGTTCTTTTGAATGCAAGCATAACACACAAACTGACAGAAATGTTATTTATCCCGAACAGAGTTAGTGGTTTGTTTTTAAAAAAGGAACTTGTAATGCACTGATTCTAGAACTATACACTTTTAAATATGACATAAAGCTCAAGACTTACCATCCTTTTTGTAATATAATATTTCCACCTGTTTTTCTTCAGATCCCAGTAAAGCATCTTTAATTTGCAGCATGGCAGTTGAGCTTGTAAGGGGTCCATGCATGAAATCACAAACACAAGTCTTCTGCATGACCTCTGCACGCGAGTAACCACTGAGTTCACAAAATCCATCATTACAGAAGATCACTGGATTTGTTTCTATTTGAGCATTGGCTATCACAAATTTTCTATCTGAAAGTAAAAGTAACAAAACTTTAATCTTTAAAACAATTATATTAGCAGAAGCAATGTGTCTATTGAATAATCTTGTCTGCACTGAAAGTTAAGAGCTATCACTGGAGGTGATTCATATCCTAAGTCAAGAGCTTGTTTGAAATGGTTTTTACCTAAAACATGAACTTCTTTGAACACAATGCATTCCCTTCTGTGGAATCATAGGTATTGTGCTGAATGTATAAAATGGGAGATAATTCTAACAGAATTTAAGACATTTATAGTTCTTGTGCTCTACTACAGTTTCTTCACTGCCATTTATCAATGCATTAAATTATATTAATGTTAATTTCCATTTACTCGAGGCAATGTAATTGTCTTATGTAGAAAAAAAGTTGGAATTAAGTATACAAGAGGGCCAAAATGGCCCAATCAAAAGAATTATGAGATAATTCTAAGTCCAAAGGACAGCTAGGAACAACAAAGGGTGGAATTTAACAAAAAAAAAAAAAAAAAAAAAAAAATTAAAAATTCTTACAAGGTACACATAATGTCAAAATACACCTAAAAATTGGAGGTACCATCATTGTTGTACCACAGAAAAGTGGTCTCGGTTTTTCCCTACGGCCAATAATAATAAAGTTACTTAATAAGCTATTTATAGTAACATAAAAGGGAAGTAACTGAAAAAAATTATTGTAAGTCAACAAAAGAAGGATCTGCAATATAAAAACAAGAGCACTGCAATCGACGCAAATGCAGAGCAATATACACACAAAACAAAGTCATATGACCTTTAAGCCCTAAGTGTGACCTTGACCTTGAAGTGAGCCATTTGAAATATGCGCTCTGCTCATTGTTTCGATGAGGTGAACATTTGTGTCAGGTTTCTTTGAAATCCTTCACGGGGTTCAACAGTTACAGAGCAGAAGGGAAATTGCTAACCAACAGACATACAGACACCGAGGCGATAACATAATATGTCCCTTCGGACGTATAAAAAGGAATCAAGATCTTATGGTGATACAAGTTGTGTGCAAGTTTGGTTAAAATCGAATATCAAATGAAGCTGCTATTATGCCAAAAAGGTCAAAATAGCTAATTTTGGCCCTTTCAGGGGCCGTAACTCTGGAACCCATAAAGGGATCTGGCCGGTTCAAGAAAGGAACCAAGACCTTATGGTGACACAAGTTTTGTGCAAGTTTGATTAAATTCAAATCATAAATGAAGCTGCTATTGTGCAGACAAGGTCAAAATAACTAATTCTGGCCCTATCAGGGGCCATAACTCTGGAACCTATAATGGAATCTAACCATTTCAAGACAGGAACCAACATCTTGGTTCAATACAAGTTATGTGCAAGTTTGGTTAAAATCAAATCATAAATGAAGCTGCTATGGTGCAGACAAGGTCAAAAAAGCTACTTTTGGCCCTTTCAGGGGCCATAACTCTGGAACCCGTTATGGGATCTGGTCAGTTCAAGAAAGGAATTGAGATCTTATGGTGACACAAGTTTTGTGCAAGTTTGATTAAAATCAAATCATAAATGAAGCTGCTATGGTGCAGACAAGGTCAAAAAAGCTTATTTTGGCCCTTTCAGGGGCCATAACTCTGGAACACATAATGGGATCTGGTCGGTTCAAGAAAGCAACTGAGATCTTATGGTGACACAAGTTTTCTGCAAGTTTAATTAAATTCAAATCATAAATGACGCTGCTATTGTGCAGACAATGTCAAAACAGCCAATTTTGGCCCTTTCAGGGGCCATAACTCTGGAACCAATAATGGAATCTGGCCAGTTGAAGAAAGGAACAAAGATCTTATGGTGACACAAGTTGTGTGCAAGATTGGTTAAATTCAAATCATAAATGAAGCTGCTATTGTGCAGACAAGGTCAAAATAGCTAATTCTGACCCTTTCAGGGGCCATAACTCTGGAACCCATTAAGGAATCTGGCCAGTTCAAGAAAAGAACCAAGATCTCACGGTGATACATGTTGTGTGCAAGTTTGGTAAAAATCAAATCATAAATGCAGCTGCTATTGTGCAGACAAGGTCAAAATAGCTAATTTTGGCCCTTCAGGGGCCATAACTCTGGAACCCATAATTGGATCTGGCCGGTTCAAGAAAGGAACCAAGATCTTATGGTGATACAAGTTGTGTGCAAGTTTGGTTAAAATAAAATCATAAATGAAACCACTATCGTGCAGACAAGAAATTGCTGACGCACAAAAATAGCAAATTCTGGCCCTTTAAGGGGCAATAACTCTAGAACCCATGATGGGATCCGGCCAGTTTTCGAAAGGAATTGAGATATCATGCCAATACAAGTTTTGTACAAGTTTGATCAAAATTGCTTACAAAATGTGGTCTCTATCTTGTTCATAAGAAATTAAGGACAGACGGACGGACGTTCCTACACATGGATACTTATGTGGCTACTCTTTTGTTCTCTCTATTGTTCTTTTAGCCACGTAAGAGAAAAATAGCCACATAAAAGCCTTACGGAATGAATGACATCAAAGAAAAAGTACAGTTACCTATTGTTCCTATAGCCACCTAAGTATGCAAATGTAAGCTCGGATGGACGGACGGACGACGAACGAAGGGTGATCACAAAAGCTCACTCTGTCACTATGTGACAGGTGAGCTAAAAAAGGGAGATAATTCTAAAATAAAATCTAAGATAGATTTTACATTTCTTGTGTTGTACCTTTGTTGTATAAAAATAAAGTTAAATTCCTTTTTAAGGATTGTACAGTGCCCCTAAAGTGACATGTTACACACTTTTTTTCCACTTAGGTAATGTGAGACTTTTTTTATTTCGTTCGTTTAAACGAAATAACTATTTCGTTTAAACGAAATCATTTCGTTTTAACGAAATAAGTTTAAACGAAATGATTTTGTTTAAACGAAATAACTAATTCGTTTAAACGAAATAGTCATTTCGTTTAAACAAATTAGTTATTTCGTTTAAACAAATTAGTTATTTCATTTTAAACGAAATAGTTAAACGAAATAGTTATTTCGTTTAAACGAAATAAAAAAAGTCTCACATTACCTAAGTGGAAAAAAAGTGTGTAACATGTCACTTTAGGGGCACCGTAGGATTGAGAGCTACTGTATTAAATGTTACAAAAGTTACAAAGTGAGAGATAATTCTAAAAATTCTTGATCTCATGCTCAGTACTTCTCTGTGCAGTCTGATCATAATTTGCACTGTTTGCCATTCAGTCAGTATTTTTTTGGTAAGCACCCCTTTTAACAGTTAATGGCATTGTCCAAATTGAAAGATGGATAACTTCATTATAGAAATTTAGCAGGGTAAGGGTTAAATTACCTTCATTGATGTCAAAGTTATTGTCAAATATTTAGGAGCAGATGTACTAAGGTACACAGATAGAAAGAGTAAGACTCCAATTTAGCCCCAAAAACTTGTTTGGGTATAACTGGCTAACCACAACATATTAAGGAGCTGATCTGTAGGTCTTCCTACTAACTGATCACTTATCTGCCTTGCTTCTAACAACTATTCTGCATACAACCATAACATAGACACCAAGGTCACATGACCATGTGAGCTAAAAGCTAACCTATATCCCAGTTTCTTTAAAGTTATTTAATAAAGTATTAAACCTGCAATAACAGCAATTTCTAGTTATAATGTTTTCGTCTATGCTATTTCCATGGTATTATGTTTCTGCCTATGCTATTTCCATGTCATTATGTTTTCCCCTATGATTTTTCTATGTCAGGTTTTTGCCTGTGCTATTTCTGTGTCACCATTTTGTACCTATGTTTTTTCCATGTCATGTTTTCCCCTATGCTATTTTAGTCTATGCTATTTCTATAACAGAAGCTTTTCCCCATGCTACTTCAGTGTCATGTTTTCACCTATGCTATTTACATGTCAGTATGTTTCCACATTCTTTCTCCATTTAAAGTAGATCTTCTGAGCACATACAAGGTGAGAAATCAAGAAATTTCATACGAAGACTTGATTTCAAATATAATTTGCCAATACTTGCAGAGAGAGCCATGGTGGCCCTAAGAAACTCAGTTTATTGAAGATCTGCCAATCACTTCAAGGAATAAGTAATTGAAGAAATTTCTATTTTTAGCCCCAGTGGCCCCTAAAAGGATCCAAGTGTCACCCTCCCACCCCCACCATCAACCACTGAAAAAGTTGGGAGAGGACCATACAATGATGCTGTGGACTAAGTTTGATGAAGACCCATTTTTGTATGAGAAGAAGTTGTTTAAAGATTTTTCTATTTTTAGCTCTAGCAATACCTAAATGGTGGCACACATCCCCATCTTTACAAATTTTCGAGAGGACCTTACAATAATGCTACAGACCAAGATTGAGGAATATCTATCAAGCAGTTCATGAGAAGAAACTGTTTAAAGGTATCTCTATTTTTAGCTCTTATGGCCCCTAAAAGGGACCAAGTGCCCAATTTGAACAAAATTTGGATAGGATCTTATAATGATGATGCAGACCAAGTTTGAAGAAGATCCAACAAGACATTCATAAGAAGAAGTTGTTCAAAGATTTTTTTTGTGTGTTTCTAGCTCAAAGTACCACTAAAAGCTGCCAAGTACCCCCATTTGAACAAAATTAGCAGAGGACCTAATAATAACGCTACATGTTTGATGAAGATCCATCAAGCAGTTCATGAGTAGAAGCATTTCAATGCATTTCTATTTTTAGCTCTAACAGCCGGCCCCTCTAAAAGGAGCAGAGTGCCCCCATTTGAACACATTTGGGAGAGCTCCTTATGACAATGCTATAGGACCAAACTTGACGATCAGATCCATTCAGTGGTTCATGAGAAGTTGTTTCAAGGTCTATGAGAGGTGAAGCTGAACATTTCAATATATTTGAGAGAGGGCATTGACAGGATGCTATAGACCAAGTTTGGAATAATTTTGAACAGCAGTTTCAGAGAAGAGTGTGGATGACAGACAATTTACGCTGCACCATCTGCCTATACTGATAGTTCACCCTGAGCCTTTGGTTCAGATGAGTTAAAAGAATACAGATTTTCTAAAGACAGAACTGGTGTGACCTAACTAATTACAATAGACTCCAGTACTTAATAAGATCTGTAGCATGTAACATTATCTTATAAAATGATCATGTAAAGGCTCTGTAAGTATCATTGATACAATTTAGTGATATACACAGTTTTTGCACTAGGAGACCAATAAAGGATAAGTAACTGATTCTGAAGTATGCTTGACCGTCATACAAGAGTCATAGTCCAGGAATTAATCTCCTGGCCAATATCAATCAATCAGAACTGATATACAAACAATGTCTCCCTTGCAGAACATCCGTTCCATACTAATATGACATTTGCAAGATTGATTCAGAATTTAAGACCAGATCCTATTTTGGTCTTAGCAAATGTCGCCTCCTTTTGGTTATCACATGGCAAGCTTAAAAGAAATGTGGTTTATTGTAAAATATAATCAGACAGTATTGAATTTCTTAAGGAGAGATCAATCTGGGCTTTTTTTTTCAAAATTTTAAAAAAGAATATTAGCAAAATATGTTCTTGCTAATATAAATGGACCTTTAGTTGTTGTGATTTGAAACATCCGCTGTAAAATATAGGGACTGGTTTGAAACATTCATTGTGTACTATAGAGTCTGTCCAATCTAAAAGTGTGTTTCAAATGTAATCCTAACTGTAAACAGGCCCTTTAACTACATATTTTACTTTTTTTCTGAACTGTTACCAGAAAGTTACATTACATTAAAATTAAAATAATCTTTAAAGATGGTACTTGCAGCATCAAGGATCCAAGAAGCCTTAGCTGGTTGCAGTATTGCCACTATGTCAGCAGTGTGGTCTTTATGTTTTCATTCATTTGGACTTTTTTAGAAAGCAAAGACACTGACAACTAATAACAGTCTTAACATGTAAAGAGAATGCATGTTTTTCGTATTATTACATCTGCAGAATGCATTAAGGGGATTGGTTGGTGAGGGCATCAACATAATTATGCTAAGGGCTTCTGCAGTTGTTGTAACATAAAACAAGAGGGCCAAGATGGCCCTAGGTCGCTCACCTAAGAAACACACCATAACAGTGTAAAACATGTTTGACCTAGTGATTTCATGGAAACAAATATTCTGACCAATTTTCATTAAGATTGGACCAAAAAATTGGTCTCTTGCGATAAAACAAGCATTTTCTTAGATATGGCCTAGTTTTTGACCCTAGATGACCCATGTTCAAACTCGACCTAGATTTTATCAAGGCAATCATTCTGACCAAAATTCATGAAGATCAATTGAAAATACAGCCTCTATCACATACACAAATTTTGTGTTTGATTTGACCAAGTGACCTTGTTTTTGACCTCAGATGACCCATATTCAAATTCGACCTAGATTTCATTAAGGCAATCATCCTGACCAAATTTCATAAAAATCAATTGAAAAAAAACAGTCTCTATCGCATACACAAAATTTTTCTTTAATTTGACCTAGTGACCTAGTTTTTGACCTCAGATAACCCATATTCAAACTCGACCTAGATTTCATCAAGGCAATCACTCTGACCAAATTTCATGAAGATCAACTGAAAACTACATCCTCTATTGCATACACAATGTTTTTCTTCGATTTGACCTAGTGACCTAGTTTTTGACCCAGATGACCCATTTTCGAACTCCGCCTAGATTTTATCAAGGTAATTATTCTGGCTAAATTTCATGAAGATCAGTTGAAAAATACAGCCTCTATCGCATACACAAGGTTTTTCCTTAATTTGACCTAGTGACCTAGTTTTTGACCCCAGATGACCCATTTTCCAACTCCGCCTAGATTTCATCAAGGTAATCATTCTGACCAGAATTCATGAAGATCAATTGAAAAATACCGCCTCTATCGCATACACAAACGTTTTTCTCTGATTTGACCTAGTGACCTAGTTTTTGACCGAGATGACCCATTTTCGAACTCGGCCTAGATTTCATCAAGGCAATCATTCTGACCAATATTCATGAAGATCAATTGAAAAATACAGCCTCTATCGCATACACAAGGTTTTTCTTTGATTTGACCTACTGACCTAGTTTTAAACCTGAGATGACCCATTTTCGAACTCGGCCTAGATTTTATCAAGGTTATCATTCTGACCAATATTCATGAAGAATAATTGAAAAATACAGCCTCTATCGCATACACAAGGTTTTTCTTTGATTTGACCTAGTGACCTAGTTTTTGACCCGAGATGACCCAATTTCGAACTTGGCCTAGATTTCATCAAGGCAATCATTTTGACCAATATTCATGAAGATCAGTTGAAAAATACAGCCTCTATCGCATACACAAGGTTTTTCCTTAATTTGACCTAGTGACCTAGTTTTTGACCCGAGATGACCTATTTTCGAACTCGGCCTAGATTTCATCAAAGTAATCATTCTGACCAAAATTCATGAAGATCAATTGAAAAATACCGCCTCTATCGCATACACAAGGTTTTTCTCTGATTTGACCTAGTGACCTAGTTTTTGACCCGAGATGACCCATTTTCGAACTTGGCCTAGATTTCATCAAGGCAATCATTCTGACCAATATTCATGAAGATCAATTGAAAAATACAGCCTCTATCGCATACACAAGGTTTTTCTTTGATTTGACCTAGTGACCTAGTTTTTAAACCGAGATGACCCATTTTCGAACTCAGCCTAGATTTAATCAAGGTTATCATTCTGACCAATATTCATGAAGAATAATTGAAAAATACAGCCTCTATCGCATACACAAGGTTTTTCTTTGATTTGACCTAGTGACCTAGTTTTTGACCCGAGATGACCCATTTTCGAACTCCGCCTAGATTTTATCAAGGTTATCATTCTGACCAATATTCATGAAGATTAATTGAAAAATACAGTCTCTATCGCATACACAAGGTTTTTCTTTGATTTGACCTAGTGACCTAATTTTTGACCCGAGATGACCCATTTTCGAACTCGGCCCAGATTTCATCAAGGTTATCATTCTGACCAGTATTCATGAAGATTAATTGAAAAATACAGCCTCTATCGCATACACAAGCTAAATGTTGACAGACGACGGACGACAGACGACAGACGACGGACGACGGACGCCGGACATCGAGCGATCAGAAAAACTCACCTGAGCATTGCTCAGGTGAGCTAACAAACACAAACATGTTTGGTGAACATTTGACGAGAACTGCTAAAGTTAGAGAGTAGACACTCAATTTTCACAATTCTAATAATTCAAGAGCCATAACTCCAGAGTCAATGGAACAATCCAACGGGTTGATATTATGTCCATAAACATTGTTACCAAGTTCTGTGAACACTGGATAAGAACTGCTCAAGCAAGGGAGTGGAAACTTTAGCAGGAGCCACCCGCTGCCTATCCACTGCCTGGAACTGCTCAAGCAAGGGAGTGGAAACTTTAGCAGAAGCCACCCGCTGCCTATCCACTGCCTGGAACTGCTCTGAGCAGTCAAGCAAGGGAGTGGAAACTTTAGCAGAAGCCACCCACTGCCTATCCACTGCCTGGAACTGCTCAAGCAAGGGAGTGGAAACTTTACCAGAAACCACCCGTTTCCTATCCACTGCCTGGAACTGCTCAAGCAAGGAAGTGGAAACTTAAGCAGAAGCCACCCGCTGCCTATCCACTGCCTGTCCATGTACTGCATTATATTTCCTGTTTCTGTCTTCTGCAATCTCTCAATGTGTCAAGTTAATTCAAGTTCCTCTATGTGGTGTCAACTTAAGCAATTTGTGACATGAAAGTACCAAAAACTAAGTACAAAAAATATAATAAAGTTAGAGACAATTGTTATGCTCAACACCTTCTTTCATAGCAGTCTATCATTGGGTCAAGTTAATTTAAATTCTATCTAGCAGGTTAGGATTGACATAATAGTACCCCACTAAACTCTTTTAATTGGCTTACAGACAGAATTTTAGTGACTTTTGTTCTAATTAAGGCTGTGAACATCTAAATCCTGCTGAAATATGTCCTTATATCAATTCAAGAGTAAAATTTTAATCTTCAATTTCATCACTTCTTTTGTCCACAATTTAGCCACCTGATTCCTGCAATATCCACTAGGCATGCAAGTGTTGTCAGACTAATAATTAAGATATTGAGCTTGTCTAGTTGTGAAAGTTATCAATTATTACAGATCACACTGTCTGGTTATGGTTACTTCTGACATTCAAGATGCTGGTGGCCTTTAACTTATATTACATGTTTTAGAGTGGGAGGTATTAACATCATCAATAATTGATAAGTTCCACACTGCCCATGATCTGACTGGCTATATATATTGGTACTTACTGTCAAATAAATCATGTTTATATTTCTGTTGTCCTGCTTTTATTGTTCTATTTGAGAAAAACTACCTTTTCAGGCAACTTTCACTACAGCACTATGTTAATTCCAGACATGTGTAAGTTTGGTACTAATTACATATTACCTGCATGTACAGCTATGTGGAAATTCCAAAGACATGTGAATGTTGAGTACTATTTATAAAAAAACTTCATGAACAGCTATATGGAAATTCCCAGAAAGTTTGGTATTAATTACAGAACAACCTCATGTAGAGCTATGTGGAAACTCCACAGACATGTGAAAGTTTGGTACTCATTGTATTGAAATTCAACTTGTGAGTCATCTATTACACATTTGTAACAGGAGAACAGAAAAACAAACTTTTGTGACAGTTGAATAGACAGACAACCTTTTATCACAGATGAATATACAGACAAACATTTGTGAATAGACAGGCAACTTTTTGTGACAGACAGACACACTTTTGTGACAGATGAATAGACAGACAAACTTGTGACAGATGAATAGGCATTGCGGCAAATGAATAAACAAACAAACAAACTTTTGTGACAGATCAATAGGCAGACAAAACTTGTGACAGATGAATAGACAGATAAACTTTTGTGAAAGATGAATACACAGACAAAGTTGTGAAGAAGCAGTGCACACACAAATTTGCAAGACAGTGGACAAAATTAATGCATATGTGCTGGGCTGGACAAGTGCTTCCCATAAATTCTTCATGCAGTACATGGTTAGAGAAACAGTTTTGACATCTGACACATCTTTGCACAGAGAACATAAGTTACAGGATGTCTTACCATGTGACATTCTTACTGTCACTCCATAGTAACATGATGCAAAATGCATGCAATCACTCTAATAAACAAGAGGACCATGATGGTCCTGAATCGCTCACCTCTTCCCACATGACCCAGTTTTGAGTATGACGTCGTTTTTTTCTATTATTTGACATAGTGACCTAGTTTTTGAGCTCATGTGACCCAGTTTTAAACTTGACCTAGATATTATCAAGATAAAAATTCTGACCAATTTTCATGAAGATCCACTGAAAAATATAGTCTCTAGAGAGGTCACAAGGTTTTGCTATTATTTGACCTATTGACCTAGTTTTCATAGGTACGTGACCCTGTTTTGAACTTTACCCAGATATCATCAAGGCGAACATTCTCACTAATTTTCATGAAGATCTCATGAAAAATATGGCCTCTAGAGAGGTCACAAGGTTTTTCTATTTTTATACCTACTGGCCTAGTTTTTGACCGCATGTGACCTAGTTTCAAAACTGACCTAGATATCATCAAGGTGAACATTCAGATCAATTTTCATGAAGATCCATTAAAAAATATGCCCTGTAGAGAGGTCAAAAGATTTTGCTAATTTTAGACCTAATGACCTAGATTTTGATTGCAGTTGACCCAGTTTCAAACTTGACCTAGATATCATCAAGATGAATATTCAAACCAACTTTCATACAGATCCCGTGAAAAGTATGGCCTCTAGAGAGGTCACAAGGTTTTTTTATTATTTGACCTACTGACCTAGTTTTTTAAGGCACGTGACCCACTTTCAAACTTGACCTAGATATCATCAAGGTGAACATTCTGACCAATTTTTATGGAGATCCATTCTCAAGTATGGCTTCTAGAGAGGTCACAAGGTTTTTCTATTTTTAGACCTACTGACCTAGTTTTTGACCACACATGACCCTGTTTCAAACCTGACCTAGATATCATCAAGATGAACATTCAGACCAGCTTTCATACAGATCCCATGAAAAATATGGCCTTTAGAGAGGTCACAAGGTTTTTCTATTATTTGACCTACTGACCTAGTTTTTGATGGCACGTGACCCACTTTCATACTTTATCTAGATATCATCAAGATGAACATTCTGACCAACTTTCATACAGATCCCATGAAAAATATGGCCTCTAGAGAGGTCACAAGGTTTTTATATTATTTGACCTACTGACCTAGTTTTTGACGGCACGTAACCCACTTTCGAACTTGACCTAGATATCATCAAGATAAACATTCTGACCAATTTTCATGAAGATCTCATGAAATATATGGCCTCTAGAGAGGTCACAAAGTTTTTCTATTTTTAGACCTACTGACCTAGTTTTTGAACACACGTGACCCAGTTTCGAACTTGACCTAGATATCATCAAGATGAACATTCTGACCAACTTTCATACAGATCCCATAAAAAATATGGCCTCTAGAGAGGTCACAAGGTTTTTCTATTATTTGACCTACTGACCTAGTTTTTGAAAGCACGTGACCCACTTTCGAACTTGTCCTAGATATCATCAAGGTGAACATTCTGACCAATTTTCATGAAGATCTCATGAAATATATGGCCTCTAGAGTGGTCACAAGGTTTTTCTATTATTTGACCTACTGACCTAGTTTTTGGCGGCATGTGACCTAGTTTCGAACTTGACCTAGATATCATCAAGGTGAACGTTCTGACCAATTTTCATGAAGATCTTGTGAAATATATGGCCTCTAGAGAGGTCACAAGGTTTTTCTATTTTTAGACCTACTGACCTAGTTTTTGATGGCACGTGACCCAGTTTCGAACTTGACCTAGATATCATCAAGGTGAACATTATGACCAATTTTCATGAAGATCTTATGAAATATATGGCCTCTAGAGAGGTCACAAGGTTTTTCTATTTTTAGACCTACTGACCTAGTTTTTGATGGAACGTGACCCAGTTTCGAACTTGACCTAGATATCATCAAGATGAACATTCTGACCAACTTTCATAAAGATCCCATGAAAAATGTGACCTCTAGAGTGGTCACAAGCAAAAGTTTACGGACGGACGGACGCACGCACGCACGCACGCACGGACGGACGGACGACGGACGACGGACACCGCGCGATCACAAAAGCTCACCTTGTCACTTTGTGACAGGTGAGCTAAAAAATCTTGATTGCAATCTTTTTTATTTTCTTCAATAATAATTTATTTCCCAATCTCAACTTAAACAAGATCATGGTCAATCAAGGTTTGAACTGCAGCTCACATAAAATTTGTTCTATACTTATAACAGCTGAATTCAACAAAAAATGTATAATTCAGAAAATGTTTACTTTGGAATTAACAACTTATGTATTTCATCAAGCAATGTTTATGTCTGCCATCTGTACTCAGTCCTACTACATTATAACTAATACCTGGGAATATTATTGCAATTTTACCCATCTGGAATTTCTTGCTGCAATTTTGAAAATAATACACAACTAAACTTGTACCCCAACCTCCTGTCATAATATGGAAACTGAAAAGGGTAAAAAATATATTTATTTTTGTTAGTTGGGGTAGGGGCTAGCAGAGGTGGGAAAAATCCTAACAATCCTATAATGCTGTAAGACCATGTTGAATACTTCTTGAGGTACATCTGACACAAATTTTAAGCCATTAATGCACTTAATAGACTAAGTCAAGGGTCATAACTCTTGTCTAATTATGTGAAATCCAAAACAAAACCCAAGGCACACAAGTTCACATGCTGTATATCCTCTAACATTTTATAACTGGGTAAAATACATTTTGAGATATGTGTGACACAAACTTTTAGGCCCTTTATGCGATGTTTGAGTAAGCCAAAAGCCATAACTCTGGTCTGGCTAAGTGGAATCGCATACAAAACCCCAGATGCACTGCTTCACATGTTGAATAATATATGTATAAGGTTTCATGATACTAGCAGAACTTGAATTGTTTTTAAACCAAGAGGACTATGTTGGTCATGAATCGCTCACCTGTTCCCACATGACCCAGTTTTGAACTGAGTATGATGTTGTTTTTTCTATTATTTGACATAGTGACCTAAACCCAGTTTCGAATTTGACTAGATATCATCAAGGTGAACATTCTGACCAATTTTCATGAAGATCCATTCAAAAGTATGGCCTCTAGAGAGGTCACAAGGTTTTTCTATTTTTAGACCTACTGACCTAGTTTTTGACCGCAGTTGACCCAGTTTAAAACTTGACCTAGATATCATCAAGATGAACATTCAGACCAACTTTCATACAGATCCCATGAAAAATATGGCCTCTAGAGAGGTCACAAGGTTTTTTATTATTGGACCTACTGACCTAGTTATTGACCGCACGTGACCCAGTTTCGAACTTGACCTAGATATCATCAAGGTAAACATTCTGACCAATTTTCATGAAGATTCATTTAAAAGTATGGCCTCTAGAGAGGTCACAAGGTTTTTCTATTTTTAGACCTACTGACCTAGTTTTTGACAGCAGTTGACCCAGTTTCAAACTTGACCTAGATATCATCAAGATAAACATTCTGACCAATTTTCATGAAGATCCATTGAAAAATATGGCCTCTAGAGAGGTCACAAGGTTTTTCTATTTTTAGGCCTACTGACCTGGTTTTTGTTGACCCAGTTTCAAACTTGAACTAGATATCATCAAGTTGAACATTCAGACCAACTTTCATACAGATCCCATGAAAAATACAGCCTCTAGAGAGGTCACAAGGTTTTTTCATTATTTGACAAACTGACCTAGTTATTGACTGCACTTGTCCCAGTTTCGAACTTGACCTAGATATCACCAAGGTAAACATTCTGACCAATTTTCATGAAGATCCATTGAAAAATATGGCCTCTAGAGAGGTCACAAGGTTTTTTATTATTTGACCTACTGACCTAGTTTTTGAAGGCACATGACCCAGTTTCAAACCTGATCTAGATATCATCAAGTTGAACATTCTGACCAATTTTCATGAAGATCTTGTGAAAAATATGGCCTCTAGAGAGGTAACAAGGTTTTTCTATTTTTAGACCTACTGACCTAGTTTTTGACCGCACGTGACCCAGTTTCGAACTTGGCCTAGATATCATCAAGGTGAACATTCTGACCAATTTTCATGAAGATCTTGTGAATAATATGGCCTCCAGAGAGGTCACAAGGTTTTTCTATTTTT
Source organism: Mercenaria mercenaria (assembly GCF_021730395.1). NCBI lineage: Eukaryota > Metazoa > Mollusca > Bivalvia > Venerida > Veneridae > Mercenaria > Mercenaria mercenaria. The sequence goes on from NC_069371.1 coordinate 53,803,953, forward strand.
AGACCTACTGACCTAGTTTTTGACCGCACATGATCCAGTTTCGAACTTGACCTAGATATCATCAAGGTAAACATTCTGACCAATTTTCATAAAGACCCCATGAAAAATGTGACCTCTAGAGTGGTCACAAGCAAAAGTTTACGAACAGACGGACGACGCACGCTGCGTGATCACAAAAGCTCACCTTGTCACTTTGTGACAGGTGAGCTAAACATTCTACTCTACTTTCTATGAGTGAAAGAAATTTCAACTTGCAAAAATTTAACCTTACACGCAATTTTCGTCAAAGATATGAAATATGAAAACCTATAGGAAAGACATTACTGAAATTCTATTTATTTATTTATTTATTTGGTAGGGCTGTGGATCGTCAGACAAGTGGCAATCCTATCTGATCCAATCCGCGAGTCGGGCTGACAATTCACAGATCGAACCGCGGGTCACCAGCCACAACTTATAATGATACAAAAATGCAAGAGTGTTAAATAAGTACCGTTTTCTTTATGGAATCTAAACTTTTCAGTTCTCATAGTGCTTAATTTAACAGATTTGACTCATGTTTAATGTTTTGCTCATTAATTAAATTCAGGTTTCGCGGTGGACTACTGTAATGTTTGGCCATTCTTGCAGATGAACGATATGACGTCGGGCATTAATATCACAATATCTAGTATTAATTTTGCATTTTTTGATAAGGAAACTTTATTTGTTGGAAAGAAGTTTCGTATTTAGCTTTTTATTGAATTTAATTTCTCAAATAATAAATGTTTATTCACTGTTTTGACAGATTTCTAATTAATTTTAGTTCGAAAATAAGACCGAGGCTAACTCTACCCAAGACCTTTGTTTACATCCGGTTTAGAATCTGACAATGCGTAATTGTCTTAGATGTGCAAAAATGCATTGAATACGTTTAATGTGGCTTTAATTTAGTTTTATTGATAGAATATTACATATTGCATGTATTAATGGAAAAGATCGTAATCCAACGATCTCGACAATGACGAATATCCGTACTCGAACTTTTGGTCAAATTCATGGATATCCGAGTACTCGGATACTTGTTACAGCCCTATTATTTAGGTTTTACGGTGCACCAACACATTCACTGTATACATTTCCACCAGTAGTTAATTGGAAAGTTCATGCAGATTTATGGTCAATTTGGAAGATGTGTTTAGGTATTTTTTTTTGCTTTTTCATCATGTAATTGATATTTTCCCATTGTTACTCTGTGTATAACTAGTTGTGATAATATTTATAATTGTCTTTTTCTACCTCCAAAAACCCATGTTCAAGAGTGAACCTAGATCATCCAGCTCCCAAAACCATTAAAGTTAGTCCCATTTTGAACGTCTGTGATAGATTTTAAGCTATTTTCCACAGAACAATTAAATTTTGTTACAGAAAAAAAATTGTTCCACTTGTACGCGGTCAAATATTTTGTTTTCAATACTGAAGCAGTGAAAATTGTTCATCATACATAGTACCTTCAATGATTTCTATGGGAAATACAGTCAAACTTTTTCACTTGAACTCGACAGGACCAGCAAAATCTGTTCGAGTTATCGGTAGTTCGAGCCATGGAACATAATACATTGAACAGGGATATTGCCAAGACCTGACGAGTTTGAGGGAAGGGGGGTGTACAAATTATCCGCTGTCAACAAAAAACACAAAACCTTGGAGCATGTACAGACATAAACATTGTCATGATGTCTGGCTGTAAAAATCTGAGATAGAAAAGATTAACCATTATGCAGATAAATACTTCTTAGACCAAAACATACAAATTACGGTCAAATTATCTTACTAAAATCTTGAAATTATTGCTTGCAGTCACCATTGTTAACAGTTTACATCCGGTTATCTTTTATGTAAGGGAAAACCATGATAGTCCTTGGTCGCTTACCTGAGATACCTAAGATTGCTTTTTCGAAGATAATTATACAAGGAAAATGTCTGTGAAATTGATATTATGAAACAGTATATTTGTACAATCTTTGTAAAGGGCCAGCAGTTTCTGACAAGGATTTTAAAATTGTGCCTGCTGTTTCTGACAAGAACATTTTTTAAGTTTGCAAGATACACATATAAGGAAGACATGACCATACCCAATGGAAACCATTTTTTTGATGACTCGGAATAATTTGAACACAGTTAAAGGGTCACATAAAAAGTGACCTTTGGGGCCATGTTTTTTGACAAATCAAAAAAAAATTGAATAATCTTGGAAGAGGGACACACAAGGACCATTTGTGTGATATTATTTCAAAATTGGGCCAGCAGTTTCATACAAGAAGATTTTTAAAGTTTCCATATTATATGACATGCTTGATGGAAAAGAGTGCCAAGGTCATGATGACTGTTACAAAGATTTGTATAATCTAAAAAAACACTTTGACAATTTGTGATGTAAGATTGGGTCACACAAGGACCATTTGTGTGAAATTATTTTAAAATCGGGCCAGCACTTGTATACAAGAAGATTTTTAAAGTTTCCAATACATACATATAGGGAAAAGTGACCACCTTGGCAGCTATGAATTTGATGAATTGGGAATAAATTGAACAATGTTGGTAGAGAGTCACACAAGGACCATTTGTGTGAAATTATTTCAAAATCGAGCCAGCTGTTTCATACAAGAAGATTTTTAAAGTACATATTGGAAAAAGTGACCATGTCCCCTGGCGGCCATGTTTTTTTGACAAATCAGGATAATTTGAGCAATCTTGGTAGAGGATTACATAAGGACCACCTGTATGAAATTATTTAAAAATTGAATCAGCCATTCAGCAGATGTTGTTTAAAGATTTTTCCAATTTTAGCCCAATTTTAACAATTTTGAAAGAGGACCACCCAAGGAACACCCAGGCCAAGTTTCATCAACATTCGCCAAATGGTTTCAGAGGAGATGTTGTTTAAAGGAAAGTGTGGATGGACAGATGCCGCACAGACGACGGACAGATGGTGAGCCATCATAATAGCTCACCCCTAGCACTTTATGCTAAAGTGAGCTAGGTACTTCAGTAAATATCAGCTATTACAAAGTAATAAAAGGGAATTTTAATATAACAAGAGCTCGTAGAACATGAAATGCCCTCCCCCCCACCCCCACCCTGATGCATTCAATAACTGCACAAGGAACAGAAATTATTTGGTCACGTACACTGGACATTTGACATACTCACCAAAAAACAATCATTATGGGTCATTTACCAGTCATAAGTGACCTCCGTATCAAATGTGATCTTAGACAAAAGCATACTCTAGTTATCTGTCAAAAAATGTTCTGGGTCAATGTGACTTTGACCATTGACTTACTGACCTCAAAATCAATAGGCATGATCTGCTGGTCATGATCAACCTCCCTGTAAAGTTTCATTATTCTAGGCCCAAGCATTCTCAAATTATCGTCCAGAAACAATTTAACTGAACTAAACATTATGGGTCATTGCGACCTTGACCTTTGACCTACTGATCTCAAAATCAACAGGGGTCGGTCATCTGCTGTTCATGACCAACCTCCCTATCAACTTTATGATCCTAGGCCCATGTGTTCTTGAGTTATCATCTGGAAACCGACTGGTCTAGAGACCGACTGACAGACCAACCGACCAACCAACATCTGCAAAACAATATACCCCTCCTTTTTTGAATGGGTGCAGAAAAGGCAGGCAAACACTTGGGCAATCAATACAATATGACTGGGTAGCTATATGGTGAATATTATAGAATATAATTATGCAAATATAATATTTATGCACATAAATCATTCCATAGAAAAAAAAGCTTTATTTCCTGAATAATTGACAAAAAGTCATTTAGTGCATGCTAATGAGAATTTTATTAAAACTTTATTACGAAAGACCTGTGGTGACATTTCAACTTCATTATTTCACAATTTTTGCTTCATGATTTCACAATTTCCACTTCATGAATTCACGATTTCTGCTTCCTGATTTCATGATTTCCACTTCATGAATTCACGATTTCACGATTTCCACTTCATGAATTCACAATTCCACGAATTCACGAAAAAACTTCACGATTTCTTGATTTCACGATTTCATGATTTCACGATTTCTTGATTTCACGATTTCCACTTCATGAATTCACGATTTCTGCTTCCTGAATTCACGATTTCCACCTCATGAATTCACGATTTCACGGAAAAACTTCACGATTTCTTGATTTCACGATTTCCACTTCATGAATTCATGATTTCACAATTTCTGCTTCCTGAATTCACGATTTCCACTTCACAAATTCACAATTTCACGATTTCTACTTCATGAATTCACGATTTCCACTTCACGAATTCTCGATTTCACAATTTCCACTTCATGAATTCACGATTTCACTTCACAAATTCACGATTTCCACTTCACGAATTCACAATTTCACAATTTCCACTTCATGAATTCATGATTTCCACTTCACGAATTCATGATTTCCACTTCACGAATTCACAATTTCACAATTTCCACTTCATGAATTCATGATTTCCACTTCACAAATTCATGATTTCCACTTCACGAATTCACGATTTCACAATTTCCACTTCAAGAATTCACGATTTCATCATTGTGAAATCGTGAATTCGTGAAGTGGAAATCGTGAATTCATGAATTGGAAATTGTGAAATCGAGAATTCGTGAAGTAGAAATCGTGAATTCATGAAGAGGAAATCATGAATTCAGGAAGCAGAAATCGTGAATTCATGAAGTGGAAATAGTGAAATCAAGAAGTTTTTTCGTGAAATCGTGAATTCGTGAAATCATGAATTCATGAAGTGGAAATCGTGAAATCAGGAAGCAGAAATTGTGAAATAATGAAGTTGAAATGTCACCACGGGTCTTTCGTACTTTATATCTCTGAAAGCTGCCTGTTGTCATGACCTAACAGATTTTCAAATGACAGTTTTCAATTTCACCACATTTCAATAGCTAAAGCACACCTTCGCACACACTGGTTTCATAAAACAAGAGAGTAAAAGTCGCCCTAAATCGCTTACCTGAAATGGACAATATGAACTTGTAGCCTTTACAATGGTGTACAGTATGTTAAATTAAGCAGAACCATTTGAACCAATGTAGGAGAGGACTTTAAACTGATGCTACATACCAATTTTGGTGACAATCCATCCAGCAATTAATGAAAAGAAGTCAATTAAAGTTTTTTTTCTTGTAGTTCTGGCGGCCCCTAAAATCAGTCATGATAAAGCATTTGTATAAATCTGAGATCTTAAAAGGATGCTTAGGACCAAATTTGGTGACAACCCATCAAGTGCTTTATGAGGAATAGTCGTTCAAAGATTTTCCTATTTTTAGCTCTTGTGCCCCCTTAAATCAGTTAAGGGGAACCATTGGAATAAATCTGAGGGAGGACCTTAAAAGGACGCAACAGACCAGGTTTGGTAACATTTCATCAAACAGTTCATTAGTAAAGTTGTTTTGTTTTTTTTCTATTTTTCACTTTGGCACCCCTAAAATCAATCAAGCGGAACAATTTGAATAAATTTGTGAGAGGACGTTAAAAGGGCTACAGTTTTCTATCTTTAGCTCTGGCAGCCCCTTAAATCAGTCAAGTGAAACCATTTGAACAGATATGAGTAGAACCTTACAAGAATGCTACAGACCAAGTTGTGATGATCCATCCTGTGGTTCATCACAACTTGGTCTGAGGCATCCTTGTAAGGTCCTCCCTCAAATCTGATCTGGCTCTGGCATCCCCTAATATCAGTCAAGCAGAACTGTCTGAACAAACTTGAAAGCAGTCTTTTCAAGGATGCTACCGACCAAGTTTGGGTGATGAACTATCTAGTGGTACATGAAAAGAAGTTGTTTAAAGATTTTTATATTTTCAGCTCTGGCGGCCCTTAAAAACTGTGAAGTGGAACTGGAACCATATATAACTCGAGAGCGGACCTTACAAAGATGCTACAGACCCTGTTCTGCGACTTCCAATCCAGCACTTCATGAGAAAAAGTTGTTTAAAGTAACAAGGGTCACAACTAGGGTACCAATTCATCATTCTGACAAAGTTTGGTCAAAATCCCCCTGGTAGTTTCTGAGGAGATGCGATAACGAGAAATTGTTAACGAACGGAAGGACGGACGGATGGAAGGACGACGGACCACGGACGCAGAGTGATTTGAATAGCCCACCATCTGATGATGGTGGGCTAAAAAGCTAAAGCCATACAACAGACACAGGCCCATAACAATACAAAACAAAAGTCTCACAAGTTTAGAACACGTGAATTTCTTTCACATGCATAAGTTACAGTTCAAGCATACTTTAGCTTCTAGTATGTGGAAATGTCAGTTACATCATCACCAATGTATTTGCAATATTGTACACCTGTTCACCCATTGCTGTTATTGAGCATCAGTCACAGAATGGTCAATCATGCTGAGTGTCAGATGTCACTTACAACTTTTTAATTACTGTCAATGACATGCTACACAGTTTTTGAATCAAACTGATTCCAGCTAACAGAGTTTGTCCCCAGCTGGAAAAAGCCATTCCCACTAATGGAAAGCAAAAATTCCTCAAATCATTTGACAAACAAGAGCTGTCCATAAGACTGCGCGCTCCACTAGTCGGCAATATGACCACACCCTGGTACCGGTGCTCCCAAGTACAGGTGGCACTCACACATACAGCGCTCGATAAGCAATTTTGGAGGAGTGGTGGTTTAAGTATTTCTTATTGTATCTCCGGTAATTCAAAACTTTTCTTAAAATGAAAGATATCTGCGCCCTGATGAATAGTTGATGACTATGTTTTGTGAGTGTTACAACATTCCATCTTGAAATAAACAAAATACGGCGAGGTAAACGTGAACGTTTGACTCAAAAATGTCAAATGTCAAAAACACGTAAATACTCAGTAAATACTCCAATGTATTCATTTTTGATACAGTATCGTATAGTCATGTCTTCCTCAATAACCAGTCAATTTCAAGACTTAATTTGTTATATTTAAAGATGACTCGTGTTTAAGATGGTATGGGGTTTCAAACGGCACTCACATGGCACAGGTGTGTATTTTTGGCGCTCAACAAGTACAGCTAGAGAAATGTGACCTTGTAGTTGTTTACTCTCAGTGTTTGTCTGTATGATCATAAATCTTATACCGTTAAAAAACTGACTCGAAGTGACCTTTTATGTTAAAACTTATGGTGACAATATTTTAACATTATTTTTTATGAAAAAGCTTGTTGAAAACTGATAAATGCTGAAATGTGATATGTCCTAGGATTTCGTTGAAAAATAAAAAACATGCTTCAAAACATTCTCAGTGGGATCAGTGGACGGTAAGGTTTGCAAGAAGATATGTGTGTGCTTGCGTGCGTTTGTGTGTGCGTATGCGTTTGGTTAAACGCCGTTACTAAACAATATTTCAGGTCAATCTCAACGTTTTTGAGTACCAGTATCATGCTAGGAAATATATATATATAGAGAGCCAGATCGATACTTTTTGTTGGGGTGTGGAATAAATGTTTGATTATAGAGTTAGTAAAACTCATTTATAACGGACTGACAAGTTTTCTATTCTTTTCTTTATTTTAATTTTAACAACTTACCATACGCCTACATTGAATGTATAATAAATGTTGAACTTCTTACGAACAATATTTTACTTGTATTATTAGATACACTCATAACGGAGAAATGGAAGATTTTTACGGTGGCTGATTTATACCATTTCATCGCCACGCGACCCCGTCGAGCGAAAACACGAGAATTAAAAAAAGTTAAACGCGGATTGTTTAGCGAGCAAAAATTCGATAACATGTGCGGAGCGAAAACACGATTATGGGGATGTGGGGAGGGGGGCGGGGGTGCTGGTGTTGAGTGAGATTCAAGATGTAAAGCCGCTGGGTGCCCAGGTGCCCACCAATGTTATGCCTTTCAAACCTCAACTTCTTGCTCAGAGCCCGCTGATCAGCCAGTTTTCGCTCGACTCCCCCCAACGATTTACATATTAAATCTAAACTTTTGGTCTGCGATTCTCCATAGAGAAAATACTAGGAATAAGAAAGGGCGGGAGCGTGGATTGAAAACATGATAATTAGTGGGGGCGCTGAGCGAAAAGTCGATATTTACGTTATAAATCGGCACCCAAAATTAGCGGAAAGATGGAATGGCATATATCAGCCATTCTAGCATAAAACTGCTGTTCTTGTCACTTTTTGAAGGTGTTTTAACAGGAGAGAAAACGTGTGTTAACAGAGAGATTCTCGCGCTCACGTGCTGTTATAACACCTTTTTATATATGCGCGTTCCGCGGCAGAGCGTAAACGTATTACAGCCCCAAAACGGATAATTCAAATGGAAATGACGTCATCGTGAAAAAACAACTCAGATATTCCCGCGCATTTCATGGAAATATATGACGTTGAGGGATAATGTATTCATTTACCCGTTTTTTTTCCCGCGTTTTATGCTAGAATAGCGTTAGCGCATGTTATTTTCGTGTTATAACATCTTCAGAATCCCTCTGGATACGTTGGTACCCTCGCCCTACGGGCTCGATCGGGCACCAACAAATCCCTCGGGATTCTGCAGACGTTATAACACAAAAAAACATGCGTTATCCCTACATTAAAGAATTTTGTTAAAATGTCTGTTAGGTTCAAAAGACGCTCATATTTTAATATCTTATTAATTCAAGGAATTTATCAATTAATGAGTTCTTGTTTGGCTCTCTCATGAATTGATGTGAGTCATTCCGATTTAATAGCAGACATGAGACGTGATGACTAGTTCCATTAACTACTGTTTAATCCAACATCAGACTGTTCTTGGTGGTGTTATCTGTGATAATGTAAATTTTAAGGTCAAATTCTTTTGGCTTATTTTAGGTTTTATTTCAAACATCAGATTTTCAAATTATAATTATTATAGAAATGCTTGTTTATGTATGAATTACAATATCAGTATCTATATTAGTTCTTTAAAATGCTATTCTGATTTCTTTACTGGTTGGGAACCTTTTTCCGGACACATTTTCATATTTCGGCTCCATTAATTCCTAAAAAAATATTTGACATAAATGAAGTCCACACTGCACAAACTTCAGCTCCTTCCACATCCGATGTTGTAATCAGCATCGCGTTGTGACGTAAAATATGGGTTCCGTGGGGCCTCAAATGGGGTCACTAAATTAAGGTTTTTTTCCCGTCAGGTAAACCAGTTTCCGGACAAATATTTTGACGGTGTTTTGTTGTTAATTTGATATCAAAATAAGTAATTAAACTATTTCTACACATTTCTTAATCATTCATCTCTTCAAAATTGCACTTGAAACATAACCCGACGTTCAAATGCAGCTACGAAAGCAAACCGAGGTTGACTATAAAAAACTCGAATTTCGTCTAACACGAATCCTTGATAATTCCAATAGAAATAGAATAAAATTAGCGCAAAAATCGACAGCCCTGCATCTTACGTAACATTTAGCGTGAAATTAAAAGTAGAACAAGTTATCAGCAGACAATCATTATGTAGTTTGATTATTTCTTCAACACTTGATAACTCGGCATGTGTGAACTACTGCGCATGCGCAATGCTACCTTCATGCCCCGTTAAGACAGAAAGTTGTTTTGTAAACGAAGGTGAGTTATCATCAAAAACACAAACATTATACAGCCTTATAAAAGAGTGATTTGTTGTAGACATGAAGAACAAACATCTAAATGTTCTAGATAAAAGAATTACATGAATAACAACGAAACAAAGCGGATATTGCATGTGTCCGGAAACTGGTCCTGTCCGGAAAATGGTTCCTAACCAGTACATTAAATTGTTGTTACAGTAAAGAATTATTTCAATTTGTTATCAAAGTGTAAATGCAGGAAATACTACTTTTCCTGTGGGCAGGAATTTATCTTTTTGTTGTTAAATTTTTTACTATGATAAAGCTGATTCTGTTTTGATAAAATGTAGACAAATATTTCATCTTAAAAGGACTTTAATCAATTTGGCTTCTGGACAATCTTAGATGTTTTAGCACTTTTATCCTTTGATAATATGTGTCAACTTTCATTGACAACTTTAAATTAGGCATTTTAAGAAATTCTCAAGATTTACTTATCTGTCAGGTAAGCATTGTTTTTAATCTAGAATTTCATTGGATAATAATTTTTAGGGTACAACCCATAACTATCAGATTGCTTACTTTTTTTTGGCAGAAACTTAAATAAAATGTTAGATTTTTTATTAAAAAGGGGACTTGATTTTTAGACTTTAGGAAAGAAAGACTTGTATTGTTTGAGTGACATGACTTAGCCACAGTGGCATAATTTAAGACTTGTATAACAGTCTGCCACACTCAAATATATGGAAAATTGGAATACATTGAAACATATAGGAAAATAGTAAAACACAGGAATACAAATAATTAAAACAACTTGGAGGACTTTAAGAATAGTACAAGAGAAAATTGTGACTTAATGTTATATCATTGTTATTGTTATTGCTGAATAGAACACGGAATAAATTTATAGAAACTTTAAGGACTGTTATCAATCAACATAACTGCCCTGTTGAGAAATTCATGAACAGTTCATGAATAATCCTTGAACTATTCCAGAACTTTGTTCGTGAACAGTTCACGAATAGTTCATGAAAGTTTGTGAACTACAAATGGGACTTTTTACGGCATCAAAAATTCATGAACTGGGCGTGGTTCATCAAGTTCATGAACTGGACTGGTTCATCAAATTCATGAACTGGATGTGTTCATCAAAGTTCATGAATTGATAGGTTCATGAATTTGATGAACCAGAAATTCGCAAACTTGATGAACAGTTCATGAATAATTCTTGAACTATTCATGAACCATTCATCAACTACAAATGGGATTTTTTGCGGCATCAACTATTCATCAAGTTGATGAACCATAGTTCATGAACTGAAAGTAACAAGATAAATGGAAAGTTGATGAACCCAGCTGAATTAGAAACAGTGATTTTGACAATAGTGACGTAACTATAGCAACTGCCTGATAAAGCCTGTCTGAGAAAAGCAGACTTGAGAACACTTTGCACTGTTTAAACCTGTGATTAAATCCCAAGGACATCCGATTGTGTCCATTTTGCATTTAAAAATTATTACGCCCTCATACGATACTGAAAAAAGTCTTTAAATTCCAAAATATAAAAAAGCGGAAAAAAACAACAAAATCCCAAGTGAAATTTTATCCAAAATTCAGTTGCTAGACGGTCTAATTTACTTTAATCTCAAGATTGACATTCAGATTAGATACTAGCTTTGTTTCAGGGTCATGAAAACATGTGACATTTTAAAAGGATTTTATATTTTTAAAATGAACAATTTATGACAACACCATAATTACTTATTTGATATTCAGTATACTCATGTTCCTTTTAAACCATTCCTTACTGTAGTATGATAAAATTTAATATTTCCTTCTCATTTGCTGCACAAACTTCTAAAAAATTGCTGAATCACATGTGCAAAAAATTTCCCAGCATGCAACAAAATAATGGAAACTGATCATGTGACATAAATTTAATGTTCATGAACATTCATGAGCAGTTCATGAACTTATTCATTTATTGTAAAAGGAAAACCTAAGTTTTATGTTTAATGAGTGAACAGTTCAGAAACTCCTTATTAGGTTCAAGAACTGGTACTGAACAAGAAAAAGGTTTTGAATTTTTAATACTTTTATTGAATCTTAGATGACTTTTTCTTAAGAACACATCAAGAATGTTTTAAGAATTTAATATTCTTAAACTGCACATAAAATGTTCATCATTTTTTTCAAGAATTTTTCTTGAATTCTATAGGTATATTGACATTCATGAAAAAGTCTTGATTCATTCTTAAACAAGTTCATGAGTATTTCAAGGATTTCTGGTATGAAATGAAAGACATCAATAAATTCACCAACCAAGTATCAGTGTACACCATTATTCTTTTCCAATGACATTTTCTAAATTGCCAAATAATGATGAAACCTCAGTGTTTAATAAAAATTTTGTACAAATTGCAGACAACATAAAATACAAAATACATGTAGTAACATTCCTAGTCATATGTATGTTATCAGTAACTCTGGTATTAGCCTTCAGCTGTAAATACTAGAAGCTTTTACAAGTAAACCGATCCTATTTTATGAATTTTATGTATTTCAGACTTGATTGATCAATTCATTAATTTGAAGTTCATGAACAGTGTATGAACTTCAGGTTCATGAACCATCAGCATAATTGAAATAAAATCAAATACTGCACTGGAGTTCTGAATGAAGTCACTTGTTTGATTACTGAACTTATAATTCGTGAACTTAAAATAAAATCATGCACCAATGGTGAAATTTTTGAAGAACCATTTCATGAATAATTCTTGAACTTTAGGTTCACAGACAGTTGATGAACTTTTTCAGGAATAGTTTCATGAACAATTCATGAACTTTTGGTTCGTGAACAGTTCACAAACTTTTTGAGAAACATTCATCGCACTGTTCGAGAATGTTCGTGAACAGTTCATGAACACTCATCAGTTCATGAACTACAGCTCAACAGGGTGAGTAAGCCCTACAGTTTTGGGCTGACCCCCCTGTCACTGGGCAGCTTGTCGTTTAAATGCGGAAAAGGAACCCACAGGGGCACTACCCGAGCTAAAACTCCAATTCCCCCCACTGAACCAGCGAGACCCTGTGGGGCGCCCTACAACATATCTCTACCACACATAACTAACCAGGCCGATTCATCTCTTTTCCGTTGTAGTTGCCTTAGAGCTGACGATTTCTCCACATTTCTGAAGACCTTTCTCTAGCTGTACTTGATGAGCGTCAAAAAAATACACACCTGTGCCATGTGAGTGCCGTTTTGAAACCCCTTACCATCTTTAAACACGAGTAATTCTTTAAATATAACAAATTAAGTCTTGGAATTGGAACTTGTTATTGTAGGAAGATATGACTATACGATACTGTATCAAAAATGAATACAGTTGGTGTATTTACTGAGTATTTTACGTGTTTTTTTGACATTTGACATTTTTGAGTCAAACGTTCACGTTTAACTCGCCGTAGTTTGTTTTTTTCAAGATGAAATGTTGTGACACTCACAGAACATAGTCATCAATTATTCACCAGGGCACAGATATCTTTCATTTTACAAAAATCTTTGAATTACCGGAGATAGAATAAGAAATACTTACACCACAGCTCCTCCAAAATCGCTTATCGAGCGCTGTATGTGTGAGTGCCACCTGTACTTGGGAGCGCCGGTACCAGGGTGTGATGACAGTAAAATGAATTTATGTCTCAATAAGACCTCTACTTTAAAAGGAAGATACACCAAGATATAAAAAGACCCTACTACTCAGGAGGGTTAAAGGTCAAGTATGGAAGGGGTACTGACATTCTTCATTTTGATGGAATTGAATTATATCAGAAAAAACTGTAAGATATAAACAATAGTAACAAAGATATGACAGAAAAACAAAAGTTGCCGAAAAACTTTAACTTTAAAAATAACCTAAGTATAACACCTTGGTGACCTTGACCTTGGGTATAATGGGCCCAGCCCCTGCACCTACTTTGTTTGCATGCTGAACAATGTTAATGTGAAGTTACAGTAAGATATAAGCAATAGTAACAAAGAAAAACAAAGGTTGCCGAAAAACTTTAACCAGGAAAGCTCACGCCAACGCTGACACCGACACAGACGCCGGGCAAGTAGAATAGCACCCCTATTCTCTGAATAGTGGAGCTAAAAATAAATGAAATGTATTTGGTACCATAAATTGCATCTAAAACTGTAATATTAACATAATGTTTTGAGAAAATCTTTATTTTAACATATTCCAGTGCTGCCAAATATTTACCTTGTGATGACTCAAATAATAAAATTTATGTTCAGTAAAATTCACGACTATAAATATTACGGTATGGACAATGCAAATGCATCTTTTTCCTATTACTGGAATAAAGTTACTTCAAACTGATAAGTTTACTGAACTGAACAGCAGTTTACCAAAGATTCACTGACAAAAAATCAGAACTATCTAATGCTATCTGCTTTGGTCAGTCCGTTTTTGGGGGCAAGGGACAATTAATTTGAAAATTCCACAAATCTGCGCTGATACCAGTGCGAAAAAAATCATGAAAAATCCAATTTTGATAAATTCAAGGCAAGTGTTGAGCAAATGTATTACATAGACTTAGCACTTCATTGTATGACATTTTCAGTCTGCCGATTCTGTTGCTTCTGTGATAAAAACGAGTAAAACGCAGGTTTCAGGACACTAAATTTTGAGGCAAAAATGACCCAAAATGCACACCTTGCGCGACCTGTACCGTATTATCTGCAAATGACTGACCTAAAACACAGGCATATTTTTAAAGCATGTGGCCAGACGAAAATAATGGTGGGAAGAAAAGTGTCTCATAACCGTTTACTTTTTCCACTATTTTGAGCTGAATCTGGATGGATGAAAGACTGTTTCCATTTCGTCTGAATTCCTTTACCTCAGGTAAGACTTAAGACCCTGCCGTCTACACGGAGCTAGGAAAATCGATTGAAGTACATGTATTTTACACAATAACTACTCGTACGCAGGAATCCTCAGTTCTATAAACATCATAAATAACCAGTTGAATATAAATGCCTTTAAAGTGCATCTATTTTATTTAAAAAAACGTACCCGTGCCAAATGCAAAACTGGCCCCTGCCACTTTAATACATTAGATTATCTTATTCTGTCCTTCATGTTGGGATTAGAAATAAAAATTCTAGTCTAACACAACAAAACATCTGTGCTATCAACAAAATGTCATCCCAAAAACCCTATCATACCTGCTGCCCCATCCCAGGGATTTTTTTTCCTTCATCAACTGACTGAAAAAGTATGCTTTTTTCCCCAAATGGAGATAATTATAAACATTCCCTAGATTCAGTTATTGTTATTATTATTATTATTATTATACCAGATTTATATAGCGCCCTTTTCATGGTAAACACGTTCAAAGGCACTTTACATATACTGCAGCCACACAGGGCGCGAAATCATCCTCTACTAGTACAGACACAGAACGATCTGACCAGAGGGACAGAGTGAGATAAAGCCCCCAGAACAGACAGCGAGAACTTTTCAGATACAGATGTGTCCGGCTAACTTAGCCTAGCTCTTTTCGAAGACTGTCCGGTTCTTTAACGTGCCAGTTGACAAGAAGAAGAAATGGAAGACCGTGTCATGTCAGAAAATTGCATTTGAAAACCATAATATAAAATTAACATCATCTTTTAAGAGAAACATATTCAAACACCCCAAACATTTCTTGTAGCTGATGATACGCGGTGCACTACATATATATGTAACCTTGTGATGACACTCGATATTAAAATTTAGTCGTTTACATTCAGTACAAATTGTAAACATCCTGTAAACTAGACAAATAGTTTGCGACTAAGAAATTTAGGATATGGACGATGCAAATGCAGATTTTTTGTATCACTGAAATAATATGAGTTAAAACTGACGTGTTGATTGAACTGAATAGCAATTAATCACCAATTCGCTCATAAAAAATCAGAGGTATCTAACTCCGTCATCATGTTTGGATTTTAATTTCTAGTCTTACACACCAAACATTTTCACCATCAACACCAGATCTACAAAATGTCATCCCAAAAACCCATGAGTATCACACCTGCTGCCCCACCCACTGCTATTAGTATCACTGCTTTAGTTTCTCTTTTTCCCCAAATCTTTAATTTATGACGCACTTTTCCCCATTTTACTGGAACTGTTACCATCCCCTGAATCTGAAAAAAAATCCCTGCATCCGCTGCTAAATTAGTAATACTGCACTATATTTCTTATCATGTAACATAACATTTCTCTATACATGTTTCTTGTTATATATATGTGGTAGAAATAAAAACTATTATGCTGGACATAATATTGCTCCAGTGATATAGTTCATGAAACCTATCAGCCTGTAAACTGTGATGATCTAATTAATATAAAAAGCACCACCTACAATATTGTATTATCAGATCAACAGTGTTTTTAATAAAATATTACTTCATTCAAACTGTAATAGAAAATTCTTGAATTTTGTATTTTCCTGCATAGAAAGTTCCAATAGACATTACTGAAGAGAATTTCTGTTAACACATAGTTCATGTAACTTCTAAAGCTATAAACATAATAACTACAGAATTGCTTATTTATTTCTAAAATAGCTGCATGAAGATTGAAATTGGATTAATTCTTTTCCGATTCTATCAGTACAAAATACAGCATGCAACCTTATATAATTACTGGAGTAATCTAAAATCTCAGTGATTGCATTGATTGTAGACAGATAGTATAAGATCTACAACATGGAAATTTTCTCCTCACACTTTCTGCCATGTCTGTGCCATCTGCTGACAGGTGAAACCATCCATTAAGACTTTTAATGTTTACAACATGCACTTGTAGGTATTTTATTACATAACTCCATCAATAAAGAGGAAATAATCATTATCTGCAGACTTGAGGTGATAAATGGTTTGTTTGCTGGTAACTTACTTGTAATGTCACTTGGCCTGAGACATTCCTCCAGTCATTGCGAGACATTTCAATTCCTACTGTAACAGCTGTTTTCAATGTTTCTCTGCCCAGTCGCAGCATAACGCATTATTTACAAGACAGGACTGTTTTATTGAGCTTTTACTACATGTTATATAAGACTCTACTGATGAATGGCAGTTTTGGACTGGACTGTTTTATTGAGCTTTTACTACATGTTATATAAGACTTTACTGATGAATGGCAGTTTTGGGCAGGACTGTTTTATTGAGCTTTTACTACATGTTATATAAGACCTACTGATGAATGGAAGTTTTGGACTGGACTGTTTTATTGAGCTTTTACTACATGTTATATAAGACTCTACTGATGAATGGCAGTTTTGGACTGGACTGTTTTATTGAGCTTCTACTACATGTTTTATAAGACTCTACTGATGAATGGCAGTTTTGGGCAGGACTGTTTTATTGAGCTTCTACTACATGTTATAAGACTCTACTGATGAATGGCAGTTTTGGGCAGGACTGTTTTATTGAGCTTTTACTACATGTTATATAAGACTCTACTGATGAATGGCAGTTTTGGGCAGGACTGTTTTATTGAGCTTTTACTACATGTTATATAAGACTCTACTGATGAATGGCAGTTTTGGACTGGACTGTTTTATTGAGCTTCTACTACATGTAATATAAGACACTAATGATGAATGGCAGTTTTGGAATGGACTGTTTTATTGAGCTTCTACTACATGTTATATAAGACTCTACTGATGAATGGCAGTTTTGGGCAGGACTGTTTTATTGAGCTTTTACTACATGTTATATAAGACTCTACTGATGAATGGCAGTTTTGGAATGGACTGTTTTATTGAGCTTCTACTACATGTTATATAAGACTCTACTGATGAATGGCAGTTTTGGGCAGGACTGTTTTATTGAGCTTCTACTACATGTTATAAGACTCTACTGATGAATGGCAGTTTTGGGCAGGACTGTTTTATTGAGCTTTTACTACATGTTATATAAGACTCTACTGATGAATGGCAGTTTTGGGCATGACTGTTTTATTGAGCTTTTACTACATGTTATATAAGACCTACTGATGAATGGAAGTTTTGGGCAGGACTGTTTTATTGAGCTTCTACTACATGTTATATAAGACTCTACTGATGAATGGCAGTTTTGGACTGGACTGTTTTATTCAGCTTTAACTACATGTTATATAAGACTCTAATGATGAATGGCAGTTTTGGACTGGACTGTTTTATTGAGCTTTTACAACATGTTATATAAGACTCTACTGATGAATGGCAGTTTTGGACTGGACTGTTTTATTGAGCTTTTACTACATGTTATATAAGACTCTACTGATGAATGGCAGTTTTGGGCAGGACTGTTTTATTGAGCTTCTACTACATGTTATATAAGACTCTACTGATGAATGGCAGTTATGGACTGGACTGTTTTATTGAGCTTTTACTACATGTTATAAGACTCTACTGATGAATGGAAGTTTTGGACTGGACTGTTTTATTGAGCTTCTACTACATGTTATATAAGACTCTACTGATGAATGGCAGTTTTGGGCAGGACTGTTTTATTGAGCTTTTACTACATGTTATATAAGACTCTACTGATGAATGGCAGTTTTGGACTGGACTGTTTTATTGAGCTTTTACTACATGTTATATAAGACTCTACTGATGAATGGCAGTTTTGGGCAGGACTGTTTTATTGAGCTTTTACTACATGTTATAAGACTCTACTGATGAATGGCAGTTTTGGGCAGGACTGTTTTATTGAGCTTTTACTACATGTTATATAAGACTCTACTGATGAATGGCAGTTTTGGACTGGACTGTTTTATTGAGCTTTTACTACATGTTATATAAGACTCTACTGATGAATGGCAGTTTTGGGCAGGACTGTTTTATTGAGCTTTTACTACATGTTATAAGACTCTACTGATGAATGGCAGTTTTGGGCAGGACTGTTTTATTGAGCTTTTACAACATGTTATATAAGACTCTACTGATGAATGGCATATTTGGGCAGGACTGTTTTATTGAGCTTCTACTACATGTTATATAAGACTCTACTGATGAATGGCAGTTTTGGGCAGGACTGTTTTATTGAGCTTCTACTACATGTTATATAAGACTCTACTGATGAATGGCAGTTTTGGGCAGGACTGTTTTATTGAGCTTTTACTACATGTTATAAGACACTACTGATGAATGGCAGTTTTGGACAGGACTGTTTTATTGAGCTTCTACTACATGTTATATAAGACTCTACTGATGAATGGCAGTTTTGGACTGGACTGTTTTATTGAGCTTTTACTACATGTTATAAGACTCTACTGATGAATGGAAGTTTTGGACTGGACTGTTTTATTGAGCGTCTACTACATGTTATATAAGACTCTACTGATGAATGGCAGTTTTGGGCAGGACTGTTTTATTGAGCTTTTACTACATGTTATAAGACTCTACGGATGAATGGCAGTTTTGGACTGGACTGTTTTATTGAGCTTCTACTACATGTTATATAAGACTCTACTGATGAATGGCAGTTTTGGACTGGACTGTTTTATTGAGCTTCTACTACATGTTATAAGACTCTACTGATGAATGGCAGTTTTGGACTGGACTGTTTTATTGAACTTCTACTACATGTTATATAAGACTCTACTGATGAATGGCAGTTTTGGACTGGACTGTTTTATTGAGCTTTTACTACATGTTATATAAGACTCTACTGATGAATGGCAGTTTTGGACTGGACTGTTTTATTGAGCTTCTACTACATGTTATATAAGACTCTACTGATGAATGGCAGTTTTGGGCAGGCCTGTTTTATTGAGCTTTTACTACATGTTATATAAGACTCAGTCTCTACTGATGAATGGCAGTTTTGGACTGGACTGTTTTACTGAGCTTTTACTACATGTTATATAAGACCTACTGATGAATGGCAGTTTTGGATTGGACTGTTTTATTGAGCTTCTACTACATGTTATATAAGACTCTACTGATGAATGGCAGTTTGGACTGGACTGTTTTATTGAGCTTTTACTACATGTTATAAGACTCTACTGATGAATGGCAGTTTTGGACAGGACTGTTTTATTGAGCTTTTACTACATGTTATAAGACTCTACTGATGAATGGCAGTTTTGGGCTGCACTGTTTTATTGAGCTTTTACTACATGTTATATAAGACTCTACTGATGAATGGCAGTTTTGGACTGGACTGTTTTATTGAGCTTTTACTACATGTTATAAGACTCTACTGATGAATGGCAGTTTTGGGCTGGACTGTTTTACTGAGCTTTTACTACATGTTATATAAGACTCTACTGATGAATGGCAGTTTTGGAATGGACTGTTTTATTGAGCTTTTACTACATGTTATATAAGACTCTACTGATGAATGGCAGTTTTGGAATGGACTGTTTTATTGAGCTTTTACTACATGTTATATAAGACTCTACACTGATGAATGGCAGTTTTGGGCAGGACTGTTTTATTGAGCTTTTACTACATGTTATAAGACTCTACTGATGAATGGCAGTTTTGGAATGGACTGTTTTATTGAGCTTCTACTACATGTTATATAAGACTCTACTGATGAATGGCAGTTTTGGGCAGGACTGTTTTATTGAGCTTTTACTACATGTTATAAGACTCTACTGATGAATGGCAGTTTTGGGCAGGACTGTTTTATTGAGCTTTTACTACATGTTATATAAGACTCTACTGATGAATGGCAGTTTTGGGCAGGACTGTTTTATTGAGCTTTTACTACATGTAATAAGACTCTACTGATGAATGGCAGTTCTGGGCTGGACTGTTTTATTGAGCTTTTACTACATGTTATAAAAGAGTATACTGATGAATGGCAGTTTTGGACTGGACTGTTTTATTGAGCTTCTACTACATGTTATATAAGACTATACTAATGAATGGCAGTTTTGGACTGGACTGTTTTATTGAGCTTCTACTACATGTTATATAAGACTCTACTGATGAATGGCAGTTTTGGACTGGACTGTTTTATTGAGCTTTTACTACATGTTATGTAAGACTCAGTCTCTACTGATGAATGGCAGTTTTGGACTGGACTGTTTTATTAAGCTTTTACTACATGTTATATAAGACCTACTGATGAATGGCAGTTTTGGAATGGACTGTTTTATTGAGCTTCTACTACATGTTATATAAGACTCTACTGATGAATAGCAGTTTTGGACTGGACTGTTTTATTGAGCTTTTACTACATGTTATATAAGACTCTACTGATGAATGGCAGTTTTGGACTGGACTGTTTTATTGAGCTTTTACTACATGTTATATAAGACACTAATGATGAATGGCAGTTTTGGACTGGACTGTTTTATTGAGCTTTTACTATATGTTATATAAGACTCTACTGATGAATGGAAGTTTTGGACTGGACTGTTTTATTGAGCTTTTACTACATGTTATATAAGACTCAGTCTCTATTGATGAATGGCAGTTTTGAACTGGACTGTTTTATTGAGCTTTTACTACATGTTATATAAGACTCAGTCTCTATTGATGAATGGCAGTTTTGAACTGGACTGTTTTATTGAGCTTTTACTACATGTTATATAAGACTCAGTCTCTACTGATGAATGGCAGTTTTGGACTGGACTGTTTTATTGAGCTTTTACTACATGTTATATAAGACTCAGTTTCTACTGATGAATGGCAGTTTTGGACTGGATTGAGCTTTTACTACATGTTATATAAGACTCAGTCTCTTTTGATGAATGGCAGTTTTGAACTGGACTGTTTTATTGAGCTTTTACTACATGTTATATAAGACTCAGTCTCTACTGATGAATGGCAGTTTTGGACTGGACTGTTTTATTGAGCTTTTACTACATGTTATATAAGACTCAGTTTCTACTGATGAATGGCAGTTTTGGACTGGATTGAGCTTTTACTACATGTTATATAAGACTCTACTGATTGAATCAAATCCTCATCTTAATAACAGAGATAAAGTGAAAATGCCTCAAAATGAACCTTAAATTCTAAGTAAAAGGGGGCATAATTAAAGAAATACTGGTGCAAGAGTTGTGGAACTTGTGTAACATGATGTTAGTGATGTTGTGGAACAACTAATTTAAGTTTTAATCAAATCCATTAGTAATAACTGAGATAGAGTGAAAGTGCATCAAAACTAGAACCTGAAATTTAAGTAAAAAGGAGGGATAATTCATGAAATATTGGTGCGAGAGATGTGGCCCTTGTGACATATGATGTGGGTGATGATGAGGAATAACTGTTTTAAGTTTGAAACAAATCCAAAAGAGAAAGTGCATCATAACTTTAACCAAGATGCGGACGTGGAAAGACGCCGACGCTGACACCTACACCGGGTCAAGTTTGAAGTAGGACAGCTCTCCATACTTTGAATAGTCAAGCTGAAAATGTAATGTTTTTTAATTTGACAATAGCAGTTTGCACAAGCTTTTATCAACAAACAAATTCAAGTAAACGCATAATTAAACACACCATGCCATGAATATACTACAGTAAACCTCACTTATAAGGAACTCGGATATAAGGAACACTCGGTTATAGGGAACAGTTTTCAATTCCCCGATCTAATTCCTTCTTTATTCAATGTAAAAATCCTCGGTTATAGGGAACCCGGTTATAAGGAACACTCGGTTATAAGGAACACTTTTTCCAGTCCCAAAGTACGAAATTCAATGGAAAACCCCTCGGTTATAGCGAATAGACATAAAGAATAAAAAATTATTGGAAACCGGAAATAAACAAGAGAATCGCTGATGACGGAAAAGTAACGTCGGCACTATTACGCGCTTTCATGCACATGAAAATCTCTTTCATGCACATGAATAAATGCATATTATTTCATTTCTATGATCTTTAGTTTGTTAATTCACGGATACGATAAAAAGAAAATGTATAATATCATCAAAGTACCAAATACTAAACGATAATAGACTTATATTTACTCAAGATTATGTTCGACAGCTACATGCATTGGGTATTTCATGTTAACAATAGTGAACGAAAATCAGTCACGATCACGGTCATACTATCTTAAATAAATGTGCTAATTACACGTGATTAACAATGGCAAACAGTCCAATTTACCAAATTTCCAACTGTAAAAATTATAGCAGGTGCTAAAATGGACAATAGCAAAAGTATAAACACCCTACTTTTAAATTTTAACGGGTAGTCTAATTTAACATTTAAAATATTGAACACTTATTTTATATTAGTATTGATGACTATTCACATAACATGCAGTCAAGCAAGGTAAGGGGAGTATCTGCAACATATCTTATAGTCATGTAGCGCTCTAAAAAGAAGATAAAATAACCGACAAAAAATAAACATAAATTACGGTCATTTTTACCGACGACCATTTTGGCTTGGTTTAGGTTTAACGCCGCGTTTCAACACTGTTTCAGTCATATACATGCAGGCAGTTTACCTTATCATCTCTCCTGGAAAGGACCGGTACTAGAAAAGCAACTACCTCACATAAAGATTCAAGGTTGGCCCGGAGTGTGAACACTTAGCCCTTATGAAACGCCAGTCAAATAGTGTTCGCTATACAAATTGTGTTCGTTATACAAACCTCGGTTACAAGGAACTAGTTCGCTATACGGATATAAGGAACCTCGGTTATAAGGAACAATTGTTAGAGGTCCCTAGCTGTTGCTTATAAGCGAGGTTTACTGTACCACTTTAGATTTCATACAGCTTGTGGGGTTGTAGCAATGAATATAGCTAGTCTATCCCTCTGATCTGTGACATTCCGTGCAAAGCATGATTGCAAATTATCTTGATACATGTACACTGCTGACTAGTGTACAAAATAAACCAACTACAGTTAATGCGGTCTCAATTAAACTGAGTTTGCAATATTCACTATTAGCCTTGTCATCAGTGCTTCCGAGGTATCCACTTTTCACTTTCAGATTTTGATAATATATTTTGTTAGTATTAAGTTAATTAGTATATATCTATTTTACAAAAGCAGTTGATAATTTTAGGTTTTATTTATCAAAAACGTCCTTACACCTTTTAACGATGTTTCAGAAAATAACTTCTTATTTACACTATATAGTGCAGAATGTGTTTTGAATTTTATGCCTCGAAGGAGGGCATATTAACTTCGCCTTGTCCGTCCGTGCGACTGTTATTTTGTAAATTCTTGTCCGGGCTGTAATTCGATCTGCCATCCATGAAGGAATTTTGAAATGGTTTGGCATAAACAGTGATTAACCTTAATGAGGCAACATTTTGTGTGTAATACTCAGACCCCTAGCTACATGGTCAAGGTTACACTTAAAAGTCAAACGTTAATAGGGTTTGTTTCGTGTCCGGTGCGTTACTTTGCCATTCATCAAGAGGTTTTGAAATTACTTAGCATAAGTGTTTATCTTTATCAGACGACATGTCATGGGCAAGACTCAGACCCCTAGCTCCAAGGTCAAGGTCAGACTTAGAATTCATATGTTAACAGGATCTGTTTTTGTGTCTGGTCCATATTTCTGCCATCGATGAAGGGATTTTAAAATACCTTAGCATAAATGGTAACCATAATCAGACAATGACCCAGATCCCTTGCTCCAAGGTCAAGGTCATACTTAGAAGTCATAGGTTAACAGGATCTTTTTCGTGTCCGGTATATAACTCTGTTATCCATGAAGGGATTTTGAAACAACTTGGCATAAATGTTTATCATAATGAGGCAATGTGCTACGCTCAAGACCCAGACCCCTAGCTCCAAGATCAAGTTTACACTTAGAAGTCAAGTTAAAGTTGTATAGGGTTTGTTTCATGTCCGGTTCGTTACTATGTCATTCATCAAAGAATTTCGAAATTACTTGGCATAAATATTTCCCATATTTAAACGAGAAAACTTGTCATGCATAACAAACAGGCCACTAGCTCTAAGGTCAAGGTCACATTTAGAGGTTGACAGTTAACATGGTGTGTTTCTTGTCCGTTCCATAACTCTTCCATCAATTAAGAGATTTTAAAATTACATGGCATAAATGTTCCCTATTTCGAACTGATGTGTCAGACACAAGCCCAAGACCCCTAGCTTCAAGGTCAAAGTCACACTTAGACTTAACATTGTTTCCTTCTTGTGCAGTGAATAACTCTGCCATTCATCAGAAATTTCTTGTCACAATTCTTCCCTATGATGAGCTGGTGTGTCATGCTCAAAACCCAGACCCTAGCTCCAAGGTCAAGGTTACCTTCGGAGAACTTGTTTAATCTGGTCGCAAAACAAGTCATACCTAAATTTTGCTGGCATATTTTGCACAGACAACTGTAGCATTTTTGTTCACACTCCGTGACTTCGGGGGCGTTAGTATAACCGGGGTCCATTTTTCTCGGGGAAATTAGCTATTATTGAACAAGTGGTAGAGTTCTAATTTTCTTTTATTCCATCCTAAATAATAATGTTGTATCACTTTTCAATAATTCCAATTTATCAATTCATAGCACATAATAATTTATTATTCTCAGTTTCCAAAGTGTTTCTTGCCTAAAATATTAAAATATCAATTTTGACTGATTTTGACTTTCCTGTGCCTAAAACAAAAACCTAAATCTAACTCAAACTCCAAACTGCCTTCTTTCCATTTTCCCTCCAAACTCTGCAACCTATTCATTCACGCCCACTTCATACTTCAACCAATCACATCACACATGCATACATTAAAACCTGACCAATACTTGTCTACTCCAGTGGCTTATTACTTTCTGATACTAATTAACACATACTAATTAAATTATTACCATATCAAATTTTGTCTGGAATATCTTTTGAAGTAGCAGACCACATCAAATGCACATATGTTTAGCTATAATTATTTCTAGATAAGTAATAAACTGTTGAAAGGTAAGGGCACTCTGATAAAATAATGACTTAATGTTATTTTAATGATTTTCATAATAAAAATATATCTGAAATATAGAACTGGTCACATTAGCCACTAATAGTGCCAGCTCTTATTTGAGCTTTAATTTTAAATACTTAGTACATTTTGAGAGTTGTATCAATCTGACTAAAGTACATCTCCTATTACGCTACGCATATGATCTGAGAACGACCTATTCATAGCCTCGTTCTGACGACCATTTCGCTAGCCAATCAGAGCTTAACTTACAACATTTTGCAAATCTACCTGTAGCCTTGACTTTTGATATTTACAATTCTTATGTCATAATGTGTCTGATAGCCGGTCAGCTCAGTCGGTAGCTCACTTTCTTTAAAAGCAAGAGGTCCCGGGTTCGAGCCCTGGAATGACTGCACATTTTTCTTTTCTCTTTGACCTTCGAACAAGTCGTCTGACTGGAAATCCAAAATATACAGAAGACGTACTAGCATTTAGGAGTGACCTGTCGCTTTTATTAATAGATTTGAAAGGTTACTGGAATAAACCACTTCACTAAAGGGGAACCCTACCTTTTTATAACTTATTTTTTTAATAAATGTTTAAATAACTGCTTCTCCGACAATTAGACGCCGTGGTGCAGTGATAAGCGTGACGGGTCTAGAATCTAACTTTTATGAGTTCGAATTCCAACGGAGAGCAATATTTTTTTTTCATTTTATATTTTTCATTTTTATATTTTGGTAACATACATATAAAATGATAATAATGTTAAAGATGTATTTGAATTGCATTACTTGTATCATTTTGTTATTTTCGCATATAACACAGGTTTTTCAAATATCTTTTTGATTTTGATTTATTCAACATGGTTGACATAGCTCTTGACAATTGGGTCACTCAACCCTTACGAAAACGAAACATGGAAACAAGCTGGCATTAAGCTGCAAGGTAACTGTCAATGATCTGGCAACAGTCTGTCAAAAAAAAAAAGGTAACTGGAAATAATCTGACTCCTATATGGGAACAAACTTCCAAGAAAAAAAGTTTAGCTGAAAATAATATGGACACTATTTCCATATTATTTCCAGTTTCTGGGAATAATCTGCAAACTATATGACAATAAACTGGCTCATAACAATCAGCATGTAAACACACTGACAATATTGTCAGCTTGTTTCCAGTGTCTGGAAGAAATCTGGCAGGAAAATGGCAAGAAACTGGAAATAAAAAACATAATTTCTATAATCGAATTGAATGAGTACTGAGATACCAGCTTGCATACAAAAACTTAAGCAAAAAATGCTATGTGGAAAAAGGGGCTTAATTTTGGAAAAAAGTATAGTTATGGGACCTGCTTAGTTAACATGTCAGGTCATGACATTGAACAAGTGTGTAATTAGTTTCAATCTGTAATTTTGTAAAAAAAAAACAAACAAAAAACACAGGGGCATGTCCAATAACTTCTATTCTTTGAATAATCGAGATAAAAATTACATAAATGACAATATTGTATGGATTGGCTGTCTGTCTGACAGTACATTGGATATAAATTTACTCAGAGCAGATTCTGACAATACACTGGCTACACAATGGCAATACACTGGCAACATACCCATCTTAGCAATTTTCACAACAAAACAAATATTACAAGACACTTATCAAATGGCCAAGTGTTGCATTTTTCCCTCCAAACTATTTTCAGTTTTCAATAGTTTTCCAGCACTGTTCTTATGTTCTCCGTGACTATTTGATAAAGGTACTTTTTCATCATTATACAGTTACTTGTTTTCATTGTAACACAGATTCTGTCCGCGTCGATCTACGGATCATGGGGTCGTGTGTTCGATCTTAGGACGGGGCTTATGTTCTCCGTGACTATTTGATAAAGGTACTTTTTCATCATTATACAGTTACTTGTTTTCATTGTAACACAGATTCTGTCCGCAACAAGTATTTTTGCTAAACAGATACAGAAATTTTAAAAGTCATGTATTTTCGCTACCCTGTAAAATTAAACTTGCAGATTTACCATAATCTTTGTCAAATTTCCTTTGGTTTCAATATTATATTATTGATAACTGAAATATTGCAAATCTGAATTTGTATTAAAATTGAGTCACAAGCAAATGAAGGTTTTAAGTCACATTAAAATTCATATTAAACATTAATAAGGATAAATAGAAAAAAATATATACTGACACTAAACTGGAAACAAACTTCCCATACACTGACAATGCTATGACAATACAAATGGTAATAAAGACAATCTTCCTGGGGGAAATAAAAAAAATTAGTAACACTGAGTAGTAAGCGATATATTGGATACTAGTCCATCTTTAGCTCAGTAGGTAGAGCGTCGATCTACGGATCATGGGGTCGTGTGTTCGATCTTAGGACGGGGCTTATGTTCTCCGTGACTATTTGATAAATGACATTGTCTGAAATCATTAGTCACTCACCTCTGATTCATGTGGGGAAGTTGGCAGTTACTTACAGAGAACAGGTTTATACTGGTACAGAATTCAGGAACACTGGTTAGGTTAACTGCCCCCTGTTACATGACTGAAATACTGTGAAAAACAGCATTAAACCCAAAACAAACAAACAAAACTAGTCCATCTGCCACACTAATGTATACCCGCTGTTACATGACTGAAATACATGTTGAAAAACGGCGTTTAAAACCCAAAACAAAAAAAAACACTCATGTATAAGTGCTCATAACTTTGTACTGCATAAAGGAATTTAGTTAAAAACTTTAAATAATGATTCCAGTTTGCTAAAGTGTTTCTCTTGTCCATGTAAGAGAGCCTGGCATGTTGTGACTGACTACACACTGACAATACAATGACAACACACTGGCAATATGCCATTGTGTTTGTCAGAAAAAAATTTCCAGTTGACTGGCTGTTGCACTGACAATACAAGGACAACAGACTGGAAAGTCCAAAAAGCCGCTTGTTGTCAGTTGTGTATCCAGTGTGTTGCCAGATTGACATTGCATACCAGTTTGTTGCCAGATTGTTGTCAGCATTTATTTCCAGATACCTCTATATAATTTAGCTCCTTCAAATAGTTTTATATGAAAAATCAATGAAATTTTGTTAAAACGTCATTACAAACATCACTGACAACAAACTGTATATAAACTGACAGCAGACTGGAAGTTAAATTTTACAGCTGGTTTTCAGGTCTGGAAATCAGCTGACAAGCACATGGACACATGATGGTTATTAAGTGGCAACACACTGGATCAGTTTATTGTCAGCTCTGGAAATAGGCTGGCAAGTAACTGGATTTTAGAGTATTATTGACTGGAAACACACTGGACATAAACTGACCACACACTGACAATAGGGAAGGTTTTTCATAAGGGAACTAGCTGTTGACACTGATTCGGAGGAAACCGACACCGTCAGCGAGTGTATTGGGCGCGTGTGTTTGAAATATATTGAATGTATTGAAACTGTGTGAATGAAATTAAAAATGAAATTGAAATGATGAAATAAAATGAAATAAAAAACATGAAAAATATAAATAAAAAGAATTGATCATGAAACTAATCACCCTGTGTGGGATTTGAACCTACAGCCTCCTAATCGCAAAACTTAAATCGCTAGCAAGTTTCTTCTATTCTACCAATTGAGCTCACAGGTGGCAGTATCATTGATTGGTCACCCCTTCCCCACCCTAAGACCCGTGATACAACCCTGAAAAAAAATCTGACATTCTCAGGTGTTCCTTAATATCCCCACCCTACAAGACCCCTGATACAACCCTGAAAAAAAAATTTTTTCAACTATCAAAACAGTACTTATTAGAAGGTATGAAGTCTGCTATATGTCCATTTGCCAAACAATGTGGAACATATGATATCATCGTTTCGGCGATTTAGACGCATTCTGACGGCATATCACTATGCCTATCATTCACTTAAATAAAAAGGTCTGCAATTCCACAGTTTACCTAATTCAGATCCAGCGAATGACTATATTCTAGCAAAATATTTCAATTTCACATTATTTTGAGTTGTTTCGTCATATGAAGGAACACCTGAGAATGTCAGATTTTTTTTTCAGGGTTGTATCACGGGTCTTAGGGTGGGGAAGGGGTGACCAATCAATGATACTGCCACCTGTGATTGAGCTATCAATACAATTTTAATATACTGGGTATTTGAAATGTATCTTTTAAACCCTTATTTAATAAATGGAACAGTGTGGAAAATCCAAATCTATATTGTATATACTTGTATTTTCCCTATAAAGTGTCAAGGTCAGTAGTGGCTATTGTTAAGTTACGTTTAAGACACATCACATAATAACTGTAATCTTTTGTATTTCCATGATGGTAATTATACATTTTTTATATGAAGAAATGAAAAATAACAAATATCTAGTTACAATTTTACAGTTACAGATATAGCGCTAAGACAATGTATTTAATGTCTAAATATATTATTCAATGAATGTAGTAGTATGTACGATTGTTTGCACCAAGTTCATGTGAGAGGGAAAAGTGGACCACTAGGTATTGGTGGGTCTTTAACACTTCTAATTTCTTGAATACCGACGGATAAAAATAAATGCTATAGCCTATAATTAACGGTTAATGCGAACACGATAATGTTACACACCGGTAGTCACACGAGAACAACATGCAGATATAGACTTGCCACTGTTCCTTACTGTGAAAATGTTAAGTAGTAATATTGGACTAGGAATTCACGGCATGAATAGCACTGTTTCGTATGTAAGGATCTGTGACGTCACCGACAATGTCTGCTATCTAAAAATAGCACAGGTCTCAATGTGCGGACAAACAATCGGTGCTTTTCCTGTACATTAGCATCAGTAAATCACAGATTTTGCATTTATTTCCTTATGTATTTTCAAGTTGATGGAAATCAAACGAATGTGTTCCTCATAGCTTTCAATTTCTATATACTAAGCCTAAATACTGAACAGTTCTTCCAATTAGGCCTAATGCAAAGAAATTCTTAAAAATGTTGACAGCAGTGTTTTGAATTTTTTAAATCCATGTCAGTAATAACACATCGAATTGTGATCAGTATATGAAAGAATGATGTTGTTCTATTATTTTTTTACACATTCCAGTTACGGTCATTTATCAATATAATTATATATATTTGCTATTTACCTCATTCGCAAGTGTTCAAACATTTATCACTATTCTGCGTATTTTGCCGATTGCGTATTTTGCAAAATGTAAATATATGATATCACATGATCACATCCTAGTAATCCGATTGAAATTTCGAAATGTCATGAACAATATATGTATAACTGAAAGTCAGCAATATTTCATAACTTAGATCATGGAGGTAATATAGAGATCATCTCTATATTACCTCCATGCTTAGATCTAGTTCTTCATTAAAACAATTAACATCTCTGTGAAATGCATCTGTAATGGTATGTTACAAATGACACCTTAGTGTGACATGTAAATATTTGACTTCTAGCAATGATATTTGATGTGATCTGATAACACATGGTGCTAATTTAGTGCAACACCATACAGTTCTACCTACGTTCTGTCATATATTTTTTCAATTAGAAAGTATTTAATGGACCACGCTTTCAAGCACCTCGTTGAGGCTCAGCGCGGTGTTGTGTGAATCAAATGTATGAAAAGAAGTACATGTGTTAATGATTGTGCTGATATATGCTTTGAAAATCATGAATCAAAATTATAATCTTGCATTCCCTTTTTCGACCGCCGGTGTTTCGAATCCGAAAATATTGTATATTTGTGATAAAGACTTTAAGCCAGTCCTATACTTTATTGATGTAATTTGCAGAATAATGAGTAATTTGTATGCAATGTACTGTACTTTTTAAAAGATTTTTTATTTGAACACATCTTTTGAATGGCCGGCCCGGTCTAACGAAACGCTCAAATAATATGTCTTTGTATTTCCTACGTTCATTTCAATATATATGCTTATTGATTCCTTTATTTAGCAGGTTTTTCAAGGAATTTTATGCAGGCAAAGTGAATTTTCCGTATTTTACTTTTTTAATGTTCTTCGAACTTTACTGAAAGGTTAATGTAAAACTTTAGTATACATGCGTTATATATAAACAACGCGCTCCCTTGTCCGCAATTTGCGCTTTGCATTATGGTATATCTGCGGTGTGTTCTATTTATAGAATACGAGAGAGCGCTATTGGATAATCAGTATACTTGACAATGTACTGTTGTACCAGTGTATATGATCCTGGGGAAATGCTATATAAGTTGTAATAAAGCTACCATTATTACATAGTTTCTTGTAAATATTTTTCTCACTGGTGTTGGAGAGATACTGAACATGAAATTTTATTGGCTATTTCCATAAGTCACTGTAACTTTAGCAATAAAACGAAATGACCAAAACACTATGAGCAAAATTCGAGTCTATAATACTAAAGAAAAATATAAGTTTATTATTTAATCAGTTTGTGTGTCACTACTTGAAGAAAAAACTCTGAAAATTCTTTTATATCTGAAGCAATAGACAATCTATCATAAACGTTAACGCAAACAAGGAATTAAAAAAGCACTTAAACATTCAAAAATCAAATCTTCTCCATATATTAAGAGAGAGACCAAGCTGAAGTACATTCGAAAATATTCCTGAAATATAAAAGTTCAATTAGAGTTAGATCTATATAAAATGGTTATTGCTAGCCACCTAGTAAACTAGTCCAAATGGAAAACATGCTATGTCATTCAATAATTGTTTTATAACAATATCTCAAAAATAGATTTGGGGTTCTTTTCTTCAAGTCTGGACAAAATCTATTGTTGAATTATAGACCTGCCAATAGAACAAACTATTGACCGGAGATTAATACAAGGTGTCATGTAATGACTTTGATCATTACTTGTTTATGTTATATATCATTTATTGAACTTTTTTTGGTTTTAGATCATTTATTGAACTTCTAATGAAATTAAGCTTTGCAGTAACGGAGCGCAGCAAAGTGAAAGCATTATGCAAAGCTAAGAATCTATTTCTGCTGAACACATAAAGATATTTCTGCTGAACACATAAAGATTTTACTTATACAGACAAAGATGAAAAGGCATGGCTTCAATGTTTACACTTTTTGGAAGCAAAGAAAGAAGTGCCAGGTTTATAAGCCTGTTCAATTGTTAAACTGTTTGAATGATGAATAAAGCATAACCAGAAAGTGATGTCCAGACATGCAATATTGATAGCAGTTCATTGGATTCTGCTTCCTATAATTGGATTCCATTGTTGATAGTGTGGCCCGTAGACATTTAATCTGAAAGAAATGCAAAGTGATTGGGATTTCAATTCTTTGTTTTCTTGTCTTTCCAACCACTATCTCTACAGACTGGTTTCCATTTCGGAGTCTGATGTATTTATGGAGATCTGTTCACAACCAGATGTAGTTATGGTTTTCTTAGCCAAAGGAACAGAATTATTTTGTTGTTGTGTAGTTATATTAATTTTTATAATGTATAATGTGTCCATAAGACAGTAAATCTGTCCCTGGATAAACATTATTGCTTACTATGATGTCACTGAAACTTAGGCTTAATGGTAAGGTTCATATCTTGAAAAAATTCAAACAGCACCAAACAATAGAACAAAAATGTTGTTTGCATGAAAATTGAACATCATATAATTATAGACTCAACAAAAACAATTGTTAACTAGAGCTGCTTTTGAGAAAAGCGCATGTCTCCCACAACTGCCTAATCATCTGAATAGTTATATGTATCTGAGTCAACCATGCACCAATACATGTTATAATAATCACTGGCATCTGTGTACAGAGTGATTTTTGGTTATTCAAGGGCCATAATTCTGAAGTGCCTGGGACGATTTGGCTAGTTATCGAACTTGGCTGCTCGAGGACTTATTGGCAAACACATTCTGTTCGTGTTTGGTGAAGATCGGATGAGAAATGTTCGACATAGAGCACGGACAAAAGTAAAAAGGCCAATTTTCAGTAATTCAAGGGCCATTATTCTGAAGTGCCTGGGGCGATTTGGCTCGTTATCAAACTTGGCCGAGGACTTATTGGTAAACACATTTTGTTAAAGTTTGGTGAAGATCAGATGAGAACTGTTCAACTTAGAGTGCAGACAAGATTTGTGACAGACACACACATGGACACACACACAGACAGCAATAAATCAATATATCTCCCACACATTAAGCTTTGCAGTAACGGAGCGCAGCAAAGTGAAAGCATTATGCAAAGCTAAGAATCTATTTCTGCTGAACACATAAAGATATTTCTGCTGAACACATAAAGATTTTACTTATACAGACAAAGATGAAAAGGCATGGCTTCAATGTTTACACTTTTTGGAAGCAAAGAAAGAAGTGCCAGGTTTATAAGTCTGTTCAATTGTTAAACTGTTTGAATTATGAATAAAGCATAACCAGAAAGTGATGTCCAGACATGCAATATTGATAGCAGTTCATTGGATTCTGCTTCCTATAATTGGATTCCATTGTTGATAGTGTGGCCCGTAGACATTTAATCTGAAAGAAATGCAAAGTGATTGGGATTTCAATTCTTTGTTTTCTTGTCTTTCCAACCACTATCTCTACAGACTGGTTTCCATTTCGGAGTCTGATGTATTTATGGAGATCTGTTCACAACCAGATGTAGTTATGGTTTTCTTAGCCAAAGAAACAGAATTATTTTGTTGTTGTGTAGTTATATTAATTTTTATAATGTATAATGTGTCCATAAGACAGTAAATCTGTCCCTGGATAAACATTATTGCTTACTATGATGTCACTGAAACTTAGGCTTAATGGTAAGGTTCATATCTTGAAAAAATTCAAACAGCACCAAACAATAGAACAAAAATGTTGTTTGCATGAAAATTGAACATCATATAATTATAGACTCAACAAAAACAATTGTTAACTAGAGCTGCTTTTGAGAAAAGCGCATGTCTCCCACAACTGCCTAATCATCTGAATAGTTATATGTATCTGAGTCAACCATGCACCAATACATGTTATAATAATCACTGGCATCTGTGTACAGAGTGATTTTTGGTTATTCAAGGGCCATAATTCTGAAGTGCCTGGGACGATTTGGCTAGTTATCGAACTTGGCTGCTCGAGGACTTATTGGCAAACACATTCTGTTCGTGTTTGGTGAAGATCGGATGAGAAATGTTCGACATAGAGCACGGACAAAAGTAAAAAGGCCAATTTTCAGTAATTCAAGGGCCATTATTCTGAAGTGCCTGGGGCGATTTGGCTCGTTATCAAACTTGGCCGAGGACTTATTGGTAAACACATTTTGTTAAAGTTTGGTGAAGATCAGATGAGAACTGTTCAACTTAGAGTGCAGACAAGATTTGTGACAGACACACACATGGACACACACACAGACAGCAATAAATCAATATATCTCCCACACCACTATGTGGTGGGAGACATAATTCACTGATATATGCTTTGAATTCCAGTAAAGGACTGCATGAAGGCCCTAGGGGTGGTTTGTGGGAGAGGTGTATCAATACCTTTCATGTGTCAATTTTTGTTTTAAAGTGACTTGCTCATTCTAGAAGCAAAGTAATAAGTATCTTACAGGAAATTTGATTTCAAATTCACCATTTTCAAGAACTGTTACTTAATAGCCCCAATATATCCATAAAGCCCCAACAAACCCTAGATAACATTGTAAAAATTATAACTCCAAACATAAAACGGTTTATACCTCAGTCACACATATGGCACAGATAGCTATGTCTAGCCACGGATAGAAACGTAGTAATCCGTATCGATCTGTACCTGAGCCGTACCTCAAAGCAGTAATCCGTATCGATCCATACCAACACTTGGTCAAAACATTTCAAGACTTATCCCAAATTTGCAAGTTTCTCCAACTTTTGAACATGCACAAAAGTTTGAGCGATCCGTAGCCATTTGAGCCCGTAATTAAACATACTAAACGTAGTTATCCTTACTGAAACGTACCTTGCAGTAGTTTGACATGATGTCAAAGATAATCCTAATGAAAACGCTGGCTACACGTGGCCTATTTATATGAAACTTACCGACCCGTTACTAAACTTTAATGCAAATTTAGTCATGCGTATTAATCCATAGCTGAACGTAGTTATTCGAGGCTGCCCATACTCAAGCGTAGTTCAACATAGTTCACCGCAGGCCTGTCCACGCGCTGGGCAAGTTGCCAGGCACAGTAAAATGTAGTTCAACGTAGTACGCCGAACCTATCTGTATTTATTCGCGTCCTGAATCTTTTTGTTCCCCGTTTCTCACCATTTTTCTCATACTAAGATGTACTGCTCCGTACTTATCCATGTCTGCCCCACCACAGACCAATTCCATCCTCACCATACCTCAATGCACCGACATATCTGTATGTTTGACTGTAGCTTAACTGGACATTTTCAGCTGTCAAAAGTGACACAAGTTCCCACTACATAAGAGATCACCTGATATCAAGATTTGCCAAAAAAATTGAACTTTTACATCAGCCTTCAGTAATCAAGTCTGTAGTAGCACATAACTTTTATTTTATGATTTGCCAAACCTGGCTTAATCATAATCTTTCTTTACCAAACTTTGTACAAAACATTTCCTAACTGAGGCATTTTCTAACAGGAGCAAGTCTTTGAGTCTGTTTCTTCATCAAGTTTTCATCTATTTCTATGATCAAGGGAAACCTAAATTGAAACTGACACTTGCTGTCTCATAATCGACACCACAACACATGTTTCATTATCAAATCTGTCTGGAACATAGACGTAAGTGGCTGGGAGGCATTAATTCATAATATATGCACCTATGGAAAGCTAGCAAGCAGCACTCGACTTTGTAGTTCAGGAGGAATTAAATCTAACATGCTGTTTTAAATAAAAGCAGTACACCTCCAGATTTACTACAGATTACAAGAGAGCCAAATTCTCGAGCGCCATTACAAGAGAGCCAAATACCCAGTGGCGCCTCAAAAAATCTTCTTTGACACCACTGACAATAGCCTTACTTATTTGGCTTATTGGGATGACTTATTTTATGATCTGTTATTTTATAGTTGTCATCGCTCTAAGCCTTACCGTATCTGCATTTTACTGTTAGGAAAACGAAGACCTTAAAAAATCCAAAAAAGTTATAAAATACTGGTCAAACTTACTTGCTCCAATAAATTAAACATTAATATTCATGTAGAAACTTCAAATATGTTGAATATAACTCATAATTTTAAACAAGAGATTTAAATCTTCGGAATATGTGTAAACAGGTGCGAGGAGAAATCTACCCTGACACCGGTTTCAATACACAGCCGACTGCGGATGACACTAAATTGCAGAAACAAAACACAAAATATACATTCAAACTAGAAATGTGTCCATGGGACACAGATGCTCCCACTACATGACAAAGGACACAAATTTTTTCCTAGGTGAATGAATCCGGACGCGAAACTGGACATGACAGGACATCGACAGTCAAAGTTATCACGCGGTCTCAAAATGTCCTATTATTTGGACTACATTGACATTTCAGGTAAAATATACCTACAACTTTTAAAGTCAAATACTGAGCTAAAAATGCACCAGTGGCCAACATTTCATGCCTGTATTTCAAAAATTTCCAGAGGGGGAGACCCCCTTGACCCCACTCACATGGGCAGAGGCCCCACTCCCTATACCTACCCACTCTCGGGTGGTGACGTCTTCATTCTAGACTGGTGACCCCCTAGTCAAATATTTCTGGATCAGGGCCTGGGCCTTGAAAACTGAAAGTTTGTGAACTTTGATCAAAATGATACATCATTCAATTAATATGTTAATTAAAACATTCTTGCACTCAATTCTCCAAAATGTCAGCGAGGAAAGATAATTCAATATTTTCCTAACAAATCAGAGAGTATTCACACTGATCAAATCAACTCCAATCAAGTTCCCCTGCGACTCTAGAAAATAGACGTGATTTGACTCTTGAATAATGATGAGAAAATGTATACTACTATAGCAGTTTCTGAAGAGTTCCAGAAAAGGCGGCCTATTGTCGAGCTGTAATTGGATAATTGCTCTGTATTTATTGTAAAGCTTACAGTTATTCAACTGTTTCTAGTGATTTGTGATTCTATTGTGGGTTTTTAGATATATATATATATATATATATATATATACTACTTCCAACGATGAGTTTTTCCTGTAAGCACGTCTCAGACTTCCGTTTCATAATTTTTTCCGATTTAACTCCTTTTAATAGGTGTGACTTTTTAAAGTCATTTAAAACATTTTTATCAAGGGAACCACACCACCATTTCGTGGGCTCAATGCGAAACTAGTGTATATAAAAGCATATAGACTAGTTTCGCATTGAGCCCTCGATTTGGATTATGGTGTTACTTCACAATTGACTACAACAGTATAGAGTTCTTCAATAGGGATCTGGCACATTTGTTCAGTCAAGCAAGATGCTATGTATGATGAAACAAGAGCTGTCACTAATGGTGACAAATGCCCCCGCAGCACCTTGACCTTTGACCTGGTGACCCCAAAGTCAGTAGGGGTGATGTACTCAATAAGTACTATCAGCATGTAAAGTTTGAAGGTCCTGGGTGCAGTGGTTTGCGAGTAAAGTGCCTTCATGCAAAAAGTTAACGTTGTGACGAACTAACTAACTAACTAACTAACGAACGGACGGACAGTTGAAAACTAATATGCCTCCCTTCAGGGGCATAAAAATCAATAGACAGTCCAGGACCCACAAATAAATCTAGCTACCATTTACTATATAGTAATTAATTTAAGGTGAATAAGTCAGCAGTGCTGCATTTCAGGGTGAACTTCGTTTCACACTCTGTCATTTTTCAACCAAGAGAGATATGGACAAATATCTGCATGCCAACAACACCTATGGCATGTATCTTTGAACAGTTCCCAGGTAGATCATTTACATGTCTTCATGCAGTCTCCAGAATGTTTGTTTAAATGCCAGAGATTTCTTTCCTATCAACTTTTGCTTCAAAACTTAAAACGATGCACACAGATGTTACAAAAGAATGCGTCTCTGATGAACAATATTTTTATGGATGCAATCCATTGTGGTTAAAGCCCTGCTCCGCGGCTATTCAAATTCTGTTGTGTGTAGGCAACCCATGATTACAATAGGTAACAGTTAACGGCCACGCGCCACACTTTAGCTCGCAAAACCACAGGTATTTTATATAGAATTTCATACAAAATAAATTCTATTTTGATAAGCGTCACTGTTCATAGTCAGGACTTTATGCTTTTTCAGTGACAATTTAAGGTTAAAAAGTAGGACTGGAGCAGGTCTTTAAGTTGACAAATGACTGTTTATTACATTAAGAATATTATATAACTAAAGTCTCAGTCACACAACACCGTATAGGGTTAAAATTTTCAATCCGTTCGTGTCCGTTCGCATGCGTTTCTTTTCCATTTCTCGTGCGGCACCTGCGCTCCTTGTCCGGCGACGTTCGTTTCATCCGGTGGAAGGTTCTAAGCATGTTCAAAATTTAGAACGTACACCACCGGAAAAAGTTGTTCGTTAGATGTACGTTAGCAATGCGCTGATATGCATTTTGTTCGTTACTCGTGCGTTCCCTATTCGGTACTTCTACCGTTTGCATCCGTTCTTGTCCGGTGGACCGGATTCACGGCTGGACTACAACCGGACATGCAACGGATGTAATGTATGTTCAACGGACAATAACTGACAAGAACGTTTTGTCAGTTTCTCATGCGTTGCGCTTACGTTTTACGCAGTACAAATCCGTTACTAGTACGGTGATATCCGTTAATTGAACGTTGTTCGTCCTGTATAATTATGTGCGTTAATCTTGCAGTCATTGTGCATTTTATGCGCCCCATACACCGATCTCCTGAGCACCGAGCAGCAGCGGGGGATACCTTTCGCCACCGGATAACTTTCTGCCTCAATTTTTCTATACGTTTGGCGTCCATTAACGCTTTACAGTGTAGTGTGACTGACACATTAAGTTATAATCGAACCTGAAACATCAATATTTTCCAAACTGACTTTCAAATTTGATGTCAGGTGAGTGAAATTATACTGACACAAGTCTCCTATGTGTTGTTATGATTAAAAGTTAAAAACAACATTTTCAGTTTTACTTTGGAGAAATAACAAATTTATATCATTGATAAAATAATTACATGTAGATGAATATGTTATATGTAGATGAATATGTAATAAAAAGATTGTTAGATCTGTATCGAGAACTTATATGCATTTTGTTCTTTTGCAGAATAATATTTCCACTGCAGAAATCGTGCATATTTCTTGATACAAATTTAATAACATATAATAATTAAACTGTATTCCCTAAAATACAAAGGTATGTACTTTTTTTTATATAAATATTAGAAAGAATACAAACCTATTTGACAGGTCTCTGAAATCTGGATACTGATCATACACGGGCAAAAACTGGGCACAAGCTACTTTTTAACAAGGCATACAGACGTACCCAAACACTTTACTTCATTTATTGGAGATTCTGCTTGAAGGAACTGTGTACACATCCTTAAAAATTAAGTCTGCGCTTTACTCCAGTAAACTAGAGCTGTCACAGGAGACAGTGCGCTCGACTATTGTGATGTTGGAACGTGAAATTGGGCACAAGCTGTCATTGGAGTGTTTAGTCACTCAAATGTGGATGAAGATATTGGGCAATAGCTTAAGTCTCTGTCAAATGTATTTAGCATTCTAACACGATAACCTACATCATAACCTTATCATAGAATAACCAGAGTTTTTCGTTCTTATGTGAAACAATATATCACTCAGGCCTACGGCCTTCGTAATATATTCTTAAATAATGTGGAACAACTATTCTTAGTTTGAAACAAATTCTTTAAATAAAAAGGGGGCATAACTCATAACATATTGTAGCCAGTGTAATGGATCTTGTGCCATATAAGAGATATGGTATAAAGCACCAAAACTAAACTGAAAGTCTTAAGTAAAAAGGGGACATAATTCATGAAATATTTGCACCTGAGTTATGGCCTTTGTGTTATATGATTTAGGTGATGATGTGGTGCAACTAGTTTGAATCAAATCTGTTTGGTAATGATAGAGATAGAGTGAAAATGCATCAAACCTTTAACTTGAAATTTTAAGTAAAAGGGGGGACAAAATAATATTGGTGCCAGAATTATGGCCCTTGTGTCAAATGATGAGGGTGATGATGTTGAACAAGTATCTTAAGTTTGAATCAAATCCCTTCTGTAACTACAGAGATATAGCGAAAATGCATCAAATTTAACCTAAAATTTTAAGTATAAAAGGGGAATAATTCATGTTTTCAAACAACTATTTTAAGTTTAAATAAAATCATTAATAATAACTGAGATAGAGCTAACGAATACCAAAACTTTAACCTGAAAATTCTAAGTAAAAAGGGGAGATGATTCATAAAATATTGGTGTGAAATTAATGACCCATGTGGGTGATGATGAGGAATAACTTTTTAAAGTTTGAACCAAATCCATCAAGTAATAGCAGAGATAAAGAGAGAGTGCATCGAAGTTTTGACCAAGGGGCAAAAGTGGAATTCAGGACGCTGATGCTGGGTTGAGTAGGATAGCTCTCTCAGCTAAACAAGAGGGTCATGATGAGTAATATGAGCTACATGTTTCAAATGTCAAACTGATGATAAAATATTAAGAAAGTCAGTAGGTCATATTCATGGTCAATGAAATTCAGTTTTACGGTTGGTGTGCAAAACAGTGTATGTCATCAAAATTTCAAGGCTGTATCTTCAAAAACAAGAAAGTAGATCAGTAGGTCAAGGTCACAGTCAAGTGACATCATATTACTTGGGGTCATCAGGTAATTATAATTAAACAGTCTTGGAAATAGGATAAAATGATTTTTTAAGTATTTTCCATATATAACTCACATAATAACTAAGTGACCCCAGGGTGGGGCCTCTTTTAACCCAAGGGGCATAATTTGAAAAATTTTGGCAGAGGACTACTAGGCAATGCATCATACAAAATATCAAAAGCCTAGCTCATGTGGTTTCAGACAAAAAGATTTTTAAAGTTTTTTCCTATATAAGTCTATATAAAACTTGAGACCCCCAGGGCAGGGCCTCTTTTCAACCCAGGGGTACAATTTGAACAATTTTGGTTGAGGACTATAAGACAATGCTACAAACCAAATATCAAAGGCCTTAGTCTTGTGGTTTCAGACAAGACGATTTCTAAACTTTTTTCCTATATAAGTCTATGTAAAACTTTGTACCCTTGGGGCCGGGCCATATTTGACCCTAGGGGGATAATTTGAATAATCTTGGTAGAGGACCACTAGAAAATGCTACATACCAAATATCAAAGCCCTAGGCCGTGTGGTTTTGTACAAGAAGATTTTCAAAGTTTTCTCTATATAAGTCTATATAAACAAATAAAAACTCATCCCATTTTTTCCAGTATTCCAAATATTTCTACACCAAACCAAAGTACCCAGACAGCAATCAGACAATGACTCCAGTGACAGAACATTGTGTATAAAGTCATTTTCATTCCTATTTGTTTCCAGATTGTCCTGGTTTGTATTCATGGCAATGGTACCATGTGTGCAAGAAGACTGGATCAAACCCAGTTCACACCATGGCAATGGTACCATGTGTGCAAGACGACTGGATCAAGCCCAGTTCACACTATGGCAAGAAATGTTGATTTGGCAATAAAAGTTGTGTCTATGGAAGTGTGAAAGCTGCAAACGGGTAATAATAAGGCATAGATACATTATAAGTGATTAAAGGATATAGGAATGACTAAATTAGCAAGAAACATTTGAAACTGACAAACTTCAATTTATACTGAGCATGAAAAAAAATAAAGTTACTTTACTTCCCTAACTTTCTGGAAAACAAAGTAAACAAATATCCATGAAAAATCTTTAGAAGCTTCCGGGAATCAGACAATAATTATTTCCATTATCATCTTATTAGCCAATCAATGAGAGCAAACTGCTCTCATTAGGCATTAATCAACAATTAGAAATACACTAACAAGCCTAATTTGATCCATTACAGTTGGAATATCAAGTTCTGTGTTCACAAATAGATAGAGCCTCTTAAGGACAAATATATCTTTACAAGACATACTTGCAACATATTAAAGGGCAAAGTTCTACACAATCATGAGACACATTAAAGCTATTGATAAAGTAATCTTTCAGTTTATTGATTGAGTCTATATCAATTCCTCTCAGAAAGCTTCCATTAAAATTTCACAAATGAGATGTTTATGTTCAGTATAAACCCTCTTCCTTCATAAACAGTGAAACATCGAAACATCAAGGTACAAATCCTTCCCTTTTATAAACAGTGAAACAAGTGACAAATCAATGCATAAACAGTAAAACAAAAACAGTGAAAGATTGAAACATCAAGATTTATGTTTAGTATCCACCCTCCTCCTTCCTAAACAGGAAAATGTTGACACATCATGGTTTATATTCCCCACAATCTCTCCTCCTTTGTAAACAGTGAAACACTGACAAATTGAGGTTTATATTCAACACAATCTCTCCTCCTTTGTAAACAGTGAAACACTGACATTCCAAGATTTATATTCAGTAAAAACCCCCCTCCTCTATTAACAGTGAAACATTGACACATCACACCCTTCCCCTTCCCCTTCATAAACTGTGAAACACTGGCACATAATGATTTATAATCAGTATACACTCTCTTCTTTCATAAACATTGGAACACTAAGACATCATGATTTATAATCAGTATACACCCTCTTTTTTTATAAACACTGGAACACTAGACATCATGATTTATATTTAGTAAACACCCTCTTCTTTCATAAATATAAGAACATTGACACATCATGATTTATAATCAGTATACTCCCTCTTCTTTCATAAACATTGGAACATTGTCACATCATGATTTATATTCAGTTTACACCCTCTTTTTTCATAAACTGTGAAACATTGGTACATCATGATTTATAATCAGTATACATCCTCTTCTTTCATAAAGACTGGAACACTAAGACATCATGATTTATATTTAGTATACACCCTCTTCTTTCATAAATACTGGAACATTGACACATCATGATTTATAATCAGTATACACCCTCTTTTTTCATAAACACTGGAACACTAGACATCATGATTTATATTTAGTAAACACCCTCTTCTTTCATAAATATAAGAACATTGACACATCATGATTTATAATCAGTATACACCCTCTTCCTTCATAAACACTAGAACATTGACACATCATGATTTATATTCAGTATACAGTATACATCCTCTTCTTTCATAAACACTGGAACACTGACACATCAAGATTTATATTCAGTATACACCCTCTTCTTTCATAAACACTGGAACATTGACACATCATGCGTTATATTCAGTGTACACCCTCTTCTTTCATGAACACTGGAACATTGACACATCACGATTTATAATCAGTATACACCCTCTTCTTTCATAAATATTGGAACATTGACACATCATGATACATAATCAGTATACACCCTCTTCTTTCATAAATATTAGAACATTGACACATCATGATTTATAATCAGTATAGAACCTCTTCTTTCATAAACACTAGAACATTGACACA
Organism: Mercenaria mercenaria; assembly: GCF_021730395.1. Taxonomy (NCBI): domain Eukaryota; kingdom Metazoa; phylum Mollusca; class Bivalvia; order Venerida; family Veneridae; genus Mercenaria; species Mercenaria mercenaria. The sequence continues at coordinate 53,848,105 of NC_069371.1, forward strand.
TCATGATTTATATTTATATACACCCTCTTCTTTCATAAACATTAGAGCATTGACACATCATGATTAATATTCAGTATACACCCACTTCTTTCATAAACACTGGAACATTGACACATCATGATTTATATTCAGTATACAGTATACACCCTCTTCTTTCATAAACATTGGAACATTGACGCATCATGAGTTATATTCAGTATACACCCTCTTCTTTCATAAACACTGGAAAATTGACACATCATGATTTATATTCAGTATACACCCTCTTCTTTCAAAAACACTGGAACACTGACACATCATGATTTATATTCAGTATACAGTATACACCCTCTTCTTTCATAAACACTGGAACACTGACACATCATGATTTATATTCAGTATACACCCCCTCTTTCATAAACACTGGAACATTGACACATCATGATTTATATTCAGTAAAGAGTATACACCCTCTTCTTTCATAAACACTGGAACATTGACACATCATGATGTATAACCAGTATACAGTATACACCCTCTTCTTTCATAAACACTGGAACATTGACACCTCATGTGTTATACTCAGTATACAGAATACACCCTCTTTTTTCATAAACACTAGAACATTGATACATCATGATTTATAATCAGTATACACCCTCTTCTTTCATAAACACTGGAACATTGACACATCATGATTTATATTCAGTATACAATATACACCCTCTTCTTTCATAAACACTGGAACATTGACACATCATGAGTTATATTCAGTATACAGTATACACCCTCTTTTTTCCTAAACACTGGAACACTGACACATCATGATTTATATTCAGTATACAATATACACCCTCTTCTTTCATAAGCACTTGAACATTGACACATCATGAGTTATATTCAGTATACAGTATACACCCTCTTCTTTCATAAACATTGGAACATTGACACATCATGATTTATATTCAGTATACACCCTCTTCTTTCATAAACACTGGAAAATTGACACATTATGATTTATATTCAGTATACTGTATACACCCTCTTCTTTCATAAACACTGGAACACTGACACATCATGATTTATATTCAGTATACACCCCCTCTTTCATAAACACTGGAACACTGACACATCATGATTTATATTCAGTATACAGTATACATCCTCTTCTGTCATAAACACTGGAACATTGACACATCATGAGTTATATTCAGTATACACCCTCTTCTTTCATAAACACTGGAACACTGACACATCATGATGTATAACCAGTATGCAGTATACACCCTCTTCTTTCATAAACACTGGAACATTGACACATCATGAGTTATATTCAGTATACACCCGCTTCTTTCATAAACACTGGAACATTGACACATCATGATTTATATTCAGTATACAGTATCGACCTCTTCTTTCATAAACACTGGAACATTGACACATCATGAGTTATATTCAGTATACAGTATACACCCTCTTCTTTCATAAACACTGGAACACTGACACATCATGATTTATATTCAGTATACAGTATACACCCTCTTCTTTCATAAACACTGGAACATTGACACATCACGAGTTATATTTAGTATACACCCTCTTCTTTCATAAACACTGGAACATTGACACATCATGACTTACATTCAGTATACACCCTCTTCTTTCATAAATATAAGAACACTGACACATCATGATTTATATTCAGTATACACCCTCGTCTTTCATAAACATTGGAGCACTGACACATCATGATTTATAATCAGTATACAGTATGCACCCTCTTCTGTCATAAACACTGGAAAATTGACACATCATGATTTATATACAGTATACACCCTCTTCTTTCATAAACACTGGAACATTCACACATCATAATTTATATTCAGTATACACCCTCTTCTTTCATAAACAATGGAACACTGACACATCAGGATTTATATTCAGTATACACCCTCTTCTTTCATAAACACTGGAACATTGACACATCATGATTTATTTTCAGTATACAACCTCTTCTTTCATAAACACTGGAACACTGACACATCATGGTTTATATTCAGTATACAGTATACACTCTCTTCTTTCATAAACACTGGAACATTGACACATCATGATTTATATTCAGTACACAGTATACACTCTCTTCTTTCATAAACACTGGAATATTGACACATCATGAGTTATATTCAGTATACAGTTAACACTCTCTTCTTTCATAAACACTGGAACATTGACACCTCATAAGTTATATTCAGTATAAACCCTCTTCTTTCATAAACACTGGAACATATACACATCATGATTTATATTTGGTATACACCTTCTTCTTTCATAAACACTGGAGCACTGACACATCATGATTTATTTTCAGTATACAACCTCTTCTTTCATAAACACTGGAACACTGACACATCATGATTTATATTCAGTATCAGTATACACTCTCTCCTGTTCATAAACACTGGAACATTGACACATCATGATTTATATTCAGTAACATATACCCTCTTCTTTCATAAACACTGGAAATTGACACATCTTGAGTTATACCAGTATAGCAGTATACACCCTCGTCTTTCATAAACACTGGAACATTGACACATCATGATTTATATTCAGTCATATACACCCCTCTTTCATAAACACTGGAATATTGACACATCATGAGTTATATTCAGTATACAGTTAACACTCTCTTCTTTCATAAACACTGGAACATTGACACCTCATAAGTTATATTCAGTATAAACCCTCTTCTTTCATAAACACTGGAACATATACACATCATGATTTATATTTGGTATACACCTTCTTCTTTCATAAACACTGGAGCACTGACACATCAGATTATACAGTTACAGTATACACCCTCTTCTTTCATAAACACTGGAACATTGACACATCATGACTTATTATAAACACACCTGCTCATACATGAAACTTAACATATGATTTATATCAGTATACACCCTCTCTTTCATAAACACTTGGAACATGACACATCATGATTTATATTATCAGTATGCACCCTCTTCTTTCATAAACACTGAAAAATGACACATCATGATTTATATACAGTATACACCCTCTTCTTTCATAAACACTGGAACATTACACATCATAATTTATATTCAGTATACACCCTCTTTTTCATAAATATGGAACACTGACACATCAGGATTTATTATTCGTATACACCCATACTTTAGGAACAACCTGGAACTTGACCAATAATGATAGTCATATAAAACTCTTTAAACACTGAACAGGACATCATGCCTTTTATTCAGTATATCAGTACACTCTCTTTCAAAACAACTGGCTAAAATTGACACATCATGTTGATTCAGGTACACGTAAAAACGTTTTATTTTGCAAAACACATGCCAAATTGAACAATAGAGTTTATAGTCAGTACTACATGTTAATCCTGGTCTCTTTATAAAACACTGGAAACATTGACCTATCATCAAGTTTTTCCATATAAACCCATAATTTACAATGACCCTGGGGACCTCTTTCACCCCATGTGATATTTGTAACAAACTTGGTAGAAACCCCAGGAGCACACCAATCAATGTAATTATTTTTAGAAAAATCTTTTTTTTCATAAACACTGGAACCTGACACCAGGGAGGTTTTTACTACATATAATTAACACTTTCTTTCAAAAACACTAGGAAAGCATTGACACAAATATGCTTGCATTTCAGTACACAGAATACCTTTTTTTTCCCAAATTAGCTTGGAAAATTGACACATCATGAGCTTTTCAGTAAACACAGTTTAACAACTCTCGGTCCTTTCAAAACACTGGAAATTGACAATGATTTAATTATTCAGAAACCATATACTATTCTGTCTGCTTCATAAACATTCTGGAATATTGACCATCATGTTATATTCGTATAACAGTTAAACTCTTTCATCATAAACAGGAACATAGACTCTTCATAAGTTATATTCAGTTAAAGCACTCTCATTTTAAACACTAACATATACCTTCATAATTATATTTTGGTATACTCTATACTCTATAATACGTTTAGGGCACTGACACATCATATTTAATAACCAGTAACAAGTAAATCACCCACTTCGCTCATTAAACAGTTTGGCAGTTTAACAATATGATTAATATAAAATCTGAACACTGACATCATCCATGATTTCATTTCATTATAAAATAGTATACAACCCTCATGTGTTCTCCTGGAACATTGTCTCCATATTGAGTTTAAATTTTCAATATACACTATCTTTCAGATAAAAACTAAACATGACAAACTCAGGTTGTTGTTCGTTGTACAGTTACACCTCTTCTTTCATAACACTGAAAATTGCATTATCATATTTCTATTGTAAACCTTATTTTTTAATGAATCGGAACACTGTATCACATTATGATTATGTAAATGTTCTACTAAGAAAATGTAGGGTGGTAACAACTCTCAGTTGTACATTTAACTAACATTCGTTTTAACACGAATTGTGATGAAGCCTTTCTCACTAGTAATATGGGAACCACCATCTGTTTGAAAATGCATACTGGCTACATATTTGAAGAAGTCATGGTCGACCCATGGAGCCGAACGACGACTTAGATTGAGGCACTGTACATGTCAACTCCATTTTCAACTGATAAACACTGAAATTAAAGTATTCAAGTAAAAGATCAAAGGTGATGTAATCGCTTGGTCATGGTAATATAATGTAACAGCGGGTTAAAATTGCCTGTAGCTTTTTCAAGTATTTAATCCTATATAACTCTATGTAAAACTAGTGACCCCCAGGGGGGGCCTCTTTTCACCCCAGGGGCATAATTTGAACAATCTTGTAGAGGACCACAGATGATGTTGACAGCCAAATATCAAGGCCTACACTTGACTTTCAGACAAGAAGATCTTTAAATTTTTCCCTTAATAACAGTCTGATGGATTAAACCTGTACCTCCCTAGGTCATGGGCTTTTTTCACCTGAGGGATATTTCAAAAAATTTAGTGGTAGAGAACACACTAGGAAAAGGCAACAACATAGTGATCAAAAGGCCTAGGCCTTGCAAGTTACAGGTCAAGAAATTTTTTGTTTTTTTTCATTTAAGTCTATGTAAACATGAGACTCCCCAGCTGGCAGGGCCTCTTTTCACCCCAGGGGCATAATTTGAACAGTTTTGGTAGAGGACCACAAGGCAATGCTACAAACAAAATATCAAAGGCCTAGGTCATGTGGTTTTAGACAAGAAGATTTTTAAAGTTTTTTAGGGAAACCTATTATAACGTATTCTGGATACTGCAAGAATTCAATAATGACAGTTTCACTGAAGCAGATTAATCCACTGTTCTATTTCCGCACTAACTTTAGAAAAATCTTTAACACACTTGCAGTTAAAAAAGGCAAATTCTATAGATTTTAGCATAAAGTAACGTTCGTTAAATGCACTGACCTCCAGATTTTGTCTAAACAATTATCTTTCTTTCAAATTGATTTTTTGTCATATTATGAACATTAGAATATGAGTTTTAGTTTCTAAACTATTTTAAAAATACCAAATCAAGAAAAAAAGATGACCGCGTCGGGAATCGAACCAGGACTGCGGCGACATTAATGAAGTTTTCCGGCTTTAGTGTTTAAGGCATGTTAAATATAAATATTTATAATAGAGACAGTTTACTCCGAGTGAACGCTTTTCGATTTTCATTGTAAAAAATAGTAAAAACAACTAATTCTCATGTGTTTCCGTAACATATAGTCTCTCAGTAATTAAGTTTCAAAGCATTCTTAAGAAATATAGCATTTATTTCCAGATACAAAATAAAACATGTATCTAAAAATCTTTTTTCTTGTTGTTGTTGTTGTTGTCGAATGATGTGGAGGCCAGTGCCTTTAACTGTTACATTTGAATATCAAATATTTCTATTATCTATATTCTCTTTGTGAATATTTGTGTTTTTAATGAATCGGACACTGTATTTCTTATTGGTATCATAATAGTAAATTTTAATTAAGCTGATATAGGGTTGTCTTACCCACTCGTCAGTGTGTTAGTTTATACTAATTTGTTTTAGCTCGATTGTGATGAAAGCTTTCAGCTTATTGGAACCACACTCGAGTCTGCTTCCTGTAAAAACCAGTACTGGTGTCATATGAGAAGTCATGGTCATGACCCCAGTGGAGCCCGAACCCACGACCCCTGGATTGAGCGACCTTATCTACTAGATCACCACTCCCCTTTTTCAAGACACTTGATGGTTTTATTCTGAGCTGAATTTAAAGTATATAATGTAACATGAATTCAAATGGTTTGAATGTTATACTGTTTCATGGAAGTGACTTGAACTGTTACAGCGGGTTTCAACCTTTCTGTGCTGTCAGCGCTTTGATTACTATATAAGTCTATATAAGTCTATGTAAAACTTGTGACCCCCGGGGCGGGGCCTCTTTTCACCCCAGGGGCATAATTTGAACAATCTTGATAGAGGACCACAAGATGATGTGACATGCCAAATATCAAGGCTCTATGCCTTACTGTTTTAGACAAGAAGATTTTTAAAGTTTTTCCTTTCGGTTACCATGGCAACCAGAGTTCTGCATGGAATTAAATTCGTTGAACAATTTTGAAAGGGGACCACATAAGGATCATTCATGTGAAGTTTGGTGTAATTCTGCCCAGTGGTTTTCAAAAAGAAGATTTTTTTCAGAAAATGTTGAAGGACACACGACTGATGACGGCAACGGACACTGAGTGGTCACAAAAGCTCGCCTTTGGCTCAGGTGGGCTAAAAAGGAAATGAAAACTAAATACCGGTAGGTCCTTTTCCCAACAACTGCTCCAGTCCTACCTTTCAACCTTAAATTGTCACTGAAAAAGCATGAAAGTCCTGACCATGAACAGTGACGCCTGTCAAAATAGAGTCTATTTTATATAAAATACCTGTGGTTTTGCTGCTAAAGTGGCGCGTGGCCATTTACTGTTTTCTATTGTAATCATAGAATGCATAGGATTTGAATAGCCGTGGAGCAGGGCTTTAAATCTCTTTGTATTTGATATACAACATGCATACTTCTCATGGCTTACACTCACAATTAAGTTGTGCTGAGGCCCTGCTAGAAAGTACAGTAGTGCATAAACTATAAAAAAAAATTAATGCTTAAATTCCTTTCAAGAAATTTTACGACATTAAGAATGTCACCTCAGATATTTAAGTTTTGGCTTTTATAGCTAAAGTTATTTTTTGTTCTCAGTGACAATAGCTTGGTTTTTGTGAAATTTAATATATTAAAATGTAAAATGTATATCCAACAATGAGAAATTACCAAATCACATGTGTAATACATAGGTAGACTGTTGATTGTAAGCAATTCCACATTCTCTGGACGTAAGTATAGCTTAACACGATCACGAAAAATGCCTGAAAAGCTTATGAAGAATACAGAATTCCACGATTTTCGTTACAGGTCTACGACCTTAAACTATATTAAAGGTGTTTTATTTGTTGTTTGTAAACAAGGTTAGTGGGTAACTTAAGATATTCACAATCATTTACAACTTAAACTTTTTACACAACTAGAAGAAATATTTTTGTTGGGACCTCTTATTTTAAATTATATCAACAATTATCACCTGAATTCAGTGCATTAATGAATAGAAAATATTGATGGTGAAATGTTGTAGGGGTTTGTTTACATTATAAAATCTTGAATAACTTCTTTCAGGTCAATTTTTGGTATGGTTTTGGTAACTTTATAATAACAAAAGCGCCATGAAGGCCCTGTATCGCTCACCTGACCTACTGACCTAAAGATCATCAAGATCAACATTCTGACTAAGTTTCATTAAGATATGGTCATAAATGTAGCCTCTAAAGTGTTAACTAGCTTTTCCTCTGATTTAACCCGGTGACCTAGCTTTTGCCCCCACATGACCCAGATTCAAACTTGACCTAAAGATCATCAAGACCATGGAACATTCTGATTAAGATTCATGAAGATACAGTCATAAATGTGGCCTCTAGAGCATTAACAAGCTTTTCCTTTGATTTGACCTAGTGACCTAGTTTTTAAACCCATCTGACCCAGATTTAAACTTGACCTACAGATCATCAAGATTAACATTCTGACCAAGTTTCATTGAGATATGGTCATAAATGTGGCCACTACAGTGTTAACAAGCTTTTCCTTTGATTTGACCTAGTGACCTTATTTTTGACCCCAATGACCCAATATCAATCTCCTCCAAGATTTTATTGAGGGTAACATTCTGACCAAGTTTCATTAAGACTGGGACAAAATTGTGAGCTCTAGTGTGTTAACAAGCTTTTCCTTTGATTTAACCTGGTGACCTAGTTTTTGACCCCACCTGACCCAGATTCGAACCTAAGCTATGGATCATCAACATTAACATTCTGACCAAGTTTCATTAAGATATGGTCATAAATGTGGCCTCTAGAGTGTTAACTAGCTTTTCCTTTGATCTGACCTAGTGACCTAATTTTTGACCCTACATGACCCACATTCAAAACAGACCTTGAGATCATCAAGATTAACATTCTGACCAAGTTTCATGAAGATATAATCTTGATGTGACCTCTACAGTGTTAACAAGCTTTTCCTTTGATCTGACCTGGTGACCTAGTTTTTGAGCCCAGATGACCAAATAACAAACTCGTCCAAGACTTTATTGAGGGTAACATTCTGACCAAGTTTCATTAAGATTGGGCCAAAATTGTGACCTCTAGAGTGTTAACAAGCTTTTCCTTTGATTTTGTGCTCAGGTGAGCTAAAAATCATGTCATTCTCTTTCACTCAGAATTTTTTCATGAGTTTTAGCTTTTTGGCTAGTCTTGGCTTTTAAATTTACTATTATTATTATAACAAGAGGGCCATGATGGCCCTATATCGCTCACCTGTTATCATTGCACTTGAGGACAAGAAGGGCCTCAGAAAAAATATCTAAGTCCAAAGGACAGGAACAACAAAGGGAAGAAATTAAACCAAAAAGAAAAAAAAAATCTTACAAGGTACAGATATGTTAAAATCCACAAAATTGGAGGTACCATCCATGTTGTATCACAGAAAAGTGGTCTCGTTTTTTCCCTACGGCCAATAATAAACAAGAGGACCATGATGGTCCTGAATCGCTCACCTCTTCCCACATGACCCAGTTTTGAGTACGACGTCGTTTTTTCTATTATTTGACATTATGACCTAGTTTTTTAGCTCATGTGACCCAGTTTTGAACTTGACCTAGATATTATCAAGATAAAAATTCTGACTAATTTTCATGAAGATCCATTGAAAAATATGGTCTCTAGAGAGGTCACAAGGTTTTTCTATTATCTGACCTATTGACCTAATTTACGAAGGTACGTGACCCTGTTTTGAACTTTACCTAGATATCATCAAGGTGAACATTCTCACTAATTTTCATGTAGATCTCATGAAAAATATGGCCTCTAGAGAGGTCACAAGGTTTTTCTATTTTTATACCTACTGGCCTAGTTTTTGACCGCACATGACCCAGTTTCGAAACTGACCTAGATATCATCAAGGTGAACATTCAGATCAATTTTCATGAAGATCCATTGAAAAATATGGCCTTTATAGAGGTCAAAAGATTTTAATAATTTTAGATCTACTGACCTAGTTTTTGACCGCAGTTGACCCAGTTTCAAACCTGACCTAGATATCATCAAGATGAACATTCAGACTAACTTTCATACAGATCCCATGAAAAGTATGGCCTCTAGAGAGGTCACAAGGTTTTTCTATTATTTGCCCTACTGACCTAGTTTTTTATGGCACGTGACCCAGTTCCAGTCTTGACCTAGATATCATCAAGGTGAACATTCTGACTAATTTTTGTGGAGATCCATGCACAAGTATGGCCTCTAGAGAGGTCACAAGGTTTTTCTATTTTTAGGACTACTGACCTAGTTTTTGACCGCACATGACCCTGTTTCAAACTTGACCTAGATATCATCAAGATGAACATTCAGACCAACTTTCATACAGATCCCATGAAAAATATGGCCTTTAGAGAGGTCACAAGGTTTTTCTATTATTTGACCTACTGACCTAGTTTTTGAAGGTATGTGACCCACTTTTGAACTTGACCTAGATATCATCAAGATGAACATTCAGACCAAGTTTCATACAGATCCTATGAAAAATATGGCCTCTAGAGAGGTCACAAGGTTTTTCTATTATTTGACCTACTGACCTAGATTTTGAAGGCATGTGACCCAGTTTCGAACCTGACCTAGATTATCATCAAGGTGAGCGGTCTGATCAATTTTCATGAAGATTTTATAAAATATATGGCCTCTAGAGAGCTCACAAGGTTTTTCAATTTTTTGACCTACTGACCTAGTTTTTGACCGCACGTGACCCACTCTCGAACTTGACCTAGATATCATCAAGTTGAACATTCAGACCAACTTTCATACAGATCCCATGAAAAATATGGCCTCTAGAGAGGTCATAAGGTTTTTCTATTATTTGACCTACTGACCTAGTTTTTGACGGCATGTGACCCAGTTTCGAACTTGACCTAGATATCATCAAGATGAACATTCTGATCAATTTTCATGAAGATCTTGTGAAATATATGGCCTCTAGAGAGGTCACAAGGTTTTTCTATTTTTAGACCTACTGACCTAGTTTTTGAAGGCATGTGACGCAGTTTCGAACTTGACCTAGATATCATCAAGATGAACATTCTGGCCAACTTTCATAAAGATCCCATGAAAAATGTGACCTCTAGAGTGGTCACAAGCAAAAGTTTACGGACGGACGCAAGCACGGACGGACGACAGACACCACGCGATCACAAAAGCTCACCTTGTCACTTTGTGACAGGTGAGCTAAAAAGTTACTAAAAACAAGCTATTTATAGTAATGTAAAAGGGCATTAATTTTAAAAAAAATGATTGTAAGTTAACAACAGAAGGATCTGCCAAATAAATCTGTTGACATAATGAAATTTCAGATCAGTATCTTCATTAGTTATGGAGATATACCCATTTTAATTTGAAATAAAGGGAGGTGATTTGACATAAATCAGTCCATGGTTATCTACCCTCATTGGCTCAGTCCAACTAATGACAATAATGAAATTTCAAATAAGTCCTATAAGTACTTACTGATATCAATCCATTTTGATTACAATCATGGGAGGTAATCAGATATAAAATAACTCTGGAACCTACGAATGGATCTGAATCGTCATGGAATCCAAGATTTATTGTTGTTGAAGATATTCTGGAAGTTTGTTTCAAATAAAACCATAAAAGAAGTCTCTATATGGCTGCAAAAGCCAAAATAGCCAATTTTGGACCTTTAAGGGGCCATAACTCTGGAACCCATGAAGGAATCTGGCCAGTTCAAGAAAGGAACCAAGATCTTGTGGTGATACAAGTTTTGTGTAAGTTTGGTTAAAATCAAATCATAAATGAAGCTGCTATTGTGCAGACAAGGTCAAATAGCTAATTTTGGCCCTTTCAGGGGCCATAACTCTGAAATCCATTATGGGATCTGGCCGGTTCAAGAAAGGAACCGAGATCTTATGGTGACACAAATTTTGTGCAAGTTTGATTAAATTCAAATCATAAATGAAGCTGCTATTGTGCAGACAAGGTCAAAATAGCTAATTCTGGCCCTTTCAGGGTCCATCACTCTGGAACCCATAATGGAATCTGGCCAGTTCAAGAAAGGAACCAAGATCATATGGTGATACAAGTTGTGTGCAAGTTTGGTTAAAATAAAATCATAAATGAAGCTGCTATTGTGCAGACAAGGTCAAAATAGCTAATTCTGGCCCTTTCAGGGGACAGAACTCTGGAACCAAAGATGGAATCTGACCAGTTCAAGAAAGGAACCAAGATCTTATGGTGATACAAGTTGTGTGCCAGTTTGGTAAAAATCAAATTATAAATAAAGCTGCTATTGTGCAGACAAGGTCAAAATAGCTAATTTTGGCCCTTTCAGGGGCCATAACTCTGAAACCTGTAATGGGATCTGGCCAGTTCAAGAAAGGAACCGAGCTCTTATGGTGATACAAGTTGTGTGCAAGTATCATAAATGAAACCACTATCAGGCAGACAAGAAATTGTTGACGCACGGATGCACGAGACGGACGGACGGACGGACTGACGACAGACGAAGGACGAAGGGTGATCACAAAAGCTCAACTTGCTACTATGTGACAGGTGAGCTAAAAATACAAAAGAAAGTTCAAGTATAGGCTCTTTCAAAGTGTTAAAAGTAGACTAAACTTACACTATACTCTATTGTTAGACTTTTGATATAGACTATAATTGGGGAAATCTCAAAATAAATGAACAAGAGGGCCATGAAGGCCCTGCATCGCTCACCTGACCTACTGACCTAAAAATCATCAAGATTAACATTCTGACAAAGTTTCATTAAGATATGGTCATAAATGTGGCCTCTAGAGTGTTAACTAGTTTTTCCTTTGATTTGACCTGGTGACCTAGTTTTTGACCCCACATGACCCAGATTCGAACTTGACCTTAAAAGATTATCAAGGTTAACATTCTGACCAAGTTTCATGAAGATACAGTCATAAATATGGCCTCTAGAGTGTTAACAAGCTTTTCCTTTGATTTGACCTGGTGACCTAGTTTTTGACCCCACCTGACCCAGATTTAAACTTGACCTAAAAAGATTATCAACATTAACATTCTGACCAAGTTTCATTAAGATAAGGTCATAAATGTGGCTTACACCGTGTTAACTAGCTTTTCCTTTGATTTGACCCGGTGACCTAGTTTTTGGCCCAATCTGACCCAGATTTAAAGTTGGCCTAAAGATCATCAAGATTATCATTCCGACCAAGTTTTATTAAAGTTATAATACTGGCCAGCTAAGATTACGTAGCGAAAGTTATAGGAATGTCATTTTTCTACAGCAACGCATAAAACAACCTTTCACGAAGAAATTGGCTGGATGAATTTACTTGTAAATTGATAGATTCCACCGATGGAGACGGATATAAAAAATGTTACTTTCGGTTTCAGTGATACAACCGCCATCATTCGGATACATCCGTGACTACGCTAAAGGAAGTGGCTAATCGTACGGTCCCGTATCAATAGTGAAATAAACCGCAGGTTGTTATTCGTACGGCAGTTTTGTATTAAATTGTACTAAAGTCTTTCACCTGATATGTTTTCAACCGATTTCTTTACTTTTCTTTAATTTTCAGTCGCACATAAGCAGGAAATGATTTTGAATATAGAAAAAGGCTACTTTTATGTTGCATGCAATATTGTTGTCATCGTATGACACATATGCAATAAGTGTGAAAAATAAAAATGTCATCTATAGAAGTTCACATCATCGTTTGAATATCATGTAATATGCTTACTTTTTCTTTCATATTTTGGTTGATCAGACTGGAACTAATTATTGGCAATAATAAGTCTCTCTCTCTCTCTCTCTCTCTCTCTCTCTCTCTCTCTCTAAATATCTGAGCGTCACACTAAGTAATTATATGTATCTCATTTGGTCAGAATATGTTGATAACATCACATCAAAAGCAAAGAATTCACTTAGATTCTTCAGAAGGGGAATAAACAAAAAAAAAGAAAAAAAAACAGCTTACAACACAATGTCTGCCCACACCTTAAACACTGCTTCTCTATAACAAGAGGACCATGATGGTCCTGAATCGCTCACCTCTTCCCACATGACCCAGTTTTGAGTATGACGTCGTTTTTTCTATTATTTGACATAGTGACCTAGTTTCTGAGCTCATGTGACCCAGTTTTGAACTTGACCTAGATATTATCAAGATAAAAATTCTGACTAATTTTCATGAAGATTTATGATCCATCTGGTCTCTAGAGAGGTCACAAGGTTTTTCTATTATTTGACCTATTGACCTAGTTTTCGAAGGTACGTGACCCTGTTTTGAAATTTATCTAGATATCATCAAGGTGAACATTCTCACTAATTTTCATGAAGATCTCATGAAAAATATGGCCTCTAGAGAGGTCACAAGGTTTTTTCTATTTTTATACCTACTGGCCTAGTTTTTGACCGCACGTGACCCAGTTTCGAACTTGACCTAGATATCATCAAGGTGAACATTCAGATCAATTTTCATGAAGATCCATTGAAAAATACGGCCTCTAGGTCACGTTTTTTCATTATTTGACCTACTGACCTACTTTTTGATGGCACGTGACCCACTTTCAAACTTGGTCTAGATATCATCAAGATGAACATTCTGACTAATTTTTATGGAGATCCATTCACAAGTATGGCCTCTAGAGAGGTAACAAGGTTTTTCTATTTTTAGACCTACTGACCTAGTTTTTGACCGCACAAGACCCTGTTTCGAACTTGACCTAGATATCATCAAGATGAACATTCAGACCAACTTTCATACAGATCCAATGACAAATATGGCCTTTAGAGAGGTCACAAGGTTTTTCTATTATTTGACCTACTGACCTAGTTGTTGATGGCACATGACCACTTTCAAACTTGACCTAGATATCATGAAGATGAACATTCAGACCAACTTTCATACAGATCCCATGAAAAATATGGCCTCTAGAGAGGTCACAAGGTTTTTCTATTTTTAGACCTACTGACCTAGTTTTTGATGGCACGTGACCCACTTTCAAGCTTGATCTAGATATTATCAAGGTGAACATTCTGACCAATTTTCATGAAGATCTCATAAAACATATGGCCTCTAGAGAGGTCACAAGGTTTTTCTATTTTTAGACCTACTGACCTAGTTTTTGACGGCACGTGACCCAGTTTCGAACTTGATCTAGGTATCATCAAGATGAACATTCAGACCAACTTTCATACAGATCCCATGAAAAATATGGCCTTTAAGATTGTCACAAGGTTTTTCTATTATTTGACCTACTGACCTAGTTTTTGAAGGCACTATTATTATCTAGCAGTACAGTACGTTCCACTTAATTGCATATTGGTTAATCGCATATCCCGGATATTCGCATACGAACTTGAAGCACCGATCGATCCCTATATAATTATCTTTAAAGTTTTTCCCATAATTGCATTGAATTTTTAATCCGTCCCGCTTAATTGCATAAAACATTTGGCTAAAAGTCCACTAATCTGGTCGCAAACAGCGATAAAAATGATCAAAAAATGCTGAAAATTTACTGTGAATTACTCTAGCCGATCAGCTGTTTCAAGTCGCCTAGGTGACAATCGGTGCGTCACAAATTCGTCAACGTGTGAATCACTCAGGTAAATTGGTAATTTAAATACGGTAAATATGTACAGGTGACGTATTGTTACACTTTTATCGATCTACACGAGAATTTAAGACCTTTTGTTGTACGTTTTTGCGGAATGAATGTCGGGTAACATCCCCCACCCACCCGCGTTGAAAGCGAAAAAAAAAACCTTGACAATTATCGGTAATTATTCTGTTCATAAACAATGTAATTGATAATTATTCTGTTCATAAACAATGTAATTGACCTTCTTTTCATCATCAATTAACACCCCTTCAAAGAGCTAAAAGAAGTTTGTTGGTATCATGACATTAGAAGTGGAGATCAAAGCTGTATAGTTTCCCCGAGATCTTCGTGGTATTACGTCATGTTTTCGCGCCATGTTGCACATCACTGTTTGATCGTACCGCCTCGGTTCTTAAGTGTTGAGAAGCAGATCTAGTGTTGTAACAATCAATAAAAAAGCTTCTTTTTAATTTGTTAAAGCGAATGTGCAATATCCCGTATTAACTGACAGGTAAACGTGTCAAACTATAATAGCGGATTTCTTACCCCTGTGACCTATTTGCCCTCAAGTAAATTACAAAATGATTTGAGAAGAATATCTTATTATATTTTTTTTTCAAACATTACAAAGTGTTGTGTCAAAAAATACATGTACATGTACAAAGATTCATTCAAAACTTACTAAAGATACGCAACAACATTATTGTTTTTGTATACGTGTCGATGAACAAAAGTAACGGCAGTGTAAGTTAGGCATTATGATAGGTCGCACGTGCTCGTGGAATGGAAAATTACCGGCATGGCGTTTTGATATCTGTACGATTCACGGGTAAATGCCAGTCAGTGGTAAATAAAAAATATTGTCGTTTACAGCTTTATTTGTTTAAAACATACACAGGTATGATTAATCACTCCATTAGTGACAAATTTTCTAATTAATGTTGCCGTATTGATTCAAAGCAATAACCATTGCTCCTAGAGCAGCCGAAGCATACCGAAACAGATGCCATATACGTATATTCGGATAAACAAATAGCCCGGTTATTCGCATATTTTGCTTTGACAAATTGGGTATGCAAATAAGCGGACTCCACTGTACCTCTATAATTAGAGCTTTGGAAAAAGACCCGGTCAAAGGAGTTGAATTCTGATAATGCGAAGTGATTAGGGTATATAAAAAGAAACAAGAGGGCCATGATGGCCCTATATCGCTCACCTGTTATCATTACACTTGAGGACAAGAAGGTCCTCAGAAAAAATATCTAAGTCCAAAGGCCAGGAACAACAAAGGAAAGAAATTTAACCAAAAAGAAAAAAAAAATTCTTACAAGGTACAGATATGTCAAAAAACACCTAAAGATTGGAGGAACCATCCATGTTGTACCACAGAAAAGTGGTCTCGGTTTTTCCCTACGGCCAATAATAAAAAAGTTACTAAAAATAAGCTATTTATAGTAACGTAAAAGGGAAGTAATTAAAAAGAAAATTGTTGTAAGTGAACAAAAGAAGGATCTGCCAAATAAATCTGTTGACATAAATGAAATTTCAGATCAGTATCTTCATTAGTTACAGAGATACACCCATTTTTATTTGAAATAAAGGGAGGTAATTTGACATAAAATCAGTCCATAGTTATCTACCCTGATTGGCTCAGTCCAACTAATGACAATAATGAAATTTCAAATAAGTCCTATAAGTACTTACTGATATAAATCCATTTTGAACAATCAGGGGAGGTAATCAGATATAAAATAACTCTGGAACCTACCATTGGATCTGATTTGTCATGGAATCCAAGATTTATTGTTGTTAAAGATATTCTGGAAGTTTGTATAAAAAAAAAACATAAATGAAGTCTCTATATGGCTGCAAAAGCCAAAATAGCCAATTTTGGACCTTTCAGGGGCTATAACTCTGGAACCCATGATGGAATCTGGACAGTTCAAGAAAGGAACCAAGATCTTGTGGTGATACAAGTTGTGTGCAAGTTTGGTTAAAATCAAATCATAAATGAAGCTGCTATTGTGCAGACAAGGTCAAAATAGCTTATTCTGGCCCTTTCAGGGGCCATAACTCTGGAACCCATTATGGGATCTGGCCGGTTCAATAAAGGAACTGAGATCTTATGGCAACACAAGTTTTGTGCAAGTTTGATTAAATTCAAATCATAAATGAAGCTGCTATTGTGCAGACAAGGTCAAAATAGCTAATTCTGGCCCTTTCAGGGGCCATAACTCTGGAACCCATAATGGAATCTAGCCAGTTCAAGAAAGGAACCAAGATCTTATAGTGATACAAGTTGTGTGCAAGTTTGGTTAAAATCAAATTATAAATGAAGCTGCTATTGTGCAGACAATGTCAAAATAGCTAATTCTGGCCCTTTCAGGGGCCATAACTCTGGAACCCATGAAGGAATCTGGCCAGTTCAAGAAAGGAACCAAGATCTAATGGTGATACAAGTTGTGTGCCAGTTTGGTAAAAATCAAATCATAAATAAAGCTGTTATTGTGCAGACAAGGTCAAAATAGCTGATTTTGGCCCTTTCAGGGGCCATAACTCTGGAACCCATAATGGGATCTGGCCAGTTCAAGAAAGGAAACGAGATCTTATGGTGATACAAGTTGTGTGCAAGTTTGGTTAAAATAAAATCATAAATGAAACCACTATCGTGCAGACAAGAAATTGTTGCCGGACGGACACACGACGGACGACGGATGAAAGGTGATCACAAAAGCTCACCTTGTCACTATGTGACAGGTGAGCTAATAAAAAAACCATTGCTTTTTGCTATAAGCTACATATCCATGAATTTAAAACTATAAAAATGCTTAATGTTTAGGCGAACCAGCAGTGTCACAAAAAAAGACAAACAAGACCCTAAAATACTAAACCCTAAACTGCCTTTCCTTTTATTTAACAACAGGCTTAATTTTATAACATTAATGCATTGTTGGTAGAAATGACATCGAAAAGCAAAATATTTGTAAATTTCTACATTTATCCGCCGTCTTTACACAAAATCCTATCACGGCCGATCAGCCATTGTTGTTTTCGACTTATTTAAATTTTGGTCACGTGACACTGTCTTCGTTGGTTTTCTGAATTCGGCGAAGCCTAACGAGTGAATTAGTGACCAGCTGGTCATTAATATTTCATGGTTTTATATCCATTCATATCTTAACAATATTTGGCCAACGGGCGAATTTGTTCATTAGACTGTCTTCTACAAATCTACGAAGTTATTTGCTTTATTTTAACAGTGATTTTTAACAGTATTATAACTTTAAGATACGGTCATAAATGTGGCCTCTAAAGTGCTAACTAACTTTTCCTTTGATTTGACCCGGATATCTAGTTTTTGACCCCACATGACCCATATTTGAACTTGACCTAAAGAACATCAAGATTAAAATTCTGACTAAGTTTCATGAAAATAAAGTCATAAATGTGGCCTCTAGAGTGTTAACAAGCTTTTCCTTTGATTTGACCAAGTGACCTAGTTTTTGACCCCACCTGACCCAGATTTGATCTAGACCTAAAGATCATCAAGATTAACATCCTAACTAAGTTTTATTAAGATATGGTCATAAATGTGACCTCTAGAGTGTTAACTAGCTTTTCTTTTGATTTGACCTGGTGACCTAGTTTTTTACCCTACATGACCCAGATTCAAAATGGACCTAAAAATCATCAAAATTAACATTCTGACCAAGTTTCATGAAGATATAGTCATAAATGTGGCCTCTAGAGTGTTTACAAGCTTTTCCTTTGATTTGACCTGGTGACCTAGTTCTTGATCCCAGATGACCCAATATCAAACTCATCCAAGATTTTAATGAGGGTAACATTCTGACCAAGTTTCATTCAAATTGGGCCAAAATTGTGACCTCTAAAGTGTTTACAATCAAACTGTTGACGACAACAGGGCGATCACAAAAGCTCACCTTGAGCACTTCGTACTCAGGTGAGCTAAAAACTGTCAATACAGGAGTTGTCCATTTTGCTTCAGATGTTATCAGGTATCAAATAATTCTATTATTACATGAAGAGGAGAAAAAGCATATTTATATTTAGTAAATTGGTGCACTTAGCTGTCACTTTACACCGAAAATAACCTGTAAAGTGTAAAGACAAATTCCAATTTTTTTCAGTACCATCTCTAGGTAAATACATGGTAGATGATAATGACCCTGAAAAATAAGATAACAGATTTGGGTTAAAGACCTCTGGTTATTATCACCTTGCCAAGGCCATTATCACACAAAGGCACTGCACCAAGTTATTAACCCATCAATACATGTAATTCATCTAATAAATGAATGAAACTCTTATAAATGTGTAGAAACTTGCACGCATACTGAATCTTTTAATAAGTTGATCTCTCAGAACTAAGAATTCACACAGACTTTATGTTATGCTTAATACGCAACATCTATTTATTAATAGAAAACCAGACAAATTTGCAAGACAATTCTGACTGACAAAAGACACAAGAAAGCACTAAATCAATGATTCTGCACTTGCTGCAGGAGAATATTTCAACTACTAAAATATGACATTTAACAGTAACACACAACAATTGTCACAAGTATTTTATCAGTAGTCTATACAAAATTTAATTATTCATACATTCAAGGCATTTGTTTTGATTATGTGATATAAATGCAAATGTATTCTGTTCCTTGGGTTAAAAGTGTCATCCAATGAAAACGCAATATTTCTTTTTTTCCTTGTTCTAAATTCCACAGAACAACTTAAAACCTTCATCACACTGAAATCAGTTAATAGTATGTATAATGAAAGTAACGTTACATCAACCTACATCTAATTAGGCTTACTGGGACGGCTTACTTTTTGATGTGTGTTGTTTTTTTCCTGCTTGTCTGCTTTCTTTGTGTGTGTGCATGTACGCAGATGCGTGCGTGTGTCTCGTGCATGTCCCTGTTTGTACTGCAGTGGTTTACTATATCTATTCACCATAGTCTTTTTGTTGCTGGTATGACTCTCTTGCAGTGTTTGGGGTGCTCTTTATTTGCTTCTGGGAAATCTACCCTAATCTTTTATTTTTTTTTATATTTTATAGCTGCAATCCCTCTATGCCTCAACGGAATAGGGACTGTCTAAAATAATCATGTTGTCCCTAAACATCCTATTATTTGGACTAGACCTATCTTATTCCATTTAATTTTATTACAAAAAGTTAATCTTGTACTTACTTTAAGTATTCTTACCTCTAAGGTATTTCACTTTTGGATTTCTTTTCGTGGACTGACTCGACAACAAAATATATAGCCATGAAAATTAATGATTTTCACAGTATATCTATAAAATGTTTATAATTCAATGCCTTTGCTTCTGCATGTTTCACAATCACGTTTCTACAGCTAAAAATCTTCCAACTCGATCTGTGTGTGATTAATGATTTTCAGGGAAATTAAGCATCTTAATTACGTCAATTAAACAACTATAAAACACACAGGAGTATCTGCTTGATGGAAGTATTTCATGATGAACAGGTTTTTATCTGTTTATGTTTCCCATCAGGGGTGTAGATGCCAGTAAGCAAGCAGGCTGATGGTGCTCAGAGGCTCATAATGCTTGTTTACAGTGTATCTGCTCATCTTGAGTATAAAACATAAATCACATAAGCAGTGAATTACTGAAGTAAGATTTCAATATAGAGACCTTCTAACTCATGAAAACAGCCTGTTTATGGATGAAAACTTCTGAGTGAACACCCGATATCCATGTTATTTCGATGCAATGGAAAAACAATCTATCTATGTTACCTGCAGTGCAGAAAAAAACACAGTCATGCATCTAGAAGTTCTCATATTGTTTATTTTTTATTACTTTGGCTTGTTAGAGGAGACTTTACTCTTCCCATTACTGGCTTTATCAACATAATTATTTCACTTTGTGAAATTCTACTGGTTTTCACTTTTAAAAACATTGTCTGTTATTGACAAATTTCACTTCTGTAAAACAAATAATTATGCCTCAATGAAAGCCTGAGGCAACCATTAGTACACAATTCCATATGCATAGCCCTTGACCTTTCACCAAAGACCTCAAAAACAAGTGACCTCTTCTGACTACAGGCAACCACCCTATTAAGTCTGACAGCTAAAGTGTTCTTTAATTACTGAGCAGAAACTGTCTTTGGTCTAAGAAGTCACTGTGACCTTGACCTTTGATCTACTGACCCCTACAACAGTGGTCATCTACTGCCCACAAGCAATCATTCTATGAAAACTGAGACTGTCAGCCAAATAGTTATTCAGCAACTGAGCGGAAACTATTCTCAGTCTCAAGGTCACTATGACCTTGACCTTTGACTTACTGACCTCCCAACAACTCAAGGTCATCTATTCAACACAGGCAATCATCCTATGAAGTTTGACCATTGTGAGACCATGCATATTCTGTAGCTATTGAGTGAAAACCAGCTGATATATTGACTGTCCAAGCAAAAGATACATACCCCCTTCTTCCTCGAAAAGGGTGTGTGGGGAGGTGCTTAAAAATGCTGCAATTTCCCGAGGGCATTTCTTAATATTTTCATTTCAAATCATAGGTCACTGACAAATTGTCTGGCTTTTTTCATGCCTAAAGGTAAAAACATGCATAGTTTGCAGGGTAGTCACATATAAGCCTATGGTAAATTTTTAATGGAGTTGTCTCCACTTTTCTAAATATTTTACTCAAGGTATTTTTTTCTGCACAAGTAAATTTGTTTCAGAGACTAACCCTTTAATAACTTTTTCAGTGAATTACATATATCTTAATGGTTAGATCTACATTTTGAAAAACAAGAGGGCCATAAAGGCCCTGTATTGCTCACCTGACCTATTGACCTAAAGATCATCAAGATTAACATTCTGGCCAAGTTTCATTAAGATATGGTCATAAATGTGGCCTATAATGTGTTAACTAGCTTTTCCTTTGATTTGACCCGGTGACCAAGTTTTTGACCCGACTTAACCCAGATTCAAACATGACCTAAAGATCACCAAGATTAACATTCTGACTAAGTTTCATGAAGATACAGTCATAAGTGTGGCCTCTAGAGTGTTAACAAGCTTTTCCTTTGATTTGACCTAATGACCTAGTTTTTGAACCCCCCTCCCCAGACCCACATTTGAACTTGACCTATAGATCATCAAGATTAACATTCTGACCAAGTTTCATTAAGATATGGTCATAAATGTGGCCTCTACAGTTTAAACTAGCTTTTCCTTTGATTTGACCTGGTGACCTAGTTTTTGATCCTACATGACCCAGATTCAAATTGGACCTTGAGATCATCAAGATTAACTTTCTGACCAAGTTTCATGAAGATACAGTCATAAATGTGGCCTCTACAGTGTTAACAAACTTTTCCTTTCATTTGACCTGGTGACCAAGTTTTAGACCCCAGATGACCCAATAACAAAACCCCAGATGACCCAATAACAAACTCGTCCAAGACTTTATTGAGGGTAACATTCTGACCAAGTTTCATTAAGATTGGGCGCAAATTGTGTCCTCTGGAGTGTGAACAAGCTTTTCCTTTGATTTGACCTGGTGACCTAGTTTTTGACCCCAGATGACCCAATTTCAAACTTGTCCAAGATGTTATTGAGGGTAACATTCTGACCAAGTTTCATTAAGATTGGGCCAAAAATGTGACCTCTAGAGTGTTAACAAGCTTTTCCTTTGATCTGACCTGGTGATCTAGTTTTTGACCCCAGATGACCCTATATCGAACTCATCCAAGATTTTATTGAGGGTAACATTCTGACCAAGTTTCATTAAGATTGGGCCAAAATTGTGACCTCTAGAGTGTTAACAAGCTTTTCCTTTGATTTGACCTGGTGACGTAGTTTTTGACCCCAGATGACCCAATATCGAATTCATTCAAGATTTTATTGAGGGTAACACTCTGACTAAGTTTTATTAAGATTGGGCCAAAATTGTGACCTCTAGAGTGTTAACAGTCAAACTGTTGACAACAGACGACTGACAGAGGGATGACGGACACAGTGCTCAGGTGAGCTAAAAAGCAAACAACACCAAATCATATAACGATTGTTTTACATGAATTTTAAACAGCATATAAAACATGTATATTACTCTATAAAATGATTGTTTTACTGATATATGCATCGAATTCTGGAAAAGGGCTGAAGAAATGGGCCACACTTTCAGACAGTGTGGATGCATTTCGAGCCACACTCTTCTCTCCACTGTACTATTTCTGGACAGCAGTCATGATTCCAATCACACTACCCCTCCTGTGTGTACTTCATTTCATTGACTATACTTGAAAAGGAAAACATTACCATGATTTCCCCAGGTTAGTCTATATAAGCTTTAATTACAAAAAGAATGTGATTAAGTATTAGTAATTACTGTTATGAGAATACTGTTCAATGGTCCGTCAGCACTAAATTCAATTAACTGTCAAATAAGCTGTAAATACAGTTGCTATTAATGGAAATTTTGTATCTGTTATTTATGTAATAACAAGTTATGAATGAAACCAGGTGAATGTCTGCTACTGCCTTGTTGGCACTGCAGCAGGTTTGTATCTCAAAGTTAGCAGATGTAATTACTTTATTAATACTGATGGTAAAATTATGGTGGCTGATTTCTGCCATTTCGCGTTTTCGCCCTGCGACCCCGCCGAGCGAAAACACGAGAATTTACAAGTTAAAATGGTGGGGATGCGGGGCAAAAACTCGCTATTTAGCGGGGACGCGGAGCGAAAACATGATAATTAGCAGGGTCGCGGGGCGAGACTTAGTAACTGGTATGTCGGGGGCGCGTGGCAAAAACACGATAATAAGCGCTGCTTAAACGTCGAGTTTTCGCACCGCGCCCCTGACATTCCATTTCCTAAATCTCGCCCCTCGACCCCGCTAATTATCGTGTTTTCGCTTCGCGCCCCTGCTAAATAGCGAGTTTTGGCCCCGCGACCCCGCCGAGCGAAAACACAAAAATTAACAAGATAAAATAGCGGGGGTGCCAGGCGAAAACTCGCTATTTAGCGGGGCGCGAAGCGATAATTAGCGGGGGCGCGGGGCGAGATTTAGTAACTGGAATGTCGGGGCGCGGTGCGAAATCTCGACGTTTAAGCAGCCCTAATTATCGTGTTTTCGTCTCGCGCCCCCGACATACCAGTCGCCCCGCGGCCCTGCCATTTTAACTTGTTAATTCTTGTGTTTTCGCTCGGCGGGGTCGCGGGACGAAAACGCAAATGGCAGAAATCAGCCACCATATAAAATTGATGTCTTCTAGAAATTTTTAGGGCAAAACTTCCCTGTTTAGATGACTGTAAATGAATTGACAATTTTCACAACTGTGCATGAACTGTCCGTGAAGTGTTCCTACAACTGGTTCATAAACAACTGAACAGTTCACAACTGTTGTTCATGACTTTTGTTCAAATTAGTAGCAATAATGAAACTAATATATGTTCATGTACATATATGAAATGTTCACAAGAGTTCATACAAGAGGCTAAATTGGGCCTAAGTTGCTCACCTGAAGAGTACTTCGACCTTTTGACCTTGTGAAGTTTTGTAAACATCCATGATGAGTGGAAGAAATTTTAAGTTCTAGCTGCCATTCTGTGCAATCACAGTGCATTTTCAAAGAAACTTGAGAAAAGTTATTTAGGATACTTCTGATCAAACATGTTGAAAAGTAGAACCTAGCTTGAGTAAAGTCCATCCTATGAGGATGCTTAAACCATCCTATTGCCATAGTAATACACACCACGGCCATTGTCACAACGACAATAGTAATTGTTATAATGACCACAATAATAGTCATATAGATGACATTGATGGTTATACCAGGAATAATGTATATGACTGCTGTATAGCGTGTTGCAAATCCCTATCTATTCATGTCCCTGGCCATACAGACTAAAGTAACAGTCACACTGACTGTGGTCATTGTCTAAGTGACCAAGTGTTTGTTTGTCATACTGGCTCTGGTCACTGTGAAATTGATAAGTGGCAGTGTCATATTTATGACATGATTATAGCCCTGACCACTGTTAGGGTCATCTACAAAACTACATCAAGAAAAAAACTAGAACTGTCACAGGAGTGACGAATACCCCCACAATACGGTCTTGTCACAGATGAATGGCAACCATAAGAAAGACGTGGCCACAAGAAGGTGCAATTTAAATCGAACTTGACCTGTATTTTATGATGTTACACCTATGTACCAAAATTTAGCTAAATCTGTCAAGCCTTTCATGAGTTATTGTCTGGCAACCATGAGTGTGACAAATTTTAAGTTCGAAAGGGGCCATAACTACATATAAAATTGGTGGTAAAAAATTGTAGACAAAGTCGAACTTTACCTGTATTTTATGATGTCACACCTGTATACCAAAAACATTTAAATCTGTCAAGAACTGTCACTTGAGTGTTTAATGACTCCGATGGTGGATGAATATTGCACAATAGCTAGAGTCTGTGTTAAAAAATATCAAATAATAAGAGAGGTACAGATAAAGTGTGTCAAAACACTATACAAGTACAAGAGGGCCATGAAGGCCCTGTATCGCTCACCTGACCTATTGACCTAAAGATCATCAAGATAGTTTCATTAAGATATGGTCATAAATGTGGCCTCTAAAGTGTTAACTAACTTTTCCTTTGATTTGACCTAGTAACCTAGTTTTTGACCCCACATGACCCAGATTAGAATTTGGCCTAAAAATCATCAAGATTAACATTCCGAAGATAAAGTCATAAATATGGCCTCTGGCGTGTTAACTAGCTTTTCCTTTGATTTGACCTGGTGACCTAGTTTTTGACCCTACATGACCCAGATTCAAACTGGACTTTGAGATCATAAAGATTAACATTCTGACCAAGTTTCATTAAGATATGGTCATAAATGTGGCCTCTGGAGTGTTAACTAGCTTTTCCTTTGATTTGACCTGGTGACCTAGTTTTTGAACCTACATGACCCAGATTCATATTGGACTTTGAGATCATAATGATTAACATTCTGACCAAGTTTCATGAGGATACAGTCATAAATGTGGCCTCTAGTGTGTTAACAAGCTTTTACTGTGATTTGACCTGGTGACCAAGTTTTTGACCCCAGATGACCCAATATCGAACTCGTCCAAGACTTTATTGAGGGTAAGATTCTGACCAAGTTTCATGAAGATTGGGCAAAAATTGTGACCTCTAGAGTGTTAACAAGCTTTTCCTTTGATTTGACCTGGTGACCTAGTTTTTAACCCCAGATGACCCAATATCGAACTTGTCCATGATTTTATTGATGGTAACATTCTGACCAAGTTTCATTAAGATCGGGTCAAAATTGCGACCTCTAGAGTGTTAACAACCTTTTCCTTTGACTTGACCCGGTGACCTAGTTTTTGACCCCAGATGACCCAATATCACATTCATCCAAGATTTTATTGAGGGTAACATTCTGACCAAGTTTCATTAAGTTTGGTCCAAAATTGTGACCTCTAGAGTGTTAACAAGCTTTTCCTTTGATTTGACCTGGTGACCTTGTTTTGACCCCAGATGACCCAATATCAAATTCCTCCAAGATTTTATTGAGGGCAACATTCTGACCAAGTTTCATTAAGATTAGGCCAAAATTGTGACCTTTAGAGTGTTAACAGTCAAACTGTTGACGACGACGACGGTAAGCTGATAACTCTAAGCAAAAAGGGGGCATAATTCAGGAAATATTGGTGCAAAAGTTATGCACCATGTGTTATATGATGTGGGTGATGATGTGGAACAACTACTTCAAGTTTGAAACAAATATAATAACTGTAATAACTGAGATATAGTGAAAATGTATCAATATTAACTTTAAATTCTAAGTAAAAGGGGGCATAATTCATGAAAAATTGGTGTCAGAGGGTTGCACCTTGTGTCGTGTCACATGATCTGGGTGATAAGGTGGAACACCTATTTTAATTTTGAATCAAATCCATTTTGTAATAACTGAGATACAGATTTCCCCCTCCGAAACATGTTTGGTGGGGGTATAATGAATTTATCAGTTTTAAAACATGAACATGCCATATCAATTTTAACATACATTATACAACATTACGTAAAACAAATATACATGCACTGTTAACAAAACCTTTTTAAATAATGCAAGTTCTATGATAAATATGCATAATTCAAAAGGAAAGACATCATTGTGACTATCTCACCGCACTGATAATTGGTCATAAGTAAAAAGAAGGTAACACTTCATGAATGTTCCCGATTAATTTCCAAATTTTTGGGGAACTTCACCCGACTTTCAGTCTTGCCGCTTGATATTTTCAACCACCTCCATTCCCCGTCAAAGAAAACTAACAAAATTCAGGTTAATCTTGTATTTGAACCTGGCAACCTTCATTTCTTCATTTATGTGGAATTTTTATTGCCCCCAGCAATGTACTATAATTATCTTTTTACCAAGGTGATCAAAAGTTTTCCTTCTAACTTTGGTGACAGTCTCTTAAAGCATTTTATAACACTGCCTTTTAAAAGATATAAATCTTAATGGCTGAGAACTATCAATTTGTGTGTTTATTATAAATCTTGCTGCCCTCACCATCAATCATCCTGGCTCAAGGAGGTGTTTTATCATGTTATATTCACATAACAAACCTTCATCAGCCACTTCTACTCCTGGAATATCAATAATAGATTGCCTATGTTTACATTTAGACTGCTTGGAACATTCTCATTCAAATAACCACTATACATTGCAATTAATATAATATTCCAGCCATCTTGTCTAAACAAATGTCTACATAGCTAAAGTTGAAATGTAAAAGTACAGTCCCGGTGTCCTTTAAATCACTGAGAAAGCTCTGCTAGAGTTTGTGGTTCTTGAACTGCTGAGAAAGTTGAGTATATTTTGTCGTTGTTCCTGAGCTGCTAAAATGTTTTGCTAGAGTTGTGATTCTTGAACTGCTGAGAATGCCCTGTAAGAAGTTATGGTTCTTGAACTGCCGAGTATGTTTTGCCAGAGGCTTGGTTCTTGAACTGCTGAGTATGTTCTGCCTGAGGCTTGGTTCTTGAACTGCTGAGTATGTTCTGCCAGAGGCTTGGTTCTTGAACTACTGAGTATGTTCTGCCAGAGGCTTGGTTCTTGAACTGCTGAGTATGCTTTGCCAGAGGCTTGGTTCTTGAACTGCTGAGTATGTTTTGCCAGAGGTTTGGTTCTTGGACTGCTGAGTATGTTTTGCCAGAGTTGTGGTTCTTGAACTGCTGAGTATGTTTTACCAGAGGCTTGGTTCTTGAACTATTGAGTATGTTCTGCCAGAGGTTGTGGTTCTTGAACTGCTGAGTATGTTTTGCCAGAAGCTTGGTTCTTGAACGGCTGAGTATGTTCTGCCAGAGGTTGTGGTTCTTGAACTGCTGAGTATGTTTTGCCAGAGGCTTGGTTCTTGAACTGCTGAGTATGTTTTGCCAGAGGCTTGATTCTTGAACTGCTGAGTATGTTCTGCCAGAGGCTTGGTTCTTGAACTGCTGAGTATGTTTTGCCAGAGGCCTGGTTCTTGAACTGCTGAGTATGTTTTGCCAGAGGTTGTGGTTCTTGAACTGCTGAGTATGTTTTGCCAGAGGCTTGGTTCTTCAACTACTGAGTATGTTTTGCCAGAGGTTGTGGTTCTTGAACTGCTGAGTATGTTTTGCCAGAGGCTTGGTTCTTGAACTGCTGAGTATGTTCTGCCAGAGGCTTGGTTCTTGAACTGCTGAGTATGTTTTGCCAGAGGTTGTGGTTCTCAAACTGCTGAGTATGTTTTGCCAGAGGCTTGGTTCTTGAACTGCTGAGTATGTTTTGCCAGAGGCTGTGGTTCTTGAACTGCTGAGTATGTTTTGCCAGAGACTGTGGTTTTTGAACTGCTGAGTATGTTTTGCCAGAGGCTTGGTCCTTGAACTGCTGAGTATGTTATGCCAGAGGTTGTGGTTCTTGAACTGCTGAGTATGTTTTGCCAGAGGCTGTGGTTCTTGAACTGCTGAGAATGTTTTGCCAGAGGCTTGGTTCTTGAACTACTGAGCATGTTTTGCCAGAGGTTGTGGTTCTTGAACTGTTGAGTATATTTTGCTGGAGGCTTGGTTCTTGAACTGCTGAGTATGTTTTACCAGAGGTTGTGGTTCTTGAACTGTTGAGTATATTTTGCCAGAGGCTTGGTTCTTGAACTACTGAGTATGTTTGCCACAGGTTGTGGTTCTTGAAGTGCTGAGAATGTTTTGCCAGAAGAGTGGGTCTTGAACTGTTGAGTATGTTATGCCAGCTGTTTAGTTTGTTTTGCAAACTACTGAGTATTCTCTGCCATAGGTTATGGTTCTTGAACTGGTGAGAATGTTTTGCCAGAGGCTGTTGCTTGTTCACAAGCCAAAATAACAAATTTTGGCCCTTTAAGGGACCATAACTCCTTAACCCATGAAGGGATCTGGCCAGTTTTCACAAAGGAACCGAGATATTATGCCAATACAAGCTGTGTTCAAGTTTGATTAAAATTGTTGCAAAATGTAGTCTCTATCATGTTCACAAGAAAATGTGGATGGACAATGGACAGATGGACAAAAGGCGATCACGAAAGCTCACCTTGTCACTATGTGACAGGTGAGCTAAAAGAAATGTGAGAATCAGCCATAGATAAAGCTACTGAAGTCATTACAGGGAATGCCAAGTTCTACAAATGGAACAAAAGAACCACAGGAATGGTAAAAACTCTATACAAAATCAATACAAAGAAACCATGACACTGTATCATAGTTTTTTTGCATGTCATTCTAATGTAGTTACAAGGAAATTCTTTGATGCAATCATCAAAGACACCGCCAAGTGTTGTGTCTGAAGTACATTTACTGCAATATGAGAAATTACCTAATCATTACTGTATTAGACTGACTGGTTACAAATTATCAACATTAGCAACACAATAAAAGTTATAAACAGTCAAGAATAAACATGATAAAGAAGTATAACCATGCAATACAAATCCTCTACCTGCAATGACCTTGACATTGCGATTAGGTGATCCCTTTACATCCCTCATGAAATTTATCTTCTGAATATTGTCTGAAAACTTCTGAAACATGTCTTAACATATGCTGAAACATTCTGAATAGAAAGTTGGTGTCTGAAGACTGACTGGACATGAATTCTGTCTCCTGGAAATTGTCTTAATACTTTCTGATTATTTCTGAATAATATCTTAATATTTAAGAAAATAGTTAAGAATAATTCAGACACTGAAATTTTCTGAATTATTGCTGAAACAAGGCTTATTGTTCAGTAACATTTTTCAGATATTATTCAGAAAGGGATCATTTCTGAATATGTCTGAAAACAAGACTTTATACCATTTTTCTGAACTCTCTATTGAAATTTCCTGAAAGACTAAGAAGTAAATTCAAGATATATCAGATGACAGATTTTTTTCAAAACTTCTACTGAAATGCATATCAGAAATAAGAAAACTAGAGCTATCCGTAAGACACCACTCTTGAATTTTCTCAGCACTTAACTCTGAATGAAAGCTTTTCTAGTAAAAACTTAAAACTTCAACCAAAAAATTCTAGGTTAAAAAGGGACATAACTGTCAAAATTCAAATCAGAGTTACGGGAATCTCCTGGTGTAGACTTTGATAGTATAACTATTTTAAGTTTCAAGTCAAAAGCTTTGATAGCAAAAGAGATATCTGACTTTATAAAAAATTTCAACCAAAAAATTCTGAGTTAAAAAGTGGCATAAAGTCATTATTGTTACATTTAAATTATATTTTTATTACTCTCCTATATATATGTTACTATTGATTATTCTATTATGGTGCTAAACTAGAAAAATAGAAAACATTTTTATTTAATTCTCAACAACAAATAAATTGATGTAAGTGTACTGGTTTCTTTAAATAATTGAGGTTTAAATATTAAGTCATTAGTTGAAAGTGTTAGTGAACATTCAGATATGTTAAGAAAAGTTTCAGAAGTTTTCAGAAATATAATGTTCAGAAATATTCAGAAAAATGGTTGCTTACATCACTGAATAAGCAAGAAATATCTTTAAAAATGATGGTCGGCGAATTGTAATAAGGAAAGAAGTTTATGAATTTTTCATCTAACATTCATCTTTCATCTAACATTTTGCAAAACTAAACACCGCACTTAAACAATTTAAATGGTTCTCTTTTAATTTTTCGCAAAGGTTTCGTAGGGTTGCAATTTTGTTTCGTTTATCCTTAGACGAATAATTACAGCAGTAGTTTGATGAAGATTCATGAAGCGGTTCATGAAAATAGGTCATTAAATGTGTTTATATTTTAGCTAAATTGGTCCCTACCCCCATTTGTAACAAAATAGCAAGAGACCTTACGATATTGTTACACATCGAGTTTGATAATCCATTACATTTTAGTGGTTAATGCGAAGATTTTTTGATTGACAAAAAATATTCAACAATATAATTATCTTTAGGGATAACAATTACAAGGGATCATTATTTGTTATATTTAGAGTATTATATAAGTACTAATTAATCACATTGTCCATGTTGTAAGCTGCAGCAAATTTCCTGCTCTTTTTCTCAAAAATGGCCACCTTTGCAAGCTTTATTTTGGTTCCAAGAAGGATTTGTTTCACTGTTACATGTAGATAGCAGCACAGTTTATATAGTCAACTTTGGATGCAAACTGCCTATGACGCAATCCTTTGCAAAACTTAAGTACAAGAGGTTGGCAGTGGTAGTTGCATTTTCATCTGAAAGTTTGGTAAACACCAAGAAGAAGAAGATCTGTAAGTTTTAACAAATGTTTGAGCAGGTCAACTTAAAAGATAACAGAAAATTAATGAAACAAGAAATTTAACTAAGTTACTTGGTATTTTGAAGTGGCAAAACAAACTAATTACGGTATCAAAGAACAGTAATAATAACGGTACCTGTGGGCTTACAGCCAGTCCAACTGGTTGAAAATTGTGCCGGTTTAATCTGAACATTTCTGAATATTTGCTGAACATTTATGAATTGATGTCTGAATATCTCAGAATATTCTGGCTGAATATTTCTGAACTTTTGGCTTTATCAAATTGTATACAGGAGCTTTTCATCAGTGTGGTTGTCCCCATCAACAAGTCTTTGCAAAAAAAGTTTCTCCAGAACTGCTTGGTCAAATGTTTTCAAACTTCACACACATGTTCCGTATCCTGAGATGACCTTTATGGTCAAGTTACATATTGTGAAACATCACTTGTTAAAATTTTTATAGTGTTGTGAAAAAAATGCATGTATAGTCTACTGATATTTCATTAAACAGTGCATGCCAGTGCTTTGTCCAACTTTATCACATATTTTACTTTTTGACACAGGTCTTCCAGCTGCATATTGCCCAATTTGCACATTATTATTGTGAATGCAATGACCCTCATAACTTGGCATCTCATACTTTGTTTTCAAAAATATTCAGATTTTTCAGCAATTCTTCAGAAACATGTCTGAATTCATTCTGACAATGTATTCTGAATTTGTCTGAACAGAAATATGAACAAATACTGAAGACATACTGAAGTGGGCCAATTTCAAACATTATTCAGACTTCTTGTTTTCAGAAATATTCAGACGTTTTCAGCAATTCTTCAGAAACATGTCTGAATCCATTCTGAAAATGTATTCTGAATTTATCTGAACAGAAATCTGAACAAATACTGAATGAAGTCTGAATACATACAGAAGTGGGCAAATTCCAAACATTATTCAGACATTTTTTCAGACAATATTCATATGTATTCAGCCATTGTTCAGACAGCAGTTCAGACAATATTCAGAAGATAAATTTTATGAGGGATACAAAAGTAAATTACAAATGTAATTACTTCACCAACTAAGGTCAGCACCTGTGGAAAGTTCTTATATGCAGGTGCATGTGTATGAAGTTTCACATAAATGCAGTTTGTTTGGAAATGAGGAAATGCTGAAAGTTAATTATTTCAGAGTTGTGGTTCACAGAAACCATTATTTTTATTATCATAATGTAATGAGTGTTTTCTATTCACTGATAAAGTTTCAGGTGATCTGGTAATGTCATTTCCTACAATTTCATTGGATATTTGGAAAACATTGCCCTTTCGGAAAACTTTACTTAGAGTAACCTCCCTTATCAATAAATCGGAACAACATTTTGACGAATGTTTAAATAAAACAAGAGATCACAGAGTGATCGTGGCGCCCACCAAGTGCCATTTTTGAGTGTTCCAAATTTCAAGACTTACTGACTAGCTCATGGTCAAATTTCATTTCCGTACACAACACTGTGCATGTGGTCCAAATTCGAAAGCTGTAGCTCGAGAAATGTGAAAGTAGGTCACTAGATCAATCTTAAGGTCAAACTTTAATTCGGTAAACAAAACTATGCAAGTGGTCCGAATTTGAAGGCTTAGCTTGAGAAATGTGTAAGTAGGTCACTAGGTCAAAATCAAGGGTCAAATTTCACTTCAGAACACAAATCTATGCATGTGGTCCAAATCTGAAGCCTGTACCTTCAAAAATGTGAAAGTAGGTCACTAGGTCAATGTCAAGGTCAAAGTTTGTTTCGGTACACAATCCTATGCAAGTGGTCTAAATTTGAGGCCTGTAGCTACAGAAATGTGAAAGTAGGTCACTAGGTCAATCTTAAGGTCAAAGTTCATTTCGGTACACAAAACTATGCATGTGGTCCAAATTTGAAGGCTGTAGCTTGAGAAATGTGAAAGTAGGTCACTAGGTCAAAATCAAGGTCAAGTTGTATTTCAGAATACAGAACTATGCATGTGGTCCAAATTTGAAGCTTGTACCTTCAAAAATGTGAAAGAAGGTCACTAGGTCAATGTAAAGGTCAAAGTTTGTTTCGGTACATAAAACCATGCATGTGGTCCAAATTTGAAGGCTGTAGCTTGAAAAATGAGAAAGTAGGTCACTGGGTCAAAATAAAGGTCAAATTTAATTTCGGAACACAAAACTATGCGTGTGGTACAAATTTAAAGACTGTACCTTCAAAAATGTGAAAGTAGGTCACTAGGTCAAAACCAATGTCAAATTTCATTTTGAAACACGGAACTATGCATATGGTCCAAATTTGATACCTGTACCTTCAAGAATGTGAGAGTAGGTCACTAGGTCAAAATCAAGGTCAAAGTTTTTTCAAGTGCACAAAACTATGCATGTGGTCCAAATTTGAATGCTGTAGCTACAGAAATGTGAAAGTAGGTCACTAGGTCAAAATCAAGGTCAACTCATGTCAAGGTTCATCTTGCCACTCAAAAATATACATGTGGTCCAAATTTGAATGTTTTAGTTATTGACAAGAACATTTTAAAAGCTTTTCCCTATATAAGTCTATATGAACTATGTGACCCACGGGGCGGGGCCATATTTGACCCTAGGGGGATAATTTGAACAAACTTGGTAGAGAACCACTAGATGATGCTACATTACAAGTATCAAAGCCCTAGGCTTTGTGGTTTGGACAAGAAGATTTTCAAAGTTTTTCCCTATATAAGTCTATGTAAACCATATGACCCCCAGGGTGGGGTCATATTTGACCCTAGGGGTATAATTTGAACGATCTTAGTTGAAGACCACTAGATGATGTCACATACAAAATATCAAAGCCCTAGGCCCTGTGGTTTTGGACAAGAGGTTTTTTGAAGTTTTTCCCTATATAAGTCTATTTAAACCATGTGACCCCCAGGGCGGGGCCATATTTGACCCCAGAGAAATAATTTGAATCATCTTGGTAGAGGACCACTAGATAATGCTTCATACCAAATATCAAAGCCCTAGGCTCTGTGGTTTTGGACAAGGTTTTCAAAATTTTTCCCTATATAAATCTATGTAAATTATAGAAATAAACAAAGGGCCATAACTCACTCATAAATTGTTGAACCAGTCTGATTTTCAGGGGGACACAACTAGGGTACCAATACATCATTCTGACAAAGTTTGGTCAAATTCCCCTCAGTAGTTTCTGAGGAGATGCGATAACGAGAAATTGTTAACGGACGGACGGACTGACGGACGGACGGACGGACGGAATGACGGACGGACGGACCACGGACGCAGAGTGATTTTAATAGCCCACCATCTGATGATGGTGGGCTAAAAATATTTTCTGCTCTACAAATAAGGAGAGGAATGACAAATAACATTGTTTTATATCACATAATAATTTGCATTATATACATTTTTGATGTTTTCTTTTTGCCATTTTTTTGTTTATTCACTAATTTCCACTTGTGGGAACGGATTGAAACTTCACACACTTATTTACTGTGATAAACTGACTTGCATTACACAGGTTCCATAACTCTATTTTGCTTTTTTACAAAATAATGCCCCTTTTTCGACTTAGAAATTTTCGGTTAAGGTTTCGTATGTAAGCTGGTATCTCAGTAACCACTTGTGGGAATGGATTGAAAATTCACACTTATTCACTGTGATAAACTGACCTACATTGCTCAGGTTCCATAACTCTGTTTTGCTTTTTTACAGAATTATGCCCCTTTTTCGACTTAGAAACTTTTGCTAAGGTTTTGTATGTAAGCTGGTATCTCAGTACTTACTAATGGGAATAGATATAAACTTCACATACTTGTTCACTGTCATAATCTGACATGCACTAAGCAAGTCCCATAACTCGACCCTTTTTTTTCGAAATTAAGTCCCTTTTCAACTTAGCAGTTTTTTGGTTAATTTTTTGTATGTAATCTGATATCTCCATTGGAATGGATTGGAACTTCACACACTTGTTCACTGTCATGATCTAACATGCACTGTGAAGGTCCCATAACTCTACTTTGCATTTTTACAAAATTATGCCCCTTTTTTGACTTAGCAGTTTTTGGTTAAGTTTTTGTATGTAAGCTGGTATCTCAGTATCCACAAATTGGAAAGGATTGAAACTTCACACACCTGTTCACAGTCATGATATGACATGCAGTACAGAGGTTCAATACCTCTACTCTGCATTTTACAAATTATGCCCCTTTTTTTCATTTTTTTGTATTCATTCAAATGACAAGTCTATTGAATAGTCGAGCGTTGCTATCCTCCGACAGCTCTTGTTTCTTTTAATGTGACATTTGAATAAAAAAATATTACTTTTAACAATTCCCAATTTATGCATTTTATGACACATCTTTCCCAACTGTAAAGGCCACAGCCTCAATCCCAATGTAGTGGGAAAAAACACTGGAGTCCCATGACACTGATATGCATTTAGGCCAAATTATGTTCCCTTCAGACCTACTAAGCCAGACAATGGAAAACATTTCTATAGATATCTTAACAATAACTTCAGGGTAATATTCTTGCTTCTGGGACTTCGAATTGAATACTAAAGCATTTGATGTCTTACAAATTAGACAACAGACCATAATAGTGAAGAAATTTTATGTACTCTTACACTTTTTCAATGCAACAGTTCAAAGCTGCACAAATATGGAACCGTCTAAATACAATTTGATTCAAACTTCTAATTTAATATGCATCAATTGAAGATGGTTTCCACTGAAAAAATAATAATGATAAGAGGGTGGCTTCCATGACATATGGACAACTTTATAGTTTTCTTACAACTTTTTTATTTCCATCTTCATAACTTATCTTTTCAGACAAAAAGATCAATGGAAAATTAATTCCTCAACACATTGTCGACTACTGTGTGGCAGCCAAGGAATATAGGGATATCCAGTGAACAGCTGCAAATATTTCGGTCCAAATATCAGTTAAAATAGGAGGCAAAGAAATTAAAAATGACGAACTAAATCAAATTCTAGAGATACATAGAAAACAAATAGTTTCACAAATTCAGAAAAAATCTTCAAACATTTGCTTTGAAGAATAGAAAGATTGACAAATTTGGTCTTGTCTGTGCATCCGTCCATCTGTTCCTCTGTCTGTCCGAAGTTTGTGACGCGCCTAGTTCCAGAGTATTTGATATAAATTGATGAAACCTTGCATGAGTCTTTATCATGATATGAACTCGTACACCTCCTGGGACGGGATCAATTTTAAACCCAGGGGACACGATTTTAACAAATTACAAGGTCACAGCTAAAGATCAAAGGTTTACCCTTTCACTATCTATAACAGTGGCAGGGGATTTACCTGTCTTTCAGACTGCCTTGTTCATTGGAAAATTGTCTTCAAATTATTTTATAACTTTAAAAAATATATTTATCTCAGGTAGTGATTCCCTTTTGAATTAAACCATGATGATTGTTCAGATACATAGAAAATTTATCACAAGAGTAAAGCCAAGTGATATAGTAATAAATATGGTTTTGTTCAAAAGCAAACCACTGTCTGAGACTTAGTATCTTGATTATTTTGATTTAAACACATATTCCAAGGATTATTACCCGTATCTTTGAAGTTTTGAACCAGATAGTTTCATATTTTATTTGATTTTCTGGTCTAGAGTTGAGAGAAATTTCGACATTTGGATGTAATACTGTGAAATCATTTTTATTAGCGTAGGACTAATTTTCACGTATTACGCGCAAGGAGCGATGCGCGAATTTAAGACCGTGCTATTATTATTTTTATGCCCCCGAAGGGAGGCATATAGCTTTTGAACCGTCTGTCATTCTGTCGGTCTGTCAGTCTGTCTGTCCGCAATTTTTGTGTCCGGTCCATATCTTTGTCATCGATGGATGGATTTTCAAATAACTTGGCATGAATGTGTACCACAGTAAGACGACCTGTCGCGCGCAAGACCCAGGTCAGTAGCTCAAAGGTCAAGGTCACACTTAGACATTAAAGGTCATTTTTAATGATACTGCATTAGTGTTCGGTCCATATCTTTGTCATCGATCGATGGATTTTCAAATAACTTGGCATAAATGTGAACCACAGTAAGACGACGGGTCGTGCGCAAGACCCAGGTCCGTAGCTCAAAGGTCAAGGTCACACTTAGACGTTAAAGGTCATTTTTCATGATAGTGCATTCGTGTCCGGACCATATCTTTGTCATCCATGGATGGATTTTCAAATAACTTAGCATGAATGTGTACCACAGTAAGACTACGTGTCGCGCACAAGACCCAGGTCCGTAGCTCAAAGGTCAAGGTCACACTTACACGTTAAAGGTCATATTTCATGATAGTGCATTGATGGGCGTGTCCGGTCCATATCTTTGTCATTCATGCATGGATTCTAAAATTATTGGGCATGAATGTGTACCACAGTAAGACGACTTGTCGCGCGCAAGACCCAGGTGCGTAGGACAAAGGTCCTAAACTCTAACATCGGCTATAACTATTCATTCAAAGTGCCATCGGGGGCATGTGTCATCCTATGGAGACAGCTCTTGTTTTATTTACTTTTTCATTTATTAATTGAAAATGCGCGAATTAATGTCCGTGCGAAACAGTCACTTTTCATGTTAGCGCGAAATTTCATACCAGCAAAATTTAATGATTTCACAGTAATTATTATGTACATAATGTGTGTGTGTTGCATGACATTCTAAAACGATCCGATTCATTTTGCTATTCAACAAAGACGGCTGGAAACAGTGAATAATTAAACAACAATTCACTGTTCTGACGTCACAATTATTACGTCATAGCCTCAAGCAGCGTAGCGGCGCGCTGGAAAAGAACCCAATTGAAAACGGGCAAATATTTAATGCATGCCGACAAGGGTGTACTTTAAGTCTTGATAACATGTTAGAATCAAAATAATATATCTCATTTAGTGATTTGCTCTTGAATAAATCACTGTTTGTTGTTCAGATGCGTAGCATTTTATCACTCGGGCTACGCCCCCGTGATATAATTCCTTCGCATCTGAACTCCAAACAGTGATTTAATCAGGGACAAATCACCGATGAGATATATTATTTCTAATATAAACAGTTCCATTCAATGTTTATATAATATTGGAACAAATTGGGAAATGATAAAGAACATCATGAAACCTCCAGCAGCAGACTACAACAGGCAAGAGACCCAATATTTCAGTTTTGTACTACCAATAAGATTTTGAACAATTTATACCTGTCACAGCTAATTGATAGAAATTTCCCTAGGTTTATGTGATTTAATAATAAAGTAAGTTTGGCATGTATGAATAATGGTATAGCATATGGAAACAAGAGGACCATGATGGTCCTGAAT
The DNA here is from genome assembly GCF_021730395.1 of Mercenaria mercenaria. Classification (NCBI taxonomy): domain Eukaryota; kingdom Metazoa; phylum Mollusca; class Bivalvia; order Venerida; family Veneridae; genus Mercenaria; species Mercenaria mercenaria. The sequence goes on from NC_069371.1 coordinate 53,887,482, forward strand.
CGCTCACCTCTTCCCACATGACCCAGTTTTGAGTATGACGTCGTTTTTTCTATTATTTGACATAGTGACCTAGTTTTTCAGCTCATGTGACCCAGTTCTGAACTTGACCTAGATATTATCAAGATAAAAATTTTGACCAATTTTCATGAAGATCCATTGAAAAATATGGTCTCTAGAGAGGTCACAAGGTTTTTCTATTATTTGACCTATTGACCTAGTTTTCGAAGGTACGTAACCCTGTTTTGACCTTTATCTAGATATCATCAAGGTGAACATTCTCACTATTTTCATGAAGATCTCATGAAAAACATGGCCTCTAGAGAGGTCACAATGTTTTTCTATCTTTATACCTACTGGCCTAGTTTTTGACCGCACATGACCCAGTTTCGAAACTGACCTAGATATCATTCAGATCAATTTTCATGAAGATCCATTGAAAAATATGGCCACTAGAGAGGTCAAAAGATTTTAATAATTTTAGACCTACTGACCTAGTTTTTGACCGCAGTTGACCCAGTTTCAAACTTGACCTAGACATCATCAAGATGAACATTCAGACCAACTTTCATACAGATCCCATGAAAAGTATGGCCTCTAGAGAGGTCACAAGGTTTTTTTATTATTTGACCTACTGACCTAGTTTTTTAAGGCACGTGACCCAGTTTCAAACTTGATCTAGATATCATCAAGGTGAACATTCTGACCAATTTTTATGGAGATCCATTCACAAGTATGGCCTCTAGAGGGGTCACAAGGTTTTTCTATTTTTAGACCTACTGACCTAGTTTTTGACCGCACATGACCCTGTTTCAAAGTTGACCTAGATATCATCAAGATGAACATTCAGACCAATTTTCATACAGATCCCATGAAAAATATGGCCTTTAGAGAGGTCACAAAGTTTTTCCATTATCTGACCTACTGACCTAGTTTTTGATGGCACGTGACCCACTTTCGAACTTGACCTAGATATCATCAAGACGAACATTCAGACCAACTTTCATACAGATCCCATGAAAAATATGGCCTCTAGAGAGGTCACAAGGTTTTTCTATTATTTGACCTACTGACCCTAGTTTTTGAAGGCACGTGACCCACTTTCGAACTTGACCTAGATATCATCAAGGTGAACATTCTGATCAATTTTCATGAAGATCTTATAAAATATATGGCCTCTAGAGAGCTCACAAGGTTTTTCAATTTTTAGACCTACTGACCTAGTTTTTGACCGGACGTGACCCAGTTTCAAACTTGATCTAGATATCATCAAGATGAACATTCAGACCAACTTTCATACAGATCCCATGAAAAATATGGCCTTTAGAGAGGTCACAAGGTTTTTCTATTATTTGACCTACTGACCTAGTTTTTGACGGCACGTGTCCCAGTTTCGAACTTGGTCTAGATATCATCATGGGGAATGTTCTGATCAATTTTCATGAAGATCCCATGAAAAATATGGCCTCTAGAGAGGTCACAAGGTTTTTCTATTTTTAGACCTACTGACCTAGTTTTTGATGGCACGTGATCCAGTTTCGAACTTGACCTAGATATCATCAAGGTGAATGTTCTGACCAATTTTCATGAAGATCTTGTGAAATATATGGCCTCTAGAGAGGTCACAAGGTTTTTCTATTTTTAGACCTACTGACCTAGTTTTTTTATGGCACGTGACCCAGTTTCAAACTTGACCTAGATATCATCAAGGTGAACATTCTGAGCAATTTTCATGAAGATCTTGTGAAATATATGGCCTCTAGAGAGGTCACAAGGTTTTTCTATTTTTAGACCTACTGACCTAGTTTTTGATGGCACGTGACCCAGTTTCGAACTTGACCTAGATATCATCAAGGTGAACATTCTGACCAATTTTCATAAAGATCCCATGAAAAATGTGACCTCTAGAGTGGTCACAAGCAAAAGTTTACGGACGGACGGACGCACGGACGGACGGACGACGGACACCGCGCGATCACAAAAGCTCACCTTGTCACTTTGTGACAGGTGAGCTAAAAATGTGGTGTTCTAATGCCAGTTAACTAGGGAAATAAATTTGTATATCACATCTACAATTATTTTATTTGAAAATAAAAATAATCTTTCATCATATACATACACTGTGAAGACTTATTTCTGTGTTAAATATGTTCATTACTCAAATTGTATGTACTGAAATCCACTTTATACCATTCATGCACAAGTTATATACTTTGGTATATTTAACTGGTAATGGAATAAATTATTTATTAGGATCAAAACATGTGTTTCTGAAATGTTCTTCCAAGAATACATACATACTGCAAAGAAAAAACAGCAACTGTTGCACACACGTAATCATATTATCTTTTAATTTTATACAGTTATGTGATGTCATTTGATTCTCAGACCTGCAAAAAAGAAATGAAAGCTGTGTGGTTTGAAATCAATCTTTGTCTGCTATTTTATAACTTTCATATCATCTGCAAGCCATTAGCATAGTCAGCTATCTACCACCACATATTCACATACACTGAGGCCAGAGTTTTTTTATTTTTTGTTACTCGGATTTTGGGCAGAAAAATGTTGACAGGAGGAGGGAAAAAAATAAAAATAAAAAGGCAGTAAAATTACTAAAACAACAGTTGATAAGTGATCTCTTCAAATGTGTTGCCTGAAAGGATTTTAACACTACTTTAAAACGCATTTAACATGTAATACAAAGAAAATTACCATTCTGTGTTTAACTTTTTTATTATCTTGAACATAAAATTGATGATTTCAAAAACTTTAACAAAATCACTCTTTGGGCATGGGTACTATTTGCCCTTGGTCATAACATCTCCGGCGGGTATTAAATTGATGATTGAATAGCAATTTTCAATGGTCTGATCGGCTGGTTTCATTTTTAGCATGTGCATACTTTTATTTTTAATTCATAAACTTTTCTGACCAAGATCTTTATTTAATACATTTTAATATTTATTTGTTGTGTTATAAGTCACACTGACACAATTTTATAGGTCATATGGTGACTTTCCAGACTTGAATGGTGCTGGAAGACCCCAGGTACTCCTCTGGGCATCATCTCAGGCAAGAATTGGCATCTGGGCAGAATGGCCTACCTTCCGTCAGCCAGCTGGATATCTTTTTCACATGATGACCTGAGTGGGGCTCGATCCCACAGTGGTCGGGGGCAAATGATTCAAAGTCGGGCCACTCTTTATTTTATATTTGATGGCCAGAAAATTACTGAAAGCATAAGTAGCTAGAAAAATAGGTCCCTGAAAAGGATTTGTATGCAATGGAATATATAGATAAATACCTCCAATCAGGCAACTTGTAATATATATATATATGTCTTCATAAGCATATCACTGGGTTTTATCTCCTCATAATAGGGTCCTTCCCTCAGAAAATATCTTTTAAATTATGCAGTTATCCCCAAAAACTGACTTTACATAAGGTTTTTTTATTCCCCTTTGCCCAAACACCGAGTTGTTTTTGCTCCAAATCACAGACCTGGGCACCTTTCCCTCCTGGTTAACCACCCCCCCCCCCCCCCCCCCCCAAAAATCTGAAACAGATGACTCCTTTGGCAGCACTTTGTTGCTCCTATACGTCATCCTCATGTAAATATATAACTGCCAAAGGCATGTCAAATTCACATTAAATGTTGCCGTTGTTATTTACGTCGGGTAAATCTATGTTTTTCTAACATTTTGAGACACCGTTACTGATCGTAACCTTTACAGAACTTGTTTTTCGTTGTTTTATTGTCTATATACTAGATCACAAACCAAATATTCCGCTTTTCCATCGCGCATAAATCGTTCAAAGACAATCTTAAATTTCATTCAAGTTTTTGTTTACGTACCGGAGACGCTTCCATTGCGCCTATATGACACTGACGGATAAAGTGCTGACGAATATCGACGTTGTCGTCGTCATCAGAATGCAGCAAAACATCGATCGTCGCCCGAAAATAATTTTGAAATTTTTTGAAATTTCAATTTTTATTTTTTTCGAAAATGACGGAAAATAGGGTCAGCGGGTCTGAGTAACGAAAAATCAAAGAACTCTGGCCTGAGTATAGTACATAGTTTAAGTGCCAGGCAGAAAGTGAGTTATTCACAATGATTATTGACCAAGGAACAAAGTGAGTTTCATACTATGTGCAAGGCTATAGTGAAGGCTGTAGCTTGAGAAATGTAAAAGTAGGTCACTAGGTCAAAATCAATGTCAATTTTTATTTCAGAATACAAAACTATGCATGTGGTCCAAATTTGAAGCCTGTACCTTCAAAAATGTGAAAGTAGGTCACTAGGTCAATGTAAAGGTCAAAGTTCATTTCGGTACACAAAACTATGCATGTGGTCCAAATCTGAAGGCTATAGCTTGAGAATGTGAAAGTAGGTCACTAGGTCAAAATCAAGGTCAAATTTTATTTCGGAATACAAAACTATGCATGTGGTCCAAATTTGAAGCCTATACCTTAAAAATGTGAAAGTAGGTCACTAGGTCAATGTAAAGGTCAAAGTTCATTTCAGTACACAAAAATATGTAAGTGGTCAAATTTGAAGGCTGTAGCTTGAAAATGTAAAAGTAGGTCACTAGGTCAAAATCAAGGTCAAATTTTATTTCGGAATACAAAACTATGCATGTGGTCCAAATTTGAAGCCTGTACCTTCAAAAATGTGAAAGTAGGTCACTAGGTCAATGTGAAGGTCAAGGGGTTTTTTTTGTACACAAAACTATGCATGTGGTCCAAATTTGAAGACTGTAGCTTGAGAAATGTGAAAGTAGGTAACTAGGTCAAAATCAATATCAAATTTCATTTTGAAACACGGAACTATGCATATGGTCCAAATCTGACGCCTGTATCTTCAAAAATGTGAAAGTAGGTCACTAGGTCAAAATCAAGGTCAAAGTTTTTTCCAGTGCACAAAACTATGCAGGTGGTCCAAATTTGAAGGCTGTAGCTACAGAAATGTGAAAGTAGGTCACCAGGTCAAAATCAAGGTCAACTCATGTCAAGGTTCATCTTGCCACTCAAAAATACACATGTGGTCCAAATTTGAAGGCTGTAGCTACAGAAATGTGAAAGTAGGTCACTAGGTCAAAATCAAGGTCAACTCATGTCAAGGTTCATCTTGCCACTCAAAAATACGTATGTGGTCCAAATTTGAATGTTGTAGTTATTGACAAGAACATTTTAAAAGCTTTTCCCTATATAAGTCTATAATGAACCATGTGACCCCCAGGGCGGGGCCATTTTTGACCCTAGGGGGATAATTTGAACAAACTTGGTAGAGAACCACTAGATGATGCTACATTACCAGTATCAAAGCCTTAGGCTTTGTGGTTTGGACAAGAAAATTTTCAAAGTTTTTCCCTATATAAGTCTATGTAAACCATATGACCCCCAGGGTGGGGTCATATTTGACCCTAGGGGTATAATTTGAACAATCTTAGTTGAAGACCACTAGATGATGTCACATACAAAATATCAAAGCCCTAGGCCCTGTGGTTTTGGACAAGAGGTTATTCAAAGTTTTTCCCTATATAAGTCTATATAAACCATGTGACCCCCAGGGCGGGGCCATATTTGACCCCAGAGAAATAATTTGAATCATCTTGGTAGAGGACCACTAGATGATGCTTCAAACCAAATATCAAAGCCCTAGGCTCTGTGGTTTTGGACAAGAAAGTTTTCAAAGTTTTTCCCTATATAAATCTATGTAAAATATAGAAATAAACAAAGGGCCATAACTCACTCATAAATTGTTGAACCAGTCTGATTTTCAGGGGGACACAACTAGGGTACCAATACATCATTCTGACAAAGTTTGGTCAAAATCCCCCCAGTAGTGTCTGAGGAGATGCGATAACGAGAAATTATTAACGGACGGACGGACAGACGGACGAACGGAATGACGGACGGACGGACCACGGACGCAGAGTGATTTTAATAGCCCACCATCTGATGATGGTGGGCTAAAAATAGCGAATGTAGTTCCATTCAGAAATGATTATACTTTTTATATATGAAGGCCATTTTGCAAGGTAAATGCATTCCTTGACGTGAGAACTTTTGAAAGTTGGAAAATAGAGCAAGTCCAAACCAAAAGTAGACATTTTCCCATATATTTCGCCCTAATTTACACAAATTTAAGATTTTATAGTCCCTGCATCAATCTTGCTGAAAAGCATATCTTACTGCTGCATGACTTATGTGGTTTACTAGCGTGTTTATCCCGTACATGTGCATTTAAACCCACTTTAGACCCATCCCGCAGTAAGGGTGTAAGTAAGGAGGAGCCAAAGCACTTGAAAAGATATTCTAAGGTGTCTTCATACCCAATACAAGCTATTTCATGATTCACAGGCAATGTACAAACACTATGGTAGTTGAAAAACATATTTGAATAACAGATTTTCTTTTTTGCATTGTTTTGATGGTAAACACTATTATTATCATAATTATGATATTTCATGTAAGATATCCTAAGAAAACGTTGAGTCAAACGCATTTGATTTTTAATTAGTTATGTAATTTATCTTGAATGCAATTGCAAAGCTCAAGTACTTACAAATGTAAATAAATATATTTGTTTCTGTAATGCTTAATTCGAGTAATCTAGAAAAATGTAACAAATAATCAAATTTTAAGATCTGGACAGAAACAAATACCGCAAATATAGTCACGTTGCCTTGCTGTGAGTAAAGCATATTTAAATATTATTAGTACTATTTGAAAAGGGATTTAGATATTTAGTCACTGTATGTCTGTAATGTACTACGTTCCCTATTTCATATAAAACAATTTTTTAATTTTACTATAAAAATTAAGAAACTAGAATTGTTACTAAAAGACTCATTGGTAAAAACAAAATTATTTTCTGAGAATTTGGCATGCCTCTTGCGAGTTTTAAACCATTGAAAAAAAATTGCCGATTAACATTTAAAATTAACCCGTGGAATTGTATACCATTCTTTTTGCTCAGTTTTCGAGAATGAAGCTATTGACTCGACTCGCCGCAAGTCGCGTTGTTGGCTTTTTTAAATAATATCTCTTTATTAAACTATGACTTTAAATTTAAAAAATATTTAACAATCACACCAAAAAATCCTGATAAAGAATAATTTGAAGTGTGTTTTTACAAAATTTTTGCATAACTTTTTATTTCATGATCAAAATTTGTAACAAAGACACTGAATGAACAGCATAATTTTATTAAAATCACTCGCAACCACCACTATTACAATAACATTGTCGTTAAACCATTTTAAGAAGCCATCACAGTGATGCTAAAAAGAGAGAACAAACCTTGAACATTAATATATAATTATAATCAATTAACAAAGAAGTAATACAATTCGATGGGTTCTATAATGATGATAATAATAACCAAATCCTTTTTTAGATTGTCTTTGATATTTACACACTTCTCATCTTTTTGCGAATTTAGTAGTAATGAACTATTGCGTTATAAATTGTTATTATATCAAATTCTATAAGGGAAAATCCTAACTCACGATTGTGTAACATTTTGGATTTTTTTAAACTTAGAATTTTTAGTCTTGAAAATTTTCAACTTTGGCAAATTGCATTCACAGTCAACCTGAAAAGGCTAAGTGAATTATAATTTGTTTTTGTAAATATGTTAATTTGGAGTACATAATAAAATCAACACTCAAATACACTTCAATGTATTCTAACAAAACCAAAGTGATCAACCAGGAAAAACTTCAGTGCTCGATTTTTCCCCGTCCCGCAAGGCTTTGGCTCTCCTTGCCAAATGACATGTCCGTTACTGCATAAAATTCAATTTAAAATTAAGGTATAATTAGTACTGTAGTTTATCTATGTAATTAGGGGCAAATATATGGGAAATATTTGCTTCGAACTTGTATTTTAATTTAAAGTACTCAGTCAAAAGATGACTGTACCGTTGCAAAGCGCTTAAAGTATATCAGATTTATAATACAATTTTGTTAATTTTCTTAAATAACATTTACTGAAAGGAAACATCTAGTATTCTTCTTTTTAAATCAGCATAACCGGTAATTATCATCAAGTAATTGGCATCCCTTTTTTGCATTCATCTTCAAAGAAGCATTTAAATAAAATGACCATTTAACATAAACTAAGTTAGTTTTGATCAGCACAAATTAGTCATTTTCTCACTTATTTGTCCGGCACAAATGAGCACATCTATTGATATTCCACAAAGGCCGTTACATATCGCGTCCCTACTTTGTTTCATACTATTTATAGCAATAACAAAACTAGTACTTCAAAGCATTGCCACTAAAATTAGACAAAGTTTATTTCATACTATCAGTCTACCACCTAACTTTGTGCAAGCAATCACTGTGATATCATACTAATTTGAATAATTTTGCAGAAAAATGAGTTACTAGTGCACAGTCCACTCTTTTAGCCAGAAATTTGATGCAGTTCCCTTATGTTAACCATGTGATAGCTCAATAACATTGTTTACTACACAACAAACACAAACAGAACAAATTATGAGACTTGTACATCGTACGTCGTCTAAACACACAATATGCAATACACATAGTCACGTTCATACAATTTTAAGAAAGTAACAAACATGTTGTTAACTAGAAAAGAGAAAACAATACCTAGACATATAATATATAATCAAATATAATGCAGTTAACAAAGGAAGTGAGAATACAATGACATGGGTTCTTTATAATGTATCAATAATAACCAAATTTCTTTTTTTGATTGCCTCTTTGATACATTTACACACATTTATAAACTCATCTTTGTTGGTCGAATTTAGTAGTGAATGGAACTATTGACTTGAAACTTAAAACAGTTATTCACTATCAAAGTCTACACCAGGAGAAACAATCCCTATAACTCCGATTTAAATTTTGACAGAGTTATGCCCATTTTTAACTTAGAATTTTTAAGTTTTATAAAGTTTTTACTGGCAAAGCTCTAATTCAGAGTCAAGCACTGAGAAAAGTCGAGTGCGCTGTCTTATGGACAGCTCTTGTTATTTTAGGTAGAATATGTGCATTTGGGTAGTATAATACAATATCAAGCATCAAATTACAAACATTAAAACGAAATAGATATTACATTGCGAGAACGAAAACGCTTTATACGAGTGTTAATCAACCAGGAAAAGAACTGGTCAGTGGCTCCGACTCTGGACATTTGCGCCTCCCCCAAGGCTTTGGCTCCTCCTCTTAGCCAAAACTGAACATAGAGGGGTAAAACCCGCCGTTAAAACACATAAAAAATTCAGATTTAACACACCATTAAGGGGAAAATTGGTACAATGTATGTTTACTCTTATTTGTGTAAATTAGGGCGAAATATATGGGTAAATCTCCACTTTTGCTTCGAACTTGTCCCATTTTCCAACTTTTAAAAGTTCTCACGTCAAGGAATGCATTTACCTTGCAAAATGGCCTGCATATATAAAAAGTATAATCATTTCTGAGTGGAACTACATTAGCTATTTTTTTAAATAGGGCCTTAAATTTATCTGAGAAAGGAAACAATCTACTCACCCTTCTTCTTTGTTTACATTCTGCATAAAGTTCCGGTCATTAGCGCCTCCTCGGAAGTATCATTGGCTCTTTTTTCAATTCATCTCCTCAAAGAGGACGAGCCAGTGTTTACAGGCCGTGAAAAATGAGCCAAAGATCATGTACATAGACAAGTTAGTTTGTGCCAGGCACAAAGTTAGTACATTTTCCACTTACTTTGTGCCGGGCACAAAGTGAGCAACATCCTATTGATTATTAAACCACAAAGTGAGTTACATACTTCTGCCTGGTCCACTAACTTTGTTTCATACTATATGTATAGCAATAACAAAATAAGTAACTTCAGGCACAGCCCACTAACATTGTGCCAGGCACAAAGTGAGTTGCATACTATATGTATTATCCACTAACTTTGTGCACAGTCCAATCACTTAGTGAGTTGCATACTATATGTACTGCAATAATTTTGTGCCAGGCACAAAATGAGTTACATACTTTGTGCACAGTCCACTACCTTTGTGCCAGACACAAAGTGTGATGCAGATTCCCTATACTATTCAACATGTGATGCCGATCTGAAATTCAGTTCCTACACACCAAGCATAAACTTTTAACGACAATACTGCCATCTTTTACATTTGTGCACACAACCTTTGCATACTAGTAGAATACAGGTAGGAATATGTGAACATTGCTGGCTTTCCAGGTAAGAAAAAAAAATGCAAAAATTACATGTTATAAAATAATTGCATAATTAAATAATAACCTGTTTAAAATATATTGTGCAATATTGTGGGTCCTTTAACACACTATTCACTGTGTTCTGTTTATTGTTTCGAAACTATTCATTACCATCTTTACATGGTCCAAAATAAAAGTGTATCCCATATACTCGACGCCGCCAACGTTTCAAAGTCCAAATTGTGACTAAAAACAATCAGGCATGAATGTTCAAATAATAATTATGTGCTTGTACACTACAACCTGATGGCGTATACCAAGTTAAATTTAAATTGGATGGAAATTAAATGAAGAGATTTAGTACACAAAAAAGTGTGACAGATGGAACAACAGACAGTTGAAACTGGGTCTTCAACATAGGGGGCATGAAAAAGAATATTAATTTCTTCAAAGGTAGTCAGTTGGAGTTTGGTCAAGTTGAAACATTACCATAGATAGTTTAACACTTATTCATAATCAGTGGCTTTTTTTGATATGTTAGATATTGACTACATGTTATTGATTAAAATATTTTTGCTCTTTGCTAACATGATTGCCTAACCAAACCAAGAGTGTTTTCACATAAAAATAAACTGTGTTCAAATTTAAGAGACTATGTAAAACAAGGCAATCGGTAACACCGATGGATGCTCCCCTAAGGAGAAAGCAAAGTTTAATCTTCACCAATGTCAGTACATTTTTAATACTAAAAAATCAAAATGGATGTTAATATTAATAACAAACTTGTGAACCACAACTTTTTTTTAATATTCTCAACTTCAAAAATTTAGCATATTTTTATCACTTTTACTCATGTCTCGGGCATTTTTCCAAAATCTTTTCATGAAGCATTGTAATACCACAAGACCAAAATTTAATAATATTTAGTTATTTTAGAAAGGCAGTCACCAAAAGCATATCAGGCAGACAGTGAAATTGGAAAACTATGTAAACACCATCACCAATCTGACTGAAGTACTTGATCTTCTAAACGAAGATCTGAGAACGACCCATTCACATTCGTCTTCTGTATATTTTGGATTTCCAAGATTGCTATTTTTATTTTCGCAAATCTATTTTTGCTGGAACCAATCAGACAACTTGTTCGAATGTCAAAGAGTAAGAAAAAATTGCAGTTAATCCAGGGCTCGAACCCGGGACCTCTTGCTTACAGAGCAAGTGCGCTACCGACTGAGCTAACCAGATATCTGACATCTTTTGACATAAAAATTGTTGATACCAAATACCAAGGCTTTTTAAAGCTTGCAGAATGTTGTAAGTTAACTTTTCATTGGCTAGCGGAAGGGTTGTCAGAACGAGGCCATCAATAGCTCGTTGTCAGATCCTATGCATAGCGTAATAGGAGATGTACTTTAGTCAGATTGACACCATCACATATCAATTATTTTTTATGTTGAACATCTTGGTCAATTTTATAATCATTTAATTGAGTCAAGACTTAAAATGATACTTAAAGTACTAAATTAAATTCCTGTGATCCGAATAAAATTCATTTAAGTTTCACACGGGTAGATACTAAAGTCTTGTCATTGAAATACAACACGACCTCCATATATACACATGTAACAAAGGTCATGCAGACAGTATCATAAGAAGAATGAATGTTGCATTAATTTTTTACTTTCCTTCAGTGTATATCAATTGTGAAATAATTCCACATGAATTTGTTTTCTTTTTTTCTACACAGAAGGCATGTGACTGATGTACAGGGTATGCAGGAAATGTTGTGCAAGCATTTACATCTCATCAGCACCTCGAACACACAGCGCTATTATTAAATATAATATATTTTCATGGTCAATAATTCCTTTCATTCATTGTATTTCCTGGCCTTAAACAAGTTACAGCAGTGGGTGCTGGGCAATCAATATATTAAATAGCTTTAGAGAACCATATGATTAATTTGATTACATTTTGACAAGGAGTTCATTAAATATTTATGGAAAAATGTGCAAGCCTTCAAAAAAGAATAAATATTTATTGCTTAATTTGCAAACACCCAGGCAAATAAAGTGATATTAATTCCATTCATGCAAAGCTCGAATTCCATCAAAACATAAATAAGTAATTCATTATTTACCAAGAAATATAAAATTGAAATATAAAAATCCACAAACAACAAAATAAGGCATTATGACAGCTGACGTATTTGACTGATATATAAAACACACAATTCGAGGGTTGAACGCAATACTCTAGTAACTCCTATTAGATAAAGGACTTACTACAGTAGTGCATTCAACCCTCGAATTGTATAACATGCCAGTAAATTTCTGCCTTGGGATTCAGGAATTCAGGAAAAGTCCTGTTTCAATGTATACCCTGAAATTAATTATTAATTAAGTAACAAATAATCTCTCATCATCTGTGGTGAATGTTGTATGCATGAATATTGGGATGTGGGGGAGGGGGGCTTCTGTGACCGAAGTGAAAATATGCCTTCAACAAAGGAATTACATCACACACATGTCCTAATTTTCCCATTCATTGTAAATGTCACACCAGATATTGGAAAACAGTGGGACAGACAGCATTATGGTCTTCAGAATGTATCACAGAAATACCAGAGACAAAAATAATGTTCTTCCAGTATGAAAAAGCAACTTCAGCTGTATATAAACCTACAACTGAAATTAGTAAAACCACCTTTGACCTGTACATAACCCTTATACAATAACCAAGTCTGCTTGTAGAACTTTTAAGTATATATCCTTTCTGCAGCCTTAACATACTAAAACGTATTAGTGTCTGATGGCCCTTTCACGCTTTCGTAGAAACAACATTTATTATACGAAACTTATTTTAAAAATATTTCTGAAATGTCTAGGTCTGTAGCTCTCAAATACAGTTATATCTTACATCTGAGGCATATACTGACACTCTCAGACAACATCAAAAATGACATTTTGAGCAATTTGATGAAGTTCCAAAATTATCAATGTACCCTTGGTCCGTTACAGACCCCTGTGGGATGTGTTTATCCAGAGCTCAAATACTTTTTCATAGATTAAAAGCTGACATGCTGTACTAAAGCCCAGGTAATTTCAATTCGTAATAAAGTGCTGAAAATTGGCTCCCCCATAGCAAAAAAATAAAAAAAGAAGTCCACGCGCATACATTTAGACGGGGTGACCCCCGCGCATGACTCCTGACTATCTACGAATCAAAATGCGACTTTGGTTTTCAAGTTAGCATTTTTACTTTCATTTTATTTATTTACTCCCGGAAATAGCTGAAGGTCAAGTGACGTCATTTTCTGTGTTGTCAAAAACATACATATACCTGGTGAGGTTGCATAAATATGTGCTGGCCGTCCTAAGGTTATATATATATATATATACAGTAAAGATTTTATTTTGACAATTATATAGCCAAGATTCCCATGGATATCAAAGCATAAACAGTGTAGTAATGCAAAGAAATTCCAAAGAATTTGTTCTTTCTTTCTTACAATAAATGCTGTATCTTAGTACATAATACAAATGTATTTATAATCTTGGGAAAAGTAGACTATAATTCAATTTTTATCTTATCGTACACAGTAGTTATCCTGTTACTTTTAATGTTCAACAAATGTTCCTACACTGGGCTTATCAAGTATTTGTAGATATTAAACTTGGCACTATTCTCTCAACTACAAGACACAGCACCTCCAGCTTTGTTTCAATCTTGGCGACTGGATTGGCTTTACTCTTTTTCTCACCTGTTCAAATTGCAAAGAGCAAATCAATTTATTTATTATCTCTTAATATTTCTTTTAAGCAATTTGTTGTAATCATGATAAAAGAATTATTGCATCATAAATAACCATTTGATGCCACATCAAATAGAGTGTTCAAAATTGTCTGTTTTGTTTTCTTCACTAGAGCCAGTAAATTAGGATAGACAAGTCCTCAATTAAAACATCAATCTAAAGCAAATAAATATCTTTAAAAGACACCCAACCTCCACCCTATATACTTTGTACCTGAGGGTATCATAATTGTAATACAATACCATTATTTTCTATTTTCTCACAACAATATTTTCAAATTGAACTATTATGGTGGCTGATTTCTGCCACTTCATTCTTGCATGTGTGTGCATTTGAAAAGCGCCAACATACCAGAACGACAAACTAGCATGCCAATATTATAAATACCTTAACTGTGATATCAGCATGCTAATTTGTTGTTCTGAGGTGTTGTTGTATGGGCGTTTTTGAAGGGCACCAACAAGCCAGAACTTCAAATTACCATGCCAATACTACAAATATACATCATTTTGTCACATCAGTGCATTATGTGTTGGCAAAGGACTTCGGACACTTTCTATATGAATTTGCCTACTCCAAGAGTGAAAAATAAACCACTAAGTAATAAGTATTTAATTACATATACCATTAAAATACATATTTGAGATCATTTCTTAAAGTCAAATTTTTCAATATTTGTTTCATAAAATGGTAATTTTTGCTCTAAATAGAATTACGTACCCTGTATTATACATATAAAAGCTATTTTGCTTTAAAGAACATTGTTCCCCCCCGTGCATCAAAACCTTATTTGGCCAACATATGTAGATATTAATTATACACATTTTCTGTGACTATTGTGATGATGCAAGGGGTGGAGCAGTACTTTTAAACAAAAAATATAACTACAGGGTGTTCCCAAATGTAAAGTAACCAATACTTTTTATATTCATTTTTAATAATTTGATAGTCACATAATTTTACATCTGTTTGTAACTAAAATACTATACAAATGTTTGAATGGGCACATGTAGGCATGTTATACATGTAGAGTAGTGAGAGAAGCAAATACTGTTAATTCATTATTCGTTGGGTTAAATTTTCATTGGCTTATCCTGGTTGTTTGTTGTAGTAGATTGGCAAATGTGTGTTGTAAAATACTAGCAACACCCCGGGTAATTTTCTGCATGCCTTCTTGCGATGCGCATGCCACTAGCGATGAGGATGTAATTTGTTTTCAATTTTGTTTTTATTATTTTTTGTATTTTTTTTACATATTTTTCATTTCTTTATTTCTTTATCTTTTTCTGTGCATTTATATTTATTTCTTTTAGACACATACTATATATATATGTGACACGCATTCATTACTACATGTTCTTCCTTCAGTGAAAACTGAATTGAAGATTATTCTTTGCGGCGGACTAGGCCTCAACACAACAAACAAGAGGACCATGATGGTCCTGAATCGCTCACCTATCCCCACATGACCCAGTGTTGAACTGAGTATGACGTCGTTATTTCTATTATTTGACAAAGTGACCTAGTTTTTCAGCACATGTGACCTAGATATCATCAAGATAAAAAATTCTGACCAATTTTCATGAAGATCCATAGAAAAATATGGCCTCTAGAGAGGTCACAAGGTTTTTCTATTATTTGACCTAATGACCTAGTTTTTGAAGGCACGTGACCCACTTTTAAACTTGACCTAGATATCATCAAGGTGAACATTCTCACCAATTTTCATGAAGATCTCGTGAAAAATATGGCCTCTAGAAAGGTCACAAGGTTTTTCTATTTTTCGACCTACTGACCTAGTTTTTGACGGCACATGACCCATTTACGAACCTGACCTAGATATCATCAAGCTGAACAGTCTCACCAATTTTCATGAAGATCTCATGAAAAATATGGCCTCTAGAGAGGTCACAAGGTTTTTCTATTTTTAGACCTACTGACCTAGTTTTTGACCCCACGTGACCCACTTTCGAACCTGACCTAGATATCATCAAGATGAACCTTCTGACCAATATTCATGAAGATCTCATGAAAAATATGGCCTTTAGAGAGGTCACAAGGTTTTTCTATTTTTAGATCTACTGACCTAGTTTTTAACCCCACGTGACCCAGTTTCGAACTTGATCTAGATATCATCAAGGTAAACATTCTGACCAATTTTCATGAAGATCCATTGAAAAATATGGCCTCTAGAGAGGTCACAAGGTTTTTCTATTTTTAGACCTACTGACCTAGTTTTTGACCGCACGTGACCAAGTTTCAAACTTGACCTACATATCATCAAGGTGAACATTCTGACCAATTTTCATGAAGATCCATTGAGAAGTATGGCCTCTAGAGAGGTCACAAGGTTTTTCTATTTTTAGACCTACTGACCTAGTTTTTGATCCCAAATGACCCAGTATCGAACTTGACCTAGATATCATCAAGGTGAACATTCTAACCAATATTCATGAAGATCTCATGATAAATATGGCCTCTAGAGAGGTCACAAGGTTTTTCTATTTTTAGACCTACTGACCTAGTTTTTGACCCCACGTGACCCAGTTTCGAACTTGACCTAGATATCATCAAGGTGAACATTCTGACCAATATTCATGAAGATCTCATGAAAAATATGGCCTCTAGAGAGGTCACAAGGTTTTTCTATTTTTAGACCTACTGACCTAGTTTTTGACCCCACGTGACCCAGTTTCGAACTTGACCTAGATATCATCAAGGTGAACATTCTGACCAATTTTCATGAAGATCTTGTGAAATATATGGCCTCTAGAGAGGTCACAAGGTTTTTCTCTTTTTAGACCTACTGACCTAGTTTTTGACGGCACATGACCCAGTTTCGAACTTGACCTAGATATCATCAAGGTGAACATTCTGACCAATTTTCATAAAGATCCCATGAAAAATGTGACCTCTAGAGTGGTCACAAGCAAAAGTTTACAGACGCACGCACGGACGCACGGACGGACGACGGACGACGGACGCCGCGCGATCACAAAAGCTCACCTTGTCACTTTGTGACAGGTGAGCTAAAAAGGGGCAATATGTGCACAGCAGTTAATCTGATCCTGACTATAGTCTATCCAACAGAAATAAAGCTTGGCATTGATATGCCTGTGATGCATAGGTCAAGAACAGTAGCTTCTTGGCAGGTCATATCAGTGAGGGTTTTACATTCAGTTTTATTACATGTTTAAGCGAAGTGAGCCGTGCTATGAGAAAACCAACATAGTGACTTTGCGACTAGCATGGATCCAGACCAGCCTGAGCATCTGCGCAGTCTGGTCAGGACCCATGCCGTTCGCTTTCAAAGCCTGTTGGAATAAGACAAACCGTTAGCGAACAGCATGGATCGTTTTCCTTTTTATTTATTTATACGATTTTAATCTTAAAATGTTATTTTTTCCTTAAATAAACAGATTTTTTCACTTTTTTCGACTGGAATTCAAATATTTAAAACTTTCGTAAAGTGATGACATTATATTTTTACGGAAATTAAACATTTTATTTTTTCAAGAAAATATACCCTGGCCCAGATAAAATAAGAAAAACATCTTGATAGGAACAGATACACACCAGTTTCTGCTGTTATAAATTAACTAATACATTGGTTTATCATTGACTCAAAACGATTTGGGTATTGTTTAAATACTTAAGGAGAAATTTGCATTTAAAATGTAGGCTAGAAGCCTATGATAGTGTCCGAAGTCCTTTGATGAGTGCCAACATGCAAAATAAGCCCCCTGATACAACAAACAAGGTTTCTCATGTACCTCATATAACATAAGAAGTTCAGCTTTACAGAGAGTCAGACAAGACTGATAGACAGAGCAACCAAAGGTTAAGTTGAAAATATTATTAAAAACAATCCCGCATTATAAGATGGTGACCAGATATATTATACACTCATTGAATGACTTGCTGGTCAACAGTCAAATCTATTATCTGAGGTCCGAAGGACAGGGTATCAACAGTTCTGACTTAGGGGCATGTTGGCCAAGCTAACTTGTATGTATACAGATGCTTACTATTCCACCTAAAACTGCAAGTATGGTGGAGACAGAACACTAATCACCCTAGTAAGAAATGTGGAAAAAAAACATGGTTCTATAAACTCTCATTATACAGTCTCATTACCTCCAAGGTCATGACTACACAATTAACAAACCATCATCATTACATTATTGTTATCATCATAATCATCCATTTAAGTTTATCCTTCTGTTACACCTCAGTATTCAACTAATGGAAATAGTTCGTGTTTAGTCTCATAAAATTTGCTAAAAACAGTCTTAAAAGCACTGAAAGCAAGTTATTATATTGCAATAGGAGGCCAATCATATACTAATCAAAATCTGGAGTGCATTCCAAACATGAAGCACATTTTCTGACTGGTCTAAGCTAATGTACATTAAGGATAAGCAGATTCCTTATAGTATGTCTGACAAATTATTTATATTTTCCTGAATAATTACAAAGTTAGTGCAGTATTTTAAAGACTTCTGTTCTAGCCAGTATTCTAAACATTACACTTAATGAGAGGGGGTAATAGTTAAGCATGTTCCCCTCTAGATTCCAAACTTGTTTGATTTAGCCACATCAAAGACTTATATCCTTAGGACGGCCTGCACATTTTTATACAACGCGGCATCAGTATGTTTTTGACAACACAGAAAATGACGTCAGATGACCTTCAGCTTTTCTGGGAAGTGCAGAAAATGAAAGTACACAGGCTAAACTTGAAAACGAAAGTCGCATTTGCATTGGTCAATAGTTAGGGTTCACGCGCAGAGGTCACCCCATCTAAATGTTTGCGCGTGGACCTTTTTATTTATTTTTTTAGCTCACCTGAGCACAGTGCTCAAGGTGAGGTATTGTGACCGGTCACTGTCAAGCATCTGTTGTCTGTCAACATTTGCCTTGTGAACACTCTAGAGGCCACAGTTGTGACCCAATCTAAATGAAACTTGGTCAGAATGTTTGTCTTGATGATCTCTAGGTCAAGTTTGAAACTGGGTCATGTGTGGTCAAAAACTAGGTCACTAGGTCAAATCAAAGGAAAAGCTTGTGAACACTCTAGTGGTCACAGTTGTGACCCGATCTTTATGAAACTTGATCAGAATGTTTGTTTTGATACTCTCTAGGTCAAGTTTGAATTTGGGTCATATGGGTTCCAAAACTAGGTCATTAGGCCAGATCATAGGAAAAGCTTGTGAACATTCTATGGCCACAGTTGTGATCCAATCTTCATGAAACTTGATCAGAATGTTTGTCTTGATGATCTCTAGGTCAAGTTTGAATCTGGGTCATGTGGGGTCAAAAACTATGTCACTAGGTCAAATCAAAGGAAAAGCTTGTGAACACTCTAGTGGCCACAGTTGTGACCCAATCTTTACAAAACTTGATCAGACTATTTGTTTTGAAGATCTCTAGGTCAAGTTCGAATCTGGGTCATGTGGGGTCAAAAATAAGGTCACATGGTCAAATCAAAGGAAAAGCTTGTGAACACACTAGAGGCCACAGTTGTGATTCAATCTTCATGAAACTTGGTCAGAATGTTTGTCTTGATGATTTCTAGGTCAAGTTTGAAAATGGGGCATGTGGGGTCAAAAACTAGGTCAGTAGGCCAGATAATAGGAAAAGCTTGTGAACTACTCTAGAGGCCACAGTTTTGACCCAATCTTTTTGAAGCTTGGTCAGAGTATTTGTCTTAATGATTTCTAGGTAAAGTTTGAATCGAGGTCATGTGGGGTTAAAAACTAGGTCACTAGATCAAATCAAAGGAAAAGCTTGTGAACATTCTAAGGCCATACCAAATTGATTAATAGTTCTTCGGAAAATTTTCAAAAAAAATAGGAGCGGGCGAGCGAAATTTTTATTTTATTTTTTTTTTCTCAATTTTGATTTTTTCAGAGGCGGGTAGATTTTACATGGAGCGAGCGGGCTTTTTTTATTTTTTTCCCCAGCTTGGATCTTTGAGGAGGCGGTTATGATTATACATAAAGTTAACATTTCTTTAGAAATAACACAGAAATCAAACATTTACAGTGTGGGTATCACAGTATATAGCTTTTCTATATGTTTTAAAGACTACATGAATGATTTTGCAAATAAATTCTTGCCAAAACTCACTGAATCACTTTTTTTTTATTTTGTAATTATAATTACTAAGGGATGAGTGTCTTATTTTTAATTTTGATTTTTCTACATTAATCTGAAGGCGTGCCTATTTAACGGTACATGATGAGGAATATTTAAGACAAAACAGGCACATGTGTGGAATAACATTTCTTCTGAAACACAGTTAGATGGCTTTGACACATGAACAAATTTGTGCCCCTAGTGGAACTCCAACCCATAGAGGTGAGGGGAAGTAATAAACCACTTGACCAGTGAGACCAAAGGGGGTTGGGCAGACAGATGCTTTGACATTGCTCAAATCCCTTTGGAATAATTTCTTAACAGATCAGGCTAGCTTAAGTTTTTGTGGTAGAGATTCATTTCAGGCAAAAATGATAACAGACGGTCAAAGAATGATCCCAATATGGCCACCCTTAAAAGTGGTTTGTTGTGCTTTGACTTAACTAGAAATTTAGAGTTGGGGGGGGGGGGTCTGTTTTTTTCAGTTTCTTTCGTTCAATCAATTTACAGCCAATTAATATATCCTGGCGTCATGTGTACAAACAGGCAAAAATGGGGTTACAAAAGGACAGATTTTGTTAGAAATTATTTTCATATCAACACTACTTATTTGAAAAGCTAAACAATTTTTAAATTGACAAAATGCGTTTTGATTGAATATCTGACTGCTGTACTAAAAAAGTTACGTTCAAAAAGATTTGGGCAGAGACAATGTGATAGGTCGGTCAGGATCTGTGAACAAATATTTTTTAAGATAGTAGTTGGCCTCAGCTTTGGGCTCTAGATATAACATGCTGAACTAAACAACTGATAACAAATGGTTTGAAAACTTTATATCTGAACAATATTTCCAAATACTTTTAACTGCATCCCCGTGCACGTCTTACAAGTCGGGCTTCGTTCTTTTCACTGTATTGAACAAAAGTAGAATGTGCCTACTTCATTACCTACCGGCACATCGAAGGCCATGTGTGGCACTAGCACAGACACTCCAGATTTAAAACAAATGATGAACAACACCATAATTCCTGACTTTTTGAGTTTGGGACATCAGCTACATGTATTATGGACGTATGAAATCCGATCAATATCACTTTGACGCATTAAAACAGCGATAAAACCTGTTTTGCCGTTATTATTCCGGACCGCGTAATCGGAAAAAATTTTTTTTTTTCGGAGATTTTTATGTACGTGCGGGCGGGTGATTTTTATTTTTTTTTCTCGGGAATGAAATTATTGATGCGGTAGTTCCGACGAACGACATATCAATTTGGTATGGCCTAAAGGCCACAGTAATGATCCAATCATTATGAAGCTTGGTCAGAATATTTGTCTTGACCATTTCTAGGTAAAGTTTGAATCTGGGTCATGTGGGGTCAAAAACTAGGTCACCAGGTCAAATCAAAGGAAAAGCTTGTGAACACTCTAGAGGCCACAGTTGTTACTCAATCTTCATTAAACTTGGTTAGAATATTTGTTTTGATGATCTCTAGGTCAAGTTTGAAACTGGGTCATGTGAGGTCAAAAACTAGGTCAGATAATAGGAAAAGCTTGTGAACACTCTAGAGGCACAGTTTTGACCCATTCTTAATGAAACTTGATCAGAATGTTTGTCTTGATGATCTCTAGGTCAAATTTGAATCTGGGTCATGTGGGGTCAAAAATTAAGTCACCAGGTCAAATCTAAGAATAAGCTTGTTTACACCCTAAGGGAAACATTTTTTACACTATCTTCATAGAACTTGTTTAGAATATTTGTTGTCATGAATTCTTGGACGATTTTAAATCTTGGTCACTTGGGGTCAAAATTTAGAACACTAGGTCAAATCAAAGGAAAAGCTTGTATACACTCTAGAGGCAACTTTTTTGCTCTATTATCTTCCCGTAACTTTGTCAGAATGTTTGTTTTCAAAATGTTCAAATCTGGGTCATGTGGGGTAAAAAAACTAGGTCAAATCAAAGAAAATGCTTGTTTACACTCAAGAGGCCACGTTTTTTGGTCCAATCTTAATGAAAATTGGTCAGAATATTTGTCTCGATGAAATCACTAGGTAAAACATGTTTACGCCATTATGGTGTGTTACTCAGGTGAGCAACCTAGGGCCATCTTGGCCCTCTTGTTTTTAATACCTGGGCTTGAGAAAGACATGTCGGCATTGAAAAAATATTTGCACTCCGAATAAACACAAACCCCACAGGGATCTGTACCAGAGCAAGGGTATATGGAGATTCAATATGGAGATTTAAAAGGTCCTTTTTGATGTTGTAAAAAAGTGTCAGGATATATGCCTCAGATGTCAGATATTTCTGTATTTGAGAGCTGCATACCTAGACATTTCAGAAATATTTTCAAAATTAATTTTGTGTAATAAATGTTGATTCTACTGAAGCGGGGGAAAAGGCCACCACACTCTAATATGTTTTATTACGTTACAGCAGCTGTGGAAAGGATATAGAGGTAAATTTAAAGGTGCAAAATAAAGACAAATGAATAGACATAAATCTTAAAACAAGAGATCACAGAGTGATCTTGGCGCCCACCAATGTGCCATTTTGGAGTGTTCCAAATTTCAAGACTTACTGACTAGCTCAAGGTCAAATTTCATTTCCGTACACAACACTGTGCATGTGGTCCAAATTCGAAAGCTGTAGCTTGGGAAATGTGAAAGTAGGTCACTAGATCAATCTTAAGGTCAAAGTTTAATTTGGTACACAAAACTATGCAAGTGGTCCAAATTTGAAGGCTTCGCTTGAGAAATGTGTAAGTAGGTCACTAGGTCAAAATCAAGGGTCAAATTTCACTTCAGAACACAAATCTATGCATGTGGTCCAAATCTGAAGCCTGTATCTTCAAAAATGTGAAAGTAGGTCACTAGGTCAATGTCAAGGTCAAAGTTTGTTTCGGTACACAATCCTATGCATGTGGTCTAAATTTGAAACCTGTAGCTACAGAAATGTGAAAGTAGGTCACTAGGTCAATCTTAAGGTCAAAGTTCATTTCGGTACACAAAACTATGCATGTGGTCCAAATTTGAAGGCTGTAGCTTGAGAAATGTGAAAGTAGGTCACTAGGTCAAAATTAAGGTCAAATTTTATTTCAGAATATAGAACTATGCATGTGGTCCAAATTTGAAGCTTGTACCTTCAAAAATGTGAAAGTAGGTCACTAGGTCAATGTAAAGGTCAAAGTTTGTTTCGGTACATAAAACCATGCATGTGGTCCAAATTTGAAGGCTGTAGCTTGAGAAATGAGAAAGTAGGTCACTGGGTCAAAATCAAGGTCAAATTTCATTTCGGAACACAAAACTATGCATGTGGTCCAAATTTGAAGACTGTACCTTCAAAAATGTGAAAGTAGGTCACTAGGTCAAAATCAATGTTCAATTTCATTTTGAAACACGGAACTATGCATATGGCCAAATTTGATACCTGTACCTTCAAAAATGTGGAAGTAGGTCACTAGGTCAAAATCAAGGTCAAAGTTTTTTCAAGTGCACAAAACTATGCATGTGGTCCAAATTTGAACACTGTAGCTACAGAAATGTGAAAGTAGGTCACTAGGTCAAAATCAAGGTCAACTCATGTCAAGGTTCATCTTGCCACTCAAAAATATACATGTCCAAATTTTAATGTTGTAGTTATTGACAAGAAGATTTTAAAAGCTTTTCCCTATATAAGTCTATATGAACCATGTGACCCCCAGGGCGGGGCCATATTTGACCCTAGGGGGATAATTCGAACAAACTTGGTAGAGAACCACTAGATGATGCTACATTACAAGTATCAAAGCCCTAGGCTTTGTGGTTTGGACAAGAAGATTTTCAAAGTTTTTCCCTATATAAGTCTATGTAAACCATATGACCCCCAGGGTGGGGCCATATTTGACCCTAGGGGTATAATTTGAATAATCTTAGTTGAAGACCACTAGATGATGTCACATACAAAATATCAAAGCCCTAGGCCCTGTAGTTTTGGACAAGAGGTTTTTCAAAGTTTTTCCCTATACAACTCTATATAAATCATGTGACCCCCAGGGCAGGGCCATATTTGACCCCAGAGAAATAATTTGAATCATCTTGGTAGAGGACCACTAGATAATGCTTCATACCAAATATCAAAGCCCTAGGCTCTGTGGTTTTGGACAAGAAGGTTTTCAAAGTTTTTCCCTATATAAATCTATGTAAATTATAGAAATAAACAAAGGGCCATAACTCACTCATAAATTGTTGAACCAGTCTGATTTTCAGGGGGACACAACTAGGGTACCAATACATCATTCTGACAAAGTTTGGTCAAAATCCCCCCAGTAGTTTCTGAGGAGATGCGATAACGAGAAATTGTTAACGGACGGACGGACGGACGGACGGACGGAATGACAGACGGACGGACCACGGACGCAGAGTGATTTGAATAGCCCACCATCTGATGATGGTGGGCTAAAAAGACTACACATTTTGAAATATAACGCTAGCTGTGCAATATTCCCTTGAAATCAACACATGTACAGAGAAACAAAATGATTGTTTCTGTATTTTCTTAGACTGACATGGGGGTCATTTTGTCCTACTTTCGTGTTAATCGCTTTTCCGTAATCAGTCGGAAATTCTTCGGGATCACGTGATTTTAAAATTGTTTCAAACAAATATCCATTTAAGACGCGCAACAAAATAACTGTATTTCCATGATGGTAGTTATGCATGACTTAAACGAAAAATATGAGATGTACAAAATTTAAATATAAAATTGAGTGACATATATTAGGCCAAGACAATGTGTTTAATGTCTAAAATCTTATTAAATTAATGTAGCCATGTGTACATAAATAAGTGTATTTAGGTAAATTTCAATCATATATGTAACTTTGTTTCTGCAGTGTAAGACAGTTACTCATTTATATTCTTAAAATTATACTGAAAAGAGATTAACTGAAAAAGTTTACAGACGAAGTTGTAAAAACACTTTTATTCGGGAAGGGCCTGAATTGTCCTTATGAAAACTTGTAGTATAGCTGTATATTACCTGTATTATAAGAATGACTTTCATGAAGTTTTTGTGAGTTACAAAATTGTTGAATTCCATGTGCTAAGTTTGTAAAAATCACATTATCGTTTGGGCATATGATATATTTTGCATCTATTTATAAATTATAGCCTCGTTTCGGAAGATTTTTCCGAAAAAGTCCGAAGATGCTCGACGGGTTCGTAAGTAGTCATAAAGCATACTTTCGGTTTGACATAGGCAACATTTTTTGTTTATTTGTTAGTTATTCTTGAACATATTCATGACTATTTGGTCAGAACCGATGCAGTGGGCCATATCAGAGCTCCAGATAAGCTGCGTATTTGCGTATATATGCAATTAAAATTGCAGAAAACCCAATTGAATTCATACAGTGTGCGTACTGAAACGCAAGTAAAATTCCTAATACCCAATTCGTAAAAAATAGCTTGCGTATTGCATTTTCCTTATAACTAGAACGGGTACGAGATTTAAGCTAGATTTGACTGACTGGTTATACGTTACCGCAGAACAGGTTGCAATTTATCGGAAAAATCACAGGACCATTCAGTCGGCTGATCGGTGTTATTTGGACGCTTTGTAAACAAAATGTAGAGGTTGCAGGAAAAAACATTGTTGCAGCACAAACAAACAAATTAGTGGGATATTTTGCTGTTCAACAATGACAGTTATCTGTTTGTGACGATGTAGTGTCACCAGTACTGGATGACATCTTTTGGGAGAATGCATATTGCGGTGACCACATCGTTCGGGATATTGTGGATGAACTGATCTCCGACTGCATTAAAAGTGAAAAAGAAAACAACAGTATGAAACATTCATTACAATTTTAAATGCATTTTTGTATTAAACATTGAAGGGTGCCATTAAAATACTTAGTCCTGTTTAATTATATATACCATGTATATTGTAAGCAAAAAAATACTCAATTGTTAGTGCGAGATTGGTAAAATACCCAACTGGTTTTAGCAAATACCCAATTACTTCTGAAAAGGCTGGGTAATGATATTATTTTTACCCAATTCAAATTTCCAATACCCAATTCAGACAAAAAGTGATGGGTAAATACCCAATTGCACCAAAAGCTTATCTGGAGCTCTGCCATATTTTCAGTAAATAGGAAGTCTCAGCTACAAACTCTGGTTTTCATATAATACTCGTTCGGGTTTTAGTAATGGACCTTTATAATTCTTTTTCATTACATGTTAGCTTTTTCTCCTGAAAACTCAAAATTTCCTTTTTCTTTACCTACTATAATTAGTACAGACTGTGAGTGTCTAAGCAATGACTGCAAGTGTCTAAGTACATCTGCCACTGTCTAAGTACAGACTGTTAGTTTTCTAGTACATCTACGAGTGTCCTAGTACAGACTGTTAGTGTCTTTTTACTGGCTGCGAGTGTCTTAGTACATCTGCAAGTGTCTCATGTCTGTGTACTGGCTGCAAGTGTCTTAGTACATCTGAGAGTCTCTTAGTACAGACTTTGAGTGTCTATGTACTGGTTGCGAGTGTCTAAGTACACCTGCAAGTGTCTCAGTACAAACTATGAGTGTCTATGTACTGACTGTGAGTGTCCAAGTACAGACTGTGAGTGACAAAGTACAGACTGCAAGTGTCAAAGTACAGACTGTGAGTGTCCAAGTACAGGATGTGAGTGTCTCAGTACAGGCTGTGAGTTTCTCAGGACAGACTGTGAGTTTCTAAGTAATGGCTGCGAGTGCCTAAGTACAGGCTGCAAGTGTCTCAGTACAAACTATGAGTGTCTATGTACTGACTGCGAGTGTCTCAGTACAGACTGTCAGTGACAAAGTACTGGCTGCAAGTGTCAAAGTACAGACAGTGAGTGTCCAAGTACAGGATGTAAGTGTCTCAGTACAGGCTGTGAGTTTCTTAGGACAGACTGTGAGTTTCTAAGTAATGACTGCGAGTGCCTAAGTACAGGCTGCAAGTGTCTCAGTATAGACGGCAAGTGTTTAAGTACAGGTTGCAAGTGTCTCAGTATAGACTGCCAGTGTTGAAGTACATGCTGCAAGTGTCTCAGTATAGACTGTGAGTGACAATGTACAGGCTGCAATGTACAGGCTGCAAGTGTCTCAGTATAGACTGCGAGAGTTTAAGTACAGGCTGCAAGTGTCTAAATACAGGCTGCAAGTGTCTCAGTATAGACTGTGAGTGACAATGTACAGGCTGCAAGTGTCTAAATACAGGCTGCAAGTGTCTCAGTATAGACTGTGAGGGTTTAAGTACAGGCTGCAAGTGTCTAAATACAGGCTGCAAGTGTCTCAGTATAGACTGCAAGTGTTTAAGTACAGGCTGCAAGTGTCTAAATACAGGCTGCAAGTGTCTCAGTATAGACTGCGAGGGTTTAAGTACAGGCTGCAAGTGTCTAAATACAGGCTGCAAGTGTCTCAGTATAGACTGCGAGGGTTGAAGTACAGGCTGCAAGTGTCTCAGTATAGACTGCGAGTATTTAAGTACATGCTGTAAGTGTCTCAGTATAGACTGTGAGTGTTTAAGTACAGGCTGTAAGACTTAATACAGGCTGCAAGAGTCTCAATACAGACAGCGAGTGTTTAAGTACAGGCTGTAATTGTCTCAGTGCAGACTGCGAGTGTTTAAGTACAGGCTGCCAGTGTCTCAGTATAGACTACCAGTGCTGAAGTACAGGCTGCAAGTGTCTCAGTATAGACTGCGAGTGTTTTTTATTACATGCTGTAAGTGTCTCAGTATAGACTGCGATTGTTTAAGTACAGGCTGTATTAATACAGGCTGCAAGTGTCTAAATACAGGCTGCAAGTGTCTCAGTATAGACTGCGAGGGTTGAAGTACAGGCTGCAAGTGTCTCAGTATAGACTGCGAGTATTTAAGTACATGCTGTAAGTGTCTCAGTATAGACTGTGAGTGTTTAAGTACAGGCTGTAAGACTTAATACAGGCTGCAAGAGTCTCAAAACAGACAGCGAGTGTTTAAGTACAGGCTGTAATTGTCTCAGTACAGACTGCGAGTGTTTAAGTACAGGCTGCCAGTGTCTCAGTATAGACTACCAGTGCTGAAGAACAGGCTGTAAGTGTCTCAGTATAGACTGCGAGTGTTTTTTATTACATGCTGTAAGTGTCTCAGTATAGACTGCGATTGTTTAAGTACAGGCTGTATTAATACAGGCTGCAAGTGTCTCAATACAGACTGCGAGTGTTTAAGTACAGGCTGTTAGTGCCTAAGTATAGGCTGCAAATGTCTCAGTATAGACTGCGAGTGTTTAATTACATGCTGTAAGTGTCTCAGTATAGACTGCGATTGTTTAAAGTACAGGCTGTATTAATACAGGCTGCAAGTGTCTCAATACAGACTGTGAGTGTTTAAGTACAGGCTGTAAGTGCCTAAGTACAGGCTGCAAGTGTCTCAGTATAGACTGCGAGTGTTTAATTACATGCTGTAAGTGTCTCAGTATAGACTGCGATTGTTTAAGTACAGGCTGTATTAATACAGGCTGCAAGTGTCTCAATACAGACTGCAAGTGTTTAAGTACAGGCTGTAAGTGTCTAAGTATAGGCTGCAAATGTCTCAGTATAGACTGCGAGTGTTTAAGTACAGGCTGTAAGACTTAATACAGGCTGCAAGTGTCTCAATACAGACAGCGAGTGTTTAAGTACAGGCTGTAATTGTCTCAGTGTAGACTGAGAGTGTTT
Source organism: Mercenaria mercenaria (assembly GCF_021730395.1). Lineage (NCBI taxonomy): Eukaryota > Metazoa > Mollusca > Bivalvia > Venerida > Veneridae > Mercenaria > Mercenaria mercenaria. Next base: position 53,916,338 of record NC_069371.1, read on the forward strand.
AATTACATGCTGTAAGTGTCTCAGTATAGACTGCGAGTGTTTAAGTACAGGCTGTAAGTGTCTCAGTATAGACTGCAAGTTTTTAAGTACAGGCTGCAAGTGTCTAAGTATAGGCTGCAGATGTCTCAGTATAGACTGTGAGTGTTTAAGTACAGGCTGTAAGTGTCTAAGTACAGACTTCTTGTATATATATTTCTTTGTCTTATTTCTTGACTGGATCATATTATGTATGTCAATTTTGATTGCTATTTTGTGGCACACAGAAAAAAAACATTCTAAATATATATTACATGGTGTGTTTTTTTCTGAATTTAAAAATGTTAGATACAATGTACAAATTTCATATTCCTCTAGTCTATGCTCCCATCATCTGACTAACACTAAATTTCAAAAAGAAACCAAACAAGAGGGTCATGATGACCCTGGATCGCTCACCAGAGTAATATGAGCTACATGTTTCAAATGTCAAACTGATGATTTTTAGAAATTTTTTGGAAAATTTTCCGATGTACAATCAAGTAACCCCTGGGGCGGGGCCAATTTTACCCCGGGGGTCATGATTTGAACAAAGTTTGTAGAAGTCTATTAGGCAATGTTACATATCGAATATCTAAGATCTAGGCCTTCTGGTTTATTTTAAGCAAATTTATGAAGATTTCCCTATGTACAATCAAGTAACCCCTGGGGCTGGGTCAATTTGACCCCGGGGGGTCAAGATTTGAACAAATTTTGTAGAGGTCCACTAGGCAATGCTACATTTCAAATATCTAAGCTCTAGGCCTTCTGGTTTATTTTTAGAAAATTTTGAAGATTTTTCTATGTACAATTAAGTAACCCCATGGGGCGGGGCCAATTTGACCCTGGGGGTCATGATTTGAAGAAATTTTGTAGAAGTCTATTAGGCAATGCTACATGTCAATATCTAAGATCTAGGCCTTCTGGTTTATTTTTAGAAATTTTTTGAAGATTTTCCTATGTAAAATCAAGTGACCCCTGGGGCGGGGTCAATTTTGACCCTGGGGGTCATGATTTGAACAAATGTTGTAGAGGTCCACTAGGCAATGCTACATGTGAAATATCTAAGCTCTAGGCCTTCTGGTTTATTTTAAGAAAATTTTTGAAGATTTTCATATGTAAAATCCAGTGACACCTAGGGCGGGGTCAATTTTGACCCCGGGGTCATGATTTGAATAATTTTAGTAGAGGTCCACTAGGCAATGCTACATGTCAAATATCTAAGCTCTAGGCCTTCTGGTTTATTTTAAGAAAATTTTTGAAGATTTTCATATGTAAAATCCAGTGACACCTAGGGCGGGGTCAATTTTGACCCCGGGGTCATGATTTGAATAATTTTAGTAGAGGTCCACTAGGCAATGCTACATGTCAAATATCTAAGCTCTAGGCCTTCTGCTTTTTGAGAAGAAGATTTTTTAAGATTTTCCCATGTAAAATCAAGTGATCCCTGGGGCGGGGTCAATTTTGACCCCGGGGGTCATGATTTGAACAAATTTTGTAGAGGTCCACTAGGCAATGCTACACGTGAAATATCTAAGCTCTAGGCCTTCTGGTTTATTTTTAGGAATTTTTTGAAGATTTTCATATGTAAAATCAAGTGACCCCTGGGGCGGGGTCAATTTTGACCCCAGGGTCGTGCTTTGAACAACTTTAGTAGAGGTCCACTAGGCAATGCTACATGTCAAATATCTAAGGTCTAGGGCTTCTGGTTTTTGAGAAGAAGATTTTTTAAGATTTTTCTATGTAAAATCAAGTGACCCCTGGGGCGGGGTCAATTTTGACCCCGGGGTCATGATTTGAACAAACTTGGTAGAGATCCACTAGGCAATGCTTCACACCAAATATCTAAGCTCTAGGGCTTCTGGTTTTTGAGAAGAAGATTTTTAAAGTTTTTCCTTTCGGTTGCCATGGCAACCAGAGTTCTGCATGGAATTCAATTCTTTGAACAATTTTTAAAGAGGACCATCCATGGAACATCCCTGTGAAGTTTCATCAAAATTGGCCTGGTGGTTTAGGAGGAGATGTTGTTTAAAGGAAAGTGTGGACGGACGGACGGACGACGGACGGACGGACGGACGGACGGACGGACGGACGGACGCCGGACGGTGAGCGATCACAATATCTCACCCCGAGCACTTTGTGCTCAGGTGAGCTAAAAAAAAACAACCTGGTTAAAAGCCAATATAATGTTTTATTCTGTAAGATGATCCATCTTTAATGAGAATAGTATGGTGGAAAATTCTTTCAAAAGACCCGATAAACAGAATGTGTAAATAAAACTTGGTAGAAACAATAAAAGGTAATGATGTGAATTAGAGCGATGCCAATATAATTGGTTATGTATGGAACAGACTGATAACAGGTGCTTTTTTCTTATAACAACAAACAGCAACCAACATAATTCTAACAACAGACAGGTATCAAAGAGATTAAACACTTTATGTTAGTCTGGTTTCCCACAACCTGTAATCTTTTTTAAATTTATTTCTATTTTTCTTTCTTTCTGTTTTTTAACTTTCAAATTCTCAGCAAAATTTTCTTTAGGCCTTACCAAATTAAAAAGTTGTTCAATCGGATTTGCTGCTCGTATATTTTCAGAAACACAAAAAGATATTAGTTTTTTTAGTTTTTTTTGGCCGGTGCTTGCCCCATTGAAAAAATCAAGCCAAAATTTGTTGGTGTGCTACATTTTACGGACATAACAGTGTACAAATGCTTATAATTCCAGTCCCAGGTTGTTCTAAAATGGACTTTAATCACAATAAATACATACTACGTACACACATTGTCTATAACATATCATGATACTTATATTTAGTTGCATTGAAGTTATTTCCCCTTATGCAGTTATGCTGTTTTCTTCGAATGAATTACCTACAAACGCACTATATCTTGTCTGAAGCTTACGTAGTTACGAATATATGACAAATAAAGTAGACCCAATGAGAAACAAAATTTGATCAATTTCTCTCTCCATGCTGAAACACAGTTGACCACCTTTTCCCATTCAGTATACTAAAATACATCAATATTGGTTTACAATTTTATTTGCTTTCCCTAAATTCTTAGAAAGAAAAGTTTTAAAGTATTGTCTCTAGCCGTAACATGCCAAGATACAACTGCAACAATACGAAATGTTAATTCCAGTCTGTAGTCACAATAGTGCAAACCAGAGGCTGTTCCACCAAAGTCAATCAGCTGACTACAGGATTTAGACTGCCTGACTACACGGGTAGAATGTCTGACTAAAAGGGTAGAGTTTGACTACAGTGTTGAACATCTGACTACTGGGAAAGAGCGAGACTACGGATTTGAACTTCTGACTACAGGGATAGAATGCGACTACAGGGGTTGAGCATCTGACTACAGGGGTAGACTGTGACTACAAAGGCTGAGCATCTCATTAAAGGGGTAGACGTGACTACAGGGGTTGAGCATCTGACTATGGGGTAGACCTTGACCAGAGGGGTTGAGCATCTGACTACAGGGGTAGACCATGACCAGAGGGGTTGAGCATCTGACTAAAGGGTTAAACTGGGACTACAGGGCTTGATCATCTGACTACACAGGTAGAGCACTTGACTACAGGGGTAGACCCGGACTACAGGGTTTGAGCATCTGACTACAGGGGTAGACCCGGACTACAGGGTTTGAGCACATGACTACATGGGTAGACCATGACTACAGGGGAAGTGGGTCTGACTTCAGGAGTAAACCATGACTACAAAGGCTGAGCATCTCACCAAAGGGGTAGACCATTACCACAGGGGTTGAGCACCTGACAACAGGGGTAGACTGTGACTACAGATGAAGTGGGTCTGACTACAGGGGTAAACTGTGACTACATGCAAAGTGGGTCTGACTACAGGGGTAGAATGTGACTACAGGCATAGTGGGTCTGACTACAGGGCTAATACAGCTGACTATATATAGACAAGTTCAAACTAACAGAAATCACAAATGTTGGGTATGTATGGTATTTTTCTTCTGTTGAATTTCTGTTGTCATTACTAAATGGTATTTTTTCCATAAAATACTGATTATCTTGTCAGTGAATTGTGTAGAGAATCATGACCTTGGGTATCTGAAACAAACACCTGGCACTTGTTGATAGAGCCTGGCAGATATGGTTGTTGATAGAGCAGCACTGTAATTTCCTCCTAAACCTGCCCCTCACCCTCACTTGTAAGTAAATATTAACTTTTTTATCACATGTTTTTACCTTCAAAATTACAAGTACAATGATTTTAGTTATATAACAAGCAGCTAACACCGGACGGCGTTTTGGCCAGGTTTTCCGAATAGGTGATAATGTGTTAAAGTTCTAATAAAGGCATACAATAAATAACCCCCAAATTAACAAGTGAATGAAGTATTGCCATGCAATACAAAGTCCCCTACTGGAAGGCACCTAATTTTCTCTACTGCAGTATAACATAATGAACTGATATCTGTCAATGATGTATAAACAATATTGTACTATATATACAATATGTTATAACAACACACTTGGATTAAAATGTGCATATATAAAAACCCACAGTTGTTTTCATATTGAAATGTTTTTGCCGATTATAAAAAAGTTATCATACAAGTTATTTATAGTACCAACAAAAGGAAATTAATCTTTAAAAAAAAAAAAGAAAAAAATCTATATAATATAAGTCCACAAGAAACTCTTTACCAGGTAGAGATAGGTCAAAATACACCTAAAAATTGGATGTAACATGCATGTTGTACCACAGAAAAGTGGTCTCGATTTTTGTCTACGGCCAATAATAAAAAAGTTACAATAAAATCTATTTAAAGTCATTCTTGAATTTGACCTTTGACCTCTAAATATGACCTTGACCTTAGACCTAGGGACCTGGTTCTTGCGCATGACAATCCGTCTTATGTTGGTGAACATTTGTGCCAAGTTTCATCAAAATCCTTACATGCATGAAGAAGAAATGCTCCAGACAAAGTCATTCTTGTGTCTGACCTTTGGTCTCAAGTGTGACCTTGACATTACACCCTGGGCTTGGGTTTTGCGCATAACATGTTGTCTCATCCAGGGAAATATTTGTGCCAACTGATATCTAAATCCTGTTTTGCATGACAAAGTTATAGACTGGACAGGAAAAAAACCCTACTGACCTTTGATCTCAAAGTGTGACCTTGACCTTTAAGCTAGGGTACTGGGTGTTGCACATGACACGTCATCTCATCATGGGGAACATTTATGCCAAGCAATATTGTAATCCCTTGATGGATGACAGAGTTCTGGATCGGACAGGAAAAAAACCTTATTGACCTTTGACCTCCAATTGTGACCTTGACCTTTGAGCTAAGGGTCCGGGATTTGCGCATGACACGTCGCCTCATCATGGGGAACATTTGTGCCAAGTAATATTAAAATCCCTTACTGAATGTCAGAGTTATGGACCGGACACGAAACAGACCCTGTTCATGCTATGTTAACATTTGACTGCTAAGTGTGACCTTGACCTTTGAGCTAGGGGTCTGAAAGTTGTGCATGACACAGCGTCTTATTATGAGGTACATTTGTGCCAAGTAATATTAAAATCCCTTCATGGATGGCAGAGTTATGGACCGGACAGGAAAAAACCCCTGTTGACCTTTGACCTCCAATTGTGACCTTGACCTTTGAGCTAGGGGTCCGGGTTTTGCGCACGACATGTCGTCTCATCCTGGGGAACACTTGTGCCAAGTAATATTAAAATCCCTTCATGGATGGGAGAGTTATGGACTGGACAGGAAAAAAGCCCTGTTGACCTTTGACCTCCAATTGTGACCTTTACCTTTGAGCTAGGGGTCCGGGTTTTGCGCATGACACGTCGTCTAATCATGGGGAACATTTGTGCCATGTAATATTAAAATCCCTTCATGGATGACAGAGTTATGGACCGGACACGAAATTGCGGACGGACGGACGGAATGATGGAAAAGTGCATTCCTATAGTCCCCGAAACTGGTTTTCAACCAGTAGGGGACTAATAAGCACTATTGAAGGAAAACGGAAAAAAAGAAATGGACAGGTAGACAATGAAATTAAAGAAATAAATTTGTGTAAAAAAATCAAAGTAAGAAAAACACCATTTTCAATGTTTATATCCCTGTTACCGTGACCTTCGATCCAAAAATCAATAGGGGTCATGTACACATCAAGATCAACATACCTATGAAGTTTCAAGGTCCTAGGTGCAATATTTGTCCAGATATTGAGGAGAAACTATTTTCAATGGTCTGTGACCTTGACCTTCAAACCCAGTGACCCCATTCTCACTTTGGACCAACTAGGGTAATAGGGGATCATTCTGACCAAGTTTCTTGAAGTTTGGAAGAGTAGTTGTTGAGAAAAATGAATGAACAAAAAGGTTAACATAAGACTCATTATTCCATCCATCTGCCCGTATCCGCCCGGACAGACCTAATCTACAAGCCGGATTTTTCTTCGAAAACCAGGCCCAAAACGGCATGTTCTAATCTCTGGCCTGGCCTGGCCTGGCCTGGCCCGATGAGCCCAATTTTCGACTGGGCCGGGCCAGGCCAGGCCAGGCCAGGCCAGATTTTATTTTACATAGAGAAATGAATGGCATAAAATCTAAATATACAATTACAGTAGCAGGCAGTATTAACCTGTATTGTTTACTTGCTGCATGTCGAACAAAATGAGAAACCAGTCCTTTGGAGAATCATTAATTAGCCGTCATTCATCTTATTTGAAATACAGATTTGCACTGAAGAAAATGGTGTAACTAAATGATAACTACCCATTTTTTCTGTGATCAAATTATTTAAAGTCAACTTTAACACTTGGTTTTGAAACTAATGGCTAATTTCATTGATAAGTTTACCTGCTGCAATATAACTGAATACTTGCATGCAGTGAATGCATCTCTTTGGGAATTGTAATTACAAGTTGTGTCCCTACTATCCTTAGCTGACCTTTTAACTGTTCAGTTGAACTTTTAATGTGTGTTTGGTTTAGTTAAGCTGATGTTCAATTTACAGGAGAGTAATAAAAATAATATTCATTGTGGGACCTCTAACTCATTGTCAGGGTGTTGGCATTTTAGATTATTGATATTTTTCTTGCACAAAAAAATAATGGTGCATTGTGTTTATGTTGTTTCTAAGTGATATATTTAATGCTAAAAGATACTCTTGAGCCTGTTTCACAAAACTTTGTAGGATTTTTTCCCACATACTTAGATCAATATAAAAACAATCTTACAAAAATATTCAGTATGTGTATAACCTAAACTACAAATTTATTTATCGCTTCCCCGCACCATACTATCCCAGATTCTAGAACGGAGGTAGCATTATTTTAGAAATTGAAAGTTGTTATCCGTTAGTATTGACAGGTGCCACTCATTAATCTTAGCCAATATTTTCGGGAGTTTTCTTTACTTTACACCATATTTGTAACCTGAAAATATCTAAATTGACCAAAATAACATGCAAAGTTTACCAATGGCACAGTGGCGTAGTGATAAGTTCTCCGACTTTCACACATGTTACCGTGGGTTCGATTTCAATTCAGATTGTTTTCATTAAATCAATATAATGTCATTTTATTGATACTGTTTTATTCTTACAACATTTTATGGTAATATATATAACTTATATGTAGAAGAATGTCAAATACTTGTGTATTTCTTTCAATAAATGAACAATAAATCACGATAAGTGACAATTTTCCAGCATTCTAAGTTTACAGATGAAGTTTTAAAAAAATGATAATGAAAATGGTGAAACAGGTGTTTCGAACTTACAGTCCCGAGATTGGTAGCTGAACGTTTTGTCAGCACAACTATATCTGCATGTACGACCTGGCGGTAAAGAAATGTTTATATTTTATTTGGTTTTCAATATTTATATTTTTATTTATGTTTGGGCACCGAAATTTTTTTTTACGGAAGCATACGGAATATTATTATTACTAGTTCAATAATTTCTGACAATACTAAATAATCCTCCATAGACAAAATAAAAAAAATTAGTTAGGTTATTCAATCGGGGGGGGGGGGGGGGGGGGGGAGAAAACCAAACCACCAGCCAAGAGTCAATTGAGGTGGAGATCCCCTGATAATAGTCATAATAATTAATCAGGCATCACCTTTAAATTAGACATAATAGTTATGTTAGCTACAGGCTTATTCCCAGGTGTATAATTTTACAGAGTGCGAATTCAAAATGTATTTATGCAAATTGTGGTGTCAGGAGCTTTTCTCCCGAATCTGACAATGGCATATTTTCGTATCGGCCAGTATTCGAACACCATTCCAATGAATTGACACACTGTAAGACCATACCTGCGCATGCAAATGGTGTAGAAATGAATTGCACTTATTCCCATACACCAAAGAATTACGAAAAACACAGTAAAAAGTTAAAACACGACTATTTTAGAAGGTGGTGGCGCTATCACTCAAGTGGTGGCGCTATACAGTAGTGGTGGCGCTGTTGTATATGATTAGTGGTTTTTATATATTTAATTTTTATATATGAAAATGTCTGTCCGCAAGCCAAGGAAATTTTTACAATAATCGATGTTATCAACCTATCCCACACTATACCCAAATTACGTTACTCAACAAACTACATGTAGTAACCTCTACATGATCGCAAAATAATCTACATGTATATGGATTGAGATTTTATATCTAAGCTTTATTGATTAATCATATTTAATCTATTGGAATTGAAAATGTACTGTACTCACTTTTCAGAAAGAATTGTGAAAGTAAGGTCTTTTGTTTACAATGACATGCAAACGACGAATAAAAACAAAGGGAAGTAACTTTCAGAATCTTAATATAAAAAATAAATTCTACACTATCTTCAACTTATTTCCTGGACACAAATCTTTGTTTGAAATTAAGGTATTGCTACTATTTTTCTTGACCTGAATTTACTTACGTTTGTATTTAAGTACAATATTTAAAGGTTAGAAATAATTCTACATTAACACTTTAAACTAAGGAAAATATTCACTTTGACTACAAGAGTCCCAAGGGTCTGAGTATTTTGTTCTTTTTTTTTCTTGGATAGAGAATGTTTCATAAAGGTAAATTAACTATATATTTGAGAGAGAAATTTGGTTAGGAATATTTTTCTAATTCAAACGTTAAAACTGATTTATCCTGGACACAAATCTTTGTTTGAAATAAATGGCTACCGAGGCGGTGTTTCATAAGGGTAAATAACCTATGATCGTGTTTTTCATTCTTTAATAACATAATTCCTTGCAAGAAAATTATCAATTAGAGAATATTAGTGTTTGTTTTGGTCCGGATGCGTCAGCAGTTCGTATTATTGAATGCCGTAACAGCGCCACCACTACTGTATAGCGCCAACACTAGAGTTATAGCGCCACCACTTTTAAAAATCCTGGTATATTTCTTCTAACTCTAATTCTGTTATTCATGGTGTGTGCGTATATAATTATTTATCATTTCTACACCATTTGCATGCGCAGGTATGTTCTTACAGTGTGTCTATTTATCGGAAATGTGTTCGAATACTGGCCGATATGAAAATGTGCCACTGTCAGATTCGGGAGAAAAGCTCCTGACACCACAATTTGCATATTATTTTAATGAAATTACAGCCAACCTGTAGTTGATGTGTTGTTACAGGGAACTACATTCTCCGATTTTCGAAAAAAGTTCTATCAATAAAAATATAAGATAAAATGTAAAATTTACTCACTTGTTTACAAGTAGAAACGGGGGATAGCTGCACCACGGAAATGTCGATAGCTCTTTTCTTTATCACCACAATTTGGTGGTGGCGCTAGCGTTTAGTAGCTGTGAAATTACAGTCTCATGTTTTATGTGAAACTCCACAAACTCAATGATCAAGGCATAATCAATTATAATTCAATAATGACTTGTTAAAAAGCATTAATTTCACCAAAATATTTTGTTAAGTGTGCTAGAACATAAAATTCACTGCTTGTACAAATATTGGAAAGACACATGCTGACAGAACACCTTGCAACATCATCTGGGTATTATATGAAACAGCTAGCTTACCACATTATTTTGAACAATAATGTTATTTCAGAAAAAACCATAACACAGTATTAATTTCCAATTACCTCACAACATAATGTAGATTAGCAACAAACTTGGAACATGATGTTGACCAATCAACATGCATCATGACATTGATTTGCAACAAACATGCAACATGATACTGAGTGACCAACAAACTTGCAACATGATGTTGATTACCACTAAACTCCTAGCATGATGCTGAAAAACAAACTCCCAACATGATGTTGAATATACCAATAAACTCGCAACATGAATATCATGACAAATTTACATGTCCTGATGTTGAGAGAACATCTTGCATTGGGTATTTCAAGAACTGACAACATGATGACTTGATTACTAACAAACTCCTTTCATGATGCTGAACAACAAACTCCCAACATGATGTTGAATTATCAATAAACCTGCAACATGAATATCCTGACAATCTATTATCTCCTGGTACTGACAGAACATGATTATGACTAGGGAATATCATGGACAAAAACATAAAACTGACCAGTTAACTAGCAACACAATGTTGATGACCAATAAACATGATGTAGATATGATATAGATGGAGACATTTGTTAGAAAATGTAAACTGAAAACTTCCCGTCACATTACTGAGAGCTAAAACCTTGAAGAATGGGCAACAGATACATATTCTGGATCAGGCACTGAGGACATACACCATACTGCTGACAAAAATACTGTTTTACATGGGTGTTGCTTGCTATTGTTTTGATAGACCAATTTACTTGCCAAACTATTCAAATGGAATCTGAAATGAGATGGGAAAAAACTTATGATATTTGCAGATCTGTTATTTTTTAACTTTCATTACTGAATTTCTATTTAACGTATACAAATGATAAAGGCTTTCTTTTTAAGAAAATACATGTACCAAATAAAAATAAAACACAATATTGTTACTTTTTTTGCTTGTACTGATTTTGCTGAAACTTCTTTTTGTATTTTTGCCAAATTCGGAATTCTTAATTCTTGAGTAAAGTGGAAATATTTCAGGAGAATTTTGGTATTTGTAGTGGTCAGTCCAGTTCAAGATCACTACAAACTCATTAATCATTGATTGCTGACACAAAACCTATTAATTCTTCCCAGTCTGCTACCTAGGGCAGCCTTTATTTACACAAGGTTAATTATCTCCAGGATAAAATGTTAATTGGCAGCTATAACATAACATGAGTGTTTGTTTTTTTCTCACCAACCACTTTGTTTTTGAGAAGAGGGGCAGATGGTCTTGTACCAATGCTGGATTTTTCATAATTGTATAGCAACTTAAGCAAAGTTTTGATTTTCACTCTTGTAAAGACACCCTTAAAAAGCTGTAGTGATCATTTGTACATAATTCTATTAGTGACACGAAAACCATAATGTTACAAAAAAGAATTTACCGACTCACTTTTGTTTTCAGGGTTTCATTTTCTACTCATTCCAAACATATTCCAAGAATATAAAAGATAGTTATGAACTAATGGAGACCAGTCCCAAAGATATAACTGGTTCATTCTGACCTCAGTCTTGTTATTAATTTTAACAAATAAAGTGGCTGCATTTGTAGATAGCTGTCCAAAATCAGACTTACTCAGAGGATCACTTTAACAGCCCTTAAACTGTGGAAACTCTTCATTGTTTCAAAATTATCCAGCAAATTTATACAGGGATGATTGTAGGCCCATCTCTAAATAATACAATGACAGGCTCTCAATACCAAGGGAATATGTAACTGAACAATTAATTGATAATATGCTCCATCCAGCTGAAAGTGAGAACATTTATGTATTGATCCTGATATATAGTGCATTGCCATAGCCGAAATTTGGACCAACTTTTTTAGAATGATGCTTCGTCTAAAGTAGGCCATGATCACAGTGTAAAGACTCTCTGTACGCCCAAACGAAAGTCGCCAATAACTAGGCGTTCACTTTTGTTTTTCAAATTTTTGGAAGCTGTCGGTAGTGAGTATTTTTAAGTTTTTCTTTGGCTATTTGAAATAAATATTCTTGTTGTATATATTTTTCGATGTATGATAAATGTCTCTGCAATAAACTGCCATTAAATAGACATTAACACATGAAATTAAAACGTATTTTCACCCAAAACCCAGCAGGTCAAAGCAAAGACGATGCATTCAGGCTAAAAATGCCCATTATTTAGGAACTGCGAGTGAAATACATGTCAGAACCGCTTCTGAATGTTAAATTATAATTCCATGCAAATGAGTTTATACCTACAAATATGAATTTACAATCCTGAATAGTTTAAATATTGTTTAATTCAACATGCATCTGAATTATGCACTGACCACCTAGTCGCAAAACCTTATATAAAACTGTTCCACTATTCGCCAAAACACTGCACGCCTATTCAATAAAGAAATGACGACGTGTTTGGGCTTGTAGGCTCTATACACTGTACTTATTGAATTTATAAATATAAGTTTTGTATTGTATTTTACTTGCGACAGTGAAACAGTATTTATTGCTCTGTTTCACCAACGATGTCCTTGTCTTGGACAAGAAATAGAATCTGTGTACGTGTTTCCGTTAACATACGAGAAAAATATATATTTATTACGCTCAGCTTGACAGGACACTTTGTTTTTGTTTTTTTTTTCTTTGTATTTTCAGCTCGCCTATTCGGAGAATAGCGGTGCTATTCTACTCGCCCCGGTTTCGGTTAAAGTTAAGTTTTTCGGCAACCTTTTTTTCTGTCACATCATTCTTTTTTTGGTCTTACTTTTGCTTATACCTTACTGTAACTTCACATAAACATTGTGCAAACAAAGCCTTTTCATGCAGGGACTGCCCATTAAACCCAAGGTGAAGGTCACTCAAGGTGTTGCTCTTGAAATTATTTTTTGAGTTAAGTTCCGCCAACAGACAAACGCGCTGTCTACATGAAAACTTTGTACAATCAAAGTGTCCAAAACGAGTCCGCTCATCTATCTTCCAAGACGGTGGTTAGTTATAGGTGTAGAAGAACTGATGTAAACATTAGGAGCCAGGTCATTTTCATTTTGATTTGTAGCGATTACTGCAATAATTATTAATGCAAAAGAAAAATAACTGGATATTAGCTTCAATCTGCTTGATTTTGACTGATATCAGCGGTGACTTGGAGCCGGATATTAAAATAAACAGAAATTACCAATAACCACGCCGAATGATGATAAAGTTCCCAAGGTAAAGTCCGAACAAGTCTCTGAGATACCGGAAATGGATCAAACACTGAGTTGTGCCACGTAACGATTATATGAATGATGCGTTAGTGATTTATGTGTAAAGAATCTAGTCATTATTACAAAAAAATAATTTCAAACACTATGCAGGTTAGAGTTTATTAGTACGCATTTACCAAATTGAATTAGTCGCGCGGCTGTGCCGCTGTGCCGCGCTAGTCTAAATAGTTTGATAATTACTTACTAATAAACACTAACCTTTATGAAAAGTGGATTCGAAACTGCAGTTATAACATAATATTATAAACTGGTCCGTGACTGTTACGAAAACAAAAGAAATTATTACTATTACTTTTTAACTGTTGGTTATCATAAAACAAAGTCAGATTATTGAAATATATGAATGAAAAGAAGTTTTGAATAGGCGTACAGTTTTTCGACTAAGCGTTCAGTCTGGAGTTTAGAAATTGCGATTAGTGGGCCAGTAATGTATCGACTAATGGGACAGTGTAATCGGCATATATGTCTCAGAAAAACACATTTTCCTAAAAACGCATTGTTTACCATAGAGCCATGCTAGTATTTATCGATGCGTAAGATATTTATCTACGAAGTAGCGAAGGTTTCAATTCTTTGCAAAAGCTCAAGATACATTATTTCAAAGAATAGATAGTTTCATTACAAAATCGAACAAATACCCACACGTGATTTGACTTTAAACAAGGTAAATTAAGATTTTTAATAGGCGTGTTTGGTATCAACGTAAACAGTAGCTCTTAAACAATATGTAGATTAAAAATACACTTACTTTATGCGATATTAACGAAATAAACAATGAAAATCCAAGCAATCCGCGACAGCAATAATTTGTTTTTTGATTTCTGAACGCCTAGTTTTTGGCGACTTCCGGCTGGGCATACAGAGAGTCTATACACTGTGATGATGGTGCACAGCATTTAATATATGTATTGCTAAATAAGTAATATATTTGAAAATATTCACTATCTGGGTGATGAGGTGGGGTAAGGCATTTGGGAAATGATGTGATATGACAATATTAAACATGAAGATTTTTAAAGTTTCCACTACAAAAATAAGGGGTAAAGTGACCCCATCTCCTAGTGGCAATTCTTTCTGATGAAACAGAATTATTTCTACAATCTTCGTTAATGGTCAAAGAAACATTTGTGTAAAATTACTATATAACTGGGTCTGCTGTTTTCTGCTGAATATTTTATGTTTCCACTAATTAAACATATAGGGAAAAAATGGCCAAACCCCCTGGCAGCCATGCTTTTGCAGGGATTTTTTAAGGCTGATTTTGGGGCCGAATATGGGCCCCATCCCAATTCCAAAAATTTGCTTATTTTCCAAATTCTCAGGTACAAATTTCCCAAAATTCTGCCAAAAAATACCAATTTTTAGCTAGTGTCAATTTTCAGGTTTCCAACACTTTCAAGACAAAAAAAGGAAATAAAAAAGACTTACAACAAAAACAAAAATTAAACAATTCTGAAATAAATGTTGTATGATGGTAAAACTTATTTTATGAATTTCCCAATTTTCAGGTTTTATGCGCCATTTTTCCCAACTGAATGGGCCTCGGGCTCCAGGTTTGAAACGGTAAAAAATCCCTGTTTTGACAAATCAAAATAATTTGAACATTCTTGGTAGAGGGTAACAAAAGGACTGTATGTGTGAAATTGTTTCAAAATTTGGCCAGCAGTTTCATACAAGAAGATTAAAGTTTTTATATATATATATATAGGGAAAAGTGACACCTTTGGCGGCCATGTTTTTTTACAAATTGGAATAATTTGAACAAACTTAGTAAAGCATCACACGGACAATTTGTGGGAAATTATTTCAAAATCGGACCAGCAGTTTCATACATGAAGATTTTTTAAAGTTTCCACTTCATATATATTGGGAAAAATGAATGATATTCAATAATACCTATCGCCAGCATTATAAACATTATATTATCAGTGCAGAATTTATTAATCCATACTTAGAATAAATATTGTATTTTCATAAGGCCACAACAAACTGAATAGTTGTTCATTGGATTTTTTTCTGAAAAAAATTGAGGCCGTGAGCGAAAATATTTTTCAAACATTCTTTTGTTGTTTTTGAGAAAATCAGGAGTAAGCGAAGAGCGAAGAAATATATTTGTCTTGTTTTGGCTCTCGATTAACTAATGAAAACCTTAAAATAGAATGTACAGCCCTTTTACATTCAAAATAATTCACCAGAGATTGAAAACACATTGGTACATTTTGGTTTGGGTACGTTTTGACCTGCAGGCCCACAGAACAGCGAACTTGTGAAAAAAAGTAATAACATTGGCATACAGTACAGTGTAATCAAATTTATAATGCATGTGTTTGAAAATATGTAGTATACAACAATGCAATCTTAAACCATAATCATGACATATATATGTGACTTGAACAGTTACTGGTTAAAGTTTTGGATAAAAGTCAAAATATCTCTGTTACTATCTAAGCTATTGCTTGATATTTAAAATAATTATTTACTATCAAAGTCTACACCAGGAGAAACAATCCCCATAACTGATTTTATGCCCTTTTTTAACTTAGAATTTTTTGGTTAAAGTTTTATATCATATCCAATATCTCCATTACTTTCAAAGCTATTGACTATTAAGCCTTTTTTACTGGCAAAGCTCTAATTCAGAGTCAAGCACTGAGAAAAGTCAAGCGTGCTGTCTTACGGACAGCTCTTGTTCTAACTTTAAACTTTCTTAACGAATTAAATTTGTTGAAACAAAGTCTCAGTTAAGGTCTGAAATGGAGATTAACATGCATTAACATTATTTCCACTCGGTGATCGGAAAATTTGAAGATCTAAATTGGTCTGAACACAACAGTTACTCATAATGTAAATTCCTTACCCCACCCACTTTTGTATACAAATGCTGATCATTTGACACGAAAAACAGAAAACAGGAAAGTGACATATGCATCAATACGTATTTACCCTTACCAAAACAAAGAGCTTGTAGAACACAAAATGCACCCCACCCCCACTTGATGCACTAAATAACTGCACAAATTTGAATGTTCTGGGTCAAAGTGACCTTGACCTTTGAGCATGATCAAAACTCCCTACTACGTTTTGTGATCTTTAAGGCCCAAGCATTCTCATGTTATCGTCTGAAAATGGTTTAACTGTGTCGGGTCACTGTGACCTTGACCTTAGACCTACTACCCTCAAAATCGTTAAGGGTAATCTGCTGGTCATGATCAACTCATCTGCTGGTCATGATCAATCTCCCTATCAAGTTTCATGATCCTAGGCCCAAGCATTTTCAAGTTATCAACCAGAAATGGTTTAACTGTTTCTGGTCACTGTGATTTTGACTTTTGACCAACCAACCTCAAAATCAACAAGGGTCATCTGATGGTCATGATCACCCTCTCTACTAAGTTTCGTGATCCTAGGCCCAAGCGTTCTCAAGTTACCGCCCAGAAAAGGTTTAAGTGTTATGGGTCACTATGACCTTGACCTAAGACTTACCGACCTCAAAATCAATAAGGGTCATCTGCTGGTCATGATCAACCTCCCTATCAACTTTCATAATCCTAGGCCCAAGCATTCTTGAATTATCATCCGGAAACTGTTTAACTGTTTTTGGTCACACTGATCTTGACCTTTGGCCTCAGAATCAATAGGGGTCATCTGCTGGTCATGACCAACCTCCCTATTAAGTTTCATGATCCTATGCCTAAGCGTTCATGAGTTATCATCCAAAAACCGATTGGTCTACAGACCAATCGACCAACAGACCGACATCTACAAAACGATATAGGCATAATAATGTAGATTGATGTTCTCAAATAAATGAGTATGCTTTTTCAGCCAATTTTCAATGAAATAAATCTGACTTTTGTACCAACTCAATTTGGTAAATCATTCAAAGAAAATGGCATAAACTGCATAAGGGGAAATAACTTTAATGCAACTAAATATAAGTATCATGATACATTATAGACAATGTGTGTACGTAGTATGTTTTTATTGTGATTAAGTCCATTTAAGAACAATCTGGGACTACACTGTTACGTCAGTTAATAGTAGCACACTAACAAATTTTGGCTTGATTTTTTTCAATGGGGCAAGCACAAGCAAAAAACTAAAAAAAATATTTTTTGTGTCTTTCTGAAAATATTCGAGCGGCAAATCTAATGAACAACTTTTTAATTTGGTGAGGCCTAAACAAAACATTAAAATGTGTTCCCTGTAGAAGATAATACTGGATACTGAATAGCAGAATTGGCACAAAATTATAATACTATAATTGGAGACTAGCAAACACTTGAAAGTAGGTGAGCAAATATATCTTATTGTCATTGGCACACTTTCAAGCAGAAAAAAAATAGAGACCCTTTGTGACAATATCAGTACTGATGGTGGTCTTTATATAAAAGAAAAACCCTTATAACAATTTAATGTCTGTTTTTTATTTTACACAATCTGACACGGGCATGTACACACAAGTGCAGCCTAAATAGAGTTTGGATATTAACCATTTGTCTACTGAATACTTTAGAAAGTTTCATACTTCTGGCCAGGTTGATTTTCTGTCAGAATAGATGGATTTTATAGGCATTTATATTCAACTGTTTATTTCTGATGTTAACAGTTGTAAGGACCTCCATGAATGAATATTCTTTGTGTATTTCTAGACTTAATAGAGGCAGCTCGGGCTAAAATTTGAAACGGTCAGCCAACTATGTATATTCTGTTCAAGTTTTTCTGCAATTTCTCATACTAGGCCATCCATTTGCAGGCAGTATGGAAAGGAATTTGGTACATGGGCAATCAGGACAATTTTTGTATTACAATTTAGTTCCTCTCTTGTAATATTATACATAAAATTGACGGTAAAAGAAGCATTTTTTGAACATGCTGAAATCGTAACAAAACAGTATCTATGATTTCCACCTATGCTCAGTTTATTTCAAAATGCCAGAAGATATTGGCTAAGAGTTAGCAGAGGAGGGGTGGTCCCTCGCAGACGCAGTGTGTCTGTGAATTTATTTTAGTGTCCTGAAACCATTATTGTAATTGTTTTCAACATATTGATTTTGAAAATGACATGCAAAGAAGTACTACTGGCTCTACTTTTGTTTGAAAAATAATCTCAAAACCAGATTTTTTGTTATTTTTCTAGTACTGGTGCAGAATTTTCAATTCAACCATCCCGTGCCCCCATAAATTTCATGGCCAATTGCGATAAATGCCAAAAAACAATATGCATACAACTTGTTATATCATTAATTACTACCTGTAGAATATTATGTAAATGAGCAGCTGTTGTAGATGTGAGAATAATGTGTAGATAAATTGTGATAAATGATTGATCTGATAATTTGATAATTACCAGCATAATCACCAGATAGGTTATACTATGAACCCTGAGATTCCACATCCCATGACTTTGTATGCATATGATGTAGAAAATTCTTATATTTATCCTGATATTTAAAATGTCCGGATTGATCAGTTCATCTAAATGTGCATGTTTCTGATGGCAAAAACAAGATTTAATGTTAGATTTTATCTATATAGCCTTTCTGATGAAATTACAGAGTAATGAAATTTGACAACCTCACAGTTACAACTGGAGCAATGATTTCTATTTTCTTCCAAAGTTGTTTACTATTATTACATGATTTTCATATAAAAATCAACAGTCCACAGTTCTGTGCTATTGTCTGATCTATAATTTTGCTGGATTAAAGTCAAAACATGAAGCAAAAAAATGCATTTCTGGTGTGAGTATTATACTAAAACACTTATTGAATGGCTTACCAGTTGTATTGACCCCGAGTCCATTAGTCCTCGAGCAATAGTACTGACTATCGACTGGCCTTGAAGTAAGTGTATAATATTATGCTGTGTTGTATATTATAGTTATCAGTATCTGTACATTTACATATTGCTAATTACTTCTCTCCTGTAGACAAAAGAATAGTGATATAGACAGATGGCAGTAACAATATGACATAACTGGTCATACATCATTGCTTTCAGCAAATCCCCTATATGGTCAAGAATGTCCTTTTGGACAGCTAGAGCAAGGATCAAGTACCTAGCCTATTAGTTATACAATTATAAATTAAAGTACATGTCAATGTCATTTACTTTATCACTCTATTTTGTATCGAGTGACATTGTCATAAGTTCCTTATCAGCTTTATTCATATCACCAAGGTATTGTGTAGGCCTTCCTGACTGGACTATCTCCCTATAGTATATTGTGTAGGCCTTCCTGACTGGTCTATCTCCCTAGACTATTTGTGTAGGCCTTACTGACTGGTCTAATTCTCCCTAGAATATTATTTACATTTTCCACATCAGATAAAATAGACGTTATTAGTGTATTGCAATTTATATGGCTTCTCTCCTGCAAACCTGAGATTCACAAAGAATAATTCCCACAACCAATGTACTGACCTATTAATCAGTAAAAAACAAAGAGTGCATGGCTAGACTAGGAATCTATCATTTCTTTTACTCTAACTGATACGCGCTGTGGCTCTATGCTACTGGTTCCGCTGATCTGTAATTAAATATTATACTCACTTTGTCCATCGAACTTCCGAATGATTGTATCTATGAAGATATTTGGAGGAGCTACGTGACCCCTTCTAATAGGCATCGTAGCTTAGAACTCTACTGTATTCCTAGAAATATATTGAAACCAAACACATCACATACAAAGCTCTATATTCCAAGCACCTGTATACCAATTAAGAGAAATAAAATAACCATTTTATATCAGAAAATTAATCTGTCATTAATGTACCATTAATGCAATATGAAAATCGTTGTTATTTTGTAAAAATCCAGTATGTAAACATACACGATACGTATTTTCTATCCACGATGTTGACTTAAAGAATACTATTGGATTTAATGTTACACACCACCACAACAACATGTAGTGTTATAGCTCTTCTCAGAAAATCAATACACTTGGCTGCTGATACAGTATGCTGCAGTTTCCCGCCAATAACTGGTACTGGCGTGCTTGATTGGTCAGCAATTGGTTTTCAAAATGTCCTTAATTTTTGTTATTGTCCAACCCGTAATCAGTGATGATCAGTTATAATACAGTATGAAGTTCAAGATGTATATTCAAGCATCTGGTGAACAGTCTTAGACATGTGCCGTAATTTTGAAAATAAGTTGCCAAAATATGTAAGCCTATTTTGAAATAAAAAGATAAAACGCAGCGATCATGTGAGCATGAAAATGTGTTGTTTATATTTGTTTCTTCCTTTGAATTTCATACTTCAAGGACATGCATAATATTCATCGATAATACCAGCTGCACGAAACATGTGGTTCATTTCAAATGATTTCCAAATGTACAAAATGCAAGAGAATGAAGAACTATGAAATTGCAAAATGAAATGCCATTACTACACCAGTTAGTTAGTTCCGTTGCTGGCAAATCCTTTCACACATTGATAAATGGACCTGCGCGAAAAATATTTTTGAACGGTATCATTTTCAAAATAAAAATAGTAAAAGCTGAATGTCTGGAAGTATTGAACCCTTTTTTCATCACATTCAGTATAACAAACAAAATGAGAAACAATAATAAATAGAAGCATTGGTATATCCAGGATTTTTGGAAGAATGCGAGCCTCAAAAGGCCGTGTGGGGGATAGGTGTAGTTTGACGTATATCTAAGAACGTACCAGATTTGGACTTAAACTTGGTTTGTCGAAGATTATGGAAATTACAAACACTCACACACCTATGAAGTAGTGAATACTGTTTGTGTCATAAAAATCTAACAAACATTTAGCGAACGTTTTCGGTTATATAAACAATCACTCTTGAATATATCATTTTGGTTGTCAGTTGGATAAAGCAATAGCTGTATACTGGCATAAGAGTCTAAATGTAGCGTATTTTGTCTAAGTTGCCCCGCTGGAATCATTTGGGGACGCTATCTTGGTTTGACTTAAACCATAAAAGAAATCCCCTTAGGAAACCTCAAACAAACATGAAAAGACAATAGCCCGGCTTATAAGTCGTTCGATCATGCACTATTTAGTAGACGCAAGCCATGAACATAAAATGATTGCAGGTTGTGTCAAATAGAAATCTGGATATGGAACACTGACTTTTCGCACCTTCTCTTGTCAGGAGCAGACAACTCATATAAAGGATATTTTCAGCAAATTTCTTTTTAAATCGTCATATTTCGCTCAATTTTTAACAAAACTTTAAGATTTTTGGGATTTAAGTGTTTTGTGTTAATATCTTTCTATTTATAGTATTAAAAGCAGGTATACTCTCAAGTTTATTCATGCTCAACGACTTCCTTTATTTTGATAAAAATGCTCTTGGTAGTTATATTCTTTAATAAATCCTGACAAAATTGTTATATAATTTATCTTTATAGGAATGCAAAATTGAAATAATGTAAATAAATAATATATTTCAGAAAAAGACAAAAATATTCATTATGGATTATAAACAGCTATCGGTCCTTCTTTTTTTATCAAAGTTACAGTAAAATATTTGTAATATAATACTCATTTTTCTATTTTGTGTTGATTTCCTGCGCGACTGACGTAATAATTGTGACGTCTGGAAAATGTATTGATATATAACAAGAAATATCTTTAAAAATGATGGTCGGCGAATTGTAATAAGGAAAGAAGTTTATAAATTTTTCATCTAACATTCATCTTTCATCTAACATTTTTCAAATTGCAAAACTAAACACCGCACTTTAACAATTTAAATGGTTCTCTTTTAATTTTTCGCAAAGGTTTCGTAGGGTTGCAATTTTGTTTCGTTTATCCTTAGACGAATAATTACAGCAGTAGTTTGATGAAAATTCATGAAGCGGTTCATAAGAAGAGGTCATTAAACGTGTTTATATTTTTAGCTAAATCCCTATCCCAATTTGTAACAAAATAGCAGGAGACCTTACGATATTGTTACACAACGAGTTTGATAAAAATCCATCACATTTTAGTGGTTAATGCGAAGAAAGGCATATCTACTTTTAGCTATAGTGGTCCCTAATAGGGCCCAAGTTCCTATATAAATAAATTTGGAAGAGGACCTTATAATGATGCTCCAGACCAAGTATGACAAAGATCCACCAAGCTGTTCATGAGACGCTGTATAAAGGCATTTCTAGTTTTAGCTCTAGCAGCCCCTAAAAGGGGTCAAATGTCCCAGCTGAACAAAGTTGGCTGCAGGCCTAATAAAGATGCTACAAATCAAGTTTGATTAGAATACATGAGAAAAAATCAATTGAAGGATTTTTTTATTTATTATTTTTATTTATTTCTAAAATAGGCCAACTGATCCCGCTTTAACAAATGCATATTCGCTATTCATGAATCTTTGGACAATGACGTCACACCTATAAAAATGTAAAGGTCAAGCAAAACATACAATTGTAATTATTTCAATATTTTTGTTTCATAAGCAAAGTTTGACCGTAGTCATTTCACATAGATAAACTGTATGCAGCGTACCTTCATTTCAGTGTTTTTTTTTTTTTGTTTTTTTTTTTATTTAACGTCGCACCGACACATGATAGGTCATATGGCGACTTTCCAGCTTTTAATGGTGGAGGAAGACCCCAGGTGCCCCTCCGTGCATTATTTCATCACGAGCGGGCACCTGGGTAGAACCACCGACCTTCCGTAAGCCAGCTGGATGGCTTCCTCACATGAAGAATTCAACGCCCCGAGTGAAGCTCGAACCCACATCGATGAGGGGCAAGTGATTAGAAGTCAGCGACCGTAACCACTCGGCCACGGAGGCCCCCTTCATTTCAGTGTAATGAGATTCAGTCATTATATAGCATATAATAAAATAGATTTCAACTGAGTTCAATATTTGCATACCATACTAAAGAAAAATATTCATATATAATAAATCAGTTAAATAATTTATAACAAATATATCAAAGCAAACAAGTACTCATTTTAATATGCAAATTGAATAAGTCACAAAAGCAAGAAATCTTTTCATATACAGACGACAATTGCAACAAGGAAAATCTTTTAAAAAGCACTTCTCTACATAAAAGACTCTTATCAAACCCTTATTCATGTGATACGCAGACCGTATTCAGCTCTTTCTTTAATTTGATATATGTTGGTATTTGAACAGGTTTTTATCATATTTATTAAACTTACTTATCATTTTGAGATATATCAATATTCTTGCTAAATATACTGAGCCAAAGTTAGCTTTAAAACTGTGAACAGCGTCGTTTAGGATAAACGCTTTGTATACATTTCACTCAGCGTAGCACAATCAACAGAGTGAAAGAAATTGACACTCTCGTCCAATCAGGCAGAGTGTTGCATAAATCTTCCATTTTGATAAATTATCTATATAATGCGTTATCAAGTAGTTTGATTTGCAAACTGAAGGCACGTGGCATAGGTAACGAAAACGAATTAAGACGGCGTTCGCCGAAAAATGCCTGTGACTCAATGCAGACTTGGAGCGCCGGTATAAACTACAGACTCCGGTATATACCGGATTAACTAAATTTGAACGAAAATATCTTAAATGTATATATTTTGTAACCATGGTGATACTAACCCTAACCTTTAGTCAGTATTTTATGCCTATTATACACTTAATGCGTGCGGACAAGCAAAAATATGCATATTTTTGCCGTGCGCTACAATTGATAATCACTTTCGGGCATGCGCAGAAGACCGCTCCAACTCTGCAATGAGTTACATCGTATAAAAATACACAGTAATCAGCTAGGAAAATGAAATCGGTTGCGTGAGAATATGCTATAAACAGCGGTTGATGCGCGGACCGGTAAGACAGCATTATGAAGTCCATTATGACGTCAAATGGTGGCATGACGTCCAGTTTATTACCACTTGGATAAATGAAGCCCAGCAAAATTTTATCACAAAATTTCAATGACCATGTAAGAATAAAAATAAAGAAGGCCGTTTAGTGGTTTTTCACCTGATTTATCACAGTTCAGAGCTCAGATGCGAAGGAATTGAATCAAAATGTTTTTAATATATCTAATTAAAATGCGATATTTCTAACAGCGTGATTTATATAGAGACATGGGTGTGATATCTCAAGTGAAATCTTTCTATAAATCTAACAAAGCTGTTTTACTCTTTGTAACGGTATGATGTGTGTATCATTCTGTATATTTTTGAAAACCAACGTAATTAAAGATATACTCAAATGAACAGGACCAAGTCGCGATTTATTTCTTACGTTAATCAAACTGTATCTATATCTGACATGTGAATATTTTTAAATTGAAAGAAAATTGACATCAGAACATAATTTAATCACACAAAGCATAAAAAAGTCTTACAGAGTTATTATTGACCTATCATCCTAAAGGTCTATGGCCATAGTGAAAAGTTAAAATCGTGTTTTAAATGTTAAGGGGTGTGTATTTCGAACGCACCAATGTAGTACATACCAAAATGGTATCTGCTAATTTGCTATTTATATCATATAAGCACATTTTTCATTTGTCTTTCTTAACATTATTTACACTGATTCAGTTTTGTATTACTTTAACTGTTTCAAAATTTATAGATAAACTTTTCAACTTACGGCATATTTTATACTAGCATGCATCAGCATGAAAGTGTCTTATGACTAATGTCTGGTGAAATCACAAAATGACGATGCGACGTCTGTAAGTAATCGTACATCTAAATGTTTTGATATTTGTAACCCCGTTTTGGTATCGGTATTTTTTTTTCATCAAATGCAATCGTTTTAGAGTACTAAGTTGTGTAAAAATGCTTATGTTCGTTAAGAAATAGACTGTGGTTTAGTGGTTTCATACCAAAATATAAATTTGTAAACCAACGATGGTGATGTGTATCTTGTAACTACTACTTGAAACATTCAGTCTAGTTTTACATATTTTGGGAGTTATACTTCTCGGGAACCCTACAGCAAATGTATTAATGTGGTGTCAAAATGCAGTTTTCCCATTGGTCACATCCGGTAACATACACATTTACCGTACCGCAATTGTTCCACCTTTACGTAAAGTCGAAGTAATTGTACATAGGTTTATCGTTTATAATGCAGAAGCAATTTTAATATATACTAATGAGGTAGCCTGTCCAAATTGTAATATATTTTATTGACTTAGAAACATATGTAAAAGTACATTTATAGATATTTTGTCTAGTCATACGACAGACTATATATAGCACGGTATATCATCTAACTGGTGATATGCAATTTGATATAAATATATGTTAGATCAAAGTCGCCACACTATAAGAAAAACATTAAGCAATCATATATTTTTTCCTCATTGTTTGTTTGTTTTAGATTTTTCAACCAGTACAAACCTGTTCTCCGCAAGTAACTACCAACTTCCCCAAAATGATTTATCAGAGATGGAGGACGAATGATTTCAGACACAATGTCTTTTATCAAATCGTCACGGAGAACATACGCCCGGCCCAGGGATCGAACTCGAGACCCCGTGATCCGTAGACCAACGCTCTCCCTACTGAGCTAAGCGGGCGGTTGTAATTTCTCTCAGTAATTTATATGATAGAATAATGTATCTCTGACAGATAAAACATCCCAAAAATGAAATTTAGTAAGGAAATCGTTTCAAACATG
The DNA here is from genome assembly GCF_021730395.1 of Mercenaria mercenaria. Lineage (NCBI taxonomy): Eukaryota > Metazoa > Mollusca > Bivalvia > Venerida > Veneridae > Mercenaria > Mercenaria mercenaria. The sequence continues at coordinate 53,942,282 of NC_069371.1, forward strand.
CGCAGATGGTCAGTTTTATTCATCCATTAAAAGTATATTCGGATGAGTACCACCCCCACCCCCCCCCCCCCCCCCCCCCACACACACACACAGAACCACACACACACACACACACACACACACACACACACACAAAAACCTTCTTTCTGGATATTTTACCTTATCCACAGGCAATCGGCGTGTGATTTTGACCCCAGTGACCTTATCGGGATCAACTTGAATTAGTTCGTGTCAAAACATTATCTCACATGCCACTTTTAAAAATGAAGTTCTAAACAAATGTTTTAAATGACTACAATAAACAATAAAATATGAGCTAGATTCTTAAATTAAGTCTCTACTAAAATGTGCAAGGTTCGGTCATATTTTAGGATTTATAATGCACCTGTCAATATTTTGCCCGCCAATGGGGGGCGGCGGGCCGACCCGGGGGAATTTGACATTTCAAAAATTTTGTTGTCTAAATCCCCACCCTAGGGACAACCTTTTTTGTCTAAATCCCACCCTAGAGCCTGGTTGGTACATCAAATGTTTGTCAAATTCCCGCCTGTCGGGAATGGTCTTCTGTCTAAAGTCCCGTGTATGCCCGCCGCTCCCCCGGGCGGGCAAAATATTGACAGGTGCATAAGCCCGACTACAATGCGAATGCCTGATCCACATTCACTATACTTTTCATAACTGTTTGCAAATAATCATAGCTAGTATGTCATGGGGATATGGATCAGGGCTAGTGATAGCCGCGCTCATCATTGTTCCAAGTGCATGAATCTTCGTGAGAACTCGCAAAATGGATAGACGTGTTTATTCGGATAGATAACTACTGTTTTAGAGCAGAGCGAAACGCGTTTATGATTCAAATTGCTTGGGAAAACCATCAACACTACCCTTCTTGTAACAGACCGGGCGATGTCCTGCCGTCGCTAAGTCACGACATTGTATCAAATCTTTTGGGCATGTTGTGGATTTCTATATTTACATCATCGACATGTACTATATTATTGTATGCATTCAATTTTCAAACTTCTGCAGTTCAAACATCGCTGATTTTTTTTGTAAAGTAGTAACTGATTTATTTCCATACTGTTTGCATATGCGACAACTCGCATAGTAAGTGCATGCGAGTTGGATACGTATAGGAACGGCATTCACAGTTATGTTAATTGAACACAATTGGCAGAAAAGGGGGTGCGTTCGCACCTGTCTCACCCCTCCACCGGCCACGACTTTACGAATGAAATCGTGTGGTATGTACGTATCGGGACAGAGAGAAGGAACAGACTGATTGGCAAGAAGAAACGATATAGAGAAACGAGAGACGGGGTGATTCTGAGGCAGAATCAATATAAAGAAACGAGAGACGGGGTGATTGTGATGCAGAAACAATATAGAGAAACGAGAGAAGGGGTGATTGTGATTGAGTGGCAAGAAGAAACAATATAGAGAAACATAACACTGAGTTATTGTTAAGTTGAAACAATATAAAAACAAGATGCCCGTGGGCAACATGTCGAGCCCGCCAGCTGTCAAAAGGACTGGGAGTGCAAAAAAATATAAGTCCACACAAAAATCCCTACCAGTAGAGGTGGGTCATAACACACCTCAGAATTGGATGTAACATGCATGTTTTACTACAGAAAAGTGGTCTCGATTTTTCCACACGATCAGTAATAAAAAAGTTACAATATAAGCTATTTATAGTAACAGCAAAGGGAAGTAGTTCTAGGTTCTTGCGCATGACACTCCGTCTCATGATGGTGAACAATTGTGCCAAGTTACATCAAAATCCCTCTATGCATGAAAAAGAAATGCTCCTGACAAAGTCATTCTTGTATCTGACCTTTGACCTCTGAGTGTGACCTTGACCTTAGACCTAGGGACCTGATATTTGCGCTTGACACTCCGTCTCATAACGGTGAACATTCATGCCAAGTTACATCGAAATCCCAACATTCATTAAAAAGAAATTTTAATACTCCGGACAAATTCATTCTTCAATTTGACCTTTGACCTCCAACTGTGACCTTGACCTTTGAGATAGAAACATGGGGTTTGCGCGTGACACTCCTTCTCATTTAGCTGAGCATTTATGCCAAATATAAACAATATTTCACCATGCATGTCAAAGTTATGGTCCGGACAAAATAGAACGAACGCACGGACGCACATACACCGAACCGCCAAAATGGCGAGTAAGTTGAGCTCACCGCCACCGAGAGTCGGAGTGATTGTCAGGCAGAAACAATACAGAGAAACAAGAGACGGAGTGATTTGCAAGGAGAAACACTATAGGGGGACGGAGTGATTGTCAGGAAGAAACAATATAGAGAAGCGAGAGACAGGGTGATTGTGAGGGATTGGCAAGAATAAACATTATAGAGAAACGAGACACTGAGTTATTGTCAAGTTGAAACAATATAGAGAAACGAGAGCCGGAGTGATTGTCAGGGGGAATACAATACAGAGAAACGAGAGACGGAGTGATTGGCAAGAAGAAACAATGTAGAGAAACGAGACACTGAGTTATTGTCAAGTTGAAACAATATAGAGAAACAAGAGCCGGAGTGATTGTCAGGGTGAAACAATATAGAGAAACGAGAGACGGAGTGATTGGCATGAAAAAACAATTTATAGAAACGAGACACTGAAATCAAGTCAAGTTGAAACAATATGGAGAAACGAGAGCCAGAGTGATTGTCAAGTAGAAACAATATAGAGAAACGAGAGCCGGGGTGATTGGCAAGGAGAAACAATATAGAGCAAAGAGAGATGGAGTGATTGGAAAGGAGAACCAATATAGAGAAACGAGAGACAGGGTGGTTTGCAAGGATATACAATACAGAAAAACGAGAGACGGAGTGATTGTCATGGAGAAACAGTGTGGAGAAACGAGAGACGGAGTGATTGGCGAGAAGAAACAATATAGAGAAACAAGTCAACTTGAAACAATATAGAGAAACGAGAGCCAGAGTGATTGTCAAGGAGAAACTATATAGAGAAACGAGAGACGGTGTGATTGGCGAGGAGAAACAATATAGAGAAACGAGAGCCGGAGTGACTGGCAAGGAGAAACAATATAGAGAAACGAGAGACGGAGTGAATGGCAAGGAGAACCAATATAGAGAAACGAGAGCCGGAGTGATTGTCAAGGAGAAACAATATAGAGAAACGAGAGCCGGAGTGACTGGCAAGGAAAAACAATATAGAACAACGAGAGACAGGATGGTTTGCAGGATATACAATACAGAAAAAACGAGAGACGGAGTGATTGTCAGGGAGAAACAGTGTGGAGAAACGAGAGACGGAGTGATTGGCGAGAAGAAACAATATAGAGAAACAAGTCAACTTGAAACTATATAGAGAAACGAGAGCCAGAGTGATTGTCAAGGAGAAACAATATAGAGAAACGAGAGACGGGGCGATTTGCAAGGAGAACCAATATAGAGAAACAAGAGACAGGGTGATTGGCAAGGAAATACAATACAGAAAAACGAGAGACGGAGTGATAGTCGGGGAGAAACACTATAGGGAGACGGAATGATTGTCAGGAAGAAACAATATAGAGAAACGAGATACGGAGTTATTGGCAATAAGAAACAATATAGAGAAACGAGATACGGAGTTATTGGCAATAAGAAACAATATAGAGAAACGAGACACTGAGTTATTGTCAAGTTGAAACAATATAGAGAAACGAGAGACGGAGTGATTGTCAGGAAGAAACAATAAAGAGAAACGAATGACGGAGTGATTGGTAAGACAAAAAAACAATATAGAGAAAAGAGGCACTAATCAGAGACGAAGTGATTGTCAGGGAAAAAAGTATAGAGAAACGAGAGACGGAATGATTGGCAAGAAGAAACAATATAAAGAAACGAGACACTGAGTTATTGTCAAGTTGAAACAATATAGAGAAACGAGAGACAGAGTGATTGTCAGGGAGAAACAATAAAGAGAAACGAGAGACGGAGTGATTGTCAGGGAGAAACAATATAGAGAAACGAGAGACGGAGTGATTGTCAGGGAGAAACAATATAGGGTAAAGGAATGATTGTCAGGAAGAAACAATATAGAGAAACGAGATACGGAATGATAGGCAATGAGAAACAATGCAAAGAAACGAGGGACTCGGTAATGGCAATGAAATACAATATAGAGAAACGAGAGATTGAGTGATTGTCTGGTAGAAACAATATAGAGAATCGAGGTACGGAGTAACTGGCATGGAGAAACAATATAGAGAAACAAGAGACAGAGTGATTGCAAGGAAGAAACAACATAGGGAAACAAGGGACGGAGTGATTGTCAAGAATCAATACGGAGAAATGAGAGACGGAGTGATTGTCAGAGGGAAACAATATAGAGAAACGAAGGGCGGAGTGACTGTCACAAAGAAACAATACAGAGAAACAAAAGGAGTTATTGTCAGGAAGAAATAACATAGAGAAATGAGGGACGGAGTGTTTGGTAGAGCGAAACAATATAGAGAAATGAGGGACTGAGTAATTCACAGTGAGAAACAATTTAGAGAAACTAGAGAAAGAGTGGTTGCAAAGAAACAACATAGGGAGACGAGGGACCGAGTGATTGTCAGGAAGAAACAAAACAGAGAAACTAGAGACGGAAAAATGACGTATCGAATCGATGGACGGAGTGAGTGGCAGAAAGAAACAACATAGAGAATACAGGGACGATGTGAATGGCAAAAAGGCACAATACTGAGAAACGAGGGACGGAGTGATTGTCAGAAAGAAATGACATAGCGAAACGAGAGGCGGAGTGATTGGCAGTAAGAAACGAGTGACGGAGTGATTGGCAATAAGAAAGACATAGCGAAACAAAGGACGGGTGATTGGCAATAAGATGCAATATAGAGAATACAGGGACGATGTGATTGGCAGAAAAACATACCGTAGAAAAACGAGACCCATTTTTGTACTTTGCATATAATTTTTGGATTTTTGAACCAACATGTCTATTATATTTTTCCGTTGTAGTTTCTTTTTGTTGCGAGCCTTCTTTGTGTTGCATGGCTCTATGGCTGTGTTTTGGGTGGTGTGTGCTTCCGGGAAATTTATCATTGCCTTTTATTTTTTATTTAATATGATTAATTGTTCAAAACGGATGGCCATAAGATTACTGGTCATACGCTGTTTCTTACTTCCATTCATTCTGTATACTATTCCTACTGTCAATCGTTTTGATAATGCCCCCTCTCAAACTGCCTCATCTACAGTAGAACTTATCAAATCCTTCAAGTGGCAATCGTTGTCCCACCCTCCGTACAGTCAACACCTTGCCCTCCCCCCACCCACACACACCCCTGCGACTTTTATTGGTTTTTCAAGAACTGATAAAAGGCTTGCTTGAAACAAATATGAGACCAGGGCGGCTTTGATTGGGAATACTTGGAACAAGAATTAAAAAAAAAAAATGAAAAATATTGAGCGTTTTTGAGGAAGAGCAAAATGTCCGGATATTTTCCGACAGCCCCTCGTATGAAGTAAAACATATAAATCGGGTCAGTCTAAAATATAATTATTCCAATATACCCAACAATTTATCTGAAGACAGAGTACCAAGAGCCTGACGTTTAAGGGCATGACTAAGCAAGCCCATTCCCTCAGTCCATTTTTGTAAGATTTAGGAGAAAGCACCACTTTATCAGTCGTCGCAAGAATAACGATTGACTGCAGAGGGGTCAGTCACCTTAACGATGTTCACATTGTTTCCTCTTTTGATCTTTTGATAAACTCATTTTACACATTTTACAAATGTTTGATTAAAATAAACATTATGTTTAATTTTCCGAAGTTTTTAAACTACATCCCCATAATATGCGGGGTGTGTGTTTTAAGGTTTGTGTTATACCTCTTTAAAAGTTCGGACGATCTGTATTAAAATGTAGTAAAAGCTTTCCGTAGTTTATGACATTGGTAATCCTGTTGTAATAGCTTTTTGATTGGTTATATATAAAGGATATTTGTTTGTTTCAAAACAAACAAATCACGGGTGGTAAACGCGCAATCCAATTCCCGCCGGGAATACGCTTAAAATAGGTTGCGCAACGTCCGGTGCTGGTGTTGCGCGTAAAAAAAGACGAAATTGAGGAAGTTATGTTTTTGCTTAGTATGAGACAAGAATAAATTTTCTCGAAAAAAGCAAAATGCTATTCGACACAAATATGATAATACATCATATGTGTAAAATATCTGGTTTGTAATTTATGATTCGGCTCTATTATCACGAAAACTCAGGCGACAAGAAGCGTGAAAAAAGTATGAAATCAACAAAAATGGAAGTTTCTGACCTCGTATGCCTAATCTGAGGACATCTGATGCTTTTTATGATAACTCAACTGTTTTGAAGTAACGAATATCATAATTATTTGCTTCAAATCCTGCTTACGGGGACATAATTGACAAAAAATCATCGGAAATGGGGTTGCGCACCGGGAATGGAGTTGCTCGTATACATCATAATGTATATAATGTAAACGCGCAACTCCATTCCCGGGGCGCAACCCCATTCCCGATTATTTTTTGCCAATCTTTCATCCAAAAGCAACATTTCATTCAAGTGTATGTAATATTCATGACTGTTTTACACGCGTTTGATCATTAGAAGCATCACATTTCCAGAAAGAAGGCACAAGAGTTAGATAATTTGCATTTTTCATGAATCCATGCTTTTTTGACAGCTCAAGCCAGCAGAGTTTTCGTGATAACAGAGCTGCTTCTTAAATTAATAAGTTGGTATTTCACATATATGATCTTTATTCATTTTTGTGTCGAACAGCATTTTGCTTTTTTTCGAAAGCACTCGTAAATGTGTCATTATTTACAAAAACAAAAACCCACCTACCTCGATTTTGTAAATATTGATGCGCAACACCAGCACCGGAAGTCGCGCAACCCATTTTTAGCGTATATCCAGTGGGAATTGGATTGCGCGTTTACCACCCGTGCAAATTTTCTTTTTATTTTATCCTTAATTATGTTGAGATATGCATTTTGCAACACATTTTAATCTTAGCGTGGGAAACAGACGCGCGTAAACGAACATGATGTGACGTTTAAAGACGCACACGACATCAAGTTCCATTTTATTTTACTTCTTACTGCATAACGTTATGAAATTCACATTAAGTAAAATAGTTTGAATCGAGAAATATACTATAAATAACAAAATGCGGTTACATTTTTCATCCTTATTTAAGCAAATAATTTGAAATTCATACTCGATGTCCAAGTAGATCGGCAAAGCTATATATACAGTGATTGATATGGATTATATCTCACTGATAAAATACAGTATTTCATCAGTTAGCATAAAATAAAAAGATTTCTATTATTAATAGCTCTTGCAAAACGAATAAGCTGTGAAATATAAACACCGTTTGATGTCGCTCGAGGGACATGCCTGTCCAGGTGAGGGAAGTTGACAATTTAAAAATTGAATCGTCTATTTTTGTTTCTATACTACTGTTCACAATTGTTAAATGTAAGTCCAAAATGACGTCTCTAAATCTGAGGTTTTAGCCCTGTTAAGCTGTAATTCTTTGGGATAAATGTTTCATAATTTCTGAGAAAAAAAAAACACACACAAAAAAAAAACACAAACTTTTATATAGGTTGTCGATATTTAAAATATCATCAAGGTACCTCGAGGTTTCAATAAAAGCTTAAATAGTGTCAAACTGCGTCTCAATGGACAAACTGAGCATGAAATCTCATTCATAACAGTACAAGAATGAATCAGCAATGAGTAGGGCGCAGTTTGTTCCCAAAGGAATACCAATTACTTGTCTAAAGGTTTTATTGTCAAATTTAATGAATTAGTTATCTAACAGAAATCCTCCATAGGGTGTAAATTTATGGTTTAAAAACTGCTCTAGCGAAAATGTTTCATTACATGCCAATGATTAACGTTACTTTTTCAAATGTTTCTCAGTTAAAGCTATCAACTTTTCTTTTATGAGATTATGTGGTTAATTTGTATAAAGAGTAGAACAATCATAAGTATTTGTATAGTGTTTTTTTTTTAGGTTTTTGCATAAAGTTGAATTAGCAATGAACGGAGCTTTATATGGGGTTTTGTGTAGTTTTGCTTCAACTGAATGTCGTCAAGTCTGACATCTAAATTTATACATTGTTCAATACGACTTTTTACAATATTATTCTCATCTTGTGGCAATAACTGATAAGATTTCGTATGTTTCAATTCATTTTGTAATGTTTCTATAGTAAATGTCCTATAATGATAATATATAAACAAAGCTTGTTAAATGAGCATATAAAACACATGTTAAACAGCAAGTATGTGCTCAGCTAACAAGCCAGGTTTTCCTGTGCAATATGCAAGCTGTACATTCTATGTACTAGGCGGCACTATTTGTGCAATCTTGTCTCCAAAGCGTGTTTTCATATGTTCAAAAATCTATGATATCTTGTTAAAATGTGTGGTGCTTGTTAAAACAGTGTCTTATTATGTTAAAAAAGTCAAAGTGTATTAAATGTTAACTTGTTCATGTAATGTTTTATTATGTTAACTAGCCACGTTGTAGAGTCAACTTGTCAGAACAGTCTTATTATGTTAAAAAGCTGTGTTACCGTGAGAAAGAACTACATATGTGATCTTGTCTACCGAGCATATTCTTATGTTGAAAATATATGTTATCTTGTGAAGGTACCGTGTGATCTTGTTTACCGAGCTTGCAATAATTAGTTATTTTATCTTGTATTATGCAATTTTAACATAATAACAGGCTCAGTAGCAATATATCATTATACTTTAGAAATGTAGCTTACTAAAATAATAGGACTCTCGACAGACAAGATCACATGTAACTTTAAATGAAAGAAACTTGCCAGAAGTATGAAACTTAATTTGTGACGTAATCTCTCGATGCCAAAAATATGTAGTTTGAAAACATTTGGTCCAGTAGTTTCTTTGAAACCTTTTTACTTGTAAATGTTTACTAAAAGGAGCATTACTTAAACAAAATGTAGGCTGGATTTATGTATATTACAAGTGTGAGGCCATAGCATTTTGCCAAAAGACAATCATTCAGCGTAGTATTTTCTGCAAAATATTCTTATGTTCACAATTCTGTATTTTATCTAACGATACCATGTATAATCGTATGAAAGAAACAAGTCAAAAATGGTTTTCCGAAAGGGATAGACAGTAGATATCTACCAAGTTTCCCGTTTGGGATGTACGGAAATTCCAAAGACTATTTCCCGAACGAGAAATTTCAACTACTGAAATGTAGATCGTGTTAAGCGTGTGCATATCAACATCTTGTTAATATCTAAGTAAGACAATAGTAGATTTTTATACTGTATGCCATTTTATATTTCGTCTGAAATTAAGACGGGTAGTAAATTTCAAAAGTTGAGAAAATATCATGCAGTCCTCAAAAAGCAAATTACCGGGATCGATTCACGTGTTGTAAAAATCTTTTACTACTTAACTGCAAATTGGTTTTTAATAATTGAGATTTTGTTGAAGAAAACGTCACTGTATTCTGCACTACAACATAATCGTCTGGACCGGAGGTTCGGTTCGAGCCATCTGTTCATCAGCGATCTGAGGTAGAAGAGTATGTGTTATATAGAGATTCTGACGAGCTATCCGAGTTCGAGCGAACAAAGTTGGACTGTATAGGACATCTGCCGACTTTCCACAGTTTTAATGTTGGTGAATGACTCCAACTGTCCCTCATGCATTATTTAAGTCACAAGCGTGCACCTGGGTTGTATCAACGCCATCTGTAAGCAATCTGGATGGCTTCAGCTCGTTAAAGATTTCTGCACCTGAAGCGAGGTTCCGAACTCACAGGAGTGAGAGGCAAATAATGCAAACGATGTAAATCACTCGGTCCCATCTTCTGAAATCATGAAGGAAAAACGTAAATGAAGTACCCTCAGTTGTGATATGTTGAGTAGTATCGAGGTACTAGCTAGCTGACAGTCGCGGAAAAATAAAAAAAAAGATATATAATAATCAGGTCTTTGGAAGAGAGAATTTATTGTATGTGGCTAATGTTTTTCTTTCTACCAATAGATATACAAAATATATAATAACAAGAGTTATGGAACCTAGGTCATTCATTGTATCATGCTTCATTCCGTTGCGAAGAGCAATAACACAGATATCAGCTGAACAAGGTGTTTGCAGGAAAATAGCTTTCGTCATAGTCTGTATTCAGACCGTTCATATGAGATAACTCCTGAAGCTATGCAAATTTTGTATAAATGATGCCCTATTCATCTAGATAACCAGGAAAGACATTTGCCGAGACGGTAAAACTGAAACAAAGACACTATGAAAAATATCTAAAAACATTTAAAAAGATTATCTGTTGGCAGCCAGACTACTTTCGTCACAGCGAGCTGATAGATCTGTTAATATAAAGGAATCAATCAGACCTGTTCTGCTCTAGATTGTTTGGTAAGTATGTTACAGAGAACATTGGTCTGTCCAGTATAAAGTTCAATAGAATGTCTGCAATATTGCACCTTTATAGTAACACTCACATGCCAAGATATCGTTATACAACTATACTCAACTATACGCGAATGAGCAATAAACATTTATGGTTACCTCTTGACAGTATTAAGTTTTATTACGAACGTCATTTAAAACGTTTATGAAAACACGTTATCATCGTCATTACTTGCTTTGACAATAGCGAGCAAGCAACGCTGTCTACAATAATGACGACACATTACAATATATCTCCAACAAACAAACACTGTCTTACTAAAATTTAATATCAATTCGCCAAGTTATTGTGCTTTTTTCCCCTCAATAACTTGAAAGTGGCATCACATGGTACTACGACGTTTACTAAAATAAATGGTAAGTCAGTATATGAAATATCAAATTGATTTCAAAGTAACAAAGGTCCTCGCAGTAGTCCTAGCTTGTTTATTGATTTCAAAGTAACAAAGGTCCCCGCAGTAGTCCTAGCTTGTTTACTGATTTTAAAGTAACAAAGGTCCCCGCAGTAGTCCTAGCTTGTTTACTGATTTCAAAGTAACAAAGGTCCCCGCAGTAGTCCTAGCTTGTTTATTGATTTCAAAGTAACAAAGGTCCCCGCAGTAGTCCTAGCTTGTTTATTGATTTCAAAGTAACAAAGGTCCCCGCAGTAGTCTTAGCTTGTTTACTGATTTCAAAGTAACAAAGGTCCCCGCAGTAGTCCTAGCTTGTTTACTGATTTCAAAGTAACAAAGGTCCCCGTAGTAGTCCTAGCTTGTTTACTGATTTCAAAGTAACAAAGGTCCCCGCAGTAGTCCTAGCTTGTTTATTGATGTAAATCTGAGACTGAGTTCTGTTTTGAAATACATTTAGAGAAAATTGCCAAGAACAACTTAAAGAAAACAATTTATTTCACTCAGTTTGCTCTCATAACTTTGAAATAGCGTTTGCTAGGTTTGTTATTAGCAGACAAAGCCAAGTATGCAAAGTGTGTTTTGATCATTTCTAACTGAATCAGAATATCACGTGTTACCGTATTGATGTAAATATAAAATATAGTCATCATATATCATTGCCAAAATTGACTCTTTTACTGTTATGTTGAAACTTGCAAAAATGCTTATTTGATGCCTTTAAACCTTGAACATGATTTTGCTTCTAAAATGTCTCTGAAATATTTCCAATTAAAGTGCACACCTCCGACAATATCAGTTCAAGCAGTTGACAGATTGTGTTGACATTTTCATAAAGTATGTGCACGTTTCTTTTTTACTTCAATTCATATGTTATTGTAAAACGATCGTGAAATTGGGACCAGGCCAATGCTCAGTATAGACACGTGTAAAAAGCAACTAAACAATTTTCAAGCCAGTCTTTGTAAAGTTTCTGTATGCGGGGAAGGAAATCATATCAGAACAGAACTTTTAAATGTAATTATAACGTACGTGTGTGTGTGTGTGTGTGCGTGTGTGTGTGGGGGGGGGGGGGGTGTGTGTGCGTGTGTGTGTGTGTGTGTGTGTGTTCGGGTTTAACGTCTTTTTCAACAATTTTTCAGTCATATAAACGATGGTGTCTACTTGTAGCAGTGAACACAATGCACAACTTTATAGTGCTGCCTCACTGGAATATCACGCCGTAGACACGTAGCATGAAACCCCACCCAGGCACATTATACTGACACCGGGCTGACCAGTCCAAGCACTATCCTCTTAATGCTGAGCGCCAAGCGAGGAAGCTACTAGTACCATTTTTACGTCTTTGGCATATATTACATCATATGCATACCTTTAATAACTTTATACATATATCATATATCAGATATTTTTAATTTGAAATCGAGTTCGATCGCTTTTACATAATGACAACAAAATTCCAATCAAATCATTGGGGTTATTTAGATACGCATTACTTAGTCCTAAACCTTTACGAAGCATACTGTTGTTTAACACAGTTACATGTATTACAAAAATAAAGTAATATTACACGCGTTGATTAAAGCTCATCTTTCATTGATTTAACTACTAACTTCATAAAATTATGTTGTCATTTATTTATCGCTATTTTGTAGGCAGTGGAACTAAAAATACAAACTTCAAGGAGGCACTACATATTTTACATGTGCGTGTAGTCATCTTCATGGAAGTACACAGTCTTAAAAATACTTAAAGTAGTATTTTCTGAAAAAGAGTTATTTGAGTCGAAAAAATGATCCTGGATAAAATATTTGAAAACAAAATGAAAAACAACATTGCTAAACTTTATTGTAGACTTAGGTGACTATGTAGCTATTATATCCTGCAAACCATACACTTTTTACCTCTAGGCATAAAACATGCATAATTCCTACAGTGGTCAGTATTATTAAAAGAAAAGTATGTAAAGATCAAGTTAAGAAATGCCCTGGGGAAAGTGTGATATTTTTTTGTAGTCAACAAACAGACGATGTTTTTAAAAAAGTTAAAACCCATATAATGTCACCAAAAATTCGCTGAGGAAAGAGAACAATCTCGGGTACCTACATATATGTGTTAAAGCATGGGAAAAAGTAAAATAATAACAAGTTAAAGCATAGCAAAAGTTCCTTCTAGGGCACATGTATATAAATATACAATGATCATCTTGTAAAATTTCGGCTGCAATGTCTGTTTTAAATATTGGTCATCAGTGTGTGGAACCCCAGGATTGGACGCAAGACCATTCTAACTTATTGAATTATATTTTCGCTTTATTTTTTTCTGTTTAACATCCTAATGTAGTGATTTGATGCGCTAACAGTCTACGTCCTCGCACACAACACATTAGTGGTCCTTGATCAAGTAATTCATGGCTATAATGTAGTAGTATCTATCCTAAATCTCGTGAATGTGACATCCGGGCATTCGAAGCGTGAATTTGCTGCGCACAAATTATTATAAGAGGGTCCAAATGGGATTTGTTTTCACATATTGACCATGCATTCCAAGGTTACGTGTATTTTAACCTTTGTGACAAATAAGATGTTTGGCATGTTTCAACAACGTCACTTTTCCATCCTCGGATTTAGTAATATGTAATCCGCGGAGCGCGATCAGCCAGAGAGTCGCCTCAATCAGGAAAGAATAATTTTAACGTCAAAGGTTATTTCCAAGGTCACGGAGTTTGATTGGCCAGCTTGTAATGACAACAGTTTGCGAGGTCAGTTGCTCAGTCAAGTGTGACTTATCAATTCTAAGTGTTCCTTCATAATAATAATGATAATAATTTCAAGACTGTTAGATGCAGGATTGTGCTATCCGGTATAGTAGATAACTTACTTTTCCGCTGCACTGATATTGAAATAACATCGACATGATTAGGCTTAAAAAACGGTTAACTCTATGAACAGAATGTTTCTCTTGTGGAAAAAGGTTTAAGGATAAGTCATTTGCGATATCCTCAATTCATTTATGTATATAAGGATATCCGTGTAGTGGCGTATAATGCGAGATATCTCTGTAAAAGGGTTAACACAATGTTCTGTCTAAGACAGGCATATTCACTGTTCAAAAAGGCTATTACAAATATTTTGACACTAGTTTCTAATTCTTTTGGTATCGATGCTAAATACCAAAGTTCCAAATTTATTGAATCGCCCTAGTAAATGATGTAAAGTTACTCCCTTTTGCACTAAACACTGTCCCACTGGGACCAAAATTTTTTTCCTTATTTTTCTTTTTTTCTAGTAAGTTTTTACTTCTTTCAAGACTTGTTATTGACTTATTGTACAAAAGTGGAAAATATTCATTTGATAAGCGATTGCTTGCTGTTCAAAGTGAATTTACCTCTGAAATAGAAGGGGTAGAGTTAGATATCTTTAAAAATACTGAGTTACATGCGGTAAAAGTTCTCTATTTTGCCTTCATTCTTTAGATTACGTATTGTGGAAGAAATGTAGGTAGGTTTTATTTCTGCCCCACAGTTATTTTTGAATGAAGTGAGCAAAATTCAAAACAGACCCGCAGGATTCGACCTTAATTTTTCAATGTTGGAGATAGAATTCTGTCTCATTAAATCTGTTTACTTGAGGCACCCTAGAAAAAATGATACTGACACTTTTATTTTTTAGATTTTCAACTGTTTACCAATAGTTTGATGATTCTTTCATAAAAGATAATGGTATAATGAATTCTCTGCAAACGTTTTGGATAAAGGCCGCCACTTTGAAATTTGTCTCTACTTGAGCTTGAGGAAATACCATAAATTACACAAAATTTATAAAAAACAGCACGGTAAAAGTTTTTAAAAATTTGCCACAAAGTGCGAAGCACGGTCAACTGTAAGAATATACCAAGCAAATGTCATTTTTTAAACATTGCTATTAGGGGCCTAATACCTTAATTAATAGTTGACACTTTTGAACATAACAAGTTTTAATAAACGGTATAATTTCTCCTACTTCTCTATCACACTTACTTTATTCTACCTTCTTACTTTTCACATACCTTCGATAAATACACTGAAACCAGTTGACGTCATTACATACCATTTGCATCCGCGATAATGTTCTCGTATTATGTTTATGCTTCGATCAATAGTAATATACACTTTTTCACTGGATCCGACATGTATTAAAGGGAGAAAAAAAATGATGTATTAACAAGGCAATTTATGTGCTGTTTATACACGAAATTTTGAAATGCTGTACTGTGCCAGGGCCGAATATATTCATTCTTGCGCAGATTGACATCGGTATCTGCAAACTCGCTTACACCCCAGTTGTACTCTCTTTCAAATTCATCGTTCAGTACCAAAAAGAATTTTGTTGAAACTGTCTGTCTAAGGACAAAAAGGAACATATAGTTATGAAATATATATATCATACTCTGGAAATAATACAGAAGAAGACATGTATGAAGTTTCATTCAGATGTGTTGTAAATGAGATACTAAACTGCTGAAATCGAAAACAAACGTGCTGAATCTGATTAAAGTGGCACATTCAATTCGATTGCAGATTCAAATACTGTTCAGTTGTCTTACTCCTAGAGTGTTTACCCTCAGTTTTATTACAATAATATAAAAATATTTTGCTGAAATAACACGAAATCTTAGATCAAACCCCACCGCTACAGGTTAGGAGTGTCATGTATGAACTATTCAGAGTTTGTTTGTTTGACTCACAGCATTCTTCTTACATCATCTTGAATGAGTCACACTTTCCTTTTAATTTTCATTAGCACTGACATTGATGGTTAAGAAAATGTAGGTTGCATTTACAAAGGGTCAGCCCTTTGTTCTTTGTCAAATTTATTTATTATGTTATTTTCATTATTTTGCAATTTCATTTAGAATAAAGAAGGCAAGCTATATAGTGTATTTATGCGTAACCGACATAGCAGCAGGAGTTATGGAACTTAGGTATTATCTTGTTATTATTATGGGGAAGTCATAAGCAATGTTGCGTTCTGTTCTCTGTGAGTGTTAGCACAACTATGAGCTTGCTAGGAATCGTATACAAGTTGTTTACATTCCAAAGAAGTTGGGGAAAAGCTTTCGTCACGGCGAGCTGATCACACTGTTAATACAACGGATTCAATAAAACATATTCTTCACTTAATTCTTAGTAAATATGTGGTGTGTCAAGTGTACAGTTTTCTGTCCCTTATACTCACATGCGGAGTTATTCTATTTCAAGTATTTGAATTATAAACAAAGACATAAAAGTCGAAACTAGTAAGAATGTGTTGTCTTGGTAATTTGAAGTAGTTTTGATCAAATCAATATATTTGCTAATTTAAGATCTTTTGTTTGTTTGATAATCTCTCATAAAATTGTGACTGATTCGGGGGATTTCCTAAACATCTGCAAACTGCCTTACACACACCTACACTTTCCCATACGTTTTTCTTAAAGAGTATTGAGGGGTTTTGTTTGCGTATTACAAAACAATTTTTATTAAGCAACTTGTATACACTTTAACTTCTGATGTTAGCTAGATTAAATTATTTAAAGATACAACGAGCTTCTACTGTGAAGATGTAATGTTACTATGAACGTCGTTTAAAAAGCAGCGCAACAACACAAAACACGTTGGTCATCGCCATTAAATGCTTTAACAAAAGCGGCGGGACTGTTGATGATGCATACTATAATACCTCATTGTATCAATAAAACTTTATTATATTGCATTTTATGCCAGCTATTTTGATAACACTGTTTATTTCTACTTATTTCTGTGTGCACTTACAAAAACCTCTGTTGTAGCAAATATAATCCGTCTCAGGAGATCAGAGGGGGCCTCCGTGGCCGAGTGGTTAAGGTCTCTGATTTAAAATTACTTGCTCTTCACCGATGTGGGTTCGAGCCTCACTAGGGATGTGAAGAAGCCAACCAGCTGGCTTACGGAATGTCGGTGGTTCTACCGAGGTGCCCGCCCGTGATGAAATAATGCACGGAGGGGCACCAAGGGTCTCCCCAAAAAGCTGGAAAGTCGCCATATGACATATACATATATATGTAAGTGTGTCAATGCGTCGTTATACCCAACAAAACAAACACACAAAATAAACAGGAGATCAGATTTATTTATGTGCATAGAAAATTCTAATTTGGTTCTTTTGCAATATACATATATTTGGCTAAAACAGGTTGATGGTATATTCTAACCGTAGTACCATACGAAACAGTTTGAATGCGCACCCTTTCTGTGTTCAATAATGTTGATATTTACATATTTCATAAAACATTTCCTCTTCTCTGGTAGTCAATAAGTTTTTACATTCTCCTTTTCGTGATTTGTGCACCATATTGCATTTTGAAGATAATTGTCTCTTTTACTTTAACAGAACATATTTAGTGTAGAGACTTGTCCTAGGGGGAAACAATCTGTTTATAGAGTGAAATTGTTGAGTGAACACCGCTTGTCAATCCTAATCCTGTCCATGTTATATCAGTGCAATGGAAAAGTAAGATATCTATGTGAAATGTTATGCAGGATAACAGTCATGCATTTAACAGTCCTGAACTAGTTTTCTTTGATTTTCTCAGATTTCTAGATATTTTTTCCATACTTTGACGCATATATATGGGTAGCAGAGAATGCTCTCTTTCCAGCAGTAGCTTTTTCAGCATATTTTACCATGTGAAATTCTGTGGGTTTTGACTTTTTATTTCACCACCAAAAATGTCACACTTTCCTCGGGGCATTAACTAATTTGATCTTTAAGGTAGTCTTTTCAGACTACTAATCCTTGTAGTAATTAATCGTGCTTTTTTCAAGGCTAGAGGTAAAAAGTGCATGGTTTGCATGTGGTACTAGGTCAATAGTCACATAAGCCTGCAATAAAGTCTTAGTTGTCTCCATTTTTTCCAAATAATTTACTCAGGAACATTTCTTTTTCAGCTCAAATAACCCTTTTACAGAAAATGATATTTTAATCATTTTTTTCAGACTGCGTACTTTGATGCAGTTAGTTATACATATATGTAAGAAAGGTTGTGCCCGTTTTTAGTTCCACGTTCCACTGCCTCGGTTTAACAACAGGTCTTTTGGTAATTTTAACAATATTTAGGTATTCAGAAAAAAAGTTTTAGTTTATTTATACAGTAACAAAGAGATAAGTTATACCGGTATCATACTACGTCAGTCGAAAAATGCCCGCCGCCTAGCTAAATAGGTTCCAGAGCGTAAATCTACGAATTGCGGGGTCGTGAGTTCGATCCTCGGACGAGGCTATGTTCTCCGTTACGATTTGATAAAAGACATTATGTCTGAAATCATTCGTCTTCTACCTCAGATTCATGTGTGGATGTTGGCAGTTACTTGCGGAAAACAGGTTTGTACTGGTACAGAATCCAGGAACACTATATAGGTCAAATGCCGCCGTTACATAACTGAAATACAGTTGAAAAACAGCGTTAACAAACAAAAATAGTGGGAAAATCTTCCGTAAGTGGAACTGATCATCCATGGACAAGACTGGCTCTTAGTGGTGCGTGATTCAATCAAATGCATCATAGCAGCAGACGACAATTTCCAAATATAAGCCGATGTAAGGGAAAATATGTCATTCGTGTCAATAGGTAAACACCGACCTGTCCCAAGCCTATTCGGCGTTCTTATTTCAAACTTTCAAAATGAAAAACGAACTACGTGACGTTTTTAATATTTTCACCTTGTTGTACGCTGACGTTACTGTTATATTATCTGAGTAAAAATCGGGCTTACAAAATGAAATATTTTAGATATTCATTCTCAATACTGTGATCAGTGGAAATAAACAAATACTTCGAAGTCAACGCTATTATGTTTTGTTAAGGACGTCAGACAAATTATGATTTTACCTTTGAAAATGAGAAAATGGAGATAGTAAAGAAATATACAAATATCTAGGCATCCTGTTTAGCAAAAGTGGTTTCTTTTTTAAATGTAAATCCCATATTGCATCCCAGGCGACAAGAGCTATGTATAGTCTAACCCGAAACGCAAATCGTCTAAACGTACCGATAGATATTGTGTTTGACCTTTTTAATAAAACTATTACGCCAATATTATTAATAATAATATTGGCTTAATAGTTTTATTAAAAAGGTCAAGAAAAAACCCACATCCAAATGCATATAAATTAGAGCAACTTTTGAATACCAATAACAGAATAACAAGAATATTTGAATGTGTGCAATTTCATTAAAATAATATTGTTTCAATTAAGATAGGTTATATTCTGGCGGACATAGTAAAAAATAACGCTGGCGGACATAGTAAAAAAAACGAGCCTATAAGAAATATCTGTTATGACCCTTCGATGCGCTTGTTTGGTATCAAACGTGAAATAATGACAAATTTTGACAGGCGTATGATGAATCATGACTTAATTAAAAGTTTGCTGTTATTTCTGCCTTCCAGATTGATTTTCTTTAAATGTCTCTTCTATATTGTAGCTTACAACTCCTAAATTAAAACAATAAAAGAATATATTGTTACCTTACTATCGTTTTGTCTATCCAAATCACATAAGAATTTCTATTGTTTCAGTCATTTGTCACTAATTTGAGCAACAACTAGCAGTGTTGCAATCTTACAAAACACATCTCCTATTTTCACATAAATATTGAGGATTTATCTAATGAGCACATGTATCTGAAACACAATTTTAATACCAATTGTGTATTGCGATAATGCTAAAATGTCTCAGCCGTGACGTGTCCTTAATTATTTACACTATCACAGTGGCGAAGCTGTTCGTGTCGTGTGCAAATGATAACATGGCGTCGATTTCTTCGATTCAAACCGTTTCGGAGGATTTGTCGGCAAGGTAAATCGGTTTTGTCTTCACTTTGTATCAAATGTAAATGTTCCTCCAAAGACAACTGAAGTTGCCCTTTCCATAAATGTGCCTATGTATTTTGTCAATGCTATGGTTTGTTAATGATGTCCTGACAAATGAAAAGAAAGTTATCAAAAATGCATCTTTACAGTTGATAGGAGTTACGAGAAATTTGATTTTCCATCTTTTTCTCAATAATCAGCTAATCTATCTATTAGAAATCTTATTTGCATATTGTATTTTCTAATCGTAAATGTCGATCAAGACAAAAAAGCGAAAGGTTCGACGTATTGTGGGAGATACTTAGAAATGATTGGTAGTACGGAGTTTTCTTAGTTAGATGTAAATGATAGAATGTACGGAAAAATGTTCCTACGCCTTTATTCCGGCTGAATATTGTCTCTTTCAGATATTCATGATACTGCACCAAGTATTCAGTTGTCAATTTTTTAAAGAGTTTTTACAAAGCGTTCTAGATTTCTTCAACATTCATCGAAAATTGTAGTGCATTTTAGCGTTTTCTGATTGTCATCGCTTACTGATCTGCGATTTTAAAGTTACTTTTTTGTATTTCATTTCAGCAATACCTATCACAGAGTATTGTACATAATGAGACTAGAAATGTGTCACAGACACGGATGCCCCCGCAACATGAGAAAGGTCACAGGCATGATACTGCTCACAAACTAAAAGAAAGACCCTTGGCCTTATTTATTTACCAAAAAAAAATATTGTAGGAAATCCAGAAAATTTAATATTGTATATGTAGTGAAAATTGGCTAAATTCAACCAAGGACTGTGACTTTGACCTTTGAGCTAGTAAAATGTTTTTTTTGCGCATGACATATTGTCTATCCATGCTTATCATTTGTGTCAAATTATTCTGAAATCGGACCATGAATGTCAAAGTTATGGCTCGGAAACGAACACCACCATTTCCCGAACACACACACACACACACACACACACACACACGAACAGGGGTAACACTATATGCCCTCCCCGCCATTTCCCGAACACACACACACACACACACACACACACACGAACAGGGGTAACACTATATGCCCTCCCCGCCCATTTTATGGCGGGGGGCATACAAACGAGCCCAACAGCAACTGATCCACCATCACAATCAGTGAGATTCCGACAGCTTCCATATCCCTCTGCCAGATACATGGCAAAGCACCAAAAGAGGTCAGCAAATAAATAAGCAGGAATTATACCATGTCGAACCTGTTTGCGGGAGGATTATAGCTGTGGGTTTTGAGTTACACATACAGCGCACCAGCTAATGGGACGATTGTTTTAGCATGTTTCGGTTTTAAATTTTCAAGAATATAGTATTTATGTGCTAACAAAAAGGCATTATCTGATTCATTAAATATCGCTTACCTTGCTTAATACATGTATTTAAATTTACCTGACAAGTTCGAGTCATTCTTCAGTTAAACTGAATTGATAAAACAATAAAACACATCTGAATAACTATGTAAAGATCATGACTTTCTTGTACAAACGTACCTTGTGCCTCCCTTTTTATTTCTGTAATGTACATGCATAAACAAATGTGCAAAACATTTTCTTTTTGATGTACCGTCTCATGCGTTATCTTGAAATTGTATGTCCGATTTATAAAATAGGCGTGTCGTTAATCAAAGGAACCTTCAGTATTCATATAAATTACAAGCTATGCCTTTATATAATGCTATACAAGAAACAAGTATGTACGCAAGTGCAGAGCCAGACGGTTATTCAGTCAAAATAAAGGCTTCGGATCATTTTCCCGTAGTTCCTATCATATTTATCAGTCTGAGAAAACTCGGTATCCCCTATCACTTTCTAATTTCTCCCACAATATGTCGAATCTTTCGCTTTTTTGACTTGGTAGACCTTCGCAATCAGAAAATATAATGTACAAATAAGATTTCTAGTAGAATGATAAGCTGATTATCGGGGAAAAGTTCCTGTCAGTCCTATCCACCGTTAAAATACATTTTTTGATCATCTGTCTTCATTTGTTAGGGCATCATGAACAAACGATGGCATTGATAATATACATATGCACATACATATAAAGAGCAAGTTGTGCTGTCTTTGGTGGAACATTTACATTTGACACAAAGTGAAGACAAAACCGATTTATCCTGCTGACAAAAGTCTCCGAAACAGTTTGAATCGAAGAAATAGACGCCATATTTTCCCGTACTTTTGATCATTTTGTTCGCACACGACACAAAATAGCTTCGCCACAGTGACTATTACTGCTGTCTACACTAAACATACTTTAACATTTATTCTTCTACTTATCACGTTTTAATAATGACGTAGTTACTCCTACCTACATTAAAGACACTTCACTAGTTGGTGTCATTACTTCTATCTCCGCTTATCGCGTACTAATAATTAGACGTCAACGCTGTAAAAAATATTGTAAACAAACTATGTAAGAAAAATGGCTTATAGGGATGACTTATTTTATGATCTGATATTTTATAGTTGTCATCCCTCTAAGCCTTACCCGTATCAGCATTTTACTGTTAGGAAACGAAGACATTAAAAAAAAAAAAAAAAAAAAAAAAAAAAAAAAAAAAAAAAAAAACAAGAAACAAAAACACACACACAAAATACTGGTCAAACTGACTTGCTTGCTCCAATAAATTAAACATTAATATTCATGTAGAAACTTCCAATGGGCTGAATATAACACATACTTTTAAATAAGAGACTTAAATCTTCGAAAATATGATGTGACAGGTGCGAGGAGATACCCTGACACCGGTTTTCAATACACAGTAGACGGCCGATGACACTAAATTGCAGAAACAAAACACAATTTTTTTTTAAAAAATATCAAGGCCGTCGTGTACTAGTTTTTTCGCATAAAATTTCATCTTTTGCTTTTATTGATTTACATGATTTTGCTTGTACAGTAGAAACGCATACTGATGACTCTGATATTGTTGATATTGAGAATTTTGTATATTTTTCTAAGAATCGAAGTCAACCTTATTTAAGGAAATCAGGAGGTATTGGTTTCTATGCTAAGGAAAAATACAGTCAACATGTAAGCCCCATTTCTAATAATACAGATTATATTTTCTGGATTTCCTTAGATAAACGTATGTTTAATCTTGATGAGAATGTCATTTTAGGCATTATCTACTTGCCTCCAGAAGGTTCACGTTTTTACAATGATACTGATTACAATATTTTTGAAAATGAAATTATTTCCAAATTCAATTTAAATAAGTACGTTCTCTTACACGGCTACTAAACGCTAGCGCCACCACCAAATTGTGGTGATAAGGTAAAGAGCTATCGACATTTCCGTGGTGCAGCTATCGCCCGTTTCTACTTGTAAACACGTGAGTAAAATTTATATTTTATCTTATGTTTTCATTGATAGAACTTGTTTCGAAAATCGGAGAATGTAGTTCCGTGTAACAACACTTTTACTACAGGTTGGCTGTAATTTCATTAAAATAATATGCAAATTGTGGTGCCAGGAGCTTTTCTCCCGAATTTGACAGTGGCATATTTTCATATCGACCAGTATTCGAACACTATTCTGATGATTAGACACACTGTAAGAACATACCTGCGCATGCAAATGGTATAGAAATGAATTACACGTATTCCCATACATCAAAGAATTATGAAAAACACAGTAAAAAGTTAAAACACGACTATTTTTGAAAGTGGTGGCGCTATCACACAAGTGGTGGCGCTGTTGTATATGATTAGCGGCTGATATATTCAATTTTAATATATGAAAATGTCTGTCTGCAAGCCATACCCAAATTACGTTACTCAACAAAATACATGTAGTAACCTCTACATGATCGCAAAATAATCTACATGTATATGGATTCAGATTGTACATCTAAGCTCTATTGATTAATCATATTTAATCGATTGGAATTGAAAATGTACTGTACTCACTTTTCAGAAAGAATTGTGAAAGTAAGGTCTTTTGTTTACAATGACATGCAAACGACGTATAAAAACAAAGGGAAGTAACTTTCATAATCTTAATATAACAAATAAATTCTACACCATCTTCAAATTATTTCCTGGACACAAATCTTTGTTTGAAATAAAAGTATTGCTACTATTTTTCTTGACCTGAATTTAAAGTAAACTTACGTTTGTATTTAAGTAGAATATTTAAAGGTTAGAAATAATTCTACATTAACATTTTAAACAAAGGAAAATATTTACAAGAGTCCCAAGGGTCTGTGAGTATTTTGTCCTTTTTTTCTTGGATAGAGAATGTTTCATAAAGGTAAATAAACTATGATCGTGTTTTTCTTTCTTTAATAACATAATTCCTTGCAGGAAAATTATCAATTAGAGAATGTTGGTGTTTGTTTTGTTCCCGATGCGTCAGCAGTTCGTATTATTGAATGCCGTAACAGCGCCACCACTACTGTATAGCGCCATCACTAGAGTTATAGCGCCACCACTTTTAAAAATCCTGGTATATTTCTTCTAACCCGAGATTCTATTATTCATGGTGTGTGCGTATATAGTTATTTATCATTTCTACACCATTTGCATGCGCAGGTATTTTCTTACAGTGTGTCTATTCATCGGAATAGTGTTCGAATACTGGCCGATATGAAAATGTGCCACTGTCAGATTCAGGAGAAAAGCTCCTGACACCACAATTTGCATATTATTTTAATGAAATCACAGCCAACCTGAAGTAAAAGTGTTGATACACGGAACTACATTCTCCGATTTTTGAAAGAAGTTCTATCAATAAAAATATAAGATAAAATATAAATTTTACTTACGTGTTTACATGTAGAAACGGGCGATAGCTGCACCACGGAAATGTCGATAGCTCTTTTCCTTATCACCACAATTTGGTGGTGGCGCTAGCGTTTAGTAGCCGTGTCTTAGCAGGCGACTTTAACTCAAGAGTATCGGAACTATCAGACTTTATTTCGTCTGACCTTTTTTTGAATGAGAATTTTAATATTGATAATGAATCGTTGTCTTTTTTTGACAAATATACTATTCTTGAAGAAATGTCAATTCCTTTAAAACGGAATTCAAACGATAAGCGTACAAATTCTCACGGAATTCAGCTTATTTATCTTTGTAGAAGTAATAATATTTTTTATTGTCAATGGAAGGTATGGAAGAGATATTCCAGCTAGAATGACTTATACCGTGTTCAGACTACGTTTTTAATCCTATATTAACTTGGGTTTATTTTTTAAACTCGTTTGCGTCCACACTATATGTGGTTTAAACCGTGAATTATGTAAAGGTCAAGTGGTTTCTGTAATGTAGCATTAAAACTACCTCGGGAGGTGGTTTTAATACCATATTAAAAAGTAATACTACATTATTTTACAAGTGTGAACGTTAATGTGAGTTATAACTGGTTTACAATCCCAAATCCACAGATCTTACCTTTTGGCAGAAGAATACCATGTGTTTCTCTTTTGTATCAAACAATTGATGCTATGGTTGGCAAAAGTAATTGGAGTGTTGATGAAACACAAACATTAAATTGCGATATGGAGTCATGCTGATGCTCAAAATGGACTATAGATGGAATGAACAGAAATTCTTAGATGAACAGAGAAGTTTAAACATTGATGACTCCTTCTTGTTTCTGTTAGCCTCCTTCTTTGTTACCTTTTTTGCTTATTGCAAAATATTTGTTAACTTCCAACATTGCATGTATATATTTAAACCACATTTCTTTGCCTAGTGTGGACGCAATCTAGATTATATTTTGATGGGATTTAAATGTCAAATACCAATTATAGCCAATTAGTGCCTGGTAAAAATAAAACCTATCTGCTAGTGTGAACACGGTATTATAGGGATAAATCTATTATTGATCTACGCATGTCAATATTTAATGATTTTCAAGTAATTGAAACCGACACATTGTTCTCAGATGGCCATAGTGCTCGTTATTGGACACTAAACTGTGTTAAAAATGGTTTAAATCAAGATCCAAAGGAAACGAGTAACTTGATAACCAACTCTAAGCCGAAATGGTGCGATTTTCAAGCAAATATCGACTCAAACCATGTACAATATATCAATCGAATTTGTGATATTACCAATGTACAAAATGTTAATACTTGTATTGAACATATTACCGAAGAAATTCAAAAGTTATTTGAAAATGCTTCTACCCAAACTTTTCCCGGACAGAACCGCATAAAATTCAAAAATGTAAATGATAAACCATGGTTTGGGCCGAAATGTTACCAAGCACGTAACAATTATCATGAAGCCAAATCACTATATAATACTTGTAAATCACAAGATAATAAATTCCGAATGAAAAATGCTAGTAAAGAGTATAAACGTGTAATGAATTATTACATTAATAAATATAAGCATGACAATACCAAGAAATTACGTAAAATGCAATCAAAAAATCCTAAACAATACTGGAATTTCTTGAAAAGGCTTAAACCAAAATCGAATACGAAGCCATCTCCGTCAATTAATGAGTTTTATGAACACTTTAAGAAAATTAATAGTAATCCAAATGATGACCAAGATATAACTTTTGATCAAACGTTTATTAATAATTCAAACCTATTCATTAATAAAGAAATAACCCATGATGAAATTTTAAAATATATAAATAAACTCAACAACGGTAAAGCTTCAAGTCCATCAGATAAGATACTAAACGAATATATCAAGTATACAAAACACATGCTTTTACCTATCTATAAACAGTTATTTAATATTATACTAGATTCTGGCCATATTCCTAAAGTTTGGTTAGAAGGGTGGATAATTCCAATCTATAAAAACAAAGGTTGTCCTAAAAGTACTAATTCATATAGACCAATCACAATACTATCATGTCTTGGGAAATTATTTACAGCTGTTTTAAACACTAGGTTAACCAACTATATGGATGAATTCCAATTACTGAATGAAAGTCAAGCAGGCTTTAGAAGTGGCTACTCATGTTCGGATCATTTATTTACCTTGCATTCATTAATAGAAATATTAAAAAAGCGTAAACAAAAACTTTTCTGTGGATTCATAGATTTTTCACAATGCTTTGATAAAATCTGGAGATTCGGATTATGGCATAAATTACTCCAACACTTTGTTAATGGTAAACTTTTCCAAGTCATACTTAACATGTACAATAATACATAGTACAATAATTGTGTGGTGCACCTAGGTGATAGCTCACCATTTTTCATTTCAGAAATCGGGGTACGTCAAGGGGAGAACTTGAGTCCGATTTTGTTCTCCACATATCTAAATGATCTCCAAATATACCTAGAATCAAACGGTATCAATGGTGTAGAATTGAAAGACGTTATGAATAATGAAACGTGGCTAAAATTACTAGTACTTCTCTACGCTGATGACACTATAATATTGTCTAACTCTACAGAAGATTTTCAAAATTGTTTAACATCATTCAACTCATATTGCTCTGAATGGAAACTCAAAGTAAATGTTGATAAAACCAAAATAGTTATCTTTGGCAGTAGGATCGCGAGAGATAGATTTAATTTTACTTTGGGTGACGAACCGATCGCTATCGTTGATTCTTATCATTATCTTGGTATGACATTTACCAGCAATGGGTCTTTTCTATATTGTCGTAAACATGTTACACAACAAGCCAATAAGGCACTCCACTTGTTATATTCTAGATGTAGAAATGCAGACTTGCCTATTGATCTCACATTGAAACTGTTTGATCACACAGTACTGCCTATTCTTACCTATGGGTCAGAAATTTTTGGATTTGAAAATTTAGACCTTTTGGAAAAGGTCCATAATACATTTTTAAGGAGAATTACTTATGCCAGAAAGAGCACTCCAAATTATATGTTGCTGGGTGAACTTGGAAGATATCCAGTTTCTGTCAGAATCAAAACCAGAATGATTTCTTTCTGGGTCAGGTTATTATTAGGAAAACAGAGTAAAATTTCCTATATCCTATATCAATATATGTTTAATATTTATGACCAAAATTTTAAATGGATAAACAGAATTAAAGACATATTAAATTCGGTAGGCAGACCTGACTTACGGGTGAATCAAAATAGCTCTTTAAATAAAAGTACTCACTTACGTATTAAGATTAATTTAATTGATCAATATAAACAACAATGGCATGATCAGATGCAACTTTCGAATAAAGGAAAAGTTTATAATAGTTTTAAAAAATCCCTTTGCTATGAAAAATATTTTAATATTCTACAACGAAATGACTATCTGACACTTTGTAAGTTCAGAACTTGTATTACACGAATTCCGTCAGAAACAGGTCGTTATGATGGCACCGCTTTTCTTGACAGGATCTGCCCACTTTGTCAAACGGACTCTCCCGGAACAGAGAGCCATTACATTTTCAAATGTAGTTACTTTGTTAACCAAAGGAATGAACTCCTTTATAATCATAACTTGACAATCGAAAACGATATTGCATTTGCAAAGATTATGAACTCGATAAATGAGAGAGATCTAGTAAACTTATGCAAATTCATTAGTGCAGTTTTGGCAAAATTCTAGTGTATTTTACAACAATTAAAATAAACATTAAATCTGCAATTACACTTACCGAAACAGCACGTGTAATAATCCAATAAAAATACAAATCCACAAGACAATGATTCATCATGCTCGTCTTTTATATCATTATGGTATTTTATTAGAATCACATAATCAATGACCATTAATCAATTATCGTCAATTCATTTTATGCAGTAATAGCATAACATCTCTTAACAACCTTATTGACTTAGCACTACTTTATATTATGAGAAAAAATGGTCCTAAATGTAAACATACATATATATGTATATTTTTATTCAAGTCAACTCATGCATGTAATTTGATTAAGATCATCTTGTTTGACAAATGACCACCTCAAACGTATTTTAGAATGTTGAAACTTCAATATGCTTGCTGCAATAAACACCAATCTTTTTTTCTTTCTTGCTTTATAGTTGATAATGACGCCTTAATATTTAACTTTAATACATGGAATATTTGATCAGAAAATATATGAATTTCCCCACCATCTGTTTCAAATTTTGATCATATATGACATCATTAACGCTTGAATTTGATATTGTTTAAACTTGTGCATCTATCTTTATGTTTACTGGATATGTACTGTTATGAATAATCTTATTAGAAAATCCCCATATT
Organism: Mercenaria mercenaria; assembly: GCF_021730395.1. Taxonomy (NCBI): domain Eukaryota; kingdom Metazoa; phylum Mollusca; class Bivalvia; order Venerida; family Veneridae; genus Mercenaria; species Mercenaria mercenaria. The sequence goes on from NC_069371.1 coordinate 53,971,230, forward strand.
GTATATGTAAATGTATACTTGGGTAGTAATAAAGAAATCTGTCTGTCTTTCTGTCTGTCTGCTTAGATTAAAAGTGCCGAAATATTGCCTTGTTAATTATCCACAACAAGCGGTATCTGTCATGATTGCCCGCGGATGTGAAAACAACTTCAGCACACTTCGTGTCAAACATATCGACACTGCTTGATTGGATAAATCATGATTGAACGATTATCTGATACATCTTTAGTCCGGTGTAACAGCCCAGTTTTTCCCCCAGTCAGTTCTTTCCCTAGGGAAAAAACTGACTAGTCAATTCTTTCCCCCGGGGAAAAAAACTGACTAGTCAGTTTCTTCCCCCCCCCCCCCTAGTCTGACTAGTTAGTCAGGTTTTTCCCCAGGGAAAAAGGATAATCTTTCGGTATTGTTATTTGGGATACAAGTGTCTATTCATTTTCCATTTAAATTTCAGATGCAACAGGTATTGTTTTTCATTTGAATAAACCTGTATGTTTCTTTTTTGTAACTTTAATCAATGTTTTTTTTGTCAAATCAAATTTTTTAACTTCTGTTTGATTGCCATTACTATTTAATATCTGTCAGGTGCGGGTAAGAAATTGACTGGTCAGTTCTTTCCCCTTGCATATACTTGACCTATCAGCTGGGGGGAAAAAGTGACCAGTCACTTATTTCCCCCCTAGCATATATTTCACCTATCAGGTGGGGGAAGAAATTGACCGATCAATTCTCCCCCCCCCCAGCATATAGGTGGGGGAAGAAATTGACTAGTCAGTTCTATTCCCCCTTGCATATACTTGACCTATCAGGTGGGGGAAGAAACTGACCGATCAGTTCTTCCCCCTAGACAGTACTTGACCTGTCAGGTGGGGGAAGAAATTGACCAGTCAGTTCTTTCCCCCCTAACCAGTACTTGACCTGTCAGGTGGGGGAAGAAATTGACTGGTCAGTTCTTTCCCCCTTGCATATACTTGACCTATCAGGTGGGGGGAAAAATTGACCAGTCACTTATTTCCCCCCTAGCATATATTTCACCTATCAGGTGGGGGAAGAAATCGAACAGTCAGTTCTTTCCCCCCTAGCATATAGGTGGGGGAAGAAATTGACTAGTCATTTCTTTCCCCCCTTGCATATACTTGACATATCAGGTGGGGGAAGAAATTGACCAGTCAGTTCTTTCCCCCCTAGCCAGTACCTGACCTGGCGGGTGGGGAGAAGAAATTGACCAGTCAGTTCTTTCCCCCCTTGCATATACTTGACCTATCAGGTTGGGGAGGAAATTGACTAATCAGTTCTTTCCCCCCTACATTTGTAGCATATACTTGATCTATCAGGTTGAGGAAAAAATTGACCAGTCAGTTCTTTCTCCCCTAGCATTGTACTTGAACTGTCAATTGGGGGAAGAAATTGACTAGTCAGTTCTTTCCCCACAAGCCAGTACTTGACCTGTCAGGTGGGGGAAGAAATTGACTAGTCAGTTCTTTCCCCCTAACATATACTTGACCTATCAGGTGGGGGAAGAAACTGACCGGTCAGTTCTTTCCCCCCTAGCATATTCTTGACCTGTCAGGTTGGGGAAGAAATTGACTAGTCAGTTCTTTCACCCCTAGCCAGTACTTGACCTGTCAGGTGGGGGAAGAAATTGACTAGTCAGTTTTTTCCCCCTATATATGGTTAGTACTTGACTTGTGGTGTGTGGAGAAGAAATTGACCAGTCAGTTCTTTCCCCCTAGCCAGTACTTGACCTGTTGGGTGGGGAGAAGAAATTGACCGGTCAGTTCTTTCCCCCCTTGCATATACTTGACCTATCAGGTAGGGGAAGAAATTGACCAGTCAGTTCTTTCCCCCTAGCATATACTTGACCTGTCAGGTGGGGGATGAAATTGACTAGTCATTTCTTTCCCCCCTAGCCAGTACTTAACCTGTCAGGTGGGGGAGGAAATTGACTAGTCAGTTCTTTCCCCCCTATATAAAGTTACTTACTTGACCTGTGGTGTGGGGAGAAGAAATTGACCAGTCAGTTCTTTCCCCCTAGCCAGTACTTGACAGGTACTTGACCTGTCAAGAGGCGAAATGAAATTGACCAGTCAGTTCTTTCCCCCCTAGCCAGTACTTGCTCTGTTAGGTGGGGAAGAAATTGACCAGTCAGTTCTTTCCCCCCTAGCCATTACTTGTTCTGTTAGGTGGGGGAAGAAACTGACCGGTCAGTTCTTTCCCTCACCTAACAGAGCAAGTACTGGCTTTGGAGGGGAAAAACTGACCAGTCTAATTCTTCCCCCACCTGACAAAGCAAGTACTGGCTAGGGGGGAAAGAACTGACTGGTCAAATTCATTTCCCCACCCGACAGGTCAAGTACTGGCTAGGGGAGAAAGAACTGACTGGTTAATTTCTTCCCCCCCCCCTCTCCCTTGACCTGTACCTGCTTGGGGGAAAGAACTGACTAGTCAATTTCTTCTCCCACCTAACAGAGCAAGTACTGGCTAGCGGAGAAAGAACTGACCGGTCAATTTCTTCTCCCCACCCAACAGGTCAAGTACTGGCTAGAGGGTAAAGAACTGACCAGACAATTTCTTCGCCCACTGACTAGTCAATTTCTTCCCCCACCTAACAGGTCAAGCACTGGGTAGGGGGGAAAGAACTGACTGGTCAATTTCTTCCCTACCTGACAGGTCAAGTACTGGCTAGGGGAGAAAGAACTGACTGGTTAATTTCTCCCCCCCCCCTTGACCTGTACCTGCTTGGGGGAAAGAACTGACTAGTCAATTTCTTCTCCCACCTAACAGAGCAAGTACTGGCTAGCGGAGAAAGAACTGACCGGTCAATTTCTTCTCCCCACCCAACAGGTCAAGTACTGGCTAGGGGGTAAAGAACTGACCAGACAATTTCTTCGCCCACTGACTAGTCAATTTCTTCCCCCACCTAACAGGTCAAGCACTGGCTAGGGGGGAAAGAACTGACTGGTCAATTTCTTCTCCCCGCCCGACAGCTCAAGAACTGGCTAGGGGGGAAAGAACTGACTGGTCAATTTCTTCCCTACCTGACAGGTCAAGCACTGGCTGGGGGGGGGGGGGAGAACTGACTGGTCAATTTCTTCTCCCCACCCGACAGGACAAGAACTGGCTAGGGGGAAAGAACTGACTGGTCAATTTCTTCCCCACCTGACAAAGCAAGTACTGGCTAGCGGGGAAAGAACTGACCGGTCAATTTCTTCTCCCCACCCGACAGGTCAAGTACTGGCTAGGGGAGAAAGAACTGACTAGTCAATTTCTTCCCCCACCTGACAGGTCAAGCACTCGCTAGGGGGGAAAGAACTGACTGTTCAAATTCTTCTGCCTTTCTGACAGGTCAGGAACTGGCTAGGGGGGGGGGGGGGGGGGGGGGAAGAACTGACCGGTCAATTTCTTCCCCACCTGACAAAACAAGTATTGGCTAGGGGGGAAAGAACTGATTGTCAATTTCTTCCCTCATCTGACAGGTCAAGTACTGGCTAGGGGGGAAATAACTAACTTGTCTATTTTTTTCTCCCTCCTGATAGGTCAAGTACTGGCTAGGGGGGAAAGAACTGAATGGTCAAATTCATTTCCCCATCCGACAGATCAAGTACTGGCTAGGGGGGAAAGAACTGACTGGTTAATTTCTCTCCCCCCACCGACAGGTCAAGTACCTGCTGGGGGGAAAGAACTGACCAGTTAATTTCTTCTCCCACTAAACAGAGCAAGTACTGGCTAGCGGGGAAAGAACTGACTGGTCAATTTCTTCTCCCCACCTGACAAGTCAAGTACTAGCTAGGGGGGAAAGAACTGACCAGACATTTTCTTCACCCACCTGACAGAGCAAGTACTGGCTAGAGGGGGGAAGAAACGGTCAGTTCTTTCTAGCAAGTACTGACTAGAGCGGAAAGAACTGACCAGTAAATTTCTTCCCCCACCTGACAGGTCATGTATATGATAAGGGGGGAAGAACTGACCGGTCAATTTCTTCCCACTTAACAGAGCAAGTACTGGCTAGGGGGGAAAGAACTGACTAGTCAATTTCTTCCCCCACCTGACAAAGCAAGTACTGGCTAGTGGGGAAAGAACTGACCGGTCATTTTCTTCCCCCACCTAACAGAGCAAGTACAGGCAAGGGGGAAAAGAACTGACTGGTCAATTTACTTCCCCCACCTTACTGGTCAAGTACTGGCTACGTGGGAAAAGAACTGACCAGCAGTAATTTCCTTACCTTAGAAGAAATTTAAAAACAGGAAAAAGGCAAATAAAAAAATACAACAGAAATTAAAATAAGTTCATTTAAAAACATAATTCTTTAATTTACACAAAATATGAAACATATTTCTTATTTTATATGAAATTTAAATGAAAACCGACTATCGGAAATGAAAAACAGGCTAGTTAAGAATAACCAAGAATAACCAGTTCCAATTCACTAACAGGGGAAATAATTGACTAGCCAGGAAAATTGATGAGGGGGAAAGAATTGACTAGTTAGTTTTTCCCCCCATAAGAATGATCAAGAGTAACCAGATGCGATTTGGGGGAGGGGGGGGGGGGAATTGACTAGGTGGGGGGGGGGGAGAACTGACCAGTCAGTTTCTTCCCCGGGGGAAAAACTGACTAGTCAATTCTTTCCCCCGGGGAAGAAACTAACTAGTCAGTTTTTTCCCCGGGGAAAGAACTGACTGGGGAAAAAACTGACCGTTACACCGGTATTATTTAGAGGGCGATTTCTTTTATAATCTATGATAATTGTTTTAATATAAAAAATAGTCGTTTGTTTAAAAAATTGGAAACAATTGTGTTTTTCGCGGTATAATAAAACAAAAACTAACCGAAAGCTTATTTCTTCTAATTATTTTGATTAATCTTAAATGATTGCGTTAAATCAAATAAAATGCCGACATACATCTCAGCCATAAAAATTGTAAACTTCGTGTCTATCTACTCTAACTTCTGAAACCGTATACCATGCTTAACTTGTTGCTTCTTATTGCTGCAAAATGGACATACCTCCAATTCCAAATCAACCTAAGACATTTAAATTTCAGGAACGCACCTTTGGTCAGAAAAATCCAGTGAATAGAAGTTTTCAACCTCCTTGGTTCGCCAATAGAACGTGGTTGCATTATGATGAAACTAATGAACTCGCTTATTGCCATGTGTGTATGGTTGCTCACAGAGACGGAAAGTTGTCAAGTTCGAATCTTGATAAAGCCTTCAATATTAATGGATTTTCGAACTGGAAAGATGCTAGCGTGTCGCTCAAAAAGCATGAATCGTCCGGGTGCCATCATGAGTCGGTAGAGAAATTGGTAACGTTGCCAGAAGTGACAAAGGACATAGGTGAAACATTGTCGAATGCCCACGCGGAAGAAAAGAGTGATAATCGTGAGAGTTTAAGTAAGATCTTGTCAAGATTATGGTTCCTCGGCCGTCAAGGATTACCTATTCGTGGTGATGGAGATGAGAATGATAGGATTTATACACAGCTTTTGAAGCTTCGCGGCGAAGATGATTCGCGGGTGTTAGAATGGTTAAAACAAAAGAATGAAAAGTACACTTGCGCACATGTTCAAAATGAAATGCTACAGATTATGGCACTTTCAATACCGAGGGACGTAGCGAAGGATATCAGAAACTGTGCTTTATTCTATCATGGCTGATGAAACTACGGATGTTTCAAACGCTAGCTCTAAGACATGTTGATGATGATCTTATAGCCTATGAGTTGTTTATTGGATTGTTTAAAGTAGACACTATTGATTCGGATACCCTAACAAAGACAAATGAGGACTGTCTTCTTCGTATGAATCTGTCTGTGAACAATTGCCGTGGTCAGTGTTACGACGGAGCAAGCAATATGTCTGGTGCTAAGAACGGTGTCGCAAAGCAAATCAGTGACAAAGAACAAACAGCAGTTTATACACACTGCTATCGAGATGCTTTGAATTTAGCTGTTGGAGATACTGTGAAACGGTCAGAAATCATGCGCGACGCTTTGGATACAACGTATAAAATGTCGAAGTTTGTGAAATTTTCTCCAAAACAAGTTAGTTTGTTCGAAAGATTGAAACAGGAACTTGCTCCTGTAACACCGGTGTTCATAACATTGTGTCCGACGCGTTGGACTGTAAGAGCAAACAGCCTGCAAAGTGTTGTGGATAATTATGAAGTGCTGCAGGATCTTTGGGAAGAATCATATTCATCAGTAAAGGAAACTGACATGAGAGCTAGGATTAAAGGTGTAGACGCGCAGATGAAATCTTTTGACTTTCTGTTTGGTGTTATGCTAGGACATTCAATCATGGCTCACACGGACAATTTAAGTAAAGCGCTGCAGCATCAAGATCTCTCAGCATCAGAAGGCCAGGCTATGGCTCAGTTGACACTTGAAACGTTGACAAAACTGAGAAGTGGTGAAAGGTTCAGTGAATTCTATGAGAACGTGAAAGAAAAGGCAGAAACTGTCGATGTGAATGAACCATCAGTGCCAAGAAAACGAAAAATGCCGAAACGATTTCAGCTCGGAGATGCAGAGCATTTCTTTCCACAAACAGAAAGCGACATGTACAGGCAGAAATACTTTGAAGCCTTGGACTTAGTCATAAACTGTGTGAAGAATCGATTTGATCAGCCTGGAATGTTGAGGAACTTCTTATCAAAGCAGTGCAGTCAGAGTTTGGGAACTACAGTGATGAATACACATTCGTGGCACAGTTCTATGAAAAAGACATTAAAAAGACTTTGAAAGTTCAGCTGGAAACTTTGAAAATATGTTCAAGAAAGTGTCTCCATAAATCTGTCTGATGTATTTAAATATCTTCACGAGTTGAAACCTCCCATGCGATCAATCTATTCAGAAGTTATGACGCTCATCAAACTTTTATTGGTAATTCCGGCAACAAATGCTACCAGTGAAAGGGCAGTTTCTGCACTGCGAAGAATAAAACATATCTTAGGAGCTCTATGACGCAGACTAGACTCAACAGTCTCAGGACTATGCATTTCGTTTAGCTTCTTTGCATTCTTCAAGCAATCTTCTTTAATAGGCTATATTTCGGAAGAAATAGTAAAGTATTACTAACAGCAAAAAAGGGAAATGCAGCTGACCAAAATGCATGTAAATTCATTAGTACTCTGCGCACGCTTGGTTAAGTCTAAAATATGATATGGCTGAACACCACTAAATCCGGTTGCTCTTTATTTCATATAACATCCACTTTATTTATAACGGTTTTTCGACATTTTCTTGCATATCAGAATTTCAGAGACTTATATTCCCAACAAGAACTATATCGCTGCTATAGAAAAACAAAACGGGTGTTAACTAACTTCAATTCTCTAAATACAACCCGCTGAATTTATTCCATTTCGCTTCTTTCAGTGTCCCTTTCCGAGACATAAAATTCAATTCTTACGCCGCCATTTTTACCTAGCATACGATAGGAGGCAGTAAACGGTTTTGAGCTGTTAGTGTCGAATTTGCCAATTGGTCAAATTTACAAATAAGAGGCAATTTACGGATTGAAGTGGATATTTGAAGTTTAAAATAATAATAATTGCTAGAATTGAAGTTTCAGCGGCTAGAATTGAGTTTCACTTATTTAAAGAAAATCAGTTGAGTAGCCTTGATCTTGATAGTATGACGTAATGACTTGCAGGAGCGTATACATGCTTCCTCTGAGCTAGCTTAAAGTGGGGTTGTCATTTTAGCAGGGGCCTCAGGAAAACTGGAATAGTGAAAGACGGTACGGATGGCAAATATATTTGAGCTTATTTTCAGCTTTTACAGTGTTACTGGAGTATGGAACAATGTAGCAGTTGGGGCTATCATTTGCAGGGAATTTTCTACAGCGATTTGAAAATTGGCAAATTTAGCTTTTTTCGTCATCAGTTTCCGCGACCGGGAGAGCACAAAATTCAGGTCTTGTAAACAGAAAACTAGATATTAGAGATGTATTGCAGATGGTTTGTAACGATAGACATACAGTGATGTTAATGTTGCAATATCTTTATTTCAGGTGTGTGGTTACAGACTTTTGTGTGAGGTTTTGAAAGTTGGGTAGGCGACTCTAGGCCGAGAAGCTCAGAAAACTGTTTACTGCCTCCTTAAGAGGAAATCTTGAAAATTTGTAACTTCTTCCATGTGCTTTTATTTGATGTCTTAGATGTTTTTCAGTCTGATTTGTGAAGGAATATGAGTTTTAAAGTTAATTTTGAAGCAAAATGAAAGTTTTTAAGAGCAATAACTGACGCTAGTCACGGCACACAAAGGTTAGAAAACAAACATTTTTTATTCTGAAATAGATAGATTTTGATAGATTTGTCTCAAAAATAACGTTTTTCTCATATTTCCTCACTCGCGAAAAGTGATCATTATCAAATTGAGGTCTTAACATAGACTCGTGGTCTGATGCAGTCAGTTCTATGGGTTGAAAGTTATGTACGTCATAGCTAAACATCACAGTGCAGATTATTATCTTCAAATAGCCACCTTTTAGTGTCTTGAGATAGACAAAATAGCATGTAGGGGTATTTTGTGAAACATTAAGACGATGACATATGGTGGTCATGCATGTGTTTGTAGCTTCCTGGAGCAGGTCCAGCATAATACCAGTGACTTAGAATTGCCATAAAATTCAGCCAGTTTGGCAGCTATACATATCTAGATACTAAAAACATGACTGAGACCTCATTTTCGTATGCAGTGGGCCTTTAATGAAACTATAATATTACTAGTAAATTTCGGTACGCGTTCCTGGTGGAATTTTTGCATGCATGATCTATTACATTTGTCAAAATTTTCAACAGCATATGTTGGATATGCATGAAATTGGGTTTCTTTTGGTCTGAATTGATTGAATTAGAAAATAAACAGCAAATGTTATACTATTGGGGTCATTTTTGTCTCTCTTAAGAGCAAATCTGGAAAATTTGTAAGTTCTTCCATGTGCATTTATTAGATGTCTTAGAGGTTTTTCGGTATGATTTGTGAAGGAATATGAGTTTTAAAGTTAATTTTGAAGCAAAATGAGAGTTTTTAAGAGCAATAACTAAGGGGAGATAACCGCGATTCAGACATGAAAGTAAGTTTTACAATGTTTTTTGAGCCGGTATAATGAAAGATTCGTCTGTTATAGCATCGTTTGGCTTGAACAGATGCTTACTGTGACATTAAAGTCATCAAATAAGGCATTTAAATGCTAATTCATTGATTTCTATTAATTCAGTAAGCGTTTTAACAGCAAAAATAGTGGCTCGGACTGTCGAGCAGACCTCAGGGGTACTTGAAGCAGTATGGCCTCTGAATCAGTATTTCATCGTCCGTTTCAGTTTAGAATTTTTGTACATATTGCCTATATCACTGACGCTAGTCACGGCACACAAAGGTTAGAAAATAAACATTTTTTATTCTGAAATAGATAGATTTGTCTCAAAAATAACGTTTTTCTCATATTTCATCACTCGCGAAAAGTGATCATTATTAAATTGAGGTCTTAACATAGACTCGTGGTCTGATGCAGTCAGTTCTATGGGTTGGAAGTCATGAAAGTCATAGCTAAACATCACAGTGCAGATTAATATCTTCAAATAGCCACCTTTTAGTGTCTTGAGATAGACAAAATAGCATGTAGGGGTATTTTGTGAAACATTAAGACGATAACATATGGTGGTCATGCATGTGTTTGTAGCTTCCTGGAGCAGGTCCAGCATAATACCAGTGACTTAGAATTGCCATAAAATTCAGCCAGTTTGGCAGCTATACATATCTAGATACTAAAAACATGACTGAGACCTCATTTTCGTATGCAGTGGGCCTTTAATGAAACTATAATATTACTAGTAAATTTCGGTACGCGTTCCTGGTGGAATTTTTGCATGCATGATCTATTACATTTGTCAAAATTTTCAACAGCATATGTTGGATATGCATGAAATTGGGTTTCTTTTGGTCTGAATTGATTGAATTAGAAAATAAACAGCAAATGTTATACTATTGGGGTCATTTTTGTCTCTCTTAAGAGCAAATCTGGAAAATTTGTAAGTTCTTCCATGTGCATTTATTTGATGTCTTAGAGGTTTTTCGGTATGATTTGTGAAGGAATATGAGTTTTAAAGTTAATTTTGAAGCAAAATGAGAGTTTTTAAGAGCAATAACTAAGGGGAGATAACCGCGATTCAGACATGAAAGTAAGTTTTACAATGTTTTTTGAGCCGGTATAATGAAAGATTCGTCTGTTATAGCATCGTTTGGCTTGAACAGATGCTTACTGTGACATTAAAGTCATCAAATAAGGCATTTAAATGCTAATTCATTGATTTCTATTAATTCAGTAAGCGTTTTAACAGCAAAAATAGTGGCTCGGACTGTCGAGCAGACCTCAGGGGTACTTGAAGCAGTATGGCCTCTGAATCAGTATTTCATCGTCCGTTTCAGTTTAGAATTTTTGTACATATTGCCTATATCACTGACGCTAGTCACGGCACACAAAGGTTAGAAAATAAACATTTTTTATTCTGAAATAGATAGATTTGTCTCAAAAATAACGTTTTTCTCATATTTCATCACTCGCGAAAAGTGATCATTATTAAATTGAGGTCTTAACATAGACTCGTGGTCTGATGCAGTCAGTTCTATGGGTTGGAAGTCATGAAAGTCATAGCTAAACATCACAGTGCAGATTATTATCTTCAAATAGCCACCTTTTAGTGTCTTGAGATAGACAAAATAGCATGTAGGGGTATTTTGTGAAACATTAAGACGATGACATATGGTGGTCATGCATGTGTTTGTAGCTTCCTGGAGCAGGTCCAGCATAGTACCAGTGACTTAGAATTGCCGTAAAATTCAGCCAGTTTGGCAGCTGAACATATCTAGATACTAAAAACATGACTGAGACCTCAGTTTCATATGCAATGGGTCTTTAATGAAACTATAATATTACTAGTAAATTTCGGTACGCGTTCCTGGTAGAACTTTTGCATGCATGATCTATTTCAGTTGTCAAAATTTTCAACAGCATATGCTGGATATGCATAAAATTGGGTTTCTTTTGGTCTGAATTGATTAAATTAGAAAATAAACAGCAAATGTCATACTATTGGGATCATTTTTGTCTCTCTTAAGGAGGCAGTAAACGGTTTTGAGCTGTTAGTGTCGAACTGGCCAATTGGTCAAATACAAATAAGAGGCAATTTACGGATTGAAGTGGATATTTGAAGTTTAAAATAATAATAATTGCTAGAATTGAAGTTTCAGCGGCTAGAATTGAGTTTCACTTATTTAAAGAAAATCAGTTGAGTAGCTTTGATCTTGGTAGTATGACGTAATGACTTGCAGGAGCGTATACATGCTTCCTCTGAGCTAGCTTAAAGTGGGGTTGTCATTTTAGCTTGGGCTTATTTTCAGATTTTACAGTGTTACTGGAGTATGGAACAGTGTAGCAGTTGGGGCTATCATTTGCAGGGAATTTCCTACAGCGATTTGAAAATTGGCAAATTTAGCTTTTTTCGTCATCAGTTTCCGCGACCGAGAGATGTATTGCAGATGGGTTGTAACGATAGACATACAGTGATGTTAATGTTGCAATATCTTTAATTCAGGTGTGTGGTTACAGACTTTTGTGTGAGGTTTTGAAAGTTGGGTAGGCGACTCTAGGCCGAGAAGCTCAGAAAACTGTTTACTGCCTCCATAGGAAGCTAGAATGCTACACATACATACTGCGACGCGGTAGAGTAAAGGAAAACACGATGCTGTTGAAAAAGGACACGAGGAAATTATATTTGGACTACTTGTGATAGATATGCGGAGGCTTACATTTGATCAGCGTATTAAAACTCCTATTTGTTCATTTTTTTCCCCAGAATTAGCTCCCATTCTCATTCTCAAGACATACCTATTTCACAATGATCTGCTTAGTTTCGTTACAAAATATTAAGAAAATCTAGAGGAATGAGCATTTATTTCAAGTCTCCCCCATTAAAAAACCGCAACATTTAGCCGTTGCAAGCAATATCTAGAATTTTATTACATTATTCATGCAATTTTGATTCAAGATCAATTTAATTGTAAAGATATTTGTTATTTTCAATCAGAAACATGCTTAATTCAATAACATTTAGACATTTGCAGTGATAAACTGCGAGAAAAGACATATACAAGGTCATAAAATCGACCACCTGGTCGAAAATTGGGTCTAAATTTCAAAAATACAAGAAAATGAAGTTTTCAGCCATTTCTTATTATTTTAATCACTTGAAAAAGATTAATGGCTTTTTTTTTTTTATTGATTTTCGAGGTGTTTGGCAAAACCCCATGTAGTGCCCCATATAAAACCAAGGAATATCTCATGTATACTCCATTGCAAAAGAAAGTGCGCACTGTATTTTTTTCTCAAAAATGTAAGTAAAACATGCATATGAATTATAACATGTTGTGAAGCAAATTTGGAAGCATTTTACGTGGATGTATTTGTTTTGCACATTGGCCATTTTTATATAACAGAAATACAGGGGTCGAAATAAAAAGTTGCATATCAACGGTTATATTTCAGTAAATGAATAGGAGCGATTTTTCATGATTGTTGGTTTACATTCAATAACGTATGTGACCATTTCTTGATTTGATGCAAGCAATGACGTATCGGAATGACTTAACCTACAATTTCCATTATTCCCCTTATAATAATACCTTATCATTATATAGGAGAAATCGCCGTGACGTCTCGCATCAACACATGCTTATCTGGTGGTTGGCAAAACAAATGTTTTACATCGTTTGCGTATGGGATCGTAATTTTTAATTTTTAATAACTTTTTCGCTCATTTATGGATTTTAAAAATTCAGAAAGTTTTGAAATGCTTACGATTTTCATATTTTCTCATTTTAATATCTTTTTAAAATGAATAACCATTTTAAATGACATTAGATTTTAATAGGGGCGTAGCGATGCTCCAAGCTTTTAGAAAAAACACTGTAAGTTAAGCGTTCATAATAAATCCATTTTATTTCGAAATGATAATTAAAAGTAATCAATAAATTGCTTGTTTTATATCCTTTCCATTGATCAAAAAGTATTGATATCATTTGTGTTTTAATAAAGTTTAAGCCGTTAGAAAAACATCACTGTTTACAAAAAAACATGGACGCTCGGCGTCTGCCCACCCGATATTTGTCTTATCAGTTCTAAAAATAGAAAATACAAGGGATTTGTATACAAACACGATCTCTCCTATAGCATTATCACCTTCCATCATTTGTGTTCTTTCATTCTATTTCTTTTCTACTTTCTTCTGTATGTGGAAAAAGCTTACCATTTTGCATTTCTACAGGATCTTGTGTGAAAGTCATTTTAAAAGTATGGTTGCTTTGAAAAAAAAATGAATTAAATTAACAGGAAAGTAGGACGTATTTAACATGTCTACACTCATACTGGTAGTGTACATTAGTTCAGTGATAAAAGAGTACTATCTATTGTAGTATTTGATTTTGTTATGGTTCTTGAACATTACAGTGACATACCAGATTTATGAGTGATGGTAATCAATCCATTGTCTCGGAGTTCTCTGTAATAGAGAAATGTCAGATTTTCTGAAGATTAACTTTCAGCTGGCTGTATAAATTCTTAATATACTTCGGCGACTTTTGTCCATGTTATTGACAGAAAGGAACTAGAGTGTATTTACAATTACAGACAAGCCGATATGTTAAGGCTATACGGTTAAGAAACTCGGTTTTGGTTTGCACTTTACTTTTTTACATTTACTATCATCTAAATGACTATGCACTCCTATGTTATTATCTTTAGCTCAACTGTTTGAAGAAATGTGCGAGTTATTCTAATCTCTTCAGTTGCGAAAATTGGTAAACTTGCCAGTCGGCACATCTGCATACATTCCCAAATTAGATAACTTGTTTTTGAATGTACATATAAGTGGAATTATTTGCCTTTTTATACTCCTGTTTTGGAAAAACGGACATGTGTTATGGCGCGTGCGTTTGTCCGTCATATTTTACGTCAGTAGCATAACTTAATAAACTTTTAACTTGGCAAATAAGTAGGTGTTAATGAGACAAATGATCAAAGGCCATAAATGGAGCTAAAAGTCGAATTTGTCCTTCATATTTCCTGTCAGGAGCATAACATAATAACCATTCAATGTATTGACTTCAATCTTGGCAAATCAGTAGGTGGCGATGAGACGATGTGCAGAGTGTATAAACCTGGTATGTAGGTCAAAAGTCAAGGTCACAGCAATGAAAAATCTCTCTGTCATATTTTGTGTCCAGAGCATAACTTAATATCCATTCAAGGTATTAACTTCAAACTTAATATTTAGATAGGTGGCAGTGAGATGTTGTATAGAACGCATGCACTTGGTTGGTAGGTCAAAGGTCAAGATTACAAACTGAGTTCAAATATGGTCTTGTTCCCGAAGCACAACTTCAAAACTATTCAAGATATTGATTCTAAACTTGAAATGTAGGTTGGTCGTTATGAGGTAAAATTAGGAGTGCAACATTCAAACTACTCCCCCGTCTACCACACACGCACATTAACTTCCTCTCTCCCCATCCCCTCTCACTTCCCCCGTCCCCCGCCGAAAAGAAATTCTTTAAACTTTATTTCCTCCTACTCTGATCTAGAACTGTTTGGGCGTAAATTGCCCTGCTTTATGGAGCTCTTGTTCGACTTTCTGGTCCTTCGGGATCATTGATTTCAAGTCATTTAGATTTGAAGATTGAATACTGCTTAAGCCGGTGCTAGTGGGCGTGGGCAGTGTTGCATTTTCCATTACTGCTCATGAACAGACTCAATCAAACAGAGTCTGCAATTTTTACTGTTTGCCTTGTTTTCGGTGCTTCCGAGGGATCTACTTTCCAGATTTTACTAAAAACATTTGTTAAAGTTTTTCGTTCTACTAACTAACAAGTACATTATATTTGATTGAAATTTTAAACAAGGAATCCTACTAATTAAACGTACTAACAAAGCTCTTAGTTAGAATTTATTCAATTGATGGTGCTTTTGACTTAAAAATAAGTGAACTAAATTTGGTTAAAGTGATGAGAGCAATTTATTATTATTGGAATAATAAAAAGTTTAATCTCTTAATAATTTAAAAACATAAATAGAGAAAGTAACTAAATATGTACCGATGTCGTTATAACCGTGAACATTTCACTCGAATTGTCGATTGCGCTGCCTAACGGACAGCTTTTGTTTCAAAGATTGTCTAAGGCCAAAAACTACATCCGAACATTATTGATAATTGCTGGTTGTGAGCGTTTGCAAATATAAATCTGGCGCCAAAACTGCTGATGAGATTTATTGGTGCATTTGTCTTTAAATCAGCAGAAGTTTTAATGAAGCAGCTTAAGTAACGCGATGAATAAAACTCAATAAAAAGAATTGTTGATGTGGCATTGCATACTTTCACGGTAGAACTTAAAATATTAACAAACGACTTAATCAAACAGTATTTGATATTTTTTTTTGCGTTTGAAGATGACTGATAAATACAGCAAGGATGCTGGACTAAATGCTGATCTATTTTCATCCCTCAATACAAAAGAATGCAGAAAACTCGCACATTTTCTCTATTCGGAGACAAGTGCCATCATCAAAGCCTTATAAGAAGGAATTCGAACGTTAAATACTAAAAGTATTAATCGCGTAATGTTGGACACAAATGGGTCACGATTTCTTGGCCCTGAAAATCTCTCCTTTATTTTGCTGAACATGTGATTAGCGTTTCTGGCATAAGTCAAGAAGAACTGACAACTTGAGTTAAATAATAAATCAAATGTCGTATTTCACCATCTTTACAGTTTCAGACTTACAGCAGTGAAAGTACAACCCCAACATTTCTACTGTTGAAGAAAAGTTTTGATGCAGTAAATATATATAGTTCTGTTAATGAAATGTAGAGATGGCGCATATGTGACTGACATGTTTGATGTTACACTGACGTTATTATACTAAAAGATTTATGACAGTCACTGATTTCCCATTCAAACCCGAAAGCCAGTTTTCAGAACCGGTGTCATTCTAAAGAATGGTTACAGACACGTCGGTTGATATACCAAAGATTGACAGATATGTGCTAATTTAAAAAGGTTGAATCAGTTATTGATTCCAAGTGTCAATTTCACAGTTTCCAATCTTCTAGTATAAAGCTCACTGATGATGGTAAAAATTGCATTTTAAGACATGCTTAAATTGTAACAATTTTTGTTAGGATCGTCACCAACTACGTTCAGGTCCGTTTTAAAATGCAAAAATTTGACAGGGACGGAGAAGAGGATGGTCCGGACCTCAAGTGTCTGTCTTTCTAAATTTGTATGGCAATTATCTTTGTAAGAATAAAATTAGCTTGCGATCTATTGCTATTTGTGTTTCCCTATTTTCACTACAAAACAATAATGATTTTCTTTTTTTTGTTGATACGGGCTTTTTATAAAAACAACAGATAAATGTAGACGGTATTTCTTATTGTCTGTGGAAAGCAATTTACCACTTAGAAAAAGGTTTATAAACTGTACATGACAACTTAACAAAATACCAATAAAATTAAAAGGGAGGACGACGGTTGACCTTTCCCTAATTTAGAGATAACAACTTGTAAACGCTCTTTCTTTGACATATTCATTTACTGAATCAGATAATAACCTAATTACCATCCTGTATTTTAGGTAACAGATGTCAGTTTTTGGACTTTTCACAAGTCGGCCGGAGACCGTCTTCTATTCAGCAGAAATCCTATTAGAGAAATATAGCATTAGTAATCATGTATTTGTGTCTGGCACACAAACCTACTGCTGCATTAGGCCTCTGTTGTTTTGACATTTGCACTTAGAGCCAGCCGTTTTGCATTTCACCAACTTCAGGACACTATTTCAGTTAAAGTCAGTTGAAAGCTTGTCAGAAGTTTTTAAAAAAGTCAATTCAAGGGCACAAAAACATAATATCCGCATCGAATATTATTTTCAAGAAAAATTTGAGCCGCTTTATTTAATGTATGATTACAGATAAGCCCGCCAAAACGTGTGCAAATAAGTTAGCCTAATTTGCTGTCAAACATATTTTGGCTCTTTATCATTTCGCATATACGACAAAAACCGTATTTCTCGTATCAGCGCGCTTATTTGTCGTGTTGGCGTGTTGGCAATCTTCAAACACGCTAATAAGGAGGCAGTAAACAGTTTTTAGCTGTTAGTGTCGAATTGGCCAGGGTCAAATTTACAAATAAGAGGCAATTTACGGATTGAAGTGCATATTTGTACTTAAAAAAATAATAATTGCTAGAATTGAAGTTTCAGTGGCAAGAATTGAGTTTCAGTTATTGAAAAAAAATAGTTGAGTAGCCTTGATGTTGAAATTATGACGTAATGACTTGCAGATGCGAAAACATGCCTTCGCTGAGCTAGCTTAAAATGTAGTTGTCATTTTAGCATGGGCCTCAGGAAAACTGGAATAGTGAAAAAAAAAACGGTACGGATGGCACATATATTTGAGCTTATTTTCAGATTTTACAGTGTTACCAGAGTATGAAACCGTGTAGCAGTCGGTGCTACCATTTGCAGGGAATTTTCTGCAGCGATTTGAAAATTGGTAAATTTAGCTTTTTTTCGTCATCAGATTTGGCGACCGGGAGAGCAAAAAATTCAGGTCTTGTAAACAGAAAACTAGATATTAGACATGCATTGCAGATGGTTTGTAACGATAGACGTATAGTCATGTTATAATTGCAATATCCATTATGTTTGTGGTTACAGACTTTTCGGTGAGGTTTTGAAAGCTGGGTCGGCGACTATAGGCCGAGACTGAAAACTGTTTACTACCTCCTATGCAGGAACGAAATGGTAAGAAATCAGCCACTATAAGCACGTTAGCGCCGTAACTCGACAATGATCATTTCTGTCGTAATGAAGTAAAGTTTAACCTCGATTTGGTACAACAAGGAAGCAGTTGTATGAGTAGACACTGTTTGGGATGTGAGAAAGCTTTGAAGAAAATGAAGAAATAAGGTATTGTCACATTCTACACTTGTCTTTGAACTGTAAATTCGACTGTAACTTCAAAGTCCATGTTAAAATTGAATTCCTTAGAGTTCTTGCACACTGCATTGACACAAGAAAATGCATCTGTAAAGGACAATTTCCGTTTAAGCCTTATATGGCCTACACAATTTGGAAAATTTTCAAATTGGTGATAATTAAAAAATGCAGTGTTTGCTACCAGAATGTTTATATTCTATAATGAAGTCAAGAACCACAAAAATAGTTTGACCATAGGTTTAGCTTCTTTCACAGAATTCATGGATACTTTTTTATTTGTGGTCGACAGCTGTGCGCATTTTAATAAATTTAGATTTGTTTAAAAAAAAATCGAATGAAAACTGAAGGTTTGTCATACCCGCTGTAATGTTAAAAGTATTTTCATTTACGGCAGATATTGCAGTTTGCTAAACCAATACTTCTTGATGAAAGAAAACTTGGAATTTACTCCATTTACCGACTTTCACTTCTTAGGCCATTTTTGGGCAAAATTGAACCTTATCCTTCATGAAAGCATGACGATAACAAATTCTTTGTCTCGAAGCTTACTGTAATGTAGTGTCAGATTTTTCTAAAGATTAAGTTTCAGCCAGGATACATTCTTAATATACTTCAGCGACTTTTGCCCAATTGACAAATAGAGACTATATTCGTATGGTAATTGATAAGTGTATCTTTGAGTCGATAGAATAGCCGATAATAATACTATTGTAAGACTTTTTTTTTGCTTACGACCAATATCACAATAGTACTGTTTCATTTCAATATTCTTTTATTCTTTATTTACCGGTTCTCGATGGAGACCGCTTGTGCTCTTTATTAACCTGTTCTCGATGGAGACCGCTTGTGCTCTAATGTAAGATTTGAATTTGTTGTGTGATAATATTATGCCGATATTTAATGATTACTGCATGGAATGGCAAGTAAATAAAATATGAAGTCGTTATGATTACGCAGTTTCAGATCTTATCACTTTGATTAAAGCACGCATTTGGTTAATCTAGGGCTGATCTTGTCTGGCTAGGTTTCACGTCACACCGACAAAAATCTATTTCACAGGCAAATTACAAAGAACGATATGTAGCTGAAGATATTTTTGAATTTCCATAAGATAAAAATAATGGCTACCCGATACTTTTTGCCCTGTCTATTTCCCAAGTGTTATATATTATGTTAAAAGATGTGGTTATGCCAATTTCTCTTTTGGGAGATGTGAAGTTAACTTTTTAGAATTAGATATACATAATAGATCCATCGGAAGACTAGAATGTAATCCAAACACCAAGCAAAACAATATTTGACTATATTTCGATAAGTCAGTTTATGAAAGGAAAATGAAAGGTGCAGCATTATATACACACTCTGGAACTGCATCCTAGACCAGAAAAGGAGACTTTGTTAAGGCATGTTATAATTTCGGCTTTCTTGACTGAGACACAAAATTGGACAGGAAAATGAACAGAAAAAGTGACTAGTTACCGAATACTTCTTGTAGAATAAAGATAAGTTTTCTTTTATTTTAATATATATATTTTCTGTAATTGTATAAATGTACTTTGATACTTTATTTTGTGATTTTGATATGAGCATTTAACCAGGAATCAGTTATTCAGTTCAGTAGGAGTGAGAGTGGGAAGATTTGTTAATGCCGATTCTGAATTGAAGTGGATTTTTACACTGAAAATTTGGTTATCTGTTACTTTAGTTTTATGTTATATTTTATCTAATCAGCCTTGACAAAAGAGGTATTTTTGAATATGATTTTTTATTAGGGTGTAAGAGCCTTAAAAGAAGCGACACCATAAATGATTTTGAATATTCCAAAAGTCAAATGCTGAATTCTGTTAGCTTTTAGGATAAAGTAATCGGTATGGTCAATACCAAAAATATGCATAACAATTGCCTTGAAAAGATGATGCCCCGATCGCCTTGCTTCTGTTCCTATGTAAAGGTTATTGTTCATATCTATAACTAAATGCAGTCAAAATTACACCATACAGTTTTAATACTTTGAAATTCTTCAGCAGTGTGTAATATCTAAACGTCAATGTAAATAATTTTCTTCTTTAACGAAAAAGATTGTTACGTATTAACACGCACACGCACACGCACACACACACACACACACACACACCTTACTATTTAAATTTTAACTATAAAGTATTTGATGTAGGAGCCAGAATATTTTTTACAATAATGATGATGCCAGACTATTTTTTTCAAACAAATTAAGTCAGAGTTATTTTTGTTGATGCAAATCCAAGCCTACCTACCCCTAACCCAGAATATAAAATGGTCGACCCTTTGAGGACTACCGAAAACTGCTGTTGAAGACGCGCTTTTAATGGTGTTGAAAATTCGTTTATTCAAGCTATTCAGATATGGAATACAAAACGCATGCAACATATATACTTATTACTTTCTATTCACAAATACAAGAATAATCAATACTTATTTTTTAAATTCTTTTCCATCAAACATATAACTCATGTCGTACGAAAAATCAAAATTACCTGTTAATGCTAATGATTAACTTCGCAAGCGGCATTAAATATTTACAAATACCAAATTGATTGTAAATTATTTTCGTGTGATAAGAGGTTGCGTACGGTCGGGTAGACTTTTGACTGAAATGAGTAGATGTATCTTAAAAGTATCTTCATTTAATTGGTCATTATGGTAAAATGGTAATAGAAGTCCTATGGAGGAACATTTTTGTGCCATTCCACGGCTTTACCGTTAATTTTAATTTGCCGTTTTCACTTTTTGTTTCATTTGGAGTTTATTGTCTATTGGCGGTGTTACTTCCGTTCATCACACCTTTATACTCCGCCATCCTTTTTATACCCCACAATACCGTTGCTCCTTCCGACTTTTACCCCATCTCTATTTCCATATCTTCAATATAATTAAAATTTGAAGCTACCTGTCTGTTATATCTTTCAACTATAAGTTTTCATTTGAGGCTGCCTTACTTTGCTAAGTGTGGCTTTAGCTGTGTTTTCTGTATTTATTTCTTCCAGGAGGCTACTGGCTTACCTTTTATCTTTTGCAAGTAACTCTTAGCCATATTCAAAAACTAACATGCTGTGTGTCAAAAGCGGACCGGTCAGTCTTCCAAAGCTCATTTTTCCGTAAAAAGTAAATTGTAAAGAGACACGTTACTCTACCTCTCACTACCTGATGCCGACATTCTACTAGACGACTAGACTGAAATGTGACGTTTATACACTCGCTTTAAAATTCAAAATATTTCTAAATTTTCTTCTCGTACAGGGTATCCACGCGTTTCAACTGTTAACCACTGTTCCCCAAAATAACAAATTGTTGTCATATGAGATGAAGGTAATGTTATTATCAGGAAATGTTTTCGTTCGAGCGGGCAGAAAAGACAACTCGATGAATGATGTACCTTTCCGGAGTATAGCGACGGTAGATGAATCAACCGGGCTAATGGAGCGGTCGAGAAGTTATAGGCCTTTCGCTCTGTGTAATGCATTTTACAGTAATAATTTAGGAGGCAGTGACACTGACGGCATTAAAATTAGTATATTTTGTGTTGTATATTGAATTCCCGATAATGAAGTGTCATGTTCGTACTTGTTTTAGGAATGATTATTCTTGTCAGGAAAACAGTTCATGGTCATGACTTTCCGTGAGTTTCTTGCATATTGCGTTGATATTCTAAATCCTATGTGTAACTGTAAGAATGTTGGTAACCAGTTCCTGTCTTTGAGTTCACTGTAACATACAAATGGTAGAATAATGTTAGATTATCTAAAGAATTAATTTCTTTACAATACTGCAGAGACTTTTGACCAAATTAATGGTAAACTATAAAATACTTCAGTGACATTTAGCCATTTATCATAGCCGATATCAGTATAGGAATAATACATGTTTTTTGTGTGTATTAACGTCGGCAGAATCCTGAATGACTGTTGGTTAGGTCGAGGTCACCAACATATCCCAAAGACTTCTGCAGACTAAGTGCACAAAAAACGTGTAGTGTCTCTATTCTTGCATAAAATCATGACAAGAATACTGATGGTATGTGTTGACAAGAAGATTCCGGTACAATTTCTATTTACCATTTTATTGTTCCTGGAAACGTTAAACAAGTATTTAGATAACCGTAAACGTGGCGCACGAAACAAAAACAAAATTAAATGCTTTTAAACGGTCATTGTTATTTCCCGTTATAACAAACATGACATTAACCATATTTTTGCATATAACGTAATAATTTGATAATCAGGAACACAATTTCGAGAATAACAATTTTACGTTCGAGTTGTTTTGAATACGAACATGCTGACTAGCTTCTATGTGTTAGAAATTAAACACAAACATACTGATCGATACTTTTAAAAACCGTTGATAAAATACTTCAGATAAATAATCACACAAGTATGTAACATGCTATTCATTTTTTTCTTTTCTAACGACGAACTCGTAGGAAGTAAGCGCGTAAGCACATAGACTGCTCTATAAGAAAGGTGGTAGCTCGTTTGGGGTTGGTAACTGATACAGTAAAACATACAACGCATTTCTAATGCTGCAGAAGTTGAGGTTTTTATGGAGAAAATAAGGCACAGATACCCGCTGTCCAGCTGCGCAAGAATAAATATTCGGCCCTGACAGAGCATTTTGGACATCAGAGATACAACGTCGTTTAGTATGCAAAAGCATTTTATTACTATTGCCCTAACTAAACTGTCCTCAATGAAACGTCGCATTTTAATTATCGTCCATTATGTTGGATTCTCACATGTATTACATAACTTACTATTCTAACATTGTCCTTTTTTCTTTCTCATTTCATCAGATTGCATCCACTTTTTTTTTATTTCAGCCTTCTTATATTCCTGCCTTGAATTTCATTGATCACGAATAATACGAAAACAATGATAACAATAATATCGCAACTATCGCCAAAGCTGCAGAGATGTTAATACATGACGCATTTTCAAGCTTTTGATGATGGAGAAAGATCCAGGCTTTTTGTGTGACAGATAAAAACGAGCATGCAGACGGATGAAAGGACGGGCGAAGGCATGGACAAAAAAGTAAATTAAAAAAAAAATGTCTTTTAAATCAAATAATCAAATTGTTGTAGTAAAATTACTTTCTATATTCTAAAAAATGACAGTTTTTGACATGAGAAAAACTTTTAGCAGGACAATTATATAGTGTTGCATAATAATAATAATAATAATAATAATAATAAAGACGTTAATAATAATGGCGATGATAATAAATGAATAAACAAATAGATTAATGATAAATAAAAGTAAAAGTACTTGTATTCTTTATAGAAATAAGTGATGCATTAAATATTCACAAACTACAGAATATTAAAGCGTAAAAGCACTTTTCTATGACGTGGTATATATAAAAAACGAAATTTTCTCGCATGTAGTTCTTCGGAAATGTTTTGATTGAGTGGAAATAGTGAGGACACCTCGATGACACTTTTACGGAATATAATGACAGCAGACGATCTAATGCTAAATTCGAAATTGGCACACCAAAGTGCATGCACAGGAAACATAAACTTCAGAAATCAAAATTATACAATACAAATGCCTTAAAGGTCCATTACTAAGGGAAAGTGAGTTGGCAATTTTTTTTCATAGCCAGTGCATAGACTTCTGCAAGACACTAAATAATGAAGATTGGCAGGTCAAAATTTACAGAAGGTCTTTGGAACTCAAAGAAATGTATGTGTATTATGTTGAAATTTCAGTGAATCGACAGAATGACCCCCCAGGTCTTTTTAACTTTCTTCATACTTCATAGAAAAATAATTGTACATATACTGCGATTTATTTCGAATTTCTACATACCAACTTTCATTTTCCAATAAAATGAAATAGTTTCTGTGCTTTTTAAAAGAAATTAAAATGTTCACTTTCCTTAGTATTGGACCTTTAAGAAATCAAAATTCACTTCCAAACATAGACTGTCGGGAGTAGTTTAATTCAGTCCACTTGTAATATTGTTTGCTGCGAAACATTGTATAGACAAGTAAGTTGTACTTCTACATTTTTCTTCTAAACTTCCTACCGATACAATTATATTACCCAAGGAAGTGCTTACGCCTCGTATATTTAAATCAATGAAATAGGTTCAATCGCTAAGATGACTATGTCTTACTATATTGAATATTCTTTGTTTAACCGCAGAGCTGGTGAGACTAAGCCATCCCTTACACATAAATCTTCCTCTGGATTCCTCGCCATAATAATCGTAAACCTTTAATTTACCGTTGATTTTAACTGTGAACTCAATTATTGTTTGAGTTAGGCAAATGAGTCTGTGGCGTATTGTAATCCTGTGGTTTTATGACCACTTACGTGTCACCTATTAAGAATTACATTGGTAATATTTTTTGGCGATCTTGAATTTCAAAATGCTGCTATGCTGCTATATTTCAACAAGTATACCTTTGTATATTCAACCTGTCCTTCACATAAACCTGTTTTTCTTTCTAAGACACACACATTTATATTTCTAAATAGTAAAGGATTGTATTTATAATCATGTTCATATGAAGTTTTAATTATGCCTTTTCATACATAAAAACATAATTTTAAATGAAAATTTAGATAGAAAATCTTCTTTCGTTATACATCCAATTCTTAGATGGTAAAATGTGGCCATTCTTTAAAAGAAATAGTATATTTATTCAAATACATGGCATTCAACTTCAAAGACAGTATCAATTATTTAAAGACAATGTATTCATAGATTATAAGTGACGTTCCTGGCTGCAATGAAATGAAAGAAAACACGAATATGGAGATAAATTTAGAGACGTTATCTGATTTTTCCTTTCCTTTAAACATAATCATTTAAACTAGAACACTCTTTAACGGTGCCACAAGGGTACAGTTTTTTTTCCAAAAGCTAACAGAGGAAGTCTGCTACAAATAAAATATAATAGTGTCATAAACTGGGAAATCCCTGTAGAAAATGAAGTTTAAGGCAACATGAATTTACATTAGTATTTTTTGAATTAATTTAAGTAAAATGATAAGTTAGTAGTTAATAAATGTCTACAAACATTGTTAATAGCCAAATTTCAGAATAATTATGTGCTAGTTTGTGTAACATGCATGCATTCAAATTTGGAAATAAATAAGTCTGTGAAGAATTTTAACTCGCCCCTCTTTTCCCTCTTTTTCCCCATACACTCACTGTACCTTTAATAACTCTTTCATTGTAACTGTAACTTCTATAGTCTCAGATATCTGTGCTTAGGAATATATCAGTCTAACTGAGATTAAATATATGCAGTTTAACGACAAAATGTTATATTTTCACACACTGAAGTATCTAATGCATGGACTTCCGTGATGTGATGATTTCAATCACATTTAATTCTATATCTTCAAACAAAATATGCCGAGTTTAAACAGTTCCAAAAAAGGAACTTGAGTATTACTATCACCCAATAAATGAATCTTTAATCTTTAACAAGGCCTTCTTATAACATTTTCTTGAAGAAAATATGCAGGAGCTATGGCCACTTAATTAAATAAAGCTAACGTTTGTTCAACAAAGTCAGTTTAAAGGCTTGCAAGCCATAGATATGGCAATCACATTGTAAGGCCTTAGTAAGCTAGTAGGAGAATGAATCTTCAAATTTACTTCCTTTCTATAATATATTTACCAGTTTTGTTTAACTATTTCTTGACATTTCGACTTACTGATGAGACCAAAGTTGAGTAAGAAAATGCTGCAGAACAAATCTGATGTGCTATGACACCCATCGCTTCTTACGTTACCAGAAAAAGGAAAGCAACACTATCTGAAAGTTGTGTTCAGTATTGTGTGGAATTACTGAGATTAGTAAGAGTTTTGGTCCTGTTTTGTAATCTTATTTCATTCATCTTGGTCAAGTTAACGTTAACTTTTTCTAGATTTCAAAAGTATGTGATTGTCCTACTAAAAGAATACCCGGTTATATGTAAAGAATTTACTACTGGAAACCATTAAAGCAAGAGTAGCAAGAGAAAGTGATAGAAGTTAGAACCTCATTCTTAGCTAAGTTTTAACAATAAAGTCATTGAATATTACTTTACTAAGCTGAGAAATGTATAAGTTCTATTTTCAATCTACTGTTTAGTGATGTTTTAATTTTCGACAATCTAACTTATCATCTGGTACACTTAACCAGATTCTTCCCTGGCCGAGGGTTATTGGTATCAAATCACTTGACCATCGTCTTTGTAAGTTCAAGCCCAGCCGGCTTGCGGAAGGTTAGCGGTTCTACCAGCCGCCCACCCGTGCCTGAAATAATGAACGGATGGATACCTTGAGTCTTCACCGACAATTAAAGTTATTTCCTGAACTGTGTAGACGTGATGTAAAACTTTAAATATACATGTACAAGATAAGATTGTCTTCAAGAACTGGGCCATTAAGTTCTGTTTTGTTGGGTTTTATGTTCCGCCAAAACAATAAAGGTGTATGGCATTTTAACAGCTTTGAACAGTAAAGGAAGGCCACAGGTGTCCGTTCGGCATTATGTATGCAGATGTAAGTGTCTGGGTAGTAGAACCTTTACTGTTCGATTGCTACCTCATATGAATGCTTTCAAAGTCACTTGAAGAGGGTTACGAGAAAGTGATTGAAAGTTGACATCCTTTAGCCAACCAGTTATGTATGAGATTGCCGCCATTGAATGAAAATATAAATCCGCAAAATGCACAATATTTTGATAATAATAGCAACTATGTATCTAAAAATCACTTACTTATGTTCCCTATGTATTTTATTTGTTAGGTTTAGAAGAATGCATTGTGTATTATAACGCAACTGCAGTTGCTTTATGTAGCTCAACAATGTAGAAAAGTGTTAATTCTAAAATATCTGGATATATTTCTCAAATTTTGTAATCATCTACCTTAGCGTGCAGGCTGATTATGATCTGCACTGTTCGCTATTCAGGCAGATAATTTTCAGTGAACATCCCATTGAACTATTAGTGGTACTGCCTAAATTGAATGATGGACCAGTCCATTTAGAAATATAGAAGGGTAAATGTTAATGATGTTCAGCTTAATCTCATTAGCCTCCGACTATTATACTTGTTGGAGTTCCCGTCATGGGGTTTTCATACAAATAATATCATAAAGTTGATCCGCCTATGGCTTTTTATTTAATGCAGCGGCCTGACCCCTTGATGCTCTGTTCAATGTGCCATTTTATGTCACTACCGTCGATGCCTTGGCCGTATTTCGCCAGTAACGCTGAACACCGTCTGTCTGTATGTTGGAACTCTTGTCTCTGCCGCTTCACGATGCTAAACTCTTGAATGCTATCGTCTATAGCATTTGAACACCATAAGGTACAACCAATATGACTTGTCTATATTACGCATCGATCTCAATGATGCATCTACTACTAAAAATCTTTGGACAGCTGCATTAATGATCCACGAGAACCGTATTCGTCGTGCTCATAACAAACTACATCAGAGATAGTCTGCACAAACAAGGTTCAGAATACTTACAGGTATCCAGTTTTCTGCCGTCGTGAATATCAAACCAAACTAAAAGTTTGATCCAAAGGTACCAAGTATGTCAGAGTTACAAGAACTTCAGAATACCATCCTAATAAAAGTACAGAGACTCTTGTTTCTTTTATCAAAGATGTCGATATCAAAATACCAGGTTGCCACTTTTTCTGCAATTAATTAAGGTTTAGGTCCATACTTTGAAAAAAGATCAAACGACACTAAATCATAGAAAGAAAGAGTTGTTTTACATGAAAATGTATATTATTCTACAAAACGAATGTCAATACCAATTCCAGAAAATGACTGCATAAAGGGGAACAAATTTAGACAAATCACACCATTAAACCGTCACAAGATTCAAAGAATTGTTACATATCTTCCCTCTGACGCATTTGCAATAATGTCACAATGCTGAAATTCACTTAACTCCGTTAAACGAAGTTGTTTATTTTCAAATGGCATTCATTTCCAAAGATGGAAGACTTTTAGGGAACATTTTATGTTGCTCGCTAACCAACTATATGCTAAAACCTTAACTTTCCTTCGATGTGCCCACATCTCATTGTTTGTTTTGGTGGCCACCAGTAACCCATATGGGCGCACCCTTACAGAAGACTGTTAGTAATATTAGTGAGAGTATACTGCAAGGTACAGAAGACGCTCCGATTCCAGAAGTTTCCCTGTTTGTTTAGCCTGTCAGGTGTAAAGCACCTATACATGGAACTCTTATCCTAATTTTGGCAGTTATTAGCACAGTATTGATGATTTTTGTCAATATCTCTAGTCGTGCATGTTTTGAGATTCTGTATTTCGAATCCTAATTGAGTGGTGTTTCAATTGATTCGGTATCATGTTTTTATTACATTCGAAACAGAAGCAGAAACATGATTCGTAATCTGGATTCAGTTGATTTATGCATCCTAGCTCTAACAATTGATTGGTTCCCTTTAACATTGTATAAAGTTAAAGTCCTATTCTTGGATGCAGCCATGACTATATTTAACCTGAATCAACCGTAAAGTACCCAAATCTTAATATTCACAACAATGTTACTATATACATGTATGACATTAAAGGGAGCTATGATTAGATATCGGGTTATTAATATATTCAGAGTACAAATAATTCTGACACGCCGAAATATTTTATTTGTCAAGAAAGTGTAAACAGTAAAATCAGATTTCAATTTTAGATATTTGATATTTTAAACATATTAATGTTTACTAATAAAGTTATATTAATGCCTTGTACCTGAAACCATGCATACATGACAGTGGAATATAAATCGGATTTGTAATATTAATGGGAACGAGGATTTGTAAACATAATCAATTGACAAAATCGTAATTGCTTTATATTATTTAATCCCTTATCTAAAAAGTATTATTTTATGACACCTGCTATAGATCACCGGTGCATAATTTGTACTTTATATTCCACACATGTTTACTGGGCAAATAAGTCAAATATGTAAAGGTAAAACTGTGAAAATTATTTTCTAAAACTCTATTGCTGGTCTGTTGTCAAAACCTATTTGCACTCGGTCCCCCGGACTGACCTTTTTCTGTTCGAGGGCCTGTAGTTTTGACTACTGACCGGTAAACCGTTCAGTAAGTTTGTATCATTACAAACACGGGTGGTAAACGCGCAATCCAATTCCCGCCGGGAATACGCTTGAAATGGGTTGCGCAACGTCCGGTGCTGGTGTTGCGCGTAAAAAAAGACGAAATTGAGGTATGTGAAGTTATGATTTTGCTTAGTATGAGACAAGAATAAATTTTCTCGAAAAAAGCAAAATGCTATTCGACACAAATATGAAAATACATCATATGTGTAAAATATCTGGTTTGTAATTTATGATTCGGCTCTATTATCACAAAAACTCAGGCGACACGAAGCGTGAAAAAAGTATGAAATCAACAAAAATGGGAGTTTCTGACCTCATATGCCTAATCTGAGGACATCTGATGCTTTTTATGATAACTCAACTGTTATAAAGTAACGAATATCAAAATTATTTGCTTCAAATCCTGCTTACGGGGACATAATTGACAAAAAATAATCGGGAATGGGGTTGCGCACCGGGAATGGAGCTGCTCGTATACATCATAATGTATATAATGTATACGCGCAACTCCATTCCCGGGGCGCAACCCCATTCCCGATTATTTTTTGCCAATCTTTCCCCCAACAGTAACATTTCATTCAAGTATATGTAATATTCATGACTGTTTTACACGCGTTTGATCATTAGAAGCGTCACATTTCCAGAAAGAAGGCACAAGAGTTAGAAAATTTGCATTTTTCATGATTCCATGCTTTTTTGACAGCTCAAGCCAGCAGAGTTTTCGTGATAACAGGGCCTATTCTTAATTTAATAAGTTGGTATTTCACACATATGATCTTTATTCATTTTTGTGTCGAATAGCATTTTGCTTTTTTCGAAAGCACTCATAAATGTGTCATTATTTACAAAAACCAAAACCCACCTACCTTGATTTTGTATATATCGGTGCGCAACACCAGCACCGGAAGTCGCGCAACCCATTTTTAGCGTATTCCCAGTGGGAATTGGATTGCGCGTTTACCACCCGTGACAAAGTAACTTCTTATTTAAATGGTTGGTCTATGCTATATGACTTGTCTATATTCAACAAATATGTTCCCTGTGCAAAACTCAAGTCATTCATTAAATGTTTCCTATTATATGTAGTTTTCGTAAGACAACTGTCTTCTTAAACTGTGCAAGAATATGCCCATTTAATCATACAAATAAAAGGCAAGAATATTTTAATCAGAGCAGGCACACAAATACAGCTCACGAATTGTTTCAATTTAGAGAAACAATGAATAATGAAAACAACAACAAAACAAAAGCGATTAAATCAAGCCGGACCAACACCCCGTCGCTTTCCAATATACGACAGTAGATCATTAAGGCTTTTAATCATTTATTCGGCAAACTGAGAAATATTTACTGATCTCTATCGGCGTTGATTGTGTTAACAAATCTTCAATTAATGCTTCCGAGATTTCCATTTATATTACTGCTGAACTTCAGGTCAGAGAAATGGAAAGACGTGAAAAAGCTAGTTTGTCAATCTATAACCACGTGCAATAGCCTATTATATATTGGAAGACGCTAGTAAGAATGACTTTGAATAAATGGGCATTTGAAAGGACATCCGGATCCTACTATAGCAGACCATTAGCATTTCACCAGCACATATTACGTTATGTATTAACTCGTCTAGTATATTGTCAGTTTTAATACTCCGTTATTTAAAAATGTATACGGTTCTTAGAGTATGCATTTAGTCAATGATTATTATACCGTCTGTGTCGACGATTTTCAGTTTAGGCTAATTGAAGCTGACATTAAAAAAACTAAAAATTAAATTGTAACTTTTATCTTATATGATTGTACTTTGTTAGAAAGAGGCTAAGGATTGGATTAAAAGGTTGATTCGCGGGTTCTTCTATTATGTGACGTGGATTATAAAAAAATATAAAAACTGTTATCCGTCTGTAGCCAACGCAAAAATAGGCATACTACAAAACATGGAATGGAGTGGAGTCATGGAGTGGAGCCGTGGAGTGGAGTCAAAATTGGAGTGGAGTGGAGTGAAAATTAGAGTGGAGTCATGGAGTGGAGTCAAATTTGTTTTATCAAGAATATTTATTTATTGATATTTTTATAACTGTTCAACATAATAATGCTTTTGTCTTACATTGATTATAGGTACACGGAACAGAGGACTTGATCAAATTGTTAATTGTCAGTATATTTTATTTGAAAAGATTTTAAAGCATCACATAGATATGAAATACAATTTTATTTATTTGAGAACAGTTGTAAACAAACCAAAAGGCGGTCAACCCATGGGAACAAATTCAAATAGACCACAGAATAAAATACTGTAAAAAAGTAATAACCAAGTTTCCAAAACTAAGTTCCAACTGAACAACTGTAGGAGCATGTTCTAATTACTACTTGATGTATTCTCTGATGGGTAGGGTATAATAATAGACAATATTTTTCATAACCTTTATCACTGACTGTGAACAAATATAACACTCATCATCAGTGTTTTTTTTATTGAAGTTTGTTGTTTTTGTTGTTTTACTTAACAAATATTTCACTTGGCCTTAGATCATTTTCAAAATTTGTCGACAGATTTATTATGAGAACCTTTCAGTCCCATTCTAAATACCAAAATCAATTTACAAGTTTAATTATCTTATTAGATGAATTATTTCAGCAGCATTTAATTTAAAATAAACAAGAGGAAGTTATGCAAGTCGGATAAAATTTAGATATTTAAACTTGTTACATAAATAATTTAATATTTTTGATTATGCATATTAGTGTTTGAAATTGTTTATGTCCACTGATATTGCAATATTGACTACCGTTTAGTTCGGGTAAAAAAAATAAGTAGCATGTATGTTGGTGTGTTAAATTAATTAATTTTATTGCTGACAAAATTTCTATTGTATCCACCCGCGACCTGCAGCCCGAAACCCGCAATTTAATGTACATGTATATATTTTGCGGGCTGCAGGTTGCTACAATGAAACATTTTTCCATTATAGCAACCCGCAATTTAGTGTTACTGTATTAAATGGTTGCACATTTTTACTCAAAAAGTTGAGTACAATAAGCCTCTGCAATTTTGTCAGGTGTGATGTTGATCATTGAAAAAAATCTTGTATTTTAAGTTTATACTAATTTCTTTATTCTCGATTGCGAAACAAGTTCTTACAACTTAAGAATAATCGCTCTCGAGACTCATTCCAGATGGAATTAACCTCGAGTTAAGATGTTTTAGTTGTCTTGTAAAATGAAAAACGCAATAAGTATTTAAAAACAAACTCAAACTCATCACAAATTGCTGTATCTCGTACAAAAATGATAAAATTTTGAGATTTTGAAGTTATTCTATTATTCTAAGACCTGGATGCCCAGGTCAAACCTAAGTTATGATTATTTTTTTATATGCTCCAGTATACCAGCATGTACACCTCATTCAAATAATTATTTTTATAATTTGGCTTTAATGATATTTTTTTTATTCTGATGTTACTTTGTTCCCAAAAAATTGCTTTACAATGTGCTGAAAACCGCAATGAAAAATAACCACCGGTTAAGGAACTACACATGGAATAGCATTATTTATTGAACGACCCTCGTATTCCTGAGTGTCAAAAAGTTATCGATGTTTTAATTCCATGTGTATAGTGTGCGCAAATTTTAGCAAATTTCTGATTTCCTGACTTATGTAATGATAGCACATTGTTATGGTACATTACAATTTTAATTACAAATATTAGCGAATTTTTACAATTTGCCAAAATTTCCACCTTGCTAACTTTACCACTTCTACGGTATGTTTCTGTGCATCTAAAACTCTGTCTATTACTTGGATTTTTTTCATTAATTTTCACCATTGTGTGTTTATCACAGGTAACTAAACTACCTTCTGGAAATATATTGGGCAAATAATTCAGTTAATTTATTCCTATTTCATCTATATACATACATATCAAAATAAAATACATGTAATCTTAAAATCTCAGCCAAGTTTGATTCTGGGCTACATCTGTATACTCTAAGTCAAGAGCTGTCGGCCCTTCAGGTTAACACAATTTGTTACATATCACCTTGTTAGATCTAGTGCATTACATGTATCTTGACTTCTTTAGGAATCATAATCATATTTATATACAATACGAAATGATCTTAAGATTTAGATCAGGGGTGATTATAAGGCAAATCAGACCAAAAAAGTCTAGCAGAGTCAGAGTTATAAGGCCTTGATCAATAAAAAAAATGATTCCCACGTTTACACTTTCATTTCTGCATCAATCCAAATGATATTTATGAAGAATTAAAATCTGGTGCAAGTGTGATGGTAAGATCTGTTAAGAAATAGGGCTGTGTCCTAACCATTTATGCTTGTAATGTTTGAAAGAAAATTCTCTTCAAATGGTGACATTGACCTAACGATTCCAATAGCCCTGGGATGCATTTCACAAATAAGAAACATGTATTTTATAAAGTTTCACCTTAACGTCTGTTACTTTTAATTAACAAGAAAAAAAACAACAACAAGAAAAACAACATGTTATCTCCATGTGATGAACATTTAATATATAAATACAAATGCCATTTCAAATTGAAATTATAAATCCAGTGCTACATCATGAAATGCTACAATTTGTTTTATCATTTTTAATTGGAATTGACACCACCATGATAATGCACAACCTTTTTCCTGTCACTTAAAATGAAAATTAATGTAGGCAACAACCATCAAATATACCCTAATTAAACCTTCAAATATCTAATCAACCACATGGTAGATGTTAGAAATACATGGAACTAGAACATAGATTTAGACACTACATTTATTATTTCAGAAATATATTATATATATACTGACTCGCATTTTCTCTAAAGGGCAATAAATCAATATTTTGTTAACAGGAATTTAGATGGAGTTCCACAGGCTTAATACAACATTTCAAAATTTTGACTCAACGATTCCACTCCAAATTTGACTCCACTCCAAAATTTGACTCCACTCCAAATTTGACTCCACTCCATGACTCCACTCCAATTTTGACTCCACTCCACGACTCCACTCCATGACTCCACTCCACGACTCCACTCCATGTTTTGTAGTATGACGGAAAAATAAGGCGACTGTCCTCACCGTAATAACAAGCATTTAAATTTTCCGCATGGACTGTACTCGGGGTGTCTTACTTTAAAGTTTATTAATTTATACTAGATTTTTATCTGGTAGTTATATATTTTTTTCAGAAGATCTTTCTGCAGACATGTCATAATGTGTACGTGAAATGGGTATATACTTGGAAAAATAAATAACTAGCATAAGCATTTATGTATATTGTCCATTTATCGGTTTACAGACTTTATTTGATACTATGATAGCTTAAAATAAGCCTTCTAGGATATTATATTGACATTTCTGGAATCATCATATTCCATATAGTTGGTTGGTGGTCGTTTACCCCTTCAGTTAAAATTACTCAAATACTTATACGAAATTTCAACTCATCAAATAAGTTTGACATGGATTAGATTACAAACAAAAACATCTGATGTAGAAATAACTGTATTTTTTACTTTTATGAAAGTGTGCGTATATGTTTTCGGATGCATGAAATCTATTTGACTTTATATTCTTATCATAGTGAATTCAAAGCTCTATAAATGATTCTTGACCTTTGAAACATAACAGTAATCGAATAAAATTGAATCAAATACATAATGTACATGGTCTAGCTGTGTCGCATAGCACAGATCATAATCAAAACACTCTAGCAATAGAGGGGGTGGGATAATGCATATTTAGTTGTTTCTTTTAGTTTATATATATATTTCTTTATTTCCTCCAATGACGAAGAGCATATGAATCATACAATACAATTAAATACAAATACGAGAACAGTATATACAAAATATATGTACATGTGTACAACAAATGCATTTGAGATATAATATTCCATAATGACATGCTGAAAGAGACCTATATATAACAATTTCGTCAGCAAAATTAAGTTTCTTATTCACTCAGTTTATGAAATTTAGCATACATGAATGGAAAGGGAAAAAAATCTTGTAGAATGGAGAAGACCAATGACCGTAGTCTACGAGCGTATATCACAAACGTAAGGGTATTGCTCATTAATCTCCGCCTCCTGTACCCTCCCCTGAGTTGAGAAATCTTTTTACTAAGGGAGCTATCAAGCTGGACTGCGAAAACAAGTTAACCACGCCTATCAGAACTAATGTCCGAAAGGGCGCATGGGATCTTTCTGCAGCGTTGAAATATGCAAAGTTACCATATCAGTTGAATACAATATAATTATAATGTGACTCAAACAGCATTAATTCATTAGCAGTATTGAAAGAAGTGCGTTTCTAACCATGTAGCTATGCACATGCTCTATTTCGACAGCGGTTTTATTTGTTTTAACATAAAGTGTAATGCCTCATGGAACCTTAAATATAAATTTTACTTAATACACAATTTATTTTCGCTGTTGAACGTGCTATGTAATTCTAAGGGAGAAAGCAAAATAAACGATGTTTACAAACAAGTGTTTTAGAAAATATCAGAAATGGATGTTTGTATAGGTATATCATTATCAGTAAGGAGGTAATATTCATTATTTTGTCATTAATGTGAATTCTTTGCCTTTGATCTCTATTTTTACCGATGATCTGAATGACAGAGCCAAAGTTATCTTAAGAAAAGAAAAGCAAACGCTAATTAATCTGTTGTAAGATGTTGTGTTCAAAGGATTTTCCTTTTAGTGATAGCTGCGCAATGTCACCAAAGTACAATATTACTAAAAACATGTTAAGATTTTTAACCGGTGTATTGAAATCATACATCATTGCCTGTGACTAAAGGTAAAGCGCCAGATTTGAATGAGCACTTTATGGTTCGACACTTATTTATCCCTTAATATGAGTAACCAGTGTTATTTGACTTATATTGAGAACCATCCAAATCTCTGGCATATGTCCAAATAACAAAATTTCAATCATATCTAGTAGAAAAAAGTCGACTACCTGTAAATATGCTCACTTCGCATGACTTTACCTGATAAAACCTTCAACTGCAAAATTCTTTCAAAGTGCATACGAAAGAACTTATTTCATAGGAATAGTATATGACAGTGTCCCACTGAGTAAAAGTCAAAAGTGTTTACCCCAGGTGCCCCTTCGAGCATTATTTCAGGCCCAGATTAGTACCTAGATAGAACCACCGGCATTCCGTAAGCAACCTGGGTTTCTCCAAGCGAGGTTTTAAACACACAGCGGTGAAGACAGAAGCCCTTTTAATCATTTGCCTTTTACTTTTGTTGGGTAGCTGGAACATTACCAAATAACCTTAATGTTAGCGGGTATTATTTCCTTAATCTGATATTTTTGTTTCATCCATATATCTTTTTCTTTTGATATATAAAACAAAACAGGAACACCAATACCATCTAACAAACGCAGAGTGTAGCATTTGAGGTGAACTTAGAGGAAAAGTTTGTGCTAGAATCCATACTAACATGTTTTATTGTATTGGTATATTTCCTCAATTATTGAAATGCAGGACAAACATGAATTATCACAAATGCAGACAAATCACATTTACAAAATATAGATAAAAAAGATAGTGTAAAACATATGTGGATTAAACTAATATACTTTTATATGCAGTGAGTAGATTTTAAAGCAGCATGTCTCCAGATTTGGCTAAAAAAATAATCTTTCTTTCAAATTGAAGTTTTGGTCATATTATGAACATTAGAATATGAATTTTTGTTTCTAAAATATTCTAAAAATTCCAAATCAAGAAAAAAAGATGACCGCGTCGGGAGTCGAACCCCGGACCACCGCGGCAATAAAGACATTTTCCGGTCGGCGTAACCAATAGCGCTATAGCTGAAGTAGTGAATAATGATTTCAAAATATAGATATTTATAATCGAGACAGTTTACCTGGAGTAAAAGCGTGACAAGAGACAGTTTACCTGGAGTAAAAGCGTTACAAACGCTTTTCGATTTTCATCGTAAAAAGTAGTAAAAAACAGCAAATCGTATGTGTTTCCGTAACATAAAGTTTGTTAGTAATTAAGTTTTGAAGCCTTCTTAAAAAATATAGCATTTATTTCAAGATATCTAAAAAATGTGTGTGTGTTTTTTTTTGTTGTCGAACCATCTGGAGGCATGCCGCTTTAAATAGATAAACATGTTGTAAAATGCAAACGTCTAGTCTAGTGCACTCATGCATATATGGAATGCCTAATGAGCTTGAAAAACGATATACATATGCATGAATTTGGGAAAAGTCAGGTGATTATTTTGCATCATTGTGACTCTCTGCTGAAACAAAGTGCAAGGATGAAACTTTTAGAGCACTTCTGATAGAAACAAACTGATAGGAATTTTCAATTAATTCGTAGACTAGCTTTACAACTTTGTTCCCGATCTGCGCAATCTAGTATAAGTAATCCAGTAAAATATCTGCTAGCAAATAAAATGACTTCTACTGTACAAAAATATTTGTTATTTAATAGACATAGTCACGCGCATGTTGCCCAGTCTTGACTGTAAAATCATCGTTAAGTGCAAAAAGATCTATAGATCATTAAGCAGAATTTTTATGATCTATAATATATGAGATATCATTGATAAAAAAATATAATATTTACATGCTTAAACGTACTTTTTTACGTTTACCGAGATGATATCTTGTTGAAAATGAATATTCTTGTTCTTGAAATGATACACATAGTTTCAAATAAAAAATGTTCATTATATACTTAAGAATTATAAAAATAAATCAACTACGAAACATATCGTACACAAAGACGTTAGTGACATAGGCCAGTTTGCGTATCCCTTACTTAGACGACTAACAATTTCAGATTTGGTACATTTGTAGCAGATTCATTATCTTTTAAAATGATATAGATTTAAGACGTAGATGTGTTGGCTAGTTTTAAAATTACGATATCAGTCTACGAATTATATGAACGACCCTCATATATAGCTAGCAATATTGTAAACATAGCGAGTAAGATCAGTTTACAGGTCATAGGCTAGAGTAGGTTATAGAGAATTAACACCTAGAGTAGATTATAGAGAATTAACACCTAGAGTAGATTATAGAGAATTAACACCAATTGTTTGCATAGGCTAGAGTAGATTATAGGGAATTAACTCCAATTGTTTGCAAAACGTCTTGCTACGTTTCGCATCTGATTTATAAAACAAATTTTAGCAATAGACGCCCAAAACGATATTTAGAAGAGTTATGGCCATTGATTTGCTGTAATTCAACTTGTCTACACCAAACTTTACAAAAATGATCATTGCTAAGCCTAGTTGTGCATATCATCGGTATATTCCGGTTCATTGTTTTTCAGCATTATCAGTTATTGCACGTAATTCGTTATTTTTTATGATGTTTAGTCACTTTTTTTTGTATAATCCGGCGGATTTTGACTAAACCTTACTGGAATCATCAGTACCAAGTGGCATTATGCACACTTTCGGCATGTTCTGCTTAATTTACTTTCAACAGATTACACTACTGCTGAATACAGTTAGGCTGAATTTCACCAAAACCTCACGAGTGATTCGTGTGAAGCATAGATGTGCATATTATCTGCTCTGACTAAATGATTTTTAGAGGAGTCTTGGCCCTTAATTTTTCATATACTTTGATCTGTGTTACTTGTCCTATACCACTGATTGGAATTCCACCTAACTTCGCATGAGTTACCACCACCAAGCCTAGTTGTGTATATCATTGAAATGTTATGGCACTTAAGTTAAGTTGTGGCATTCTACAATTTCTGCATGGTGTGTGGTGGGAGACATACGTTTTTCGTGAAAAATAACCTCTAGTTGGTGAATAATGTTTGCGTCATAGACATCTCGCTAAGGTGTTTGAATATTTTCGGTTATTACGAGTAGAAGAAGTCACACTGAATATGTCATTTAGGTTGTCAATATTTAAGCATCGTGAAAAGCTTTGCACCTGCGCATAAAAGTTCAATGGTCTGATTTTTAATCACTACCATGGTTGATAATAGTTTGGTTAACTTGCGTTACTACAGGACCAAGAAACTTTCTACGAAATTAACTTTACTGAATTAACAACTTAAGTCACCCTCAAGATGCAGGAGTATCGAAAGTTACACTCTGAGTTAAAACGTAGCTAGCATATGCTACCTCTTCGCTATGAAACTGACAAATTGTATTACGACACTCGTTCGATATCAAACTAAGAAATTGGCCAAATTACAACATAATTAACAATGAAACTAATAGCTTAAGTTAGCCTCTAACTATGAAACTATAAACTTTTTCAGTTACATTTGAAAGTGGGTGCATGTTATTGGCAGTCATATTTACAACATGCATTTTGTGATACTGTGAATATGTTTATTCTATAAATATATTGATATTACTTTTGTCACAAGAAATAAAAAATATTGACAATACTAGTATCATAATGTGGCACAGATGGGTACCATGGTATTACAAGTTGCATTTAACAGTGTCCTCAAACGGATTATCAATGTTAATCCAACTGAGCTGATAGGTCATGACCCAACCATAAAACTAAACAGAACCGTAAATTCAAAACAGAAACACTAGTAAAATAAATGGTTATTTAACTAGAGCCTATAGTGTCTGCATAGCTGAAAAAAAAATGAAATAAATACTTTGCAAATTCAAATATAAAATCCAGTGAGATCCTTTAAAACAGTTTGTTTTCTATGACATGCCTAAACGAAAGGCATATTAAAGACGTCAGTATAGCTTATTTACAGTGGCATAAATATAAATCAATCAGGTAAATAACATCGGCAGTTTGATGCTTCATGATTTGAGAACGGTTCAAGACCTTTTATTGTCTCAAAATGGTAATAATTAATTAATTCGTTCAACAGTGGGTAATAAAGAATAAAAAACGGCAACCGTTGTTCAGATATGGGCTGAAAAATCAGACAGATCGTTGAAAGTGGCTGTAGGGAAAAGTCTGAGAAAATTTGAGACATTGATCGCGGTGCAAATTAGACCATAATGTTACAATTATTTGAATTTCTTCTTGTTACTGTCGTGCCGAGTCACTGTTGAATAATATTTAGTTATGGAATAGACGTCTATAAACAATAATTTTGAAATTCTGTACTTTTTTCTATTATTTTGAAATAGATTATAAGACATTCAAGACGAAAGTTGATGGTAATTTCGTGAGAATAACAATCTTGGCGATGAGCTTGTTTCAGAAATAATGACGTGTATGAAGGAGAAACAAATTGAAATCAAGTTCATTCTAATACAATCCTAAATATTTTTTCTTTTGTGATTTTATCATAAAACTGTAGAGCTCGTTTTCTGTTTACTGTGAAATTGCAGATGTTTTATAATTCTACTTTTAAGAACTAAAACTCCAGAAGCTATAATTTTCAGATGCCTAAAACGATCAATAACAATTGCAAGTATTTCTCAATTATACACTATGAAATTTAAATGAATTACGAAAGAGCTTTTTCTTTTATAAAACAATGGAAATGCCAAAAGAATAATTTTCCTGATTTCACGTGGCGGAGTGTTTCAAACGTTATACAATTTTGCTTTAATATCTATTATTTTTTCATAACGAAAATGATAAAAGTGTTGTAAGGACTTTTGACGTATATATTTTTTTTTTAAATATAATGCAATGATGGATGTAGTCTTAGCTTTTTGATGCTTACACCGGACCGCTGTGAAATACTGAGACTCAATGGAACAATATGTCAGCGTTTTTATCAGAAAGAAGATCTGCACCAAGTCACGATCTCAGTCATTGTCACCTTGTTAAACCAACTCACGATCTCAGTCACTGTCACCTTGATACACCAAGTCACGATCTCAGTCACTGTCACCTTGATACACCAAGTCACGATCTCAGTCACTGTCACCTTGATACACCAAGTCACGATCTCAGTCACTGTCACCTTGCTACACCAAGTCACGATCTCAGTCACTGTCACCTTGCTACACCAAGTCACAATCTCAGCCACTGTCACCTTGATACACCAAGTCACGATCACAGCCACTGTCACCTTGATACACCAAGTCACGATCTCAGCCACTGTCACCTTGATACACCAAGTCACGATCTCAGTCACTGTCACCTTGATACACCAAGTCACGATCTCAGTCACTGTCAACTTGATAAAATAGAGAGAAGATCTGCACCAAGTCACGATTTCAGTCACTGCCACATTGATAATACACGATCTCAGTCACTGTCACCTTGATAATACACGTTATCGCATAGTGCAGCAGTTTTCCTTTGATCTTTGCAGTATGTTAAACATGGTAACACACATTAATACTACAAAATCTGTGCTGATATTTTACAAAACTGTTACGATATATATCAACACAGAAATCTCTATAGTGTTTCATTGGAAAAAAAAAACTGTTGCGATATATATCAGCACAGTAAAACTGTTCAGATATATATCGCAACACTTTTTCTCTATTGAGGTCCTATCAAGGGAGTATATTTTTTTCCTTTCAAAGAAAAGATTATTTTAGCTCCAATTTACAGTTCACAGAGAAAGAATTATCACAAACACCTACATTTATAAAGTAAAAGAATAAATGAACTAGAATATTTCAAAAACTCGATAGTTCATGAAATATATGAAATTCTGAGATTTCCAAATTTGACTTTTTTTTTTACAAACAAAACAACAAGTTTTACAATGTTTGGCCAATGAAATGCAAAGATTTAAAACCAATGCAGACATCTGTTGGATACTTTTATCTGGGGAACACATTTTCTATAACAGAAGTTTTAGTGTTTCAGTCAGCGAGGCGCAGAAAGGGAATCAAAAGAGTAAAACTAATAATTAACAAATTTAAATGAAAATAATATATAAATTTTAATGATAAAACTTTGTGATAAAACAGTTATAATATGTGATGCTCGTGTGTTACGAGGATATATCAGAGCTAGGGGAACATCTCGGTATTTTTCTCTGCACATATCGTCGAGGCCGGTAGGCCGAGACAGATATGTGCAGAGAAAAATACCGAGATGTACCCCTAGCTCTGATATATCCTGGTAATACACTCTCACACATACTATAACTATTACATATCAGTCTCTGTCACCTTGATAATACACGATCTCAGTCACTGTCACCTTGATAATACACGATCTCAGTCACTGTCACCTTGATAATACACGTTCTCAGTCACTGTAACCTTGATCTACACCAAGTCACGATCTCAGTCACTGTCACCTTGATACAATTAATCAGCCTTACATCGACACAAACGTAAAGATAAGGTACACCGATAGAAGTAGAGTCGTTTATTTTGGTTTTTATTTTCCATATCATTTAAACATTTTCAGGAACTTTTTCCACTGGTAAACAGAACATCTCAGTGCATATTATCATACCCTGATGACACCCACATGTGTTGCAACCGTCTAGTGCCTTGAAAGATTCTCCTTCGTGGTACGTGTGGTTTCCATAGTTACACGTGACTTGAAACAAAAGAATAATGTGGATTCAGCTTTAAAATGACGCTACG
Source organism: Mercenaria mercenaria (assembly GCF_021730395.1). Classification (NCBI taxonomy): domain Eukaryota; kingdom Metazoa; phylum Mollusca; class Bivalvia; order Venerida; family Veneridae; genus Mercenaria; species Mercenaria mercenaria. The sequence continues at coordinate 54,013,964 of NC_069371.1, forward strand.
GGTAATACTAAAAGAGAAAAGTGTTTTGAAATTATCAAATTACAAGGTCAAAACATGTAAATATGTAAAGTTGTATATTGAGGTAGTTCTGCACGTCTTGATTAAAATCTTTTCTACTAGGTGGAATTTGAATAAACCCTGATTTTCTGAACTTCAGAATATACTTACAAAATTCGCTAAATAAAAAATGGGGTCGCGCGTGTGATGTTCTGCCTGACAGATTTGAAAAAATATGATTGACAATAATATATATATAAAATATTATTTAACGTTTAAATTCAATATTTCATCTTAAGAAAGTTACTAACTGGTTGCCATTTACTCATAAACTTCTTTCTTCTTTTAATTTCTGTATACCAGTTCCAGGCTATGCCATTGCTCCAGTTTATCAAACGCGCAGAACTATCTTAAAACATTGCCTAAAGGCGTCAAACTATTGTTGGAAGAACATAACTTGACATTCAACGTAAACGTAAATCAACATTGAGAAAAAATACATGAAAACCATTCTTATGCAGCAGAATCAAAACATCAGCAATTAAATATGTTAATACAATTAAATCTGTACATAAACTGGAACAACGTTTAAACATGAACTGTCGTTATATAGGCGAGCATGTCCTCAAACCTTAAATAAACCGAGTTAGATGAACGAAGCTATAATGTATATAAAATTGACAAATGAAATGTATAGACATAATAATAGTTAAATGTACACGTGTATTCCAATAGCAAACAACTTTCTGCGAATACATAACTACGTCTTAACGAAAACGTTATAAATGAACATGTTACCATACCACAATCCATACACCATAAACTTTTAGTACATAGAAATCGAATTTCAATACACAGTTTGTAACACGAACACTTCTAAACACTAAAATACAGCTATGGCACCATTTGCACATAACACTGATGTTAAAGCATAGTTGATATTGTTATTATATGTTTAGTTAAGAAGAACCTATTGGAACACTATATATCACTACTGAAATAGTTGTTGACGCGGTCATCAGAACCATTGATATTGTCAACTCATAGATGGAACATCCATATATATATGCTGCAGCATCATTTATACAAAACATTTAATAATATTAATCTTGTCAAAATACCTTTAGGATGGTAGAACTTGAGGGGCAACATTTAAGTACCATTTAAAAAGCTTATTGTTACTGATATTGTTCACTTACATTTAGGCCAACATAGCTCGATGGTACAAACTACAAAATGATTGGTACAAAACATTTGTTAACGACATTGACCACGTACCAACAGGTTCACAGAGCTCGACGGTACAAGCTGCTGTACCATTTGTACAGAAACAGTTGTTGCTGCCGTCACTTGATGGGAAACTTACCTTTTGGTAAGCAGAACCTAAGAGTACAAGCTTCAGTACCATTTGTACAGAAACAATTGTTGCAGCCGTAACTGGATGGGAAATTTACCTTCTGCTTAGCAGAACCTAAGAGTACAAGCTACAGCACAATTTATACAGAAACAGTTTTTGCATCCGTAACTGGATGGGAAATGTACCTTCTGGTAAGCAGAACCTAAGAGTACAAGCTACAGCACAATTTGTACAGAAACAGTTGTTGCAGCCGTCACTGGATGGAAAACTTACCATTTGGTAAGCAGAACTTTAGAGTACAAGCTTCAGCACCATTTGTACAGAAACCGTTGTTGCAACCGTCACTAGATAGGAAACTTACCTTTTTGTAAGCAGAATCTAAGAGTACAAGCTACAGCACCATTTGTACAGAAACAGTTGTTGCCGCCGTCACTGGATAGAACGCTTACCTTTTGGAAAGTAGAACCTAAGAGTACAAGCTATAGCATCATTTGAACAGAAACAGTTGTTGCAGCCATCGCTGGATGGTAAACTTACCTTTTGGTAAGCAGAACCTAAGAGTACAAGCTACAGCAACATTTTACCGAAACAGTTGCTGCAGCCATCACTGGATAGAAAACTTACCTTTTGGTATGCAGAACCTATGAGTTTAAGCTACAGAAAAAATTGTACAGAAACAGTTGTTGCAGTCGTCACTAGATAGAAAACTTACCTTTTGGTAAACAGAACCTAAGAGTACATGCTACAGCACCATTTTACAGAAACAGTTGCATCAGTCGTCACTAGATAGAAAACTTACCTTTTGGTACTGAGAGAACAAGCTACAGCACCATTTGTACAGAAACAGTTGCTGCAGTCATCACTGGACGGGAAGCTTACCATCTTGTATGCAGAAATAAAGAGTACAAGCTACAGCACCATTTTGCAGAAACAGTTGTTGCTCTCGTCACTATATAGGAAACTTACCTTTTTGTAAGCAGAGCCTAAGAGTACATGCTACAGCACCATTTGTACAGAAACAGTTGTTGCAGTCGTCACTGGATGGGAAACTTACCTTTTGGTAAGCAGAACCCAAGAGTACAAGCTACAGCACCATTTGTTCAGAAACAGTTGTTACAGCCGTTACTCGATGGAAAATTTACCTTTTGGTAAGTAGAACCTAAGAGTACAAGCTACAGCACCATTTGTACAGAAACAGTTGTTGCAGTCGTCACTCGATGGGAGACTTACCTTTTTGTAAGCAGAACCTAATAGTACAAACTACAGCACCCGTTGTACACAAACAGTTGTTGCAGCCGTCACTGGATAGAAAACCTGGATGGGATATTTACCATTTGATAAGCAGAACCTAAGGGTTACAGCACCATTTGTTCAGAAATAGTTGTTATACAGCCGTCACAGGAAGGGAAACTTACCTTTTGGTAAGCAGAACTTAAGAGTACAAGCTTCAGCACCATTTGAACAGAAATAGTTGCAACCGTCACTAGATGGGAGACTTACCTTTTTGTAAGCAGAACCTAATAGTACAAACTACAGCACCATTTGTACACAAACAGTTGTTGCTGCCGTCACTGGATAGAAAACCTACCTTTTGGAAAGGAGAACGTAAGAGTACAAGCTATAGCACCATTTGTACAGAAACAGTTGTTGCAGCCATCACTGGATAGGAAACTTACCTTTTTGTATGCAGAACATAGGAGAACAAGCTAGAGCACCATTTGTACAGAAACAGTTGTTGCAGCCATCACTGGATGGGAAACTTACCTTTTGGTAAGCCGAACCTAAGAGTACATGCTACATTGTCATCTATACAGGCCGTCACTGGCTAGGAACTTACATTTTGGTAGGCAGAACCAGTGAGTACAGGCTACAGCACCATTTTACAGAAGCAGTTGTTGTAGCCATCACTGGATAGTAAACTTACCTTTTGGTAAGCAGATTGAGTACAAGCTACAGCAAAATTTGTACAGAAGCAGTTGTTGCAGTCGTCATTAGATAGGAAACTTACCTTTTGGTAAGCAGAACCTAAGAGTACAAGCTACAGCACCATTTTACAGAAACAGCTGTTGTAGCCATCACTGGATAGTAAACTTACCTTTTGCTAAGCAGAATGAGTACAAGCTACAGCAAAATTTGTACAGAAGCAGTTGTTGCAGTCGTCATTAGATAGGAAACTTACCTTTTACAGAAACCGTTGTTGCAGTCTTCACTTGATGGAAAACTTACCCTTTTGGTAAGCAGAACCTAAGAGTACATGTTACAGCACCATTTTACAGAAAAAGAAGTTGCAGTCGTCACTTGATGGAAAACTTACCTTTTCGGTAAGCAGAACCTAGGAGTACATGCTACTGCACCATTTTACAGAAACAGTTGTTGCTGTCGTCACTGAATGGGAAACTTATCTTTTGGTAAGCAGAACCTAAGAGTACATGCTACAGCACCATTTGTACAGAAACAGTTGTTGCAGCCATCACTGGATAGGAAACTTACCTTTTGGTAAGCAGAACCTAAAAGTACAAGCTATAGCACCATTTTACAGAAACAGTTGTTGCAGTCGTCACTAGATAGGAAACTTACATTTTAGTAAGCAGAACCTAAGAGTACAAGCTACAGCACCATTCTACCGAAACAGTTGTTGCAGTCTTCACTGGATAGGAAACTTACCTTTTGGTAAGCAGAACCTAAGAGTACAAGCTAAAGCACCATTTTACAGAAACAGTTGTTGCAGTCTTCACTTGATAGGAAACTTACCTTTTCGTAAGCAGAACCTAAGGGTACAAGCTACAGCAACATTTTACAGAAACAGTTGTTGCAGTCTTCACTAGATAGGAAACTTACCTTTTGGTAGGCAGAACCTAAGAGTACAATCTACAGCAACATTTTACAGAAACAGTTGTTGCTGTCGTCACTGAATGGGAAACTTATCTTTTGGTAAGGAGAACCTAAGAGTACATGCTACAGCACCATTTGTACAGAAACAGTTGTTGCAGTCGTCACTGGATGGGAAACTTACCTTTTGGTAAGCAGAACCTAAGAGTACAAGCTACAGCACCATTTGTTCAGAAACAGTTGTTACAGTCGTCACTGAATGGGAAACTTATCTTTTGGTAAGGAGAACCTAAGAATACATGCTACAGCACCATTTGTACAGAAACAGTTGTTGCAGTCGTCATTGGATGGGAATCTTACCTTTTGGTAAGCAGAACCTAAGAGTATAAGCTTCAGCACCAGTTATACAGAAACAGTTGTTGCAGCGGTCACTCGTTGGGAAATTTAACTTTTGGTCAGCTGAACCTAAGACTACAAGCTACAGCACCATTTGTACAGAAACAGTTGTTGCAGCCGTCACTGGATGGGAAATTTACCATTTGGTAAGCAGAACCTACTGCACCATTTGTTCAGAAACAGTTGTTACAGCCGTCACTGGATGGGAGACTTTCCTTTTGGCAAGCAGAACTTAAGAGTACAAGCTTCAGCACCATTTGTACAGAAACAGTTGTTGCAACCGTCACTAGATGGGAAACATACCTGTTTTTAGCAGAACCTTAGAGTACAAGCTACAGCATCATTTGTACAGAAATATTTGTTGCAGTCGTCACTGGATAGAAAACGTACCTTTTGGAAAGCAGAACGTAAGAGTACAAGCTATAGCACCATTTGTGCAGAAACAGTTGTTGCAGCCATCTCTGGATGGTAAACTTACCTTTTGGTAAGCAGAACCTAAGAGTACAAGCTACAGCACCATTTGTTCAGAAACAGTTGTTACAGTCGTCATTGAATGGGAAACTTATCTTTTGGTAAGGAGAACCTAAGAGTACATGCTACAGCACCATTTGTACAGAAACAGTTGTTGCAGTCGTCACTGGATGGGAATCTTACCTTTTGGTAAGCAGAACCTAAGAGTACAAGCTTCAGCACCAGTAATACAGAAACAGTTGTTGCAGCGGTCACTCGTTGGGAAATTTAACTTTTGGTCAGCTGAACCTAAGACTACAAGCTACAGCACCATTTGTACAGAAACAGTTGTTGCAGCCGTCAGTGGATGGGAAATTTACCATTTGGTAAGCAGAACCTACTGCACCATTTGTTCAGAAACAGTTGTTACAGCCGTCACTGGATGGGAGACTTTCCTTTTGGCAAGCAGAACTTAAGAGTAAAGCTTCGCACCATTTGTACAGAAACAGTTGTTGCAACGTCACTAGATGGGAAAAATACCTGTTTTTTAGCAGAACCTTAGAGTACAAGCTACAGCATCATTTGTACAGAAATATTGTTGCAGTCGTCACTGGATAGAAAACGTACCTTTTGGAAAGCAGAACGTAAGAGTACAAGCTATAGCACCATTTGTGCAGAAACAGTTGTTGCAGCCATCTCTGGATGGTAAACTTACCTTTTGGTAAGCAGAACCTAAGAGTACAAGCTAGAGCATATTTGTACAGAAACAGTTGTTGCAGTCGTCACAAGATAGAAAACTTACCTTTTGGTAGGCAGAACTAAGAGTACAATCTACAGCAACATTTTACAGAAACAGTTGTTGCTGTCGTCACTGATGGGAACTTACTTTTGTAAGCAGAATAAGAGTACATGCTACAGCACCATTTTGTACAGAAACAGTTGTTGCGTCGTCACTGATAGGAAACTTACCTTTTGTAAGCAGAACCTAAGAGTACATGCTACAGCACCATTTGTACAGAAACAGTTGTTGCAGTCGTCACTGGATGGGAAACTTACTTTTGGTAAGGCAGAACCAAGAGTACATGCTACAGCACCATTTGTACAGAAACAGTTGTTACAGTCGTTACTGGATGGAAATTTACCTTTTGGTAAGCAGAACCTAAGAGTACAAGCTACAGCACCATTTGTACAGAACAGTTGTTGCAGCGTCACTCGATGGGAATTTACTTTTTGTAAGCTAGAACCTAAGATACAACTACAGCACCTTTGTACACAAACAGTTGTTGCAGCCGTCTATACCTGGATGGGAATTTACCATTTGTATAGCAGAACCTAGTACAGCACCATTTGTTCAGAAACAGTTGTTACAGCCGTCACGGAGGGAAACTTACCTTTTGGTAAGCAGAACTTAAGAGTACAAGCTTCAGCACCATTTGTACAGAAAAGTGTTGCAACCGTCACTAGATGGGAACTTACCTTTTTGTAGCAGAACCAATAGTACAACTACAGCACCATTTGTACAAAACATTTGTTGCGTCCGTCACTGGATAGAAAACTACCTTTTGGAAAGAGAACGTAAGAGTACAAGCTATAGCACCATTTGTACAGAAACAGTTGTTGCAGCCATCACTGGATAGGAAACTTACCTTTTGTAGCAGAACTAAGAGTACAAGCTAGAGCACATTTGTACAGAAACAGTTGTTGCAGCTCCATGATGAAAACTTACCTTTTGGTAAGCGAACCTAAGAGTACATGCTACATTGACCATTAGAACAGGCGTCACTGGTAGGAAACTTACATTTGGTAAAGGCAGAACCAGAGTAAAGCTACAGCACCATTTTACAGAACAGTTTGTTGTAGCCATCACTGGATAGAAACTTACCTTTTGGTAAAGCAGATATGAGTACAAGCTACAGCAAAATTTGTACAGAAGCAGTTGTTGCGTCGTCATAGATAGAAAACTTACCTTTTGGTAAGCAGAACTAAGAGTACAAGCTACAGCACCATTTTACAGAAAACTGTTGTTAGCCACACTGGATGGAAACTTACCTTTTGCTAAGCAGAATGAGTACAAGCTACAGCAAATTTTACAGAAGCAGTTTTGCGTCGTCATAGATAGGAATACCTTGGTAAGCTTTACAGAAACCGTTGTTGCAAAGTCTTCACTGATGGAAAACTACCCTTTTGGTAAGCAAACCTAAGAGTACATGTACAGCACCATTTTACAGAAAAGATGTTGCAGCGCCACTGATGGAAACTTACCTTTTGGTAAGCAGAACCTAAGAGTACAGCTACTGCACCATTTTACAGAAACAGTTGTTGCAGTCGTCACTGAATAGGAAACTTACCTTTTGGTAACAGAACCTAAGAGTACATGCTACAGCACCATTTTACAGAAAAGTTGTTGCAGCATTCACTAGATAGGAAACTTACCTTTTGGTAAGCAGAACCTAAAAGTACAAGCTAAGCACCATTTTACAGAAACAGTTGTTGCAGTCTCACTAGATAGGAAACTTACCTTTTAGGTAAGCAGAACCTAAAGAGTACAAGCTACAGCACCATTCTACAGAAACAGTTGTTGCGTCTTCACTGGATGGAAACTTACCTTTTGGTAAGCAGAACCTAAGAGTACAATGCTAAGCACCATTTTACAGAAACAGTTGTTGCAGTCTTCACTGATGGAAACTTACCTTTTCGTAAGCAGAACCTAAGGTACAAGCTACAGCACCATTTTACAGAAACAGTTGTTGCAGTCTCACTAGATGGAAACTTACCTTTTGGTAGGCAGAACCTAAGAGTACAATCTACAGCAACATTTTACAGAAACAGTTGTTGCTGTCGTCACTGAATGGGAAACTTATCTTTTGGTAAGAGAACCTAAGAGTACATGCTACAGCACCATTTGTACAGAAACAGTTGTTGCAGTCGTCACTGGATGGGAAACTTACCTTTTGGTAAGCAGAACCTAAGAGTACAAGCTACAGCACCATTTGTTCAGAAACAGTTGTTACAGTCGTCACTGAATGGGAAACTTATCTTTTGGTAAGGACAACCTAAGAATACATGCTACAGCACCATTTGTACAGAAACAGTTGTTGCAGTCGTCATTGGATGGGAATCTTACCTTTTGGTAAGCAGAACCTAAGAGTATAAGCTTCAGCACCAGTTATACAGAAACAGTTGTTGCAGCGGTCACTCGTTGGGAAATTTAACTTTTGGTCAGCTGAACCTAAGACTACAAGCTACAGCACCATTTGTACAGAAACAGTTGTTGCAGCCGTCACTGGATGGGAAATTTACCATTTGGTAAGCAAACCTACTGCACCATTTGTTCAGAAACAGTTGTTACAGCCGTCACTGGATGGGAGACTTTCCTTTTGGCAAGCAGAACTTAAGAGTACAAGCTTCAGCACCATTTGTACAGAAACAGTTGTTGCAACCGTCACTAGATGGGAAACATACCTGTTTTTTAGCAGAACCTTAGAGTACAAGCTACAGCATCATTTGTACAGAAATATTTGTTGCAGTCGTCACTGGATAGAAAACGTACCTTTTGGAAAGCAGAACGTAAGAGTACAAGCTATAGCACCATTTGTGCAGAAACAGTTGTTGCAGCCATCTCTGGATGGTAAACTTACCTTTTGGTAAGCAGAACCTAAGAGTACAAGCTACAGCACCATTTGTTCAGAAACAGTTGTTACAGTCGTCATTGAATGGGAAACTTATCTTTTGGTAAGGAGAACCTAAGAGTACATGCTACAGCACCATTTGTACAGAAACAGTTGTTGCAGTCGTCACTGGATGGGAATCTTACCTTTTGGTAAGCAGAACCTAAGAGTACAAGCTTCAGCACCAGTAATACAGAAACAGTTGTTGCAGCGGTCACTCGTTGGGAAATTTAACTTTTGGTCAGCTGAACCTAAGACTACAAGCTACAGCACCATTTGTACAGAAACAGTTGTTGCAGCCGTCAGTGGATGGGAAATTTACCATTTGGTAAGCAGAACCTACTGCACCATTTGTTCAGAAACAGTTGTTACAGCCGTCACTGGATGGGAGACTTTCCTTTTGGCAAGCAGAACTTAAGAGTATAAGCTTCAGCACCATTTGTACAGAAACAGTTGTTGCAACCGTCACTAGATGGGAAAAATACCTGTTTTTTAGCAGAACCTTAGAGTACAAGCTACAGCATCATTTGTACAGAAATATTTGTTGCAGTCGTCACTGGATAGAAAACGTACCTTTTGGAAAGCAGAACGTAAGAGTACAAGCTATAGCACCATTTGTGCAGAAACAGTTGTTGCAGCCATCTCTGGATGGTAAACTTACCTTTTGGTAAGCAGAACCTAAGAGTACAAGCTAGAGCAATATTTGTACAGAAACAGTTGTTGCAGTCGTCACAAGATAGAAAACTTACCTTTTGGTAGGCAGAACCTAAGAGTACAATCTACAGCAACATTTTACAGAAACAGTTGTTGCTGTCGTCACTGAATGGGAAACTTATCTTTTGGTAAGGAGAACCTAAGAGTACATGCTACAGCACCATTTGTACAGAAACAGTTGTTGCAGTCGTCACTGGATGGGAAACTTACCTTTTGGTAAGCAGAACCTAAGAGTACAAGCTACAGCACCATTTGTTCAGAAACAGTTGTTACAGTCGTCACTGAATGGGAAACTTATCTTTTGGTAAGGAGAACCTAAGAGTACATGCTACAGCACCATTTGTACAGAAACAGTTGTTGCAGTCGTCACTGGATGGGAATCTTACCTTTTGGTAAGCAGAACCTAAGAGTACAAGCTTCAGCACCAGTAATACAGAACAGTTGTTGCAGCGGTCACTCGTTGGGAAATTTAACTTTTGGTCAGCTGAACCTAAGACTACAAGCTACAGCACCATTTGTACAGAAACAGTTGTTGCAGCCGTCACTGGATGGGAAATTTACCATTTGGTAAGCAGAACCTACTGCACCATTTGTTCAGAAACAGTTGTTACAGCCGTCACTGGATGGGAGACTTTCCTTTTGGCAAGCAGAACTTAAGAGTACAAGCTTCAGCACCATTTGTACAGAAACAGTTGTTGCAACCGTCACTAGATGGGAAACATACCTGTTTTTTAGCAGAACATTAGAGTACAAGCTACAGCATCATTTGTACAGAAATATTTGTTGCAGTCGTCACTGGATAGAAAACGTACCTTTTGGAAAGCAGAACGTAAGAGTACAAGCTATAGCACCATTTGTGCAGAAACAGTTGTTGCAGCCATCTCTGGATGGTAAACTTACCTTTTGGTAAGCAGAACCTAAGAGTACAAGCTAGAGCAATATTTGTACAGAAACAGTTGTTGCAGTCGTCACAAGATAGAAAACTTACCTTTTGGTAAGCAGAACCTAAGAGTACATGCTACAGCAGCACCATTTTACCGAAACAATTGTTGCAGCCATAACTGGATAGGAAACTTACCTGCTGGTAAGGAGAACCTAAGAGTACAAGCTACAGCACCATTTTACCGAAACAGTTGTTGCAGTCATCACTGGATGGGAAACTTACCTTTTGGTATGCAGAACCTATGAGTACAAGCTACAGAAAAACTTGTACAAAACAGTTGTTGCTGTCGTCACTAGATAGAAAACATACATTTACCTTTTGGTAAGCAGATCATAAGAGTACAGGCTACAGCACCATTTGTACAGAAATAGTTGTTGCACTGGATGGGAAACGTACCTTTTGGTAAGCAGAACCTGAGAGTATAAGCTACAGCACCATTTTACAGAAACAGTTATTGTAGCCATCACTGGATAGGAAACTTACCTTTTGGTAAGCAAAATGAGTACAAGCTACAGCAAAATTTGTACAGAAGCAATTGTTGCAGTCGTCACTAGATAGGAAACGTACCTTTTGGTAAGCAAAACCTAAGAGTTCATGCTACAGCACCATTCTACCGAAACAGTTGTTGCAGCCATCACTAGATAGGAAACTTACCTTTTGGTAAGCAGAACCTAAGAGTACAAGCTACAGCACCATTTTACAGAAACAGTTGTTGCAGTCGCCACTAGATAGGAAACTTACCTTTTGGTAACCAAGACCTAAGAGTACAATCTACAGCACCATTTTACAGAAATAGTTGTTGCAGTCTTCACTAGATAGGAAACTTACCTTTTGGTAAGCAGAACTAAAGAGTACAAGCTACAGCACCATTTTACAGAAACAGTTGTTGCAGTCTTCACTGGATAGGAAACTTACCTTTTGGTAGGCAGAACTAAAGAGTACAAGCTACAGCACCATTTTACAGAAACAGTTGTTGCTGTCGTCACTGAATGGGAAACTTACCTTTTGGTAAGCAGAACCTAAGAGTACATGCTACAGCACCATTTGTACAGAAACAGTTGTTGCTGTCGTCACTAGATGGGATATTTACCTTTTGGTAGACAGAACCTAAGAGTACATGCTACAGCACCATTTGTACAGAAACAGTTGTTGCTGTCGTCACTAGATGGGATATTTACCTTTTGGTAGACAGAACCTAAGAGTACATGCTACAGCACCATTTTTGTACAGAAACAGTTGTTGCTGTCGTCACTAGATGGGATATTTACCTTTTGGTAGACAGAACCTAAGTGTACAAGCTTCAGCACCATTTGTACAGAAACAGTTGTTGCTGTCGTCACTAGATGGGATATTTACCTTTTGGTAGACAGAACATAAGAGTACATACTACAGCACCATTTTACATGTACAGATACAGTTGTTGCAACCGTCATTAGATGGGAAACGTACCTTTTGGTAAGCGGAACCTAAGTGTACAAGCTTCAGCACCATTTGTACAGAAACAGTTGTTACTGTGGTTACTAGAAGGAAAACTTACCTTTTGGTAAGTAGAACCTAAGAGTACATGCTACAGCACCATTTTACAGAAACAGTTGTTACTGTCGTCACTAGATAGAATACTTACCTTTTGGTAAGCAGAACCTGATAGTACAAACTACAGCACCATTTGTACAGAAAGAGTTGTTGCAGCCGTCACTGGATGGGAAACTTACCTTTTGGTAAGCAGAACCTAAGGGTACAAGCTACAGCACCATTTGTACAGAAACAGTTGTTGCAGCCGTCACTAGATGGGAAACGATCACCACTTTTGTGGATTGTACCATCATAGTCGCAGTCCTGGAGAGCTGTGTGAGCAATATAAACATTTTTTATGATATGTTAAAACATAATAACATGCAAAACAGCATTTTTGCTACCCAATGATACTTCTATTTACGTTTTAAAAGCATTTTCTTTTAGACGTGGGTTATTTGTTTACGTGACCGTCCCGTCTTTCATATTCGAGAAGACTAAGGTATACGATTAAAACTTTTGTCATGTTGTCAAAGTTACCGTCTCTTAAATATTGTGAAAAGATTTAAAAATTAACAGATATAAAAGTTACTTAAGTCATCTTGAAGATTAAGCGATAACTTCAGACAAAGGACATAAAGTTATATATCCATGGTGACACATTGAAAAGAAATGCACGGCATATGTAATAAGGTTATTGTAATAGTAGCTCGATCTAGGATGCTGTATTCAGCTCGAGTTGAATTATGCCAGACCGGATTACACGAGACGCGCAATCGCCGAGTATGATCCGACCTTGCAGAATCCACGAGAGCCGAATACAAAATCCCAGATCTAGCTACTGTTAAAATGACCCTTTTATTATATACCTCCACCTTTTTGTCTGTTGTTTTGTTATTGAACGAACGATGTTAAAATGGAACTTTAAAGTGAGGATTTTATTTGCGCTATTTATAGAGCTGTGTCAGGTCATGCATATTAATAAAAGTAGTCTGGCAACATAAAATACAAAAGGTACAACACGGATTTTTTTCTGCCTGTTCGTATTTACTTGTGAAATACAAGCCGTTTTTTTACAGAATTTATACAGGTATATAATAAAACAAAATATTGTAACTTTCTTTTTGTATTGCATTACAATGTGGAATGGCAGCAAGGGGGTTTGGAGGGTGGTTTTAGGGCTTCCAGCTTTAAAGTCAAGAGAACAAGGGTTCAGTATGAAGTACAATTAATTTACATATCCCTGAGCTACTGTAGCACAATTATAATACAACAAGAAATAAAGTCCTTCGATCATAACCGACTGTTTACCATTTTAGACCATATTTTATCGTTTTGTCAATGCCTACATTCGGAGCAGGATATTTAACTAGAGCTATCACTAAATGTGATAAATGTACCACCCCGCACGCACTGACAAAGTATATTGCAATTTGACCCTTACAAGATTGCATAATTATGTGGACTCTATGTATATAGACTGTATATATACAGTGTAGTAACAAATAACAAAGTCCCATAACTCTGCAGCATATTAATCTAAAGAACGTAACATGCACCATACACAACTAGGGTTGGTACTGATCACTTGTGTTAAGTTTCATTAACTTGTGTGCAAGGGTTCGGAAGATTAGGCGCGCACAAGATTGCATATGCAGACTGTATGTACATAGTTTTTTAACAAAAAAAAAACAAACAAAGTCCCATAACTTTGCAGAATATTTATCTAAAAGAACGTAACATGCACCATGCACAACTAGGATTGGTACTGATCACTTGTGTGAAGTTTCATTAAATTGTGTGCAAGGGTTCGGAAGATTAGGCGCGCACAAGTTTGCATATGCAGACTGTATGTACATAGTATGTTAACAAAAAACAAAGTCCCTTAACTCTGCATTTTTTTTCCTGAAAGAACCTAACATGCCCCATGCACAACTACTGTTGTTACTGATCACTTGTTTGAAGTTTCATTAAATTGTGTCAAGGGGATGAGGAGGGATGGTGTGCACAAATTGTGTTTATGTATATAGTAAAGTAACAAAAAACAAAGTCCCATAACTCTGCAGAATATTTTTCTGAAAGAACCTAACATGCCCCATGCACAACTACTGTTGTTACTGATCATTTTTGTGAAGTTACATTAAATTGTGTCAAGGGGATGAGGAGAGTTGGTATACACAAGATTCTGTCTACGGACAGACAGACGGACAGACATACAACCTGAAACCAGTATACCCACCTTACAACTTTGTTGTCTAGGGGTACAAAAACATAAACCAGAATAGAAAGAACAGAAATACAACAATGCAGTAACTAATGTATTTATCTTTTAACAATGCCAGATTACAAGAGTGTATAAATGCCACTGTATTCTCGTTACATCATTTGTTATGAAGCTGCGTACAACGACTTATGATATATTTATCATTGATTTTGTTTTAGAGCATTTTATTTGTCTTAATCGAATACAATATTGATATAAATAACTACCTGTGCTCAATGTAAAGAAAAGACAGACATTGGCCACTTTTCTAACCAACCTTTAAGGCAAAGTTACATTGTACATTAGCATTAAAATCACTTATCTTATCAAGTTACTGAATAGGAAATAGAGGATGTTTGTTTGTTTTAGACTGAATTTTTTTTCTCGAGTGAAAACACTCGATGGTATATTTTCACGCATGGCATAGCATGGCATAAAATATAAGATATGGCGTTCATAAGTGAAAGATATTTTAATATTACATGTAAAACAAATTTTGTTTTTATTTTATTTTTGACTACATTTATCCATTTAATAGTTTATTACCAGTGAAAAGTAAATTTGATATTTTTCACTGTGAAACTATCAGATATATTTCACTCTTATATTTTGATAATTCTCTGAAAAACATGTAATGAAGAAAGTTGTATCCATTCTGTTGAATGACATTGATCTCGTCTGTTTTGTTTAAAAGAATCATTACATATTTTTCAAATGTATTGACCACTTTCTTTAAGCTATTTGGCGGAACATGTTATATTTTCATTTACTTAGAATTTCATTTAAAATATATATCTGCCACTAATAATAAAAACTGTATTCGAAATCCATATAGAATACTGCTTTTTATGAAGGTATAACAAATGTCTATTTCACAAAATACAATACTTGGTAACAAAAGAATGTGTTAATCAAAAACCAAAATTAACGAAGCTAAAGTAAAATATAACACCTCTTAATATTCAAGATTGTGTGTGTTTTAGAGTGATGAAAAATTGGCGAAAATTTAATTTGATTCAAAGTTTACTGAAACTGCATCAACAGCATAATATTTTTCACAGCCGCGCGACCAATTTAATTTGATAAATGCTTACTAATAAACACTAACCTGTTAAGTGTTTGAAATTATTTTTTGTTTACAAATTTAAGCTCCGCCTACAGTATATGACTTACTGGGTAATAAACGTCTGGAAGTAAATGTTGATTTACCAAAATAAATTTCCCGATAATTTGAAAAATACTGCGATGCCATTGGACAAAAAAAAATTTCAAACACTAAATATATATTGCATTGATTAAATGTAGGATAACCGCGTTTATAATAATTACTGTTGTATCTGGTCTTTGTCGCTGTCGTCCCGGTTATTTGGAGTTCAACGACCGAGATGATTTAATTACATTTCTGTATCAAAGAGAAGTAATTCATCAAGAAGAAAATGGCATAGCTATATGTATCCCCCCCCCCCCTTGCTGATATTTACCATTGAATTAAAGCACAGGTCATCATGTTCGTTTTAAATTATCAGCTGTCCTATATCTTATAAATACAACACTGACAAAATATCCAAAAAAGTCCTGAATATTCTATCTTGTTTTTTTAATCCCCCGCCGTGGCGGAGGGATTATAGGAATGGTCTGCGTCCGTCCTTCCGTCCGTAACAAAATCGTGTCCGGTCCATATCTCCTAAACCCCTTGAAGGATTTTCATGAAACTTGGATCAAATGATCACCTCATCAAGACGATGTGCAGAACCCATGAGTCAGCCTTGTCGGTTCAGGGTCAAGGTCACAACTCAAGGTCAAAGGTTTGAGCCTTCCATTTTTGTGTCCGCTCTATATCTCTTAAACCCCTTGAAGGAATTTTATAAAACTTGGGTCAAATGATCACCTCATCAAGACAATGTGCAGAACCCATGAGTCAGTCATGCCGGCTCAAGGTCAAGGTCACAACTTAGGGTCAAAGGTTTGAACCTTCCATTTTGTGTCCGCTCTATATCTCCTAAACCCCTTGAAGGATTTTCATCAAACTTGGGTCAAACGATCACCTCATCAAGGCGATGTGCAGACCCCATGAGTCAGCCATGTCGGCTCAAGGTCAAGGTCACAACTGAAGGTCAAAGGTTTGAACCTTCCATTTCGTGTCCGCTCTATATCTCTTAAACCCCTTGAAGGAATTTTATAAAACTTGGGTCAAATGATCACCTCATCAAGACGATGTGCAGAACACATGAGTCAGTCATGCCGGCTCAAGGTCAAGGTCACAACTTAGGGTTAAAGGTTTGAACCTTCCATTTTGTGTCCGCTCTATACCTCTTTAACCCCTTGAAGGATTTTCATCAAACTTGGGTCAAACGATCACCTCATCAAGGCAATGTGCAGAACTTATGAGTCAGCCATGTCGGCTCAAGGTCAAGGTCACAACTGAAGGTCAAAGGTTTGAGCCTTCCATTTCATGTCCGCTCTATATCTCCTAAACCCCTTAAAAAGGATTTTTATAAAACTTGGGTCAAATAATAACCTCATCAGAACGATATGCAGAAATGATGAGTCAACAATGCCAGCTCAAGATCAAGGTCACAACTAAGGGTCGAAGGTTTGAGCCTTCCATTTGGTGTCCACTCTGTATCTCCTTAACCCCTTGAAGGATTTTCATCAAACTTGGGTCAAATGATCACCTCATCAAGAACTCATGAGTCAGCCATGTCAACTCAAGGTCAAGGTCACAACTGAAGGTCAAAGGTTTCAGCTCTGTATCCCCTAAACCCCTTGAAGGATTTTCATGAAACTTTGGTCAAATGATCACCTCATCAAGACGTTGTGCAGAATTCATGAGTCAGCCATGTCAGTTCAAGGTCAAGGTCACAGCTAAAATCAAAGGTTTTACCCTTTCACTATCTATAGCAGTGGCGGGGGATTTAGCTGTCTTTCAGACTGCCTTGTTTATAACCTGTCATGAACAGCATATTCAGTACTATGGAGTAAAACCATTGAACACTTACGATCCCTGTGGACCAAATTGCAGAATTCTGATGTTCGCTTGCCAACAGCACGACAGACGGTTATAAAGAACTTCATTCGATTTTACTGTTATCAATTATTCAAACATGCATTTATTCTTTGTCTCTTCTGTAGATAAGTGACTTATTGATTTATTCACGAATGGCTTCTGTATAGGATTTAATATTTGTTTTGTCATTCACAGAGGACCGTACGACAAACAAGTGCTGGTCAAATCACAGTTGAAAAATCATCTAGTATCATCAAGTTCATTCTTTAATCTTTTGAGAAAATCCGACCATTTCTATGAATATTGGGCTTACGTATTTTTGAAAAAATGTCTGCACTCATATAGGTGGTATTCATTAATAAGACATACTGTTAATTGAAAAATCATTTATATGCATTAGCCAAGTAAGGGTTGTTGTCAAAAGTATGACTTACCGTTTGCTGACAGTGCAACGCTTAATAAACACAAAATTTTCAACATCTCCCGTTTGTTTTACTTCTTTAAACTGAACAATTCCTTTAAGTTAAAATGTAGATGAATATGGAACAATATAATTATAAGTGTGCTGACTGAATTTATGATTTCTTATCTTAACTTGAACAATAACTGGAACATAGTACTTGGTGGACCCAGCCAAATCGAAACATGTTTTTCAATGTATTATTGTTGACCTTGGATTTTGTTGGACGCAATTGATTGTCGGCATTACAATGTAACACTTCTGCCAGGTTTAGAATTATGCCGAATTCAACAATGTTTAGACCATCCTGTCTTTGACCTTCAATATAAGGAAAGTAGATTCAGACTATATGTAATAAAGATATGACACAGAACAGAAGTGCAATATCTTATACAGCCTTTGATAATCCCCGTGACCTCGAAATTGGACAGAGGAAACTAAAGCCTCTACAGACGGTAGGTTTTTGTTGTACAACACTAATTATCTCAAAGATGTACAATTTTGAAATTGTACATTTTTCACATACAGACAGTATTCCATTCCCATATAAATCACAGATATTTACCTAGTAAACATAGTGCATCAGGTACTGAAAAGAATGTAACTATTAATACTAAAAATAATGTCCCATGAATTTTATTACGCATGACACAAATGAGCCGTGCCATGAGAAAACCAACATTGTGGCTTTGCGACCAGCATGGATGCAGACCAGCCTGTGCATCCGCGCAGTCTGGTCAGGATCAATGATGTTTGCTTTCAAAGTCTATTGTAATTAGAGAAACCGTTAGCGAACTGCATGGACAAGACTGCGTGGATGCTGGTCGGAAACGCACTACGTTGGATTTCTCATGGCGCGGCTCAAATCATTTAACTTTTCAGTGTCATCCTTTTTCCATTATGCATTAGAAGCCATTTTATTGTATCCAGATTTGTGTTAATTTTTTGGGCAGTTTTTTCTGGAATTTCATTCACTTGCCTCTTATCAACTAATCATTTACCAATTTGTTGCTTGTCAACGTGGGTGGTACGTAAGGCAAAACTTACGAAATAGAACAGGTCCTAATCTGTAAGTCAAGACTTAAGATTTACGAAATCAAGGAATAGCATCATACACACGATAATATTTGGCTGTACATCTTGAATTTAATTGGTGTTGTACAACAAAAACCTACCGTCTGTAGAGGGCTTACAAAGATCACATACTGCAGTACTGTCACTTATCTTGCTACGTAGTAAAAATAAAAAAAGCAAACCGTGATAAAGCATTTGGTTTGTACATGGACGTTTGTTAAAAAATCACATTATACTCCGAGTCACTTTGACCTTGAAAATGTAACCCAGGCATCGAACGCTCATATCAATTTTGTTATAACAAATTATTACATAAATGTAGAATAAAATCTCGATAAGGGTTACAAAGATATAGTTTAAACACGAAAGTGCAACATTTTAAAGACCTCTCATGACCTTGACTTTGAAGATAAAGAATGACTGGTTCAAAACAATGAACACTGTTGTAATAAATGCTTATATCATTGCATGCTACAATGTTAACAATGTTAAGAATAATTAGAAATGGTACCTACCCAAAAAGAGTTTAAAGGAACAACTTAATCAGAAGTGAAAGAAAAGAAAAACTAAATAGTCACTTTTCCAAACAACTGCACATGTGAACAAAATGTGCGGATACAGAACCTCAAATTTTCAAAGATAGACACAGTAAGTAAAAGTCTAAACCTTCACTTGTAAGCTCATCAAATAATCAGAATTTTTTTTTTTCATGTGCATATTATGCAAGTGAAGTTTGTCTTATATCTACGTTCGCAGAGAAAAAATATCGCCTCAAGCAGATATTCTGCAAGTACTTACAAGCAAATTATTTATCAGCTTACTTCCGTGAAGCGGCTTCCTGTCCGAGTCGTTAAGGTCGCTGACTTCGAATCACTTGACCCTCACCTATGTGGGTTTAAAACCTCTCTTTGGGTGTAGAATTATTCATTTGAAAAAAAAAATCATCCAGCGGGCTTACAAAAGGTAGGAGGAATTACCTAGGTCCCCACCATGCCCGAAATTTCCCTTGCACTGTCACTATCGAGTGGGGAATAGAAACAGATGTAGATACGATATAATATGTTTTCATCAGAAAGACAGTGTATGGTTTACCTTAGTAAACTATTTCTGATTCAATCGTCAACATAACTACTGAAAATTAACTTTAAACAACTTAATAATGAAGTGAAATATCATTTACTATACAAATGTTTTGCTCATTTATAAACAGGTGCTGTAGTACATATCAGGCAAGACGTATATTATCTATGCTTATGCCAATGTACGTCTTTATATTTCGCTTATTCGGTATTGTGTACAAACAAGTTCTTTCTGTCAAGGAAAATAATGAGAAAATATGCGAAACTCAGATTGATTAGAAGGATGAGACTTATCTTTAACAGACATTTTGATAGCGTGGACTATTTGTGCAATGATAAATAGCGATTCACATGCTGGAAAGTGGATGAATGAATTGGCAAACACGAGTGTAAGTTGTAAACTGCAAACAATTTCGGATAAGAATTAAACGAGGCATGGGGGTGTAAAATATGTGCTTGGTTGTATTATCTTGATCAACACATATGTGTACAATTTTGTGTCTCGTAGCCTGCAGCCTAAAAGGAAATGACTTTTAAAGCAGTTTTTAAACAGTTCAAATGATAAGATACTCACTAAAGAAAATAAATAGGAATTCCAAAAAATAAGGTATTAAAGTTCTAGTTACTCTTGATTATATCGCATCAAAAATATCTCTCAAAATTATTCTCAAGTACCTACATACAACTCATTCTGTTTTACTGGCGAAAATGATTATGATTTCTACAATAAGTCTAAACAACTTGTCAAGATTTTTCACCTGAACGTGCATAGCTGTCATAAGGTAACTCGCAGAGTTCTTACGGTGTTACTGCCAACAGTCGAAAGTTAAATAATAATATTATCATTAATCAAGCGATTTCATATTGGCCAAGTTATTTGTCCTGGGCAGTCATATTGGCCCTCGGCCTACGGCCTCGAGCCAATACGACAACCCTTGGACAAATAACAAGGCCAATATTTTAACATTATAATATTCATCTTTTCATTTACTCATTTTGTAACATTTCTCAGACTAAATTCTTTGCAAAAAGTAAGCTTTAAGGGCTGTTTTCAGCCAGAATTTGTGAGTTTTTTATTTCTGATTTTACTAAAAGATTACAAAGTGTTGAAAGCAGACTAAACTTACAATATAACATATTGAATATATTAACATGTAGGGGACTTACAGACTCCCACAATCACAGTCATGGAAAAACTGTCGAAACAGGAATTGTAAAAGTTTTGCTAAATTTGCTACATATAACATTTCTGTGTATAAAGAGATGGAAAAATAATCTCTATATTAGATAAATCATTTGATCTCGAAAACAATCTCTGAAAGGTCGAATTTGATCATCATTGTACATTTAATAGGTTCAAAAATAAATCTGATTATTGGTTACATAGTTATATCCCTGACACGAACTCGCAATACTTCAAGACATTTTCGACTCACCTGTCCTTGCCATTGAAGACAACTAGAGGCATTTGACACCGCAAGTACTTGAGCCAAGTTTAAATAATCGGAAAAGTAGTTATAAATTTATGCCTCAGACAGACTGACAGACAAACAGACATACAGACAAATGGACAAATATAAAAGGGCCTGGAAAAACTCACAGATTTTAAGAAAAGTATACTATCAGCAGGACCAAACTAGCAAAATAGTCCAAGCTGTGTTTCATTTTAAAGCTGACAAAATATTACAGTATAAGACTAGGTTAGTGCATTTTAGTAGTATAGGGGCCTCTTTTGCGCCACGACTGCGCATGCGTGAGAATGACGTCATGCGCGGCGGCCATTTTGAGTTCTATTTTAAGAATGACATCATCTTTCTATTTTAAGAATGACTTCACTCTGCTATTTATATCTCCCAGATGTATATAGAGCTGACTTATATACCTATCTAGGGCGTGATCGCGCACATTGAGGGTCAGTTGCTCAGCCCTAGACGGGGAGATATCATGAAAACAAAATATTTCAAGAAAGTCAAATAAATATTAATTATATTTGAACATATAGATTTATCTATAACCTAAATGAATAAATACATTGTATGGTAATCAAAGAACTTATTAAAAATAATTTAAAGCAAAATATTTAATACATTTTTTAATTAAAACCATTAATCTTTATTTAAAATAGCTACGTTAGAAGTAACGTTAACTGGAAATAAAGTATTACATTTTTGTCGACGATGTTTCCTCCTTGGCGTCCACTGACAAAATGACTCCAATCATAAGCGTATTTTCCCTAAATGCGCATGCTCCGACCTATTTTTCATAATGACTTCATAAGCTATATTTAGATAAGGTCATGAGTGCATCAAACGTGATCATGGTCAGAATGTCTAGCGTGTGTTGATTTAAGGCCGGATAGACGGACAATAAAAAGTAAACATGTCAAAGTTAATCCCTTTAAAGTCGTCACAATGTCTGGCGTGTATTTATTTAAGAGCGGATGCGTTAACAATAGCCTATTCAACTGTCAAAGTTAATCCCATTAAAGTCGCCACAATGTCTGGCTTATGTTGATTTAAGGCCTGACGCAGTATAATGGATATTGATTTTATCAATAAAGTATTGACATAAAGATTTAATCCTCTAACAAAGGGAATTGTACTCTTTTCAACTTGTCCATTATTTGACGGTTCAAGTTTGACTAGTTTAAACCAGTATTACTATTTTTAATTGACCAATCAGAATTAAGATAAATGACGTTCTTACTAAAAATACAAGCCTCGTTTTGAAATCGAGGCTTTGTGGCGAGTATATAAGAACGCGCTCGAGTCAGTTAAATCATTCTAACTTTAGAATTCATACTAGCAACATGGAAAATATAGCAGCAACGGTTGAGATGATGGTGAATACTTTCACCGACGCAGATGAGCTGATGAATTTTGCGGCGACGTGGGGGGTACAGGATTCCCCGGGGGTGCGGTTCCGTTTGTTTCAATTGAGGAACCCACAATATGGTAATGACTTTGTCGAGGAAGAGCCGAATAACATACTTCAACATTTTGGAGTGCCAACTGATCAGAACACAAACGATATGGAGTTAGCCCTGGAATACGTAAGAGAACAGGGAGAAGTTGAAGAGTATATTAAAGCGTTACTATTTGATGACGAGATGGAAGAAACGGCGGCTGCTTGTATTCAAGATGGGGAGTGGCACCCTACATCACAAGGGTTACAGATAGGTGGCGGAGAAGAGCCCCAGCCGAGTTCGTCTCATAGACCCGACCCTAAGGGACTCCAGTATACCATACGAAAGAAAAAGGAGAGATCGTATGCGAAAAGTGCTGCAGTCGATCGTACGTATCAAGTCAAAATCAATGAACAGTATAGAGGAGAAAGACTAGAAGATGTGAGGCAAGGTCTTCATCAAATGTTTGACGAAGTGTTAGAGGAAGCCCGGGGCGATTTGGCAGGGAACGATTTAGGGCGTGTTGTTATACATCACCAAGGACTGCATGACCCCATTATTGTTCCCCTCCAGCCCTGGGACGAACTGAATGCCGATAAAGTGATGGGGACTATTGAGAAAGTGCTGAATAGCAACAAAGACTTGTCCAACGACGAAAGTTTTGACATATCCGTCGGAACAATAGATTTACATAAAGGAGGGGCTAGACGAAGAATCACTAAACTAAAAGGTAAAAACAATTCATTACAGTTGAAAAAATCTATAGTTACCATTGAAAATGACGACCAGATGTGTATGGCGAGAGCAATTGGAATAAGCTGGGCCAAATTAAAAAGATGCACGGAAGATGAATGGAAAGAAATAAGCAAAAACAGACAAAAGAAGAGTAATTTACAACTCATACTAGAAAATCAGAAAGTACCAGAAAGTTACTATAAACATTTAAGGGCAAAGAAAAGAGACGAACAACGTCAGTTGGCGGTTGCAATAAGTCAGTTAGCTCAAATACCATTGGATAGACCAGCAGGTTTAGAAGATATCACGGCATTTGAAGAAGTCCTTGGAGTACGCGTGGTAGTGATTAGTGCCATACTGGGCAACAAATTCATTACAAGTCCCAGTTCTGACGAGCGTCCATGCATTTATATATACTTAGTGGATTCCAATCACTTTCACGCTATCACCAGTATCACCGGTTTCTTTAGCGCCAGATATTTTTGCGAAAAATGCCTCAAACATTACAATAACAAAGAAAGACACCAGTGCGAAACACATTGTATCATCTGTAAAAGAGACCAGTGCCCTAAAACGGAAAATGAAGTAACTTGCGGAGAGTGTAATATGGACTGTAGATCAGAAGAGTGCTATCAAAAACATAAACAAATACCAGTACATAAGAAAGGAAAAAATAAAGGAAAACCCAGCGGAACCTCACAGTGCGACAAATGGTGGAAGTGCCCCTTATGCTATAAAGTTTTAAGATTAGATCAACGCAAGAAAGAAGAACACCAGTGCGGAGAGTATATGTGTAGTTCATGTAATGAATATGTATTGGAGGGACATCTGTGTTATTTAAGAGCCACCCCAGCAAAAGAAGATCACATACCAAAGTTTATATTTTTTGATTTTGAATGTAGCCAGGATGAAACATCAGTGTGTGAAAATGGATATGTACCTAATAGGAAAATTGATTGTAAAGACTGCCAATCGCAACAGGTATGTAAATCTTGCTCCAAATGTCAAAATTGTAAAACGTCATGGTGCGGTAAAACTACGCATCGTCCCAATTTTGTAGTGGCCCATACGGTGTGTCCAGAATGCATTGATAAAGAATTAACGCCCGAGTCTATATGTAAAAAATGCGGTACCCGTTGCAACGAATGTGACAACTCAGAGTTGCCTGCTAATGAAGATGAAGGGCCGTGCCCCGGAACTTGCGGGTTTAGAGAAGTCACGTTTGAAGGAATGGATACCGTGGAAAAATTTGGCGAATGGTTGTTTTCTGATCAACATAAATACTTTTAAGTTGCTGCCCACAATATGAAAGGCTACGACGGTTATTTCCTTTTAGAATACCTTATAGACCAATCCCTTAGACCCGACAAAATCATTTATAGCGGATCCAAAATTATGTATATGACGTTGGAGCAAGATTTGCATATTAAAGTGATTGACAGTCTCAATTTTTTACCCATGAAATTATCTGCGTTACCGAAAGCCTTTGGCTTAGATGAATTGAAAAAGGGATGGTTCTCTCATTATTTTAATACAAAAGAAAACCAAAATTATATAGGACCCTACCCTGAGGCTAAATTTTACGGACATGATTTTATGAGTGAGAAAGAGAGATCTGATTTGTTAGCATGGTTGAGTGAGAAAAAGAATGATGTGTTTGATTTTAGAAAAGAAATGTTAGAATATTGTAGAAGTGATGTTGATATTTTGAGACAAGCGTGTTTAAAATTTAGAGAATTATTGATGAATGCTACAGGTGAAAGAGAGTTTGAAATAAATGAGAAAGGGCAGGAAGAAGAAAAGTTAGTACGGGCCGTAGATCCATTCGATTCCGTGACTATAGCTTCCGTCTGCATGAACGTATTTAGAACCAAATTCTTAGAAGAAGAATGGAAAGTAAAATTAGAGGGCGAAACTGATTGGGTACCCGCAAAATTAGTAGATGGAAAGCTGTATGTATTACACGAAAATGAATGGATCCACGAAACCGAACTGACCGGAAAGGAAGTGAGAGAGAAAAAATTTGTACGTACAATGATAGCAAAAATTCCTCCTGGTGGTTACAATGATCAATATAGTAAGGTCTCTATAGAATGGTTAGAATGGTTGGCACATACTAAAAATATCAAAATTCAACACGCATTAAATATTGGCGAAAAATCTTTACCAGGTACACGATATAAATTAGATGGGTATTGTGAAGAAACAAACACAGCGTATGAGTTCAATGGGTGCATCTTCCATGGGTGCAGAGATTGTTTCACTGATAATCGCGAAAATACGTGTCATCCACTCACCAATCAATCTTTAGACGAACTATTAGCGTTGACATTAAAAAAGAAAGCTTACATAGAACAATTAGGAATGAAATATGTTTGTATTTGGGACCACGAATTCAGAAAACAAAAGAATCAAAATTCTGAGATGAAGCGTTTCATTGATAATTTAGATTTAACAGACAGATTAGACCCTAGGGAAAGTTTCTTTGGGGGACGCACCAATGCCAGTAAACTCTACCACCAAATTGATGAAAGGGAGCAAGTCAAATATGTGGATTTCACTAGTTTGTATCCTTGTGTCAACAAGTATTGCCAGTATCCTGTAGGTCACCCCGTCATAATAACAAAAGATTTTAATGACTTAAAGGAGTACTTTGGTATTGCCAAAGTTAAAATAGTACCACCAAGAGGTCTATACCATCCCGTCCTTCCTTATAGGTCAAATGGCAAGCTGAAATTCCCTTTATGTAGGACCTGCGCAGATAATGAAATCCAAAACCCCTGTGATTGTCCGGATGATGATAGACCGTTAACTGGCACATGGAGTACTCCAGAGATCCAGACCGCTTTAAGATTAGGTTATACCATTATGAAAATATATGAAGTATACCACTGGGAGGAAACCACTCAATATGACCCTAAAACCAGTGAAGGGGGACTGTTTGCCAATTACATAAACACATTTTTAAAGTTTAAGCAAGAGGCAAGCGGCTCCCCTGACTGGATACAAAATGAACAAGACATGAAGAATTACATAACTCAATATATGGAGAAAGAGGGTGTTTCATTGGATCGGTCAAACATTAGGAAGAATCCGGGTTTGAGAGCACTGGCTAAACTATGTCTCAAAAGCTTTTGGGGTAAGTTTGGTCAACGTCTCAATATGCGTCAGACAGAGTTCTTTCACGAAACGCAGGCAAACCTTTTCTTCCAACTGTTTTCTGATTCTACGAAACAACCACTCAATTTTCATATCCTTTCCAATGACATGTTACAAGTAGAATGGCAATTCAAACAAGACTGTCAACCCGAAGATAATAAAACGAATATCTATTTAGCTACTTTTACAACTTGTTGGGCCAGACTTAAACTTTGCAATGTACTAGAAAAGCTCAATAGGAGGGTTCTGTATTATGATACAGACAGTGTGATATATGTAAGTCGCCCAGGACAGTATGATCCTCCATTAGGTGATTACTTGGGGGAGCTTACGGATGAGCTTGACGGTGGGGAGTACATTGTAGAGTTTGTGTCTGGTGGCCCTAAAAATTACGCTTACAAAACCAGTAAAAATAAAGAGACGTGTAAGGTTAGGGGTTTTACTTTGAATTATAAGAATAGTCAGTTGATCAATTTTGAAAGTGTAAAACACATTGTTACATCCGAAAGGTTGTCCGAACATTACAGTGACTAATCCGCATAAAATTTGTAGAGATAAGAGAAAAAGAAAAATAGTCAATCGAGAAGAAAACAAAAAATATCAAGAGGTCTATACAAAACGTAGAAAAATAGCAGATTTTGACACTGAACCGTACGGATATTAAGTTAGATACAATGTATTGATGTTAATATGTGTTAAAATTTAATTTTTGTCATCTGCTTTACACGTTTTTGTCATCTGCGTTACAGTATTTGTAATCCACGTTACAGTTTTTGTCATCTGTGTTATAGTTTTTGTCATCTACATTTCAGTTTCTGTTACCTACGTTTCAGGTTTTGCACTTTAACTCATTCTTCCTGCGTGACGCATTAATGCGTCGACCAGTTGTTATCTGAATACCGCAGGCCACATCTAGGTGGTGTTGTTATCTACATCTGGAAACCGCACGCTGCGTACATGCGTCTTCACAGTAATAGCTCTGAATTCCGCATGACGCATTCAGTCGTCCTATTTCAATGGTCTTAAATAAAATCTTTTAGTTTTTTCTAACAAGTTAGACCAATCAAATTTTTTGTTGCGTAACATTTTTAAAACATAAATAAAACCGGATGTTGTGAAAAAATAAATGCTTCCATTGAAGAAAGCTGTAAAAGCGAGCGTCGTTCGAGTTATAATTTGTGATTTCTCGATGCCTGAAAATTACGGATGATTCTTTATATGATCGAATCATAAAAAAAAATGAATAAATAAAATAAAAAATAATAGATACCAACAAATATTCATTGAGAAATGACAGTTGAAATAAGGCAACCCAAAAGTATATACTTTTTCACTCGTCGCTATGCGGCAAATAACGCCATCTGCGGGATCAAACAATTTTACGGCTAAATGAGTTTATTCTAATTATTATCATTCTTACATTTTATTACAAAACAATTATCATTAAACATTGTACCAGAATTTCATTTAAATCTGTCAAAGTTTAACAGAGATAAATATAAAAACATAGCTATGGAGCTATAAAGGGCGTTGGGTATATTCTTTATAAGTACGTTTCTAAATATTTGAGTGTGGAAAAAAATTGAATTATAAATGATTGGGTATTGTTATGAAAAATTCACTTCGGTAAAGACAGACGTACATAATTACCGCACAAAACTAACGTGTAAGTATCATACAGAAATGCAAAACAAAAATTTCATAGAATTATTTTACACTTTCATACCGTGTGAACATTGTCACATCTTTGCGTCGTGACAATGCACACAACACTGCCTGAACAAAACTGGTAGAATTGTGGATAATATCATTGAAAAGAAAAGATCTAAAATATTTTCTTTTACATGTAAGATTAAACTATCTTCAACTCATGCACACCAGATCTTTAATTTTTACCTATGCGATATAACAATGCTCATGTGTGTATGAAAAAGTAAAAATATCTTCATTGGTATCTATTTATTTATTTGTTTATTCATCCATTAAACTTCGAGACTGTCTCTTGATCTATAGAATAAAGTGTTAATAATAACTCAGTCATTTCGACAGTTTGTTTCTGATACTTTAGAAACTCCACAAAACTGTTTCAAAATTCAAATTTTCATAAAGTACATGTACATGTTTTCTGAAAATTAGCCCAAAATGATCTCATTTTCAGCTCAATAGTTTCTGTCTAAAATAGCTAAAATATTCATTTTATTACATATTCATACTAAACACATACGCTATTTTTTATGAGAAATAACTTTATTTTGATGCGTTTTGATTGCCTGGATGCGTATAAATGAGTAAATTCAGTGTTAGAAAATGACAATAATATGTATTTAAAATTATTTTTAAGAATTGTTCATATTTGTTGTTTAAATATGTGCATGATAAAATTTAGCATTTTATAAATGTTGTTTAGCCAAAACAAGATCTGA
This sequence comes from Mercenaria mercenaria, assembly GCF_021730395.1. Classification (NCBI taxonomy): domain Eukaryota; kingdom Metazoa; phylum Mollusca; class Bivalvia; order Venerida; family Veneridae; genus Mercenaria; species Mercenaria mercenaria. Next base: position 54,042,935 of record NC_069371.1, read on the forward strand.
TGAGAGAATACGGTCATTTGGATTGTGTCTTTAATTCAACAGTCTGTTGTAATGACTGTACTACGAAGCTGCATGAAATTAACTTTGTTGCGTAGCTACTTCAATTTACATACAAAGAGTGCAAATTCCATACCTATTAGCACATATTTAATGTCATATGTCACTAATTAACAACAATATCCCAAGCAAAAAACTACAAAATCAATGTTATCTCTCAAAACATCTCTCGGTATTCAGGGTAGATTGGCTTATCGGCCTCCTAGGTGGCTGAAAGAAAAATATCAGCAGAGTAGAAGTGGAGATAACGCTTTAGGGCAGAATGAGTTAACATGTAATTTTCCATAGGGTCTATTTCAGTTTTTGTCATCTGTGTTACCGTTTCTGTCATCTTTGTTACAGTTTTTGTCTTGTGTGTTATTGTTTTTTTCATCTTTGTTACAGTTTTGTCTTCTGTGTTAATGTTTTTGTCATCTAAATTTTAAGTTTTGTCTACACTGTTTCAATTTTTGTCTATGATGATTAAAATAATTGTATAACTTTGTTATTGTCTTATATCATGAATAAAAATTTGTAAGAACAACCTATCTTCTCGATTTTATTATTCCAATTTGTACGTAAGAATATGAATGATCCCGAGTCTCACGAGCCTGAAAGGGAAACCTTTATACGTTTCCCTGATTCCAATGAAGACGAAAACAGGTCGATGGTGATCGTTGGCATTTATAGAACTCGTGTTCCACAAGCAGAAATCGCTACTTTTGCCAAATGACATTGTGTATGTAATATCATCACCTCAATTGTCAACTATCCCTTCAAAACGGCACTAGCGAATTGTGGATAAGTTTACTAAGCATTGTATCGGGTACGCATTGCCAGTCCTAAACTGAAGAACATAATGAATCGTCTCTACTTCGAACTTGTCAGTAATGTATTATGGTCAAACTGGAAGCGGTAAAACAAAGGGTGTATAACTTTTTGAAACATTAAAGACATGTATCGAGAGATCCACCTTCGCACGTATTATACTGTTTACGGTAACATCAAGACTGTTGACGACATGGAAAGGCTATTCCAAACTTTTAAGTAACAGGCTGCCAACATTGAAGAAGTGGATGACTTTACCCGTGATAAAAGACACAAGTTGATTATTATTGATGATCTCATGCACGAAGTAATGCAAAACAAAGACATGGAGTTGCTTTTCACGCAAGGTTGTCACCATAGGAGAGTATCTGTCATACTGATTACCCAGAACCTATACCCCGGAGGTAAGCACGCCAGAACGACTGCTTTGAATACATGGTATATGCTGCTTATGAAAAATTTGAGAGACATATCACAGGTGGGCATTCTAGGTCGTCAACTCTACCCTGGTAAAACAAAGGGATTCATGAAAGCCTATCAAGATGCGTTAACCACAAAACAAGGTTACTTTTTGGTGGATATGAGCGGAACCCTCACGCCGAGGATAAATATCGTCTAAGAACCCATATTTTTCCGGGAGAAGACCCTATCGTTTATAAATTAACGTAAGAAGGAAGACGAAATCAGCGTAAGAGTAACCATGGTTGAACTAATCAAACAGCAACGTCATTTCTTAAACTTACTTGTGTACACTACAGCGTCGCAAAGGAAGGCACTGTTGAGTACAGTTACTAGAAATCAACTGAAAGCACTCACTCAGATTGCCTACAATATTCTCAGGTTTAAAATACGTCTGACACCTTCTGAAAAAGCTCGTCTTAAACGTCAAAGACGGTTCATTCATCTTTTGGGAAACAGAAAAATTGGATTCAAACAAAAGAAAGAAGCCATTCAACATAAGGTACGAACGGTCAATATTTTGGTGAAAATTGCTTTTGTCTATTTGGAACCTGTGCTACAATAATGGAGAAGTTTATTTTGGTTCCCTATGAAAAATATCAGCGTATGCAGCAGTTCAAGTATACAGGATCTGGAGAAACAAAGGATGATGAGCCCATATCTCCTAAAGTGAGCAGAACCTCATTAACTCCACCGGGGGAACGCGCGATCAAGAAAGAGAAAAAAACTAAAAAGACTCATAAAACAAATATAGACTGGATCTCGTTTTAAAACAAAGACAATATTTTGTTTTTGATTTCTATTTTATTGTTATATACATACAAAATAAACGAATATAAATAGATTCTATAGTTTGTTTTTGTTTACAATTCTGTCAATGTAGATATCATTCCATTTTCTATCATACACATTAAAAGGTTTGACAATGTCTTTTAAAGTCATTCCTGTACATCTAGTCATGACGTAATACACGCAATAAAGTCCACAGGTGTCCGATTTAGAGTCTTGAATAGGATCACGAATCATCCAGTACTCGTTTGTTAATATGGTTTCAAAGCCAACATCGTAGTCGTTTGGCATTTTTCCTAGAGAATCAAAGAATACATAAGGTCCTTGTATCGGAAAATAAAAAGTGACCCAGTGCTTTCCAGGTCCATCACTCGTATCCGTGTTAGAAATAACAAACTGTCCTTTTTGAACTTTAATTTGATCAGAGGCGCATACAGTTACTGGATATCCTATGAGTAAACGTTCAAGTTCTATATTATTCATTTGAAATAGACTCCCCTGGCACTGTTGATATGGAGTACTTCTGGGAACGTGGCGTACATAATCAGTGTCACACTCTCTGGTAATGCCTCAGCAAATTTGATTTCTAGTCGACAATGTCCCTTCTTTTTAGTGCTAAATGAGTAGTAAGGATCTACATCAATAGCGTACAGACAATAGCCCTTCTTATAATCTCGGTCTGAAATGTTAATGTCGTTCCTAAACAGAGTCAATGTTCTGTAACACTCCATGTATTGATCCGCCGAATAATTTGGTTGCATCGGTTGTGAAGGCACGGATTGTCCATCGACGTATAGGCCGATGGAACTACAGTTATAATGCTTGATTTTGTTTGTTTGTTTTGGGTTTAACGCCGTTTTTCAACAGTATTTCAGTCATATAACGGCGGGCAGTTAACCTAACCAGTGTTCCTGGATTCTGTACCAGTACAAACCTGTTCTCCGCAAGTAACTGCCAACTTCCCCACATGAATCAGAGGAGGAGGACTAATGATTTCAGACACAATGTCGTTTATAATGCTTGAAGTTGAATGGGTTGTGTGCATAATCGCCATTAAATGCCACACTAGGAACGAGGCCTACTATCAATTTACATGGTACAAGTCCTTGAAATATATCGTCTGCGCTGTAACTAAATTGACCCGAAGCAATGGACGTCGTCTTGATCTCTGTACGTAAGTAAGGGTAAATGGCTGACATGTCTTGAATGAGATTGTCGTGCGCTACTAATACGTCACTTTTCATCCGCTGAATACAGAGTTTGAAATAAGCGTCCGCTATTTTCACGCGATAGTCAGGAGAAGGGCTGTCAGTGATTAATGTGAAGGCGTCACGGTTAAGATGTAGTTTAATGCCTACAGCGACTCCATTGATGAGTAATCTGGGTTGTTGAAACAAATCAATATGTAATGGTCCTTCCATTTCCACAATTTTACTACCTTTAAATAGCGCACATCTGAAAAACAACCCGTTATTATTTACTGTTTTACCGTCATTGGTGCCAACGTTTCCGGTATCTTTATAATACTGTTGACTTGTTAACAGATTTTCCTGTATGTTTCGGTTTGACTTTAAAATCGTGTCTATGTAGGCTTTGTAGGGGTAATTGATTCCTGTATGTGACAAAAGGGTCTGCTGTAAAGATACATCAACCTGACTGAAAACGGTGTGAAATGGTAGATTGATTGGACCAACTATTTCGTCGGCGCTAACAGCGGCGCCATCGCCTTTCACAATTTGCAGTTTAAGGTTCAACACGCTTCTTTTCAGATCCAAATACGCCGAAGACTGACCGGGTATGTTAAATTCAAGTGCCGATAAGGTGGTGACTTGATTTACTGGACGATAAGTGATCCACTCTCTCGATTGTACTGTCGTGGCTGCTGGGGGTGAAGTGAACAAAGATAACTCTTCTTTATGAAAATTTTCCATGTTGTTTTAGAGCTGAAAGTCAGGATTTGCAAAGTTTGATCTCTTTGGCTTAGTATACGTTATTGGTGACGTATTCTTACGTTTTTTCGTGTTTCCACTGCCCTTCTTACGAGTTTAACCCTCTTCTTCCTTCTTACGTTTAACTTCTGACTTGGCGATTTCGGTCGCCTGTGCTACGGGGGATACCAGTTGTACTGCTGGCTGCTGTTTCATTTCGGCCATTTTCCTAAGATGAGCACCGCTACCCACAATGTAACGACCCATATGATCAGGCCGTACGTATCCGTCCCTGAGGTCTTTGAAATGTTGTATCCATTTTTCGGGGTCCGGTTTATCTGGTACCCATTTTTCTTGTTTATAATCGTACACTTCTATGGAACCCATACCTTCTTGAAATGTAATACGCAGTGAACATCGTTTGCTTTAATTTCCACAGGTTGTAAATCTTCGTCTTTCAAATAGAGTCTCACCGAGTTAAAGTAATTCACAGTCACAGGTAGGTACACAGGACGAATATATTCTATATATTTAAGCTTCTTGTATCTGGTTTCTATCTCTATGTTTCTTAGTACGGGTAATAAAGTGTCTCTAACGTAAGATTCTCGCACCAAATCGCAGCACAAATACAGTCGTTTACTTCTGGGTGTAAAATCGCAGGTAAGTGAAATTTCAGTCACAGCGCATGTCCAGCGATCCTCTAAAGTGTATGACTTGGGAAACTGAATGTAAAAATCTGAGGGTTGATTGTTCTTACGTATGTTCTGAGAGTCCCTACTGCTAAGATAAAGGTAAAAGTTGGTCATGTTTTCATTTGCATTCGTTTGATATTTGGCTTCTTACGCTTCTCTGTTCGTCCTGACTTCGTCCAGAATAGTGTCAAAAAGATGGGGAGCTCTCAACAATACGGGTATAAGTGAGTGATGACGTCTTAACAATGTTTTCTTTCTAGTTAATGATACGTTTCCAGAAGCCAGGGACCGTAGCAAAAGTCTTTTCCTTTCAAGTAACTGTACATATCTTCTTGCTGGATTAATCGTTCCATTAATCACTCTCCTGGCCACTTGAGCTATCGCCTGCATTTGACTCGTCGTCATATTGATGATCATGTTTTTTCTAACTGCTACAGTAGCATCTTTCAGTTGGAGAAGATAGTTGAGTTTAAGGTACACTTGAGACTGATTCATGTTTGTTTATTGGTTTCGTTACTCTCACTCCTTCTTACGCGTGTAGAGTTCCAGTTCAATTAATACTGGGTAGACCACATCATCTAGCTGAGTGTGATCTTTGATTCAGTAATGACCACTTTACCACTGTGAAAACAACAAAAATTGACTCTATCATTTTTTAAATTCACCGCTGAAAATAGTTCGGGTTCATACACGGTCTGTCTTTCTTTTACCAACTGATTTAAGTCTAGGGTGGTACTTAAGGTGTGACTGGCTGACACGGTTATGCATTTGATCTCTTTCAGACACACTGTGTACCCTAATCGCTGTATACGTCTGGCATAACGTCTTAGTCTTTGACGTCCCTGTTGAATACTGGTCGCTTTTCCATTACAGTTGATAACGCCGTTGGAGAAGACTAAGCAATTTCCTCCTATGGTCTTGTGTTGCCAGATCAGTCCAGGGAATGTTCTAGGATCGTAACGAGCGTTTGATATACGATAACACAAGCGCCTCAAGTCAATAGCACAGTCCAAATGGGCACTGTACACAACGTTGGTGATAATCATGGTGTTGACTCTCCAATAGCTCGGCTATAAATGAAGATAAATGAAACTTATCTGTCATATAAATACAAGTCAGATCACGTGGTCTAGGAGTACTGCGTCACGTCTTTTTCGGGAATCCAACTATCGTATTTCGTTGGCCAGTGTAACCACCTTACAAGGACTTGTCTTTGTTTGTTTCGAACTCTTTTCTTTAGTATTTTTTCAACATGGTACTCTGTGGTTTCGTCAACGTTGACCGCTTGTATTTCCTGTTCATAAAATGTCCCGTCTACCTGATCGTCATTATCCCAGTCAGCCAGAGTATACACAGGTATACCTTCTCTTTTGAAACGCGTTTTAATCTTAAATATTTCACCCGTCCACTTTTGTGAGTATTCCCTATCGAACACACTTTTCACGTGAGATACACGTACCGTTTGACCTATTTTGAACTTGTACTTTTTCTTGATTAGTTTTGTTTTACCCCCTTTGGTTCTAATTAAATATTGCTGAAGCCTACTTTCTCCTTCATTCTCTTTCGTTATGTCTACGGGTCTCTTTCCGAGGCTCCTGTGAATTGTGCGGTTATATCCTTTTAATGTTTTTTGGAGGACACTAATATAGCGCTGTGTTCTGTTATGTAACATGTACCTGAATAGCCTGTGCTTTAGATTTTTGATTAGTATTTCCGCGTAGTTAGCCTTTGTCTCAGTGTTTAGGGCGTAGAAATGATGAATTCCTTCATGTTGAAGATACTTATTGACCTCCTTGCTTCTAAATTCCATACCCCTGTCGGTTCTCACCGTATTAGGTTTTCTTGGGCCTGATAGTATTCGCTCTAGTGCGTTCACTATTTCCGTACCTTTTTTACTTTTAATTGGATGACAATAAGCAAAACGGGAGAAAATGTCTATGGACACCAACACGTATTTGTAGCCTTCATTTTGTTTGGCTAAGTCAACCATGTCCATTAGATCCATATCCCATTGGCTGTCTATCCCTTGGACAATTACACGTGATCGAGGAAATTTACGTCTGGCTCCTCGAGTCAAAGAAAAAGACTGTTGACTTTGAAGCCATTTCCTTATTCTATGTCTTCCGATTTTATATTTACCTTCGGACTTGATATATTGGTAGACTTTTTCAACACCTGAAAAACTAGCGGGGTGTTTGGGGTCAAAATACAGAGAAGATAAGTGCTCCTTCCAGTTAGACATCTTTTATTATTGATAACATATAACGAGTTTATTCATACAAAGTTACAACAAATGTATAGCATATTCTTACAAAGTTGTTATTAATATATTATAATACAGTAGAATACAGAGTAGGTGTTGTTCTACAGTTTTCTAAATACTGTTCCAAAATATCGAGTAAATGTTCAGCAGCTTCACAATATTCTTGTCTAAACTGATACTGTCTAATCCAGCCATTTATCATTGTCACAGTCATATAAACAAATGCAAACATATCTTGTTTTTATAAGTTTGTTGCGTTATTTGTACTGCATCTATTATTGACAAATAAATTTGCCCCTGTAGTAGTTGAACTGAATGCTCCAAACCCACCAGATGGTCTCGTTGCTGTTATTGTTCCAAAGCCACTATACTGTATTTGTTGAGGGGCTCCCACTATTCTTATATATTCGCAGTTTGGAGACCATTTAAAGTGTTCCCTCAATGCACAGTCCGCCCTTTCCCAAGCGCTCAACTTCACGTGACATCGAAAACATTCACACATGTCCGATTTTCCGCTGTAAAACAGTCCGGCACTTGCCAGCTCATACTTGTTTGGAAGCATTTGTTTCGGGTAAGTTTCGAACGTCTTCAGCCTATTTTCATAATATTCCATATTTTTGTTTAGGGGTGTGCAGTCGATAACGTTCATTTTGTCAATGATACAGCCTTGTAGTACATTCGTTTATATACATTCAAACCGATTTCTGATTGGTGTCTATTTTTAGAACTTCTGTCTCACTGGTTGCTATTTTTAGACATGGTACATCATTGTTATTTTTAGAATATGACCTCAGTAGTTCCCATAATCATTTGGATTACATTCTGTACATTGAAGCGCCCCTAACTGATTCATATGATCGCTTTGTAGATAACAGGGTACCACTGCATCTAATTCAGGGAGCGTCCTTCCTATCTGTGACACAACTTCTTTCAAACAGACATACTCTTTTGGTCGCAAACATATACCTTTCTTTGTCGGTACCACTTCATTTTCGGGCTTCCAATACTGTCTTATGTCCACGCATACGCTGTTTTCTGTAATGTTACAATAAACATTACCTCCAAGGTGACTCCAATAGGACTGCTTATCTTGTAACGCCTTATCCGCATAGGTTAGTTGGTCTACAAAATTCCTCCATCGCATTAATGTTAAACTGACACCTTTCTTCGTTGGTTTGTTGCCTTGCCACTCCCTAATGTCAACTCTCATTTCCCCTTTCCACTCGTTCACCTGCACATAACGATCATTTCCCAAAGCGAAATAACATCTGGAAGTTGCCATGTTTCTTGGTTGAGTATCAAAACTCTAATGACGAGAAGAAATATTACAGCGTATTATATACAATGAGCCCGCATTTGATTGGTCCATAAATACGAGTATTTGATTGGTTGTCTATTTATAGGTATTCCGTTCTTTCATTGGTGGATATCTTTAGAAACCGATGTCATATCTATTTATAAAATGACAAGTTCAAACATGTGCTGGCAATAAAATCAGGCAATGGGATAGGCCGTAATGACAAAAAGTACCTTCTTTGTTTTGGTGTACACAACTTTTATCTTGTGAGTCGGCTGATCTGTGTATCCTTGAATTCCAATATCATAATTAAACCGTTTTGTAAGTTCGAAACGTTTTCCACGTTTTATCACAACATCAGGTTCTTTCAAACAGCTCTCAATTGCAGTATACATAACACGCTCGTTAAAAAAGACAGAAGCTTTTAAGTTATTTACATCCAAATGCTTTTCTACCGCATGAGTAGAAAGTTTAAACGTAGTCATGTTGAAGCGTAAACAACAAGTAATGTGTAATGGGTCTAATTGAAGGATTAAATACATTAAATAACCAATCAAAATGACGATATTTATGCCAGTTACAACAAGTAGGTTTAAGAAAATTCTCAAGCGTAACATTACTTGACGTCTCAAATAGAGAGATTAAGGTCAGTTAGTCATTTAATAGCTGAACAATTACTCCATTGGGTCAGAAGAAGGATTAAAATGTCATGATTTGTGCATGAATGCAATAAACGTTTAGTTCTCGCTGAGACCTTCATTTTAACACCAAAACCAAGAGAATCGGTTCATAAATAAGCAAGATATAACATTTTAAAGATTGAAACCATAAATTTTGAATTTACCGCCAAAAGGTGACGTCACTTCAATCTTTAAACGCCAATATCTTGGGAACGGATCAAGATAGAGGTAAATATCTATACATTTTCTGAACCTATGCGACGAGATCTTTCCAATTCTACCTGTTTTAAGAGTTTATTGCAAAGTTTAAGAAAGGTTTAAAAATCGCTGTTACGTCATAACTCGATAACGGTTGAAAATCGAATCGAGAATGGGGGTTGTAAATGAAAGGTTTTTATGAATTCTATCACATGAAATTAACATCTCAGAATTGATGAATAGAAAGTGTGTCACGAAATGGGGAAAACTGATTGTTCAATGTTAACAGTATTTATGTTTATTGAAAATCTTGACGATTTCCTAGAATGGTCGAAATAAGCTTTCTAGAACCTATCTGTACTTAAGACAGTATCCGAAAGACTATAAAAGTTTTATAACACAAAATACTTGTTTCTATAATTTTCTCCTAAAAGTCATAAAATTGACCGAAATTTAATCAGCTTTTACAGTTTTCAAAGTATTAGTGTCAACATTGGCCAGTTCTCTTTCATACATTATCTTAAGCCGATCTCAAGTCAAAAAATAGTAATACTTAATATCCGCTGAAGGTTGAATTTCATGCCTAGACTTGTACGATTATATTGAAGTGTATACTCTGTTAATTCAAAATTCTGGAAAAATGTTCCAAATTATATATATATGAAATATTGTGTGATGTGTTGGAGTATCTACACCGTAGTGGAACTGGCATGTTCAATTTCGGAGACTATGATGTTGTTGTAATAACTATAGATGACAAATGTAAAGTTACAAAGGAAGATATTATTGTGATACCTGTTAATGAAGTTGCAGACACAATCTGTGTATCAGGGTAATAGGCCCGAATGATTTTGATAATTTTGAATATTTTGATGATGTTACATATATTGTTTAATGGAGCGTACGTGTGTGCGTGCGTGCATGTATGTGTGTGTGTGTGTGTGTGTGTGCGCGTGTGTGTGTGTGTGTGTGTGTGTGTACTTGTGTGTGCGCGTGTACTTGTGTGTGCGCGTGTGCTTGTGCTTGTGTGTGTGTGTGTGTGTGTGTGTGTGTGTGTGTGTGTGTGTACGTGTACGTGTGTGTGTGTGTGTGTGTGTGTGTGTCGAATCGTCTTGTAAAGACTTTTCCAATGGTACCTTACTTGACCAGGTTCGAGTGCGCAGAAAATGTAAATTTTACGCGTGATTGATTTCACTTCCGGTTTGAGTGTACCAACTTATAGTACTAGTCGAGAACTTCGGTTAGATACCCAACATGCCTAGGTTATCTTTAATAATAAAGGCATGAAGCCGGGTGTTTCCGGATGAATGATTCTGGTTTAAATCTCAATATCTGGAAAACGGATAGAGATAGACCCGTAATTGTACATATTTTCTGAATCTACTCGAAAATATCTTTCTAACAGTACCGGTCCCGAGCCTGTAAGATGACTTTGAAATTTTAATGACTTCATTTCCGGTTGGCACCTAGTTTATGGTAAAGTACAACTTTTGGGCTTTTCAAAAATGTCAGATACCCAAAATGTAAAAATGGACCCTAAAACGTCTTATTTTGATGATTTTAGCAACCTTCTTAAAAAAAGTCCTTTACAGGTTCTAAAACTCTGGATGGTCATTAAAAATGTTGGCAATTGTTTAAGAAAAATGTTCTTTAACATCATATCATTGATGGTATGAAAGAGGCACTTCGGTCCATATGCGACCCAGACCTGATGTCACCTTCCTTCCCGTACTCAATACATGGATTAACTTGCACAGATCAATAGGCCTTTGTTAATGCATCCGTCCATAAATCAACATAAGCCAGACATTGTGGCGACTTTAAAGGGATTAACTTTGACAGTTGAATAGGCTATTGTTAACGCATCCGCTCTTAAATAAATACACGCCAGGCATTGTGACGGCTTTAAAGGGATTAACTTTGACATGTTTACTTTTTATTGTCCGTCTATCCGGCCTTAAATCAACACACGCTAGACATTCTGACCATGATCACGTTTGATGCACTCATGACCTTATCTAAATATAGCTTATGAAGTCATTATGAACAATAGGTCGGAGCATGCGCATTTAGGGAAAATACGCTTATGATTGGAGTCATTTTGTCAGTGGACGCCAAGGAGGAAACATCGTCGACAAAAATGTAATACTTTATTTCCAGTTAACGTTACTTCTAACGTAGCTATTTTAAATAAAGATTAATGGTTTTAATTAAAAAATGTAATAAATATTTTGCTTTAAATTATTTTTAATAAGTTCTTTGATTACCATACAATGTATTTATTCATTTAGGTTATAGATAAATTTATATGTTCAAATATAATTAATATTTATTTGACTTTCTTGAAATATTTTGTTTTCATGATATCTCCCCGTCTAGGGCTGAGCACCTGACCCTCAATGTGCGCGATCACGCCCTAGATAGGTATATAAGTCAGCTCTATATTCATCTGGGAGATATAAATAGCAGAGTGAAGTCATTCTCAAAATAGAAAGATGATGTCATTCTTAAGATAGAATTCAAAATGGCCGCCGCGCATGACGTCATTCTCACGCATGCGCAGTCGTGGCGCCAAAGAGGCCCCTATACTACTCATTTTGTATATAAAACAAGCGCTAAGTACATGCACTCACATAATAGATACAAGGACTAAACAACTTACAGTTTTAGTTATATATTTGTCAGTTTCAATAGTATTTTTGTCTTGTTTAATATTCATAAATGTAGTTTTGAAAGAAAGGCATAAATGTGAAAACGCCACAATATAAAAAATGAAAATCATTGGAAATACCTAGACATAGAATTTAAGCTGACCCACGTTCCAAAAATATTTAAAATATTATCCAATAAAAGTGATTATAAAACCAACATGCTTGTCATTTATCTAAACCAACAATACGGCTTTGTCAGTATCTGCCTGTGGTTGCTGAAGTGTCTTGATAACTGAATATGATAATGTTATGTCCCTTTAAGACATTTTGATTTGTATGACTGCGAAACAGTTACATATTTCACTGGAAATTAAAAATAGAATAGAACTATAGTGTGACTATAAAGGTAGTCCAGTGACTGATAAAATTGACCGATCGTGAACAATTGCTTATAGACACCATGACATTGGCATTTTTATTAAAGACGAGGTTTTATTGGCATCAAACACACTCCTCCAAAATGGCCGTGACAAAAAAGAACAATTTCAATTACTTCATTATCATTCCCGATGCGATTCCCGCTGTAGATTTACCAGACGCCACCAGAAGTCTAAAGTTCCATATGATTAGCCCTTTACCATTAGGAAGAAATAATATTTTGAAATATATGTGTACTCACCAACAGTAGGACAACTTAGTAGTTGGTGGAATGACGTAATGGATTAAAATATCTAACGGCTCCTTAAGTAAATTACTGAAGCAAGATGCAGTCTAATCCTTTCGTTCAATATTCCACAGGAGTTCGTAACAGTGTTGCATTTGGTCTGTAAATTCTACACCAGTCAATGCTATAGTTAAAACAGAATGACATCGCGAAATTCGCCCAACGAAATGTACAGGCTTTGAAAACAATTTTGCTACTCTTTTTGGCATTTTTAAAACTAAGAAACTCTCGATCCTTGTTAATGTCATTCGTTTGATGTACATTACGTTTAATAAAGTGTACCGCATGATGTTATCAACTTGCTTAAATTTTAACGAAAATTAATGCTGCTCGAGACAGTTTTAATTAAGTGAAACAAAGAGAATCCTCATATCTTATCATATTTTAGAAAAATCATGTTTGGTTTGATATTTACCTTTACCTTCACATTTATTTAATTCCATATTTTCAGGTAAGATTATTTTCAACCATTTTCGGGGATGATATTACAAAACATCACACTTCTTGGAATAAATACTAAATATGGTGTAGACCATTCTGGAATATACTTGTCAGCTTCATGTCATCGAGATTATCACTGTCACGTCTCAAAGGAAACAATTCATTCCTAACTGTTAACGCAAGCGTTATTTGTATAATTTCCCTTTGTTCAGTGGAGCTATCATAGTTTAAATCCTTTGGAAGCATAGAACGCAACCAAGCAAAATAATACCAGATTCGGGTTTGTTTCTGCGGGGTATTGAAATGTGAAACACCACTAATGCTCGTTAGCATTTTTTTATAAATAGCCGCCTGTATCTTTTTTGTCACGTAGGTATTTGGTAAATTTAGCCTATATTTATACGCGCTTCACAAAAATGGAAACTGTTTTAAATCGTTATATTTACTAACCTGCTTAGAAGTTAGTATGAATGTATTTCATATCAGTACTAGTTTTTTTGTAAATCTGTATGGAAAGATTGCAGTTGCCATTGTAAAAACGATTTTGCCATGGCAAGAAATTTTATGATTTTGCCATGGCAATTTTTTTTCTAATTTTCTGAGAAACATGTTTACTCTATTTCTGGACATATGTACAGGTAGACTTATATCGTTTTATAACTTTATCTCATATTTTAAAATTTTGCCAAAAAGTCTGCCATGGCAAGTGCATGACAAAAAATTGCCATAAGAAGTCGAGGCAAAAAACCTGCTACGGCAAGGTAATTCTGAAAAATCATGACAAATTGCAGCTTGAGAAATACAAAAATAGTCGTAATGTCGCTTTAGCACGGGAAGGTGTTGGAACGCTAAATGATACAATTTCGCTAAATGATACAGTTGACGTTTAATGATATAAACATGACTCTAAATGATGATACAACCAATGCTAAATGATACAAAATCGAGGCTTTCTAAAAGTTAGAAAACTAACAGTAAATAATACAATAATTTTGTGCTCTCTAAAAGTTACAAAACTTGACGCCTAAAGTATTGTTGAATGTTGACTTTAGCAGATGTTGCTTAAATCCTCGAAGAGTTCATTCAATTATTGTATGACACGTATGTTTTTGTGCTAAAGAGGATTAAACATATTCACATGTAGTGTCTTTACAACAAATGTTATAGTACGTCATTACAAATCTTTAATTTCAGCATAATTTCACGATCAGAATAGAAGGAAAGGAAGAGAAACTCCCGAAATGGGTATCATCCCGTGACGTATCGCACGAATTATGTAACAATCTTCGAGTAATTGCTTCAAATTCACTTCTAAAATGTCTCTTTTCTGCTATATTTTGTTAATTGTTTTTAATAGGCATAAAATCTTTGAATCTATGAATGGGCGTAGGAAGGGAATAAAGTTCTATAAATTGAATGATTACACACATCCTAACCCATCCTAGCACTAGTTTTAAGTAGGACATTTTGTTAAAAGTAACATTAGACAATTTACATTGGAGTTTTCACTTGATAACTACTCAGTTAATTGGCTAACTGAAACAATAAGTAATGCAAAGGTAATTCCAACCCGCACACATATATCCCATTTGTCTTTGTTGTATGAAACAAATTAAATTAATATTTGATGCATTTTTATCCTTAACCTAAATACAACCTCACATGTAATATAAACAAACAGTACCTCATAAATAAATACCTGAGACAATGGTATATTTTAATCGCGGGTAAAAAGTCATCCATAAGTTATTATCAATATAGATATTTTTTTCTTATAATCCTATTTTAAATTTTGCATTATTTTTTAGTAATTACATAAGAATCAGGGGGAGCAAGGTATCTATAGCCTCTTAATCCGCAGACTGCGAGCTCAAATCACATATCGCTCATAAAATATATTACACATTCCCGAATAATGCGACAATATCTTTATCCCACAGTGATACGCTTACACTTGACAGACACGACACATTTAATAGTTATGGCACGTATGCTTAAGAGCTTTCAAATTGCTTTTTTGCCAAATTTCGGTACATTTACACACGGATTTTAAGTTAGCTAATGATACTTTAAGCACTTATTCTTCTTTTGGCTACTATTGACGTAAAACGACGTCATTCCGGTGATGGACAGTTCGAGATTCTTTACAGTCTCGTAATTGGAACTAAAAGCATCATACTTAATTTTTATCTTGCCTCCTACAAGATTTTTGCATTTCTATTGGTCTATAGACGTTACCTGGAGACAGGATATATTCCAAGTACATTTCAGATATGAATTTTGATTAAAAACAAAATGGCTGCCACATCGCTGGCGTAATTGAATCAAGTCAGATTATAAGTTCCAGCTATAGATATCGTTTCCGAGATAAATTTTTTTAGTGTTTTCTTGCCGTTCTATTTTTTTCCTATCTAAATTAGGTTCGTGAAGTTAGTGGAAATAGAAGAACAGTAACTCTGTATGGGACGGCCGCGATTGCCACCTTGAAATGTTGTTTTAGTTAAATCATCGGAAAGCAAAGGAATTAACACATTTGTAAGACAGCAGTTTGTTGTAGGATCATTTAATCTACCTGCAAGATAAAGGAATTAACAGGAAACGGGACGAAAGCATCTGTGTTTTGTGATTCAGTCAAAATACAGTTCATTTTGCATTTTATGGCTGGTGTTAATCAACTATAATCAAAGCATGATGACCTGAAAAGATTGCAGAATTCCAGTCTGCACTGTAACTGTAATAATATTAAGTAGCTTTATTGTTAAATATTAATGTAAAAAATATGTTAATTACAGCGAGGATGTAAAAGGTAGTCGGCTCTCGCCTGATATGGATTTCCTCGACAGCGTATATCCCGTATCCTGTCACCAACAAGCATTGTAACTAATAATATCTACATTATATCGGCACAAGATATTTAACATCCTGTATAAGAGAAGGTCAAAGTTTACACATTAGATACTTTACATCGATTATACAGAAATGTGTTTCATAAACTACAGCAGCTTTCAAACCGATACCCTTGCAATGGAAACTGTCAGAGAACACACCAATACCCAATTATTCCTTTTCAAGCCTTTGCAAGTAATTTGACGCATAACGCACAATAAATAACATTTACAACTTCTTGATCTTACACATCACCTTGCAGTGACGTCAGTTAATAACATGTGATTCTCTCTGACGCCAACGAAGCAGAAAGAAAGTAATGGAAGGAAAAGATGGATGATGACGTTTTAAACAGACGATAGAGTTAACTGCTGCAAAATATCTCTATGACCAATGAGATAACCTAATCAAAATGAATGATGTCGAGGTTTCATTACCGAGAAACATGTCAATAATTTGAAATACGTTGCTAAACCTATTTCCACAAATTCGTACGGGAAAATGTAATGTGCCTTTATCATTTGCTGCAAAACACTTATCAAACGGTCATTAAGAATCACAGACTGACATGCTGTTTTCTTTTCATTTATATTAACTTACAAATGGAAGTGTTGTGTATTGGCCTGAACTATATGACATAAGTGTCAGATGGTAACATCTTGTTAAAGGTGGATAATCAGATTTTGGCCATGTAACGGATTTGTTCGAAACTTTAGCATCTGATCATTTACACTCATTTATGTTCACTTAATACTTAATACAAATTAGATTTTCACTGAGTTATTTTATCATAAGTATAAATTTGATAAACATATATTGCCTAAGGAAATGTATAAATATTAGACATATTGTAATATATTTGTAAAATATTTGCATTAAAAATTATGTATTTAGATGGAATTCATTAGACACGCAAGTTTGAAAAATTATTATTACCTCCCTTTGCCTATCTTGGTTGCGCAACCAAGATAGATTGGAAATAAATGAATTCAGAAGCTACACTTAGCTTTTAAACTTGCATTTTGGTTCAGATTGTTCAATAGTTGATATGTCTATCAAATGCAAATGTAAAACTAGACATTGTATCGAAATAAAAAGAAATACTCAGCTTTTTATATACTTTCATATTAAAGGGGAGTAATTACAAAATTTTATAAAAATAATAAAATATACATTTCAAATAGGAATCTAACTCTATGTAATCGGTCTTTTTGTTCCTTAAATAATTCTCTACCAGAATTTACAAAAAGTAAAAAATGTCGTTAAATGTTGTTTAATGTGATTGACCACCTTTAAAAAGGACGAAAATCACATTGATATAAGAAGTAAAGTGGTACGACAACAAAATCTAAGATAATATATTTTTCATCTCAAATCAGAAAATATAAGGAACAGCAGCAGCAACAACAATAGCAAGCCAAGGAACAGAAAAACGTTCCAATTTCTTTACAAAACTGTGTTAAAATGCCGAATCACTGGTGTTATGTCTTTGGAACAAAACGTCTCGTTCTAAATACTTGTATAGGCATAAAGTTCGCCTATTTCCCAAGAGTATCGAATCCATATTCATTTAGAATACACGCGAAACGCAAAATTGAGTTTATAACATCTTTCAAGGGTTGAAAAAGATATAACATCTGAACACAAATTATTACACATTTCTTGTGGGACATATAAATTCCCTTTCTGTAAGTGGGAACTTATTATTAATTCATGTTTTCGGGTAAGTGATTGGTTAAATGTTGGTCATATCAATTAATTCAATAAGAGGACTTAAATATGTTTGAAATCAATATTTTTTTTTGAAATTAAGGACGTATGCTAGAATTTGGTGCGAAAATTTTCCCAATAACAGAATTTCTTCAAACTTTGGATATTGAAGGACAATCATCTAAGAAACAAAAAAATGCAATAAAAATCATAGGTCACCGGTATCGAAAAAGATTTATCTGCCCTTGAAAACCGCATTTCCCCCAAAAATGGCGTTTTCAAGGGCAGATAACTCTTTTTCGATACCGGTAACCTATGATTTTTATTGCATATTTTTGTTTCTTAGATGATTGTTCTTCAATATCCAAAGTTTAAAGAAATTCTGTTATTGGGAAAATTTTCGCCCATCTCATATACAGGGAATTCTAGCGTACGCCTTTAATACATATAAGTTCTCTGTATATTTATATTTCATCATTATTTGACTAATCCGTAGCAGTATCTACGGAATTCGGAAACAACAACTACAAATAGATTGTCTACCATAGCAATGCCGCATATTTGTAACAGCTGTTTTATAGATGTTTGAGAGGAAAATTAGACATTTTGTCACGTACGGAGAACTCGTTTCGTCTGTATTATTCTATATATAATATAATTACAGACATACCACTTCTGATTCGCTGTCAGAGTTTTCTTACTTCAGGAAATTCTAAACAGATTTATTGCAAAATATCGGTGGTTATATACACAGCTAGAGAACCTAGCTTGGAACACAGTTGGAAGAGAGATAATAAACTATTGTCCTATTGTGTCCTTAGCATACTTGATGGACTCCTTCTTTTGTATAAAAACACTAAAAGGAGTTAATGCGTACATTCGCATATAAAACGCAATAATGTCTAGAAAGTAATATACCCGGCATTAAATTCAATACATACCGTTTAAGATATATATAAAATATTTTATTCGTCTTAAAACAATGCATTTAAAGATTATCAGTGGAAAACAATACATCATTTAAAGTTTCTGGTTTCATACATGGGATTCTTTCTAACCATAGTGTTAAATATAGGTTTAGACCATTGCCAGAGGCAGTAATATGCAAACGATGGAAAATGAATCACTTAATATTAGGCTGAAATGAGAATTTTTAATACTAGATAGTTTTGGGAAATGCGAAACTACGTAAGATGTGAGCAAGTGAAATATTTTTGTTGACATGTTTTACATGTTCATGATACATTTTGAAGATGACTGAAAATTTATTTGACAAGTGTGATCAACTTCTGTAATGTCGCTCCAATTCTCTCTGGAGTCTTGCGGCTAAGCAGGAAAATCGAACTTGGTCACGAACTTGGGGACATTTATTGTTTCTGTTTGAGCATCTTATGTCTAGAAGACATGCCATATTCTATTTGAATGTAGCAGAATTATTACCTGAAAACAAAAGACCTGATGTAACATATATTGACTTTTATATTTGGTTTTCTATTTAATATTTTGTAAACATTGTCACTGTGTTTTTTCCTATCAAACAGAATTCAAATAATTCAATAAATATAATATTGGCATTCTGCGCGTGTGCATGTAATACATGGTGCTATACAAAAGGTTTGCAATACTTGTCAAAATTCACGTTTGAATGCAATTTTTATCAATGAAATTAAGCTTCCGATTTATAAACTGTCATCTGTCGTAGAAAATCGACAATACTGTAATTAAAATCAGACTTAATAAAGTTGGAACAACTGATTAAATAATATCACCAAGAAGATATGCCATCAAAATAATAATACAACAAATAGGTATAAAGATTCTTCACCACCACTTCTATCCCTCTCCAACCACTATCGCCAAGAAAAGTTACTAAATTTTAATTTGTCAATCATTTCTTTGAAACTTTTACACAAGTCTTCAATCTTTATTTCAAAACTTACGTTTTTGATGACACACAGACGTTTACAACTGGAGTGTTAAGTTGAGGACTTGAATTTTTGGAGGCTAAAAGTTGTTCAAACTGAATGTGAAGCATTCAAAGGGCTATTTAGATAATGTCGCATCACTGGTCAGTAGGAAAAATTGCTTTGTGCCTTGCTCTGCAAAATTATGCCATTTGGGGAATCAAAATTCATTATTATGCTCGTTATTATGAACTTTGTGACTTTTGGTTACGATGGTGGAAATATTTAGACATCTATTTCAATTTGATTGTAACTTGCAATGACCTATATGCTTATGAAGATTACAAATACATTCCCATATAATATACAAAAACAACAGCTGTCCGAGTATTTGCTGCGTTACAATGTGCATTCAAGCAATTTAGGAATAATGAAACGATAAAAAAAAAATAACGAGAAGATATAAGGTTGAGTCTTTTTCAGGAAGGCATCAACTTGGACAGTCCACGAAGCATGTTGGCAACATTCATGACCCATAAAAGTGTTAATCACATCAACCCTTTAAAATAAACCATTATGAAATATGGTCAGATAGTATATGTTTTCATAAATCTTGAACTGTTGTTCATATATTTGACGGACAATGTCATTTGATAATTCGTCCCGTGTTTTCCAAAACATGCGTATAAATAGAAATTATCATTTGCTTTCAGACATAATATAAGAGGTGTTAATCTGAATTGAATTGAACGGTATAAAATAGAAATGTCTAAGAGGCCCGAAACTATGTGTTAATTTATTTATTCTCTATCAAACATCGGGGCATTTACAATACAAAAATAAACATCACCACTAAATATTTGAGAACACGATAAATATGTTTAATGGTTTTATTGAAAGTAATTTAGAAAGCTTTGTCTGCTAACTTATATTGATTCAGACATGGTAGTAACTTACTTATAATAACCAAACGGAAGTTATGTTGTTCACCTACAAGCTGCTATAATTGTCTACACAAGTGGTAATTCTGGTAACAATGACGTCAAACAAGTAGCAGCTATCAGGTGTATTAACACAAATGGAACCAAATTATCATCAAGATTTCCATTTCTGAGAAAACGCTTTCACAGATCCATTTAGATAATCAAATCAACAAGGAGGATTGCTATAAATCATACATACACAAAACATCTTTCAAAATTATTTTTACACTAGCATGCGTGAAATGGGGAAATATTCTCTTTTTTGTTGATTTATAACAATGAGATAAGAGGTTTACGCAAAGAATATTTAAACGGAATATTTAACTTATGTAACAGCAGTTAACTTAACAAATGTTCCTGAATTTTGTACTAGTATTGTTCTGTTCTCAGCAACTAACAACCAATACCCCCCAACATGAATCAGAGATGGAGAATGAGTGGTTTCAGACACATTGTGTTAATTATAATGGGATCCACGGCTCTGTACTCAGCCTGTTGAGTTTGCAGGGGCGCATTTTTTCTCTATCATCTAGGGCCCGTAAATCAAACTTGTGATTGATAACCAATTCTTTCTAGAAACCCCCTAATCTAATTATCAGTTATCTTAGTTTTTTTAATAAAACATATACAAAGATTCCTTATCCATTTGTTACAAAAATAGATACATATAAATAAAAAACAATCACAAGAATATGTTTTCAATGGCACTGTAAACACTACTTATGCAAAAGACAACACATTGCAAACTATCAAAAAATACAAAATTCAATAATTTTGAAATAAAATATGTACAATTATAAGATGAAGGTAAAACAATTTCAATTTTACTTAGTAGTGCTATAGGAGTGTAGAGTTTTTGTACGATTTTTATACAATTCCGTTATTTTCTTACAAAAAGAAGACCTCCTCAGGAGGACTTATTAATCACATTCCAGTAATGGAATTATAACCTCTAGGCAAGGGAAACCTTACAAGGCGGGAAACAAGATTTAGTTGCAGCATCTTATCAATGAAACCTTACAACATACTAGTAGTGCTTTAAGCCAATGTCAGTACATGTTTCTTCCTAGTGCTGTTTGTGCTAATACTAATGTTATAATAGTTATATCGGCTCCTTCAAATGTCCCGCATTAGACATAACATTCCCTTCCGATATATTCTATAACGGGTTAGTAATAACTTTACGAGCAACGGCAAGATATAATAACGTTGCAGAGACACGCCGCTTTTTTATATTTTTGTCACGAAAGGTATGCTTAAAAATCATTCCATATGTAAATTACGTCTCATTTCAAAGCAGTTGTTTCAATTACAAGAACTTTACATTGTGAAAGTTGCATAGATGTTCCAAATTCATCTTCCACGATTGATCAAGTAAACAAAAAACATGTGTTTTAATTAAGCCTGAAAGCAGATGACTTTGAAGCATAGATCACTATTTAACTGCAGGCTCGGTTTGACCAAGTCTTTTAAGGAATTGTGCATTAATCTTTTATCCCTTACTCCACATTGTACCGGCTTAAGATCTAGAGGAACTCTGGTGTTCAGCTACAATGAATAGACTCTATGATCCCAAAGGACAAAGTATATAAGATGACACGTCTATGTTCGTGACCGCCACATCACATTAAACAAACTTCTGTTGTGAAAGTTACAAACCAGAATCTCAAGAAGTTTTTAAATAGTTACCAACGTTCCCCGCCCAGGAACATTTTTTACAAAACATAATGTAAGATTGTTTTACAAAACATAATGTAAGATATAACAAGTACAGACTAAGAATCAACATTTATCTTAATTCTACCATCAAACTGTAATGCATATAATATAATTAAAGAAGAGACAATCAGTAGGAAAATGTCTGGAAATCCTTTTTTGGTTGTTGCTTACACACATTTATACCCTTATTCTGAAGACTGAATTTTAGATTAGCGAGAATATAGAAAGAATATATATTCATAGTGTTAGAAATGTAATTTACAAACAAATCAATGGCTTCCCGAGACAGCCTTTATATGGGCACTTACGGGGTTTCTTTTTTTTCGGCGAAGCAAATTAAGACGAGGTTTAATGTTTGATTTCCCGTGTCCTATTTTGCTTTGAAAGCAAGGCAAATTTAATACCGAACAACGTTGCTAAACGGGATGCTGACTGGTAAAATAAGCGTTCAGAGAACAAATAAACAGATGTTTGTTTATCAAAAACCGTGTCATCTTTTTATTCTCCCGAAGCAGAAAAAACCCAAACCCAAACATTTTACCGAATAAACATATTGCTTGTTAATATAACATACAGTGACTTTATTGTCATCACTGTAAATAAAGAAACAGTAAATCTGGTTAATGCGGTATAGTTTGCTCCTGAAAGTATAGTCTATTTCTTAGATTACATAAATCGGGTGTAGTCATTCTACAGGGGAGTGAATCGTTAAACTATTAACCATAATTAGCAGAGTGCCAATTTCGAAAGATCTATACAGGCTGAACAAAAGTACCAAATGTACAACGTTAACTTTGGACAATATAAAACTTTTGGCAGTAAAGGCCAAAGTCACAGCTCTTTGGAATTCTATTCTTAGAACATTCAAAATGGCCGCCATTGAAACAAATAGCTATTTTATTAAAAGTTAGTTTTTATTTCATTCTTGATACATGTTTATGTATAAACTGGTACATACTTACTCCTAGGGTCAAGTGTTGCATTTGCATAAAGTTAGGTCATGTTACATATCGGTCTGTCTGTACATCCGTCCATAAGTATGTCAAAACATTTCTTCTGTTTTAGATAATACAACTTTGCGTACATTCATCATAAACCCTGTAACGTGCTGCTTGATCTTCATTCTTTATTGACCTAGAGGTGATGAATATGTCTGACTGAATTTTTATGGGAGATATGTTGTTTTTGTTCCGGTCGTCTATCGTGTCCACTCAGTATATTTTTATCCCAAGAAGGATTATAAAATAACTTCCCACAGATGTTTATTCTAATGAGACCACATGTGGAACGCAACATTCAGTCATGTCGGTTCACATTTATGGTTGTACAGTGTAGATATAAAGGTAACATTTCATGTCCGCTCGTAAATGTTTGCCCTAAGATAAATACAGATGGAAAGTCCATGTACCCTTCAAATGAAATAAAGCTATATTAGGAGAAATGGGTCATTTCATTTATTGTTCATTTTATATTTAAAATCAATTACATGTATCAAATAATAAGCTTTGTTCTTTTGTTTTTGTTAGTTTTAGCATCGCATTAACACATTTATAGGTCATATTTCGACTTAATAAGCTTTGTAATACTAGTAAGATTTGTAATTTTTATAACGGAACACATATTACATATATGTATGTAAAAAAAAACTCAATACAAAATCATTGCATCAAAATAGTTTAATTTTGATACAGTTAAGTATCAAAATGTTCATACCTATATTTTGTAAAAAGCTTTATTGCAATGAAAAGTTAAAATGTTCTACTCAATAACTATATCTTTATTTACTGTTTTCTTGTTATAGTTTATTATATAGATAGTAATTCTGGAACAGCTATCAAACCATGTAAAATCCTTGACCTTTAAATGCAACTTATACCTTTTAATATTTAGGATATTGGTTTTATTTTGCTATGGGAAATAAATTGTGCCAAGTAATATCATTATGTTTGATTTATTGTGAGTTTTGAAGCGGACATGAAATAATCCCTAACGTTTGATCTACGAGTGTGACCTTGACCTCTGAGTCTTGAGGGATTTAGTAAATAAATATAAAAATGAACTTGAAATATAACCTTCAACAATAAACACTTGTTCAAAACTCAATGTAATATCCTGTTAACCCATGATTGTTCATTCCAAGGTGTACCAGCATCTTATATGGAGCTCAAACTTATAAGCCAAGTAAACGATATTAAAAATGCATATTTGACGCGCACTGTCAAGTACATGTAATATACAATCACGTGTATTATTTAACTTGCACAACATATATGCTGGTTTTTAATTGCAGAATTATATTTCAACTGAAATATAAATATGCGTTCAAAGTACATGGCCGAAGACAACCCCGCCCAAAACAGAACTGAACATTTTATAATAATAATAATAATAGTAATAATAATAATAATATTGATGATGAAACTGATGATGATGACGATGATGATGATGATGATGAAACTGATGATGATGATGATGATGATGATGATGACGACGACGATAATGTTAACAACAATAATAATACACTCTTATTAGGAATCCATTTACTGTAATGATAACCCACGAGAAACGGTACCAATTTATGTTAAACAGGATATATGCTATTAGCAGACCCAGTGATCAATTAGGGTTTCAGGAAAGTGTCCCTAAAACCATACAATAAATTCATCCATACAAAGAGACCAACATAATAAGATATATATCGAAAAGTATTATCTAAAATATCATAAAAAGTTTGAAATTGGCAACGATGTGAACTCCTCTAAAGTTTTATATAAAAACGTCTACCGTAACAGACAAGTTAGGTCTTTGATCTTGCCTGATACACAGATACATATTACAACAACCAGTTCTGATGCTACTTATTCATTTGAATAGCATAACAGATGTGTTCTACATGAACAAAGAACAAATCTCACATACGGATATTTTTCTATTATTTGTTGTTATTTTTCTATAGTACATTTTTTGTTTAAATTTTGAAAATGTTGGCGTAGTGCTACCTTACAAATCTTTAAATAGATCTTTACGAAGAACCTTTGAATGAATAAAATGCAACCAATGTACTAGATTCTAGCAGACTCGATTTGATCAATTTGTTCCTATATCCCTCACGCTTAAGCAATATAAAGAAAATTGAACGGCCTCCAAAGGAATATAAGTAATAAAAACAGTGAGTCCAATGCAGTTTTGTACGGCCAACAAACGGCACTGAGACACTTTAAATGTCAGAAAAAAATAACAAATTGTCGAACTGCATTTAAACTGATGTTTGATCTTCACTTAGAGGACGCATCAAGTATTTTTTTTTCAAAATTACCAGCCAGTGTTTAAAAAGAAAGCAGGCAAAACCAATGAAAAGGTGAAGCATTTGTTCTTGCGCTTGACGCATTCAAATTTATTCACAGTAAACCAATATGCTGATTCTGTTTGTATGAAGCTTTTTTCATATGAGGTTACAAAATATGCTTTCAGGCTTTATTAAGAGAGTATATGTTGCGTAAGTTCAGATTTTCTGTCAGAGAGCACATGTTGCATAAGTTCAGATTTTCTGTCAGAGAGCATATGTTGCATAAGTTCAGATTTTCTGTCAGAGAGCATATGTTGCATAAGTTCAGATTTTCTGTCAGTGGGTACATGTTGCATAAGTTCAGATTTTCTGTCAGTGAGTATATGTTGCATAAGTTCAGATTTTCTTGCATAAGTTCAGATTTTCTGTCAGAGAGTATATGTTGCATAAGTTCAATGTCAGTGAGTACATGTTGCATAAGTTCAGATTTTCTGTCAGAGAGTATATTTTGCAAAGTTCAATGTCAGTGCGTATATGTTGCATAAGTTCAGATTTTCTGTCAGTGAGTATATGTTGCATAAGTTCAGATTTTCTGCATAAGTTCAGATTTTCTGTCAGTGAGTATATGTTGCATAAGTTCAGATTTTCTGTCAGAGAGTATATGTTACATAAGTTCAGATTTTCTGTCAGAGAGTATATGTTGCATAAGTTCAGATTTTCTGTCAGAGACTATATGTTGCATAAGTTCAATGTCAGTGAGTATATGTTGCATAAGTTCAGATTTTCTGTCAGAGAGTATATGCTGCATAAGTTCAGATTTTCTGTCAGAGAGCATTTGTTGCATAAGTTCAGATTTTCTGTCAGAGAGTATATGTTGCATAAGTTCAGATTTTCTGTCAGAGAGTATATGTTGCATAAGTTCAGATTTTCTGTCAGAGAGTATATGTTGCATAAGTTCAATGTCAGTGAGTATATGTTGCATAAGTTCAGATTTTCTGTCAGTGAGAATATGTTGCATAAGTTCAGATTTTCTGTCAGTGAGTATAAGTTTATACGTTAAAATTTTCAGTCAGTGAGTATATGTTACATGCGTTCAAATTGTCTGCCAGGGAGTATATGTTGCAAAAGTTCTGATTTTCTGTCAGAGGGTATATTTTGTAAAAGTTCTGATTTTCTGTCAGAGAGTATATGTTGTAAAATTTCAGATTTTCAGTCAGAATGTGTATTTTGCAAAAGTTCAGATCTTCTACCAGAGAGTATATGTTGCATAAGTTATGAATTTCTGTCAGAGAGCAATGTTGCCAAAGTTCAGATTTTTTTTGTCAGAGTGCAGTGGTGCATAAGTTCAAATTTTCAGTCAGAGAATATATTTTTGCAAAAGGTCAGATTTTCTGTCTGAGAGTATATGTTGTAAAAGTTCAGATTTTCAGTGAGAGCATATAATATATTGCCAAAGTAAAGACTTCAAGTCAGGCAGCATATGTTGGGTAAGATCAGATTTTCGGTTATAGTACTATGCTGCCAAAGTTTAATATAGTCTAGATGTTCTTAAGCATGTTTAAGCACAAAAGTCATTTATGTCTGGGTTTTATAAATATCACAAAAAGGAACAGAGTTTACTTTTCTTAAACCTCATATATTTGCAATATTATGCTCAATATATTTTGTTCAGTCATCACACATATACAAAGGTACAAAATAAAGTAAAGAATTACCACTATTTGCTTCCAGATTTATTATGAAAACTCAGACAGAATTGGAAAAAAAATCCCGTCAGATAAAGATAATTTCTCAAATTAGTGTTATAATTTCATGAAGATTTAAAATAATGTCTTATTTTCTTTCCCTTAAAGTAATTCATTGAAGTGAATCTCTGCTACTTTCTGCAGAATGCTGGGCTCAGCTAGTGCATTTAGGAGATAGCTTTCAATATTTTGTAGCTGGTATAAAGGAGTTGTTTTCGTGTTTTCTGGACTTATTGGAAGGTTTCGAGGTAAAGAAGCCGCAAATATGTGAGAGAAGGAGAACTTATCAATTTAAAACAACTGTTGTACATATTCGTTATAACATGACTTTAGGGTGGATTAAAAATGTAATTGGAGTTTGTTTGTATAATTACAAACTTTTATTACATTAGTCAATTTTTCTACAAAATTTAATTAGAGAATAAAAAGCAGTTTCAGAAAATAAAAAGAAAATTTTGGGTCGTTGTGTGCGTGTGTGCCCCCCGCCCCCTCTCTCTCTTTCTCTGTCTCTTTTAAATATGCATCACCTCCCGAAGGTGCTTAGAGAAACCTAAACATACAGGATCCTCCTGTCGAACTTACGGGCTGCCACCCACTGGAAAGGAGTGCATGGAGATACAGCCTGCATCTTTCCACCCCGCAGGCAAGGGGCCACAATGGTACAAAGTATGCTAGACTTTATACAGAATGTGTGTAAGGAAATAGCGTTGGAATTAGATATGAACGATTACCATGTGGAACGCAAATCAGTCAGTATTTTTCGTCTACATCTATAAACTTATCTTGTTATCTTTATCATGCAAACGCAGCAAATTCTAAGTATAATCTTATATTAAGAAATCAATAAATACAGTGTTTGAAAATAAAAAAGCGTGCAATATAAATATATATTGTCGATGTGGGAACAGAAGTTCTGATGCCGAATAAAAAAAAGTAATTATACTCCACTCCATTCTTCTTTCTGATTCAGTGATAAACTGCTGACAAATCTCATATGGCTGTGTTAAGCGGATTACTTGTGTAGCTGTAAAACGCTTGATCAGCTTAGGTCTACGAGTACTTTCCAAATATAGTCATAAATTCTAGATGCCACATGGTGGTGAATGGGTAGAAAACTTTTACAAAACCATCGTTCACTTTAAACATATATGCTTTCAGTCTCACTGAATTTAAAAGAAATACATACATTTATTTCATGTCTCACTGTATTTCATGTATATAACTTTCACAACTTTTAAATTAATTAATACTTACATTGTGGTAATGTTTTGCACTATCGTATATTAAAGACTCACCGGAACAATATATCATATATCTAAAAACACTTATTTCATACCTATTGTAAGAAAGACAAGAACATATATCAAGAACTCAGTCCCTCAGATCATATGCCCATAACTGTGTAAGTTCAAATGAGCGCATAATTAATATTTACACAACAATCACAGACAAAGTAAATATATAGACCATGAGAACCAGACGAACATAATGAAGGAACACAGTAGGATATCGTCATTGATCAGCCAGTGACAAAAGTCAAAGAGTGTGTTTTCTGAGCCACGTTTAAGGTCTGTTTACCATAAAAATATAAATGCAGTTTAAACGAACTTCAGCAAATCACAATGCTACAATGGAACATGTGACATGTATAGCAGTTATCATTTACATGGTATAAATTACATAAAGAACATGTAGCTATGCACTTTCATGAAAAAATAAAGCATGTATAATACAATATTTCCTTTAACTTTAATGACCTTTTACGTGTTATTTGTCAAAATGAAATGAAATATCAAAAAGGAGGACAGAAAACAACGCGAGTGAAATGGAAAGTAACATTTACAATTTTGTTTCCTTAATTATCTGTAAGATATTTATTATCAAGAATTTGGATTAAAATTGGTAAATGTTGTCCCAAAATTTACAAATTTATCTAAGCTTCCACTAATTTTGGCTATATATTTTAGATGTTTATACCTCGTATATATATATAAACCTATTTAAACAGTTTAGATTGGTATTTAATGGTGTTAAAAATAAAATATCTGTTCCTTAAGTAAATGTCTAATAGAATGAACGAAAAGATGAAACGATGTTTCTTAATAAAAATGATCAACAAAATGTAACGAATATGCTATTAAATTGAAAATAAATTAGCAATTTCACATAACACGCATTTTTGAATTTTATTATCAAATTGACATATACCTTAGTGATACTTAAATCACTTTTAAACAAGAATTTGTATGATCTGATTTGATACAAAGAGGGGCTATTCATGTATAGCTAGTCTGAAAAGGGGGCATTTCAGCGTCCGCCCGGGCACAAAGTTCTGTAATATTGTGCTGTTTTTAAATACGAATACCATCTCATAATTCTAACACTGAAATTAAATTGAAAAGGGCGCCGGTGCCGCTAGAAAATTTTGTCCGAGAGGGTTCTCGTGCCGGGTGCAGAGAGTCAAGAGGGCTCCTGTGAGGCAATATTGCACCGACTGAGAGGGATCCCGTGCATTAACGAAATCGAAAGTAGGGCGTTTTCAAGGAAACATGATGAAAATAACCACAAAGTGTATTTACAAATAAGACAGGATCAATGGCTTTATATCTAAAGTACTAGATACTGTCTATATTCAAGAAAAAAAAGTCGTATTTAAGTTTCATAAACATCGCACGATATTCATCCGAACCAGTGCCCTCCGTCTACATTCCATCTTCGTTTGGACTCATGTCAACTGATAAAACAAATGTAACGATAAAAAAGTAATGGCAGAAAGCTACGTCTTCCCGTGGTTCATATGTTTTTATGTTTTTATGCACAAACCTGTCAGGACAAAAAATATGATTTTCGACCTCCCTGCCAAAGCGGAGACGTTTGATTTCATTCTTTACCACGAAAAAGGTCAATAAATTCTGTTGTGATTTCAGACCTTTATGAAAAGTGCTATTAATATAGTATGTAAACATCAACGCAATTGTTTCTGACTCAAACACGTTGGTGTGTAGAGTTATTACGTTCTTTCTATCCATGAAACACTGATTTTTCCTAATACTATTACACACTATCATTAATTTAATTTTCCTGACAGCACACAGCACTACTGTTTCCATCGAATATTACTTTATTCACATTCAAAATTAAAATAAAATAGATAAATGATATTATTATTAAATCTATCCTTATAGACCTTTCCATTGGTCTTAATATATAATAACATGATCAATGATAGAAAGCCGTATTGCCTCAAAGGCGGAGCCAAAACACGTATTGACCTCCAGCTGTGCCGTCATTACGGTTTGATGTCAAAACAATGCGGCGTTGTAAACAATTTACTACGAAAAATGACCAAAGGCTGCAGATATTTGTATTTATTTTTTATACTTATGGATTTAATAATAAAACAATTTTTGCGTTTTAGGTTCGGCCGATATGTGGATTTATCGATTTTTCTACCTCGGGCTGCGCTTTCAGTCTATATCGCTTTTATGAGGTCAATAAATCCACATATCGACCTCACCAAAAAGCAATAATTGTATAGTAATACATATTTTTGGAAATATATTGAAATATAATTCCGCAATTAAAAACCAGCTTATCTGTTGTGCCAGTTAAATAGATAGATAGATATATCTTTTATTTTCAGTTGCATTTAGAGGTAAACAATTTTGCATGGTTGGATAGTCAAGTAATTTGAACAATCAACCACCATAACAAAACAATATGTCGAATGAAAGATCCTGATCCCTATCTCAAATGTCAAGATAACACTTAGAGATAAAAAATCAGGTCGTTCTTTGTCTGCACTTTTTTGCATGGATGGTTTCACTATCTCCTATCATTCATTTTCCTACCAAAGACTCTTCATCTCTCCTGGGTACAAACAACACCAAAATGTCTCTATAGTAATTTTCTTGATCGAGCATAAGTTGCTTACGCTCATAACGTACTATATAAGAATTCAATTGCTAATTTTAACTCACCAGCATTTTTGTTTAATTTTTCCTTTTTGATATTTTTATCCTGGAATGTGTTCGCCTGAAATGTTTTAAGTTTGAAAAAAATATTTGGAAAATGACAGTTCTGCTTTGCATTTGTCGTCACATGGCAATTTTGGAGGACGGTTTCTTTTCTCACCATAAAATATTGTTGGAAAATGAGAGTTCTTCTGAATATTTATCAGTAAAATATTAGTTTTCCGTTTCTTTTTTATTTTCTCTTTTCTTTAATCTGAGAATAATTTCTGACTAGTTGATTATGTTCTTTTTCAATATATGAGGGGTGATCGCGAAGTTCGTATAAATTGCTCATAACTTATTTAATTTTATTCCAAAATACCTGAAACTGCATTATCAAAAAGACCAATTTAATTGCAGATAATATATGGAGCGAAATAATAATCGGCCAACTAGAGCAACAATTAACGGAATCCTTGGCAACGTAAAAGGCCCTAGTCGGTGTGTATATTTTTTATCATTCATTCACCTTAAAAAATAACGGCGAAAATCCGCGCAAATCTTACACGTTAAACGTCAACGTATTGACGTCATTCCGTAAAAATTCGCATGACGCATAGTGATTGTTTTGGGAACGATGTAACTATCAAACTTTTAAATGGATTCGTATAATATTTATTGGGGAGCATCGTAATTCATCAAACATTCTTATGGTATATTTTTCAATTCTTTGTTAGCAATAGAACACAAATCACAGTATATTTATACGAACTTTGCAATAACCCCTCGTACTTAATGTCCAAATTAGTTTTTTCGAACATTTTCATTTTTCCTCTAAGTCTAATCTTGTCTGTTTTTCTGCATTTTTGTTCTTTCTGTTCGAATTCCGAACTTTCTCTTATTTCTTTTTCTATTTTTCTCTGTTTTTCTGATATTCTGATATTCTCAATTCCCCTGCTTCATTTTTCGCTTAGGGTTTGAGCTTTCCATTTTTCTTGTTTTCAACCGTTTTGAATGTCTGAATGTTTTGTTGTTGTTCTTTCTGTCTGGACTTATTCGATTTTTTAATCTCTTTTTTCCTGATATCCTGGCAATTTTTGTCTGATGAATTTCTGTTTCTGTCTAGACTCAGATCTTTTTTCTTGTTTCATTTTTGTCTGTATGAATCTAATGTTCTTTTATTATGATTATTTCTGTCCGTTTTAGTCGAGGCACAGGATCAGAATGAATAATTGAGTGAATATATTACTTAAACATGTGATTTATTGAATTTCCCACATCATTTCTGTCACTGTCATGTGATCTGTTAAACTTCCAAAACGGTTTCCGTCATTGTAGATCTGAAATCAATAAAACTGAGATTTAGGGAATTGTATAATTAAACATTTGACATCAAAATTCCCTTGTTACAAATAAAAACAATAAACAGGAACTTTCAAGGAGGAATTTCTTCATCTGTTATTTAATATTGGATAATTTATATTTCAATTATTGTTTTTTTGCAATGTAAACATATTTACTTTCGTACTAACAAGATGTGAGATCTGAAAAGAAATCTATTTATATGTTAAAGCTTTGATAACATTTAGCAGTCCAATCAGTTAATGTACGAAAAGTATTTTTTTCTGCAAATATGAAGGATTTTAGTTCCACAAATCACAGTTTATAATATTTCAGTTTATATAAACTTATACAGTATATAGATATCATTTCACAAAGTACAACATCTACACTAAAATGTTAGTCACTTTTTAATTTTTTTACACATTTCTGTCATGTTCGTAAATTTTGCTTTTGGATGTTTAATGCTGCTTTTCTTTTGATGGCTTATTATTGCTTATGTTGCTGCTGTTACTACTTTTCGTGTTGTTGTTATCATTAGTGTTGCTGGTGGAACGTTTGTTGTTGGCTATCTGCTTCTGCAGCGATGAAGTGTACAAGGTCATTATACGTTTTTGCTACAGCTTCCTGGTGCATTGCCATTTATGACAGTTGGCCTTTAGTGGTAGCTATCTGCTTCTTCAGCAAACAGTTCTCCTTGATTAAATGTGTAAGTTCATTAAACGTTTTTGCTACAGCTTCCTGGTTAGGATTCAAAGTTACATTTTTACTTTATCAATTTCTTTTTTTTGTCTGGCGTTTCCATGGTCTTGCTAATGGTGTTTAGTTTCCGTGCTACTGCTTCCAGATCATTAATTACTGTTTTGTCTTTTGGTGTATTCGATAGTTTAGATACATTTGTAAAGCTATTTGTATCTGGTGGTTCCATAATAATAATAAAGAAAAGAAAAGGAAACAATGAAAACTATACACATTTTATCATTTTTATCATCACAACCTTAACACGGTGATCATATGTTCATCATATCACCTGAGCCGCATATAGTAACGTTTTGACCAATCAAAGAAGGACAAGTGCGCGAAAACGGATGTGTCAACGATGGGAGGATGGACGGTGGGAGGATGGACGGTCAGGGGATTCACTTAATGCTCCGTTCAATATTCTTCAAACACTGAGGGGAATTAAAAATATATTATGTTTCTTTTTCTGTTTCAAAAGGAAGTATCTTTTCTTATATTTTCAGACTAATTTGAAGAATTAAAAACGATGATACAAAGAATGCATAGTTTTACCATAGCTCAAGTAACTTTACATAAAATACTTTATTTCACAGTAAACAGCAGATGACAAGTTTAACTTTCTTTCAAAAAGACAAGAACCTAACTGTTAGAGGATCTTATGTTTGAAAAGTAATTACTCAATGAAGAATTATCCGGAAATAGAATAAGGAATAATTATTACTTACAAGCAATATGTTGGTTAATGCAACTCTTGATGTGCAGATTATACATTTGTCTTTTGAAAATCATTGCATTTTAGACAGAGATCGAGTACTGAGTGAAACTAACATCCAAGACAGGGGTGGGGGGGGGGGGGGGGGGGGATGTTCTCAAGAGTCTGAAAATCATGGGCCCCTGCAGTTTCATTATGACGTTAAACTTTCGGCAGTTTGTCCTGTCTTCTGAAATGTTCATTTACACGTGTCACAACCAACTTGGAAACAACATGTGGGATTTGTCTGTTTCTGGATAATAGAGGTTTGTGTATTTCTTTACCACATTTTTTATAACATGATCTAACTCTTGCTCCCAGAGATCAATCTCACACTATTTGTAGAATAAACGCCATTTGTCTACACTTAACCGCTCTGGGAAAACATGCCGAAGAAGTAAACATGCAATATGTTGTGCGTGGTTTACCTTATGTCTAAGAATTCTCAAATGAGGCTCAGTAGACACTGTTCGTATATATCACTAGCTTCCTCGGCGAAATGTGAAGTACAGTTGCCTACAGGTGGGGATTGGTGCTATATTTGATTACCTATAATGCCAAATTTACTCATAATCACTGACTGAGAAGCTTCTCTATCTATTAACATTATGTATATATCATTATATATTAAATATACTTATTGTTTGCGGCTTGACCCTTTGTCGGACTGGTCTAAATGGAGTTTGCATTAGAGAAGCCGGTCTAGTTGACTAATCTATTACCATTTTCTGGTTCCTTTTGTGCGGACGTGGACGATGGTTCTTCTATAAATGTTTCATTATCATCCAAATTGTTAGACGAAGTCGAGTTTGATGTGTCAGACGAAGGTATCCGGCAGTTGTCTGTCGATTATTAAATGTTTCTGTGATAACTGGTGACGTGAAATCAATACTTTGTTGCGCAGAAATGGATGGGTATCACATGATTCCATACATATGTTTCTGCACAAGGTTGTTGTGATATAAATTATTTTATCTAAACATGTTATCGATTTAGTTAGATGAAACATTTTCCTCTTAACATTACTTTAAAGGCTTCTGGTGACTCTAATAGAGATTTTCTACTCACTTGGATGCGGACCGCTGCCTCCGGACTGCTGACCAACAATAGGGGTTTCTGAAACTTCATACTAGAAAAGCATCCAATTCTGATACCGTAATACTGTTAATACAAATTCTATTTGAAATTTTGTATCCAGAAGACAGCGATGATGACAAATTACTGTATATGAAGAACCAATATAATTCGTCTTACCAACATTCTTAACAGCGTAGACACATTTTTACATTCTGTCTTTTATTATTGTATCTATTCAAACACTGAATCCTTCGGACTGACCGTATTTATAAATAGGAAGCCAGAGGACTTGTATTGCTCACTTGCCTATTTTTATTTATTTACTGTTTTAGCGTTGCGACTTATTATTACGCCTGCTATCTCTTTCATGAGGGTTTGACCAGTATTCGCACGCAATAAAAATTGTCGAATCAAAAAAATATATATATTTATGTTCGAAACATGTCAGGGTAACTGTAGTATCGTATTATCGCGCGCGCGATGGTACGATGCTACTCTGCGACGCGTCTTCTGACGGTATGATACGACATACAATATTTGGTTATTTTACACGCAAAGATACGATACGATGGGTGAAGTTTAGATGTAACGCGGTAACGCGTCGTATGGTACCTTCTTAACAATTTTAAACTGTACAAATTCAACATTATACGGTATTGATCCACTTTCCAGTCTTAAACCAATATAGATTACCTTGATAGCTCTTAGAGGTCACACATGAGGTACCAGCAGGGTTATTTAATGCGAAACGAAGTGTCACAGTAATAAAAGACATTCCTAATATGCTACATTTTTACTTTGTTCGAGTCCCCTCAAGCTCAGTACCTACACATACTCATGCTATATATGCATGTGTATGAAGAAGTGGTACTCGATTAAAACATCTTTGTCAATGTAGGGATAATACACTTTTTTTGTGTATTAACGTCTGCAGAAGCCCGCGATTGTTTGTGACCGAGACCGAAGGTCGAGGTCACAAACATATCCCAAGGGCTTCTGCTGACGTTAATACACAAAACAAACGTGCATTGCCGCTATTCTTGCATAAACATTACACGATGACTAAATGTATTGTTTTCATATTAGATGACCTAACGATTCCGGGAAATTTTTTATTTACCATTCTGTTGTTCTTGGAAACGGTAAACGTGTTTTAAATGTCCATAACCAGGGCTCACATATCAACAACACTACCTATAGCATGATTTGACGGTTTTTTAGCATTTTTTTATTTCTCGTTATTACAAACATGACATTACCCATAATTTCGAAAATTTGATAAACAGGAATACAATTTTAAGAATAATAACTTTACATTCGAATTATTTTGAGTACGAACACATTTAGGGTACGGATGAATACGAAGGTAGTGACTAGCTTTCAAGGTTTATTATATGAATTCTGCGAAAAATCAGGCAAAAACATACCGACTGATACTTACAGAAATCATTAATATGGTTCCTAAAAACGAACAATCGCACAAGTTACACGCGGTACTTATTCATTCACGCTTTTTACAACAACTGAACCGACGCTTTTTAAAGGGAGTAAACTCTAAGAGAAGCGGATGCGTACATTGTTGGGAGCAGTACGTTTGGGGTTGGAAACTGATACAGCTTAACATACTACGGATTACATTGCATCTTTAATGCTATGTAGTAGGAGCGGAAAAATGTGCAGCCCGATACAGGATTCGAACCCGCGACCTTTTGCTTGCAAGTCAGATGCTCTACCAACTGAGCTAATCGGACAATCGATATCATAGACTTATTATATACATTATTTACACACTGCTACAGCTACAAGAAGAGGTTATTATGGAAGAAACAAGATGCAGATGCCAAATATCAGTCCGCGCAGAAATACATACATATGTCCCTGGCAAAGCATTTCCAAAATAAAAATAATGTATTAACAGCACGTGAATTACCTTGTTTGCACACGATTTTCTGCTGTTAATACATGGGCGGATCCAGTTAAAAAAAATAGTTTTTATGCAAGAATAATGGTAAAGAGCTAATCGCGACTACTAAGCTAGCTGTATCAAAAGCCCCAGCCCAGTTAGGATTTACACATATACAAATAAAATACACATATCTATATATATAAGAATTTCATGTATGTTTATAAAGGTGATTGGAATTCTATGTCTGTTTTAAGCAAATTAGCAATTCGTCTTCAAAATATAAGGTGATTTTCATTTTAAAGTTTTTTCTTATTGCATTTAAAGCGTTTCACTTTGTACATACTTAGTTAATACTGATATACAAATATTAAATCTAAGAAAAACTTGCAGACAAGTAAAGAAGTTTAATTAGCCAGAAGTTTGCCTGGGTAAGACTTTTCTATATCTAAAGCATTGATAAGTACTGCTATTTCCCAGATTTCTTGTCAACTAGATTGTACGTTGATTAGTTGCTGTACTATATTCGGATAGTGTAACTATTTCCCTTCACTAAAAGTAATAATTACGTTGGTTGTTTATCAGCTTTGAACTAATTTCTACGACAACAGACAATACTTTGATTTGTTTCAAAAGACAAAGTCATGTACATTGTCTTACAAAAATTATCTCCCTTATTTTCGGAATTAATAAATCTAAGATATTCATTTTGACTGAAAACCAGCCAGTTGAAAAGGGGAGGGTGGAGTGTGGGCGGGCATGCTTGAGTAGTGTTGCACGTGTCATTACTTCTCATAAACCTAATATGCTATCATTTTTTTAGTTGTGTTCTATGATTCCAAAGGATCTTCTTTGATTTGATTTACCTGCACAATAGCAGTCAATAAGTGGCGGCCGTAATAAATCATCCCGTACATTGTGTTGTCATGATATCGTGAGGGAAAATTATAGGTTATTAGATTAGTATCAAGAAATATGCACGAGTTCTGCAGCGGAAGTATTGCGCGGCAACAATTAACGGAATCCTTGGCAACGCAACAGGCCCTAGTCGGTGTGTATATTTTTTTTATCATTCATTCACCTTAAATAATGCCATTTTTACACTTTTCTTAACAGCGAAAATCCGCGCAAGTCTTACACGTTAAACGTCAACGTATTGACGTCATTCCGTAAACTTCGCATGACGCATAGTGACTGTTTTGGGAACGGTATAACTATAAAACTTTTAATTTGATTCGTATAATATTTATTAGGGAGTATCGTAATTTATCAAACATTACTATGGTATATTTTTCAATTCTTTGTTAGCAATAGAACACAAATCACAGTATATTTATACGAACTTTGCAATAACCCTTCGCACTTATGTTTCAATTCTTTATTAGCAACAGAACACAAATCACAGTATATTTATACGAACTTTGCAATAACCCTTCGCACTTATGTTTCAATTCTTTATTAGCAACAGAACACAAATCACAGTATATTTATACGAACTTTGCAATAACCCTTCGCACTTATGTTTCAATTCTTTATTAGCAACAGAACACAAATCACAGTATATTTATACGAACTTTGCAATAACCCTTCGTACTTAATGTCAAAAATATTTTTTTCGAACATTTTCATTTTTCCTCTAAGCCTAATCTTGTCTGTTTTTCTGCATTTTTGCTCTTTCTGTTCAAACTTCGAACTTTCTCTTATTTATTTTTCTAATTTTCTCTGTTTTTCTGATATTCTCTATTTCCCTGCTTCATTTTTCGCTTAGAGTTTTAGCTTTCCATTTTTCTTGTTTTCAACCGTTTTGAATGTCTGAAATTTTCTGTTGTTGTTCTTTCTGCCTGGACTTTTTCAATTTTTTAATCTCCTTTTTTTCTGTAATCCCGGCAATATTTTGTCTGATGAATTTCTGTTTCTGTCTAGACTCAGATTTTTTTTGTTTCATTTTTTTCTGTATGAATCTAATGTTCTTTTATCATGATTATTTCTGTCCGTTTTAGTCGAGGCACAGGATCAGAATGAATAAATGAGTGAATATATTACTTAAACATGTGATTTATTGAATTTCCCACATCATTTCTGTCACTGTCATGTGATCTGTTAAACTTCCAAAACGGTTTCCGTCATTGTAGATCTGAAATCAATAAAATTGAGATTTAGAGAATTGTATAATTACATTTGACATCAAAATTCCCTTGTTACAAATAAAAACAATAAATAGGAACTTTCCAGGAGGAATTTCTTCATCTGTTATTTAATATTGGATAATTCATATTTCAGTTATTGTTTTTTGCAATGTATACATATTTACTTTCGTACTAACAAGATGTGAGATCGAAAAGAAATCTATTTATATGTTAAAGCTTTGATAACATTTACCAATCCAATCAGTTAATGTACGAAAAGTATTTTTTTCTGCAAATATGAAGGATTTTAGTTCCACAAATCACAGTTTATAATATTTTAACTTTTATAAACTTATACAGTATATAGATATCATTTCACAAAGTACAACATCTACACTGAAATGTTAGTCACTTTTTGACTTTTTACACATTTCTGTCATCATCGTTATTCTTGCTTCTGGATGTTTAATGCTGCTTTTCTTTTGATGGCTTATTATTGCTTATGTTGCTGCTGTTACTACTTTTCGTGTTGTTGTTATCATTAGTGTTGCTGATGGAACTTTTGTTGTTGCTACCAATGTTGTTTATGTTGCTGCTGTCCAAATTGCCGTCAGCTTTGCAGTTGTTCTCAAGGTTAGTGTTGTTATTACTGTTGTTCTCAAGGTTAGTGTTGTTATTACTGTTGTTCTCAAGGTTAGTGTTGTTATTACTGTTGTTGCCACTGTTAAACATACCGAGACATCATCAGTCATCATCAGCCAACAAGTCCTAGGACATGTACATTGTCATTTATGACAGTTGGCCTTTAGTGGTGGCTATCTGCTTCTTCAGCGATGAAGTGTGCAAGGTCATTATACGTTTTTGCTACAGCTTCCTGGTTAGGATTCAAAGTTACATTTTTACTTTATCAATTTCTTTTTTTTTTTGGCTGGCGTTTCCATGTTCTTGCTAATGGTGTTTAGTTTCCGTGCTACTGCTTCCAGATAATTAATTACTGTTTTGTCTTTTGGTGTATTCGATAGTTTAGATACATTTGCAAAGCTATTTGTATCTGGTGGTTCCATAATAATAATAAAGAAAAGAAAAGGAATCAATGAAAGCTATACACATTTTATTATTTTTTATCATCACAACCTTAACACAGTCATCATATGCTCATCATATAACCTGATGTGCATATAGAAACGTTTAGACCAATCAATGAAGAACAAGTACGCAAAAACGGATGTGTTAACGGATGGGAGGCAAATATATGGACGGTGAGGGGATTCAAATAATGCTCCGTTCAATATTCTTCAAACAATGACGGAATTAAAAGGTATTATGTTTTTTTTTTCTGTTTCAAAAGGCAGTATGTTTGCATGTTTTCTTATATTTTTAGACAAATTTGAAAACTTGAAAACGATGATGCAGAGAATGCATAATTTTACTTTATTTAACAGTAAACAGCAGATGACAAGTTTAACTTTCTTACAAAAAGAAGACAGGGGGCGGATGTTCTCAAGCGTCTGGAAATCATGGGTCCCTGCAGTTTCTGTATGACGTTAAACTTTCGGCAGTTTGTCCTGTCTTCTGAAATGTTCATTTACATGTGTCATAACTTGGAACCAATATGGGGGAATAGTTTTTATATTTCTCTGGCCTTTAACTATTGATTGAGATTTGTATTTTATGTGGGATATATTTATTGTTCTTCTAGTGTCCAGCACTTCTTTGTTGGATTTTTGTTTAAGCTTTGATCTATACGTAGAATTTCATTATTGTTTACCATACAAACACTAGCGTCGGTTACAATACAATCCGTCATCGTTTACTATACAATTTCTAGCGTCGTTTACCATGTAATTCTTAGAATTGTTTACCGTAATCTCTAAAATTGTTTACCGTACAATCTATTACATTGTTCACAGTACAATCTCTAAAATTGTTTACAGTGCAATCTTAAGCATTGTTTACCGTACAATTTCTGGAATTGTTCACAGTGCAGTCTCTAATATTGTTTACTGTACAAACTCTAGAATTGGTCACAGTGCAATCTCTAGTATTTTTTTGGTTTACCGTACAATTTATAGTATCGTTTACCCTGCAGTCATAAACATTATTTACCGTATAGTCTGTTAGTATTGTTTGCCATACACTAGCGTTGTTAAGCAAAACTACAATTTTCAATGAGATAGCTTGTTTCACAATGTTTCTTTACAATGTGAAGTTTTGTTCTTCTATGTAAATTCATGTCTTCACTACAGGTTTATTGTATTATACACATGTAAGAGGCTATAAATATATTTATGTCATTTAATGCCAATAAAGTTATGTTATGTTATGTTATGATCTATATGTTATATTACAGTTGGAATTGCTTCAGGTAATGTTCTAATATTATCCAGATTGATCCCTTTATTGATATCACAATTACGTGTAAGCTGATTATGACCACCTCTAGCAGATCTGTAAAACAAAATATATTCATGAAAAAACTATGCAAAAAAATCTTGGCTCTAAAGTCACTGGTTTTTACAGAAAAATCAAAATATCAAGAGCACAAATTTCTGCTGCCTACACTTGGCGCAACAATGTATGTTCAATATATTCATACTCCACGCATGGATCACAAGAGGTAATAGCAGAAAAAAAAACAACAACTTTTAACCGGCTTTTTGCTATCAAGTGATTCATAATTTCAGCTAGACTTGGTCTATAACTTCTTTGTACATAACATTTTGTGATTTAGTCAAAGTTTTGTATCTAAAGTGAAATATTTTCTTCCTTCTTTTCAGATCAGACCTACGGTGTTCCGTTGGACCATCTGAACGTCGAAATCACAAAACTAGGATAATGAAAGTCGAAAACGTGATGATGAATGTCGAAGTCACGATGGTGAAAACTCGAAACTTCGATGGTGAAAGTTGGAATCAGGAAACTGTGATGGTGAAAACTCGTGAAAACTCGTGAAAACGCGATAATTTTCTCGTTTGTACCATCATGGTTCCGTGTTTTCATTATCGTGCTTTCTACTTTTGATATTCGTCATCGTAGTTTCATCTTTCAACAACT
The DNA here is from genome assembly GCF_021730395.1 of Mercenaria mercenaria. Classification (NCBI taxonomy): domain Eukaryota; kingdom Metazoa; phylum Mollusca; class Bivalvia; order Venerida; family Veneridae; genus Mercenaria; species Mercenaria mercenaria. The sequence goes on from NC_069371.1 coordinate 54,085,100, forward strand.
CGGTTTCGACTTTTATTATCGTAGTTTCGTAATTACGACTTTCGAGGTATGGGTTCGGGAATAAAAATTTCGATGGTCCAAACGGAACACCGTAGAAACCTAGGTTTGTTATTCCCGCCAGCTTGGCCTTATAATCACTTTTTGTATTTCTGTGCATAAAGCTTCTATGCGGACATTCTTAACCAAAATGAAAATTCACATAGAAAAAAACACACATCTTATTCAAGAGCTTAATCAGTTTGTCACTTTAAGGCTCTAGCCAACTCAAATTTCTGTTTAGAACCTGTGAGCGCAAGTTCGTGCACAATGATAATTTTTGGACATGGGGCAGACTTTCTGTTTTTCATACATAAAACAATAACATTATTTAATTTGGCCTTAAACAAAGCATGTAAATCATTTGTCTCAGAAGCCAAAGCCTTATTCGAGTTATTTTGTCACTAACCAGTAGATCTTAAAATGTTTTCTTGTTTTAAAGAATATCCGCGATCGGGGACTGTAGAAGCAGAAAAGACATAGTGACAGTCTGTTAATTTGATACTAGACAATTCAGATACGAAACTGTAAAGCCCACCTTTTGTTAAAATACTTCCAGTTAAGGATCTATAAAAACTCATACATGTATAGTTTTTCGGGGGCAATGAGCGAATCAACTGGCTCAATGAACTTTTAAATCACGTTTTTGTGTTCCCTTAATAAATTGTATTATGTAATCTTTTTTTTTCAAACAATTTAGTTCAAAACGTTCATTTGAAAAAAAATACTTCAAGCCTCTAGTTCTTTTTCAATATACCCTAACCTCGTAGCCCTATTACATATGTATTTAAAGATAATTAAACTGATAAGTCCAAATACAAATTAAATTAAAGCGCTGAATATTAAAAAATTATCAGTATCTTTATATAATATAGTTTACGTAAATTCATAATATGAGCAGCACCATTAGAAAACCAACATAATGGCTTTGCAACCAGCATGGATCCAGGTCAGAATCCATGCTGTTCGCTAACGGTTTCTCTAATCGCAATAGGTTTTAAAAGTAAACTGCATGGATCCTGACCAGACTGCGTGGATCCATGCTGGTTGCAAAGCCATTATGTTGGTTTTCTCATGGTGCGGTTCATATGTAGATTAAACATTTTGCAGTCTTAAGGCAAAATAAGTTTATTAGAAAAGGTCAAAACGTTGGTCAATTTGACAGAAACATCTGGTAAACACAATCATACAGGAGCCAGCTGTTTAAGAGGTGAGTCTTGTTTTAATTATGTAAGAGAAATAAGTGATTGGCGAATAAAGATTTATTAAAAAAAAATTTAAAAAAGGAGAAAAAAAAAAAAAAGAAACCCGGAAAAATAAAAAATCTTCCGTAAATTGTATATATGTTACACTTGACTGTTTTTCACCAAATATTATAGATAACAATTACATGTACAGTACCTGGCTATAATGAAGTTAATAGGCGAGTAAGGCGAATTTCTTGCCTTCTAGTCTAGTATTGCAAGCTACTGTGCATTTGATTTAATCCCTTTGATATGCATTTTCGAGGTTAGAGAACACGCGTTTTCTTGTTAATTTTAACCAAAAATTAAAACGAAGCGAGTGAAATTTACGCTCTATTTATATACAAAAAAGGACAGAGCTCAGTACCTAAGAGACAATGTTTTATTTAAAAAAAAACATTAAGATCAATCGTTTTTCTGTATTTTTCTCATATAAGGGCTTTTTAGGGTTTGGTGAGTGGACTTCGAATAATATTTGAGCCGCGCTATGAGAAAACCAACATAGTGCGTTTGCGACCAGCATGGATCAAGCCAGCCTACGCATCCGTGCAGTTTGGTCAGGATCCATGATGTTCGCTAACAGTTTCTCTAATTGCAATAGTCTTTGAAAGCGAACAACATGGATCCTGACCAGACTGCGCGGATGCGCAGGCGGGTCTGGATCAATGCTGGTTGCAAAGCCACTATGTTGGTTTTCTCATGGCGCGGCTCATTTATTCTTTAAGCCTTTGTACAATCTTTTAGCTTTTGATGTTGCCACGTCATTAAATTCCTTACATACTAAATAAGGTTGATATCATTAATAATAATAATAATAATAATAATAATAATAACATTTTCATACTGTTTCACATAAAACTGAAAAATTTCTGCGTAAATCTACTACCCTGCTATAACAATGGAATTTACCAGGCCTGTAGAGGGACGCTGTTTTAGGCAAGTAGACTAAAATTGCATAAAAAGTTCCATAAAAAAAGATAAAACAAGAAATATAAAATAGCCACTTGATAACTTCTGAAACATTATTCAAGCAGACGGTATTTCCCAAGTTATTGTTAATATGACCGACAAACTTGAATACGGTTTTACAAAAAAAAAAAATGGTTTAATAACGTATTTTGATAAGTCATTTAGTGAATACTATTTTTTATATGACAAAGATATATGACTAGACATTGACTTTGGACATGACTGTCAATCATGTGCCTCAATACAGACTATGAAATGATCATACAGTCTGCCATTACAATAACGATCTTACCGTCGTAAGCTATAATTCAGTCTTGTTTTTTATTTTTTTTTTATTTACTTATTTCTTTTTTGTGGAAAATTTTGGGCATCTGTGGGAAAGTGGTTAAGATCGCTGTCCTCAAATCACTTGCCCCTCACCGCTGTTTCGTTCCAAACCTCTGTTGTGGTGTGTAATTCGTTGTTGAGTTTTTGTGAGGAAGCCACTTTGGACAAGATTCTTGGGATGTCTTGGGATGTTTCTTAGAATAAAATATACAGAAACACGATGTGTCTCGGCGTAGCCACGCCAATGCTGCAACCGCCTGACAAGTGCGATTATTACAAAATTCTATAATATAGATCACCGGTCTATAGTCTGTGCTAATGACCGGTCTATCGTTCTATGGTATAAAAAACTACCGTTTCTAAAAAGTTTTTATATCATGTAATAAAACATTAATGATAATTATGTTATACCATATTTAGTATAGACACTGGACGATCTGACCAGAGTTGCAGAGGGACTGAACGAGAAATAACTCCTAGACTGTGACAGAGAGATAAAAATCCTATTTAGTTACATTAGTCTAGCTGTTTCCGAACAGGCAATCTGGTCTTTTAATGTGCACGGTCTAGACAGACGCACACGAAACCCTCTTTCCGGGGATAAACCACTGACCTCTTGGGTCTCAGGAAATAGTTTTGACTATTGAACGGCTAGTATTTTAATAAGTATATATTGTGTAACAGTACCTCGATTTATGTCCATACTAGCGTTCCATACCCCTCCGGAAGTTTACCTGCATTGTCTTTCTCACGTGACTTTTTCTATCCTATCAGGTTACAGGTAATATTTTGAAAAGAGGGGAAAAGACAAAGAAAGAAAAAACGCCATTTTTGTAGAGATCTCTTTAAATTATCAGTATAACTAATTATATTGGAAATATATTATCAGGTATTTATTATATTCATACTTGATAGACAATGCGTTTCCTTGTTGTAAACACTTCATCGATATTCAATTTATTTATTGATTTAACGCTACTAAATTATTGATTTTGAAAACGCTCACCCACCATTTACTTATTTGACAGATCGCATGTATTGCTATTTCTTTTTATTTTGTACATTACTTGTTACGTTTTATTCAGATAATAGTAAATATAAAAGGGAGCCTTTACATGTTCACAGAACTCTTGCCGCGAAATCAGATTACGAGGTTCGTTACCCACTCGATTGCATCCACACAGGCGTACACTGTCGGCTGCGTGAGACGATCCATAGAAATGTAAAAGGTAGGTGTTGTTTTCATTCTTAGCGTTCAAAAGGTAGGATACATAGACACAGGGTTTTTACAGGCCAGGTTAGCAGCCCTGAGCCTTATGAAACTTTCTTGTAGTGATTGAACAATGTTTAGTAATTTCTATAGACTTAAAGTAAACTCGGGGAGAGAAAATACCAAGATCCCTACTGGGGCTCGAACCCCGGACCTCGAGATCTCTAACCACGTCGCTAAAGGGTTAACCCAACAGCAAGGCTGTTGGAAGTGGCCTATAAACCTACTATCATTACAGACTATACTGGCCTGCAATACTATTTATACCTCTTAGTTCTCTATTGTGAATATTTCAAAGACATTTTTAAATTATCTAATATCAAATTTTCTGTTATCAAAATGTTATTTATTTTTTTAAACAAGATCTTTCTATAAATGTTTAAGAACTTGAAGTTGACTTTGCGTACACATTTTTGCTGAATGGGCATGATTCATGCAGGTGTTTTGTTTACAATGTTTTCCCAGATGCCAGAAAAAGATGTAACCAAAGGGAGACCACTGCTTCCAACAGTTACACGCGAAACCCTTTCCGGGGATGAACCACTACTGACCTCTTCGGACCTAGGGAAATAGTTTTGACTATTGAACGGCTAGTATTTTAATAATTATTAATTGTATAACAGTATGTATGTTGAACAAAAGCTTTTACAACAGTGCGGATGTTTTATTTAATTTTCCTTGATTTATGTCCATACCAGCATTCCATACCTATCCTGAACCACCATTCAGGTTACATGTCATATTTTGAAATGAGAAAAAAAATGCCATTTTTGTAGGGATCTCTTTAAATTCTCAGTATAACTAATTGTATTGCATATATATAATCAGGTGTTTATTAGTTTCATACTCTGTAGACTTTTGTATTTCCATGTGTTCTTTTTTTTTTGGTAAACATTTTTTAGATATTCAATTTATTGATGTAACGCTACTAAATTATAGGACAAGGAATCGTGTTTTGAAAGCTCGCACCGTACTATTTACTTTTTTGACAGATTGCACTTGTTGCTATTTTTATTTTGAACATTACGCGTTACGTTTGTTTCAGACAACGGAAACTTCACCTGTTCGTAGAACTCTTGTCGTGAAATCAGATTACGAGGTTCGATACCCACGCGATTACATCCACATAGGCGTACACTGTTGGCTGCGTGAGACGATCCATAAAATTCTCGTATGACGGTGGTTCCATACAGCATGTAGGTCAGTCCTATTGTGAAAGGTTGGTGTTGTTTCCATACTTAACGTTCAGAAGGTAGCGCACACAGACACATGGTTCGGACAAGCCAGGTAAGCAACCCTGAACCTTATGAAACTTTGTTGTAGTAAAACAAACTTGCCTGAAATAATATATATGAACTGAAATGATACCTCTTAGTTCTCTATTGTGAGTAGTTCAACGACATTTTCCTAAAAACAAGAAAAAAATCGTATTTTTCAAATATCATTTAATTTTTGAAAAGCAAGATCTTTCTTGAAATGTTAACCTTAATTGACTTTGGGGAATTATTTTTGCTGCATGAACATGATGCACGTGTGTCGTTTACAATGAGACGCGCCACAAAATAACTGTATTCTTTTGTATTTCTATGATCAAAATTATGCATGCTTTATGATCATAATTATGCATGCTTTGTATGAAAAAAAAAGAGAAATAACAAGTATCTGGTTACAAATTGACAGTGACATATATAAGGCCAAGACAATGTGTTTAATGTCTAGATATAAATTGAATTAACGAATAGTACACCGTACTTGATGTATAAAGGTGAGTTTAGATAGCACTTTGTAGCTCACCTGAGCCAAAGGCTCAGAGTGAGCTATTGTAATTGCTCACTGTCCGTCGTCCGTCCGTCGTCCATCCACACTTTCTTTTAAACAACGTCTTTTCCTAAACCACTAAGCCAACTTTGATGAAACTTCAAAGGGATAATCCTTGGGTGGTTTTCTTTAAAAATTGTTCAAAGAATTGAATTTCGTACAGAACTCTGGTTGCCATGGCAACCGAAAGAAAAAACTTTAAAAATCTTCTTGTCTAAAACAATAAGGCCTAGGGCTTTGATATTTCGTATGTAGCACTGCCTTGTGGTCCTCTACCAAGATTATAAAAATCATTCCCTGGGGTGAAAAGAGGCCCTGCCACGGGGTTCCCTAGTTATACATGGACATATAGGAAAAAAATTTAAAAATCTTCTTGCCTAAAACTGCAAGGCCTTTCCTTTTGATATTTGCTATGTTGCATTGCCTAGTGGTCTACTACCAAAATTGTTCAAATTATGTCCCTGGGGTGAAAGAGGCCCTGCCCTGAGGTTTCCCAGGTTTTACATAGACTTATATTGGAAAGAAATTAAAAAATCTTCTTGTCTGAAAGTTCAAGGGCTATACCTTCGATATTTTGAATGTATCATTGCCTATAGTTGATCTCTAACAAGATTGTTCGAATTGTGCCCCTGGGATGAAAAGAGGCCCCGCCCCACTTGATATATGAGTTATATAGGAAAAAATACTTAAACAATTATCAGATCATATTTCTTAGACTGTTTAATTATATTTACCTGATGACCCCAAGTGATAAGGGTCACCTGACTTTGACCTTGACCTACTGACCCACTTTCTTGTTTTTTAAGATATAGCCTTGAAATTTGGATGACATGTACAGTTTTTCACACTAATCTTAAAACTGACTTTCAGTGTTATTAGATACATATGTATCATGTGCCATTTTAACTTCCTTTTTCACTGTTTGCCTAAAATTTTGCCACCTATTTTTTAGTCTGATATTACAGGTTTTCTTAAAGCTCGAATACACACGATTCACGTCTTTTTTACAAGTGTTTTGATCTTATATGTAATCCACGGTACTGATTTTGATCCCATACTCTTTTTTACTCAGAATGTTTTTCTTGGGAACTGCCGTTGTAGCGCCTCAATTTCTTGATCATTGGAATCAACCTCATTGGAAGGTGGAACGTTTGATTTTGACCCTTTTTTAATTGACGAGAAAATCTAGTTCTTTCTCGTATCCTGGGAAACGGATCCATCGTTAGACTCCCTGTTGTAGGGTCTGTTGGAGAAAACCTTAATCATGACTTAGTAGTCAGTTTTCACGACTTTTTCGCATACCAGATGTTATTATGAATCAAGACGTATTGCGACCTGAAGAGTTCTGAATATGTCCCTCGAACTTCACGTGTAGGTCAAAATGACTGTTTATATGCAATTTGTCGCAAAAAAAAAAAAAAAAAAACACAAAAAAAAAAACAAAACAAAAAAAACCATATTTCTTCTCAAAGTACAAATGAAAACGACATAAATTCACTTTTGCAATGGACCCCCAAAATGGTCGGCGTGACCTTTCTTGGTTAAAGTGTTTCGGCAACTTTTGATTTTCTGTCACATCTCTGTTACTATTGCTTATATCTTACTGTAACTTCACATAAACATTGTCCAGTATACAAACAAAGTATGTGTAGGGTTGAGCCGATTATACCCAAGGTCAAGATCACCAAGGTGCTATACGTTTTTCGGCAATCTTTGTTTTTCTGACATATCTTTGTTACAATTGCTTATATCTTACTGTAACTTTACATAAACAGAGTATGTTCTGGGGCTCCGCCCATTATACCTAAGGTCAAGGTCACCGGGGTGTTATACTTAGGTTATTTTTAAGGTTAAAGTTTTTCGGCAACCTTTGTAGATAAAGACTTGAAACTTAAAATGTATCTTTATCATCATTATCTGCATGTGTGGTAATAATCCTCATAACTCTGATTTTTATTTTGACCAAATTATGCCCCTTTCATACTTAAGTTTTTTACCTAACTTCATTTTCTGGACATAACTTTGGTACTATATAAGATAAAGACTTGAAACTCAAAATATATCTTAACCATCATCATCTACATGTGTGGTCTGATTTGACTAGTATTTGAAATGTCAACAACTAAGAACTAAGTGACACTAAATTTCACTGTTCCTGTTTAAAAGTGAGAGGTATACCAAACCAAAATACAAGAGACCAACCAAACCGAGAACCAAACGAGCACCAATGAAAACTCGGGAGTTAAAAAGTGGTTACCGGCTTGAAGCGTGAATTGAAGAGCTGACCGGGCAAAAGTTGAGGGTGCTTACATTAAATATCAAAATAAACCAATTAGATGCCCAGTCACTATCACAGGTTTCATTTTTATCACCGAAACGACCCTGAACGAGCACCCATTCACCTACCCCCGGCAGCAAGCTATAAATAAATGAGCCGCGCCATGAGAAAACCAACATAGTGGCTTTGCGATCAGCCTGCGCATCCGCGCAACTGGTCAGGATCCATGCTTTTCGCTTTCAAAGCTTATTGCAATTAGAGAAACTGTTATCGAACAGCGTGGATCCTGACCAGACTTCGCGGATGCGCAGGCTGGTCTGGATCCGTCCTGGCCGCAAAGCCAATATGTTGGTTTATCATGGCGCGGCTCAAATATCAATTTCCAAAAAAAAGCCTTAGTTGTTAGGTTCTGTCTAAGAACTAGTACCCTTTTCAACACAGTAAAAAAGAATGTATCTTTCTATTAAAAAAAAAAAGCAAAACAAAACAAAACACTATGAAAGTAAAACATATAGATTAAACAAAGTAAGACAAATACAACTATTACATACATATTTAAAAAGTGACTCTATGATAAAATATTGTTGTGACATGAAAAGAAAAACAATATAATTATATTTAGTGAGTTTGCGAAATGCTGTACAAGAAGTCGGGTTGAAAGCAGCCTGAGTGTCAGCTTTTCTTGACGGGAAGGGAGTTCCATAGCCTAAGCCTCGATTGCCATACATCGCGGTTTTAGTCTTTGGTACAATCAGCGACAGCCTGCCTTGTTTTCTATCCGGTCTATAGACTTCTATCATATCCTTTATACAAACAGGAAACTGATCGTGTAAAGCCTTATAGGTGCGGGTCAGAACCTTGTGTTGTACCCTGTATTTCACCTGTAACCAGTGGAGCCCCCTTCAGTACCGGCGTATTATGATTGTGACGGGACGTCCTAGTTATAACGCGAGCTACCCTATTCATAATTCTGGACATGTTGCAACGTGTCAAGTGCGCTGTTTGGGATACCACTTAACAAGGAATTACAATAATCTAACCGTGAGGTAACCAGGCTTTTGACAAGGGTCTTTGTGGCATCACTGGTAAGACACCATCTGATGTAATTTAATCTGCGTAGGTGTGCTTATCCAGCCTGGCACCAAAACGTCCCTGGACGAATTCCTTTAAAAAAAAGAAAAGAACTGTATGGTTTTCTGCCTGCCGTACCGTACAATCTTAGCCTCTCGACAACAGTTTAATGCTTACCTTTTTATTTTTTTTCACTAATATCGGATGCTATGATTTCTCAATATAACTGCCGAAACAACCCCGTTTGAGTACCTAAAAGGTTCCCCCTTATCACAGTCCGTGACGATGTCACAAGTGTTGTTGCTGTACCTCCGGCACTGACGTCTGCATCGTGTTTAGACACCCCTATAATGGCTCTCTGCGAACTCACATCTTAGTTATTACTCTACATTACAATACCAACTGAAAGACATATGACATACTATGTTTCATTCTTGCATACTGGATAGGACTTTCCGCGCTTTTTTCGCTTTCACCCCAGGGAGAAAAATGACTAAAAGACGCGCCACAGATTAACTATTTTCTTTTGTATTTCCATGATGGTAATTATACACCATTTGCATTGAAAAAAAGAAATACAAGTATCTAGTTACCAATTGACAGCGATATATATTAGGCCAAAACAATATGTTTCATGTCTAAACATTTTATTAAATGACTATAGCAGTATACACAGTTTTTGATGTATGAAGATGAGTTTAGACTATACTTTATGCTATTATTTGAAAAATACGGTATGCAAGAAAAAGAATCTATGACTGGCTAAAGGTGTAGATGGAAATATTCGGCTTTTGGGTAACTGCTTTTCGGTAACTCGGCAGAGTCTCGTGACCGCCTAAACAGTTACCCCCGAGTCAGATATTTCAGTCCACATCTTCAACCAGTGAAAGATTCTTACATAACTATCATTCTCTTGAAAATATGCCCTTTTTAGCTCATCTGATTTTTTGAAAAAAAAAAATGATGAGTTATTGTCATCACTTGAGCGGTTGTCGGCGTCGGCGTCGGCGTTGCCTGGTTAAGTTTTATGTTTAGGTCAGCTATCAAAGCTATTGCTTTGAAACTTGGAATACTTGTTCACCATCATAAGCTGACCCTGTATAGCAAGAAACATAACTCCATCTTGCTTTTTGCAAGATTTATGGCCCCTTTTGTACTTAGAAAATATCAGATTTCTTGGGTAAGTTTTATGTTTAGGTCAACTTTTCTCCTAAACTATCAAAGCTTTTGCTTTGAAACTTGGAATACTTGTTCACCATCATAAGCAGACCCTGTACATCAAGAAACATAACTCCATCTTGCTTTTTGCAAGAATTATTGCCCCTTCTGGACTTAAAAAATCAGTTTTCTTGGTTAAGTTTTATGTTTAGGTCAGCTTTTATCCTAAACTTTCAAAGCTATTCCTTTAAAACTTGCAACACTTGTTCACCATCATAAGCTGACCCTGTACAGCAAGAAACATAACTCCATCCTGCTTTTTGCAAGATTTATGGCCCCTTTTGGACTTAGAAAATATCAGATTTCTTGGTTAAGTTTTATGTTTAGGTCAACTTTTTCTCTTAAACTATCAAAGCTATTGCTTTAAAACTTGCAACTCTTGTTCACCATCAAAAGCTGACCCTGTACAGCAAGCAACATAACTCCATCCTGCTTTTTGCAATAATTATTGCCCCTTTTGGACTTAGAAAAATCATTTTCTTGGTTGAATATTATGTTTAAGTCAACTTTTCTCATAAACTATCAAAGCTATTGCTTTAAAACTTGCAACAGTTTTTCACCATCATACGTGGACACTGTACATCAAGAAACATAACTCTATCCTGCTTTTTGCAAGAGTGATGGCCCTTTTTAGACTTAGAAAATCATGGGTAGGACAATATTTCTATTATACAAAAAAAATCAGATGAGCGTCAGCACCCGCAAGGCGGTGCTCTTGTTGTACATGACCTAGAGTTATAAAGCATTCTAACACGACCAGCGAATAACCTACATACATTTAGAGCAAAAGCTATCTCGGGTTATTCTGCAATAAACCACTCGCGTGCAATGACGTCATCCGATCCAGGTGTGTAGCACAGTTGTAAAAAGTAGTTACCATTTTTTCGAACACTGTTGATACTAGTATGTCGTGTTAGAATCGAAATAAGTTCCCAAGCGTGATTTATCGTAGAATAACCCTAGTTTTTCGTTCTTATGCGAAACAATATATCACTCAGGCCTACGGCCTTCGTGGTATATTTTTACGCATATGAACTCTAAACACGGGTTATTCTACGATAAACCACGTTTGGGAACTTATTATATCTTAATTAGAGGATTCTTGCATAGCATGTGAAGTTGTGCAGCTTGTATTCTGTTTTGGATTTCACCCAGGCAGTCCAGAGTTGTTTTCCTTGGCATTATGAAGAATAAAAGTGCTTAAAACTTCTGTTGCATATATTTAGAAAAAAATATATTTCACATAGAATCATGAAACCATGTACAGTGACAGGAAGTGGGGGCATCAGTGTACTATGGACACGAAACAACTTTCTGAACACAATTCTGTCCGCGATTGACAGTGATTTGTATGATACTTTACACTTTTCTTGCATGCCAGACAGGACTTCCTCGCGTTTTTGCCAGTGCCAAAAACAACGCGTCTGACAAACCAGTGTGTAAGCTCAGTCATGAATGAATGCTTAAGTTCATACGTACGCTACTGCTATAAAAGCGAGCTTAAAAGAAAAACATTTTTTTTTTACTTTAGTTCTTCTATTTATTGAAGAATATGGCATGCAAGAAAAAGAATCTGTCGCTAGTTGAAGGTGCAGATGGAAATATCTGCATGACTCTCGGGTAACTTTTTTGCGATAACGCAAACAGTTGCCCCCGAGCCAGATATTTCTATCCTTACCTTCAAACAGTGAAAGATTCTCCTGGTTTTTGTTGCTTTAATTTCAAAAGTATGAACAAAGTTCTATAACTTTTGATTTCATTTTGATAAGATTATCCTACAGTTTATGAAAGAAATACAAGAATCTAGAAATATTTTTGTGCCCCCATGAGTGGTGGGGGCATATAGATTTGGTCATGTCCGTGCGTCCGTCCGAAGTTTAATACGCGCCTAGCTCAAAAAGTATTTGATATAAATTGATGAAACCTTGCATGAGTCTTTATCATGATATGAACTTGCGCACCTTCTATTTTTCATCTGGCTCCGCCCCCTATTTCCAGAGTTATGGCCCCTGAAATAGTCAAAAATGCACATTTTCACCTTATGACACGCCTAGCTCAAAAAGTAGTTGATGTAGATTCTTGAAACCTTGCGTGAGTCTTAATCATGATATGAACTTGCGCACCTCCTATTTTTCATCTGGGTCTGCCCCCTATTTTCAGAGTTATGGAGCCTGAAATAGTCAAAAATGCACATTTTCACCTTGTGACGCGCCTAGCTCAAAAGGTATTTAATATAAATTTTTAAACCTTGCATGATTCTTTATCATGATATGAACTTGCGCACCTCCTATTTTTCATCTGAGTCAGCTCCTATATCCAGAGTTATGGCCCCTGAAATAATCAAAAATGCACATTTTCAACTTGTGACGCGCCTAACTAAAAAAGTATTTAATATAAATTGATTAAATCTTGCATGAGTCTTTATTATGATATGAACCTGCACATCTTCTATTTTGGTCTGCCTCCGCCCCTTATTTTCAGAGTTACGGCCCCTGAAATGGTCAAAAACGCACATTTTCACCTTGTGATGCACATAGCTCAAAAAGTATATGATATAAATGGGTTAAACCTTGCATGAGTCTTTATCATGATATAAACTTGCACATCTCTTATTTTTTGGCTGGCTCCTTTCCCTATTGTTAAAGTTATGGCCCCTGAAATAGTAAAGAAATGCACATTTTCACCTAATTATGTGCCTAGCTCAAAAAGTATTTTATTTCAATTCATGAAACCTGCTAGAGTCTTTATCATAATGTTACCTTGCACACTTGGCATTCTTCTTGAGAACCTTAGCGCTTATTACAGAGTAAAGGCCCTTGAAATAGCCAAAATAGTGTATTTTTGTTTGTGATGCTCATAGCTCAAAAATATATGGCCTAGAATAATAAATCCTTTGCATAAAATGTTTGTTTAGGCTATACCCCATTAAGACTGCAAACATTTGAATTAACTCCCCTTATTTGTGAATAATGTACCGGTTGGGTGGGTGGGGAGGGGGGGGGGGATGGAGCACACCCTGTGTCCTACAGACACATTCTTGTTTTTTTTTTTCAAATTTGCTTCTGGATGGTCAGTTGGTATGAGAGGGGACAGACAGATGGGCGGAGATACAGATGACTTTAAGAAAAGCATTTCTATATTGTCTCTTTCGACTTCCCAGCAGGGAATATTGGCGTCGGTGCCGGCGTCGGTACCGGCGTCGGTGTCATACATTGGTTAAAATATTGCGTGCAAGTTAATATCTTGGTAACTACTGGGTATGTTGGATTTGAACTTGACACAAGGCTGATTTAACATTGTTAGATAACTCTTATTTGAATCTAGTTTAATTGTGGCCCTTTACAGACATAGAAAATTTGGTTTAAATTTTGCGTTTTACAAACTGTATCTCAGTACCAACTCTATACATTAGATTGAAGCTTTACTCAGTGCTTCTCAGACATTAACCAAGTAAGATTATTCTTGGTGATATTAATTGAAATTATGGCCCTTTTTGCGTGCAACTATCAAACAAAATCTCTATAATAACATGTTCGGACTGAAACTTCACACACTGCTTTCCAGTCATAACACCCACTCAGATATCTGAATTAGATAGCTCTTGCTTTAAGTTAATTGAAATTATGGCCATGTTTTATAGAGAAAATGTGATGGAAGTTTTGCATGCTCGTTATGTTGTAACTCAGTTATATAAAGTTTGCCGAGCTATAACACTTGTTTGACGCAGAACCTGTAGAAAAGTCGAGCATATTATCTTACGGCTTTTGTTTTGATTATTTTTTTGTAAATAAGCTGCTATCTCGGTAACCACTTAATGAGAATGGATTGATATTTCACACACTTGTTCATGTGTATTGCTAAGGTTCAGCTACTCATTTTTGTGTTTTCATAAGTTCAGCCCCTTTTTCTACTATCTAAAGTTCAATAAGGCCACAAACAGATAAAGCAGTTGCCCATTTAGATGAAATGTATATTTGAGCCGCGCCATGGGAAAACCAACATAGCATCCGCGCAGTCTAGTCAGACTCCATGCTGTTCGCTTTCAATGCCTATTGTAATTAGAGAAACCGTTAGTGAACAGCATGGATCCTGACCAGACAGCGGATGCGCAAGCTGGTCTGGATCCATGCTGGTCGCAAAGCCACTATGTTGGTTTTCTCATGGCGCGGCTCATTTACTGTTCACCTTTTAAACAGAGACATTATAAGCCTTTAACTCTTTAGTGACAAGGCTTATGAGTAGTATATTGACCGGAAGCATAACTGATTCTTTACAGAATCATTCCCCTTCGTCACTTTGGTTTCACATGGCTCTTATTTATAAAAGAATTTATTTATATGGGCAATAAATTTACACGATGTCTTCAGTTGCAATTGGATATAAGACAGCAGTTACACATTGAATTATTTTTAAATATGTCGGGCCCCTTCGAGTATTGATGTTCTAGTTAGACAATAGATGTTAGTCATTACTTCCCTATTTTGTATTCAGTTATCATATTGTTTGTTTTATGAAATGATTGCTATATGACTTAAATGAATTTTGGACTGAAAATTATACTACATAATTGGCAGACACTTTTACCATTCATTCCAGTATATATATATATATATACTAAATGAGAAATGATTGCTAACTTTTGTTGTTGTTGTTTTTTTTTTTGTCGACTTAAACAGTTTCACTTCTTTTCAAATTTAGGATGTATCTAATAAAAAGAACTCTTGATAATTTTCCCAGTTAAAAAAATTAACAATGCTATTTTCCCTGGTCCGCTAACTTTGGCAGCATTTCCAAACCAATGGGAATTTTCTAATACTCAAATCTTCTGCTCAGATATTGCTTGCTCGCAATCATGAAATTGTTATTACCAGTGTTTCTTTGTCCAAACATGTTATGTGTCAAATATTTGGGCCTCTAAGAGCTATTGTCAGCTTCCATTATAGATAGATATATAGACAAGTTGGACAGTGTTTACACAGAATTACGTATTAAATTATTTTACATCTTCGACATAGGATGCTATGATGGACATTCATCTTTCAAATTGACGAATCTGTTAAAACTGAGGTGAAGTCATTAATATTCGTGGGGACTAATTTTCGTGGATTTTGTGTTTGAGTTAATCCACGAAATTTAATACCAACAAACAAGTAAAATTCCCATTCATTTTATGTTCAAAATTTGATATCCACGAATTCATATTCCCACGAAATTGCCGTTTTGACCAAAACCACGAAATTTGATACCCACGACGTTTAATGATTTTACAATATTACAATTGAATCAAAATGACACAATGTCATATTTGCATTTTTCGCAGGTTCCATTGTCATTTTTTTCACCCAATCATTTTTCGGCGTTTTATATGATGGTTAAACTGCCTTTCTGGTTGGATCAGCAGTTTATCATTTGCGTTTAGTGATGTTGAAATCCATCAAAGTAAAAAGTTGGTTATGCACTTTCAGTGGTGACCATGGAAACGTTTTGATGCTAATTACTCTTTGCTAATTCTGTTACATACGCGCTTTTCTCAAAAGTTTACTTTTGATCACCCTATAGTAGAAATGTTTCTTTATGATTGATAAAGCAAAGTTGCGTAGCTCACATAAGAGGTGAGAGTTTCCAAATGGAAAGCATTTGGATCTGTGGCGAGATGATGAGTTTGTGTGGTCCAGTACTGTAAAGCCGGTCTTGCTGAAGGGCTTGACAAGGCTTTCGATATGGAGTTGCTTATACAAGACCACTCACATCGCTGTATCTTTTTGTAAGTACAGTGCGTGCTTGTGAAACTTACGTTAAAGCATTGGTCGAGAGGGCTAAGACGCTTTCCTACGGGGCGAAGGTCCTGGGTTCGAATCCTGGTCACTCCCATTGTGGCGTAAGTTTGGGCAATGCACTTTGTTCTTGGCGTCAGCCTGCTAAGCTGTTGGAGGTGATGCTACAAAATGTGTTGCTTTATAAATCTATAATGCACATATTCTACTGTAGGAACAAAATTCTAATTATGTCAAATAATATGTAGTAATTTCAAAGGGTAGTTAGTTTCAACATGAGATGTATATAGAGCAGACACACTTATATGACATGCATGTACTCATACAGATAGACAGACTGCCATAAAGACAAAACGCCAGCTCTATAAATATCTCCTGGAATACAGGGGAGACATACAATAGATAACAGTAGCAAGACAGAGACAGACAGACAGAGAGACGGACAGACAGACAGACAGACAGGCAGAGGTATTATTGGTAATAATAAGCAAGCGGGTGAAGGTCAAGGTAATACGAATTTCTTTGGGTGGAGAGAGATATCTATCGTTACACCAGTTAAGTTCAAATGGAGGAAAATACATTGTTAATTACTTTTGGCAGAAGAAAAAAAAACCCGACGGTCTAAAGTAATTGGCAGAAAATATTTAAAAGTGGATGAAATACCGTTTTTGATTGACATATATATACCTCTGATGATGATGGTGTGAACACATCTTGATCACCTTTTGTTTCTTAATAAAATATCATTTTTTATGACTTATGTGCTCCTTGTTTTTTCCCGCCACAACAAATCATGTTATAAGCGTTTTACATAAAAATGTGGGACCCAAATAAGATTACAAAATCACACCCATAGTTAACCTTAACAAAGCAATCTTTTCTTTTAAAGGCTTATAATGCCTTTGTTTAAAATGTGACTGCCATACTTTTTGTTATGAACATACAATATATATTAATTTCTTAGTAAATCCTGTTTCCAATTCTTGTTTTCTGGAATATTTTTTCAAAATTTTGAATATCAATTAACATTGTAGAAAGTTTTATGGAAACCATTGTTTTTATTATCTCGCTTCATATTTCTAACTGTAAAAGTTCTTGTATAATTATGCATAACATTTATTTGAATAGTTTTTCATCTGTTTAACATAAAATATAAAGCCTTATGGAGCTTTAAGGGAATTGGGGAACCAACAGGAAGTGGAATTTCCTGTAGTTTTTTAGCTCACCAGAGCACAAAGTGCTCAAGGTGAGCTATTGTGACCGGTCATTGTCAGGCGTCCGTTGGCATGCGTCGTCCGTCGTGCGTTGTCCGTCGTCCGTCAACATTTGCCTTATGAACACTCTAGGGGCCACATTTGTAACCTAATCTTTATGAAACTTGGTTAGAATGTTAGTCTTGATGATCTCTAGGACAAGTTTGAAACTTAGTTATGTGGGATCAAAAACTAGGTCAGTAGGTCAGATCAAAGGAAAAGCTTGTGAACACTCTAGAGACCACATTTGCGACCCAATCTTAATAAAACTTCACCAGAATGTTATTCTTGATGATTTCTAAGCCAAGATCGAAACTGGATTATGTGGGGTTAAAAAACTAGGTCAGTAGGTCAGATCAAAGAAATAGCTTGTGAACACTCTAGAGACCACATTTGTGACCCAATCTTTGTGAAACCTGATCAGAATAATATTCTTGATAATCTCTAGGTCAAGTTTGAAACAAGTTCATGTGGGATTAAAAACTAGGTCAGTAGATCAGATCAAAGGAAAAGCTTGTGAACACTGTAGCGACCGCGTTTGTGACCCAACCTTTATGAAACTTGATCAGAATGTTAGTCTTGATGATCTCTAGGTTCAGTTTGAATCTGGGTTATGTTGATAAGAAACTAGGTCAGTAGGTCAGATCAATGGAAAAGCTGGTGATCACTCTAGAGACCACATTTGTGACCTAATCTTTATGAAAATTGGTCAGAATGTTATTCATGATGATCTCTAGGTCAAGTTCGAAACTGAGTCATGTTTGGTCAAAAACTAGGTCACCCGGTCAAATCAAAGGAAAAGTTTGTGAACACTCTAGAGGCCACAGATGTGACCCAATATTTATGAAACTTAGTCAGAAAGTTTGTCTTCATGATTTCTAGGTCAAGTTTGAATCTTGGTTTTTATGGAGTCAAATACTAGGTCACCTGGTCAAATCAAAGGAAAAGCTTGTGAACACTTTACCGGCCACAGTTGTAATTCAATCTTTATGAAACTGGGTCAGAATGTTTGTCTTAATCATTTCTAGGTCAAGTTTGAATCTTGGTCATGTGAGGTCAAAAACTAGGTCACTAGGCCAGATCAAAGAAAAAGCTTTTCAACACTCTAGACACCACGATTTAAGTTTGAAACTCATGAGAATTAGCCAGAATGTTTGTTTTAATAATCTATAGGTAACGTTCGAATCTGGGTCATGTGGGGTCAAAAACTAGGTCACCCGGTCAAATCAAAGGAAAAGATTGTGAACACTTTAAAGGCACATATATAACCAAATCTTTATGAAATAGTCAGAATGTTTGTCTTGATGATCTTTAGGTCAAGTTTCAATGGGGTCAAAAAACTAGGTCAGTAGGCCAGATCAACTATGGTGAGCGATATATAGGGCCATCATGGCCCTCTTGTTTAAGATGAAGGGGATAAGGGGAATTCGTAAATGTGATGTTTTTGATAATGATTTGTACATTTATTTATTTATTTTGTTGGGTTTATTGTCGCACCGACACAATTTTAGGTCATATGGCGACTTTCCAGCTTTAATGGTGGAGGAAGACCCCAGGTGCCCCTCCGTGCACAATTTCATCACGAGCGGGCACCTGGGTAGAACCACCGACCTTCCGTAAGCCAGCTGGATGGCTTCCTCACGTGAAGAATTCTACGCCCCAAATGAGGTTTCGAACCCACATCGATGAGGGGCAAATGGTTTGAAGTCAACGACTCTAACCACTCGGCCACGGAGGCCCCAATGATTTGTACAAAAACATTTTGTCTTGTGTATATCCAAGTATCGTCAAACAAGGGCCCATCAAGTCACCTGCGCATAACTTTATTTATTGAAGTAATTCAGTGTCAGTTTTGAAGAGAAAAAAAAAACTTAAGGGGACGCATACTTTGAAATTAGCAAAAAGTGGGTGGGGTATGATAAAATTTACCTGCAAAAAAGTACAAGGTTTTGGTACATGAAATGGATACTGTTTCAACTGTTATAAGTACATAAAGGATTGCTCACTAAAATAAAAATGAGAAAACTGAAACAAGAAAGTTATTGTTGAATTACATAAGACTTATTGTGTACATTCAAAGTCAACAATTAAGACTTTTTGGTGCGAAAATAATAGTGCTTCACTTTGTCCAAACATTTATCAATGTCCTACAGATTCTAATTTAAAGAAAGAATGTGAAATATGGTCACTGTCTTGCTTTTCATTTCGCATATGTAAGCTAAAACACATTATTTAGTTTGTTTACAAAGTAGTGCATAAGAAAAGATACGGTGGTCAAGGAATGCCACATTCCAAAACTAAAAGAGTATATTCCCCTTAATACATTAAACATTTATGGTTACAGAAGTCTAGTGGCTTACAATAAAGGCCTAGAAATGTTGCCATTATTAATTTTTAACTTGGTATTCATGAACTACAATGCACTTAAATATCAAAACACATTCAACAAACTTTTGAAAATGTATTGTCTTAAAAATCCCTAAAATAAGGTATGAAATTTGGTTGAGAGGTCCAATCAATGTGTATATGTGCAAAAGTAACATTCTAATCTTGTTCACAAAAGTTACTAATACACAGCAGGCATGTCAATGATAAAAACTGGACGAATATACAGTTATCCTCACTTTAATATCATTTATAATTTGTCCTTGAATTCTCCACCATACTTTTCATAACTCTGTTTGCACGAGTTGCACGAGAATGCTGTCATTCACGTAAAAAATGGGGTCAAATAAGTTGTAAAAGCAATATCATCTAAACGTAATTAATGGATTGTGCAGTTCAAGATAAACTTTATCTCATAACGTAACAAACATGTATAATGTTGTAACAACAACTTTACTTACACTGATTTAAGTAGCAATCGGTTTATAAGTGACTTTTTTTATTCATTTTGTGTTTTGTTATTGTTGTCAAAAAGTATAACGGAAGTGCCTCACAACTGAAGCGGAAACCAGTTTGATGCGCAAAGTAGTCCAATGTAAGTAATATTTTTTGACAAATGTCCACAGAAATTAATAATTTTCTAATGTTAAAGACGAATATCTGAATAGGATTCATTATTTGATAAGAAATTATAATCATCGACATGTTTTTTTTTAAAAATCGTACACGTGCTGACACCTAAGTTGTCTACCGTTGTTTATTAGAGTTACCTTTCGTCCGGCGCAGTAATACATTTGCAGTGAACCGCCGAGAAGTCGTGGGAAAATTAAAAACCATGTAAATAAACTAAAATTAACCACCTTTTCAAGATGAATTTCAAGTGATCGCCATTATGCATTTAACCCGCCTGACCTGTGTAGCATCTTAGATATCCGTTCTAAGGTATTCATTGTGTAGAATGTCATGTTATGCCCTTGCAATGCTAATCCCACTCTGATTTTTTTTGTTTACATTTTCATCAATGAGAAATATGGCGTCCATCCCGACCTGAAATGACGTGGCGTTAAAGTTTTACATGTTTAAGCAAACCTGGTGTGTTAGAAAGAAAATCTCATCCCTTCAACATTATTTGGAACACTGTTATTGTAAAAAACCTGTTTTTTCCTTATACAAAAGCTTAATATTTTGTGTTGAATGTACTTTCACAAAGACCTCTGTTTTCCTATTACATTCATAGTACCACATCCTTATCCACAAATTACTGAATATTACAGGTGTCCATCAGTATTATATCAGTTTAGGAATATGTTTTTTATTTTCCCACCATCGATTTCTTGAATATGCACCCCTTCCGCATTTCTGTATGAACTGTTAATGTAGCAATATGCGTCCCCTTAAGTGATGCAAAGTTATAGAATTGTATCCTCATCAGTGAAAATCGTATGATGACAAATGATTATTATGAATGAAAGATTTGTTTCTTTTGAATTTCTTTTGTACATTTTGTTTTAAAATTCCTGATGTAAAATTGAAGCAGGGGCGGAGGAGGGGGAGTGGGAGGGGGCGCAGTTAGTAGAGGAATGCTGTTTATACATGTGTGTCCGATTATCTGTTTTTAACCTTCCCCCGTTACACACAAACATCGACTGAAATTATTTCTTGTTTCTTGACATATTTTAGTATCCCGTCATCTCCCCGCCACCCCTGCCCACATTACTCAGCCCCCAAACCCCATCCAACCCGTAAAACATTTCTAACGTTTCGTTCCTTGTGTTTCTTGATGTAGGGTCTCTTTGGCCGAGTGGTTAAAGTCGCTGACTTCAAATTACTTGCCCCGTACAGATGTGGGTTCGAGCCTCACTCGGGACGTTGAATTCTTCATGTTACGAAGCTATCTAGCTGGCTTACAGAAGGACAGTATTAAAATTGTCAAACAGATTACTAAAGCCTAACTGATTAAGTTTGTCAGTGATACATCTGAATCGCCCAGCAGGCAGAGTCTAGTTCTATAAATTCGAGTACAGTATCCTAAATATATATGTGAATTATCCAAGTTTCGTTTCGTTTTATTTCACCATGTGGTCAAGTTGAATATTTTATTCTTCCTATTCTTTTATTCTATCACCCGGCTTTTATCAGCAAATACTTCTAAAATTTTGTTTCCTCCCAACTTTAAAAGTTAAAACTTAAATATCCCTTGCACGATTATAAAGTCGTCCGGTACAATTCAAGAATTGCCGGGCGTTACTGGAATTCTTAAAATGCTGTTTCAGCTTTTCTTGCTAAATCAGACAGCATGTTTCGTACCGAAACCAAAAACTGCCCTGCGTTAGACACAGCTGGCACATGAAATTCACATTAAGTAAAATAATTTGAATCGAGAAATATACTATAAAAAAACAAAGTGCGGCTACAACTTCCATCCTTATTTAAGGAAATAATCTAAAATTCGTACTCAATGTACAAGTAGACCGGCAAAGCAGTGAATGATATGCAGTGAGTGATATAGATTATATCTCACTGATAAAACACAGTATTCCAAAAATTGCTTTGTCGAAAAATGAGCATAACGTGGTACAAATACAAAATAGAGTTTTATTTTATGCTAACCGATTTTGGTTTAGTTTTGTACGTAAGGTGATATCTCAGTATCTACTCATGAAAATGGATTGAAAATTCACACACATATTCACCGCGATCATCAGACTTGCAACACACAGGTTTCATAACTACGTTCTGCACTTTTACAAAGTTATGCCCCTTGTTCGACTTGACACTTTTTGATATTTCTTTTTTAGCTCCACTATTCGGAGAATGGATGGGGGTGGGGCTATTCTACTCGCCCCGGCGTCGGCGTCGGCGTGACCTTTCTTTGTTAAAGTTTTTCGGCAAGCTTTGTTTTTATGTCATACCTTTGTTACTATTGCTTATATCTTAATGTAATTTACATAAACATTGTCCATTATACAAACAAAGTATGTGTAGGGGCTGAGCCCATTATACCTAAGGTCAAGGTCACCAAGGTGTTATATTTATGGGTTTTTTTAAGGTTAAAGTTTTTCAGCAACCTTTGTTTTTCTGTCATATCTTTGTTACTATTGCTTATATCTTACTATAAGTTTACACAAACATTGTCCAGCGTACAAACAAAGCATGTGCTGGGACAGGGCCCATTTTACCCAAGGTCAAGGTCACAAAGATGTTATACTTGGAATTATTTTCATGTTAATTTTTTTCGAAAGCTTCGTTTATAGACATATAAGATAATGAATTGAAATCAAAAATGTTTCTTTATAATCATCATTTGCATGTGTGGTTACAAACCCCATAACTCTAATTGTATTTTTAGCTCGACTATTCATAGAATAGTAGAGCTATTGGACTCGCCCATGCGTCGGCGTCCGCGTCGGCGTCGGCGTCCCGATTTGGTTAAGTTTTTGTATGTAAGCTGGTATCTCAGCAACCACTTGTGTAAATGGATTGAAACTTCACACACTTATTCACTGTGATAAACTGACTTACATTGCACAGGTTCCATAACTCTGTTTTGCTTTTTTACAAAAAAATGCCCCTTTTTCGACTTAGAAATTTTTGGTTAAGGTTTTGTATGTAAGCTGGTATCTCAGTAACCATTTGTGGGAATGGATTGAAACTTCACACACTTTTTACTGTGATAACTGACTACATGCAACAGATTCCATAACTCTATTTGCTTTTTTACAAAATTATGCCCCTTTTTCGACTTAGAAATTTTTGGTTAAGTTTTGTTGTAAGCTGGTATCTCAGTACTCACTAATTGGAATGGATTGAAACTTCACACACTTGTTCACTGTCATGATCTGACATGCACAAAGCAGGTCCCATAACTTTATTGTGCTTTTTTACAAAATTATGCCCTTTTTCAACATAGAAATTTTTGGTTAAATTTTTGTATGTAAGCTGGTATCTCAGTATCCACTAATGGGAAAGGATTGAAACTTCACACACTTGTTCACTGTCATGATATGACATGCAGTGCAAAGGATCAATAACTCAACTTCGCATTTTACAAAATTATGCCCCATTTTCAACTTAGGAGTTTTGGGTTAAATTCTTATATGTAAGCTGGAATCTCAGTACCCACTAATGGGAATGGATTGAAACTTCACACACTTGTCCACTGTCATGAGCTGATAAGCACTATGCAGGTTCCATAACACTATTTTGCTTTGTAACTAAATTATGCCCCTTTTTCGACTTTCGTATTCATTCAGTCTACAAGGCTGTTGAATAGTCGAGCGTTGCTGTCCTCCGACAGCTCTTGTTGACAGAATAATGCCCCTTTTGTATTTTTTTTTTTTTTTTTGCAATCTCCGCTTTTTGGATATAACTTTAATGCAATATAAGATAAAGACTTGAAACTTAAAATATATCTTTATCATCATCATCATCATCTGCATATGTGGTAACAATCCCCATAACTCTAATTTTTGTTCTTGACAGAATTATGCCCCTTGTTGTATCTTCCTTTTAAAGTAGAGGATCTTATTGAGACATATATTCATTTTACTTTCAAATCCCCGAATAGTGGATCGCGCTGTCTTACAGATTGCTCTTGTTAATATAAGCTGGTTTCTCAGTAACCAGTTGTTGGAATGGATTGAAATTTCACATACTCGTTCATCGTGATGATATGGCATGCACTGTACATGTACCATAACTCAATTTCACAAAGTTATGCCTTTTTATCAACTCAGCAATTATGTTGTTATCTTTGATTTCATTAAGCATCATACATGGGGAAAAGTTCTACGACTAAGAAGTGTTGCCCCTTTTGTACTTGTTTAAGCCCATGTTTTCATTATTTTTATGCCCCCGGCATCTACTGATGCGGGAGGCATATAGTGATCGTTCTGTCCGTCCGTCCGTCCGTACGAGGTTAACCAAATGGGACCGTTTCGTCTAGCGTCAATACCCCTTACTAGAATGACTTGATACTAATGCAGATGTAACCTGTGAACATTCCTCATCTTCGAAATCACCTGACCTCATTTTGGACTTAGGTTGCTTTATATAGGCCATCTCTTGGTTAACCAAATGGGACCGTTTCGTCTAGCATCAATACCGCTTACAAGAATGAATTGATACTAATACAGATGTAACCTGTGACCATTCCTCATCTTCAAACATCACCTGACCTCAGTTTGACCTTGACCTCGTTTTGGACTTAGGTTGCTTTGTATCGACAAGGATGCCACCGGGGGAATCAAGCGTTTATTGAATGCAGCTCCTTGCTTCTTTTATAGAGACAAGGCATGGAAAAGTCGAGCGTTGTTGTCCTCCGACAGTTCTTGTTTTAGTGCCTTATGCTTCTTATAATATTGTATCTTATCGCCTCCAAACATAGCTTTCCTTCACCTTAACACCCATCCCTCTTAAAAGAAATAAAAAAAGAATACTTTATTTTTGTTTGTTTCTTGATATGGTATGTTCATATCCTGTCATATAACCCCAATCACATTCCACCATTACCCCCCCCCCCCTCCCCCCAACACACGCACACAAAATATGCTGGTCTCAGTGAGAACATTTGTGCATGTTCAAAACTTTTTTTCCGGACCAGCGTTCTCCGCCGATTTCCGGCGATCACCGACGTTCACTAGCGTTCACACAACGCTCTTCTGGTGCTATCCCAGCGACCATGGGCGACTACCAACGTTTCCTCAAACGTCATAGAACGCTGACCAGAACGTCATGGTGTGACGGCCCCATTATTATTGTCATTTTCTCAATTAACGCAACCAACCAACCATTCAATACCCAGAGATATCCCCTTTTCAGAATGTGCTGTTAAACTTTTCATCTGTTGCAGCCAACTTCCTTACATAATTTCTCTTTTGATTAGATACTTACGTCGCCATTTTTACCAAACATGCGATAGGAACATGCCGATTTCGACAGAATGCAAAGTGATACATACTAAAACACGGTAGAGTAAAAGTAAGCACGTTGCTGTTGAGAAAAGGTACTAGGAAAGGAAAAAAAGATTAGCACTTTTAATATTTGGACTACTTGTGACCAGCGGAGGCTTACATTCTATTTGGTAGTGATCAGCCTATAATTGCAGAACTGGATCGGTCTTCTGCACATGTCCGGAAGTGATAGTCAATCGGAATACACCAATTATTGAATGTTGTACAATATGTATTATATAGTGACTAAAGGTTAGGGTTTAAGGATTACCATGTTTACAAATATATACATTAAACATACTTTTCATTCAAATCGCTTGAATCCGGTAAACAGCGGAGTCTTTAATTTGTCACTGGTGCTCCGGGTCTTTTAAGCTCGTCTGACTTTTGAAAAAAATCTTTTCTATAACATATTGTCCAGCACTTGTAGACGAGCAACGGCACCCGTAGACGGTGCTCTTGTTTTTTAGTCACAGTCTCTAGAATCCAGTGTATCTGCTTGATTGATCTTTTAAACAAATAACATCACAATTTGATAGAAGCATGCATATAAATATGCATATTCGTTGACAGCATAAAATCTGAAAAAAGATCAGCGTTGATTTTCAGATTTGAACTCTAAAACTCTGGATAGCACGATCCTCAACATCACGACTTTCATTTCCAGGATTTTCTCAAGCTAGAATGGATCCGGTTTTGGCAGAGGAGAGGAGAATGACAGAAAAATGCAACTGGCCAAACTTCTCCGAACTGTCGAAACTTCCGGGTATCATCCTCTGAAGAATGATCCCTACGATGTGAACTGCGCTTTTTTCATGCAGTTGGTGACATAATTGGTGAGGATGACAAGCGCTTGAGGAAGAGAATCATTCAGCATATTAGAGAGGTTAGTTCTTTTGTCTATTCCATACGCAATCAATACACAATATACTGTAATCATACTCGCTATACATATATTTTCGTACAACCAATATTTGTTCTGAAGAAAAACTGCAACTATCAAAATATTCATAGCTTTAAAAAGAGTAAAGCAATTGTTATTTTAAATATGCGATACTTAACTCCTATTTTAAAAAGAAGTTGAAAAATTTATTTCATAGCTTGGTCATGACAATCAACAGTGCAGCGTGATGGCCATTGGATTGACCATGTCTTATATTGGTGTTGGTGTTAGCGTGCCGTGCCACCAACCGTTAGAGGTGGCCTTGTAGCTGGCTGTTACAATGTACTTAGTTTAGCAGGACTACGTCCACCCACCGGCCATTCAGCATCGCCAGGGATGTTGAGCTTAATACTATATACATGTAATGTCGTACATATGTTTGCTTTTTTTGTGGATCACCTTTACTACATACCTCTAACACATGGGTTCTTTGTTGCCGAACAACCATAGCCCCCTGCTATATCCCAGCTCTTCAATTGTCTGTCGGGTTAGTGCAGCATTTTCTTGGATATTTTCTAATGCATTAGCAACAAAGTGTTGCTAGCCCTTCCCTTGAAGATATCCTTTTTAGCTCGACTATTCGAAGAATAGGGGAGCTATCCTACTCGCCCCGGCGTCGGCGTGAGTGTGAGCGTGAGCGTTAGCGTCACACAAATGTTAAAGTTTGCGTACCACCCCAAATATTTTCAAAGTCCATTGAGATATTGCTTTCATATTTTGCATACTTGTTTACCATCATGACCCCAGTCTGTAAAAGGGAGGAGGCAACTCTATCAAGCATTTTGACTGAATTATGGCCCCTTTTCGACTTAGAATAAATGTTAAAGTTTGCGTACCACCCCAAATATTTTCAAAGTCCATAGAGATATTGCTTTCATATTTTGCATACTTGTTTACCATCATGACTCCAGTCAGTAAAAAGGAGGAGGCAACTCTATCAAGCATTTTGACTGAATTATGGCCCCTTTTCGACTTAGAATATGCTTATTGTAATGTTGAAGTTTTACTAATTGCTTATATTATACTATCAAGCACTGAGAATAGTCGAGCGCGCTGTCCACTTACAGCTCTTGTTATCTCATCTGATTTTTATGTCCCCGGCATCTACTGATGCGGGAGGCATATAGTGATTGTCCTGTCCGTCCGTCCGTACGTCCATCCGTCCGTCCATCCGTACGAGGTTAACCAAATGGGACCGTTTTGTCTAGCATAAATACCCTTCACTAAAATGACTTGATGCTAATGCAGATGTGACCTGTGACCATTCCTCATCTTCAGACATCACCTGACCTCAGTTTGACCTTGACCTCATTTTGGACTTAGGTTGCTTTATATGGGCCATCTCTTGGTTAACCAAATGGGACCGTTTCGTCTAGCATCAATACCCCTTACAAGAATGAATTGATACTAATACAGATGTAAACTGTGACCATTACTCATCTTCAAACATCACCTGACCTCAGTTTGACCTTGACCTCGTTTTGGACATAGGTGCAAAATCTATCGATAAGGATGCCACTATGGGCATCAAGCGTTTATTGAACGCAGCTCCTTGTTTGAAAAAAAAGAGTTATTGTCATCACTAGATCGGCGTCGGCGTTGGCGTTGCCTGGTTAAGTTTTAAGTTTAGGTCAGCTTTTCTCCTAAACTATCAAAGTTATTGCTTGTTTACCATCAATAGCTGACTCTTTACAGCAAGAGATATAACTTCATCCTGCTGTTTGCAATAATTATGGCCCCTTTTGAACTTAGAAAATACCAGAACTCTTGGTTAAGTTTTATGTTTAGGTAAATGCTATTGCATTAAAACTTGCAACACTTGTTCATCATCAGAAGCTGACTCTGTACAATAAGAAACATAACTCCAGCCTGCTTTTGGCAAGAATTATGGCTCCTTTTGGACTTAGAAAATCAGATTTCTTGGTTAAGTTTTGTGTTTAGGTAAGCTTTTCTCCTAAATGATCAAAGCTATTGCATTGAAACTTACTACACTTGTTCATCATCAGAAGTTGACTCTGTACAATAAGAAACATAACTCAAGCCTGGTTTTTGCAAGAATTATGGCCCCTTTTGGACTTGGAAAATATCAGATTTCTTGGTTAAGTTTTATGTTTAGGTCAACTTTTCTTCTTAACGATTAAAGCTATTGCTTTAAAACTTGGAGCAGTTATTCGCCATTAATAGTTGACTCTGCACAGCAAGTACTGTAATTCTACATCGCTTTTTGCAAGAATTGTGAGAAAATTTGGCCCCTTTTGGATTTAGAAAATCATTGGTAGGACAATATAAAACTTGACCTGGATGTGAGCCTCGATATTTGGCATGTGGCATCATCTAATAGTGCTATGTATAATCATGTCCCTGTGCTGAAAAGAGCCCCGCACCGGGGGTCCCAAGTTTTACATAGGAAAACACTTTAAAAATCTCCTTGCCTGAAACTGCAAGGCCTAGGCTTTTGATTTTGGTATGTTGCATTGCCTAGTGGTCATCTACCAGAAGTCTTTGAATTATGTCCTTGGGATGAAAAGAGGCCCTGCCCTGGGGGTCCCAAATTTTACATAGAATTTTATAGGGAAAAAAATCTTCTTGTCTCAAAGTTCAAGACCTAGCTATATAGGCCTTTGATATTTGGTATGTAGCATTGCCTAGTGGTTCTCTAACAAGAGTGTTCAAATTATGCCCCAGGGGTGAAAAGAGCCCCCCCCCCCCCCCGTGAGTCACTTGTATATGAGTAATCTAGGAAAAAATGCTTCAAAATTATCTGATCATATTTCCTAGATTGTTTAATTATAATTACCTAATGGCCCGAAGTAATAAGGGGTCACTTGACTGTGACCTTGACCTGCTGACCTACTTTTCCGTTTTTGAAGTTACAGTATAGAAATTTAAACCACCTGCATTTTTATACAGATTTCAATACTCATCTTGAATAGTCTTAATCGTGACCTACTGACCCACTTTTTGTTTGTGAAGATATATCATGGAAATTCTGACCATGTCTATAACTTTTGATACAGATTTGAATACCCGCTTTAATATTCTTAACCCCGACCCACTGACCTACTTTCTTGTTTTTGAAGCTAAAGCAAAGAGATTTGTACCACCTGTATAATGTTTTAACAAATTTCAGTAGTTATCATGAATAATCTTTACCATGACCTTCTCACCTAGTTTTTAGCTCGACTATTTGAAGAATAGTGAACTATCCTACTCGCCCCGGCGTCGGCGTGAGCGTGAGCGCGTCACACAAATGTTAAAGTGTGCGTACCACCCCAAATATTTTCAAAGTCCATTGAGGTATTGCTTTGATATTTTGCAAACTTGTTTACCATCATGACTTTAGTCTGTAAAAAGGAGGAGGCAATTCTCTCAAGCATTTTGACTGAATTATGGCCCCTTTTCGACTTAGAATATGCTTATTATAATGTTAAAAGTTTGCGTACCACCCCAAATATGTTTAAAGTCCATTGAGATATTGCTTTGATATTTTGCATACTTGTTAACCATCATGATCCCAGTACGTAAAAAGGAGGAGGCAACTCTATCAAGCATTTTGACTGAACTATGGCCCCTTTTCGACTTAGAATATGCTTATTGTAATGTTAAAGTTTTACTCATAGCTTATATTATACTATTAAGCACTGAGAATAGTCGAGCACGCTGTCCACTGACAGCTCTTGCTTGTTTTAGACGCTTTAGCAGAGAATATTGTGCAAGCAAGCAAGCAATTAAACTCAGGTGAGCGATATAGGGCCAACATGGTCCTCTTGTTTCTTCAATCTGTGTTTAATGTGCTAAGTTCTTTGTTAGGATGCCCGGAAAAAAGGCAGTGAACTTTTCTTTGATACTTCTTCAAAATAGATAGAAAACGAATAACCACAACAATATATCTGTTTTAAAAGTTAATAATTTACAAAGAAAATTGTTCAGCCATCTGCATGAATTTTGTATAAACTTCCGTTATCTCACGTATTTGTTCCAGAGATCTGGTAACCCTGGCAGTTTATACGACAGTGATTTCGTGTAGGTGTTGCAAAACAATTATGCCGACGTCAGGGATTCTAGGGTGTGCAAAACAACTGATGTGCTGAACATTACAACAAGTACATATCATTACGCAAGAGCCACGGTTTGCGGTAACAGAGTCCGAGTCAGTCTGTTCAGCGAATCAAGTGCAGCCGATAACAATAGGTCACATCCGGGACAGTAACTTTATTGCACTTGTAAAAAGTAAGTTGATTAGGAAATCACGTAATTCAAAATTATACACGTAAAACAATGAAAGACACCAATAGTTGGGAACTGTTATTAGCCCATTTATACTATATTACTCCTAATATGAATCGCCGGTCCATAGTTTGTCAACATTCAACCGAATAGGTAAAAAGGTGAAAATTAATTTCTGATGTCATGTAATAAAATACTTATTGAATGACTTGCCGGTCAGTAGTCAAAAATATTGGTCATTCTCATTATTTTGAACCTTCGAGCCATTCATTAAAAGTATACTATTAGAGTAACTTCGGGTATATTCGACACCTTTAGCATAAAAACGGTGAAGCAATTTCCGATTCAGAATGACCGGTGCGAACATTTCATGAAAACAAAAGTAGACCTTTTCTGCGTCTTCAGTATAAAACGCTGCCCAGTGTTTGCATCTACATCGTCAATAGGATGGATATTATTCTGATTGTTGTCGTCGTGTAAGTTCGGCATCTTTCGGGCAAATTCGGCACCCTGGTGGAGTTTTAAAAAATATACAAGTTGAACATTTATCATTTTTTGTATAGCTACATTAAAAACAGCAAATATCACAACAGACATAACACAACTGTTTTTATACTGACGAGTAGGCCCTAATTTTTCAGATTTCATAACTCAAGCTAAAAAAAGTAAAACAAAAAAGCAATCTTTATTGTTCCGGGTCCAATCACTACTAATAAAATCATCAGAACCGCTGCTAGAATTAATTGAACAATCGGTTTAAAGCAAAAGAAAAAAGTGCAGTCACATACTTCTGTTTTTCTGCAATTTTCCAGGAACATCTGCAAAGCGAAGTTTTCCATCATCAGTGAAAACATACTGCACGAACGAACAAAAAATAACTAAACAAAATAAAACTCAGCAGAACATTTGTGATTTTTTGCTGTGTGTAGAATGAACCAAGTGTACGCCTTCAGTACCTGACACAAACGGAACCACGAGGAGTTGCTGGCGCCGGCTGACGAATCATCTGCTCAAACCTAACGGTTACAACAGCAACTTACAGCTACAAGAAAAGGCAACCGATGTGTATGACGTTTTTAAAAAAGGTATATCATGATTATTATTTCTATATTTGAGCCGGGCCATGAGAATTCCAACATAATGGTTTTGCGACCAGCATGGTTTCTAGTTAAAAATGCATCTTCGTACGTATGAAGTAATACGTGCGCACGTAAAAGGTTTTACATGCGCACGTATTAGTTTATACGTGCATAGGTGTTTTTAACTAGTACGTGCGCACGTACTAGTATGTGCGATGATGTTTTTTGTACATGTACGTGCGGACGTATTAGTTATTACGTGCGCACGTATCAATATAAAAAAAAAACCCCATCTATGTCACCTCCGTGCCATCGTAATTATCTAGTGATTAAATGTTCATTTTATAAAAAAACTTGAGCGTTTCTACTTAAGACTGATACATTTTATGCTTGTCAGAGCATATACACAGAATCTGGTTATTAAAGGTAATGCTCTTTTCTTCCTCACAGTGACCTTGTTGAATTAACGATTAGCTTTAGAACCACTATGATTGCTTTGTGGTCTGTCACACACTACTTGGAGGACATTTTTTAAAGAGAAAAAATCTGAGGTGTATTTGTTATAAGACTTTTTTATTAGCTCGACTATTCTACACACCCTGGCGACGACGTCAGTGTCGGCGTCTGCGTCACACCTCTGTTCTGCATGCAAGTACATGTACAAATGGCTATCATTTAAAGGTATATATCTTTGAAACTTATTCGTTCTTTTTCTAGGTCAATTACCAATCTCACTGGGTCAAGTCCCATAACTCTGACATTATTTTTACCAATTTATGCACCTTTTCGAGTTAGAAAATTCTGGTTTAAGTTTTGCATGCTTGTTTCTATCTCCATATCTAATGCAGATATTGAATTGAAACTTCGCATGTGTCTTCGGGGTTATAACTAGGTAATAGCATCAAATCTAATAACTCTGACATATATTTTGGCTAAATTATTCCCCCTTTTGGACTTAGAAAATCCTGGACAAAGTTTTGTGTGCAAGTATAAATGGCTATCATTTAAAGGCATATAGCTTTGAAACTTTTTTTTTCTTTTTCAAGGTCAATTACCAAACTCACTAGGTCAAATCCCATAACTCTAACATGTATTTTGGCCAAATAATGCCCCCGTATTGACTTATAAAATTCTGGTTAAAGTTTTACATGCAAGTTACAATCTCCAAAACTAATGCAGATATTGAATTGAAACTTCACCTGTGTCTACGCGGTTATGAAACTAGGTGATAGCATCAAGTCCCATAACTATGACATTTATTTTGGCCAAATTATGTCGCATTTTGGTTCATAAAATCCTGGTAATAAAGTTTTGCATGCAAGTGCATATGGATATCATTTAAAGGCATATAGCTTTGAAACCTATTTTTAGCTCGACTTTTTAAACAATAGTAGAGCTATTGGACTCACCCGTGCGTCGGCGTCGGCGTCGGCGTTTGCGTCTGAATCGGCGTCCGCGTCCCGATTTGGTTAAGTTTTTGTAGGAAAGCTGGTGTCTCAGTAACCACTTGTGGGAATGGATTGAAACTTCACACACTTATTCACTGTGATAAACTTACTTACATAGCACAGGTTCTATAACTCTGTTTTGTTTTTTTTTTACAAAATTATGCCCCTTTTTCGAAAGTTTTGGTTAAGGTTTTGTATGTAAGCTGGTATGTCAGTACCCACTAATAGGAATGGATTGAAACTTCACACACTTGTTCACCATCATCATCTGACATGCACTAAGCAGGTCCTATAACTCTAGTTTTTTCAAAAGTATGCCCCTTTTTTGACTTAGCAGTTTTTGGTTAATTTTGTGTATACAAGCTGGTATCCTACTATCCACTTATGAGAATGAATCGAAACTTCAAACACTTGTTTGCTGTCATGATCTGACATGAACTGTGCAGGTCCCATAATTCTACTTTGCATTTTTAGCTCATCTGATTTTTTGAAAAAAAAAATGATGAGTTATTGTCATCACTTGAGCGGTTGTCGGCGTCGGCGTCGGCGTTGCCTGGTTAAGTTTTATGTTTAGGTCAGCTTTTCTCCTAAGCTATCAAAGCTATTGCTTTGAAACTTGGAATACTTGTTCACCATCATAAGCTGACCCTGTATAGCAAGAAACATAACTCCATCTTGCTTTTTGCAAGATTTATGGCCCCTTTTGTACTTAGAAAATATCAGATTTCTTGGTTAAGTTTTATGTTTAGGTCAACTTTTCTCCTAAACTATCAAAGCTATTGCTTTGAAACTTGGAATACTTGTTCACCATCATAAGCAGACCCTGTACATCAAGAAACATAACTCCATCTTGCTTTTTGCAAGATTTATTGCCCCTTTTAGACTTAGAAAATCAGTTTTCTTGGTTAAGTTTTATGTTTAAGTCAGCTTTTATCCTAAACTATCAAAGCTATTGCTTTAAAACTTGCAACACTTGTTCACCATCATAAGTTGACCCTGTATAGCAAGAAACATAACTCCGTCCTGCTTTTTGCAAGATTTATGGCCCCTTTTGGACTTAGAAAATATCAGATTTCTTGGTTAAGTTTTATGTTTAGGTCAACTTTTTCTCTTAAACTATCAAAGCTATTGCTTTGAAACTTGCAACACTTGTTCACCATCATAAGCTGACCCTGTACAGCAAGCAACATAACTCCATCCTGCTTTTTGCAATAATTATTGCCCCTTTTGGACTTAGAAATTCATTTTCTTGGTTGAGTATTATGTTTAAGTCAACTTTTCTCATAAACTATCAAAGCTATTGCTTTAAAACTTGCAACACTTTTTCACCATCATAAGTGGACACTGTACATCAAGAAACATAACTCTATCCTGCTTTTTGCAAGAATGATGGCCCTTTTTAGACTTAGAAAATCATGGGTAGGACAATATCTCTATTACACAAAAAAAATCAGATGAGCGTCAGCACCCGCAAGGCGGTGCTCTTGTTTCAAAATTATGTCCCTTTTTAGCTCGACTATTCACAGAATAGTAGAGCTATTGGACTCACCCGTGCGTCGGCGTCGGCGTTCTACTTGGGTTAAGTTTTTGCATGTAAGCTGGTATCTCAGTTACCGCTTGTGGGAATGGATTGAAACTTCACACACTTATTCACTCTGATAAAATGATTTGCATTGCACAGGTTCCATAACTCTGTTTTACTTTTATTACAAAATTATGCCCCTTTTTCGACTTAGAAATTTTTGATTTAGGTTTTGTATGTAAGCTGGTATCTCAGTATCCAGTAATAGGAATGGATTGAAACTTCACACACTTGTTCACTGTCATGATCTAACATGCACTGTGCAGGTCCCATAACTCTGGTTTGCATTTTTTAAAAATTATGCCCCTTTTTCGACAAAAGTTTTTGGTTAAACTTTTGTATATAAGCTGGTTTCTCAGTATCCACTTATGGGAATGAATTGAAACTTCACACACTTGTCCACTGTCATGATATGACATGCAGTGCAGAGGTTCAATAACTGTGCTTTGCATTTTTACAAAATTATGCCATTTTTTCAAGTTAGCAGTTTTTGGTTAAATTCTTATATGTAAACTGGTATATATAAATTGTGCCTCCTTTTGGACTTTCTGGTAAAAGTTTTGCATGTAAGTTACTATCTCCAAAATTAATGCAGATATTGAAATGAAACTTCACATGTGTCTTTGGGGTTATAAAACTAGTTAATAGCATCAAGTCCAATAACTCTGACCTGAATTTCGGCCAAATTATGCCCCCTTTTGGACTCAGAAAATCATGGTTAAAGCTTTACTTTAAAGTGCGTACAGCGATTACTTAAAGGCATATAGATTTGAAACTTATTTTTCTTATTTTTTTCTTGGTAAGACAATATTTTTATTATATAGAGACAAAAAAAATCAGATGATTGTCTGCATCCGCAAGGCGTAGCTCTGGTTTCAACAAACCACACTAACCTCTCCGCCAGCCATGTTAAGGAGGTAGGTTACCTTGTTACAAGGGTAAATTCAAATTAGTTGAACCGCAGCATTTTTTTGAATTTCATCTAATATGAAGTTTTAACTGCTACAATCTCAATTTCGTTTGTCTCTGTCCCTTCTAGTTCAGTTTTTATCAAGGTTTGAAGAACAATTATTTACTAAAGAAATGTTTGCAAACCGTTAAACTTTGATAATTTCAATCCAGCTTTAATAACTAGTGTATGTCGCGGGGCTCGTGTTTCCATGGTAACGCATTTTCTCTCATTTTTAAACAACTATGAATAAAAATACGGGTTTTCGACGGCTTCAGTGCCATTCTGTTAATGACCGGCATGGAATATTTGGGTAATATTATTAGCAAAATACCAAGCACTTTACATAGAACCCTATTTTTCGTAAAGTTTAAAGTAACCATGGTAACAGAGACGTTTAAAATAGCCTATATCTTGCTTTTTGTCGTAATTTCTTATAAAAAGATATTGAATAAGATTATCTTTCTAGTTAATGTATCTTTAAAACATATTATTTCTAACATAAGTTATATTTTCGTGTTATTTGCATTTATTCAAACAAATTTCACAGCTTAGAATACTTACAGCAGTACCCCTCGTCTGGCATTTTTTATGGAAAAATCGTTCAGCATGCTGCTATTATTCTCATGGATATTGTTGAAATGAAAATTAAAAGCCGAAGCTGTGTTTCTTAAATAGACCAGTGTCAACGCTTTTGAATTTTACATTTAGATACATAGGTCACGGGCTTCGTTTCCATGGTAACATCAATTTAATTCAAGAAACCACAATTTTCTATTGAAATTTGAACAATTTTAGATCTAAATTCTAGTATATAAGTAACAAATTATCAACGGAACCTGAAAAACAGGTATTACAAATCAAACTGCTAGATTTTTTATTTGAAAATGGCCGTAATAAGTAACCTTTCACCCAACTATATTCCAAATAACATTGGCTATCTTCGTCCATTTTCTTACATTCCGCATAACATTTCAATATAACTACATAAAAGAAGCAAAATATTGATTATTATTCAGAGCAATAGACTCATAAGAAATATTTAAGCAAATAATGGTTATTTGAAAATAGTTAAAATAAAGAAAATGCACAGAATTACGTAATTTCAAGATAAAAGCTGTTAATTTTGCGCGGTAACTGACACGTAACGTCATGACGTCAATGACGTCATTTTAAGACAGCATTGTTTTGAAGCGTTTCTGCGGCAATTTATTCATTATTTCTGCATTATTAAGCCATAAAGCAACAGATCGAAGACAGGTTCATGATTTGTTTTCAGAAGAATGATATATTTTATAAAATTAGTTCTTCCGTAATATGTACATAATGTAGTTTTCTTCTCTCAATGGGACTAACTCGCTTAAGATTTTACCTGTACGGTCCTTGATTCAAAACATTTAGCCTACGGTGTCAAACATGGTGCCAAAACTAAAATGAATGATGTCAGTTATGTTGACATCAGTTTTAATCTCGCCAATCTAAAAGCTGCTGATAGTCATATTATTATAATTGCTCTTAGTGGATTTATGTACTAATTTATGGCTAGCACGTTAAAACATTCTTTTCTGAATTGATTGACGAGATAATTGTTCTAGATATCCTACTTGTCAGTAATATTGCCATTCCCCTAAAAGCCGTTCGCGATACAAGTCATCGAACGATGTTTTTACTCTATACTACACGGAAAATTATGAAAATTACTTATGATGGTTTTGAACAATGCTGACACAATAGTAGCTGGATGAGCGTTTGTGAATGCTTCCAAAACAGACGCAAGGGAATGGTAAAGAGCCTAGAAGTAAAGTACAATTTTTGTACTATCGCAAGACGTAAAATGGAGATTAATCTTCCGTACAGGGTGGGTTTCTCCACATCGGTGAAAATCGTTTTTATTGAAATGTTTTTAATTTTCTTAGTTTAAAATTGATTCAAAATTGAGAATACTTAAATGAAACCATCTCATAAGGATAACTCTGCAGCCAAATATTGCATGAAAAATCCCCCTTTGACACTTGTTTTCAGAGTAAAGTTTTGATGCATTTTCTCTCTTGTTAACTGAAGATGATCAAACTAAAAATTGTTAACATCATCCAACTTTAGACACAAGTCGATAACTGTTGGGCAATTGCATGGGATAGTTCTTTTACAACAAAAGGGGCAGTTCTTTACCTAGCAACAAGATTGTTCAAAAAGAGTTTTCGATCACAACCAGTATGCCAAAATATGGCAAATTTCATGAAATCTTTTACTAATTCAGTAAGTTTGGGCACTTTAATTTTGTTATATGAAAGATGAATTCAAGCTTAAACAATGTCAAGACATTTACTTGCTTTTGACCAAGGTTGATCATGTGGTGGAGCGATTTTTCATATTATTCCGCATTTACATAAAGAAATTTTGTTTTAAGTTTGATGCGATCATTTCACCTGCCTGTTAACTAATGGATTGATTAAACTTAGTAGGTACATAACCCACTCAATCAAGGTGAAAACATACAACATAAAATCTTTTTATGAATTTTGCTTAAAGACATATCTAGGTGAACTAATGATTTATTCAAACGTTAAAAGTTTCAATCACAATATGACACTAGTGCTAAGGCACCATTCTAACAGTTACATAATTCTTTTGATTAATTAAAATGGTGATACTAGTTTCTATTTAGAATCGATACTGATGTGATACATAATCCAATCTGATTTCACTCAGTAAAACTATTTTGCATAGAGTTTCAAAACAAAGCCGTCTAAAACCTGCAGGTAAGAAAACTAATTGAAATATGTGAAAATACAAATTGACGTGTGTTGATTTAAACCGGGATAACTGTTTGGCGTTGTATCACATTCATAAACATGGAAGAAATAACGAAGATTCTTGGTTCGTCTGTAATAGAACCGTTTACAAACTGGAATTCGAACAAATTCCCCTTTTCTAGGTGTCAAACAGACCGTACAAATACAAAAAAATATGGTCATTTGGAAAAAGAGGTAAATTCACTTTTAGAAAAAAATGCTATAGAAATAGTACCGAAACAGGACTGGAACAAAGGTTTCTACAGTACGCTATTTTTAGTAACAAAAAAGACAGGGGATTTACGTCCTGTCATAAATCTGAAACCCTTGAACAGGTATCTCCGGAAGAGGCATTTCAAGATGGATACACTAGCAAACGTACTGAGTATTGTAAAAAAAGGGGATTGGGCGTTCTCTATAGACCTAAAGGATGCATATTTCCATATTCCAATTCACAAAAAACATCGCAAATTCCTTCGTTTTGCTCTAAACAACAAAGTTTACCAATTTCGAGCACTGTGTTTCGGCCCTACAGTCTCACCAAGGGTTTTTACAAAAATAGTGTCTGTTGTGGCAGCATATCTGAGATCAAAAGCAATTCGTCTTTCGTCTTGCAGTTTACCTAGACGACTGGTTACAACTGAACCAGAGTATTTTACAAATTCTGAAAGACAAGGAATTTACACTCGATCTCCTGTTAGAACTAGGCTTTATGATCAATACTCAGAAATCACAGTTAGTGCCTGTACAGAAAATAACCTACATAGGGGCCCTTTTCAATCTTGTACAAGGATTAGTATTTCCAACTCCAGAAAGGTTTCAGAAACTAAAGAGGGAAATTCTAGAACTGTGTCAGGGAAAATTATCAGCAAGACAATTTCTGATAGTTCTGGGGATCATAGCTTCAGTCATCGAGCTAGTACCAAATGCACGTCTCTTTCTAAGACCGATACAGTTACACTTGCTCAATCACTGGAGACCAGTTTCTATGAATTTAGAGGTCCAAATTCCTTGTACTCCACAGCTAAAATATCATCTGAAATGGTGGTTACAACAGAAAAATTTCCTCAAAGGCAGGCCCTTAGACAATTTTCAGATGGACGTGGAACTGGTGACGGAATCGTCCAAAACTGGTTGGGGGGCTCATATGAAGAATCAGTTTGTACAGGGGACTTGGAATCAGAGTTATGCTTTACTGCATATAAACTTCCTGGAGTTGGAATCAGTTTATCGGGCTATGAAACATTTTCTCCCAGCATTGAAGGGCAAACAAGTTTTGATTCGCTCGGACAACATGACAGTTGTTCACTACCTGAACAAGCAGGGAGGTACTCGTTCAGTGAGCCTGTGCAATCGCACAAGGGATATTTGGTTACTAGCTATTCAGAATCAAATAATCCTGAAAGCTGCACATCTGCAGGGAAAATTGAATATAATAGCAGATTCCCTGAGCAGAAAAACATTGCACTCAACAGAATGGTCACTGAATCCAGTGATATGTCAAAGACTTTTTCAGGTTTGGGGTCAGCCAGTAATAGACTTGTTTGCAACAGCAGAGAACCGTCAATGTCTAGTGTTCTGTGCTTGGCAACCTCATCCAAAAGCATTTGCACAAGATGCCCTATCAATTCACTGGGAGAGAATGTTTGCTTATACCTATCCACCATTTTGCATGATTCCAAGAGTTCTGAATCACATGAGCAGTTTTCAGTGCGAACTGATCTTAATTGCACCAATGTGGCCAAGACAACATTGGTACCCTTTACTTCTGCAAATGTTGATAGATTACCCGATATATCTGTCGGATCAATCAAACCTCCTATGTCAGAACGGAGTAATTCACCAGAACCCCCAGTTTCTAAAACTGGCTGCTTGGAGGTTATCAACCAACAGTACAAAGCAAAGGGTTTTTCAAAACTCACTAGAAAATTGCTCACGGCTTCTTGGAGAGCAGGCACACAAAAAGACTATTCTTCCAAGTTCAGAAAATTCAGTAGCTGGTGTAATTCACAAGAAATTGATCCTTTTCAGGCATCTTTAACAGATTGTGCAAATTTCTTAGCCATTTTGTATGATCAAGGACTTAAATACAGAACAATAGCTGGAGACAGGTCTATGCTTTCGGCTGTTTTACCACCAGTCGAAAAATTCCCGGTAGGACAACATCCTAGTATTATTAGGTTGTTAAAAGGGGTTTTTAACTCAAGACCACCACTACATAAGTTGATACCTGAATGGGATTTGCCTCTAGTTTTAAAAATGTTACAACAGCCTCCTTTTGAGCCCATTGATAAAGCTAGTCTCAAATATCTTACTTGGAAGACTGTTTTTCTGATTGCCATTACAACTTTCAGGAGATGCAGTGATTTGCAAGCTTTGCGTATTGGTAACAGTTCTGTGAACATTCAAAAGAAAGGTATTACCTTTCTCAGACATGGTTTAGCTAAGCAACATAGACAAAACCATCAGAGTAAAACTGTTTTTGTTCCTTTTTTCAGAGAAAACAAGCTTCTAGATCCAAAAAGGGCACTGACTTGGTATCTGAAAAGAACTGAAGAATTCAGGACAGAATCTGAAGAAT
This sequence comes from Mercenaria mercenaria, assembly GCF_021730395.1. NCBI lineage: Eukaryota > Metazoa > Mollusca > Bivalvia > Venerida > Veneridae > Mercenaria > Mercenaria mercenaria. The sequence goes on from NC_069371.1 coordinate 54,126,295, forward strand.
TGAAACTTTTTCTCACAACTATCAAACCACATCGTCCTGCTTCAGCACAGACAATTTCAACATGGATCGTAAAAGCAATCAAAAGAGCTTACAGAGTAAATCAATTAATGGACCCAAAAGTTAAAGGGCATTCTACTAGGTCAATTGCTCCATCTTGGGCTCTGTTTAAAGGAGCTTCTATGAATGATGTACTCAACAGTGCGGATTGGAGTCGCTCAACAACTTTCACTAAATTTTACCTAAGAGATGTCAGTGTTGATGTTTTGAAATTCTTAGGTCATAAGTGATCTAAGTAATCTATAATAAATTGGTCAGTATGAGTTTTCACTTCCCGGCGAGTTTCAGTGAAGACAGTGTCCATTTTCTTGGTATCAGAAGCTACTGTAAATAGTGTACACAGTAATATGTTGGGGTTAGGTTACTGTCCGATTATATGTGTTCAAGATGGATCATCTATTTGTACTGTATATTAACTGTAAATAGTTTTGATTCAAGAAGATAGACGTAGTTCCTGGGAGGAGTTATGTGTATATACATGTATAAATTTCTGATTGTGTGGAAGACCCACCACCTGTAAAGATATTGCTATGGGAATCAGGAATAATCCATATGTACATATGTCAGGTAAGTGACTAATTTATAAAATAAAATTTGATAATTTGTATTCAAATTGTAATTTTATGAATAAATTATACTTACCTGACATATGTAACAACCCTCCCTCCTCCCCACTTTAAAAATTAGGTCGCCTTGTATGGCACCTCTGAAAACTGAATGTCAAACATCACTGCTTTCACTTTTATTTTGCACATGTTTGACTACTTCCGGTAGGCTAAAATCCGTTTAAAACGGACCGTACCGGAATTACTATTAGAGCGAGTTACGTCCCTTGAGAGAAGAAAAATCCATATGTACATATGTCAGGTAAGTATAATTTATTCATAAAATTACAATTTGAATACAAATTATCAAAATATACAAACACATTTAGTTTGTCGTAAAAGTCGTCGTAAATCGTCACGTTAGCTTCCGGTTGGACATGCGCACATACAAATATGAAGGTAACCTACCTCCTTAAGATTTCTTACTTAACTGTGCTCTCTTAAGGACGTTCAAATGTACATGTTAAACTGCGGCACTTGGTGCCAAACTAGGTGCCAAACTACTAGAATAGAATGTATTTCGTTCTAGTTACTCTTAAAGCTCACATTTGAAATAACTCCATTTAATTCTAAAAGCTAAGCTTATTACAGTAAACATATTCCATTCAAAATAATTTCTTTAGTCAGGATCAACGTAACATACATTTATTACGTACACTTAAAACATTCGTTTTCTGTTAAATTGATTTTGACTAATGAAATTAATTGCTTCTTAGTAACATCCTTAACTTTTTGTCAGATATAATATTTTGCCATTCCTCACCACAAACCCTTTCGGCGGGGGATACCAATTCATCAAATTCGCTTGTTTTTCTCTTTACTTACCTGGAAAGAATTTGAAAATTACCTTTGTATTGGTTTCTGAATTCCATGCCTTGCATCATAGTGTACGGAGTGAGCGACTTTCGTGGATGCTTCACTGCAAAACTAGTAATGCTTTAAATGGATATTGCAACCATTGTTGAGCAATAGGTCAAGTTAAATGATTTTTAGCTCGACTATACGAAATATAAGGAGAGCTATCCTAATCTAATCCGTCGGCGGCGGCGTCTTTCCGCGTCCCCACCTTGGTGAAAGTCTTTTTACACTTTCTCTTTTTTCAACTTATCTCTGTAATTACTTGATGAATTTGATTCAAACTTGAAATACTTATTCCTCATCATCATCCACATCATCTGACATAAGGGCCATAACTCTGGCACCAATATTTCATGAATTATCCCCCTTTTCACTTAGATTTTCAGGTTAAAGTTTTGATGCACTTTCACTCTATCTCTGTTATTACTGAATGGATTTGATTCAAACTTAAAATAATTGTTCAACATCATCACCCACATCATATGACACAAGGTGCATAACTGTGGCGCCAAATTTTCATGAATTATTTCCCCTTTTTACTTAGAATTTTAGGTTAAAGTTTTGGTGCACTTTCGCTCTACCTCTGTTATTACTTAATGGATTTGATTCAAACTTAAGATAGTTGTTCAGCATCATCACCCACATCATATGACACAAGATGCATAACTCTGGCACAAGTTTTCATGAATTATTCCCCTTTTACTTAGAATTTCAGGTTAAAGTTGTATGCACTTTCACTCTATCTCTGTTATTACTGAATGGATCTGATTCAAACTTAAACAATTGTTCAACATCATTACCCTTATCATATGACACAAGGTGCATAACTCTGGGACCGATTTTTCATGAATTATTTCCCCTTTTTACTTAGAATTTTAGGTTAAAGTTTTGATGCACTTTCACTCTGTCTCTGTTATTACTGAATGGATTTGATTAAAACTTAAAATAGTTGTTCAACATCATCACCCACACCATATTACGCAAGGTGCATAACTCTGGCACCAATTTTTCATTAATTATTCCCCCTTTTTACTTAGAATTTTAGTTTAAAGTTTTGATGCACTTTCACTCTGTGTCTGTTATTACTGAATGGATTTGATTCAAACTTAAAATAGTTGTTCAACATCATCACCCACACCATATGACACAAGGTGCATAACTCTGGCACCAATTTTTTTAACTATGTTAGATAACTTTTTGTTGAATTTTATACAAATTGTGACTTGTTTTCTATTTAGAATTTCGATTTACGTTGTGTGTAATTAACTACCAACCTGTTACCTCAGTAACAACTACTTTTATGCATTAGAGTTTCAAACAATGTTTCACCGTCATAAAACTACTGAAAAAAAAAACTAAATTGATAATTATTGGTTGAATTTAATACAAAATTTGACCGTTTTTATTTAAAACACTGGGTTAAAGTTTGCAGTTGTATCTCAGTAACATCTGTATGTAATGGACTGAAACTTCATAGAATGGTTCTCAGTCATAAATCTATTGCAGTAACCTAGTTAGATTACTCTTGCTTGATTTTAGTTCAAATTATCACCCTTTTTGACTTGGAAAATTCGATGAAGTTTTGCATGCAACTATCACTATTTCGGTAACAAATACAGGTTCAGATCATGCTTCCCAGTCCTCAAACCTACTGGAATTGCCAAGTTAGATAACTCTTTGTTGAACTGTGTTTAAATTATGGCCCATTTTTCGACATAGAAAATTTCGCGTATTAAGTATCTCAGTAACGATTGAAACTGCACAAAAGGCATTTTCATAAAAAAATACAGCTTGGGTGAAATTAATTCAAATTATGTCCTCTATTTATCTTAGAAATTTTGCTTGAAGTTTTGCATGCTAGTAGTTGTCATAATAAAACTTCAATTTGTAATATATCATAATAAAATGACTCAGTTATGTACGTCTTGCCAAATTATTGCCCTTGTTTTGTCTTTAGTTGCCGAATAGTCAAGTACGCTGTCTTATGGACAGCTCTTATGTACACTCATTTTGAAGCTTGGCTGAAATATCGTTCACTGATTTTCAGTCATTTGTCTCATGCAAGGGATGTTTCAATGAAAACATGTTTTGCAAAACAGTTTTTTTTTTTTTTGGCCAAGTGAGACATTTACGTTTAATATGGTCATGTGAACCGCGCCATGAGAAAATCAACATAGTGGCTTTGCGACCAGCACGGATCCAGACCAGCCTGCGCATTCGCTTTGAAAGTGAACAGCATGGATCCTGACCAGACTGCGCGAATGCGCAGGTTGGATTGGAACCATGCTGGTCGCAAACGCACTATGTTGGTTATCTTATGGCGCGGCTCAAATATTATTATTGTTTTCTTTCTTCATGCATTTTAGGTTGTGCTTTAGTGTTCAACGGCAAAGACCAAGACAATACATCATGGACGATGGCGGACGAAGGTATTTACAGATCTGGACCATAAATGGTGTGTATGTTTTCAAATTTTCTATGTCTGGAATTTCTACAGGTCCCAATAGAAAAATATTGTTACAGTTCTTGCCATCCTGCGTCTTAAACACTCAATAGGATGTCTATTGAAACATACAACAACATCTAGGCAATAAATAAATGAATGACCGACGGTTATACAGCAGATTTTAAGAGTATAAAGTTTGTATGTTTACTTTTTCTTTTGATATGTTTTTTAGCTCACCTGTCACGTAGTGACAAGGTGAGCTTTTGTGATCACCCTTCGTCCGTCGTCCGTCCGTCGTCCGTTCACAATTTCTTGTGAACACGATAGAGACCACAGTTTGCAATCAATTTTAATCAAACTTGCACACAACTTGTATTGGCATAATATCTCGGTTCCTTTCGAAACTGGCCAGATCCCATCATGGGTTCCAGAGTTATGGGTCCTTAAAGGGCCAGAATTTACTGTGTTTTGCTTGTGAACACGATAGAGACCACGTTTTGCAATCAACCTTAATAAAACTTGCACACAAGTTGTATTGGCATAATATATCGGTTCCTTTCGAAAACTGGCCAGATCCCGTCATGGGTTCCAAAGTTATGGCCCCTTAAAGGGCCAAAATTTGCCATTTTTGGCTTGTGAACACAATAGAGATCACATTTTGCAATCAACTTTAATAAAAAATTGCACACAACTTGTATTGGCATAATATCTCGGTTTCGTTCCGAAAACTGGCCAGATTCCATCATTGGTTCAAGAGCTTTGGCCAAAATTTGCTATTTTGTGCTTGTGAACACGATAGATACAGCATTTTACAACCAACTTTAATCAATCTTGCACACAATTTGTATTGGCTTAATATCTAGGTTCCTTTCGAAAACTGGTCAGATCCCATCATGGGCTTTTAGAGTTATAATTTGCTATTTTCTGGTTGTGAACATGATAGAGACAACGTTTTGCTATCAACTTTAATCAAACTTGCACACAACTTGTATTTGCATAATATCTCGGTTCCTTTCGAAAACTGGCCAGATCCCATTATGGGTTCTAGAGTTACGGCCCTTTAAAGGTCCAACATTTGGTATTTTGGCTTTTGCAGCCATATAGAGACTTCATTTATGGTTTGATTTGATACAAACTTGCAAAATATCTTCAACAACAATGAATCTTGGATTCCATGATGAACTGTCAGATTCAGTCAAACGTTCTGGAGTTATTTTATATCTGATTAACTCCCCTGATTTTAATCAAAATGGATTTATATCAATTAGTACTTATAGGACTCATTTGAAATTTCATTATTGTCATTAGTTGGACTGAGACAATCAGGGTAGATAACTATGGACTGATTTTATGTTAAATTACCTCCCTTTATTTCAAATTAAAATGGGTATATATTCGTAACTAATGAAGATATTGATCTGAAATTTCATTTATGCCATCATATGGACATGGACAATCATTGAAGATATATATTGACTGAATTTATGACAAATTACCTCCCTTTATTTTTTATGTAAATCAATATACCTAGCAGCTTCTAATGAGATTGGTTTGAAAGTTATTTATGTCTTCCATGGTAAGAAATTTCTACTTTTACTTACTTTTCTAATATATTGTTGTAAAGGTTTGTACTCTGTATCTTCTACATGCATATACCAATGCATGATTACCTCCCCTGATTTTAATAAAAGTGGATTTTTCTCAGTAAGTATTTATAGGACTCATTTGAAATTTCACTATTGTCATTAGTTGGATGGAGACAATCAGGGTAGATAACAATGGACTGATTTTATGTCAAATTACCTCCCTTTGTTTCAACTTTAAATGCTTGTATCTCAGTAACCAATGAAGATACTGATCTGAAATTGCATTTCTGCCATCACATGGACTTGTACAATCAGGGTAGATAACTTTTGACTGAATTTATGACAAATTACCTCCCTTTATTTTTTATGTAAATGAATATACGTTAGCAGTATCTAATGAGATTTGTGTCAAATGTTATTTAAGTCTTCCAGGGTAAGGAATAGTCATGCTGTACAAAAATGCAGCATTTGAGCCTAGGATCCATCAACTTGGTATGGAGATTGGCCCTGACAAGTATGTGACCCATAGGTCAAAAGGGACTGTTATAAGAAAATATTTATCCTGATGATATTTAATGTGTATGCCTATGTGGTCTTTGTCAAATCTCGATCTTATCATTAAGAGCAATGGTACACAGGTGAGCGATATAGGGCCATCATTGCCCTCTTGTTTTCCGTTTGTACACATACCTTTCTGAATCTTTACACACAACAGGGTTACCGTGGAAACATACATCTACATCTAGGCAATGGTATAATGGTTGACCAATCTATACACACAACAGGTTGCTATGGAAACGTACCCTCTACATCCACCAATGGTATAATGGATGGCCGACGTTCAGATGTACAAAGTTATACAGCAAAATTTGAGCCTATAGAGTTTGTATGTTTCCTTTTCCTTTCTTTTGGCAACACTTTGAAATATTTGTTTATAATTTAACACGTGCCTTTCTGTATCTGTATACACAACAGGGTTACCATGGAAACGTACCTTTTCATCTAGCTAATGATATAAATGGATGACCGACGTCCAAGTTTACAACAGCAGTGAGAGAAATCCTGCAACCGATCACGTGATAAACGCTCAGCTTTGAATAGCATTAGCCTTGCTAAGACCTCTAAATTAATTCAGGCAAAACTTTAAACAAGAGCTGGAAAACTAAGTGCACTTATGCAGAGCCAAATCTACTTTGTATGTTTTTGATTCGTAATAATGTGTGTTCGGTGTTTGCTATTTTATCAGGGATTCGTTTACAGTGGCTACTTGACTGTGTTTGTGGCGGTATTTTATTTAAAGTGTTTGTGGCGGTATTTTAGTGTTTGTGGTGGTGTTTGAGTGTTTTTTGTTGTGTTTCTGGCGGTATTTAGTCTTTGTGGTGGTGTTCGTGGTGTTCTCGGTTGGGTTGTAAGTGATATGGTTTGTGTTATTCTGCCAAAAATGGTTTTTATGGTGCGAATTTTCGTTTGTTTGTCGAATTGGGTTCTTTGTCTTTCGTTCTGTTACAATCTATTTTCTTTTTGCCATTAGCAGGATATTAGTTCTAGATTTATTCCTGTACACAATTATAAGCATATCAAATTAAATATTGCAGTTTGTCCCATCAATTTTAGGTAGTTGCGCATGCAGATACGTACCATGAAATCTGCAGACGACAGATATAATGTACAGACGACATCTGGGTATGCGGGCGCATCTGTTCTGTTTTGTCCGCTTTTATATTTTTGTTTGTTTTATATTGCTATTTTTTCCACAAGGATGTTAGGGTACTTGGAGATCAAAGCCGAGGCCGGATATGGAGATGCAGATAAAAAAAAACTGTACGTTTGTCGTTGTCATGAACAGGTATGTATATTGTTACATATGCTGTCCTATTTTGCATTTATTTCTCTGCAGATTTTTCTTAAATGGTGCCTGATGTTGAATCAAGCCGTATATGTATCTATACATTCAACCTCAAAAGGGTAACCATGGAAACGTCTCTACATATTGGCAATGGTATAATGGATGACCGACGTTTAGATGTGTATAGGGTGTGTATGTTTACTTTTTCATTCTTTGTGACAAAACTTTGATATGTTTGTTTCTCTTTTTATGTCCCGAAAGGGAGGCATATTAGTTTTCAACTGTCCGTCCGTTAATTCGTTAGTTCGTTCGTCACAACGTTAACCTTTTGCATGAAGGCACTTTACTCGCGAACCACTGCACCCAGGACCTTTAAACCACATGCTGATAGTACTTATTGAGTACACGAACCCTATTTGACTTTAGGGTCACCAGGTCAAAGGTCAAGGTCACCAGGTCAAAGGTCAAGGCGCTGCGGGGCATTTGTCACCATTAGTGACAGCTCTTGGTACACATGCATTTTTAGCTCGACTATACGAAGTATGAGAGCTATCCTACTCGACCCGGCGTCGGCGTCGGCATCTTTCCGCGTCCCCACCTTGGTTAAAGTTTTTTTACACTTTCTCTTTTTTCAACTTATCTCTGTAATTACTTGATGGATTTGATTCAAACTTAAAATACTTCTTCCTCATCATCATCCACATCATCTGACATAAGGGCCATAACTCTGGCACCAATATTTCATGAATTATCCCCCATTTCACTTAGATTTTCAGGTTAAAGTTTTGATGCACTTTCACTCTATCTCTGTTATTACTGAATGGTTTTGATTCAAACTTAAAATAATTGTTCAGCATCATCACCCACATCATATGACACAAGAGGCATAACTCTGGCACCATTTTTTCATGAATTATTCCCTGGTGCACTTTCACTCTACCTCTGTTATTACTGAATGGATTTGATTCAAACTTAAAATAGTTGTTCAGCATCATCACCCACATCATATGACACAAGATGCATAACTCTGGCACAATTTTTCATGAATTATTCCCCTTTTTACTTAGAATTTCAGGTTAAAGTTGTATGCACTTTCACTCTATCTCTGTTATTACTGAATGGATCTGACTCAAACTTAAACAATTGTTCAACATCATTACCCTTATCATATGACACAAGGTGCATAACTCTGGGACCAATTTTTCATGAATTATTTCCCCTTTTTACTTAGAATTTTAGGCTAAAGTTTTGATGCACTTCCACTCTGTCTCTGTTATTACTGAATGGATTTGATTCAAACATAAAATAGTTGTTCAACATCATCACCCACACCATATGACGCAAGGTGCATAACTCTGGGACCAATTTTTCATTAATTATTCCCCCTTTTTACATAGAATTTCAGGTTAAAGTTTTGATGCACTTTCACTCTGTCTCTGTTATTACTGAATGGATTTGATTAAAACTTAAAATAGTTGTTCAACATCATCACCCACACGATATAACACAAGGTGAATAACTCTGGCACCAATTTTTAATGAATTATGCCCCTTTTTGCTTAGGATATACTTATATAGTGTTTAGATACATTTTATCTTTACCTCTCTTATTACTTTAAGTTGATATTTTTGACATAGACTCTAGCTATTGTGCAATATCTTCATCCACAATTGGAGTCATTAAACACTCCTGTGACAGCTCTAGTTTCCTCAGATGTGCCCAGTTTCACTATCCAGCATCGAAAACTGAAACTGAAACTGGTTTATTTGCTTAAACGCCTATTTCTACATTTAAAACATATTCAATGGCGTTTTACAATACAAGTTGAAATAAAATATTAAATATAAAATATTTTAAATAAGATTAATTAAAACGAATCAAAATAGCAATTATTAATTTAAAGTCAATGATAATACTATATTTTAAAATATTACTAACATACAATTATCACAGACAAACATTAAATTTCTATCACTGTCACCAGCATCATTGTTTAAAACTCAGTCAAAACTTAGAATAATGCAAGGTAGTCTCTGAAGAAATGCGTTTTCAACCTTTTCCTAAAGAAGTCAATTGAAGAACTTTGTCTGATGTTCAACGGCAAATTGTTCCACAACTTTGGCCCTATAGTACTAAAGCTTCTATCACTAAAAGTTTTTCGCTTGTTGAAAGGGACGATGTAACAGTCAACTGATGACTCCGAGGATCTGAGGGAGCGCTGGGGGATTTTCGGTGTTAAGAGTTCAATCAAATATGCAGGCGCATTTCCAACATGGCAATTGAACATGTACGTCAAGATCTTAAAGTTTATTCTGGCTTTGATCGGCAGCCAGTGCAAATCGTAGAGTGCCTGCTTAGAACTGTCTCTTCTTCTACGATTCAGAACTAACTTCGCACACATATTTTGAATGCGTTGCAGTTTTGCGATGTCACAATCAGAAATACCGTATAAAATAACATTACAGTAGTCTAAATGCGAAATAACCAGCGATAGCACTAAGGTTTCAGTTGCATCCTGAGTCAAATATTTGCGAATGTTTTTGATTCGGAAAAAATTCAACATTGCCGTTCTACACTTATATTTTTATATGCTCTTTGAAAGTTAAAGTTTCGTCCAAATAGGCCCCCAAATATCTGATGTTACTCTGTCTCTTGATTTTATCACCACAAATATCTATCTCGTGAATGTTTAACTTATTCAACTGAGGGGCACTTCCAAAGGCAATATGTTCAGTTTTTGAGGAATTCATTTTTAGTTTGTTACTGTTCATCCACTCATTTGAATCTGTAGCAAACTCCTCTAGTTCACCAATGGATTTAGCCTCGATGGATGGTTCGGGCTTAAAACGTGTGCTTGCGGTGTGGTCGTCGGCAAAGCCAAAGACGGAAATGGACGGGGGAACAATGTCAAAAATCGTTCCTGCGTACGTGAGATAGAGCCACGGCCCTAAACTGCTTCCCTGGGGGACACTACACGTAAGCTCACGTGCTGATGACACTGTTTGATTCACACTCACGCGGCATTTTCCAAATTCCGGCACATTTCTCATAGATGGTTTATAGTTTTCAAAATCTTTTAAGCTTCCCGTATTTTCGAACTTTTCCATGAAAAGTCAGCAATTGTCAGCTAGCGTATTTTATTTCAGTCAACATGCATTGGATATCTCAACTAGCCGCCGATGAGATCTGTCACAAATTTGTAGTTTTTGGAACGACCTTATGTATTCGACACTTTTTGGCTAGAGTTCTTGTTTTTCTAGTTTCAGTTCATGGATGATATTAATTAAGAGCATAGTCTTGAAATATATTCATAGTCTTACGAGGAATTTGGTTACTCCTCACAACGACTCTGGATATGCCAGAATTTAGTTGTTTAAGTGGCGGATATCTACATTAATCAACACGTTTTCGGATTTGTACACCAATTATAAGTTTTCTTTTAAGGTAAGGTGCTTGTCAATGTATTATTTCATATTTCATCTCCGGACAATGTCAAATTATGTTTTCAAAATTGAATTCACTTTCAATTTTCAATCAGCAAAAGTCATAGCAAATTTGTAGTCATTTTATGTCATTAAAAGGCATTCGGTATAATAGACTTGCTGATGATCTGTCAATTGTATCCTTTTTCACTTTTGTACGATGACTTTTCTAACGAGCTTGTTGTTAAAGCGCGGGATTCACAGGCACGATAAGTTCATATCCATTTGCGACCTCTGTGATCCCAAGACACGATCTGGATTCGAACATTTGTTGGGAAATGTGACATATCTTTGCAACCCACGTTAGACATTACAAAACTGTTGAATTCATAAATAGGTTGGTGCTGTCATGTATTATTATTTGATTGAAAGTCATCCCATGATCATGAGATTCGAAGGTACTTGCAAATTAAGTCTATCAGTAAATTCGAAAAAGATCTTTCCCAAATTGGTATGGATTGTCGCCAAAGCTGGGGGTCAAAATGGCCTACACATAATAATGGTAATGTTTTTAAAGACCATTTGCCAATACTCCGACTCAAACTTGTGTTGGGCCAGATACCATTGTTGCCCATAGAATGAACACACTGTTACAAGTCAGAGAATAGTCGCCACCCGTTATTAGATTTCTACCATTCGCAAGACGGGTACTTGAAATAGTCAAGAAATCCATGTTTTAAATCTGAGTTTCGCAAATGGGATTGTTTTTCAATGAACTACACAGGTTTCAGCAAAAGTTCAAAGTTCAAATGTTCTACGTCACGAAGCACTTGTTCCGATCGCACACATCTTATTTGAACTACTATGATGAACAGTTCTAATAGTGTAGCACAGGTGACATTTCTACTGATATAGTTAACTGCATTTTGTAGATGGTGTTGATCGTTTTGGATATACAAGATTTGACACATTTACACCATATTGTTTCCTTTGTATTTTGTGACTTGTGTGTATTGCAGCTCCTGATCGGTAACTTCTAAAGTTTAATATCCCCAGACCTTTTAATCTTGCCAATAATTGTTGGTCAGGTAAAATCCATTGTCTGGGTATTGATCTATATTTCATTAGTTCACTTGCACTATAGGTTTTAACCAGGCCCTTAGGATAATCCATTATGTGATAATCCATTGTGTGCACTGAGATGGTGTTTTCAACCAGTTATGATAAAATCCTTTGTTAAAATCCAATTGTTTTGGACACAAATATTCCAAAAATGCAATTAGTAATCCAAAAACGAATGATATATTCATAAATGTCATATATTCATGTAACTCCAGAACAAAAATGAAGTTTCTACATAGTCATTTAATCACACAAAATCCCATTTATTTAGAGAGACACAATTTAGCAGCCTTTGACATTTGGCGCTCAAAATGATAACTTGGAAATAGTCGAGCGCGCTGTCTCCTGTGACAGCTCTTGTTGTATCTGTACACACACAACAGGGTTACCATGGTACGTATCTGCATGCGCAACTACCTAAAATTGATGGGACAAACTGCAATATTTAATTTGATATGCTTATAATTGTGTACAGGAATAAATCTAGAACTAATATCCTGCTAATGGCAAAAAGAAAATAGATTGTAACAGAACGAAAGACAAAGAACCCAATTCGACAAACAAACGAAAATTCGCACCACAAAAACCATTTTTGGCAGAACAACACAAACCATATCACTTACAACCCAACCGAGAACACCACGAACACCACCACAAAGATTTGACAAAGACCACATAGGCATACACATTAAATATCATCAGGATAAATATTTTCTTATAACAGTCCCTTTTGACCTATGGGTCACATACTTGTCAGGGCCAATCTCCATACCAAGTTTATGGATCCTAGGCTCAAATGCTGCATTTTTGTACAGCATGACTATTCCTTACCATGCACCTTATATCTGTCGTCTGCATATTTCATGGGAGTCTCTGCAGCTATCTAAAATTGATGAGACAAAAAAAAAATTAAATACACCGCATAACTTCTTTATATAACTGTGTAAATAATACAGTGTAACGGAACAAAAGACGAAGAAGTAGATTTGAGAAACAATCCGTATCAACAAATACCCGTTTTGACAAAACAGCTCAAACCACATAGTTTACAACCGAAAAGACCACACTGAAGACAACACGAACATCACAAGAAACATTAAAACATCACCACAAACCACCACCACAAACACACAAACACCACCACACCACCACAATGATTTTAAATTATTTTATATTAGAATAATGTTTATACATAAAAATAGCGGAAATAACTTCTCGCAATTGAGATATTGCATTCATATTTTGCATACTTGTTTACCATCATGACCCCAGTGTGTAAAAAGGTGGAGGCAACTCTATCAAGCATTTTGACTGAATTATGGCCCAATTTCGACTTAGAATAAATGTTAAAGTTTGCGTACCACCCCAAATATTGTCAAAGTCCATTGAGATATTGCTTTCATATTTTGCATACTTGTTTACCATCATGACCCCAGTCTGTAAAAAGGAGGAGGCAACTCTATCAAGCATTTTGACTGAATTATGGTCCCTTTTTGACTTAGAACAAATGTTAAAGTTTGCGTACCACCCCAAATATTTTCAAAGTCCACTGAGATATTGCTTTCATATTTTGCATACTTGCTTACCATCATGACCTCAGTCTGTAAAAAGGAGGAGGCAACTCTATCAAGCATTTTGACTGAATTATGGCCCCTTTTCGACTTAGAATATGCTTATTGTAATGTTAAAGTTTTACTCATAGCTTATATTATACTAACAAGCACTGAGAATAGTCTAGCGCGCTGTCCACTGACAGCTCTTGTTGGTAAGTCAATTAGCTATTTTGACCTTGTATGCACAATAGCAGCTTCATTTATAATTTTATTTTAACCAAACTGGCGCACAACTTGTATCACCATAAGATTTAGATGTAAAAAGTTATACAGCAAATTTTTGAGCATATAGGGTGTGTATGTTTACTTTTCATTTCTTGTAGCAACACTTTGATATAATTATTTCCTTTTTTCACACATGCATTTCTGTATCTATATACACAACAGGGTTACCATCTACATCTAGCCATTGATATAAATGGATGACCAACGTCTACAGTTAGCAGTGAGAGAAATTCTGCTAACGATCACGTGACACAGTCTTAGATCCAAGACCTATAATGAATTCAGGTAAGAATTGAATTTAAACAGGAATATGGGTAAAGGGTGCCTCTACCTTGTATGTTTTCATTTCGTAATGATGTGTGTTCGGTGTTTGCTGTATCGTCAGACATTCTTTTACAGTGACTACTTGGTTATGTTTGAGGTGATGTTTTGTGGTGGTGTTTAGTGTTTGTGACAGTGCTTGTGGTTGTATTTGTGGCGGTGTTTAAGGGTTTGTGGTGGTGTGTTGTGATGGTGTTTTAGTGTTTGTGGCGGTGTTTGTGGTTGTATTTGTAGCGGTGTTTTAGTGCTTGTGTGCTTGTGGTGGTGTGGTGGTGTTTGTGTGTTTGTGGTGGTGGTTTGTGGTGATGTTTTAATGTTTCTTGTGATGTTCGTGTTGTCTTCAGTGTGGTCTTTTCGGTTGTAAACTATGTGGTTTGAGCTGTTTTGTCAAAACGGGTATTTGTTGATACGGATTGTTTCTCGAATCTACTTCTTCGTCTTTTGTTCCGTTACACTGTATTATTTACACAGTTATATAAATAAGTTATGCGGTGTATTTAATAATTTTTTGTCTCATCAATTTTAGATAGCTGCAGAGACTCCCATGAAATATGCAGACGACAGATATAAGGTGCAGACGACATCTTGGCAAGGGACGCAACTGTTCTATTTTATGTCTGCTTTTAGTCCTTTAGTTTGGTATTGCTGTTTTTTCCACTAGAATGATGGAGTACTTGGAAAAATAGTCGCAGCAGGATACAGAGATGCAGACCAAACAAAATGCGCATTGCCCTTTATCATGAACACTTCTGTTACCATTTTTGCATGTTTTTCTCTTCAGATTTTTCCAAACTGGTGGCTGATGTTGAATACAAGCACGTGTGAAGATATAATGTTGAAGATATTGCAATGGTTAAGTGGATGTGCAACTATGGTGCTTTGATATTGACAAACACGTGCACGGATGTCATGTTGCAGATTTCGCAATGGTTAAGCGGATGGTGCAGCTTGGTCCTTTTTCTAGGGCGCAACGGGGTATGCACTTTTTCTGTACAATTAGTTTATTTCTTTGGTTAGTTTTATATCAAAGTGCAGTTTTCAACCAAGTTATGCAGATTCAATTTCATTTGATAATTTTTAGCTCGACTATTCGAAGAATAGGGGAGCTATCCTACTTGCCCCGGCGTCGGCGTGAGCGTGAGCATGAGCATCAAACAAATGTTAAAGTTTGCGTACCACCCCAAATATTTTCAAAGACCATTGAGATATTGCTTTGATATTTTGCATACTTGTTTACCATCATAACACTAGTCTGTAAAAAGGAGGAGGCAACTCTTTTCAAGCATTTTGACTGAATTATGGCCCCTTTTCGACTTAGAATATGCTTATTGTAATGTTAAAGTTTGCGTACCACCCCAAATATTTTCAAAGTCCATTGAGATATTGCTTTCATATATTGCATACATGTTTACCATCATGACCCCAGTGTGTAAAAAGGTGGAGGCAACTTTATCAAGCATTAAGACTGAATTATGGCCCCTTTTCGACTTAGAATATGCTTATTGTAATGTTAAAGTTAGCGTACCACCCCAAATATTTTCAAAGTCCATTGAGATATTGCTTTCATATTTTGCAGACTTGTTTACCATCATGACCCCAGTCTTTAAAAAGGAGGAGGCAACTCTATCAAGCATTTTGACTGAATTATGGCCCCTTTCGACTTAGAATATGCTTATTGTAATGTTAGTTTTACTCATAGCTTATATTGTACTATCAAGCACTGAGAGTAGTCGAGCACGCTGTCCACTGACAGCTCTTGTTTTACAAATTTGTTATGTTCAAGCCCGCTTTATTTAAATTCTTTTTTTATTGTAAACCTATCAAATTTTAAATAACGACTACCAGTATTCAGTTAGCAGTGCATGATTTTGAACCTTTAGAAAGCTAAGGTCGGCTGTTTTCCAGCCATAGTGACTGAAGAGCTTCGGGCATGCGCATACAGTATTGTAAAGCTCGAAGTATTTAATGAGAAACTCAAACTATCCGGCGAGAAGCAGTTTCCTTGATCATGCACGTAAGGACCTATAATCTATAATGCATTTTGAATAGAAGTCGGTAATTCAGTTTTGTTACACTATAAAGTGTCAAAGGTTTTCATGATTGGCGTATTTTTACGTCAAGAAAACATTATTGGTCTCACTGCAGTGGCTAGATCTGAATAAGGCAAGCATTTTTGAAATAATAAGATTTAAATACAAAATTTTATTTTCTGTTAGTAAAAAGTAAGCAGTGTCTTTTCATTTTCAAAGAGGGTTGAAATACACAGCTTTTCATACGTGACTTTAATGTAAGTATTGGTGAGAAACCCAGGAAAAAAAACAATGCGGCTATTTATTTTTATTGTATTAACAGGAAGAAACTATTAGTTGATGGAACTATAATTGCCCCAGGACTGCCTTGCTGGTACCATAAAGCTGCCGATAACCAGAGTTGCACTGGTACCAGTCGATACCGGTCACTAGAGACGCACTGATACCCTATCGATGCCGATCATCAGAGGTGTGCTGGGCCCCTTATATCAACATATTAATCAACTGTTTTCAGCCAGGTAGGCAGCTAGCTTGAAGAATTGCCGTTTACGCGGTACGAATTCGAGCAAGAATTTGCATTACACTTTTGGTTTCTGACTTAGCCTTGTGCTTGATGGAGAGCTAAATTCTACTGGTAAAAGAATTTGATTCGGTTATCTTGTCATTGAGGTTATTGACTTATCTGAAACAATGTAAAATATGACAGAAATACCGGAAGCTGCTGTTGATATAGGCTGATATCTGGTTGTGTCACATGACTTTCCATATTTTTCCTGAACATGTTGAGAGATTTGACTGGCAGTTATTAAATTTTACAAAATAATTATTTCGGTAACTGAACTTAACTCTTATCATTCTGTCATGCTGGACACGATTGATTCTGCTTTAGCGACCAGTGTGGATCATGATCAGCCTGTACATCCGTGCAGTCTGATCAAGATCTGCACTGTTCGCCATTCAGTCAGTACCTTTTTGGTAAGCACCCCTTTTAACAGTCAATGGTACAGTCCAAATTGAAAGATGGACAAGTTCATTACAGAAATTTAGCTGGGTAAGGGTTAAGAATAATATCCATGGCATATGATATAAGAGGAATTATAACAAGACAAATAGTTGTCAATTATATCTAGCAGAAAACACCGGTTGACACCAGTGGGAGAAGTAAGCATTACCTTCAAGTATAAAACTTTGATAAAGTAGATTTGAATTTAATTGTCGTTATCACGAACAGTGATACTGACTTGTATAACAGACAGATCTCAAAGGCGATGCCAATTTGTAAGGCGTTTGTTTTGGAAATTGAAATATCAACCCTAAACTGAAGAGTGTGCTCTGTCTTAGAGTGTATCACTTAGCAACACATAGATCAATTGCTTCGTAAGATTAAATGACTGAAAATTAATTTAGTGTCATATGCTGTCTTTTTAGCTCATCTGATTTTTTGAAAAAAAAATGATGAGTTATTGTCATCACTTGAGCGGTTGTCGGCGTCGGCGTCTGCGTCGGCGTTGCCTGGTTAAGTTTTATGTTTAGGTCAGCTTTTCTCCTAAACTATCAAAGCTATTGCTTTGAAACTTGGAATACTTGTTCACCATCATAAGTTGACTCTGTGTAGCAAGAAACATAACTCCATCTTGCTTTTTGCAAGATTGATGGCCCCTTTTGTACTTAGAAAATATCAGATTTCTTGGTTAAGTTTTATGTTTAGGTCAACTTTTCTCCTAAACTACCAAAGCTATTGCTTTGAAACTTGGAATACTTGTTCACCATCATAAGCTGACTCTGTGTAGCAAGAAACATAACTCCATCTTGCTTTTTGCAAGATTTATGGCCCCTTTTGTACTTAGAAAATATCAGATTTCTTGGTTAAGTTTTATGTTTAGGTCAACTTTTCTCCTAAACTATCAAAGCTATTGCTTTGAAACTTGGAATACTTGTTCACCATCATAAGCGACCCTGTACATCAAGAAACATAACTCCATCTTGCTTTTTGCAAGATTTATTGCCCCTTTTGGACTTAGAAAATCAGTTTTCTTGGTTAAGTTTTATGTTTAGGTCACTTTTATCCTAAACTTCAAAGCTATTGCTTTAAAACTTGCAATACTTGTTCACCATCATAAGTTGACCCTGTACAGCAAGAAACATAACTCCGTCCTACTTTTTGCAAGATTTATGGCCCCTTTTGGACTTAGAAAATATCAGATTTCTTGGTTAAGTTTTATGTTTAGGTCAACTTTTTCTCTTAAACTATCAAAGCTATTGCTTTGAAATTTAAACTTGCCAACACTTGTTCACCATTATAAGCTGACCCTGTACAGCAAGCAACATAACTCCATCCTGCTTTTTGCAATAATTATTGCCCCTTTTGGACTTAGAAAATCATTTTCTTGGTTGAGTATTATGTTTAAGTCAACTTTTCTCATAAACTATCAAAGCTATTGCTTTAAAACTGGCAACAGTTTTTCACCATCATAAGTGGACACTGTACATCAAGAAACATAACTCTATCCTGCTTTTTGCAAGAATGATGGCCTTTTTAGACTTAGAAAACCATGGGTAGGACAATATTTCTATTACACAAAAAAAATTCAGATGAGCGTCAGCACCCGCAAGGCGGTGCTCTTGTTTATAGTGCAATAGAAATTTATAAATGTAAGACCTGTAGGTAATTAGATTTATTTCGAGAAATATGCACGAGTTCTGCAGCGGAAATATTGTGCAATATTCTTCCGCAAGAGAACGAGTGCATATTTCCCCGATACAAATCTAATAATCTTTTTATTACATACGCATCTACACTAAATTATGAAATATCAAAATGTTTCAGTTCCATTATAACATGGAATTTATAATTGATAATGTAATAAATAAATTTTCAGCACTGTTTGATGGTTTTAATGGAAATCAAAGCTTGGTGGACATGTCTGTATTTGGCCTGTCGTGCTCATGGTAGAGAATTCTTCCACACCTCCTGCACAAAACAGAAAATCCTTGATGGCCGGACAGATGACTTCAGTCAGGTAAAGTGAAATGAGCCGCGCCATGTGAAAACCAACATAGGTGCTTTGCGACCAGTATGGATCCAGACCGTCCAGCGCATCCGCGCAGTCTGGTCAGGATCCATGCTGTTCGCTTTCAAAACCTATTGCAATTAAAGAAAAGCGTTAGCGAACAGCATGGATCCTGACCAGACTGCGATGCGCAGATGTGAGATAACATTTTGTGTTTTGAATCGAAAATCAAGGAAAGAGACAAATGCTATGCTGAAAAAGGTTTAAGGGACAATGCCCTGAAGAAAAAAAAAATTTATTAGTGGGACGTGACGTTCAAAAGTGGTCAGGAGAATATTGCTGACGACTTGTGTTACAGACATGAAAAATAACGTTCAGTCACATTTAATAAATTCAAGAGCTCCTTGATAGGGCATCAGTTCAGTTTCCAATTTCTTCAGTACGACAGGAACATCATATGAACAGTATTTCTTTATTCTTAGGAAGGTGTAAAATGCATTTAATGGTGATAAACATTGAATCAATGGTAATCACGAGTAGTATTGAGTAATTGAGTGTGATGTGGCAGCATCATAATGACGTTGGGCCGCTTTTGAGGTGATGGCGTTGCCTAGGAGACGACACATAAATATTGAGCATGTTCTGAAATCTGTAATTTAGGTATTTGAATTCAGTATGTTCATATCCGTCATATTTTCAAATTTAAAATTAGCGAACAGGTCATTATGAAATTCAGACCATATTTGTATTTAGGCTATGTCGCCAACAGACTAATATCTGAATAAATACATATTGTTATATCTCTAAGAATTTTCAGATAGACATAGAAATATTTTTTTGCACACATTAAAGGCGAATTATGACACGACGTAAATTGTGAGATATATTTTAAGCTCTAGGTGTCAAAGGCCCATGAGCATATATAGTGTTTGAACTATCTGTCCGTCCGTCTGTCGCATTTCTTTTGTACTCGGCTGCTCTTACAGTTGATATCTTATTGAAATGAAACTTGGTATACAACATTAACATTTATTTGACATGCGCATTTTCATGTCATATTCTTTTGGAGTAATAGTCCTTTTTCTTACTTTGAAACTTTGAAATATTACAACTAGATCAGAACATTGTGTACACAGTTTCACATATAGTTTCCGCCAAATTCCAGAGAAAACAAAGTGGACCCACAGCATTGTAAATGATCCGAAGTCAAAGATATTAAACATTATATATTAGAGGCAAGAAAAATACTGTGAAAAAATGCCTGGCAATCGATTGCCCATTATTAAGCTATACTTAGCATATTTTCATTGAAGTTCATGGATTTCACTGGTTATTGTAGCACCGGGTGTATAAAGTATGATTTATTTCAGGGTTAAAAAGGCAAGAAGATAGTGTTTTACGTTATTAAAAGACATAGAAAAGAATCGATTGCTGAAAAATATCACCATGTCGTCCTGTGTTTGTTATTTCCGATAGATGTCAGCCGATGCGTTCCAGGTAATACGTTTAAAAAGTCGGTTTGATACTAACTCTGTCTGTAAGCAATTTATGAATATATAATTTTTTTTAATTTCGTGACATCTATTCTGCAATAGTTTGTTTTTAAGCACGACTTTACGAATTATGTACGGGGCTATCCTACTCTGCGGGCATTTTAGATTCTTTGCTAAAGTTTTTATGTACTGCAGTTACTCAAAACATAAAATATTTGTTCCTCATCATTATCTACATGATATGATTAAGGTCCTAAGTATTTTCTTGAAATTGGGGCCAGGAACTAGTCTGTCATGAATACTGTCCACTTTTTATTTATTTTGAGGGAATGGATTGAAACTTCACACATTTATTCACTGTGATAAACTGACATACATTGCACAGGTTCTATAACTCTATTTTGCTTTTTGTGCCCCCATGAGTCGTGGGGGGCATATAAATTTGGTCTTGTCCGTGCGTCCGTCCGTCCATACGTGCGTCCGTCCATCCGAAGTTCGTGACGCGCCTACCTAAAAAAGTATTTGATATAAATTGATAAAACCTTGCATGAGTCTTTATCATGATATGAACTTGCGCACCTCCTATTTTTCATCTGGCTCCGCCCCCTATTTTTAGAGTTATGGCCCCTGAAATAGTCAAAAATGCTAATTTTCTTTGCTCAAAACGTATTTGATATAGATTCATGAAACCTTGCATGAGTCTTAATCATGATCTGAACTTGCGCACCTCCTATTTTTCATTTTGGTCTGTCCCCTTTTTTAGAGTTATGGTCCCTGAAATAAGCAAAAAATGCCCATTTTCACCTTGTCACGCGCATAGCTCAAAAAGTATTTCATATAAATTGATTAAATCTTGTATGAGTCTTTATCATGATATGAACTTGTGCACCTCTTATTTTTTGTCTGGCTCCGTCCCCTATTTTCAGAGTTATGGCCCCTGAAATAGTCAAAAATGCACATTTTCACCTTGTGACGTACCTAGCTCAAAAAGTATTTTATATAAATTGATTAAACCTTGTATGAGTCTTTGTCATGATATGAACCTGCGCACCTCCTATTTTTGTCTGGCTCCACCCCCTATTTTCAGAGTAATGGCCCCTGAAATAGTCAAAAATGCACATTTTCACCTTTTGACGCACCTAGCTCAAAAAGTATGTAATATAAATGGTTGAAAACTTGCATAAATCTTTATCATGATATAAACTTGCACACCTTCTATATTTTGGCCGGCTCCACTCCCTTTTTTTGAAAGTTATGGCCCCTGAAATAGTAAACAAAATGCACCTTTTCACCTAATTATGTGCCTAGCTCAAAAAGTAATGTAAATTCATGAAACCTTGCTAGAGTCTTTATCATGATATGACCTTTCTCACTTGACATTCTTCTTGAGAATCTTTGTGCTTATTAGAGAGTTATTCCCCTTGAAATAGCCAGAATAATTGATTTTTTGTTTGTGATGTTCATAGCTCAAAAATATATGGCCTAGAATAATGAATCCTTTCATAAAATGTATGTTTAGGCTAAACCCCATTAATACTGCAAGCATTTGAATTATTGCCCCTTATCTGTGACAAATGTAGGGGCACACCCTGTGTCCTACAGACACATTCTAGTTTACAAAATTATGCCCCTTTTTCGACTTAGAAATTTTTGGTTAAGGTTTTGTATGTAAGCTGGTATCTCAGTAACCACTTGAGGGAATGGATTGAAACTTTACACATTTATTCACTGTGATAAACTGACATACATTGCACAGGTTCTATAACTCTATTTTGCTTTTTTACAAAATTATGCCCCCTTTTCGACTTAGAAATTTTTGGTTAAGGTTTTGTATGTAAGCTGGTATCTACTAATGGGAATGGATTGAAACTTCACATACTTGTTCACTGTCATGATCTGACATGCACTAAGCAAAACCCATAACTCTACTTTTTTTTTCAAAATTATGCCCCTTTTTCGACTTAGCAGTTTTTGGTTAAGTTTTTGTATGTAATCTAATATCTCAGTATCCACTAATTGGACTGGATTGAAACTTCACACACTGCATGCCATGATCTTACATGCACTGTAAAGGTCCCATAACTCTACTTTGCATTTTTACAAAATTATGCCCCTTTTCCGACTTAGCAGTTTCCACTAATGAGAAAGGATTGAAACTTTACACACTTGTTCACTGTCATATGACATGCAGTGCAGAGATTCAATTACCCTACTTTGCATTTTACAAAAGAATGCCCATATTTAGCTCGACTATTCGAAGAATAGGGGAGCTATCCTACTCGCCTCGGCGTCGGCGTGTGCGTTAGCGTGAGCGTCACACAAATGTTAAAGTTTGCGTACCACCCCGAATATTTCCACCTCACCCTCACTCCCTTCACCCCATTTTTTTTTTTAATTTTTAATTTTCCATCAATATTTATAATCAACATGTGAAGTTTTGTTTCCTCACCCCCCACCCCCCCACCTCAAAAAAAAGAATATAAACATATATTATCTCAATGGACTTTGAAAATATTTGGGATGGTACGCATATATTTTGCATACTTGTTTACCATCATGACCCCAGTCTGTAAAAAGGATGAGGCAACTCTATCAAGCATTTTGACTGAATTATGGCCCCTTTTCGACTTAGAATAATGTTAGTTTGCGTACCACCCCAAATATTTTCAAAGTCTATAGAGATATTGCTTTCATATTTTGCATACTTATCCCCCGACGAAAGTCGATGGGATATAGTTTTGGCGTTGTTCGTCCGTCCGTCCGGAGCCATATCTAGGAAGTGGTTGGGAATATTTATATAATACTTCATATACATGTACACCACAATTAGTTTTTGCGGCCCGTCAAGTTTCAGTCAGATTGCCCTAGTAACACAAGAGTTATGGCCCTTAGAAGTTTCTAGTGTTAACTATATATGGTACTATATATATGGCCATTTCTGCATCATAAGTTTTGATATAATTGACCTAGAACTATGAAACTTATACAGAATTTAGATCACCATAATGTGGTTGTGTACACACAATTTCGTTTGGATTTATTTGTAACTTCAGAGTTATTGCCCTTTAATTGTATAAAAATCCACGCATTTGTACATAACAAACTTACCATTTGGTAGAATTTCATTACATTTCTTTCATTCTTTTCCATGAACATTTATTGTAAACATGTAAAGTTGTGTACCCACACCTGGTCACCCCCTTACCTTGGTCACACCCCCTCCCGACTCCCCCCAACCCCCCTCCAAAAAAAAATAATAATAATTCCTTATTTTAGATTTTTTTCAAACAAACTTCATATACATGTCCACTATGAGGTTATGGGGCCCGTCAAGTTTCAGTCAGACTGCCCAAGTAACACCAGAGTTATGGCCCTTAGAAGTTTCTAGTGTTAACTATATAGGGTACTCTAAATATGGCAATTTCTGTATCATAACTTTTGATATATTTTACCTTGAACTATGAAACATATATAGAATTTAGAGCACCATAATGTGATTGTGCACACACAATTTCGTTTGGATTTCTTTTGTAACTTCAGAGTTACTGCCCTTTAATTGTTTAAAAATCCACATATTTGTACATAACAAACTTACCATTTGGTAGAATTTCATTAAATTTCTTTCATTCTTTTATTTATCAACATGCAACTTGTACCATTCTCCCACCTCGCTCCTCCGCCCGGTCATGCCCACTACCGATCATGCATCCTCCGCCCCCTCTCCCCCTCCCACTCACTCCCTTCACCCCATTTTTTTTTAATTTTTAATTTTCCATCAATATTTTTAATCAACATGTGAAGTTTTGTTTCCTCACCCCCCCCACCCCCCCCAACCCCCCTCAAAAAAAGAATATAAACATATATATATATATATATTTCCATTCCTTTTTTTTTTAAATGATCATTCCTGATTTTAGATTTTTTTACAAACCTTCCATGAATATTTTTCAACATGCAAGTTGTACCATTCTCCCACCTCTCTCCTCCACCCAGTCATGCATCCTCTGCCCACACCCCTCCCCCACTTCACCCCAATTTTTTTTTTTTTTCATTTTTAACTTTTCAACTTTTCATCAATATTTATAATCAACATGTGAAGTTTTGTTTCCTCACCCGTTCAACAACACCACCCCCACCCCCAACCTCCCTCCCCTAAAAAAATATATAAACATATATATATATTTCCATTCCTTTTTTTTAAATGTTCAAACCTTCAACATGTTAAGTTGTAACTGCACCAATCTTGCCCCCAGCCATGTTCAAGAGATATCTTACTTGATTGTGTTCTCTTAAGGACATCTGTTCTTTTAAGTTCAAATGTACATGTTAAACAGCAACGCTTGGTGCCAAACCACTCAGACAATATTTCGTTCCACCTAAACTTCAAGCTCACATTTCAATTAACTGCATTTAATTTTAAAAGCTAAACTTATTACAGTAAACATATACATGTACCATTCAAAATAAATTCTTTAGTCGGGATCAAAGTATCATACATTTATTATGTACTCTTTAATTAAACATTTGTTTTTTGTTAAATTGATTTTGACTAATGAAATTATTTGCTTCTTAGTAACATCCTTAACTTTTTGCCGGATATATTTTTTTGCCATTCCTCACCACAAACCCTTTCGGCGGGGGATACCAATTCATCGAATTTACTTGTTTACCATCATGACCCCAGTCTGTAAAAAGGAGGAGGCAACTCTATCAAGCATTTTGACTGAATTATGACACCTTTTCGACTTAAAATAATGTTAAAGTTTGCGTACCACCCCAAATATTTTCAAAGTCCATTGAGATATTGCTTTCATATTTTGTATACTTGTTTACCATCATGACCCCAGTCTGTAAAAAGGAGGAGGCAATTCTATCAAGCATTTCGACTGAATTATGGCCCCTTTTTGACTTAGAATAATGTTAAAGTTTGCATACCACCCCAAATATGTTCAAAGTCCATTGAGATATTGCTTTCATATTTTGCATACATGTTTACCATCATGACTCCAGTCTGTAAAAAGGAGGAGGCAATTCTATCAAGCATTTCGACTGAATTATATGGCCCCTTTTCGATTTAAAATATGCTTATTGTAATGTTAAAGTTTTACTCATAGCTTATTTTATACTATCAAGCACTGAGAATAGTCGAGCGCGCTGTCAACTGACAGCTCTTGTTTAACTTTTGTACTCATTCAATTGACAAGGCTGTTGAATAGTCGAGCGTTGCTGTCCTCCAACAGCTCTTGTTTTTTCATGACCTATGTCTTGAAGACCCAGGAGGTAGTGTTTGAACTGCCTGTTTGTCAATTTATCCTATTACAGTTTCCATCAAATTCAATGACTTTTTTACCAATAGTGGCTTTGCGACGCATCCGCGCAGTTTGGTCAGGATCCATGCTGTTCGTTTTCAAAGCCTATTGCAATTAGAGAGACCGTTAGCGAACAGCATGGATCCTGACCAGTCTGCGCAGACTGGTCTCGATCCAAGCTGGTCGCAAAGCCACTATGTTGGTTTTCTCATGGCACGGCTTATTAACGAAGTCCGATATACATCATCAACATGAAGTAGACAAGTGCACAATGTCGGGACTTTCATGGTTTATTATTGTTATGCTCTTTGTTAGCTCCACGATTCGGAGAATAGGGGTTCTATTCTACTCGCCCCGGTGTCGGCGTCGGCGTGAGCTTTCTTGGTTAACTAAAGTTTTTCGACAACATTTGGGTTTGTTTTGTTACTATTGCATATATCTTACTGTAACTTCACAATAACATTGTGCAGTATGCAAACGAAGTATGTGTAGGGGCTGGGCCCATTATACCCAAGGTCAAGGTCACCAAAAGGTCACCAAGGTGTTAAAACTTCGAATTATTTTCATGTTAATTTTTATTCGAATGCTTCGTTTATAGACATATCTTTGGCACTTAAAAGATAACAATTTGAAATTAAAAACATTTCTTTATAATCATCATCTACATGTATGGTTACAATCCCCATAAGTTTAATTGTATTTTGACAGAATTATGCCCCTTTCATACTTGAAGCTTTTTGGCAACTTTGCTTTCTGGATATAACTTTAGTACAATATAAGATGATGACTTGAAACTCAAAATGTATCTTTATCATCATCATCTGCATGTGTGGTAACAATCCCCATAACTCTTAATTTGTTTTGTTTTTTACCTAATTATGTCTCTTTCATTGTACTGTCAAATCGCCGAATAGTGGGACGCGCTGTCTTACGGACAGCTCTTGTTTGATTTAACAATAATACAGCACATAACTTGTGCATTCAGACATGACTTGTATTTGTTGGTTTAATGTCTAATATTGAAAGTCAAGTAAAATTGTTATTGCTCCCTAACTTTTATATGTATTAATGGATTATCTTAGTTCATTATCTGTTCAAGGTCAAGTAAAGACGTTTTTTTATTATACAGAAATGTTTACCATGATTAAACTATGTGTCGGGCACATGACCCATAGTTGTCAGTCAAAGGTCATGATCACTACTGAATGTCAAGTAAAATTGTTTTATGTTTTTTCTCCGATAGTGGACTTCTGTATAACCACTGCTATTATCGGTCATCTGTTTTATGAGTTTTATGACATATCCCGTTTTTTTTTTTGTTGTTTTTTTTTTGGACTTTCTTATTTTATTCTGTCAAGCATTTTCAAGGGACATATACATCATTCCGATTATTCACTGGATTTGAATTAGTTTGTCATTATCATCAACAACATGAATTCCATAACTCTGACGCCAAAATTTCACGATTCTATTATTATGTCTCCCCCAGGAGACATATTGTTTTTGCCCTGTCCGTCCGTCCGTCCGTACGTCACACTTCATTTCCGAGCAGTAACTGGAGAACCATTTGACCTAGAACCTTCAAACTTCATAGGGTTGTAGGGCTGCTAGAGTAGACGACCCCTATTGTTTTTGGGGTCACTCCTCAAAGGTCAAGGTCACAGGGGCCTGAACATTGAAAACCATTTCCGATCAATAACTAGAGAATCACTTGACCCAGAATGTTGAAACTTCATAGGATGATTGGTCATGAAGAGTAGATGACCCCTATTGGTTTTGGGGTTACTCCGTCAAAGGTCAAGGTCACAGGGGCCTGAACATTGAAAACCATTTCCGATCAATAACTAGAGAACCACTTGACCCAGAATGTTGAAACTTCATAGGATGATTGGTCATGAAGAGTAGATGACCCCTATCGATTTTGGGATCACTCCATTAAAGGTCAAGGTCACAGGGGCCTGAACATTGAAAACCATTTCTGGTCAGTAACTTGAGAACCACTTGACCCAGAATGATGAAACTTCATAGGATGATTGGTCATGCAAAGTAGATGACCCCTAACGATTTTAGGGTCACTCTATCAAAGGTTAAGGCCACAGGGGCCTTAATATGGAAAACCATTTCCAATCAATAACTTGAGAACCTCTCAACCAAGAATGTTGAAACTTCATAGGATGATTGTTCATGCAGAGTAAATTACCCCTATTGTTTTTGGGGTCACTCTGTTAAAGGTCAAGGTCACAGGGGCCTGAACATTGATAACCAGTTCCGATCAATAACTTGAGAACCACTTGACCCAGAATGTTGAAACTTCATAGGATGATTGAACATGCAGAGTAGATGACCCCTATTGATTTTGGTGTCAGTCTATTCAAGGTCAAGGTCACAGTGGCCTGTTCATGTAAAATCATTTTTTGGAAATAACTTGAGAACCACTTGACCTACTATGTTGAAACTTAATAGGATGATTGGACATGCAGAGTAGATGACCCCTATTTATTTTGAGGACACTTGATCAAAGGTCAAGGTCACAGGAGCCTGAACAGTGACTTGAGAACCACTAGGCCAAGAGTGTTGAAATTTAGCGGGATGACTGGACATGCCAAGTAGATGATCCCTATTGCAGCCAACCACCAGTGTCTCTTTGACTTTCGCTCCTGACCCCTATTGACTTCTTGCCTATAGGACTTTGCATTGGGGGAGACATGCGCTTTTTTACAAAAGCATTTTCTAGTATTCTAATTATATCAAGTATCAAGTCAGTAAGCTGTCATTGTACCCCCCTCCTCCACCCCCTCGGACAACGAAGTTATGGGTCGGAATATGGTTTCAGGTTGTCTGTCTGTTCGTCTGTCCATCTGTCTGTAGACACAATCTTGTGCGCACCAACTCCACTCATCCCCTTGACACACTTCAATGAAACTTCACACAAGTGATCAGTACCAACCCTAGTTGTGCACGGGGCATGTTAGGTTCTTTCAGGAAAAAAAATCTAGAGTTATGGGACTTCGTTTTTTTGTTTCTATACTATATACATAGTCTGTTTATGAAATGTCGTGAGCCCATGCACAAAATTAATGAAATTAGACACAAGTGATCAGCAGTAACCCTAGTTGTGCATGGGGCATGTTAGATTCTTTCAGAAAAAAAATCTGCAGAGTTATGGAACTTTGTTTTTTGTTACTGTACTAAAAACATAGGGTCTGCACATGCAATTTTGTGTGCACCTAATCTGTCGAACCCTCGCACACAATTCAATGAAACTTCACACAAGTGATCAGTACCAACCCTAGTTGTGCATGGTGCATGTTACGTTGATTAGATAAATATTTGCAGAGTTATGGGACTTTGTGTTTTGTTACTGTGCTAAAAAAAATAGGGTCTGCATAATTATGCAGTCTTGTGCTCACCTAATCTCTGGATTTCTTGTTATTGTGCCCCCATGAGTGGTGGGGGCATATAGATTTGGTCTTGTCCGTGCGTCCGTCCATGCGTGTGTGCGTCCGTCCGTCCGTCTGAAGTTCGTGACGCTCCTAGCTCAAAAAGTATTTTATATAAATTGATGAAACCTTGCATGAGTCTTTATCATGATATGAACTTGCACACCTCCTATCTTTCGTCTGGCTCCGTCCCCTACTTTTAGAGTTATGGCCCCTGAAATAGTCAAAAATGCACATTTTCATCTTGTGACACGCCTAGCTCAAAACGTATTTGATATAGATTCATGAAACCTTGCATGAGTCTTAATCATGATCTGAACTTGTGCACCTCCTATTTTTAGCTCGACTATTCGAAGAATAGTCTAGCTGTTCTACTCACACTGGCGTCGGCGTCGGCGTCGGCGTCACATCTTGCTTAAGTTTTTGCATGCAAGTACATACAGCTATCATTTAAAGGTATATAGCTATGAAACTTATTTTTCCTTTTTCTAGGTCAATTACCAACCAACCTGGGTCAAGTCCCATAACTCTGACATGTATTTTGAGCAAATTATTCCCCCTTTTGGACTTAGAAAATTCTGGTTAAAGTTTTACATGCTAAGTTACTATCAGTCAAATACTAAAGGATATAGATTGAAACTTACATTTCTTTTCTAGGTCAATTACCAACATACCGGGGTCAAGTCCCATAACTCTGACATGTATTTTGAGCAAATTATTTCCCCTTTTGGACTTAGAAAATTCTGGTTAAAGTTTTGCGTGCAAGTACATACAGCTAATACTAAATGGCATATAGATTTGAAACTTACTTTATATTTTCTAAATCAATTACCAACCTCACTGGGTCAAGTCCCATAACTCTGACATGTATTTTGAGCAAATTATGCCCCCTTTTGGACTATGAAAATCCTGGTTAAAGTTTTGCGTGCAAATAAGCTAATACTAAATGGCATATAGATTTGAAACTTACTTTTTCTAGATCAATAACCAACTTCACTGGGTCAAGTCCCATAACTCTGACATGTATTTTGAGCAAATTATGCCCTCTTTTGGACTTAGAAAATTCTGGTTAAAGTTTTACATGCAAGTTACTATCTCCAAAACTAATGCAGATATTGAATTGAAACTTTACATGTGTCTTCGGGGTTATAAAACTAGTTGATAGCAGCAAGTCCCATAACTCTGACCTTCATTTTGGCCAAATTATGCCCCCTTTTGGACTTAGCAAATCCTGGTTAAAGTTTTGCGTGCAATTCAAACAGCTATTACTAAAAGGCATATAGATTTGAAACTTCTTTTTTTCTTTTTCTAGATCAATTACCAACCTCACTGGGTCAAGTCCCATAACTCTGACATGTATTTTGAGCAAATTATGCCCTCTTTTGGACTTAGAAAATTCTGGTTAAAGTTTTACATGCAAGTTACTATCTTCAAAACTAATGCAGATATTGAATTGAAACTTCACATGTGCCTTAGGGGTTATAAAACTAGTTGATAGCGGCAAGTCCCATAACTCTGACCTTCATTTTGGTCAAATTAAGTCCGCTTTTGAACTTCAAACTCTTTTGATTTTTAACCTTTTTGGGTAATATTTTCCTGCTTCTGGGACAATATTTCGAATAGTCGAGCTTGGCTGTCTTACGGACAGCTCTTGTTCATTTGGGTCCGCCCCCTAATTTTAGAGTTATGACCCCAGAAATAGTCAAAAATGCACATTTTCACCTTGTGACATGCCTAGCTCAAAAAGTATTTGATATAGATTCATGAAACCTTGCATGAGTCTTAATCATGATGTGAACTTGTGCACCTCATATTTTTCATTTAGGTCCGCCTCCTATTTTCAGAGTTATGACCCTTGAAATAGTCAAAAATGCACATTTTCACCTTGTGACACGCCTAGCTCAAAAAGTATTTGATATGGATTCATAAAACCTTGCAAGAGTCTTAATCATGATGTGAACTTGCGCACCTCCTATATTTTGTCTGGCTCCGCCCCCCCCCCCCCCCCCCCATTTTTAGAGTTATGGCCCCTCAGTCAAAAATGCACATTTTCACCTTGGGACGCGCCTAGCTTAAAAAGTATGTCATATAAATTGATAAAACCTTGCATGAGTCTTTATCATGATATGAACTTGTTTGTTTGTTTGTTTTGGGTTTAACGCCGTTTTTCAACAGTATTTCAGTCATGTAACGGCGGGCAGTTAACCTAACCAGTGTTCCTGGATTCTGTACCAGTACAAACCTGTTCTCCGCAAGTAACTGCCAACTTCCCCAAATGAATTATCAGAGGTGGAGGACTAATGATTTCAGACACAATGTCGTTTATCAAATAGTCACGGAGAACATACGCCCCGCCCGAGGATCGAACTCGCGACCCAGCGGTCCGTAGACCAACGCTCTTACCTACTGAGCTAAGCGGGCGGGCTGATATGAACTTGCGCACTTTCTATTTTACGTCTAAGTCTGCCCCTTATTTTTAGAGTTATGGCCCCTGAAATAGTCAAAAATGCACTTTTTAGCTCGACTATTCGAAGAATAAGTAGAGCTATCCTACTCACCACGGCGTCGGCGTCGGCGTCGGTGTTGGCGTCGGCGTCGGCGTCACACCCTGGTTAAGTTTTTCGTACCAGTCCACATTTTGACAAAGTCTTTTGAGATAAAGCTTTGAAACTTTCAACACTTGTTAACCATCACCTTGTCCAGTTATAGGCAAGAGTACATAACTCTGTCAAGCATTTTGACTGAATTATGGCCCCTTTTGACTTAGAAATCTTGGTTAAGTTTTTCGTACCAGTTCATATTTTGACAAAGTCTTTTGAGATAAAGCTTTGAAACTTTCAACACTTGTTAACCATCACCATGTCCAGTTGTAGGCAAGAGTACATAACTCCATCAAGCATTTTGGTTGAATTATGGCCCCTTTTTGTCTTAGAAATCTTGGTTAAGTTTTTCGTACCAGTCCACGTTTTGACAAAGTCTTTTGAGATAAAGCTTTGAAACTTTCAACACTTGTTTACCATCACAATGTCCAGTGGTAGGCAAGAGTACATAACTCCATCAAGCATTTTGACTGAATTATGGCCCCTTTTGACTTAGAAATCTTGGTTAAGTTTTTCGTACCAGTTTATATTTTGTGTAAAGTGTTTGACATATGACTTTGAAACTTTTATATCTTGTTCAGTATAATAGTCTCTACCAATAGGCAAGAGTACGTAACTCTCTCATCTTTTTTGGCTGAATTATGGCCCTTTTTGAACTTGGAAATTGGTTCTGTTTTGTAAATGTCCATGTTTTGTCAAGACTATTTGACATATGGCTTTTAAACTTTAAACACTTGTTTATCATTATGATTTCCATCTGTAGGCAAGAGTACATAACTCTGACAATTATTTTGACTGAATTATGGCCCTTTCTGGACTTTGAAATTTATTCAGTTTTTCTTACAAGTCAGCGTTTTGTCAAAACTTTTTGAACTGTGGCTTTGAAACTTTTAACACTAGTTTATCAACATGATTTCCATCTGTAGGCAAGAGTACATAACTCTGTCAACTATTTTGACTGAATTATGGCCCTTTTTGGACTTGGAAATTAGTTAAAATTTTCATATAAGTCCATGTTTTGCCTAACATATAACTTAACATATTTGCCATCATGGTCACACATTGCCATTTAGTGCAAGACTAATCGAAATCCACAAATACAGGAACATTTTTTGTTTAATCCATTTTTTTGTTTAGTCTGAAAATCTATGGAAATATTTAGACCCCATTCTTCAATCAATTCTTCGAATAGTCGAGCGCGCTGTCATCCAACAGCTCTTGTTTCACCTTGTGACAGGCCTAGCTTAAAAAGTATTTGATATAGATTCATGAAACCTTGGATAGGTCTTAATCATGATATAAACGTGTGCACCTCATATTTTTCATTTGTGTCCGCCCCCTATTTTCAGAGTTATGGCCCCTGAAATAGTCAAAAATGCACATTTTTAACCTTTAAAAAGCATTTAATACAAATTGTTGAAAACTTGCATAAGTCTTTATCATGAAATAAACTTGCACATCTCTTATTTTCTTGGCTGCCTCTACCTCCTATTATTAAAGTTATGGCCCCTGAAATTGTAAAAAATGCACATTTTTACCTAATTATGTGCCCAGCTTAAAAATATTTGATGTAAATTCATGAAACCTTGCTCGAGTCTTTATCATTATGTAACCTTGCACACTTGGCATTCTTCTTGAGAATCTTAGTGCTAATTACAGAATTATAGCCCTTGAAATAGCCAAAATAGTGGATTTTTTGTTCGTGATGCTCATAGCTCAAAAAAATATGGCCTAGAATGACGAATCCTTTTCATAAAATGTTTGTTGAGGCAATACCCCATTAAGACTGCAAACATTTGAATTATTGCCCCTTATTTGTGACAAATGTACCAGTGGGGAGCACACCCTGTGTCTTACAGACACATTCTAGTTTTTTTTTGTTTTTGTTTTGGGCAACTGTAACAGCTTTGAACCTTCATACAATTGTTTATTATCATTCAGTTAATAATTCAATTATTCAGTTAGTAAATAGGCCAAGAATCATATTTTTTCTTGCATTTAGAACGGAAGCCCATTTAAATTTAGAAAATTGGTATTTTTTTACTTTTATTCAGGGTCACTTTGCTTGAATACTATAGATTTGAAACTTCATACCTTTTTGTGTGCTCGTTTAAAAAATCGGACATTTTATATAATGGCGCGTGATTGCTTGCGTCTGTCGGTCTGACTGTCCGTCATATTTCGTGTCCTGAACATAACTCAATAACCATTCAAGTTATTAACTTTAAAGATGTCATAAAGGTTTGTGGCGATTAGACAATATGCAAAGCGCATTAGTCAAAGATCACTGTTGCATCAGGGTAAATTCTCTAGTTTCTTGTTGTTTGTATGCTGCCTTTGATTAAATCTTTCCATTCCAAATTTTTGTTACTAGTATTTTGCTTGCGGAGGAAGGGGAGAGATATATTTATACTGATTACACAGAAAAGAAAAAAATCATAAAATATTTAGTTAAATTTGATTTGACCTTACATCTTGAAGTATTTCATGTCTTAATTATCTATAATCATTTTTAGATTGATTTCAAACATACAAGAGAGAAATATATGCAGAAAGAAGAACGAAGTATGAGGAATTTACGACAAACCTTGCACAGGATATAAGCATGACACCACCACAGCCACCCTGACACGAGCATATTTAAACAGATTAGAAATAAGCTGACATGTTTATAATCATATCCCCACGTACAAAGTATATGGGGTTATATTGGAGTCACGTATGTCAATCTGCCCGTTCGTCCGACCGTCCATCGTGTTCGCTTTCATAAATCTGACATCAATTAAATTAACCTCACCAAGACGGTGTGCAGAGCTCACAACCCATGTCACTAGGTCCAAAGTTAAGGTTACCCTTTGAGGTCAAAAGTCAAATAGTTTAACTTCATGTCCGCTCCATATTGTCTAAATGGCTTGGAAGGTACTTAATTCGACTGTTCGAAAAATAAAGAGAATTATTGTACTTGCCTTTGCGTCGGCGTCACTGTCACCGATGTATTCAATGTTAAGATTTTATGGCAAGCTTGTGTCACTATATATTCTTTACTACCTCCCCTTTTAACTTCAAACTTCACATAAGTGTTAGTCTTGGTAAGGGACAGACATCTGTTATTTTAGAGTCTGGCTTCCTAAACGTCAAGGTCACTGGGTCCAACATTATAACAGTGCTGTTTAAAGTTTTATGACAATCCCCTTATCCACTTTCCTATAATCATCAAACCTTGGATAAGGATTGATCTTAGGAAGGGGAAAAAGTCTTTAGGTTTAAGATCAGGTAGGCCAAAGGTCAAGGGCACTGGTGTCAGATTTTGTAATAATGTTCGTTAAAGTTTTATGCACGCTTCACAATTGGACTTAAACTCATACTGTTTCTTTGCACTGGTATGTCCCACCTGTCTTCACCTACTTCCACCAACTCCAATTCACCACCTCTCGCCCAAAACAAAGAAGATGTATTTTACATTTTCTTTACAATTAATTAGATTGTAAATCTTGTATATGTTTATATGATGTTTAAGTATCCCTTATTCCCACACCCCACCCGCTTCCATTTTTCTTATATATTTTTTTACATCTCGCTCACATCGCATCTCATCCCCCATCTCCTATTCTACAGCAACACTCTCTTACTTTCTTTATATTTCTTTTACATCTTTCATACTCACTTGTATTTCATTTGGATTTTTCCGACCCCTCATAACCCTTACCCCTCCCTACACACACTGCTACTTCTAACCTTTTCTTACATTTCTGACACTAGCTTATATCTTATATTGTTTTTTAGCTCGACTATTCGAAGAATAGTCTAGCTATTCTACTAACCATGGCGTCGGCGTCGGCGTCACACCTTGGTTAAGTTTTTGCATGCAAGTACATACAGCCATCAATTAAAGGCATTTAGCTTTGAAACTTATTTTTTCTTTTTCTAGGTCAATTACCAACCTCTCTGGGTCAAGTCCCATAACTCTGACATGTATTTTGAGCAAATTATGCCCCCTTTTGGACTTAGAAAATTTTGGTTAAAGTTTTACATGCAAGTTACTATCTCCAAAACAAATGCAGATATTGATTTGAAACTTCACATGTGTCTTCGGGGTTATAAAACTAGTTGATAGCAGCAAGTCCCATAACTCTGACTTTCATTTTGGCCAAATTATGCCCCCTTTTGGACTTAGAAAATTCTGGTTAAAATGTTGCATGCAAGTACATACAGCTATTTCTAAAAGGCATATAGATTTGAAATTTATTTTTTCTTTTTCTAGATCAATTACCAACCTCACTGGGTCAAGACCCATAACTCTGACCTTCATTTTGGCCAAATTATGCCCCCTTTTGGACTTAGCAAATTCTGGTTAAAGTTTGGCGTGCAAGTACATACAGCTATTACTAAAAGGCATATAGATTTGAAACTTATTATTTCTTTTTCTAGATCAATTACTAACCTCACTGGATCAAATTCCATAACTCTGTCATGTATTTTGGGCAAATTATGCCCTCTTTTGGACTTTGAAAATTCCGGTTAAAGTTTTACATGCGAGTTTCTATCTCCAAAACGAATGCAGATATTGAATTGAAACTTCACATGTGCCTTAGGGGTTATAAAACTAGTTGATAGCAGCAAGTCCCATAACTGATATGCATTTTGGTCAAATTATTTCCCCTTTTGAACTTAAAACTCTTTTGATATTTAACATTTTAGGTAATATTTTCCTGCCTCTGGGACAATATTTCGAAAAGTCGAGCTTGGCTGTCTTACGGACAGCTCTTGTTAGATTCTCTCATCCCCCAGTATCAGCACCCCCTCCCCTCAACGTTGATCACTAGGTCCAAGGGCAAGGTCACATTTGAAGGTCAAAAGTCATGGTGACAAAATTTTACATTCCCTTTACCAAAGCGACCTCTTGGGGTATTAATCACTTTTATTGATAGCTTTAATTGCTCATGTTTAAGCGTCTTTAATGTATAACATTAGCTGAATTGTAGTATTTTTTTGTTAAATGTAAGTTAAATTTTAGGATAAATAGTTCCAGTAAAATTGAGGAAATTATATAATTTTAGATCGGTGATACAGTCGAACTATTTTTAGACGAATCAAATATTTCTAGTTTGGATTGTTATAGGTCTGGAAATAACGCATCTTCAGTTTTATCGCATTATATTTAAAAATACATTTATAAAGACAAAGTTTACATTTGACTTAGATGCATAAAGTATCAGGGGCAGCCAGTATTTGTAAGAAACCATCTAGAATAATGCTGATTTGGTAAATTATTTCAAAAGCATTTCAAATATAAGTTATTTTTAAACTGGACAGGGATAGTTTTCAAAGATAAATAAATATTCGGGTATCCGTTTATGCACACAAATATAAGAATTTGGGACAGGAGTTTAACTTTTTTTGTTTGTTTGTTTGTTTCAGTATTAGGGTGAAATACGATCCATTCTAGATGCAACTCCTGAAAATGTAAACTCTAGTGTTCACGCGTAAATATAATTCAGTTTTACATAAAAATTAAAGATTTTTTTATGTTTATTTTCATGCGCAATTTATCAGTGTAGGTCACACGTAACGTTACGCTTGCTCTTATGGCAATATGTTGGGGGAAAAGTAATGTAGTTCTACGAGATTGATTTCTTTTTTCATTTTAATATATCTATTTTCTACTGATTATTTTTTGTTAAAAAGAAATATCCAATTATGTGTAGATCTAATTCATATTCTTTCGCGTTTAATTGATGTTGCATGCAAGTGAAAATTGTATTGTGGATTTCCCACTTCTAAAACTGTGGGTTTATCGGGGTATAATGTATCGTTATATTTCAGTAATACTCTGAAAAGCTTGACGTAAAATTCCATACTCTAGTAACTACAAAATGTACAGATAGAATCATAATTGTTGTATTAAAACACATGTTCTACCGTATTTTGTTTGGGTCGTCTAAATGTAACTTTTAAAAGTCATTTTGGCCTCATTTCTTGTACACTGAATTTTTACACTGTTTGGCATAACTCTTAACCCCGTAACTCATAACCGACACTTAACTCCTTAGCACTAACATTAACGCTTGGGGCTGAAATAACTTTTAAAGCAATTTTGTCTTTTATAGGAACAATGTGTTAAACGTTAAATGTTTTTAGGAACGATGTGTAAAAATTTGTACTGATCAAATGTTTAGTAGTTTAGTTCGGACTTTTAAAGGATTACTGAAATGTACCGTTAGATTATAACGTGATAAAAATAAACTCATTGTTTCAAACGGAGAGAAATCCAAATATGATTTTCACTAGTGCGGAACTACACTTGAACGCGAAAGGATATGAATAGTAAGGATTGGAAATGCTTTAAAAAGACAAATATGTATAATAGTAATTGCTTGCAAAATCACTGAAATACAGACAAAACGATCAAAACTTAAAAGAAATGCACATCTCGTAGACCTACTAACATAAGCATTATGACGGCATAAAATAAAGCGCGCCGTTACGCAACACGCACGTCTCTGTGCGGTGAAATTATTAAAAAAATTTATATTAACTCGACAAGATATCAAATAATTCAACATAAATTTTTAGCTTTTTAACCGACCAATGCAAGAATTGAAAAAAAAGGAAAAAAAAAGCGTGTAATACTGAATTATCTTGCACTCGGGAACACCAGACTAAAATTTACTCAGTGAAAAATATTTCGATCTTATACTGAATCAAGCAAATGCCCCTTTCTATATCTTTTACAGCTGAAGTAAGTAACAAACATTAATATTTTGAGGAATAACGGCTAAAAATAAGATGGATCAACCTAAGACAGAAATTAATATATTTGTTGTTAAATATTTTCATAATCCCAAGAAGACTGCCTTTTCACATCTGAAAATTTACCATTTCAATATGACGTTCACAATTTCAGTATCTGTATTACTGTGTTTAGATATTTTATGGTTTATAATCCTACGAAGATACGAAGAGTACATTTTCAAATTTGAAAATTAATTAGTTTTCTCTCTTAAAAATCAACCATGTCTGTCTTCCAGATCTATTAATTATATACATTTTATAGTTATAACCCCACCAAACATGTTTGAGGTGGGGGGGGGGGGGGGGGAGCTCTTTAGGAGTAAGTTTGGTCGCGCCAAGTCCCGAAATCTATTATCTCAGTTACTACTAAATGGACTTGATTCAAACTTAAAATAGATGTATCACCTTATCACCCACATCATGTGACACAAGGTGCATAACTCTGGCACCAATTTTTCATGTATTATGCCCCCTTCTTCTTAGAATTTAAAGTTAATTTTGATGCATTTTTAGCTCGCCTAAGCCAAAGGCTCATGGTGAGCTTTTGTGACCGCTCAATGTCCGTCGTCAGTCGTCCGTCGTCAGTCGTGCGTCCGTCAACATTTTCTAAAAAAATCTTCTTGAAAACCACTGGGCAGAATTACACCAAACTTCACAGGAATGATCCTTGAGGGTCCCCTTTCAAAATTGTTCAAATAATTGAATTCCATGTAGAACTCTGGTTGCCATGGCAACTGAAAGGAAAAAAAACAAAGTCTTCTTGTCCAAAACTGTTCAAATTGTGTCCCTTGGGTTAAAGAGGCCCCGCCCCGGGGGTCAAAAGTTTTACATAGACTTATATAGGAAAAAACACTTTAAAAAATCTTCTTGCCTGAAACTGCAAGGCCTAGGCTTTTGATATTAAGTATGTTGCCTTTCCTAGTGTTTCTCTACCAAAACTATTCAAATTATGTCCCTACGGTGAAAAGAGGCCATGCCTTGGGGGTACCAAGTTTAACAAGACTTATATAGGAAAAAAGTTAAAGATCTTCTTGTCTGAAAGTTCAAGGCCTAGGCATTTGATATTTGGTGTGTAACATTGCCTGGTGGATCTCTAACAAGCTTTTTCAAATTATGCCCCTGGGGTGAAAAGAG
Organism: Mercenaria mercenaria; assembly: GCF_021730395.1. Classification (NCBI taxonomy): domain Eukaryota; kingdom Metazoa; phylum Mollusca; class Bivalvia; order Venerida; family Veneridae; genus Mercenaria; species Mercenaria mercenaria. Next base: position 54,166,205 of record NC_069371.1, read on the forward strand.
GCTCCGCCCCCGGGGTCAGATATTATAATTATGAGTTATATAAGAAAAAATACTTCAAAAATTATCAGGCCATATTTCCTAGACTGTTTAATTATAGTTACCTGATAACCCAACCGATTAGGGATCACTTGACTGTGACCTTGACCTACTGACCAACTTTCTTGTTTTTTTAAGATACAGCCTTGAAATTTGGATGACATGTACTGTTTTGCACACCAATCTTAAAACTGTCTTTCAGTGACCATGAATGTGACCTACTGACCTACTTTCTAACATTTTAGCATCAGTTTGTCATTTGAAACATTACTCAGGTGAGCGATTCAGGGTCATCATGACCCTCTTGTCACTATATCTCAGTTATTACTAAATGGATTTGATTCAAACTTTAAATAAATGTTCCGCCTGATCACCCACATCATGTGACACAAGGTGCATAACTCTGAAACCAATTTTTCATGAATTATGCCCCCTTTTACACAGAATTTAAGGTTAATTTTGATGCATTTTCACTATATCTCAGTTATTACTACATGGATTTGATTCAAACTTAAAATAGATGTTCTACCTGATTACCCACATCATGTGACACAAGGTGCATAAATATGACACCAATTTTTCATGAATTATACCCCCTTCCACTTAGAATTTAAGGTAAATTTTGATGCATTTTCACTATATCTCGGTTACTACTAGATGGAATTGATTCAAACTTAAAATAGATGTTCCGCCTCATCACCCACATCATGTGACAAAAGAGTCATTACGCTGACACCAATTTTTCATGAATTATGCCCCCTTTTACTTAGAATTTAAGTTTAATTTTGATGCATTTTCACTATATATCATTCTGATTGGCTTAGAGCAAAAGGAAAGTAACCTTTTTTTAACTTTTTTGTATTGAGTTACTTTCCCTTAAATTCCAAGAATTAGTCTTCTAGTATTTTCAGAAACTCTATTTTTAGATTTTTAATATTTTAGGTATTTTTCTAACATTTTTATTATTAGTCCTAGGTAAAGGATGAAGTACTCCAAAGACGAGTAAAATAATTTTTTAATTTCTTTACGTTTTATATTATTCTAAGTATTTTTAAAATTTCATATGGTTGATAGTTGCCATTCTTCTGTGACAAGACCGTATGGTGGGGGTATAAGTCACTCCTGTGACAGTTCTAGTTTGTATTGTAGTAATGTATAATTTTCCTTCGCAAAATCAGAATTTTGAATATACTTGTAAGCTTACTTTTTTCGCAAGGAGTTTTACTGTTTGATGTGAGAGCATAGTTCAATTCAATGAATTTTAGTTCAGGTATGTAATTTTAAAATATATTTTTCAGAATTTTAAGACTAAAATTATACTTGAAAATGTCTTTTGTGTTATTTATTGTTGTTTGAATCACGAATAAACGCCATTCTGTTGTGCTGTTTACTTTTCTTTTAAAAAAGTGAAATGACAAACAATTGCATTTATTATTTAGGTTTCGGAAATCTTTCCGACAAAGTTTACTTCCTTCTTATGCAAAATTCAAAGAGGAGTATCCTTACCGACTTGTACTTTGTCATCAATTGTAACTCTCCATTTATTTTAGCCATTTGCAAAATAAAGGGGAGTTTACCCCTGCCCTATTACACTTGGACATTCAATGTTACTTCACTCTAACGCCATTTGCAAAATGTAATACCCTTATCCGTCTTTTGTCATCCAGCTACTTTCCTATCCCTCCTTAGAGCCTATTTGCAAATGAAAGGGGAGGAAATAATGACCCTTTTTCTAGCCGCCCACAGTTATTTCCCCTACATCCCTTGACGCTATTTGCAGTATAAAGGGAAGTTACTCTTACCTTCCCGTTTTTAGCCGCACACAGTTACTTCCCCTACCTCCCTCGACGCCATTTGCAATATAAAGGGGAGGTCACCATTACCGACTCGTTCTCTAGCCGCCCACAGTTACTTTCCCTACCTCCCTTGACGCCAATTGCAATATAAAGCGGAAGTCGCTCTTACCAAACCATTGTTAAATCGTACACAGTTACTTCCCTACTCCCTTGACGCCATTTGCAATATCGAGGGGAGGTCACTCGTACAGACCCGTATTTTAGCCGCACAAAGTTACTTCTCCCACCTGCCTTGACGCAATTTGCAATTGAAAGGGGAGGTCACTCTTAACGACCTGTTTTATAGCCGCACACAATTACTCCCCCTACCTCCCTCGACGCCATTTGCGATATTAAGTGGTCACTCATACAAACCCGTATTTTAGCCGCACACAGTTACTTCCCTTACCTGCCTCGACGCCATTTGCAATATTAAGGGAGGCCATTCTTACCGACCCGTTTTAAAGACGCCGACATTTACTTCCCCTACCTCCCTCGAAGCCATTTGCAAGATAAAGGGAGGTCACTCTTACAGATACATATTTTAGCCGCACAGTTACTTCCCCTACCTGCCTTAACGTCATTTGCAATATAAAGGGGAGGTCACTCTTACAGACCCGTTTTTGAGACGCCTACAGTTACTTCCCATATCTGCCTTGACGCCATTTGCAATATAAAGGGGAGATCACTCTTACCGACCCGTTTTTACGACGCCCACCTGCCTTGACGCTTTTTGCAATATAAAGGGGAGGTCACTATTACAGACCCGTTTTTAGCCGCCAACAGTTACTTCCCGTACCTACCTGGACGCCATTTGCAGTATAAAGGGCAGGTCACTTACATACCCGTTTTTTCGCCGCCCACAGTTACTTCCCCTATATCCCTTGACCCCATTTGCGAAACAAAGGGGAGGTCACTTACCGAACTGTCTTTCAAGACGCCCACAGTTACATCCCCTACCTCCCTCGACGCCATTTCCAACATAAAGGGGAGGTCACTCTTACCGATTCGTATTTTAGCCGCCAACAGTTACTTCCCCTATCTCCCTCAACGCCATTTGCAATATAAAGGGGAGGTCACTTACAGGCCCGTTTTTTCGCCGCCCACAGTTACTTCCCCTATCTCCCTTGACGTCATTTGCAAAACAAAGGGGAGGTCACTTACAAACCCGTTTTTTCGCCACCCGAAGTAACTTCCCCTATCTCCCTTGACGCCATTTGCAATACAAAGGGGAGGTCACTCTTACCGACCTGTCTTTCAAGACGCCCACAGTTACTTCCCATACCTCTTTTGACACCATTTGCAATATAAAGGGAGGTCACTTTCCGACCCGTTTTTAAGACACCCAAAGTAACTTCCCCTTCCTCCCTCGACGCCATTTGCAATATAAAGGGAGATCACACTTCGACCCGTATTTAAGCCGCACACAGTTACTTCCCCTATCTGCCTTGACGCCATTTGCAATATAAAGGAGAGGTCACTGTTACCGACCCGTTTTGAGCGGCCAACAGTTACTTCCCCTACCTCACATGACGCCATTTGCAATATAAAGGGGAGGTCACTTACAGGCCCGTTTCTTCTCCGCCAACAGTTACTTTCCCTATCTCCCTTTACGCCATTTGCAATACAAAGAGGAGGTCACTTATACAGACCTGGTTTTTAGTCGAATAGAGTTACTTCCCCTACCACCCTCGACGACATTTGCAATATAAAGGGGTGGTCACTCTTACCGACCCGTTTCTAAGACGCCTACAGTTACTTCCCCTACTTCTCTTGACACCATTTGCAATATAAAGGGAGTACACTTACCGACCTGTTTTTAAGACACACACAGTTACTTCCCCTATCTACCTTGACGCCAATTGCAATATAAAGGGGAGGTCACTCTTACCGACCCGTTCTAAGCTGCCAACAGTTACTTCCCATACCTCCTTCGACGCCATTTGCAATATAAAGGGGACGTCACTCTTACCGACCCAGTTACTTCCCTTACCTCCATCCACGCCATTTGCAATATAAAGGGGAGGTCATTTATACAGACCCGGTTTTTAGCCACCCAAAGTTACTTTCCCTACAACCCTCATCGCCATTTGCAATGTAAAGGGGAGGTCACTCTTACCGACCCAGATTTAAGACGCCCTCAGTTACTTCCCCTATCTCCCTTGACACCATTTCCAATATAAAAGGAAGTCACTCTTACATACCCATTTTAAGACACCCACAGTTACTTCCCCTACCTCCCTCGAAGCCATTTGCAATATAAAGTGGAGGTCACTTAAAGATCCGTTTTTTAACCGCCCAGAGTTACTTCCAATATCTCCCTTGAAGCCATTTGCAATACAAAGGGGAGGTCACTCTTACCGACCTCTGTCTTTCAAGATGCCAACCGGTACTTCCCCTACCTCCTTTGACGCCATTTGCAATATAAAGGGTAGGTCACTTATACAGACGCCCACAGTTACTTCCCATACCTCTTTTGACACCATTTGCAATACAAAGGGAGGTCATTTACCGACCCGTTTTTAAGACACCAAAAGTAACTTCCCCTTCCTCCCTCGACGCCATTTGCAATATAAAGGGAGATCACACCTCGACCCGTATTTTAGCCGCACACAGTTACTTCCCCTATCTGCCTTGACGCCATTTGCAATATAAAAGAGAGGTCACTCTTACCGACCCGTTTTGAGCGGCCAACAGTTACTTCCCCTACCTGCCATGACGCCATTTGCAATATAAAGGGGAGGTCACTTACAGGCCCGTTTCTTCTCCGCCAACAGTTACTTTCCCTATCTCCCTTTACGCCATTTGCAATATAAAGGGGAGGTCACTTATACAGACCCGGTTTTTAGTCGGAAAGAGTTACTTCCCGAACCACCATCGACGCCATTTGCAATATAAAGGGATGGTCACTCTTACCGACCCGTTTCTAAGACGCCCACAGTTACTTCCCCTACTTCTCTTGACACCATTTGCAATATAAAGGGAGGACACTTACCGACCTGTTTTTAAGACACACACAGTTACTTCCCCTATCTGCCTTGACGCCAATTGCAATATAAAGGGGAGGTCACTCTTACCGACCCGTTCTTAGCCGCCAACAGTTACTTCCCATCCCTCCTTCGACGCCATTTGCAATATAAAGGGGACGTCACTCTTACCGATCCAGTTACTTCCCTTACCTCCAACCTCGCCATTCGCAATATAAAGGGGAGCTCATTTATACAGACCCGGTTTTAAGCCACCCAGAGCTACTTCCCCTACAACCCTCATCGCCATTTGCAATGTAAAGGGGAGGTCACTCTTACCGACCCAGATTCAAGACGCCCACAGTTACATCCCCAATCTCCCTTGACACCATTTCCAATATAAAAGGAGTCTTACCGACCAAGATTTAAGACGCCCACAGTTACATCCCCAATCTCCCTTGACACCATTTCCAATATAAAAGGAAGTCACTCTTACATACCCATTTTAAGACACCCACAGTTACTTCCCCTACCTCCCTTGAAGCCACTTGCAATATAAAGTGAAGGTCACTTAAAGATCCGTTTTTTAACCGCACAGAGTTACTTTCCATATCTCCCTTGACGCCATTTGCAATACAAAGGGGAGGTCACTCTTACCGACCTCTGTCTTTCAAGATGCCAACCGGTACTTCCCCTACCTCCCTTGACGCCATTTGCAATATAAAGGGTAGGTCACTTATACAGACGCCCACAGTCACTTCCCCTATCTCCCTTGACGCCATTTGCAATATAAAGGGGAGGTCACTCTTACCTACCCAGTTACTTCCCCTACCTCCATCGAAGCCATTTGCAATAGAAAGGGGAGGTCATTTACAGATCTGTTTTTTAGGCGCCCAGAGTTACCACCCTCAACGCCATTTGCAATATAAAGGGGACGTCACTCTAACCGACCCAGTTTTAAGACGCCCATAGTTCCCCTATCTCCCTTGACGCCATTTGCAATATAAAGGAGAGGTTACTTACAGGCCCGTTTCTTCGCCGCCCAGTTACCTCCCCTATCTCCCTTGACGCCATTTGCAATATAAAGGAGAGGTCACTTACAGACCCGTTTTTTCGCCGCCCACAGTTACTTCCCCTATCTCCCTTGACGCCATTTGCAATACAAAGGGGAGGTCATTCTTACCGACCTGTCTTTCAAGATGTCCCTAGTTACTTCCCCTACCTCTCTCTACGCCATTCGCAATATAAAAGGGAGGTCACTTATACAGACCAGGCTTTTAGCCGCCCAGAGTTACTTCCCCTACCACCCTCGACGCCATTTGCAATATAAAGGGGTGGTCACTCTTATCGACCCGTTTCTAAGACGCCCACAGTTACTTTCCTAACTTTCTTGACACAATTTGCAATAAAAAGGGAGGTCACTTACCGACCCTTGACGCCATTTGCAATATAAATGGGTGGTCACTCTTATCGACCCATTTCTAAGACGCCCACAGTTACTTTCCTAACTCTCTTGACACCATTTGCAATAAAAAGGGAGGTCACTTACCGACCCTTGACGCCATTTGCAATACAAAGGGGAGGTCACTCTTACCGACCTGTCTTTCAAGATGCCCACAGTAACGTCCCCTATCTCACTTGACGCCATTGGCGATATAAAGGGGAGGTCAGTTATACAGACCCGGTTTTTAGCCGCCCTGAATTACTTCCCCTACCACCCTCAACGCCATTTGCAATGCAAAGGGGCGGTCACTCTTACCGACCCGTTTCTAAGACGCCCACAGTAACTTCCCCTACCCCTCTTGACACCATTTGCAATAAAAGGGAGGTCATTTACCGACCCGTTCTTAAGACACACACAGTAACTTCCCCTATCTCCCTCGAAGCCATTTGCAATATAAAGGTAGGTCACTCTTACTGACCCGTTTTTAAGACCCCCACAGTTACATCCCCTGCCACTTCGAAGCCATTTGCAATATAAAGGGGAGGTCACTTACAGGCCCGTTTTTTCGACGCCCACATTTATTTCCCCTATCTCCCTTGACGCCATTTGCAATATAAAGGGGAAGTCACTCTTATCGACCCAGTTATTTCCCCTACCTCCATCCACGCCATTCGCAATATAAAGGGAAGGTCACTTATACAGACCCGGTTTTTAGCCCCCAAGAGTTATTGCCCTACGACCCTCGACGCCATTTGCAATATAAAGGGACGTCACTTACAGACCCGTTTTCTCGCCGCCCACAGTTACTTCCCCTATCTCCCTAGACGCCATTTGAAATATAAAGGGGAGGTCACTCTTACCGACCCGTGATTTAAGTCGCCCACAGTTACTTCCCCTACCTCCCTCCATGCCATTTGCAATATAAAGGGGACCTGTTTTTAGCCGCCCAGAGTTACTTCCACTACCACCCTCGACGCCATTTGCAATATAAAGGGAGGTCACTCTTACCGACCCAGTTTTAAGACGCCCATAGTTACTTTCACTATCTCCCTTGACACCATTTGCAATATAGAGGGGAGATCACTCTTACCGACCCAGTTTTAAGACGCCCATAGTTACTTCCACTACCACCCTTGACATCATCTGCAAAAAAGGGAAGACACTCTTACCGACCCGTTTTTAAGACGCCCACAGTTACTTCCCCTACCTCCCTCGAAGCCATTTGCAATATAAAGGGAGGTCACTCTTACCGACCCGTTTTTAAGACGCACACTGTGACTGCCCATGCCACTTCGAAGCCTGGTCTCAGCACCCAAAGTTACTTCCACCATCTACGTCGACGTCATTTGCAATATAAAGGAAAGTCACTTACTGATATTGTTTTAGCTACCCATTGTTACTTACCCTACCTCCCTCGACGCCACTAGCAATATAAAAAAGGTGAGATCACTCTTACCAACCCGTTTTCTAGCCGCACAGTTTCTTCCCCTACCTCCCTTGGCACCATTTGCAATATAAAGGGGAGGTCAATCTTACCGACCCGTTTTTAGCCGCCAACAGTTACTTCCCTTACCTCTCTTACACCATTTGCAATATAAAGGGGAGGTCACTCTTACCCACCCATTTAGGCGCCCAGTTACTTTCCCTACCTCCCTTGACGCCATTTGCAATTGAATGTGGAGGTCACTCTTACCGTCTCGTTTTTTTAGCAAAGCAAAATACCTTCCCTAGAAATTTAATCTGAGAAAAAAACACTAAATTCCATGTTACGTGACCTGTTGACCTGCTACTTTCCTCCTCACATCTGTTAGAATGAATAGTGTATTGCATTTGATCAGAGTGAAGCTGTCCAGTCTACTAATTGTACAAATCCGCAGAATTTCACTTGCAAAAGAAATTATTTTCCAGCAATTTTTACCCTTTTCTCTTTATTTACACCTGTTCTATGAAAACTTTGGTTACTTTCAGAAGCTCAGGATATCCACTTTCAATCCAGTCCATCATGAAATTCTCGGATTCACTTCCTTAATACCACAGTCACACATACGGCGCAAATAGCTACGTCTAGCTACGGATAGAAACGTAGTTATCCGTATCGATCCGTACCTGAGCCGTAAGGATTGGTACGAATTGATACGGATTACTACTTTTAGGTACGTCTCAGGTACGTATCAATACGAATCGATACGGATTACTACGTTTTTATCCGTGGCTAGACGTAGCTTTCCGCGCCGTATGTGTGACTGGGGTATTAGGTGGGTAATGAGGAGCAAATAACTTTACCTTATTACCTGTCTGACACGATGACGAAAAACAGTCTTTGTCTTTTTGACTCGCATTTGTAACACCTGCACCGTCTTGACTGAGTAAGAGTGGAACACTATCAGCAACTGACAAAGGTGAAAGTTCTTAAAAATCGTTTTTCTTACTTAGAAAAACAATAAAGGAAACTTTTTTTGATGTATCTAATTTTTTTGTAGGTTACATGGATAAATTATTGTAAAGGTTATAACACACTAAGATTGTTCTTTATTCTATATAAAATTGATCTATTCTCAATGGCCGCAGCACACTTCAGGACCCATTTTAGATGTCTGTAACTTACATTTTATTGAAGAATATTGTCAGTGTTAAATAAAAATCAAAAGAAAAGTGGGGGTCATGTTTGATGCAACTGCAAAATCAGCTTAAAAGTGAGACCCCAAATTATACTGGTAGTGTATGTTTTAAGTGTCCATGACAATTTTTGTCTGTTGTTATTCCAATACGAAAATGCTACCTACACGTCAAGCATAGATCTGTCATGTGATTTTAGCAATAAAAATACAAAGAAAATAAGGAAAATAGCCCTATAGAGCAAAAACAGTCTGAGGACTATTTGTATCCATCATTTATGCGACTACCATTTTTTCGCGCCATTTTTCTATTTTGTGTCTGTATGTCTTAAGCAGTTGAGTTACGGAGATTTGTACATTGTCAGTTGGATAGAAGGTGTCTGTAAATATGACGGAAGAGGATCCAAGAAGCTCAGTACTTGTTGTCCATTTATAACTGGTTAATATGATAAACTTTTTCCCCTTTTTAGCTCGACTATACGAAGTACATGTATATAGAGAGCTGTCCTACTAGTCCTGTCGTCGGCGTCCGCTTCCGCGTCCTTCCGCACCTTAGTTAAAGGTTTGATGCACTCACTTTATCTCACTTATTACTTTATGGACTTGGCTCGCTCAAACTTAAAATAGCAATAACTCATCATCATCCACATCTTATGAAACAAGGAGCATAGCTGCCACACCAATAAATCATAAGTTTATAGAATTTCATGTCAAAGTGTTTTGACGCACTTTCACTATATCTCTGTTATTATTAAATGGACTTGATCCACACTAAAAATAGTTGTTCCACATCATCATCCACATCATATATAACAATGCCCATAACTCTGGCTTCAAATTTTACCGAAATATGCCCGTTCTATACTAAGAATTTTATTATAATTTTAATGTACTTGTACAATATATCTGCTATTACAGAAGGGATTTGATTCAAACTTAAGATAATTGTTCCATGTCATCACTCGCATCAAATGACACAAGGTCAAAGTTTTGGTGCATTTTCATTATATCTCTGTTTTTACTGAATGGACTGTATTCAAACTTAAAAAAGTTGTTCTACATCTGCACCCACATGATATGACACAAGGGCTGTAACTCCCTTACCAATGTTTCGTGATTTATGCCCCTTTTTCCTATGCAGTTCTGGTTCATTTTGTTGTACTTTCGGTACATCTTTCCATGTTATAAAAACTGCAAACCATTTAAGACTTTTGCAAATATAATTTCACGAAGTATTAGGTTAAAATAATGTCATGATGACCTTGTCTTTGTGCCGACGGTAATTGTTTGGGTATAAAAGATACAATGACACAATGACTGTATCTTCTTAATTAACTATGCGATATCTATCAGTTAGATTCTAAACACATTTCCTGATTTGCAAATGTTTGGTAAGACAAAGTTTCCTGTTGTTTTGAACAACGTATTAGAATTTTTATGCGTATGATATCATATTCTCCTAAAATTTCCAAATCAACCGACAGAAAGAATTTAAAATTATACTGAGATGACACATAAAAAAAGAGTATGAAATTCAGTAATTATTCTCCGCAAACGGTAGCCACCCGGGTGATTGATATGCAGCTTGTTGTGTATCTGTTAATCAAAGCAAACTATTTGGCCCACTGGCACCAGACCAGAAAGAAAATGCCTCTGTATATGTTATACCCTACCCCTAGGTATCATATAAGAACCATGGTCGTGAACGGGAAAATATACTAACCCATTTCAATCGCGTATTTCATACCTAAAACACGCAGTTCAGTAAATGTATACTAGCGATAATTTATCTTCATTCATGCACCTGTCACATTGTCTCAATATTCCATATTGCAGAGATGCTCCACATATTTTATGCTTTAGTCAACGTTACAGAAAAAACTTGCGTGAACTCCCCTAATGAACGTCCGGTCTAGAGGTCACGGCAGTGTGCACATGTTAGGCCAAGTGTAGACAAACAAAAACAGAATGCAATATATTCACAGTTTTACCATAAGACTCAAAATGATGAATGAAATTCATCTTGTATATGATTTTGAATTTGAAATCATACATTGGTATACATCTATTCTGTTTATTTAATTCATTTTGCACATTTATGCTGCATATAAGTATTTAAGCGTACACGTGTAGTAAAATGACGAAGGACATACATTTTCATATCAGCCAATCAGAGTGTGTCTGTAATCTAGACCGGAACTTCACCAGGGAAGTTCAAGCAAGTTTTTTGTGTATCGTTGAAAAAACTATAAACTACACGTTGTTTTTCTAAGATAAGAAGTATTGAAGAAATGTGACAGGTACACAACGGAAGATAAATTACCGCTTGTTTAATATCAATAGTGCACATTTACTGAACTGCGTGTTTTAGGTATGAAATACGCGATTGAAATGGGTTAGTATATTTTCCCGTTCACGACCATGGTTCTTATATGATACCTAGGGGTAGGGTATCGCATATGCAGAGGCATTTTCATTCTGGTCTGGTGCCAGTGATTTGGCCTGTCAAAATCTTATCTTGTGGATATGAAATGGCTATATACACGTGGCGATATTAATTATAAATATTTTATAAAATTTAATTTGTTTGAAAAAATGTGCAATGCTTTTCTATTAGATAAAATAATGACAAATCCATGACAAAATTTATGAAGAATAGAAAATAAATAAATAAATAAAATGCTTTAATTGAAAGGTTATACGTCAAATTATCGAGAGTTACAATCGGCCGGGAGTGTTGGCGTACTCCTGTAATCTAGCTACTTGGAGGCCGGGATCTGAGGACGGTTTGAGGGTGGGAGCCCTACTATCAGACTGTCAGTGTCGATCGGGCGTCCGCACTAAGCCCGGCATTAATATCGGACACTCGGGGGAGGCTGGATGGTCCAGGTTGTCCTAGGAGGAACGTATCGGCCCAGGGTGGAAACACAGCAGGCAAAAGTTCCCGTGTTGGACAGTAGTGGGATAGCGCACGTAAATTGGCAAATTGGCAACTGGTAGTAGCCTGTCCAGTAAAACTGGATTCGATTCTTTTGCTAAATTTATTCGCGAAAAAAATATTTTTGTTGCATGATCTTCTGGTGAAAGAAAGATGCCATGTGTTCGGAAAACGTTTTGTAGGTTAAAAGGCGTGTTACTAAATCATGTTGAAAAAAAAATGGTGAAAGAGATGAGACTATTTTTGGAGTTAATGTGTCTGTTACTTATTCGCATTTGAATAAGGAATAAGTAACACAAAGTACCTAGTTACTTATTCCTTATTCGAACAAGGAATAAGTAACCAACTTTCTCGTCATGCAGTGACGAGAAAGTTGGTTACTTATTCCTTATTCCTAATTCCTTTTCAGAATAAGGAATAAGTAACTAAGTACTTTTTATTACTTATTCCTTATTTAAATGCGAATAAGTAACAGACACATTAACACCAGATAAAGTCTCATCTCCTACAAAAACGTGTTCTGAACACATCTCATATCTATTTCGCCAAGCAATGATAAAAGTCGAATAAGGAATAAGTAACTGGATTCATTTTTGTTACTTATTCCTTATTCAAACGCGAATAAGTAACACACAAATTAATACTAAATAAATTCTCATCTCGTTCACCATTTCTTCAATATGATTTAATTATTCACTAATAGACCTACAAAACGTGTGAACACATGTCATATCGTTTTCGCCGAGAACTGATATACGTCGAATAAGGAATAAGTAACTGGATTCATTTTGTTACTTATTCCTTATTCAAACGCGAATAAGTAACAGACAAATTAACAACAAAAAAAGTTTCATCGCGTTCACTATTTCTTCAACATGATTTAATTACTCAATATAAGACCTACAAAACGTGTTCTGAACACATGCCATGTCTTTTTTCACCTAGAAATGTTATAAGTCGAATAAGGAATAAGTAACTAGTTTCATTTTGTTACTTATTCCTTATTCCTTTTTCAAACGCGAATAAGTAACAGAGAAATAAACACCAGATTAAGTCTCATCACGTTCACCATTTTTTTTCAATATGTTTTAGTAGCACACTTTTCAACCTACAAAACGTGTCCCGAACACATGACATTTTTTCAATCAGAAGATTGCAGAAGTCGAATAATTAGAACTGGAAAAAGTAAAAGATGAATGAACTTAAGGAGGTAGGTTACCTTTATATTTGTATGTGCGCATGTCCAACCGGAAGCTAATGTGACGATTTACGACGACGTTTACGACAAACTAAATGTGTTTGTATATTCATTCTTCTGAAAACAAATCATGAATTTGTCTTCGATCTGATGCTTTATGGTTTAATAATGCAGAAATAATGAATAAATTGCCGCAGAAACGCTTCAAAACAATGTTGCCTTAAAATGACGTCATTGACGTCATGACGTTACGTGTCAGTTACCGCGCAAAATTAATAGCTTTTATCTTGAAAGTACATAATTCTGTACATTTTCTTTATTTTTACTATTTTCAAATAACCATTATTTGCTGAAATATTTTTATGAGTCTTTTGATCTGAATAATAATCAATATTTTGCTTCTTTTATGTAGTTATATTGAAATGTTATGCGGAATGTAAGAAAATGGATGATGGCAACCAATGTTATTTGGAATATAGTTGGGTGAAAAGTTACTTGTTACGGCCATTTTCAAATAAAAAAGCTTGCAGTTTGATTTGTAATACCTATTTTTCAGGTTCCATTGATAATTTGTTACTTACATACTAAAACTAAGATCTAAAATTGTTCAGATTTCAGTAGAAAATTGTGGTTTCTTGAATTGAATTGATGTTACCATGGAAACGAAGCCCGTGACCTATGTATCTAAATGTAAAATTAAAAAGCGTTGACACTGGTCTATTTAAGAAACACAGCTTCGGCTTTTTATTTTCATTTCGACAATATCCATGAGAATAATAGCAGCACGCTGAACGATTTTTTCATGAAAAATGGCAGACGAGGGGTACTGCTGTACGTATTCTAAGCTGTGAAATTTGTTTGAATAAATGCAAATAACACGAAAATGTAACCTACGTTAGAAATAATATGTTTTAAAGCTACATCAACTAGAAAGATAATCTTATTCAATATTTTTTTTAAAGAAATTACAACAAACAGCAAGATATAAGCTATTTTAAACATCTCTGTTGCCATGGTTACTTTAAAATTTAAGAAAAATAGGGTACCATGTAAAGTGCTTGGTATTTTGCTAATAATATTACCCAAATATTTCATGTTGGTCATTAACAGAATGGCACTGAAGCCGTCGAAAACCCCTATTTTTTTATACATAGTTGTTTAAAAATGAGAGAAAATGCGTTACCATGGAAACACGAGCCCCGCGACATATACATTTTAAGCTTATATTAGAAAGATAACGTGCATACCAGTAAAATTATCAATTATGCAGATTTCTACGGATATCAATGAAACTAAATTGCGCTGAAAAGTGTTAAATATCCGTATTTTCCTTCTTCTTTCAATATGAAATACCTTTGGAGGGTCATGTTCTTCAAACCTGGATAAAAATTGAACTTGAAGGGACAGAGACAAACGAAATTGAGATTGTAGCAGTTAAAACTTCATATTACACGAAATACAAAATCATACTGCGGTTCAACTAATTTGAATTTACCCTTGTAACAAGGTATCCTACCTCCTTAAGATAACACCTTATCTCGTTCATCATTTCTTCAACTTGATTTTATTACTCACTATAACACCTACAAAACGTGTTCTGAACACATGTCATATCGTTTTCGCCGAGAACTGATATACGTCGAATAAGGAATAAGTAACTGGATTCATTTTGTTACTTATTCCTTATTCAAACGCGAATAAGTAACAGACAAATTTACAACAAAATAAAGTGTCATCGCGTCCACTATTTCTTCAGCATGATTTAATTATTCATTTTAAGACCTACTAAACGTGTTCTGAACACATGTCATATTGTTTTCTCCAAGAAATGAAAAAAAAAACTCGAATATTAAAGGAATAAGTAACTGGCGTTATTTTGTTACTTATTCCTTATTCAAACGCGGATAAGTAACAGACAAATGAATATTTGAAGTATTGCCTGTTATCGTAGAAATTAGTTCAAAGCTAATAAACAATCATTATAACACTAGCCGAATATAGTACAACAATTAATCAACGTACAATTTAGCGCAATACCCATACGAGAAAGTTGGTTACTTATTCCTTAGTCCTTATTCCTTTTTCGAATAAGGAATAAGTAACTAGGTACTTTTTGTTACTTATTCCTTATTCAAATGCGAATAAGTAACAGACACATTAACTCCAGATAAAGCCTCATCTCCTACAAAAACGAGTTCTGAACACATTTCATATCTATTTCGCCAAGCAATGATAAAAGTCGAATAAGGAATAAGTAACTGGATTCATTTTTGTTACTTATTCCTTATTCAAACGCGAATAAGTAACACACAAATTAATACCAAATAAAGTATCACCTCATTCACCATTTCTTCAAATGGATATGATTTAATTATTCACTATAAGACCTACAAAACGTCTTGTGAATTCGAATAATTAGAACTGGAGATTCAAATATGTTTCAAAAGGCAATGTCATGTACATTGTCTAACAATTATTATCTCCCTTATTTTCGCAATTAATAAATCTAAGATATTTATTGTGACTGAAAACCAGCCAGTTAAAAAGGGGAGGGAGGAGTGTGGGCGGGCGTGTTTGAGTAGCGTTGCATGTGTCATTACTTCTCACGAACCTAATAGATCGATGCTATCATTTTCTTGGTTGTGTTGTATGATTCCAAAGGATCTTCTTTGATTTGATTAATCTGTACAATAGCAATCAATAAGTGGCGGCCGTAATAAATCGTCTCATACATTGTGTTGTCATGATATCCTGAGGGGTATTTTTGTATCAAGAAACATGCATGAGTTCTGCAGCAGAAGTATTGCCCAACTTCAGGAACGAGTGCATATTTCTCGATGCAAATCTAATGATACTTTTTTTACATACGCATCTACACTTAAATTGTTTATATAAATGATACAAATCTGTTATTAGGACTGATTGAAAATGAAAACATCGACGTTAAGGAACTTTAAAACGCGACGACATACATGATACTGACGTCACCATTGACGTTACATACCCGACATGAAATGAGCATCAATATTGAAAAATATTGATGTTTCAGGTTCCATTGAAACTTAACGGACTTTCTATAAATAGGTATGTAATAATAGAGTATCTGCAATGTTAAAGCATAACAGAGTAAAATATCCAACTGAAAGAGTCTCGCACAAAGAACATAGATCTAGCTCCCAAACCGAACACGACAGTAGTGTCTCCTGTAGCTATGATCAGCTTTGCTAGTAGTCCAGTAAATATTGTGTGAAAAATGCAAACAAAGGAAAAAATGCACAGAAATGGTTTTTGTTTTTTCATCTTCTACAAATTGTGCTGAAACAATTTTAAGGTGCATTTAAAAGTACTTTAACTGTGTTGCAAGTATTTTCGTTTTAAATCTGTGAATTAAATTTGGGAGAAAAGGGTTGGAACTCTATTAATTTCTTTAATTCAAAGAATAACACTAT
The DNA here is from genome assembly GCF_021730395.1 of Mercenaria mercenaria. Taxonomy (NCBI): domain Eukaryota; kingdom Metazoa; phylum Mollusca; class Bivalvia; order Venerida; family Veneridae; genus Mercenaria; species Mercenaria mercenaria. Next base: position 54,182,686 of record NC_069371.1, read on the forward strand.
ATATGAACTCTCAAATTCACACTTAGGCAAGCAAGCATGGGGATAAGAATGCATTCTTTCATTGTATTTCCATGTCTAACTTACATAGGGCGGATTTGGGTAATCCCGAACGGGGGGATAATTCCGAACACATTTTTCCAACGACATTTTTGTATTCTTGAATGGCACTAGTCTAACCCACGACGTCCATTAAGTATTCTCATCACACTCCGTACCATATTGCAACGAATACAAAGTTTTGAGGTGCATGTTTTCAAAATAACAGACCAGAATTTATACGACAGCTTGCAAGTAAGACAGCTTGCAAGTAAGTCGTTCTTATCTGTTTTTGTATTTCGATGTAAGTGATACGTAAGGATCTAGAAGTTTTGGTTTTACATCGTTGAGAATGTTGCTTCTAGTTTTTAATTTGCCATTTGTAATTATGTTGTCTGCTAAACATATAACGTTCAGGAAACACTGTTTCTCACCGACCAGGAGATATTCTGCTTTATTTCTTCACAAATAATCAAACAAGTCCTGATTTCTAAGCTATTATTAGCTCGACTATTCAAAGAATAGTCTAGCTATTCTACTTACCTTGGCGTCGGCGTCACACCTTGGTTAAAGTTTCGCATGCAAGTATATATGGCTATCATTTAAAGGCATATAGCTTTAAAACTTTCTTTTTCTTTTTCTAGGTCAATTACCAACCTCATATGTGTCTTCTGGGTCATAAAACTAGTTGATAGCATCAAGAGTCATAACTCTGACATGCATTTCGGCCAAATTAGTCCCCCTTTTGGACTTAGAAAATTTTGGTTAAAGTTTTACGTGCAAGTATAAATATCGTTTATCGCTATCGTTTAAAGGCATGTAGCTTTGAAACTTATTTTTTTCTTTTTTTAGGTCAATTATAGGTTTTGGATTTATTTCATAAGGAATATTCTGCTAAATGGTCCTTTAAAACTGTAATATCAGAACTTTGTGACTGGAGATCTGGAGAATTCATAGCTGTACAATGTATAATAAAGTGACTAGGGAAAAGTTCTGTGGTATTGCATGAAGAAATTTATACTTTTCTTTACATAGAGATTAGTTTGACACTGTTTTAGTTATTGAAATATCTACAGTTCCGTTTGGCTACGTAAAAATATCAGAGTTTGTGGCGTGATGTTTGTTTGATCAATTAAACGTTTTAAGAATACTGTAGATACGATTGCGCTGAAACATTACTTTAGTGGTCATTTGATTGCCTGATTCGGATAGAAACAGGTTATTGGCCGTATTTCCTTGAAATAAACATCAATTTGATGGTAATTTCTCGGAGGAGCAACTTCATCTTAGCTTAACGATAAAATGCTTAAAGATTTTCGTAATTCCGCCGTTTCCTTCATCGACCAGTACATTTTGCTCAAACGAAGAGTATTTTCAAGAGCAAGATTTCTAGGGTATGGTTCACGAAATGATGACAAGCCATGGAATTGTAAAATCACGCAATTTCTTTATTTTGCTTCGCAGTGATTACTTTAGTATCTGTAGCTGTGTTTTTATGTAAAACAGAAGAAAAATATTTACAGAAAACTAATTGTATCATTTTACAACATTATGCCTTGTAACTTGACTAAAAAAGTGACAGAATGTTTTGTATCTCAATGCAATAGTTTTACCTTAATTATTTACAATGTTTTACATGTAATTTTCGTCTTTGTAAGACGCTTTAAGTTGAAATAAATAATAAGAGAAACAGAAGTATTAAAACTATAATAATAACTTCTCAAACTATTATATTTTCTTATACATAATATGTTACTAACACGATGTTATTTGTTTCATTATGACATTGGATCATGTTCAGTTTTGATTTAAGGCTGTTATAATCACAAATTCAGACTTAGCGTAAATCCATGTTATTACCTTGGCTTAGTCCTTAGTCATTGTTTTATTAGTTATTTCATTTGCTTTTATTTTGTTTTGTTCTGCTGAACTTATATTCTTGTATTTTAAGGTAGTTCACTGTTACCGCATAACGGATTAGAAGTGAAGTTTAAATTAATGAAACAAAAATTAAAGAAACAAATATCATTTTGTATGCATAGTTAAAATGTAGGATAAGATGAGCGAATGCAGTTAGTGTTAAATCACTATCAAAACAGAAAGGAAAGTCCTAACTACAGTACAAAAAGTCAAGGGACCGGCCATTTTTTGTTTTTTTTTTTGGTTTTTTTTGTTGGTGTTTTTTTTTTTTTCGTAATATCGCATTTTCGTCCGAGTACAGTACAGGAAATTTCTCTACGTCTACACTTCGTAACAACTATCCAAATGAAACATCTGCACATCGTGATGTTTACACATGTGATTTTCGTATCGGAGTACATGCACCAGATGTATATGTACTGAAACTTAATGTTCTGCGCCTTCCTTTCAGCTTCATTGTGTCTGAAAGGACGGATGGACCGTTATTAAACTTAAACACTGAACATTGCACTTTCTCTTAACTCAGGTCTTCCCTGTCGCCGACATTCCTATCCAATTATCCTCCCGGCTGACCCGGGCACTACGCTGGATTGCAAGGAACCCATTAATTGCCTATCCCGATTCAGATATCCTTCCAGGGGACCTGGACCTTTCACTGAATTGCTCGGAATAATAAAACGAAAATTTACATACGATATATTCTTATCTTCTTTATGCAGTGAATGTATGAGACGTGTAGAAATCGAAGCAAGTGTGACTGGTGTGCCATCCGATCCACTATTTAAAGGAGAAAAGATCAATTACTGTAATGTCAAAATAACTTGTATCATAGTGTATAGTGCATATTTGGTGGTCGCTAGCCAGTAAATATAGTGGCTTGTTAGAGAATAAACGGACATTTAATTTTGAGTATAATATAAGAACTATTTCAAATTTTGTCGATTTCTAAATTATACAGTGCATTCGCGGTGGTACGAATCGCAATTTAACGAAATACCGGTATACTACGAAAAGGTGTTGTGGTCCCGGCTGTTTTCCTTCATATTTCTATGTTACAAAGTCGCGGTTTGGATTTTCCAAGAAAGTGTTCTATAAGATTAATGATTAAGAGATATTCCGGGATAAAACAAAAATATAACTGTGTAACTGTGATATGCATGGAACCACACAATCTCCCCTTGCCAAATGTAACCATTTTGCACGATTTTGTCCACATACATATTCAAATTGTGTTAATGAGAATTTTGGGCAAAGGGGAGGAGGTGGGGGCTGGGGGTGGGGGCTGGGGAAGGGAGCGTTGATTTTGTTGGTTTGTGTTATTTAAAACAAACATATGTATCACACATAAGTTACCAAATACTGACCGAAATGACATGATTGGATCATAACTTAACAAACGGGACACACGTGTTCCAATACTGATATATAAATAAAGCTATGGTTTATCTTCTAAGCTTGAAAGGTGGCCAGCCAAATTTAAACTACAATTTATGCCCTTTTCAGCTTTTGTTTATTCAATTAGTGATCTATTTAAGAAACAAATATATCCATTACATAGAGTAAGATCGCTATAAGTAATGTATCTTTTATTAGTATTTTATAAAATTTTGTAATGGCAATAAAACAGATGCATGATATATAGCAACAATATGGTGGCAAGCAGACTTATAAAATCATACATCTATTCTAAACCATGAAATGCACACCAATACCAGGGATAACACAAAAAGAGAAACCAAAAAACATTGGCGCAGGGACCCGCGTTACTGAAAATGCCATAAAAGCTGATCTAATCAAGCTGAAACTTGGTATTTTTCATGCAAATATGTTACTGGTACCATACAAATGAAATTGAGACTATTACAAAAAGACAGTTTTTCTTATAGGCCTAACTAAACTAAAGGAACCAGCGTGGGAGCCATCTGGTCTAGTCGCGTAATGGCTGCCAGGTATTTGAACACTAATTTTTCACTTGGCATGGCAACAGAGGTCTAAATTAAAGCTAGTTTTTGTTTAAATTTCATTGTGGATGTATTTGTGACATTTTGGTAGGAAAAATGTGAGAGCAGGTTGTACTTGGTGAAGTGAATCTCAATTGTAGTATGAGTAGTATTTCCAGGTCACAGCAGTGTGATTTTGATGTCAGTTTACTGTAAGCAAATGTGACCGGAGAAATCTCTCTTAGAAGATACATAACCCCTACTTTCTCTTCATTTTATATCAGTTTTATCGTTACTCTTTAAAATGAGGACATGACTTGTTCTCTGAAATGGGTCTAGCTATGTTTGGTTGCTCTTTAAAAAATGTCAGTTTTATATAGAATATATAGGGAAAACTATTTAACTGGTTGTGACCTCTAAGATCCAGGGTAATGTGAAACATTGAAGGCAAATCTTTTTGCCAAAGCTTCCAACCTTGGGCAATGAGAATCGCCCAGTATCAGTGTACAAATAACCAACACTGGAATCCTGTCAAGGGAAAACAGTTACTCTAGGCCTTGTGCATTTATCATTCAGGTACTCGGGGGCTTTACCCGTCTTTATTTTATGTACATGACAAAGAGTTAACTGTTCAACCCTTTTAACCACTGGTAACCAGTTCAAGGACCTAAACTGCTCAGAGCACCATGAGACATACTATCAAGACCAAAGACAAACCGAATAAGCTTGTTTGGTGTAATTTGAAGCCTGTTTTTCCAGTATTTAGTCAAACTGAAATACCAGAAAAAACAAACATAATCAAAGTGGCATTGAATTAGAGCCATGACCAACAATTTTTTGGTGTGAAGAGTCAGAAATTTACTCTTACGATACAAAAAATTCAAACGGGCATTTGCTTTACATTTCATCACAAGATAGATTCTAGTCCAAGATTGCACTAAGGTACTTCACTGAATTGGTAGCTTTAATACTTGTACCATTACATGTAATATTCAAACTTGATTGAGGCCTTAACTTGGGTTTTGATCCAAACAGAATGGACTCTGTTTTTCTAAGATGTAGCGAAAGCTTGTTATCAACAAGCCATTCACTTACAATTTTAAGTTCACTGGATAAAATAGTTTCAATCTGTGAGATGTCTTTTCCAGAGACAAGAATACCTGAATCATCAGCATATAATAAAAGTTTGTTATTAAAAATAGCTGACATGTCATTTACATAAACTAAGAACAAAAGGGGCCCAAGGATGGGCCAAGGATTGACTTTGACACTTCATTATTGAAATAGTAAAATTCCTTGTATGCCATATCATTGAAATATTAAAAGAATTTTTATACCGTAGATATAAATTATTAAAATAGTAAAAGGCCTTGCATACCGTGTTATTGAAAAAATAAAAGAAATGATATTTCTCTTCCAAGCATTATTTTATCACAGTATCTTATTAAATTACACACATTTGTTCATATACATGTGCAAGAGAGCTTTACCAGCACCGGCAAAATACTAGAAAATCCTGTCTGGCATGCAAGACTATAAGTTTCTATTCTTTTTCAAGATGTTGCAAATAATTACAATGAGCATCCATTTATTGATTTGATTTGGTTAATCACGACTAATTACAAGTCACATCTGTTAAAACTCACGTAAAATGTCAAGCTGTCTGTATTCACTTCCGTCTACATCTGCTTAAGAGTTGTTCTTGTAGCTGTCATTGTCCTCGTAACATTTCGATTAAAGGTCAAGCCAAGAATAATTTCATTGCATAAGTTGGATAGTGATTCATTTCTAACAAACTAACAAACAGCATGCAGCTAGTAATTTTTACAGAATGATAGCAGATTCGTTTCAGCCGTTTTACAATTGGCCATTACGCCTTGATAGTGCGGAGGGAAACTCCATGGTAACTACCTCATAAATCAGCCTCTAGGGACGGACTTGTTTGATAATTATCCCTGCTTCCTCGTCCCCTTAATCGTGTTTCCTTAGGTACTCTCGCTTCTGCAATGTCATCATCGGTAACATACTTTTAACGTTTCATGTTTTTTAAACATCTCTTACATGAGCATAATATTATGTGTTCCGGTGGTATTGTGTGTAAGGAAGTAGTTTTATTTACACTGACCTGCAATACAGGAGCATGGTAGGCGTTTAAGGGTGTGGCTTGGCGTCAGTAAAGTACTATAAACTGTCAACTTGTGGTTTTGCTACTGAACGTTCCAAGGCGGTATCGCGGTATCATACTGTTTTCCTTCTTCATGTATGTTGTATCTATGTTAGCATTGCATTTATTTGTGTTAATTTGAACATTTGTTTAGAATGAATTTATGAATAGATGCATTTCTTGTTAGATTTTTGTCCTCTAAGTTTTATTCAGATGAAGAATAAATCAATGAGTTCAATTTTACGGCGAATCGAAATTTAAAAAAAAAAAAAAAAAAAAAAAAAAAAACAGTTGTAAATATAGCAACGTGGCAATAATTGTAAGTAAAAGTCATTTGACCCGCGAAGATGCATGTAATTTATTTTTAAAAACTTTCTATTTAAACAACAGTGGACCCAGGCACAGTACCAAAGCGGATCTATGTATATTCATAGACATATGGCAATTTATGCCTCGGTCACAAAACCGTACGATGTCCGTACTGTTTTAAAAAATCGTAAGAGTCCATCAATTTTAGAATCCTTACGATCTCTGTACAATCGTGGCTTCTGGTCACAGTACTTACGGGCCCGTACGATCTTGAGAGGAGGCACTTGTAGGATATCCGTACGGACATCACAGACAAGTCGTGCGGAGCTGGCAAGGAGCCCGGGCCGACCTCGTACGGTGCTCGTGGGTTTTAACGTCGCTCGCACGGAACTCGTACGGTGTCCGCACAGTGACCGTGCGACAAGAATAAATTAGTTCGGTGACTTCTGAAAAAATCCCATTTTCAATCGTAGGATATCCGTACGGACATCGCAGACAAGTCGTACAGCGCTCGCAAGGAACCCGGCCGTACCTCGTACGATGCCCGTTGGTCGTAAGGACATCGTACGTTGACCTTGCCAGTCCCTTACGATAGTCGTGAGAGTATCAGCAAGTCTCGCGGTTTTCCAAATCCGTGCGATGCCCGTACGACCATTTCCGGGGCTAGTGAGGTTCCCGTACGGAGCTCTTGCGAGCTGCTCCCGACTTTAAAAATCTCTACGAGCTCGTAAACAACTGGGAGCTCGGTGAAACATTTTCACCGAGTTCCCGAGTCCTCAACGAGTTCAAAAAATCCGTACGACACTCGTACTAGTCAACCATGTACGGACGCCAAACTTTGACTGAAAACCTACTCGTACAGAGCTCGTAGCGTTCTTGTGACCTGGGTATTAGATGTAAACATTTTATCTTTTGCAGTTGATCGGGTATCAGATTGAAATTTGAATCAGGACCCTGATTTCATGGCCGTTTTCTGGTTTCTTAAAGCCGTTTTCTCTCATCCAGTAAATGCTTTAAAACATCAAAAATGCCACAACATCTCTGTAAAACGTAAGATTCTGTACCTGAATTATTCATCGTTGTAATTAAGTTATGTCTGTTTAGGTGGGCGGTATAGACAATAGATTCGGGATAAATTTCAACAAAATTGATTTGGTCTACAGGTGATTTTTAGATACGGTACAAACGGCGAAATTCTTAATGGAGAACTCAGTCAAAATCTTTTGAATTCGAAAATTCTTGTTTCTATTTAATTTTGGTATTTTTTTGTCGTTTCGGTATCTATAATATAGAATCGTCTTCCCTAAAAGAAGATCAACTGAGCCGCGGGGGTGCGCACTTTCTCATGCCTCCCCGGCATACATTTTACAGCTTCTGCCGCGACCAAATGTTTTACAATCATTTGCGATGTAAGATGAGAACAGGTTGTGACGCATCGCGACGAAGTTCCCATGATACCTGGTGAATTGCGATGAAATGCGATAAATCGTCGTCATTTACAGGTAAATGTAGCGGCCTATAACGCGTTGATCAAACTAAGAGTTTCTCATCGAAACAATATATGGCGCAGCATCTTGACAAACAACAATAATATAAATTTCATTCTTGCGTATTATTTTCCCCGCCGAATGCGAAACCATGTTGCGCTAACATTGTCCGTCTGGCGTTACTCCGTCTATCTGAGCTTACATTTACAAACTTAGGTGGTTATTGATGTCATTCATTCCATAAGCTTTTGCTTAGCTCAAGGAACAATAGAGAAAACAAAATAGTAGCCAAATAAATACACATATGAAGGAATGTCCGTCCATGCGTCGGTCAAAATTGGAAAATGTTTATAATCCAAAAGTATAATTCAAGCCTGAATCACGAAACCTCACAGTTATTAATTAGAATATCTCTTTGACCTAGTAAAAGCAGATTTGTTTTCCTTTGGTTTGGCGAAAAGAGTTGAAATTGCTTATAATTAAAAAGCATTTTAGCTAGAATCACCAAACCTTAGTTAAAAATATATAAAAGTACATCATGACCTTTGTTCACATATAGTATTATCCTCTTGACGAGTAAAAGCAGAGTTTTTCCTCTTTATTTGGTAATAAAGATAGAAAATGATTTTAATTAAAAATGTATTTTAGCTTGAGTCGGATATCGTGAAAAAAAAACACCAAAACATTTGTAAATCCTTAAAGCAGTTTTGCCCTTGATTTGGTAAACATATGGAACTGACAATCATGGTACTCTACTATTATACATAGCTTGTGTATAATTATCAGGAAATTAAACTATCTTTCAAAATATAGTCCCATCATTCATAAAAAAGACATATTAGACGGGAAATATAAATTTATTTTATTTTATTTTATTAAATCATTATCTCATAACTGAACAAACTGTTTGTCTATTTTGAGACGAGGTTTAAACTGACAGTAGTTCTTTTATTAGAAAAATGAGAAAATAATGCATGAGAAAAAAATCTGTTTTTACTTGCGTAGTTATGTCGAACCATGAATTTTGGATATTAAGTCCATGTTATTATATTATTAATATCATATTATAGCAAGCTAAATTAGACAGATGAAATAAAATCAGGAAGTCACCGGCTTGATTACGTTTAACAACTCTATTTTAAGAAAACATGACAAGGCTGAAAACAAGCTTCATTAACTTTATTAATTTTCTTCATGTTTTATTAGATGTAACGCACACAGCTGAAGACGTTTTGAAAATTCCACTGAAAGGCGCATGATGTTAACAAACGTACTTTTTTTAAATTAAGAAATTACGTATTGTACTTCTAAACATTTCGTCCTAATTAATGTTGGTTTTTTTCCGTAAGAAATACTCGTATATATATATCTCTGTCCAAAATGATTAAATACCTAATGTCACAACGTTGCGTTTTACCATGAAATTATATAACATACATGAGTATACAAAAAGAGCGGTGTTTTTCAACATCTTATCGCATGCTTTCAGTGTATAAAGACCACACAATATTTTGAATTAAAGATATTTTTTTGATAACAGTATATACTCAGTAAGAAGATGCAATTGCTTTTCCAACCTTTTCGCTGTAAGTCGAATTCTCCAGTAAAATAAAGAATTGATGCTAGTAGTAAATATTGAAATTGTGTTGAACATCATAACCATGTATAAATTAAAACCGTGTTACAGAAAACTATTTTATCATATTTTTGACGTGTTGCGAGTGAAATAGAGCCATTACATAAATTTGGTAATACATAGTATAATTAACAAATAGTCAAGACCTTCAAGTGGTTCGTCGTCTGATTTATCTAAGCATCTGAACGATCAACCACAAGAAGGTTCTTACATGTTATTTGAAATATTTTGACAAAATTATGCTGGGTTTCATTTATCCGTGTATTATTGAAGTGGGCGTCAAACGGCAATTTGGCGTCATTAAATTTTGGCGTGATAGTGCTCTCGTACCCGTCCGCGCGTCAACCATTGTTTGTTGCAGAATATACACAGTTTAGCTCTCTTTCTTGTTTAACTGGCAATCAAACAGAGCCATGTTAGAATAAAGCTATGACGTTGACGTCGTTTTAGTAAAGGAGACGTTGGACGAATTTACTTGGACTATTATAGGTAATATAAAAGAAAGAAATTTTGATGTTTCAAAGCTTACATGTTTTAAAAAGATTATTATATTTGAGTCTTTCCACATTGAATATATTAAAGTCCTGATTAAAATTGATGAAATGCACGACAGAACATCGCTTTTTATTATTTTATTAAACTCTTTTGAAAGGAAACTCAGGTAATATCCTCAATATGAACGTCTGTTCGTAGAAACACAAAATGATTTCATTGATGTGTGTTACGTCATTATACTACTTATGCTTTGTTCTTGTTTTTATTAGTTTTATTTTTGCAACTATGCCGTTGTGTTAAGTATTGAATACTGGAATTCATTTACTTGAAGTTTCCAATTGAATAAAACCAGAAATTCGGATACCACTGTGTCATTTTGGATTTACATATCTCTGTTTATAACAATATTATACTAAAATGACAACGGAGGTCAGATGTTAATTTTAGTATTCTAGCATAAAACTGTTGTTCTTATCACTCTGCAGTTATGTTGTGTATTTTTCGTGTATTCGTGTCGGCGGAGCGAAAACACGAAAACTCGACAAATACCTAATTTTGTCGAGTTTTCGTGTTTTCGTGTCGGCGGGTGAAAACGCGAAAACACGAAAACTCAACAAGTAATTATTTGTCGTGTTTTCGTGTTGGCTCTACGAAGACATGAAAACACGACAGCACGACAATAAAAGGGTGCCAACACGACATATTTATACACGCCAACACGAAAACTCGACAGATAAATTTGTCCTGTTGGCACCCTCTTAATGTCTAGTTTTCGCGTAAAATGTGTCGTGCTTTCTCCCGCCGACAGACAACACGAAAACTCGACAAATTAGGTTTTTGTCGAGTTTTCGTGTTGTCGTGTTTTCGCCCCGCCAACATGCCAACATGAACTGGCAGAAATCAGCTACGATATGATACGGATTGGAAAATGACTATCGTTATTAATGGCGCAAGTGTTGCTAAATTTAACTACCATAATTCAAATTTGGTTTTAAAATTTAAAATAAAAATTTAAAAGTAATTTAAAGACACTTCCACGAGAAGGAATATAAAAGTTTGATTTTCAAAGTCGTTTTCAATGTCCGTAAGAATTTGGGTCATTGCAATTTTCAAATAAAAGTGATCATAGATCGACTGATTTGAGATAAACTGTATAGTTAGTGCCCAAGCTTTTTACGGTTAGACGCCAAGCGTTCAGTGATTGTGTCCGACGGAACAGGCAGAGTACTCTGTGATAAGCAGTTCTTGAATCCCACCTGCATTAAACTGTTTATTTATCAGTCTTTCTGCCTATTTCGTCGGAACGTTAATGATGTTTGTCGTGGTACTTTGTCTTCTGCAAGGGCATTTAGTAAATGCGTTTTTGCTTATTTATATATAATTTTGTGTTTTAAATAACTATATACCTTTTGTTTTGTACTAAGGATTCTTTTATTTACACTGTCCTGTGATTTTTGGACATGGTTGGGGGTTAATAGTGAGGTTAGATGTGCTCCATAAATCATTTTAAGCACCCAAGCGGCGTTTGTTTTGCCACTGGCCGTTCAAATGTGGTGTTTATTTTGTAGTTTTGTCCTTGCCATCTGTATGTGTGTGTGTGTCGTTTGTTGGATGAGGCGCGCACTGCTGAGGGTTATAGTTTAAATCATTGCTTGTCACTTATTAATTTTTCAAGCTACTTTTTCCTGATTTGGATTTGTATTACATGGAAAATATGAGGTACGCCAAGAACGCAAAATTATAAATAATAAATCATTTTAAAAAGTATTTGGCAATGTTAATGTGTTGGTCGTCGCCAAAAGAGATATTCGATATCACTTTGTTTTTTGAACGAGACAATTGCTACGCTACATAAGGTTTAAAGGGCAATACCTTGAAAAAAAACACTGTATTATCAGTAGTATGTGATGTTTAAATGTGACCAGGAGAGTACTACTGAAGACTTGCAGTTAAAACGTCAGAAGAAAACGTCAGAAGAAAACGTCAGAAGATAATGACACTCAGTAACGTTTAGAAGATTAAAGAGCTCTTTGACATAAATCGATGTATCAAAGTTCCATCCCAACAATACCAAAGGAAAATTTTATGGACACATTTCATTTGTTTATAGGCAGGTGTAGAAAAAGCTTTCAATGACAAAAAAAAAACAACAACATTAAAACACCTATAATCTCGAGTTGTGATTAAAAAAAAGCGCCATAATGTCATTGGATCATTCAACGGTGGTGGCATTGCCTCAGAAATACAGAAATAATGGTCATATTCCTAAATCTGTGTTTTAAGTATTCATATTCAATATGTACTGATATATTTTATTCTAAACTTCAGCAAAATAGGACCAGAAATAAAGATAACAGAGCACTTTTCTGATCATTTTTTAAGTTTTCAATCAAATGTGTAATTTCTTCGCATAACGCTTTTTGAGTATTTTTGTTGAATGAGTAGTTGTTACTTAGCTGTTAGAACTTGCTTCACAATTTTTAAGTTTTGTTTAAGCTGATAGAGCTTGCTTCACAATTAAGAATCGTAGCACTCTTTATAGGTGCATATATGGCGCCAAATATATTTTTCATAAAACATATTTTAACATATTTTTCTAAACCTAGGGAAAAGATATCATCAAAGAAATTGTTATGAACTGACTTCATTTGGTCAGCATCATATTTCAGCTGTTATCTTAAAGATGTTTTTCACAATTATTTCTAGCGGACAGAATTTTTTGTAACTTTGCATATTTATAGATTGATGTATGACAAGTTAAAATAAAAGATAAAAATGATAGGTACCCGTGCTTCTTTTTTCAATATTCAAAGTTTATTAAGAACACCAAATCGGTATTTTGGTCTGAAGAAACAATGCATACATGTCATAATAAAACTACTGCAAACAACTATTTATTCAACGTTTCACTCTGATGATACTGTTTATGCATCACAATTAATGAAACCACTACAACTATGCATAAAATGTCAACATATAGATATATTAACTCAGAAAAAATACTCTTGTTGACAAATGTCGAAAGTATCTGAAACTGAGAAAAACACGAAGTATTTCTTAATGATATGAAAAATCTAGCGGACAGAATTTTACCAAATTTTATATCACGTAAGCTAGAACTAAGACAAAAAAATCTAAACCAAAAAAATAATATCAACCCGTGCTTGTTTTCAAGAAATATTAAAAAATATTCACTCCACCCACACAAAAGTATTTTTTCATTACCCCACCCACCTAAAAATTATGAACATTTTTTTTTCTTACAAAACAAATTGCACAATGTTATAATCAGCAATCTGACTAAAGTACATCTCCTATTACGCTACGCATAGGATCTGGAAACGACCTATTCATTGCCTCGTTCTGACGGCCCTTTCGCTAGCCAATCAGAGCCTAGCTTACAACATCTTGCAAATCTAACTGTAGCATTGACGTTTGATATTTACAATTCTTATGTCGTAATGTATCAGATAGCCGATTAACTCAGTCGGTAGGCCACTTGCTTTGTAAGCGAGGGGTCCCGGGTTCGAGTCCTGGAATAACTGCATATTTTTCTTACTCGTTGACAATCGAACAAGTCGTCTGACTGGATAACATAAAAATAGCAATAATGGAAATCCAAAATATACAGAAGACGAATGTGAATGGGTCGTTCTCAGATCTTCGTTTAGAAGATCAAGTACTATAGTCAGATTGTTATAATCAGTTTCATAACTATTTTTCTTACTCACATGCGGAATAATGCTCCTTTAAGGTTGCATGCCTCTAGGTCAAATACATTTTGAGAAACGTGCTACACAAGCTTTCACATGCCATTTACATATACATTTGACCACGTCAAGGGACATAAATCTGTTTTTACTGAGAGAAACCTCAAATAAAAGCACTGGTGCACAACTTCGCATGCTGAATTTAATTCTTGTGTGGTTTCATGACTCTTGGCGCATATACTTTTGAGGTCCTATATGCGACACAAATGTTTAGACCCTTCATGTACAATTTGACTGTCAAGGGCCATAACTCTCGTCTTACTACGTGAAATGCGGGATGGGGCACAAAAAAGTATAACAACATTTTTAGGAAGTCACATTTGAACTTGAAGGAGATAGATCTACGTTAAAATTTTCTGGAAGTTTATTTGATTTGGAGTCGGCTGCAACATGGCTGTCCACAATGTATTCGATTCGAGCACTTCCTACGGCTACTCCTCCAATAAAACACCATCACTTTTAAAGGTAAAATATGGATGCACGACCCATATTGTCAGTAAATACGATATTTTTGCGCGAGTGCGCTGCATATCCGACAATTATGCACCTTCGGCGGCGAATCCTGAACTTTACAGTGGTTATCGCCTGCTGCGCGATTGAGCTGCGCACAAAATATTGTGATGAACTCCTTTAATTTTACAAATATTTGTCATGGTTGTTACAACAAATGGGTGAACAAATATATCTTACTGATATTATGTTTACACAGCAAAACCTGTTATCATGTGCATATATGATTTGCTGATTATACAGTAATAAAGCACAGTTTTAGTACCTTTAGAAACAAAGCAGTACATGAAAGTATGGCACTGAAATAGAGATTTTCCTGCTTGACCACGCCCGTCTTCTCTCCCCCTCCCCCACACGCAAACAACCTTAAGTTCGATCCTAGGCCATTGCTGTTATTACTGTTTGACTATCATACTATTTGTTACAAGCTTTGATTATTTCTATTGATACTCCATTAGATGGGTGCCTCAAGAGGGTGTGTTTAAAGAGGTGATACATAGTACTTTTAAACGCACAATTTATCACATTGACTTTTTATTATAAAACGAACACACAAAATAACGAAATAACGACAGTCGTAAATTGGGTATATCAGTGCAATATATTATGTAACTCGTATCAGTAGAAAGCCTGGCACATTGGGTTGTTTCATTGTTGACATTATGACAATAAAATTTCAAACCATTCCTTATGGTCTTAGATCTTCTATGTTTTAATCTTATGTGATTTGAACGACTGAACGACTTGATATCCGAAGCCCATTTCGATAAACTAGTATCCTAGTTGGCATACAGGTAAAATTGAATTGCGACAATGTTCGGAAGTGATTCGAAATAGCAGAGTTGATTGAGGTCGTGACAATGTAACCATTAAGTAATTGAGAGTGTTAGAAGCTGAATGGTTTTGTTAATTATGTGTCACTAAGACTTGTAAACACTGGGATAGTTATATTTGTGTTAGGCGCAGATTTCAAATCTAACGAAAGCGATTTACCAGTTAGTGTAGCCATTTAAGCCAACAAAGCCTCGAAAAATGTAATCAGACAAATTATGAGATTCGGCTTAAACATATTTATTCCAGATAAATGTCGTTTAGTCGCATAAACATAAATTACCTTTTCATGGATATAATAAGAACAAACGTTTTATTGAATTCTTCTCCTAGAATTGCGAAATTTGAAAACGTACCCCTAAGAAAATGATTTTGTCAAGAGCAAAAGCAGTCTGTATGACAATAAGATGTTAGTAATTTGACAGGTATATTTGATAACTAGCATAAACGAAGAAGTGCATAATTATCCCACTGATCAAGACACTCGCCTGAACTGTATTCGAAACATAACTACGTCACTCCCAGACTTGGGATCAGTTATTTTAAAATTTAATCAAATTACGAAGTAAAACTTTCAATTAAATTACAAGTACTTAAATTTTAGCAAAGTAATTAATCAAATTACAATTACATTGGGAATTGTAATTTTAAAATTACATTCAGTTACAATACAATACAATACAAAACAATATAATATAATATTTTCATTTAAGTCTCACTTTTCATGACAAGTGCATACAACCTAACATGCTTCTTGCAAATTTCATTACTTTGAACTACATTCTTGATGATGTTGAAAAAAAGTGGGAAACTACAGGCACAACATAAATGAAAACCTTGCAGGTTCAGTTTGACTGAGCCTGCTCTAGGCGGTAGTGGAAATGCAAGCTACCATCCACGCCCTTTTGTCCCAGGTTTAGCAGAACTCAAAATTGATACATGTTACAATTAAAGACAACCACTCCACAAATGTAATCATACGGCGGTGTACATGAAACCTTCAATGATAGAATTTAGAGAGGGGCCTGAGGCTATGAAGCCGGCATATCACAGAACTGTCCAAAACAAAATTTAAAAAAAATGGCAACATATCCAAGGGGTGATTGAACAATACCCAAATCTAATAAAGCGGGAACACTGGGACAGCCCAAACCAATCTGTTCAAGTTGAAAAATTACAGAACAATATCACAACATAAATGTCGTGCTACACGATTTGTAGAAATGGAAATATAATAGTATACTGGTAACATGAACATCAGTATGTCTTTTTAACTTCTAATATGTTGCCTACTGCCTTAACATCTACGGTGAACGAAATATATGAAGTGCTCCGCCGTGTTAAAATTAAGTTTTATTTTCTGCTACTTTTAGTGGTTTGCATAATTAAAACAAACCATTTTCTCTTAATGCGACTTTACAGAAGAGAATAAAACAAAGACAGGAAACTTGTTTACGCTATTTCTGTATTTAGCATTTCTATAATATGATAATCGCTTAAAAACATGGATAACCAAAGATAACATGACTTAATATATATATATATATTCTGTTAAATACTATTGGAAACTTACGTATTTATTAGCTGTGTGAAATGTTTTACAGCGAAAAGCGTGGCACTAAGCAGTTATTTAAGGCTGAAATACGAGGGTTAACTCAGATTTATCAAAACTTTGTTACATTTGATCAGAATCATGTGCAAGGTATATCAATAGGAAAGAACGCTATATACATTGCCGTATTTACAAATTTATACAGATACAAGTGTAGTACAGACAATCACATTGACATTTTTTGCAATTGCACAACTGTAACATCACATATGTAACTTTATAATGTCGGAAATTTAGTTTAACATTTTTGTGTTTTCTTTTTAAAATTTACATAGATTGTAATAATAAAAAGTATTCCTAATGATAATACATGGAAAGAAAGGTGTAGTTTAAGATCAAATTTTAACTGCATTTTTTTATAGATTTTAAGAAGAATAAAAAAACGCCGATCATGCGAATATAAACTATGTAATTGATCTTAGTAAGTTCAATATGATACGTTAATCTTAAGTTGCAAATGTAATGGTAATCATTTTATCACACACAAAGTATTATAATTATAAACATTTTGCAGTGTATTCGGATCAGTTACAAAAAGAGTTATCAGACTCGTATCATAATTTGTGGAATAACATTTGTATGAGGCTACATGCAGCCCATAAACGGTAACGTTCTTGTGCGCTAAACTATAAAGGATGCGTAAACGTCCTTTTACTGTTAAGCAAAAAATTGTATCACTTTACTGAGGTGTAAGAGGCAAATAAGAATGTGTACTATTCACTGAAGGACTACCTATCATCATAATATGTTTTATTACTGTAAGCGTTTGTTTGTTTTGTTTTTGTAGGGTTTAAAATCAAGCCGACAAAATAAAAGTTAATCGCATGTTGGATGAAGACTCCAAATGCCTCTGCCGGCCTCATTTCATTACGGACGGGCACCCGGATAAAACCACCATCCGCATGAGATCAGATAAATATATGTGAAATTCAGTGTAGTGGGGTTGTAGGCGGCAAAGGTTAGGGTGTAGATTTAATGTAAGCCATATTCAATTTCCTTATTGCTTTAATTTGGAACATCGGCTCCGGTGTCGCGATTTGATATAATTACAAAGTTTAATGCGCAAACGTAGTTGAAATTGTATTGCCCGTTGGAGAGACTGCTTTGATTACCAATATCTATCAAAGGCCATGGAGTATTGGAAGTGTTTGTTACACTTCAAGAATATCCATATTAAGAGCATGTCTTTGCATTAATGTAGTATTTTTCTCTCTGAGAACTGGGAAGGACGACAAATCGCTGATAAAAGGCGACATTAATCGATAGTAACGTCTAATTGTCAACTATCTTTTGTCAACTACGGTTATCTAAACGAGATTTTATCTGCTGCAGAGCGAGAAAAGATAGTGTCGGGATGACGGGATATCAATAAGGAAAATATACATTCACAATATGGCTAGGAATAATTTTACTGTAAACTGTAAAAGGAAATTTGAAGTCCGTAAATATATTTTTGTGACTTTATTCCTTGTTTATATAGGAGTAACCTGTACGTCACTACTCTTCAAGTCAGACTACTTAAAAACAGCTTCTGAACATAGAAAATACCATTCAAAAACTTATAAGACATCTGGAACATTTCGCCGTTTTAAAAGGGATACGATCAACAATACAGAATCTTTTGGGCAAGGTAAGATATTTGCATGTTTCCTTTTTTAAATTTCGTAACGTTAAAACAGTTTTGAACACCGGCTTATCATATCTTCCCTCTTAATACACAAATCCTAAAAAACGTTTTTTTGGACTGAATGAGTTTAAAGATGAAAAATACATAATGTCACACGCTTCTACTAGTTGATGCCATATTCCTTCAGCCGAATATAGGATGTATGAAATATGTCTTCTATATTTGATTTTAGAGAACTGAATCTCCCGTTGGGATAAGATTGATTCAATTTCTCCAGCAATAACTACAAGTATTCCAACATAATTTCCTTGCGGAATTAAATAAGAGCCTTAGGTGACAATATTTGCATAGCGTATATGCTACGGGTTAAAATTATTGGTTCTAAACCTATTCGGGTAAATTTTCCATGGATATTTAGCTTAGGAAGACTTCTTTGATAGTTCTTTGATACTTCCATGATATTATTTTGCGGCTACAGGGGAATTTGATTTTTGCAGCATGTGAAACTAAAAGCAATCAGATATTCATTGTTCTTCGTGTAGACACACCATCGTAATAATTGTTTTATGGACTGCTCCTCGTTATCATTCCGAATGAAAACAATTTGTATTGTTATTATGATAAGTATTCTAATTTCAGAACGACATGACCGATGTTTTATTAAATTTAAGATTCAAAATTTAAGGTCAATTATGCGGACGATAAACAAAATGTATATTGTCTTCGTATAGCATTATCTATCTCAAAATACCTTCTCATGCTGAATAAATAGACCATGTTTACATTTAGTTCATAAACGAGATAATCTGAATTAATTCAGACCTATGATAATGAAGTGCAGTGCCGTAGCCAGACACAAATTTTAACCGAGGCAACCTAGGGGGATCCGGGGGCATGCCTCCCGGATTTTTTCCCCAGGACGTCTCTGGTGCAGTCTGAAGCACTCTCAAACTGTTTTATATCACAGTAAAATCGTCCCTTTAGCCCTATATTTCACAGAACGTTCATATTTTAAGAAAAAATATATTTATAACAAGGATAATTGGGGATTTATCCTATTCTAATATAGTCTCGGATACAATCATTTTTGTAATTGAAAGGCAATAAAATCAGAAAACCAACAGTAAGACATACAACATGCTTTTTTAGCTCACCTGTCATGAAGTGACAAGGTGAGCTTTTGTGATCGCGTGGCGTCCGTCGTCCGTGCGTCCGTGGACGTCCGTTCGTTCGTCCGTCCGTAAACTTTTGCTTGTGACCACTCTAGATGTCACATTTTTCATGGGATCTTTATGAAAGTTGGTCAGAATGTTTATCTTGATGATATCTAGGTCAAGTTCGAAACTGGGTCATGTGCGGTCAAAAACTAGGTCAGTAGGTCTAAAAATAGAAAAACCTTGTGACCTGTCTAGAGGCCATACTTTTCAATAGATCTTCATGAAAATTGGTCAGAATGTTCACCTTGATGATATCTAGATCAATTTTGAAACTGGGTCACATGCCTTTAAAAACTAGATCTTTAGGTCAAATAATAGAAAAACCTCGTGACCTCTCTAGAGGCCATATTTTTCAATGGATCTTCATGAAAATTGGGTCATGTGGGGACAGGTGAGTGATTCAGGACCATCATGGTCCTCTTGTTTAGTATACTAGTAGTTTATTAGTTTATAACCCGGGAGGGGGTAGGTACTGGAGGTACTGGAGGGGGACTGTTTCCATGTTGGTGTAAAGATAACTATGAAATGGTGGCCTCTGGTGCATTTTTTTGGTCTGAATTTTAAGGTATTGGAGGGGATTCCCCTTCAGTTTAGTGGTGGTCAGATGGTTCTCTTATTTTGAAATACAGATACGAAATGGTGGCCTATGGTGCATTGTTTGGTCTAAAATTTGAGGTACTGTAGGGGGATCTTCTCAGTTTAGGGGGTCAGGGCTCTCCCCCTGGAAAAAATGAATTACAAGTATGAAATGGTGGCCTCTAGTGCCTTTTTTGGTCTGAATTTTAAGGTATGGAAGGGGATTCACCCTCATTTTCAGGGGGCTTTTTCCCTGAAACATTTTGAAAATTCAGTATGAAATAGTGACCTCTGGTGCATTTTTGGATTTGAATTTGATAAATATAATACACAATTGGGTTCGACTTTGATGAGTAGCTCACTTCTCAGCCAACTTTGGGGAGGGGGCATGGACAAGTCTATCAATATGGATTTCCGCCTCACCTCGCCTCAATGATGTCATGAGGCAGATATATTATGTTATATTCTCATGATATTAATATACTTCTCTGAACTTTTATAACTGAAATTTTCATCAGTGTGAAAGGCCTACTTTTTACTCTTCTTTTGTTTTTGCCTCTCAAATTTTAACCGAGGCAACTGCCTCGGTTTGCCTCAGTGTGGCTACGGCGCTGAAGTGAACTGTTGGAGATTTATCATAGTATTCCTACGTCATAGTTTGTTATTAATAGTCAAGTCACATGCGCTATATATACATGTATGATAATATAGTATTGTTAAAGATAAATTAAGATACTGAAGGAGTTAACAAAAGCCACAAGTGTAGATTGAAAAAACAAACAACTTTATTCTTTTGTTTGGGTATAACGCCGTTTTTAACAGTTTTTCAGTTGTTATCTAACGGCAGGCAGTTAAAATTCTGTACCAATCCGAAACTGTTCTCTGCAAGTAACTGTTAACTTCCCCATACGAATCAAGCTGGAGGACTAATGATATCAGAAACAATGTATATTATTAAATTGTCACGGAGAACATACGCCTCGCCCGGTGATCGAACTTACGACCCCGCGATCCGTATGCCTGCGCTCTTCATACTGAGCTAAGCCGACGGTCGCTTTCTCTCGAGATTTCTCCAATGTATATATAAATCAAATACATGTATAGGGATTGTACCTTACCATTCAAATTGCATCTGATTTTGCTTTCTAAAATAAAGGAACCGAAGGTCGTAATCGGATAAGTTTAAATCGGATGGAGATTCAGTCGTCAGTAAAAGTCAGGATGAATAAAATGACAAGAAAGTCCAAAGGTGATTTGCAAGTTGCACGTTGGAAAACGGTTATGGAGGTGACGTCTCATAACTTTTCGTTAATGTGGTTTTGTTAAAGTCTGATATCGCATCGTTCGCGAAACTGACTCTGAAACACCTAAGTAGATCTAACTTGGTAATGTTTGATCTTTTTGCTGCCAGAATAAATGCTCTCAGTAAGCTGTTTTTAATCAATACCTGTGATAAATGAATTTGCCTGCTAAAGATTTATCACAATGACTCTACGTCATAGTTTGTTAGGTAATCAAGCCACATGCGGTACATATGCATGCATAATACACCAACAAGTGTACTGAAGGAATTACCAAAAAGCCACATATATTGTTGGGACAGAATGTATTTCTGAAAGATTTCTGCAATTTATATATTGATTATTTATAGAGACTGTACCTTAAACTTCAAACTGCGTCTGTTTTTGCTTTCTATTGATAGGTATATAAAATAAAAACGGAAGATGGTCGTACTTGTGAAAGTTTAAATGATAGATATTCGATTATCAGTAAAGGATATGTCGGGATAAACAGATTGTTCAAGAAGTCCAGAACTAAATTATAATGTTGACTTGCAAGGTGCATGTTGCAAAACAGTTAAGTAGGTAACATTCATTGAAATAACTTGACATAACGTGGCTACGTTATACGCGACGTCTGAGATCGCACGTTCAGTGAATTCTCAGACACCTAAATAAATGGGTGATCGTTAAAGCTTAGATAAGCCTACTTCTGCCAGAATAAAACTAGATAACGATTTTAATAAAAACAAATATGCTAGATTTCAGGAAAGTCTGGCTTAAAAAAAATACGATAGCTGTTAATATGTTATATCGGCTTCGATATGCAATAACAGTTGTGTTGTCAGTGTATGGTCTTAAATTTTATATATAAGCATCCGACTTTAATTTTTTTATTGGTTTTTATAGTACTATCTCTACATCACAAATGTAACGGTGTACGGCGCTATAAATATATATCCAAGACAACATCTCCCTATTAACAATAAATACTACAGAGGTCGAAATGAAAATACGTTTCTTTGAATGGTGTGGCAACGTTAAATGTCGCAACGCCGCTAAATGTCGCAACCACCGTTATATGTCGCAATGTTGACGTTAAATGTCGCAACCACCGCTAAATGTCGCAAAATCGTCTGCCGCTAAATGTCGCACCTTTAACGTTAAATGTCGCAAAAATTGCCCACCGTTATATATCGCAACTCCAACGCTAAATGTCGCACAGCAAAATAAGAGTTAAACAGTCTTTACAACTTAGAGATAAGATTGGGTAATGAATGTTTGCATGCATCAGTATGCAATGTGTTGATTTGGGAAGGGCTGAAATGACGTTTCACTCTAATCTGCACGTTTGCTTTTCAGTGGTCCCGCACCATACATACGTTATATATTCTATATCTAAAGGTTTGAGCACTAACGTAGTACTCGCCACAGTACTAAATTTATTTCAGGTCTGAACTATGTAATTCTATGGAGTCCTGTTTAGCTCATGAGATATTAAGCTCGCGCTCCGTATTGTCGCGCGTTGTATAGCATGTCTTGAGTCGACTGAATTTCGTTACACAACAGCCCGGGGCCAGAAATTGTTGATGGATGGGGGGGGGGGGGGGGGGGGGGGGGGGGGGAGGGGGACACAAGTTTAAAACAAAAAAACAAAAGCGTCACCGGCGACGTGCGGTAGGTACGGGGTTCCTCTATCCGTATTTGTGGGAAAGTTTTTTATGTACAGGTATGAAATGCTGGCCTGTGGTGCATTTTTGTCTATTTTTTTTAGGTACGTACTAGAGGGGCATTCCCCTTATTTTAGTTGGTTAGGGTTTTTTCCCCCTTGACAATTTTGAACTACAGGTATGGAATGCTGGACTTTTATTGCATTTTTTGTTCAAAATTTCGGTGTATGGGAGGCGTTATCCCTGCCATTTTCGAGGGTTCAGGGGCTCTCCCCGGGAAAGTTTGAAAAACATGTATAAAATGGTTGCCTCCGGTGCATTTTTTGTCTTAATTTTAAGGTACTGGAGGAGTATTCCCCTCATTTTAAAGGGTCAAGGGTTCTGCCCCATTGGGAATCTTTGAAATATAAGTATAAAATGTTCGCCTCTGGGGCGGTTTGGGTCTTCATTGTGAGAAAATATTATTTCCAAAATAGTCGGGTGCAACTTAGATGAGTATAAGTCACTACTAAGCCAACAAGGGTGGGGTTGGGGTGGGGGATCGGCTCGGGCCGCGATCCGGGCATGTTACACAACAGGATGTTTAACTACGCGACACGAAGACTGTAACTGTGTTTTGTACCAGCTGTAGAAAACGAAGATTTTCTATTAATCAGCCACGGATTCTATTTCTTTGTTTGGAGGTTTACATTTAAAATCATAAGGTGACTATCAAGCTTCAATGGCGGGGAAAGATCCTATGTGGCCCTCTGTACATTTTTTAGGTAAAGCGGGAATTTTGATATTATTTTACTTTTAGTCTCTTAAAATTGTTTGCTTTAGTCTCATTCCCCTAATTATCCTACTGTTCCGCCTACCCACACATAACCCCCCTCTCTCCCCACCCCCTTCAGAAATGTAAATATTTATATTTTCTATTAATTGTCTTGGTGCTGTGTGTTTGTGTCTTAGATTTCTGTGTCGTTATTCGCCCCGTTCCCCACCCATACCCAACCCCCACAAACATACAACATCATTACCAAATCGTATTTACTTAAAGAAACCTCAGAATATTTCTGTCCTAAAACACTGGCCCTATTACAATATAATAAATATTTTTCTTGCGTGACTGTTTAGCAAAGTGTGTAACTCAGGTGAGAGATCTAGGGCCAACAAGGCCCGCTTGTTGCTATACGTAACAACACTTATCATTAAGATAATTATTTGTATTACATAAACCTGTTAATTTTTCTTCCCTCAAAATAGTAAATATACACAAGGAATTGATAGTCACAGTGTCAAATAGGAAGTGCGACATTTAGCGTTGGTGTTGCGACATATAACGGTAGGCAAATTTTTGCGACATTTAACGTTAAAGGTGCGACATTTAGCGGCAGACGATTTTGCAACATTTAGCGGTGGTTGCGACATTTAACGTCAACCTTGCGACATTTAACGGTGGTTGCGACATTTAGCGGCGTTGCGACATTTAACGTTGCCACAAATGGCGCTTGAAATAAGTATACTCTATTCTACACAGTCTTGTATTTAGCCATACCGCTGCGTTCAAAATTTTGAATAAAATCTTTAACATATTTATAAAACATTCATTCAGTTGATTTCATTTTATTATCCTTGATGCGTCAAACAAATAGTAAAAGCGATTTAATGCAACAAATCTAGTCTTATATAAACAGGCCTAAATGCATGATGATCAAAAAAAAAAAGATATCGTGTCAAGTAAAAAATCAAGTGATTTTAACTCATTGAACACAGTAAAGAAAGTTATTTAAAACATGATTATGCTGTGTAAGCTAGAGAGAGTATTTAGGATAATATAATCTTCAAGGTTTTGACACTACTTATTGGTTCTTTATAATTCTTTGAATGTTACCACCCAAATAAAAGAAATATATATTGCATTAAAAGCCCCCGGATTACAGATGTCATCTCAAGGAATATTATCATACTAATTTGTATATCGTTCATCACACATTCTGTATCATATTTCTGGACAAAAGTTACATTTGAAATCAAACGTAAACGGACCTTGTTCACAAATGAAGTCCTTTATCTTTTATAGCCCGACAGCTATTGTTAAAATATCCATAAAATTATTTATTGAACTTCTAAAAACCGTATTTTACGCTCAGAGGGATGTTGATTTTTTTCATACGGAACTTGCAGGGAGCAAAACTTTGAAAATACTTTGCCCTCCGAAAGTGCTTGCCAAATTTTACAATAATTTCAACGTAATGTTCCCTAAGTGAAGCTCTAATCCCCTCAAACTATCCTGTTTGGTTAAACCAAATGAACCCTAGCTGCTGGAAAACAAAGTAAATCTTCTTCTCTGAAACAGCTAGCTCAATTTTAAAATTATGTGTATTTAAAGTGGTCCTTAGGTGACTCTTTATGATACCAAAGTCTGCTACGTTTAAAGGCATACAGATCGTGGGGCGCGACTAGTTCTCCCTGTATGACTTAATAGAAAAACTGGAAAATCTTCTCATGCCCGATTGTAAAATAATTTCACTGCAATGTTCTATAAGTGACACTTACTATAAATCATACTGTTTTGTTGAAAATAATAGCCATAAGGGGACTGACGGGCTACATTTCTACTTTTTATATATTGCTCTATGGAAACTGCTTGTCCGATTCCAAATAATTTGGCAGGAATGCCCCTTTGGTGACTTCTTCTCAGTTCCTTCCGCTAAGAAGCATGATTGTCTGGAGACGTTCTCTGTATTGCTGTAGAAAGTAACAAATCTCCTCCTCTGAAATTGCTGGCCCGAATTCAAATCAATTTCACACAGATGTTCCTAGGATGACCCCCTGCCAAAGTTCCTCAAGCTCTCACCCAAATTAATCCCAACACCAAGCCCCAGACCTTCCCCAATTTCTTTTTCATTTTTCGTGTCTTGTATTTCTTGATATTGTCTCTTTTTACCACCTCATTACCACCTGGCCACATTACATGTCATACCCACCCGTATTTATTCAGTGGAAACTTTAGAAAGTTCCTTACTTATTTCAAAACAATTTCACAGATATTTTCCTTATGTTACCGAGCTGTTAAACTCGGGTGAGTGATCTTCGGCCATCGTGACCCCTTGGTGTTTTTGTTTTGTTTCTTGTGTGTATAAGTGATAGGAGAACAATTAGTGTGTGGTTATATCCGGTAAAAGTGAGGTGAGGTGTGCACCACAACCAGTTTAAGCTCACTAGTGGTGTTATTGCCACTTATAGTTCCAAGGCGGTGTCCCATTGTGTTCCTATGACCCATCGTTTTTTATCCTCACGCGCGGGCGTGAGAGCGTGTGTGTATGTGAACGTGCTCTTAGTTGTAGAGTTAGGGAGGCTGCCATTTCTCTGATTTGAAATAGTGTAATGTTGCTGTTAGTAATAAGAGTTGTTTTGTCCGCCCTGCGATTCAAATGGGAGGAGTTTTGCTCACCTTAAAAGGTTTACAAGAAGGGTAAAACAATATGGTGGGGTTATTGTCCTACCTGGAGAAAACATAGGGAGGGGATTTGCCCGCTGAAAAAAAAAACAGTGGAACATTTTTACTAGCAGAAGAAAGCATTGAATCAAAACAAAATATCCGATGTCAAAACAAGCTGTGTATCGTTCTTATCAACAAAATTTTTAACGTAACAAATTCTATAGCAAGAATAGGCATACTTGACAGCTCAAAATGCTTGACAAAAACGTAAAAAAAGTATAACATTCTGGCAGAATATAATTTTGGTGTTTTCTTAATAGCACACGAGTTAACAACGTCCCCTAATGGAATGTGGCCTATAAATGTGTTAGATATGTTCTTTAAAATGCAAATTATTTTACAAATAATTACACAAATGTACATGTACGTATACTTTACTTTTCGATAGATGGATGGATCGGTGGGTGGAGGGTGGGACCGATCGATCAATTATTATTGGGAGATATATAATTCTATTATATAAATATATTGTACAAATATTTAGATAACTCCTCAAAAC
The DNA here is from genome assembly GCF_021730395.1 of Mercenaria mercenaria. Lineage (NCBI taxonomy): Eukaryota > Metazoa > Mollusca > Bivalvia > Venerida > Veneridae > Mercenaria > Mercenaria mercenaria. The sequence goes on from NC_069371.1 coordinate 54,209,749, forward strand.
AGAATGTATTATTGAGAGATATATAATTCTATTATATAGATATTTTATACAAATATTTAAATAACTCCTCAAAACAGGACCAGCAAATAAACATAAAAGCAGTCCCGTACTTAGGTTCAGTGTTGTTTTACCATTAGTCCTCAAGGGTATTTGCAGTCTGTATAACAAAATACCGCTCATTCCGGAGTTTGAGGGTAGGAATGGTGCTGAATAATGAACGACTAAAAACCGAGTCTGCGATTATTTTGTTTGGTTACATTCTGCGCTTTCAAAGTATCATCTTATAGATTTAATTAGCCTTTTGAATAACAAATGAGCCAATTTTCCGTATGTCAAAATGTTGCCCCTGTATTTTTAGATTAGTACTTGTTGGCAGTAATCAGTCAGCACTAACATTGTTAGGCAGATACATTTTTATGAAACAGATCCAGTCAGCTAATTTGTCTCTGAAGTTTTTTATAGGATTAGTTACACGTTTCTCAAAACTTCTTCTCATCAAAACTTAATACGTTACATTGTAAGCGGGATTTAAAAAGAAGTATGTATACAGGACATTCAAAATTGTAATATGTACTAAATTTCTATATCTAAATCTGGACCATTTATGTAACAATTTGTTTCCAGTTTATCCAATTTACTTGCTTTACAATTTGTATTGAGTGAATACTGCTTTATTGTTTAAAAATAACCGGTAAAAAGAAAGAATCTGAAACAGATTGGCTTTACAGTACAGTAGGTCTTTCATCCTTTTTCCTACAATCACAGATTGGCTTTACAGTACAGTAGGTCTTTCATCCTTTTTCCTACAATCACAGATTGGCTTTACAGTACAGTAGGTCTTTCATCCTTTTTCCTACACAGATTGGCTTTACAGTACAGTAGGTCTTTCATCCTTTTTCCTGCACAGATTGACTTTACAGTACAGTAGGTCTTTCATCCTTTTTCTTACAATCACAGATTGGCTTTACAGTACAGTAGGTCATTCATCCTTTTTCCTACAATCACAGATTGGCTTTACAGCACAGTAGGTCTTTCATCCTTTTTCCTGCAATCACAGATTGGCTTTACAGTACAGTAGGTCTTTCATCCTTTTTCCTACAATCACAGATTGGCTTTACAGTACAGTAGGTCTTTCATCCTTTTTCCTATAATCACAGATTGGCTTTACAGTACAGTAGGTCCTTCATCCTTTTTCCTACACAGATTGGCTTTACAGCACAGTAGGTCTTTCATCCTTTTTCCTACACAGATTGGCTTTACAGTACAGTAGGTCTTTCATCCTTTTTCCTACAATCACAGATTTCTGTTGTTATTACATTACCAAAGTTTCAGCTTTTTTGTCGTTATACAGATAAAACTGCTGTGCAATGTTTGTCGTTTGGCGTTTGAACGCCAATTTCTGTTCAACGGTAGTAATGAAATAAGAACGGCCTTCTGCTGTTTGTGTATACTTGACATTTTACAACAATTTATTAGGATAGCTTTTCCATTTCAACCCTTTTCACGCGTTGACCTTCAATTTTAGCTTCAGATAATCAAGAGGCTGTATGTCATCATAATTTAATATGCTTTTCTCCATAAAAACTGCTTACGAAAATTGATTGCTATTCATTATATGGAGCTCGCTACGTGTTTGGACCAGTTTTCACATTTATCGCGAATTCAAAGCACACAGTTTAGAAGTTTATTTTTTCAATTGAATTCCCGATTGTTCGTTTGTAATATACTTCATATGCATACATGTACATTTCTTATCATTTTATGCATCTTCAAAATAAAACAGTCACGTTGCTTTATTATCCCTGTTAAAGTTTGTGTAAAGTTTTTGTTCAACAACTGGACATCGAATGACTTATAAATAGTGGTAATCGTAGCTGGCTGTCTGGTCGTGTACATCGTTCCAAGATAGAAATTTGAATACATTTTGTCCATTGACAAACAAAGAGATATAAAGTATTCAGACCAATCCATTTTTGATAGAATGAACCTTTACAGCATGTACGAAAACACTTCATTTTCATTATTGTATGTGCTGTTTTAAAGCTTATTTCACTTGTTTGATTACTGATGCCGGTCTGTTAAATGGCGTCAGTGGCCAACGGCTAATAAAATCTCTATTAATGGCAATATACAAGGATAAACTTAACACCATGTTTGTGTATTTTTATGACAATTACACTTGTTTTGTTTTTCATAAAGTATTTTCAGAGCAATATAATTAGAAATTGTTGCTATTTAGACACCCTGCTAATATTGAATAAACTACATTTAGAAAGTAAGGACGCTATTTTCATATATAGATTAAGACCTTGGGACATCTATATTGGTAGCATTAACTTGCGATATTTGGATAGAATAACTATCTCAACGTGTATTGCATTTCACAAGAAATCACATTATTACAAAAGAATTTTTAAAGACATGTAAATAGAAATATACGCAGTTAAAGAAGAAAATGATGCATTTCGAGGGCATATGCTAGCAGTAAGAGCAGACAGTAAAAGAGTTGGGACAGTTTTGAATCGACACTCACTCTAAAATACCAAACATTCACACGAGTTGAACACACTTGCACCCAGATTGAACACATTTTCACGCAGACTGAACATACATTCACGTGGTTTGAACAGAGGTTCACGCATATATATCAGACACACAATGTGGATTGACCAAACATTTACGCGGACTGAACAAACATTCACGCGGATTGAGCAAACACTGACATGGAATGAACAGATGTTTAGGCAGTTGATCTGAATCACTCGTTGATCAGAATATAATCGTAAACTGAAGTATTTAATCAATTACCTTAGAAAGTGTCTTACAGGTCTGGATGCCACATATCTGGATGTTCAAGAAAATACACATGCTGCTTAATATAAAATGTTAGTATGATTACTGGAATATAGAGTTATACAGAGTTCAGACAGAGTTGGTACAATGTAATTTGTTTTATCTGAAGTGCCCTTCTTCCTTTTCGAATTTGTTTTCTATTGTTAACAGCATTTTACATAAGGATAATCAAAGCCATTTGCTTACTGCACTAAAACAAATATTGAACGCATTTAATTACAAAAACATAAAAAAGAAGTGACATAGTAAAATAACGTTTTAAAAATGATTATTATCCTTCTTGTTAGCTATTTTATTTCTTAGCTTATACGTATACAATATATCTGGAAGGAATCTATTTCAATACACGTTTCTGTTACTAACCAGTCTGCTGACAGTGGCAACAGCAAAGTTCAACTGCGTCATCTGCTTAGGTCTAATCATAAACCACCTGATCGGCTTAGATCTAATTACAAAAAATCTGATTTGTACCCTCAGTATAAACCGAATCACCGACAGAGAGTATACATGTCTACAAATTATAATACATAAAACTTTAATCGTATCAAACCTATAAGTCCATTTTCCTTTAATTAATTAAAATTTAATTTGATCTTTTTTTCAAGAAAATACGTGTATGTGTGAAAAGAACTGCGACATTATAACTTGTTCATTAAATTGTTTGTCATGTTAGGCACAGACTAGTTCATTTCCAGTATAAGCGTAGAAACAAAAAGTATGGAAATTTAGAACGTAATTATGTAACAGATTATTTCTGAAAAATATTGAATAAATATTGTCTTGGTTTGTCAGATAGAGATCAGCTCACGTGAGAAACCCAATTACCGTTCTTCCTCGAAGAACAAAATATTGCAAAACGTGGAATTCCTCCAAGTCCCGGTGATTGCAGCGGACTTTCGCCGAGTCACTTCGCTGGAATCATTAGAGGCTAAAGTGGACAAATTTGAAAATGAGATGAAAAAGTTGTGGAATTATGTACACGATAAGCATAATCAGACTATAGAACGGGTAAAGCAGGTGGAGGAAAAGGCTGAATGCAATGATTTCGCCATTGGTGTTGTGAACAGTAAGGTTGTGGAAATAGAGAAAGAGAGAGACGAATTGAAGGAGGAGATTGTGTATTTACAGTCACAATCCATGCGAAACAACCTTGTGTTTGGTAACATTAGAGAGGCCCCAACAGAGACACCGGCAGAAACCGAAATAAAATTAAGGAACTTTATAAAAACGGATTTGAAGGTACACGAGAAAGTGGTGGATGCCATCCAGTTTGAGAGAGTTCATCGTATGGGAAGTAAATCGCCTGCCAATAAAGGGAGAAAAATCGTGGCAAAATTTTCGTTGTTTAAGGAGAGAGAGATGATAAGAAAGCAGTGGAAAGTTATACAGGGAACGGACTTTTTCATGCATGAGCAATTCCCGAAGGAAGTCAACGATAAGAGGCGTAAGCTGTTACCCCAACTTAAAGAGGCAAAAAAGAAGGGAAAGAAGGCATGGTTGGCGTACGATACTTTGTACATTGATGGAAGGCCGGTGAGAGAAGAAAAGTAGGGATTCGAGGAGGATGGGCTCAACATTTTATCGTGGAATGTAAATGGGTTAACGGTCGGTAAGAAAAATTCACCTGAATTCATAAGTTTGATTTCGAAAAACGACATAGTGTTTTTATATGAATCGTGGACCAGTAAAGATAGTGATATTGAACTCTCAGGCTATACTTCGCATAACTTTTACAGAAAATTCCAGAACAGGAACGCTCGAAGATGTAGCGGTGGTATTGTATTATATTATAAAGACCATTTAAAACCTGGTATTGAAATTGTAAGAACACACTGTGATACTATAATTTGGTTAAAATTAGACAAGAACTTTTTTCATTTGGAAAATGATATATTTATTTGTGGAGTTTATATATGGGGAGAAGATTCACCCGCATATAACATATCCAATGTAGATTTATTCGATACTATTCAAAATGATGTACATGATTTTGAGAATTCAGGTTCCCTTTTTTTAACCGGAGATTGGAATAGCCGAGTGGGAGTAAAAGACGATTTTATTATAGTGGATGCTTATAATTGTCACACTGACGACGAGGATTATGTTCCCGATCAACCCATAAGCCGGGCCTCATTGGATAATGTATGTAATAGTTTTGGGACAAGATTGCTTGACCTTTGTAGAGCTACCACGTTACGCATTTGTAACGGTAGATTAGCACGTGATTATAATTGTGGTATGTTTACCTATGCCAGTACAAATGGGGCGTCCGTTATTGACCTACTGTTAGCGAGAGAAAAGGATTTCCCGCTATTGTGCGATTTTTACATAGACTCGTTTAACGAATACAGTGATCATGCCCCACTTTTGTTCTCATTGAGATGTAATGTTGTCACTGAGACGACAAAGTTTAAAAACTCAGTCAGCTATAAGTGGAACGAGAATTACAAGGAGGCATTTCGTTCTGGATTAATTGCAAAATTACCAGATTTAAATCATTTAACAAGATTTATAAATATTAATAATAGAGAATCCGTAAATGATGTATTAAACAACTTCACGAGTATTGTTCGAGAGGTTGCAGACCCATTATTCTTAAGCTCTTGTAAAAATAATTATAAAACTTGTTTTAATGAAAATTCTATAGTCAATCATGCAGAATGGTTTGACTTAGACTGTGTACAAGCGAGAAGGCGTTATTTAGATGCTTTGAATGTTTTTAACCGGCTTAAATCTAGTACCAGTAGGGAACATTTTTGTACGTTGAAAAAGAATTACAAAGATTTGTGTCGTAGAAAAAGAAATATTTTTGAAAAGAAAAAAATATTGGAAATAGGTCAAATGAAAAACGCAAAACCTAAAGAGTTTTGGAAATTTTTCAAACGTAAAAGTAGCAATAGAAATAACATCCCTTTAAATGATTTTAAACAATTTTTTGCTGAACTAGGTACAGATATGTTTCAATGTTACAATCAGGAAGCAGAGGATTTTGCGAAGATTACGATTTTAATAATTTGGACTGTGACTGTGAAGAATTAAATCGGCGCATAACAGTAAATGAAATTATTACAGCTGTTAAGGGTCTTAAAAAAGAATCGGCTATGGGGAATGATTGTATTATGAATATGTATTTGATTGAAAGTATAGATATTTTGTCATCACATTTATGTGACATTTTTAACGCTATTTTGGATTCGGGCTATTTTCCGGATAAATGGACGGAGGGGATTATTATTCCCTTACACAAAAAGGGTGATGTTAATGACGTGAACAATTATAGAGGGATAACATTAGTTAGTTGTTTGTCTAAACTGTTTACTTCGATTTTGAATAAACGTATAGTATCCTTTTGTGAAAATAATAATGTAATATCGGATGCCCAATTTGGGTTCAGGAAAGGCCGTTCTACTATTGATGCTCTATTTATACTATTAAACACTATACAAAAATACATTAATGAAAATAAGAGACTATATTGTGTATTTGTGGACATGAAAAAGTGCTTTGATACAATATACAGAAATGCATTATGGTTGAAATTATATAAAAATGGAATACAAGGTAAATTGTTAAGAATTATCAAAGATATGTATAAAAAGGTTAAATCTTGTGTAAGAAACTGTAATGAATATTCGGAATTTTTCGAATATGCAGTAGGCTTAAGACAAGGGGAGATAATGTCGCCGATTTTATTTTCTCTTTTCGTGGAAGATCTGGAGTTATTTTTACAAGATGATATAAATTCTGGTTTAATTATCGACGATATAGTACTTATTTTATTGTTATTTGCAGATGATATGGTAATAATAGGCAAAACACCACAGGAGCTCCAGGAAAAGTTAAATTTATTGTTTGATTATTGTAATATGTGGGGTTTAGAAGTAAATACATTGAAAACAAAGATTATGGTATTTAGAAAAAGGGGTGGATTAAAACATAATGAATGTTGGACATATAATGGGCAGAATATTGAAGTTGTAAATGATTTTAACTACCTTGGTACAGTTTTTAATTATACTGGAAATTTTACGAAAAACCAGGAATACTTGACGGGAAAGGCACTAAAGGCATTAAATGTTTTGTTAATCAATTGTAAGAAAATTAGATTGAAACCAAAAGTATTATGTCAGCTGTTTGATGCATTTGTCGGGTCTATATTGAACTATGCCGCAGAAATATGGGGAAATACGAAATCTAAGGAATTGGAAAGAATCCATTTAAAATTTTGCAAAAAGCTGTTAAAAGTCAGAAATAATACATGTTCTATAGGGGTATATGGAGAATTGGGAAGATACCCTTTGTATATAAGTAGGTACCTTCGAATTGTAAAATATTGGTTTAAAATCTGTAATACAGATAATATTATTTTAAACAAGGTATATGTGCAATCACTAGAGGATTGTAATAAAGGGTATAAAAATTGGGTTTCAAATGTTAAAAAACTATTTTGTGATTATGGCTTTGCAAATGTTTGGTATGAACCAGATTCTGTAGATTATAATCACTTTATATGTATATTTAAACAGCGTGTTATTGACTGTTTCATACAAGGCTGGATTGTAAATAAGGAGTCAAGTAGTATGCTTGAATTGTATAATAATTGTAAAGTTATATTTGGTTACGAATTGTATTTAGATTTATTACCGAGTACTTTAAGATTGTTTATTTCAAAACTAAGAATCTCAGCTCATGCTCCGAGAATCCATACTGGAAGATATGCTTACAACAGAATTCCAGAAAATGAAAGATAGATCTACTGTCAGTGTTGTAATACGGTTGACCTGGAAGATGAATACCACTTTGTACTTGTATGTCCATGTTATATTGATTTAAGAAAAAGATTTATCAAAACATATTATTTCGTTAGACCTAGTATGATGAAGTTTATAGAACTGTTACAATCACAAAATAGAAATGTACTTTATAAATTAGCTCTATACTATAAAGGCGCTATGTTTATTAGAAGCAACATTATAAATATTACTTCTTGAACTACTCATACCGAGGTGGATTAGCCATCCTCACTTTAAACACAATATTGAGAAATGAGAATGTTATATAGCACAATTTACTTTTCAACTGACTGTGTGACTTTGTTAATATTTATGTATATATATAGTTGTATTTTGAACTTGATGATGTACTATGTACAAGTCATAATAAAACATATGTTCTGTTCTGTTCTGTTCTGGTAACGCTATAATATATTCCGGTATTTTATGGCTACTCCGCGTGTCACCGGGTCTGATATAAACAATTAACGTGGTAGATCTGTAAGTTTCCTTTGTAATTGTGTGAATCATTGATCATATGGTGATATAGGGTTTTTGCGATGTTAAAAAGGGGTAGTTACAACTTTTCCTTGTTTCATTAGATTACCAGCCAGTGAGCTATCCGATATCATGGTGACCGTTTCGATTTTAAGCGGGTCACTAGTAAAAGCATTCTGACATTTAATGTAACATAACTGATAATCACCACGTGGTCATCATATGTCTTTTACTGTGGACAGTCTGTATTAGAATATGCTAAATTTATTTGTATCTTGGTATTACTTTATCCGAACACCTTGACTATGGTATTACAGCAAAAGTAGTTGCTCAGAGTGCTGGCCGTGCCATGGGACTTCTCATTGCACAGTTTAAAAGTTACGGTGGGCTACCATATGATGTATATACAAAATTGTATAATGCCTATGTTGTTTCTGTAATATCATATGGCGCGGCCGTGTGGGGAGTGAAATCCTACTCGTGTGTCAATGCGGTTCACCATAGAGCAATGAGATTTTACCTGGACACGGGCAAGTAAACCCCAAATGCAGCTGTACAAGGTGAAATGGGCTGGAAGCCTATTTTGCATGAGCAGTGGAAAGTGATCTGTAATCACTGGTCTAGGTGTTTACATTATGATAGTACAACAGTGAATAAGAAAAATCTTAACATTAAGCAAGGGTATTAGTAGATGTAGGAATTGATCTTTTATTTTTACAGAAAAACTAAAGTCAGTTGGTTTAGACAGATGTGTTCATTTACCATTTTCTTGCAAACAGTTTCTTAAAGATGTATCTGACGTGTTGATGCAAAATCATGTCCAAAATCGGAAGACTGATTTAGAAAGAGTGACAGCTGTAAATGGTACATGTGGCATTAAGCTTAGAACGTATAAGCTCTTTAAGTCTACACATACTGTCGAACAATATTGTAAATTAAACATGTCATTTGGGCATATGTCTGCGTTTGCTAAATTCCGGTGTGGTGTGGCACCACTTCGGATAGAAACTGGGCTCTATGAACATTTGCCTTTAACTGAAAGAAAATGCACATTTTGTGCGGACAAGGTTGAAACGGAAATGCATGTTTTACTTGAATGTCCAATGTATGTGCTAGAAAGACAATTGCTATTTGAAAAAGCTAACTCTGTCAGTGCTAGTTTTCATACTTTATGTGATACTGATAAGTTACAGTTTATATTCACCCACCCAGATATGATAAAGATTTTAGCAAAGCCCTGTTTTAACATTTTAAGGCTCAGAAATAATCAACTATATAGTAAAAATAATAGTTGATTGTATAGATATATAATAGTTGCAACATTATTATTGTTTTAAAAATGAAGAATTCTTATACACATTATCATTGATAATTGTAGTGTTGCCGCGCGGGCGGAGGGCTGTACGGTGGTTTTGTGCGTCGTCTTGTGTAGGTCGATGAGTGGCTGTAACATAAACTGATTGTATCCCCTCGTTGACTGATAGGAGATTATGCGTATGACTGTTGTGATGGCCTTCTGTCACGTTGTAAGGGTACAATTATCTATGTGTATACATGTAAAATGTTTTTGCAAATCCAACTACAGATGATCTGATCATATGTAGTTCATTATTTTAGCTCCATTTCTTATTTTTGAAGTGCATTAGTACCCTAATAAACAAATATATATCATTCCTATCTTAATGAAAAGCACCAATTTATTCAGGTAGAAAAGAATGTAAAACACAAAGCTAGTTACCTGAACTTGAAGGTATTTATGAAACAATGTATATAACACAAATATAATTGCAAGTTATAAGAAAACGGTCACAAACGCATCTGTATAATTCATTATTCGTCTTTGTGAAATCAGATTCCGCTTACTGTCTTTACTTGCTGTATGGAAATGTTATTGTTTGATCTTTTCTGCATGCCTCATAGTCATTTTGCTAAGGTTTACAAGACACAAAACTTGAAGGACCAAGGAAAAGAACAGAATACTTGCTTGTTTTTATTGAATTAATACAAAAGTGCATCTCTAGTAATGAAATATGTTGATAAATGCAATCTGTGCATCTATCGCTGACTTTTCATTCGTCATTCGTCTTCGTTTGCCTTAAAATGTAGAGGAGCGGTACGGTCTGTAAGAGGGATTTCGAAAAAAAAAGGAGGAAATGCAACTCTTTAAAATATTGTGCGATTTTGACAGGATTTAATTTAAACCATTTACATCATAAGTTGTGGTAGGAAGTTAGACCGATTCTTCACTATGTATATATAAATGAATTATTAAGACGCACTGAAAACTATATAAAGCGATATTATAAGGGGTGAAAATGTCTGCAAAACAGATCTCCAGCAGAGATGTTTTGCTCACACTAAGTCTAAAAAACAATTCTAAGTAAAACAACTTAGCCTTACAACGCTTCATGTGCTATGTGCCATAAGTTTTAGTAGAAATGTCATCGCTTGGTCAAATGAAATAACCTATGCTAGTTGGCTTTTTATTACAGTATAAAGATTCCTTTGACAGTAGATAATACTTTGATATATCATATAATACATATTTTATTGCCGACTCATCTTGACATTTGAGCTCACATGTCACATAGTGACAAGGTGAGCTTTTGTGATCGTCCGTCCGTCGTCCACAATTTCTTGTGAACACGATAGAAGTATATTTTGCAATCGATTTCAATCAAGAAACACACAGCTTGTATTGGCATAATATCTTAGTTCCTTTCAAAAACTGGACAGATCAAATTATGGGTTCTAGAGTTAAGGCCCCTTAAAGGGTCAAAATTTGCTATTTTGGCTTGTGAACACGATAGGGACCACATTTTGCAATCGACTTTAATCAAACTTGCACACAACTTGTATGGGCTTTAGCAGCCATATAGAGACTTTTTTGGTTTATTTATTATCATATATATCATTTATGCAAAGTATCTTTAACAACAATAGATCTTGGATTGCATGATGAATCCGTCAGCTCCAATCATAGCTTCTAGAGTTACGGCCCCTGATTGACCACCGAAAGAGCCAAAATTTGTTAATTTTTACCTTGTGAACACGATAGAAGTAACATTTTGCATTCGATTGTAAGTATACTTACACACAACTTAAGTCACAATAAGATCTCGGTTCTTTTGAAACCCGGCTAGATATCATCATGGGCTCTAGAGTTACTACCCCTGAAAGGGGGAGAAGTTTCTATTTTGGCCCTTTCAGTCATATAGAGGTTTCATTTATACTTGGATTTGATACAAACTTGCAAAGAATATTTGTCTTGATAATCTCTAGGCCAAGTTTGAAACTGGGTTATATAGGGTCAAAAACTAGGTAGGCGCTCAAATCAAAGGAAAAGATTGTTTTATTTTAACTGATTTAATACGAACTTGCAAAATATCTTTAACAACAATAGATCTTGGATTCCATGATGAATCCGTCAGATCCAATCATAGCTTCTAGAGTTAAGGCCCCTGATTGACCCAAATTGATGCAAATTTATGGCCCTATCTTCATGAAACTTGGTCAGAATGTTTATCTTGATGATTCCTAGGCCAAGTTTGAAGCTGGGTTATATGAGGTCAAACTAGGTCACCCGCTCAAATCAAAAGAAAAGCTTGTTAACACTCTTAAGATCGCATTTATGACACTGTCTTCATAAAACTTTGTAAGAATGTTTATCTTGATGATTCCAAGTCCAAGTTTAACAGGTGAGCGATATAGGGTCATCATGACCGTCTTGTATCAAAATTACATGCTTTGAGCAAAGACACAATCGATACTTTCTTGTCTGTTTGCCAATATTTTCTGACAGGAGCAACTTTAAAAGGATTTTCGCGAACACGTGATGCGGCTCTGCGGTTTCGTGATCGACCAGTTCATACGCATGGCTTGTCTGGAGACAGTCATTACCAGCAGCTGAATTTCCACAAAGATAATAAGGAAACGATGCTTTGTCACAAAATGCATAACAACACAAACTCTGAAGATTACTTTGAAGTTTTATATCTTCGTGTGTTTTAATCAATATAATGGTAACCCGTATTTGCGTTCGTGCGGTTATGATAATTGCGTTTTACTACAGTCTTATTACTAGATTCTGACTAAATGTTTTCAGAAGTTTTGTTACGAATTGACAATAAACTTGATGAAAACAGGGCGCCAGAAAATAACTAATTTTCAAGTTCTACTTTATAAGCTCATCTAACTTAAAATGTATTGCGGATTTCATACTAATAATGGCCAAACATTTCTTATATAAATGCAAACTGAACAAACACAAACCACATATTGCAAATTTCCTATCAGAAATAAAACTACGGAAACAAACTGAAAGCATCATAGCACAAACTAAGAATAAACTAGCTACGCATATTGCTAAATGGAGAGATATAAATATTTAACAGAGAATATATACATATAAATGCTCGTTTCGAAACACATTAACAACGCTCAGATTAGAAATTCACATAAACGCTATCACTCTTCTACTCTCCTTTCCTAATTCTTGTATTAGATTCTACTTTTCTTCTTTCCTCTCAATACTTTTCTGTCAAATAATCACATTGGTAATCTCATCTTGTACAACAGTGTAGAAATATGTGTAGAATATTGAAATTTATGTATTGCTTTGTATATGTAAAAATAAAAAAAAATTAAAAAGGATATAAGGTGTTTAAATTTAAACATGTTGGCCAATGGAGTAGCTTTTAAAATATATTATGTGTCACATTTGTGTTATTGTGGTACACTTAAATGATTTATATCTTCCAATACTGTGATACATAATTGCTTATTCTGTCTATGTTATTATATCTACTAGTTTCGATATCAAAATTGTATGAAGAAGTTCTGAACCTACACAATTCATCTGAAACGCTTGTCTCATATATGAATCGAAAAGCATATTCATGTTTGAAATACGGTACGATAGTCGTCTGTAATTGTCGTCTGTAATTGTTGATACTTACATACCATTTTACTACCAGATATCAAAAATACGTTGTTTGATGACAAGGATGTTGACATTTATATTCCTTTCATTTAATCATACATGTGACATTCGTCAAGAATTTGTTTGATGAGATATGCCCAGTTGGGTCATTGCAATTATTTTGATTATCCGGATCCAAACTTAACCATTTGTACATATTATAGATTATACGTTTTACTATTAAATTAAAAAATAAAAGTCAACATTTTATCATTATGAATTGCTTGTGTACATTCGCCGGGTATCTATCAAGCTTCCGTAAATAGTTTCGCAATTGACGAGTGTAAAATAAAAATACAGTCCACTGCCGTAAAAAGTGGATATCTTGATTGGCATAAAAAAGCACACCACCCATTTTGCGCTGAAGTGACGATATGTGACATCTAAAAAACTCTAAAATCATGGTATATTTGTACTTTAATTAAAAATATGATTTAATAACAATTGGTTGGATCTTATTTTCAAATCATCGTTTTGCCATGGCAACGGTATGGCAGTTGCATTTTGCTATTGCTAATTACTATCACGACAAAAACGACTGGTGATAGAAAATCAATACATTTTTGTCTTATTCTAGTTTTCTCTGTAACAATTAAAGGAAGTCAGGTTGTTTGTGTGCTTAATAAGTGCTAAGCTTCCAAAACGCCTGACTGAAAATATCAACTTTCCTTCAACACGGTTTCTTCTACATCACATTTACATTCTGGATTCTATTCCAGCACAAAAGAAGATTAAGGAACAAAAAGGTAAAGAGTTTAAACATAATTCTTAGCTTTTAAGGGAAGTAGGACACAAATCAAGTGCATCAGTTACATCTATCCAGTAACGACAACTTATAGACACGACAATTTATAGACAAGTAAGTACACCAACTGGAAAGTTCCAAGCCTTTCGGAGAACGAAATCCTACATCAGTATAGGTTACTGATTTGCAAATGGTTGACATTGAGACAAACGATTATTTGAATTCAAATGTATACATTTTAACGAGTTGTGCAAGATGATTAAGAATAAGATTTGTAAAGAGATCCTTTGGAAGCATAGAATGCAACCAAGCAAAATAATAGCAGACTGGGTTTGACTGAGTCTGTTCATAGTGCAACACCCCTCACGCCCCCTAGCACCGGCATAAGCGGAATTCTATTATAGTAAAAATGAGTGTACTCCATGATCCTAAAGGACCAGAAAATATAACAACACTGAGTCCAAATACTGGGAGACATTTTGCAGCCGCCACACGGCACTTGAAGATTGATGTTGTGATAATTAAGAAAACATGGACGAATAAAAAATTAGGTGTTTACTAAACTGATTAAAAACTTTGGCTGTCAACAGGTATTGTGATGGCAGTAAAAGGAAAATGATAATGTTAAAGGTAAAACTAGACCATCTATACTCAGAGGACTCTGCCAGATCAAAACCTTTTCAGAATATATTGTTGTCTAATAGCCTACTGCAGGGGAAGATATTGTGTAAATAAGGCTGTTGGAGGAACCGATGGATGGTCCCGACAGGCTGTTGTCAAATAATCTTTCACAATGTGCCACATGAAAATGAATACTACACTAACTTGATGAAACGTAATTTTAAGTTTATTTCATTATACATTTCATTTATTGCCATCTATCATTATGACAGTTTTCTTCTAGTTCCAGTGAATAGTTGCAAAGTCATTATCAAGAAAAACGTAAGCACAAAATGAGAGATAATTTTATAAACGCAAAATAATGTTATCGTTCTTGTACACTTCTATTTATACCTATCTATATTTCAAATTTCATTGACTGTATTTGGCACAGTTTGGAGCTATGCTTTGACTAAGTAAATATAGTACAATTTTACAGTAAAGTATAGGTAAAAGTGTATAAACGTTTTCTTTTTTCGTTTTTTATTTATTTATTTATTTTTTTTTTTTTTTTTTTGATAAATTTACAAACTCCATTACTTTCTTATTTACTGGGCAGTGCTGAGAAACAATAAAATTGGTAACAAACGTGACGGGACGGTGTATCTTTTCAACAAGATATATTATGCTATATTTTAGAATAAGTGCATTCAATAGCGTGTGCTTAAATTGAAATGTGTTTTGTTACTTCAGTTTTAAATAATAGGTAGTATATTGTACAACCACAAATCTTTCGAAGGTTTAATAAGCTTGTTAGTAATTTGGTAAAGTCACGTTTTTGATGTTGTGCATTATTCTTTTTTGTAAGACACGTGCTTATTTTTTTATTTTTCCAGCAGCCCTGAATATATGAGGCAAAAGCTATTTTTTCTTACAATGAATAATTATAGATTAATTGATTACTTTTTATTAAAAGATTTGCTGTGTTAACATTCAAATGATTGGGATTAATTGTACACTGTAATTTTCTAAAGAACATAATTATTTTCTGCTGAGTGATAGAGGTGAGGAAAAAAACAGCAATCATTTTTTGCTGAAATGATATTATGTTGACTTTCTATAAACTTTTCACTTCTTGCTAACAATGGATATGCATATTTTCTATCAGTTGCGGCAATGCTATATATCGTTAGCTAAGTATGGTACATCAAAACATTTTGACATACCATAGGGATATTTTCAGCGGTTTCGTGTTATTCTAATTTCCTAGTTTACGACAGCTCCTGTGATGTATCCGTCTTGTATGGAAATAAATCGTGACTAGTTCAATGAAGTACGTTAATGAATTCTTTGAATTTGGCTTCGTTATTCAATCAAATGTCACGACATAATCCGTTTTAGTCAGTAGTTATGTCTTCAACATCCATTGCCCAATGAATGGAAAATGATGTATTAGATAAAATGAATAAATATATTTTACAAATGCAGATTTATTAAACTGAGATGACATTCAAAAGTCTGAATTTAAATCGAATTTCTATTACACACCTAACAATTCTTTAAAACTTGCTTTGCTTACGGAGTTTGCGACTTCCAGTGCGACGTTAGGATGTTTGTAACATTTATAGTTATGACAGTCATTGCTACAAAATATTCATGATTTAATATGAAACATAAATTTGTATTTGGAATGTAATGATTTGGTGATATTGAAATAACGTTTCTATTTAAAAATATCTTTCTTATAAAAAGTCAGAAGCGGCTCAAACCTTCGAACATTTTTATTTGTCATTTCAGATTTAAAGATATCTTGAATAATTGTGTTATCAGTCGGTTACATTTAACAATACAATACATCAAACAGTATCTACAATCTTTACTTTCACTGTATCAATAAAATTAAAATACAATACATCAAACATTATCTACAATCGGTTACATTCACTTAATCAATACAATACATCGAAAATTATCTACAATCTGTTACTTTCACTTTAACAATACAAGATATCGAGAATGTAACCGATTGTAGATAATATTCTTAATCAATACAATACATCGAACATTGTCTACAATCGGTTACTTTCACTTTAACAATACAATACATCAGATATTAGCTACAGTCGGTTACTTTCACTATAACAATAAAATACAAAAGAAAATGCAATACAAAACGTCGAATATAATCTACAATTACGTTCACTTTGACAACACAAAACAACAAACAATATTTACGCCGATCATCGGACAAAAAGTACGTACAAATCAATTTACAAGTTCACGTAAATGAAAGTACATGTACATTAAGAACGCAATACGAGCGGAGACACCACAGAACACGCTACTCAACACCACACAATCGTCAAGACACCTTATGGTGGACAGAACAGTGCCATTTAAACAGCTCCTTACTGAACGAGCTTAGCTTCAGCTTATTAAAACACTTAGTGTAAAAAAGTATCCGGTTGTTAAATTAAAACACAGAAGATAAGAAAATGGCATACTAATGCAAATGATAAAGATAGAGAAGCAAGAGTGTAACGTTACATGATGAAGGACAATAACCTAATCACACTGTCCATTATGTAGGATTTAGAAAGAGTAGGCTACCAGGTCTAGACTTGACATATGGTGGTGGTTAAGAATAAGGTTTCGATGCGCAGTTCAAGCTTCCCATTAGTGTTTTTGCCACTGACCATTCATCAAGTGTTCTACAAACAGGGGAACGTTTGTTAAACGCGATAGACTTAAACTGGACATGTGCCAGACGATTGCCGACCAGAAAATTGATACTTTTCTTTTT
Source organism: Mercenaria mercenaria (assembly GCF_021730395.1). Lineage (NCBI taxonomy): Eukaryota > Metazoa > Mollusca > Bivalvia > Venerida > Veneridae > Mercenaria > Mercenaria mercenaria. The sequence continues at coordinate 54,227,001 of NC_069371.1, forward strand.
ACAAGTGGCAACAGTAGAAACATGAATGTTATACTTGCACATTTCTATATATCGTTCCTTCAGATCAGGGCCGAAACGTCAACGGTGGAATGACAGCAGACCATTGCTATTTCTAGATAATTTAGTACTTCGCTCTAAAAGTCATTTTTCTCATAAATCAAATTAAAACGCCGCAATGTAATGGTCTGATGTATCAAGTGTGTTGGCAGAGTGACCATATATTGTACTCCAGACCATATAATGGACATATTATAATCGACCATCTTTAAGTGATATTTATAAATCATGTTATTTGTTATCATCAATGTAAGAATTTAGAATACTGTCCAGATACGCTTACTGATTCCTCAAAAGGGACATCGCTTTTTTCCACGAGGACAGTTATATCTTTTAAAAATGAAATGCTTAATTGCATGTCCAGATAATATTCTGGTTGATTCCTCACAAGGGACATGTCAGGGACATTGCATTTAATCATTTGTTACATATTTTAGTATTATACTAGTGTAATGAGGCTTTGACGTTGGCGTGGTTTTCAGTATAGGAGACTCTGTTCGAATTGAGTCGCTATAATAGGTAGCTTTGAAGTTTTAGCAGAAAAAGGATACATGTGATAAAAGTATTACATTTGTGCCTTTCCACTTTGAATTAATTAAACAAAATTATTATTTTGTTCAGCTCGAAATGTTAGAGAACAATGCGTCGTTTTGATATCTGAGTAAACGCGAATAAAGAGGGAAAATATCACCTACATTTAAAAGCCATTTTTGGGAAATGTGGATCTGTAAGTTTCAGTGAAATTGTTTCAGACACACAAGTGTTATGGCCTTTAATACTATATAGTATTTACTATAAATGGTATTTCTTTGCAAGTGGCATAGATCAAATTTTGCTATGGGATATTGTGACCATGTTTATATGTTTAACATATGTTGCTTTCAGTAGTTTAGATAGGAATGAGATATAGTGACCAAGTTTATATGTTTAACATATGTTGCTTTCAGTAATTTAGATAGGAATGAGATATAGTGACCAAATTTAGTATAAAAGGTAGCTTTCATGGAGTGGCAGTAGATGCATATCTTCGTTTTGCTTAATTAAAAACTATATATGCATTTAACAAACTATCCTTGTGTCACGTGTATGTTTTTAACAAGAGATATATTATGTTTGTTTGTTTTATTTTTCAAAATAATTATATCCATTTATTTCCGTGTTGGAAATTTGAGTCTTTAGTTTTTTTTTATTACACGTAATAGCTCACCGATTCAGTCACGAATTTATGTATTAACTTGATACAGTCTTGAAGTTAACATTGTTTTGCACTGTGTCGCATTTTTAAACAACTTTCACCGTGTCGTATTTTTGTGGGTTTTTTTTTTATTATTTTGTATAATTTATGTTATTTCCTCAAGCTCAGAGACAACCACTGCGCAAAACGATCGCAGATAATTCATTATACCAAAAATGTTGCTAAAAGAAACCTCAAAGTATTGCGTAACAATTATAACTGTCGATAACAATTTTTCTGAGGAGCCTTAAGTAAAAGGGTTTAATCGGACAGAAATTAAGCTCCAACACTGAAAAATTATGGCCTTGCTCTCTGCATTCAAAATAACCATAGGGCAGAGGTAAAACCTACCTACATTTCTTCCACAATATGTAAACTAAAGAATAAATGCAAAATAAAGAACTTTTACCACAGGTAACTCAGAATTTACAAAGATGTCTAAACCTTCACCCTTCTGTATCAGAGGTTAAATTCACTTTAAACACCAAGAAATGGCTAATCAAATGAAAAATGTCCGCCTTCGTACAACAAATCAATAATAATAAGTCTTGAAAAAACAGTTTATCTTACTAGATAAAGAAATATAATGAAAAAATGTTTGGTCCTAGTGGGGCTTGAACCTACGCCCTCCTGAAAAAAATAGTTAAAGTAGGCTTATGATAGGAATTGAATCCTCTTCAAAAAGGAGGTACCATACACTATTACGGGTCTGTCCATTTTCCTAACCATCGTATTAGGGAAGGAACAGGACTAGTTCATAATCATTAACAGTCCGGTTTGTAGCGGGGTTCGAACCCAAAATTTCCCTCAGACCGACAAGAAAATCGCCCAGTCAGTACTTCAGTGCTTTGATTTTTATCTAAATTGAATTTCTGTTTCATGCTTGACAGTACTTTAAAACCCTGACTGCGAATTTCAGTGCGACGTTCGAGTTTTGTAACGTTTACAGTTACACAGTCATAGTTACAGATATGTTCATGATTCTTTCTGAAACACAGTTTGTAACTGGAACGTAATCACGCTAATTGTTTTGACAGCAAAAGACACATTAAACGGAAACAACTTTGTAGAAAAAACTTTAAGGACCTTCATTAATCAAAAGACAATATAACATACATGATGAATGAAATAACCCATTTGACATTTAATATGAAGGAAGTAATTTGCCACTAAGACATCATCCAGATGAGAGCAATATTAAATGTCAGTCATGTAATACTGGAAGTGTGACACTATATAGCATAAATCTCATATAGGAAGATGATATGTTTAGTATTAAGTTTTGCTGCAGCTGCGTTTACTTTCCACGTGCAATAAAATGTGACAAAGTTAGATCTGTACTTCTTCTATCACGTACGCGCGTTGTATTGGCACATATCATAAACATGAGGCCCGTGAACATTAAATTATCAGGTATGTTTTAAAAGTATCACCTTGTAAAGGGCTCATCAGACAATGATAGTGAAACTCGTATTGACACCACATTTTATAGCAACGTAACGTCAGTCTTAATAGAGTGACTTTGGAACAAAGTGGCACCATAACCTAGCTAAAACTTCGCAATGATGCTTCTTCTAATGTGTTTATTTCATCTCTATTATCTAATTGATTATTCTGTTGATGTGTTTTTGTGTAAATGGCTGTTATTCACATATCTACACATACATTAATGCCGGGTTTCGTTTTGGACAGGCTGCTTAATTGGAACTTGGTTATTCATATTGGATATTTGCCCTTGTTCTTATGACGCAAAGATGTCTGTGAGCAATGTTCATGACGCACAATATCAACACTAAAACCTAAGATATATAATTTTTGAAAAGATAAAATTCCGACATTAATGTTATATAACTTTGTTATTCTTCAGAGCATTGTTTGAGTTTAAAAATTCAAAGGCGTTTTGATAAATGTCCTGATAGTCCTAACAGGTATTGAACCTTATGCGGCAGGTTGTTACTGTTTAACATAAAAGGCAACTTACAACGGATTCTATGCAGAAATATTTAACCCGGGCTTTATGATGAGAGCACCAGGTCATCGAACGTTGATTTAAAAAAGCATGTTGGTTGATATATAAAAGTAAAACGCGAATGTTGCTTTCATGTTTTTACAAAAGAAAAGTTCTAGTTTTAAAAGTAAACAAATATCTTCGGATCCAAAAGCCCTGCATTGCTCAGCAACGAAAACATTGCTTTCAGCGTCTGAAAGTTTCTGGGTGTTGCTACGTTTATTGGTGGTTAAAATAACTCAACGCTATATTATTTATTATTTCGCATGGAAAAGATTTGCGATATTAAAAATAGGAATCGTTACGTAACAGTGAACGGCAATTATTGGTTGTATGTTAAAGTCTAGTGGTCTTTCTTGTCGCTTGATTTTAAGTTGCAGCTACTGAAACAAATAAAGATAAGCTCACGCGGAAACCCCATTCTATTCGCTTTTCGGAGGATGACCAAAACGATTAACAATGCTCCGACTCAAAGATACTTCGAATCAGCCATTTTTGCTGTCTGACTCCTATGATTTATGTGAAGTTACTCGGAGGAAATCCTTGGAGTGACTGGACATGAAATCAATTAGCGGAATACAGACATGTTTCAATAAATACTATGACAACATTAAAACGGCCTGTTGTATAACTTATAGATAGTACAAACAAGAAATATCTTTAAAAATGATGGTCGGCGAATTGTAATAAGGAAAGAAGTTTATGAATTTTTCATCTAACATTCATCTAACATTTTTCAAATTGCAAAACTAAACACCGCACTTTAACAATTTAAATGGTTATCTTTTAATTTTTCGCAAAGATTTCGTAGGGTTGCAATTTTGTTTCGTTTATCCTTAGACGAATAATTACAGCAGTAGTTTGATGAAGATTCATGAAGCGGTTCATGAGAAGAGGTCATTAAACGTGTTGATATTTTTAGCTAAATTGGTCCCTATCCCCATTTGTAACAAAATAGCAGGAGACCTTACGATATTGTTACACATCGAGTTTGATAAAAACCATTACATTTTAGTGGTTAATGCGAAGAAAGGCATATCTGCTTTTAGCTATAGTGGTCTCTAATAGGGCCCAAGTTCCTATATAAATAAATTTGGAAGAGGACCTTATAATGATGCTCCAGACCAAGTATGACAAAGATCAACCAAGCTGTTCATGAGACGCTGTATAAAGGCATTTCTAGTTTTAGCTCTAGCAGCCCCTAAAAGGGGTCAAATGTCCCAGCTGAACAAAGTTGGCTGCGGGCCTAATAAAGATGCTACAAATCAAGTTTGATTAGCATACATGAGAAAAAATCAATTAAAGGATTTTTTTTTATTTATTATTTTTATTTATTTCTTAAATAGGCCAACTGATCCCGCTTTAAGAAATGCATATTCGCTATTCATGAATCTTTGGACAATGACGTCACACCTATAAAAAAGTGAAGGTCAAGCAAAACATACAATTGTAATTATTTCAATATTTCTGTTTCATAAGCAAAGTTTGACCGTAGTCATATTACATAGATAAACTGTATGCAGCGTACCTTCATTTTGGTGTAATGAGATTCAGTCATTATATAGCATATATATATAATGAAACAGATTTCAACTGAGTTCAATATTTGCATACCATACTAAAGAAAAATATTCATATATAATAAATCAGTTAAATAATTTATAACAAATATATCAAAGCAAACAAGTACTCATTTTAGTATGCAATCTGAAAAAGTCACTAAAGCAAGAAACCTTTTCATATACAGACGACAATTGTAACAAGGAAAATCTTTTAAAAAGCACTTCTCTACATAAAAGACTCTTATCACACCCTTATTCATGTGATACGCAGACCGTATTCAGCTCTTTCTTTAATTTGATATATGTTGGTATTTGCACAGGTTTTTATCATATTTATTAAACTTACTTATCATTTTGAGATATATCAATATTCTTGCTAAATATACTGAGCCAAAGTTAGCTTTAAAACTGTGAACAGCGTCGTTTAGGATAACACTTTGTCTACATTTCACTCAGCGTAGCACAATCAACAGAGTGAAAGAAATTGACACTGTCGTCCAATCAGGCAGAGTGTTGCATAAATTGTCCATTTTGATAAATTATCTATAATGCGTTATCAAGTAGTTTGATTTGCAAACTGAAGTCACGTGGCATAGGTAACGAAAACGAATTTGACGGCGTCGCCGAAAAATAGTACAAGGAAAAAGATTATAGGCATGAAGGGGGCAATTAGCCGGATATGCCTCCGTGGTCCACTCGAATGTAGTCCATATCAATATATAGTGCAATTTTCCCGCCTAGTAAAGGCCATTTTCATGCCAGATATAAGCTTTATTGATGCTTGATTGTAAAAAGGAATGTTCGCAGATGATTTTAAGCTACGTTATATGCTTTAAAAGTTGATTGGAAGCTGCCTTGTAAAATGAAAGTGAAAGTAGGTATTTCCTGATGTCTACCTACGCAATATTAGTGTTTTCATCACGTGTCTCAGTCACGTGACCATGGTTTCACTGCGTTATGGTCAACCCCATATTTTTTGGGTATATTTTGATTGCCTAAAGACAGACCTTCAAGACAAGGGTAGTCTCGCAGGAAGTGAAAGGCTAGAAATCTTGATAAAAATATGTTATAAGTTCTTAATTATATATAGAAAATAGTAGCGGAGGCATTTAATACCTTCATACCTAAAAGCTGAAACGGAAACCAATTCTGCTCGATCATCGGAGGATGACCGAAACGAGTACAGAAAGGAAGAAGATTAAAGAACATTTTGATTTAACTAAATGTCAGATCAGCTGATATTGTATTATGTTATATCATTATAAGTAAATATTCCATTTCAATAACATTCTGTATGAATATGATCAACCGTATTAACATGACGAGTCACACTGTTGTATATGTTATCACACTACTTCAGCATTAAGTTCAGTTCTTGCGTTAAACTGACGCGTACGTCTACACAAAGATATTCTGTTGGAAAACATCATTAAACAGGTATAAATAGATTTCTGACGCAAAGTAAAAACATTTTAATGAAAAGTAATCATTTCTCCTATAATTTTCATTATACGAGGAAAACCAATTATGCTTTAACGGCCGTTATTTCAAAGTTTATCTACTTTCATATAATTCTTTATTTAGTCCATTTTACATAAATTTATTTCTAAATCTAAGTCGCTTATTTGGACGCTATTTCAATAACATAATACTTAACTGATCTAAAAAAAAGGTTTACTTTATATGGTTTATGATATAAAGTGGTTTATATTTGCGACAGTCCCCATACCAATGGTTACAGAGGGGAAATGTTTTATACAAATACTTTCGGTAATTCAATAACTTTTCAGTATATTTACTTTCCTTTGCCTTTTCTGTAATTTATTTAGCCTCGTTTTGGACCACAACAAGTTGGAAAATAACTAATTATAAAACCTTTTTTCATTTTCCATTTTCCCCTCCGCCCGCCATTTGGTTACATAGTGTTAGATAGTTGTGTGTTGCGATAAGGATCTCACATCCGTAATTCATAATTCTAATTTTAAAACTGATTTTTGACAATTTCCAATCCTTTGTACAGTTTTGTTTCTTTTACATTGGACCTTTATGTGTCCATCCTTTCATGTTACATAGTCTTGCATTTCTCATCTCTCATTCCTCTGTGTGTCCAACTTCATGTCGTGAATTTAATCTGTATTTTTGACCTGTGTGTCCAACTTTATGTCATGACCTTTGTCATTTTTTTATTCAGTATTAGATTTTCTAGTCTTGTTGTACTTTATTTCATGTTTTAATCAGCATTTGATTGGACCTCAGTGTGTCCAACTTTATGTCATGTTTTTAATCCATATTTGATTTTCTATTCTTGTTTTACCTATATCTTTTATATTTAATAAAACGTTTGGCAGCCAAACCTTTCCAATCCATTACTGTGTTGGTCATTTGTGTTTAGGGATGGCTAGTTAGCTAGTTTGTGGTTATCATTGTCATGACATAAATAAACTACAGAGGCTAGGAGGCGCAAAATATAAAAGTAAAGATAACGTCGGGGTAATTGTATGAAAATTCCATTCTCGAAGTTTCATGAAGTTAGTTTGTTTTATTACAGACTCGGAGTCATAAATGATACGGCATTTATTATACTTGTATACTCATTTACTTCTCATTATTGAAAACGTGCGTTTACGTTATGGATAGATTATAAGGATACAAAATTAGAGGTCTAGATTTGATTTGATTTTACTTTCTTCTGGAGTTATGGCTATTGCTTTCGTTAAATTCGCACGATTCCGCCATAGGTACGATTAAGATATCTACGAAACTTTTTTTTAAATACATGTAACTTTGATAATTCATTTATTTGCCGATGCTATTTTGTTAATTCATGATATTTGTCTTAATATTTGAGCTTTGTCTGGGTTAATATAGCGGTGCTTCTTCTGCGGGGTGTGTGGTGCGTGCTCTCTGGGCTGTTCGCGATACATTTCGCGGGGGTGTACATTTCTTTCTCGTATGTGTGTTTTGTTTTATAGAACTTTTACCTCTGTATCATTTGTACCAAATCTGATTTATGTGTTATTCATATACTAGCTGTTTCCTGATGTATATATTTGACGCTACTCGTGTAATAATTATTATTATTACTTAGCACAAACTATTGACCGGATATCAAAATAAGGAGTAATGTAACAACAAATATTAGAAAATATTTATAAAACATACATTTTTTGACTGAGAGGCAACACTCATGTTTGTTAAAATAAATATCTAAAAGAAAATGTGAAATTGCAAAATGCATCAAGCGATTGGCCACCTTTAATACTAACTGTTGATAGTAGGTGGTAAACTGTAAAAGAAAACAACACTGTATCTTGTTAAAATCGGAAGAAATAACAAATATATTTTGATGACGTCATCATGGTGTTCATACTGAGCACCTCGGATATTCATTAGATATTGAAGAAAATATCGATCAGAATATATAAAGAAATCACTTGTTTCAAATGTCCAAAGCATGAAAAGCACGAAAACGATTTCATTTATGCTGATTCAAGTTTTAGCTCCACTGTACTTGCTGTTTCAAGTTTCAGCTCGGCTGTACAGGGTGTTTCAAATTTTAGCACCACTGTACGGGGCATTTCAAGTTTCAGCTGCTTCACCGTACGGAGTGTTTAAAGATTCGGCTCCACTGTACGATGTGTTTCAAATTTTAACTCCACTGTACGGAGAGTTTCAAGATTCAGCTCCACTGTACGGAGTGTTTCAAGATTCAGCTCCACTGTACGGAGTGTTTAAAGATTCAGCTCCACCTCCACTGTACGGAGTTTTTCAAGATTCAGCTCCACTGTACGGAGTGTTTCAAGATTCAGCTCCACTGTACGGAGTGTTTCAAGATTCAGCTCCACTGTACGATGTGTTCCAGTTTAAGTTTGACTGTACGGATAGTTTCAAGTTTCAGCTCCACTGTACGGAGTGTTTCAAGATTCAGGTCCAATGTACGATGTGTTTCAAGTTTAAGTTTGACTGTACGGATAGTTTCAAGTTTCAGCTCCACTGTACATGTACACCAATGGTGTATATGTAGCACATATTCTAAAACAAATTCACATCATTTAATGGCGTTGTCATCAATCAATTCTACCTCAGATACTTCTATTTAACAACAATCTTTTGAAATGTTTTCCTCAGCCATTCAAGTTTCTATAATAGACGCTGTGTTTTCTTCTCAACCCGCTTTGATGTTTGTTTATAGCTCTATATGTACGAGTGTTTACGCAATTATATGAGACAGAAATGCTTTTTATTCTGTACAGATAAAAGAATCATTGCCTAGTAAAAATATCGAATGTCTGGCATTTTATCCCAAGTGTTTCCATATATATATCACTGTGTGTGACTATTGCGTCGTTACTTTTCTAATAATTTCATAAAGCCAGATTATATTGGAAACTTCGAGAACTGAGTAAATATAAGCAGTTCTTAATCAGTGCAAATGAAATGTCAAGGTAGCACTCGCCTTTCAAAACAAGCATATGTTATTTCTTGTTTCGGACTGAATTTGTCTCTGATAGTAATTTGCCATGTGGAAGTGTTAAACTTCTATAATCCATGTTAAAATAATTAAGCATTATGCTGTATATTAACCTGGAACAACTGATACGTATTAGACCTTCCTGATTAACTCAATCATAAATGATATGAAAAGGGTACTAGATGTCCCTTGAATAAAATTAAAATTTGCTTACGGTAAGGATGTATTTTAAGGGTTTCATAGGTCGTGCTAGTTCGCTTTCTTTATAAATGTGTCTTGATACAAATGATGTAGCAAATCGAATCCTATATTTTACCGTATGAGTCGTGTACATGTGTTTGCAGATGGAAATAACAGTAAGTTAAAACACTGACAACTACGCACATTGCCGCCAAGTGTATCTACGGTGAATTACTTACTGTGGGATTATTAATTTTGCGTGGACACGAAATTTTGCGGTTTGGGTTAAAACGGTTGTTCCATTTGGATAATATATATACATTGTACATATTTCTAACGTAGGATAAATTGGAATTTTACTTGTTCGTTGAGATTTTATTTCGTGGATTGACTCAGACACGAAATCCACAAATAGTAGTCCTACTTCAGTCAGCATATGTCAGTTATTTACTACAGTACTGTACTTCGCCTTGAAAATTCGGTCAAATATCTCACTTTCAATCACTTGAAAACGTCACCATATCAGTATAGAAAGGGATATTTGCGGCATCCGTATTGTTCATCCTTTTCTTGTTCTAAAGTTACAGTTAACGAGGATAAGTAAACTACGAATATGTTTGATTTCGTCTCGGAACCATTAACGTAAGCAGTTAACAGCATTGCCAATTGATATGCATTAATTCATCTGCATTACAATGAAGCCGTTTCCAAATTTTATTCAAAGAACGGTCAAAGAAATGTTTCTCTTATCAATATTAAGTACGTAACGGTTTCTGAGTCCTCCTCATTAGGAGAATATTACCGGAGGATTTATTTAATTTCCTGACGATGACAAGAAGACTGTCCAGATTTCGTTACTATAGAGAGATTTATAGATGTTGATATAAAGTTATCCACAGTTGTATATATATAGTGATGACTAAATGAAATATAGTTAAGATTAAAAAAATATGCAAGATTTGCAAAAGAATGTAATGTGTCTACTTTCAACCATGGTACTGTAAACCCTAAAATACCAGTCACAATTACTGATAAAAATGCTTTTAAAACAATTATACATTACCACATTTCAACTAAGTTTAATCTTTAGCATATCAAATTGCGTATGTTCTTCTTTTTTCTGCTAAATTAGATTACAATAGATATATTTAAAGCAGATGCCTAAAATTGAGTATAGTGTTAACAGCGACTTTGGCTAAATGATCGGATATGTATAACAAACTGAGTTATTTGTTATTTGGACCACCAATCAAGGTTTGTAAAGCATTTGCGACATTTTTATACATAGACACGATATATAAATTAATTTTTATCTTAAAAGGATTTTTTTTAAAAACCAAACAGCTATCTTAATTTTTGTGATAAATTTTCTTGTTATCAACACTTGCATTTTCATGGCGGTTATGTGAAATGTGTGTTTGTGTTCAGCAGTGTTTATTAGAGAGAAATGTAAAAAATACAGTCATTTCCAACTATATACAGCTGCGTTAACCTCTTAATATACCCACGTACTATTTCAAAATAAATTGCACACTAAGATTATTTTCAAAACGAGATCAAAACGAGAAAATGTCAGTGTTTAAAATGGATTTTTTCTACAAAAAGTGATGCATTACAAATGTATATGTCACTTTTTGTAAAAAGACAACGCAGTGAGGCTAGTAAAATGTTTGTTATTAATAACCTTACATAAAACTTCACCCTTGATATAGTAAGCCAAGTTACATACCCACATGTATGCCCATATTCTGAACAACTGAAATATAAACGGTGGTTGATAACCTTTTCATTTTACATACAATAATGATTGATTTAATAATCAGTGTTCTAAAGAATTTTTGTAGCTGAAACGGTGTTTTGTAGTGTTTATGCATTTTTCAGTTGTATGAGTTGATTGTGTTTGCCTAGTATTGGTTTAATGAGGCGGTCAAATTAATAAATTAAGCGACCTGCGGAATCCACCTGCAAACAGTCTCTGAGAGGCAGGTGAATTATTTTCCTATTTCTTACTTAAATGGCTTCATTCAGCCATTAAATTGATTCTCATTTTTATCATTCGAATGTTTATGATGTGCCATCTTATCAAAATGTGGAGCTGATACTTAACAAACAAAATTAGTTAATACAAATCCGCACTGCTCCGAACTAAGGATACACTTAAATATCAAATAACGTCGGAAATGTATGCAAATTGTAAAATTTACTATGCTTGATAATAGTATATTAGATAGTTAAACATCCCTTTGATCTAAGGTGAACAAAACTTGATATTTTTGAATGGCCCAAAATGCCGAAACCAAAAGCCGTTATGTTGTTACAAAAGAAAATAAAAGTTTTTATGTTGTCTCACTGTTGCATAGATTATCAACATTGCAATTTCTTGTGATGTTATCGCTCTTGGAAAATTGCAGCGGTGTTCAATTTATTTTGAAATATTAAGTGGAGCACAGCTGTATATTACAAATGAATTTCACATTATCTTATCAGTTTTGCAGTAGTGTAGGAATAATTTTATCTATCTTCTGTCAAACTGCAATAGAAAAATAAAAATTACAGCAAATGTTCCATTAGGGGGAAACATGGCTTGGTCCCGAGAAGCATCTTGCGGCAAGACCACATAAAACACGTCAAGAGATTTACTTTAATAAAAATGCGTATTACTCAGGTCATAAACCGATACTTTTCTATTTTGTCGTGTCCCAGTTATAACAGTCAAGTATAACTCTTTCATTTCTGTTTTTTTTTTCAAGATGTCGTGCCTTCACATACGGCAGGATTGAGTAGACAGATACAATCTATTCCTAGATAATTTATCACTTCGTTCTAAAAGTCAATTTTCTCATAATCTTAATGCAATGGACTTATGAATCAAGTATAATTACAGGGTGACCATTAAACGTACTCATTAGACATATTGTAGTCATACATCTTTACGTGATAGCTGTAAATCATTGTTTGTCACCATCAATGTAGGATATTGTCTAGATGCGACTCCTAACTGAGTCCTCATCAGGGACATCGCTTTCTTCCGCCAGGACAATTATATTTTCTGAACATTATTTATTTTATTGCATGTCCATATACGATTCTGATTGATTTCACACAAGGGACATCGCATTTAATCAGAACAATTGTGTGCTGAAACTATTAATCTTTATAATAAGAGTGAAAGCACGTGTAGAACTGGGTTATAGCATCTCATTTATTACATTAAGAAACGTGTTATTTAGATGTGATTTAACATATAGATTCTAAAAGTCAGCCAGCCTGTATCAGCTGCCTTTATGGTTTGCCGCAGACCACTATAAGGAGTTATCTTGTAATATATATGATGCAAATAATCTTGTTATCCCCCCGCCAAAGGCGAAGGGGATATTAGAAATGCTCTCCGTCCGTGCGTGCGTGCGTGCGTGCGTCCGTCCGTCCGTGCGTCCGCAACGATCTTTGTCCGGAGCATAACTCCAAAAGTATTGGAGGGATTTTCTTCAAACTTCATACACTGATAGAACACATTGGGAGGAAGTGCAGTGTGCAAGAACAATAACTCTACCTTGCCTATCTTTTGAGTTATTCCCCTTTATCATATTTTCTTTAAAAAATTTGTCCGGAGCATAACTCCAAAAGTACTGGAGGGATTTTTTTTCAATCTTCATACACTGATAGAACACATTGGGAGGAAGTGCAGTGTGCAAGAACAATAACTCTACCTTGCCTAGTTTTTTAGTTATTCCTCTTTATCATATTTTCTTTAAAAAATTTGTCCGGAGCATAACTCCAAAAGTACTGGAGGGATTTTCTTCAAACTTCATACACTGATAGAACACATTGGGAGAAAGTGCAGTGTGCAAGAACAATAACTCTACCTTGCCTAGTTTTTGAGTTATTTCTCTTTATCATATTTTCTTAAAACATTTTGTCCGGAGCATAACCCCAAAAGTAATGGAGGGATTTTCTTCAAACTTCATACACTGATAGAACACATTGGGAGGAAGTGCAGTGTGCAAAAACAATAACTCTACCTAGCCTATTTTTTGAGTTATTCCCCTTTATCATATTTTCTTAAAAAGATTTATCCGGAGCATAACTCCAAAAGTACTGGAGGGATTTTCTTCAAACTTCATACACTGATAGAACACATTAGGTGGAAGTGCAGTGTGCAAGAACAATAACTCTACCTGGCCTATTTTTTGAGTAATTTGAGTATTTTTTTTATCATATTTTCTTAAAAAAATTGTCCGGAACATATCTTCTTCATGCATGGAGGGATTTTGATATATCTTGGCACAAATGTTTACCACCACGAGGCGGAGAGTCATGCGCAAGAACCAGGTTCATAGGTCTAAGGTCAAGGTCACACTTAGAGGTCAAAGGATACAAGAATGAAAACCTTGTCCGGAGCATTTCTTCTTCATGCATAGAGGGATTTTGATAAAACTTGGCACAAATGTTCATCACCACGAGACGGAGTGTCGTGCGCAAGATCCAGGTCACTAGGTCTAAGGTCAAGGTCACACTTAGAGGCCAAAGGTCAGATACAAGAATGACTTTGTCCGAAGCATTTCTTCTTCATGCATGGAGGGGTTTTGATGTAACTTGGCACAATTATACACCATCATGAGACGAAGTGTCATGTGCAGTTCCCTTCTTTAGAATTACTTTCCTTTGTTGTTACTTTAAATAGCTTTTATTGTAACTTTTTCATTACTAGTCGTAGGGAAAAATCAAGACCACTTTTCTGTAGTACAACATGCATGCTATATCCAATTTAGAGGTGTATTTTGACCTATCTCTACCTGATAAAGATTTTTGTGTGGACTTGTATTTTTGTTTATTCTAATTTTTTTAAGATTAACTTCCCTTAGTTGTTACTATAAATAACTTATATTGTAACATTTTTATAATTGACTGTAGGGAAAAAACAAGACCACTTTTCTGTGGTACAGCATAGATGTTACTCTCCAATTTTAGGTGTATTTTATTATATATAAGGTATCTCTACCTGGTAAGGAGTTTTTTTGTGGACTTAAAAAAAACAAAAGACTTACAATGATTACTAAACAACCACAAAATTAACATTCTATTTGCAAATACAGCTGCTAGAGTAAAGAAATTTGCTGCGATGGGCATATATTGTGACATTCTGGCACTCTTGTTCCCTGTTAGCTTTCCATTCCTTCTTTTTACAGTAGCCATATAGAAGAACATCATAGCTATACTGTTCATGAAAATTAATAAAATTTAGCAGTAAACCACCTCACTACTGACTTATTCTTTCTTCCACATCTTTAAAACCCCTGATGCGGACCACAACTAAACGGTTCTTCAAAGCTTTCCACAAAATTAATACTTTCAGACACTAACTTGAAAAGGAACTTTAGCCTACTTTTATTATATGTCCGGCGGGGGGATTAGCCATGTGTAACATGGCTCTTGTTTCATTTGTCCTGTCATGCATAATCTAAACGTCCATATTACATTCATCAAAATAATGTACAATAAGAAGTTATCACGCCGTATAAAGGTTACCAACAGTATGCAGTTCCAAACATTTACCTCTTTCTTTGTTATTACATCTTAATTAAATAACTCGTTCAAGAAGATTTTATGAAACAAGATTTTTAAATTTCAGGAAATATTACAAGAGATCTGTTAAATTTTATAACGGGCATAATTGCATTGATATAACTAAAATCAATAGTAAACAAAAAATATGTGCCGCTCGATATTGACTTTGCGGTACTCTCCAATCAAGTTCGTACAGTTTTTATTGAATATTTAGAATAGATAGTCTGGGACTATTTTCTTTTTGCTGTCATATATGTATATATTTGCAATGCAAGCCAGTTTGAAAGTCGATATGACAAAGTGTTCAAATAAAGAATTTCCGTATTTACCTTCGGTGGAAACTTCAGAATAGAATCACAAGCAATTACGAGGTCACGCAGATACCGTTTTAAAATAGATCATATATGATCTTATAATTGTCATTTATTCTTGATTGACTGTAACTAAGCGTTGACTAGTTAAATGAATTTCTGGGGCGTGACGGTATTACATATTCAATACCATTTACGAACAGACTCATTCAAACGGTGTCTGCTATTCGTTTGCTTGGTTGCGTTGTACATCAAAAGAAGTCATTTTGTCAGGGTTTGCTAAATGCATTGCCATCATCATGTTTAACAGTATTATCCAATATTTTCATGTGCTGGCAAATAAACTGTTTGTCTTGGTTTTGTCCCAAATTCAGTCAGATCCTTCTTAATCCTGATTTTCTCAGTAAATTGGAATTCAGGGCATCAGACTGAACCTTTGTGTTAACAGACTTTTTGTTTTGCTCTAGGGCTGTGTTTGCGGTGCTCTGTGCATCCGGGAAATCTACCCTTACCTTTTATCTTTTTTTTTTTAATATGAAATACTACGATTCCCTCAAAAGATATAATTTTAGATAATAAAATAACAGAAAAACTCCCTAGCAAAGGAGACAGGTGGCAATGTAGTTTTTTTTATGGGTTTTTCATGTCAATTTCTCCTTTATGAAATAAAGTTCAAATAGAGTGGTACAAAATGTATTTGCAAGAAGACAAGGTGTTTTGACGTTATCCAGTTTTATTGAAACAAACCGTATTCAACAGTATAAAGGTCAAAGCGATTTGGCCTTCAGTATGCTTTATAAAACGTGCTCTCAAATATGTCTAACTTATGAAGGACGTTTAAAAATGTAACCCTCGTCTTTGTTTATCTTTTAAGTAAGATAGAGGATTAAAACACTTTTGTTTATATTGACGCTTTAGTTTTATTCAGTACAAATTGCACTGGAATCAAATATGAAATAAAGTTGCTAGACAGTCGTATACACACTTAGCATTTTCTTCTAAACAGTTACAAATTGATGATCAAAATGTTCTTACGAACATGCACATTGAGCTATGAATTATGGCCTCCAAAGGGTTTCTGGTGTAAATAGCAATGGGTGTAACAAATTAAGAACATATAGGATTATTAAGGACAATACGTTGTACAAATTTTTTTTTAACAGATTTAATATTGGCTAATGAATTTTAAGAGTTTAAGCCGGTGCTCGGGGCGTGAGAGGTGTTGCACATTTTATTACTTCTCATGAACAGACTCAGTCAAACCGAGTCTGCTTTTATTTATTTTTGGTTGCATTCTATGCTTCCAAGGGATCTTTTTGCAGATTTTTTTAATTAATAGTTTGGTTTTTATTCAAGCTGGGAAATATCTACTAAGCTTCCACTTTTATTTGATGATATCTGCTTACATTTTTGTAAAATTGCATTTCTTATTACTGTATTCCAGTACTGTTAACCGTATTGCAGGCACATTGTGAATGTTCTAATGTTTTATCCTTTAGATAACGAGTTTGTACAAACATGTAGATGAGACTCTAATACCGTGTTCAGACTACGTTTTTAATCCTATATTAACTTAGGTTTATTTTTTCGGCGACGCCGTCTAAATTCGTTTTCGTTACCTATGCCACGTGACTTCAGTTTGCAAATCAAACTACTTGATAACGCATTATAGATAATTTATCAAAATGGAAGAATTATGCAACACTCTGCCTGATTGGACGAGAGTGTCAATTTCTTTCACTCTGTTGATTGTGCTACGCTGAGTGAAATGTAGACAAAGCGTTTATCCTAAACGACGCTGTTCACAGTTTTAAAGCTAACTTTGGCTCAGTATATTTAGCAAGAATATTGATATATCTCAAAATGATAAGTAAGTTTAATAAATAAGATAAAAACCTGTTCAAATATCAACATATATCAAATTAAAGGAAAAGCTGAATTCGGTCTGCGTATCACATGAATAAGGGTGTGATAAGAGTCTTTTATGTAGAGAAGTGCTTTTTAAAAGATTTTCCTTGTTACAATTATCGTCTGTATATGAAAAGGTTTGATTACTTTTATTTACACTGTCCCATGTCTTTGGAACATGGTGGGGGAAAGAGTGTGGTTAGGTGCACCATAAACCGGTTTAAGCTCCCCAATGGTGTTTTTGCCACTGACCGTTCCAAGGCGGTGCCCCACTGTGTTCCTTTGTTTGTTCGTTTCGTCTTATGTGTTGGCTTTGTGTGCGTGTGTGTTCTTCGTTTTGTCCTTATGTGTTGGCTTTGGGTGTATATATGTGTGTGTGTGTGTGTGTGTGTGTGTGTGTGTGTGTGTGTGTGTGTGGTGCACGCGTCTGCGTGCTGGGGGTTTCGTTTTGAGGAGGCTACGTTTTTGGTGCGTAGCATTCCCTGTTTGATATTTTTCTTTGTTTTTTCTTGCTTTTGTGACTTATTCAGATTGCATATTAAAATGAGTACTTGTTTGCTTTGATATATTTGTTATAAATTATTTAACTGATTTATTATATATGAATATTTTTCTTTAGTATTGTATGCAAATATTGAACTCAGTTGAAATCTGTTTTATTATATATATGCTATATAATGACTGAATCTCATTACACTGCAATGAAGGTACGCTGCATACAGTTTATCTATGTGATATGACTACGGTCAAACTTTGCTTATGAAACAGAAATATTGAAATAACTACAATTGTATGTTTTGCTTGACCTTCACTTTTTTATAGGTGTGACGTCATTGTCCAAAGATTCATGAATAGCGAATATGCATTTCTTAAAGCGGGATCAGTTGGCCTATTTTAGAAATAAATAAAAATAATAAATAAAAAAAATCCTTTAATTGATTTTTTCTCATGTATTCTAATCAAACTTGATTTGTAGCATCTTTATTAGGCCCGCAGCCAACTTTGTTCAGCTGGGACATTTAACCCCTTTTAGGGGCTGCTAGAGCTAAAACTAGAAATGCCTTTATACAGCGTCTCATGAACAGCTTGGTGGATCTTTGTCATACTTGGTCTGGAGCATCATTATACGGTCCTCTTCCAAATTTATTTATATAGGAACTTGGGCCCTATTAGGGACCACTATAGCTAAAAGTAGATATGCCTTTCTTCGCATTAACCACTAAAATGTAATGGATTTTTATCAAACTCGATGTGTAACAAGAAGGAGGCTAACAGAAACAAAAAGGAGTCATCAATGTTTAAACTTCTGTGTTCATCTAAGAATTTCTGTTCGTTCCATCTTTAGTCCATTTTGAGCATCAGCATGACTCCATATCGCAATTTAATGTTTGTGTTTCATCAACTCTCCAATTACTTTTGCCAGCCATAGCATCAATTGTTTGATACAAACGAGAAACACTTGGTATTCTTCTGCCAAAAGGTAAGATCTGTAGATTTGGGATTGTAAAACCAGTTATAACTCACATTTGCGTTCACACTTGTTAAATAATGTAGTATTACTTTTTAATATGTTAAAACCACCTCCCGAGGTAGTTTTAATGCTACATTACAGAAGCGTGGACGCAAACAAGTTTAAAAAAATAAACCCAAGTTAATATAGGATTAAAAACGTAGTCTGAACACGGTATAAAACTACCTCGGGAGGTGGTTTTAATACTACATTAAAAAGTAATACTACATTATTTTACAAGTGTGAACGCAAATGGGAGTTATAACTGGTTTTACAATCCTAAATTCCCAGATTTTACCTTTTGGCGGAAGAATACCATGTGTTTCTCTTTTGTATCAAACAATTGATGCTATGGCTGGCAAAACTAATTGGAGTGTTGATGAAACAAAAACATTAAATTGCGATATGGAGTCATGCTGATGCTCAAAATGGACTATAGATGGATGGACAGAAATTCTTAGATGAACACAGAAGTTTAAACATTGATGACTTCTTCTTGTTTCTGTCAGCCTCCTTCTTTGTAACCTTTTTTGCTTATTGCAAAATATTTGTTTACTTGTAACATTGCAGGTATATATTTAAACCACATTTCTTTGCCTAGTGTGGAAGCAAATTAGATTATACTTTGATGGGTTTTTAAATGTCAAAAACCAATTATAGCCAATTAGCGCCTGATAAAAAAAAAAACCTGTCTGCTAGTGTGAACACGGTATAAATGGTGTGTTATAAACAAATAATAACACCTTATAACTGACAATATTCCGAAACGATACACGTCTGAAACTACTGGTATCTGTACAGTGGTAAACTATTTAGTTATGTTTCAAATTTTCCATCAGCGACTCGGAGTAGAACATTTTAATCTCAACTACCATTTACTTTTATCTTAAATTTAGTATTAAGAAGTGAAATTGGAGATTAATGCGGTGTTTGGTATCAAAAGAATTTAGTTCCCCAGGCCAATTTTCTTCATTTACTTGCAGTTTCAAGTGTGTTAATAACTTCAACTTTCTTCTTATACCTTTTAGTCCGTTGTGTCTGTTGTTTTATAGCTCACCTGAGCACAAAGTGCTCTGGATGAGCTATTGTGATCGCTCAACGTCCGGCGTCCGTCTGTCCGTCAACACTTTCCTTTAAACAACATCTCCTCTGAAACCGTTTGGTGGAAGTTGATGAAACTTGACCTGGATGTTCCTTGGGTGGACCCCTTCTAAAATTATTCAAAGAATTGAATTTCAAACTGAACTCTGGTTGTCATGGAAACCGAACGAAAACAATTTAAAAATCTTCTTGTCCAAAACCGCAAGGCTTAGAGTCTCAATATTTGGCATGTAACATCGTTTAATGATCCTTTATGAAGATTATTCAAATTATACCTCTGGGGTGAAAAGAGGCCCCGCCCCGGGGTCTCAAGTTTAACATAGACTTATATAGGAAAAAACTTTAAAAATCTTCTTGTCTGAAACTACAAGACCTAGGCCTTTGGGATTCGTTATGTAGCATTGCCTTGTGGTCCTCTACCAAGATTGTTCAAATTTTTACCTTGGGGTGAAAAAGAGGCCCCGCCCCGGGGGTCCCAAGTTTTACATACTTACATATGAAAAAAACTTTAAAATCTTCTTGTCTGAAACTGCAAGACATAGGCTTTTGATATTTAGTATGTTGCATTGCCTAGTGGTCCTCTACCAAGATTATTCAAATTATGCCCCTGAGTTGAAAAGAGGCCCCACCCAGGGGGTCCCAAGTTTTACATAGACATATAGAAAAAACTTTAAAAATCTTCTTGTCTGAAATCACAAGACATTGGCCTTTGATACTTGGTATGTAGCATTGCCTTGTGGTCCTCTACCAAGACTGTTCAAATTATGTTCCTGGGGTGAAAAGAGGCCCTGCTCTGGGAGTCCCAAGTTTTTACATAGACATATAGCATTTTTTTTAAAATCTTCTTGTCTAAAAGTTCAAGGCCTAGGCCTTTGATATTTGGTATGTAGCATTGCCTAGTGGATCTCTAACAAGACTGTTAAAATTATGCCCCTGTGGTCAAAAGAGGTCCTGTCCCAGGGGTCACTTGTTATATGAGTTATATAGGAAAAAATACTTAAAAACTATTTGATCATATTTCCTAAACTATTTAATTATAATTACCTGATGACCCCAAGTAATTAGGGGTCACTTGACTGTGACCTTGACGTACTGACCTACTTTCTTGTTTTTTAAGATACAGCCTTGAAATTTGTATGACATGTACAGTTTTGCACACCGATCTTACAACTGAATTTCAGTGACCATGAATGTGACCTACTGACCTACTTTCTTAATATTTTAGCATCAGTGTGACATTTGAAACATGTAGCTCATATTACTCAGATGAACGATCTAGGGTCATTATGACCCTCTTGTGTTTCATATACGATCACACCTTATCACACATACATATTATTATACTGGGGCCTCACTGTTACGGTTAAGGCACCTGGCTTCGATCCCTAGAAGCAGCAGCAGCAGCAACAACAACAACACAGCAGCAACAACAAGAATTATCATTATTACTATTATTGTTATTATTATCCTTTATTTCAAAAAACGTTACACATTAAGATTTTATACAAACAATTATATACATTTTATTTCAAATGTTTCCTTCCTTCTGATATTAAAAAATAACATAAATAGAAAGAAAAAAAAACATTCATGTACAGTCAAAAATGAAATATATATAATCACAACACAACAGATTACGCAACTTACTTACCATCGCCATTTACACATTATTTAATCAAATAATGACTCATTAATATATTTTGCGGCAAACACTGGTAAAAACGCTATACAACAAATTCTTTCTACTGATATATAAAAAGGACCAATCAGTGATTCTGTAGGTCATTATTTAGGTATGTTCTGTACCTTTCTTTTAATCATTTAAGACTATTTACATTGCGAATATGTATAGGTATATTATTTCAAACGTTTATACTATAATTACAAAATGTGTTTTTAAACGGTTCGTGTCTTTACGTCAACTTCCAATCGAATTTTACACTTAATTATTTGGGACTACAATCACAAAACAAAATGTAAATTTCATCCATTTTACTTTCAATTTCATTATACACAAACTATAAAAAAACAATGCGAGCTTTTTTGTCTTGTTCATCAAATTAATGTTTTAACGAATGGCTTATAATGGGCACGGCTCCAATTAATCTTTTAAATCGGGATACCGGGCAATACTTCAAAATCCCGTTTGGGCATCCCTTAAGAATAACAAATATATATAAAATCACTAATATAGTTCAGCAAATAGTAAGCAAATGCCATTTAACACATCCCATTAACAAACACAAATGTATTATAAAATCCACCAATAGTGTACAGCAAATAGTCAACAAATGTCATTCGTCACGAATTTTGGCAAACTCCAAACGAGTTCATACAGATCACACTGATGCTTTATGCGATAAGGCCCTGTGAAACAGGGGCATTATCACCGGCATCGGTTTAAAACGATTCGCCGGCCGCTTTCCTAGAAATAATTGTACCGCGCTAAAACCAGCATAAGATGTTTCCGTCAGCACTGGGATATGTTACCAAGAGGAGCCGTACCATGATAAGGACTGTCGTCTGGACCATAAACGCCGTAGCATAAGGACTGTCGTCTGGACCATAAACACCGTAGCATAAGGACTGTCGTCTGGACCATAAATACTGGTGCACCTGAAATACATTAAAACTTGGGCAGCAACAACATAACATTAGCATTAATAAGCTGATTGTGAATAACAACTGAAATAGATCAATGTTACATCATAAGGTCTGATAGTAATTCATTTTTATAATGAAGCCCGAGGAGGGCGGGCGGGTTTTTTTTATTTTCCCTTGTACTCAATCTGCGCGAGACCGCGAGAAAGAAGTCCCCAAGCTTAAGTAGGAGGCCACCGCCAATTTCAGATTGGCTAAGGCGAATCGCCCTACTGAGAAAAAAAAATGCCGTGCCCAGCCTTAAATTGTGTGTCTAGCAGTGGTGTTCCCTGCTTATACAGTTCTAATGCTGATCAATTTGCTCAAAAATAAATCAATATCTGCATTAAACTCGCTTTGGAACTTCGTATTGAGATCGATATAAGAGTGTAAAACGTAATATTCCCTCGATTAAAGAACATGAATTTATGCGCTTGCAGTTAACACGCGTATTCCATTGCAGACAGAGTCCCAAACTGTGCACAGAGTTACCTTTCATAGAATCACCATCAGCCACTATTTAAAATCGGCAAAATTTAGTTATTTCAGTCTTTCAGACATGATTACAAGCATAATGAGGATTCAATGGCGAAATGAAAATATTTCTGAATAGCAAATTTATTACTGTGCTTGTCTTGTGAAATATAGATCTACGATATGTAATGTCAGGAGCACTTTGCAGTACCTGAAGAAAGTCACCCACCGATTTACATTATCGATTCGTTTTTCGTCATTATCGCATAGTGCGGCAGTTTTCCTTTGATCTTTGCAGTATGTTAAACATGGTAACACACATTTTTACTACAAAATCTGTGCTAATATTTTACAAAACTGTTACGATATATATCAACACAGTAATCTCTATAGAGTTTCATCAGGTACTGGTAATGGATAGCAGATAATCGGAAGAGCGTCTTAGGCTAATTCTAAGTGTATTAACGCAGTACTGTTTGTATATTTACCACGATCTAAAGTTAAATGGCGAAAATTGAAAACAAAACAGATCTTTAGAGATATCAATTCATATTATATTTTCTTGTGCTGGTTCCTTCATGAACACCCGGAATAAAGTTAGACGAACAAATCGATCACGCCTTCTGAACACCTGTGCTACGTTTATGCATGTAAATATATTTAATAATTGTTTTTTACAGTTTTTAAAGCAGAATGTCAACATAAACGTTTCTGTTTACGAGATAAAAGTAATACCAAAAACAAACAAAATATTTTTTTTCGTTTTTCGTACTGAGAAGCTTATGATTTATATTCTCATGATTTATTATTGATGACGCCTGTTTTCAGACCTTTTAGATGTAAATATCAGACTGAAATGAAATGAAAGTGATAATTGCGTCACGAGTACCAGGTTTCTCTGCCTTTCAACCCAAAATTCGGACCTTCAGGCTGTTTGCACGCAGGAAAGAATCCATTACGTATTATGAATGAACAAACCGCCCATTTTACTGTTGGTGCTGTCATATAATGCTAGTACATTATGAGTAGATGTACTATTAACCAAATTATTGTCACTAAACCAAAGTTACTAACCATTAAGGAGTTATTCGAATCTTAACGAATCAGAAACAAATATTTCATACACACAGACAGTAATTAACTTATGAACTTTGACAGAAGAACGGGACTTCTAACGTAACTTTTAAAAGCTACAGATTTCCACCTTAACGGCCACTTCATTTTAATAACTTCTTCGGTCAAACCTAGTCCCGCAGCAGTTGTTACGGGATTTTTTTTTATAACCGCAGAGAACTAGTTCCTAATACTGGTTTGTTATCAAATAAATGAGCACTGGCCTTACAACCTCAGACTTTAAGTCCTCAACTAATGCCCTATTACATCTATCATTCACAAAATTACATTTCTGTTGGCCGAAATATACCCCAAAGACAGTTTGCCAACAACACAGTTACACTGACACCATTTGCAGAACAGTCATGTCTTTCATTATCGAGGTTGTGACCAAAGTACAAGTCCACTGAAAGGAACACCACTTCCAGTTGAAGTAACAAGCCACCCCGAATTCAGCACCATCAGCAATTTCCGTATGAAAAATATTATATCAGTTTAACATATTCGAGGTGAGATATATTCCATATTCACACGGGAAACAAACGCGCGTAAACGACCATTACGTCAGACGTGTTGTGACGTTATAAAGACGCACACGACATAAAGTTCCATCTTACTAATATATTTCCTGTTTTATATTGTTATGAAAGTGTAAATGTTAAATGTAAATAATTTGAATCGAGAAATATACTGTAAAGAACAAAGTGCGACTACAATTTTCATCCTGTTTTAAGCAAATAACTTAAAATTCATACACAATGTACAAGTAGACCGGCACATAAACAGTGAGTGATACGGATTATATCTCACTGACAGAATCCAGTATTCCATCGGTTAGCATAAAATAGATAACTATATTTGCTCTGAATATGTTCTACCCATTTAAACATTTCATAAAAATTGGACCAAAATATGCAAGTATGCCTTCCTTTCAATGAACAACCGACCATGGTAGAATATTTGTAATAACCCCATCATTGCGTCAAACAACCGTCTGATAAAAGTCCTACTAGAACTCATGACACTAATTATGAAAGTGAACCTAACCAAAATTCTAATTCATGAAGGGTAACCGTGCTTTAACACAAAAATGACTGAAGTAACCCAAAGAGCTAAAAAACTTTTGATCTTAATTGGTATCAGTCCAAGACTCAAAAATACAAGAATTGTCGCCGTGACAGGACCAAGTGATTTTTCTCCGCTATTGGAACAACAAGTCCTTGCAAACCTGTTCATATCAACTGTTAAAGGTGGTCAATCACATTTAATCAACATTTAATGACATTTTTTACTTTTTGTATATTCTGGTAGAGAATCATTTAAGGAAAAAAAAGACCGATTACATAGAGTTAGATTCCTATTTAAAATGTATATTTTATTATTTTTATAAAATTTTGAATTACTCCCCTTTAATATGAAAGTAATATAAAAAGCTTGGTATTTCTTTTTATTTCGATACAATGTCTAGTTTTACATTTGCATTTGATAGACATATCAACTATTGAACAATCTGAACCAAAATGCAAGTTTTAAAGCTGTGTGTAGCTTCTGAATTCATTTATTTCCAATCTATCTTGGTTGCGCAACCAAGATAGGCAAAGGGAGGTAATAATAATTTTTCAAACTAGCGTTTCTAATGAATTCCATCTAAATACATAATTTTTAATGCAAATATTTTACAAATATATTACAATATGTCTAATATTTATACATTTCCTTAGGCAAAGTATGTTTATCAAATTTATACTTATGATAAAATAACTCTATCTTGGTTGGGCAACCAGGATAGGAAAATGAAATTTTAAAAATACCTCCAGTGAAAATCTAATTTGTATTAAGTGTTAAGTGAACATAAATGAGTGTAAATGATCAGATGCTAAAGTTTCGAACAAATCCGTTACATGGCCAAAATCTGATTATCCACCTTTAACAGTCGAGCAGAATTTCATTAACGTAAAACTTATCTCTGATTGCAAAAATGAAATCACTCAGGTAGTATTTGCGATCTGTAATGATTTATAAGTTAGCTACCAGATAAATAATAAATTTAGAAACCTTTCCCAACATAGCACAATAAATACTTAGGCCCATTGCCAGACACTAAGCAAAATAATATTTTTACCCACCTGAGAGCCTAGCAAGTAAAGATTCCCGAAAAAGGCGGGAAGCAGCTTTAAATGCATATTTGATATCTCGTTTCGGAAAAAAGAACTGAATTGCCAAGCCTAGAGACCTTGTCGGCTATTTTGTCCTTGTGTTTTGCTTCGTAAGTGTTCCTGGAATTATATACATGCAGTTCAATTTAAAGCCAAAACTGAAACCATCCAGTAAAATGTTTTATCCGTCTTATTAGGGTAAATAACCAAAGCTCTGCTTAATTCTGTTTTATTGATTAGACCGTTTAAATCTTTGGGACTAGATATACTTCCTTTACAAGACAAACTTACATCGTGGCCTCAACGCGAAACTAGTCTATCTGCTTCTATTTCTATATACACATAGACTAGTTTCGCGTTTAGGCGACGACATGTGTATACGGACAGCTAAATTTGAAGTATACAGTAACACTGTTTGAAATTGAAGTAAAAACATTACTTTTAAGTTTTAACTGTTTTAAACACAAGCATTGTGCGCAACAGTTCTGTTGTGGTATGTTCATGTACATGAGCCACTTGCAAAGTTCGTTACGTAATATTTCATTGATGACATGCTAAGTTAATACTATCTAAACTAGATCTATAAAGGCATTGTTCAATGTTTCTGTAGACCTTATTTTTGTGACTTTAATTTTTGTCTAAACATGAGCTCGCCAGACAACCTGACTCTCGAACTGGCACCAGATCTAATAAATTAGCTAAGTCTATTTAGATCCACATTCCTACCACAATCTTAATAGATTTACAGCCTCTGAGATTTTAAACCTAAATAAGTATTACAATAAGAACTCCAGGGGCGGCAAATTCAATTGTCCTTATTGCCCAGGTTGTCCCAAAGCTTGTACGGAAAAGTGAAATTTGACCAGAATTAACTAGAATCTATATAACTATTGTACTGCAGTACTAGTACGGACAAGTACAAAATAGCAATTGACAAAAACGGACAAGCAAGACAAAATCAGATTTGCCGCCCCTGCAGAACATAAACAAAATCGAGATCACCTTTATCAGAACCAATATTTTGACCAACATCACTCTTCCCATTGCCTTTGCCACACTTGGACCCCATCGGCTTTTCCATCATGTGCTGGTTTGCCCTACTTAAGTACGTTTCTTCCAGTGTTGTCCGTGCCATCATTTCCACCATTCTCAAAGGCCACTGCTCTGCAGGGATACACAAGTCAAGCTCTTTCGCCCTTTTTTCTAAACGTTGCCTCCGCTGCATAAATTTGTCTAAGGCCGCTTCTCTCCAGGGATACACAAGTCAAGCTCTTTCGCCTTTTTTAACGTTGCCTCCGTTGCATAAATGTCTAACTTGGATGTCTAACTGCTTCGCTGTAGACCTTTATCAGTTCCAATTGTAGATCTAGATCTAATCAAATAAACATGTAATCTGTCCAAAAACACAGGCAATCGGCGTGTGACTTTGACCCCTTATGAATGATGGACCCCCACCCTGTTCTCTACAACCCAGATCCCCAACATAATAACAGAAAAACACATTTCCAAAAAAAAAAAAAAAAAAAAGATGCTATATATAAAAAATATATAAAGAAAATAAAGGTATGGTACTTTACGGCCAAACATTAAGGAAAAAATGGAATGGCCTCAGTAACGATCTCACTGCGTACACAATTTTCGGTCGATTTTTGAAAATCTGGTCTTAATCAACGCATAAAGCATAAATCTTAACGGTAAACATGCACTTTGGTCTGAAGGCTGCATCATTTTGATGCAGCGAGACGCTATTCTTTGACAAAATCATCTCGTACACGATGTGACCTAACCCGTATATTTCTCGGGCCAATAGACCAGTCAATGGCAGCCACCTATTCCCTTCGTTATTTC
Source organism: Mercenaria mercenaria (assembly GCF_021730395.1). NCBI lineage: Eukaryota > Metazoa > Mollusca > Bivalvia > Venerida > Veneridae > Mercenaria > Mercenaria mercenaria. The sequence continues at coordinate 54,255,139 of NC_069371.1, forward strand.
CAAGCACAATCGTGGCCAGCCTTGAGAAACATAAATAATTAGTCGCTTACCTATAATTACTTCGTCCAGTTTCTGTCAATAACGATGCTTCCAGCGTTGGGAAATTTCTCTCAAAACATCAGCTGCCATGTTTATACGGCGACCCGGAACTGGTTTTTACTACGTAGCCTTTTTGCGATTGGTCGATTCTGGAGGTGTGTTCTCCACGTGAGCTGGTATAAACATGGCAGCTGATGTTATGAGAGAAATACAGCGTTGGGAAATTGACTGGATGCATCGTTATTGACGGAAACTGGACGAAGTAATTATAAGTAAGCGACTAATTATTTATGTTTCTAAAGGCTGGCCACGATTGTGCTTGGAAATAACGAAGGGAATAGGTGGCTGCCATTGAATGGTCTATTGGCCCGGGAAATATACGGGTTAGGTCACATCGTGTACGAGATGATTTTGTCAAAGAATAGCGTCTCGCTGCATTAAAATGATGCAGCCTTCAGACCAAAGTGCATGTTTACCGTTAAGATTTATGCTTTATGCGTTGATTAAGACCAGATTTTCAAAAATCGACCGAAAATTGTGTACGCAGTGAGATCGTTACTGAGACCATTCCATTTTTTCCTTAATGTTTGGCCGTAAAGTACCATACCTTTATTTTTTTTATATATAGCATTTTTTTTTTTTTTTTTTTTTTTTGGAAATGTGTTTTTCTGTTATTATGTTGGGGATCTGGGTTGTAGAGAACAGGGTGGGGGTCCATCATTCATAAGGGGTCAAAGTCACACGCCGATTGCCTGTGTCCAAAAAAACCCATTTCCAATTCCATTTTATTTTATTTTCCCTTGTACTTTTGCGGCTCTCAATCTGCGCGAGACCGCGTGAAAGAAAGTGACGTATAGGATTACAAGTGACGTCACAGGTACAGGGTGGCGGATAAGTTGTAGCCCAAATAACGGAGACTATCCTACAGAGATAGTCCTTATTGTTTGAAACAGTCATCAATTCGTACATATAATACAGTGTCGTGTTATTAAATTGCAATTACAATGTTGTTGAGTCGGAATATCACTTCTTAATGACTTGTCAAAAATATTCTAATATCCGTACCAAATTTTTGCCACGCATTTCGTGGCCAAATGTCAATTTATTTAACTGTCTGATGAATTCAAATAAAAGGAAAACTATTTTGAATATTTGTAAATACCTTAAAGAAGCATATAGTATCAGAAATGCAGAGGTGTAATTATGTACTTAATAATTATGATAACTGTTTATAGGTAATATTACCTTTTTCTGTTCATGCTGCGCTATATGTACATGCTTTTATATACTTACTATCAACATATTCATAACATGTCATGTATGATTACATATCTATTGTATCGGTATTTTCTTTTTCTGTTCATTAGCCAAAGGCAAGTTCTTGTCGATGTTTGCTAATAAAATGTTGTTGTTGTTGTTGTTGTTGTTGTTATTTATTGTTTTGGAAAGTGGTACTGCAGTATGGTGTTTACACCTATCAAGGTAACCAGCTGTGTTTTATAAAGCTCGACAGACGGATATATTTGAAGTGTCTATGGAATTATTTTAGCAATTCTTTCTTTTTTGTAATTTAAAAATCTTATTTATATATTTCTGTTACCTTTACCACATAATGGACATCAATAGTCCATAACAAGCAATTATGTGCATTATAAAACATTAATTTCATAACAAAGTCCAAATATATGTAATTCCTTTTATAGGAGCAGTTTTTGCGTGTAAATTCCAGTTGAAAGTATTATCTATGTATATGCCTAGAACATTTTCGTCAGTTACGTTTCTAAGAACGATTTCATTTATAGAAAGGTGATCAGAATACTTATAGATTTATCAGGATTTAAAGCTATATTGTTGGTTTTGCTCCATCTTTCATGTTATTTAAATGATATTGAAGTTTTATTTGAATATATAGTATGTTGTCTTCAGATTTGTATAGAGTAGAATCATCTGCAAATTAATCTATGATTATATTTTCGCTTGTGTAAGCTATATACAGTACATAGATTAAAAAGGACAATAAAGGTTCATATATAGATCTATGCGGAACACCAGAAATAATTTTCATCGGTAAAGGCTGTATCACCATTTTTGTTACAATTTGTTGTCTGATTGACAGATATCAAATAAATAACTATGACATTTTCATGATCAACTAAACTGAATGTTTTTTTAATTCAAAAGTACAAGCCCGACAAATTTACCTGTGTCGCACACCGCATCGTTTGGAATGTAGAACTGTTTCATTGAAGAAGTCATCCAGCTGCCTCAGGCAAAGTTGGTGTTTCGGATGCTTGCCAGTAATTATGCTCGTATGGGCGACCTGGGGTCTTCCTCCACCATAAAAAGCATATAACCTATAATTGTGTCGATGCGATGTAAACACAACAAAATGGAAAGATATATAATGATTCCCTTAAAATACTAGTTATACATCATATTTTTAAATGTGTCATGTTGCACTCTTTCCACTTATAGTAGGTCTGAAGTGATCAATGATTCCAGGAGTTTTCGCTGTACATTAAGTGCTTATGACAACCTACGCATTCGCTATGACATATAAGGTTAGGATTGTTGACATGGCCAGTGTGGCAACGTTAAATGTCGCAACGCCGCTAAATGTCGCAACCACCGTTAAATGTCGCAAGGTTGACGTTAAATGTCGCAACCACCGCTTAATGTCGCAAAATCGTCTGCCGCTAAATGTCGCACCTTTAACGTTAAATGTCGCAAAAATTTGCCCACCGTTATATGTCGCAACTCCAACGCTAAATGTCGCACAGCAAAATAAGATAAGTTAAACATTCTTCACAACTTAGAGATAAGGCTGGGTAATGCATGCTTGATTTTGGAAGGGCTGACTTGACCTTTCACTCTAATCTGCACGTTTGCTTTTCAGTGGTTTCGGACCATACATACGTTATATATTTCATATCTAAAGGTTTGAGCACTAACGTGGTACTCGCCGCAGTACTAGATTTATTTCAGGTCTGAACTATATAATTCTATGGAGTCCTGTTTAGCTCATGAGACATTAAGCTCGCGCTCCGTATTGTCGCGCGTTGTATCGCATGTCTTTAGTCGACCTGAATTTCGTTACACAGCAGGTCGGGGGCCAGAAATTGTTGATGGAGGATGGGATTGGGGGGGGGGGGGGGGGGGGGGGGCACCAGTTTATAACAAAAGATCACCGACGACGTGCGGTAGGTACGGGGTTCCTCTGTCCGTATTTGTGGGACAGATAGCTCAGTGGTTTGCACACTGTCCTTCCAATCCTGAGGTCGGGGTTCGATCCCCGGCAGCTACTCGGGAATTTTCAGAAACGCTTTTCAGTGTTTCCCACCCAGCAAGAGGTGTACTGGTTAGGAACCCAGGCAATCCTTGCGTGTATCAGTGCTATACACTGGGCACGTTAAAGAACCAGGCTGTTTATTCGCAACGAGCTAGGCTAAGTTAGCCGGACAAGCCTGTATCTGATTTCTGATCTCTCTGTGGGGGCTTTGTCTCACTCTGTCCCTCTGGTCAGATCGCTCTGTGTCTGTACTAGTAGAGGATGATTTCGCGCCCTGTGTGGCTGCAGTTGCTGTAAAGCGCCTTTGAACGTGTTTATCATGAAAAGAGCGCTATATAAATCTGGTATAATAATAAATAATAATAATTTTTTTTTTATATACAGGTATGAAATGTTTGCCTGTGGTGCATTTTTGTCTATTTTTAGGTACGTACTAGAGGGGCACTCCCCTTATTTTAGGTGGTTAGGGTCTTTTCCCATTTATAGTTCTGAAATACAAGTATGGAATGCTGGACTTTTTGCAGTTTGTGTTCAAAATTTCGGTGTATGGGAGGGGTTATCCCTGTCATTTTCGAGAGTTCAGGGTCTCTCCCTGGGAAAGTTTGAAAAGCAGGTATAAAATGGTTGCCTCTGGTGCATATTTTTCTTAATTTTATGGTACTGGAGAGGTACTCCCCCCCCCTCCCCCACACACACACCTGCCGCATTTTAAGGGGTCAACGGTTCTTCCCCCTGGGGAATTTTGAAATATAACTATAAAATGTTCGCCTCTGGGGCGCTTTGGGTCTACATTTTGAGAAAATATTATTTCCAAAATAGTTGGGTGCAACTTTGATGAGTATAAGTCACTATTAAGCCAACAAGGGTGGGGTTTGGGGTGGGGGAATCGGCTCGGGCAACAATCCAGGCCTGTTACACAACGCGACACGAAGACTGTATTTTGTAGCTGTAGAAAACGAAAGTTTTCTATTAATCAGCCATGGGTTCTATTTCTTTGTTTGGAGGTTTACATTTAAAGTCATAAGGTAACTATCAAGCATCAATGATGGAGAAAGATCCTATGTGGCTCTCTGTACATTCTTTCAGGTAAAGCGGGAATTTTGATATTATTTTACTTTTAGTCTCTTAAAAGTGTTTGGTTTAGTCTCATTCCCCTCATTATCCTACTTTTTCCGCCTACCCACACATAACCCTCTCTCTCTGCCCCCCCCCCCCCCCCCCCCCCCCCCCCCCCCCCCCCCCCCCCCCCACACACACACTTCAGAAATGTAAATATTTATATTTTCTATTAATTGTCTTGGTGCTGTGTGTTTGTGTCTTAGATTTCTGTGTCGTTATTCACCCCGTTCCCCACCCATACCTAACCCCAACAAACATACAACACTGTTACCAAATCGTATTTAGTTAGAAGAAACCTCAGAATATTACTGTCCTAAAACACTGGCCCTATTACAAAATAATTTCACAAATATATTTCTTGCGTGACTGTTCAAGCAAGGTGTGGAACTCAGGTGAGCGATCTAGGGCCCTCTTGTTGCTATACGTAACATCACTTATCATTAAGATAATTATTTGTATTACATAAACCTGTTAATTTTTCTTCACTCAAAAAAGGAAATATACACAAGGAATTGATAATCATAGTGTCAAATAGGAAGTGCGACATTTAGCGTTTGTGTTGCGACATATAACGGTGGGCAAATTTTTGCGACATTTAACGTTAAAGGTGCGACATTTAGCGGCAGACGATTTTGCGACATTTAGCGGTGGTTGCGACATTTAACGTCAACCTTGCGACATTTAACGGTGGCTGCGACATTTAGCGGCGTTGCGACATTTAACGTTGCCACAGCCAGCAAACACGATCATGAACACTCTGTCACGATATTGTCGGATTTTTTCTACTCCTGGTTAATGTCAATACTAAAGGTTTTGCCGACAATGCCATTTCTCTTCGGTCACTTTTTGTTGATTAGAAAGGTGCTCGACTTGCACAGCAGGAATTTGTTAAGCTTTTTGTTTTGTTATGTGTAGAAATATTCCGGAGTATTGCACAGTAAAGTAAGCAAGATAAATATCAGTTTGATTATCTTTAACATCCCTTTATTTCAAATTAATTTCTAAGATTTAAAGAACGAAGACAGATTCACATTCATTCCCATTTCGATTTGAAAACGACTCAATGTCGTGGTTACCGAAGACTGCGTTCTCTGTGTAGTTAAATTGAAATGTTAGATTAATTTGAAGTCTGCAAATTATGGCAGAAAATTTTATGTGTTGATTGCTTGTATACCACCTGCGTTTTTTTATGAAAATAATATGATGACAACATGCATGTTTTGAATAATTTACCATTTTCAAGTTATCTTAAGAAATAAAAACAAATGTAACGTTATTTATACAACACCACCCATAACGTGAAAGTAATTGTGATGTCATGAGAAGCGCAACGCAGCGAAAACAAACCGACAGTAAAACAAAATAACAATAAAAACGAATTGTAGAAAGTAGTAAACGTATACATTTTCTGAATCTTAGATAAAAATGTTTTGAACATATGAAATGGTTAATTTCATTTGTTAGCACCCAACTGGCTGGTGCCTTTTCACCTGACGCGTTACGTGTGTAAAGGCTAAATACTGAATTACAAGTCATACAAAATTCTAAACTCAGAGGAATGTTCAAATTTTAGAAAATTCAGAGCCATTTTTGTGGTTATTTCAACATGTATTTTCCATTCAAACATATCATTTTATTTTGGATATTGACCTAGTTAGGCGTTAGAATACGTTAACAAATAATAACCGACAATTATGTTATGTAAATGCACATGTATACAGTATACTTTCTACTTATGGGTTGCTTTGTGCATGGTTTGGTGCATATATACCCCGTATAATTTCTGTTTATGACACATTTGAATGGCAAACAATTTTAAAAAACAAAAGCAAATATTTCCTTTCCCATCAAATGCATTTGTTAGTAGAGCAACAGCCTCTGCAGATTTGTTTTAATGATGTTTGCTCTAAAGAAGTTGTACTGTATATTTAAAAAATGCAATCAAATTTTCTTTTTATTTAATTTCTTTTCAATGGTTTTAACCAAAGTTAACCCAATCAGTAAATATCTATGTAATGAGCGTTGTTCTTTGATACACATTAATTACAGACAAAATGAGTGTGAGCATTTATACAAGTACACTGTCTAGAAGTCATTGAATCATTATATGTGACATATGTTAACTTTTTATTTTTGAAATTGTTTACGGATGAATGAATTTTCCAAAACCACAGCAAAATGTTTGTTTTCTTTGAATAAATCGACTTCATTTTACTCAACACTGTTAGTGATAATTGATATACATGTAGTATGCTGCGTCTTTCTTTCCTTAAGAAAAATGATTTATAGCAAAAGTGTGCTTCAACACTATTTATGTACGATGGGCGGTTATACGTCGGGCGTAATAATTGCACGAGGGTGCAGCCCGAGTGGAATTATTTGTACGACGTATTACCGCCCGGGTGTATAAATAGTGTTAAAACACTCTTTTGCTATAAATTATTTCGATTCTAATATGCCCTTAAACTAAAACAGTCGATAAAATATAGGAGCGCTCTTTCTTGGTCGCAACAAAAACTTTGACGTCACCGCACTAACCGTGACGTCATTCTAGCGTAAGAGTGTTTTAACAGAGACAAGAATATTAGAATTTATTTTTTCGTCATTTGGAACGTCATAATTTTAATATATATATATATAATAAAAAAAAATCCAACTCACAAACATTTAACATGTATTCTGTTGTAATTTTGTTAATGCCTAAAGTGAGAACTACTGTCAATGTTTAGGATTATGTGTACTATGTAGAACAGGATGTAAGTGATATTTAGTTAATTCTACAATTGTGAGGTGTTTTGTATCTCATTTGATATTCCTATAACACTATACTAATTCCAATGCCGAGTTGGTGATGTTCCTAACACAATACTAATTCCAATGCCGAGTTGGGGATGTTCCTAACACAATACTAATTCCATTGCCGAGTTGGTGATGTTCTTAACACAATACTAAGTCCAATTCCGTGTTGGTGATGTTCCTAACACAATACTAATTCCAATGCCGAGTTGGTGATGTTCCTAACACAATACTATAATTCCAATTCCGTGTTGGTGATGTTCCTAACACAATACTAATTCCAATGCCGAGTTGGCGTACGTATGATATGGGCAAGCCAAAAACGCATTTTAACCCTTAAAATGACGTTTAGTGTTTGCAGATCTTGCTACATATAAATCAGTACTATATTTAATTAAAACTTTCTTTTGTGGAAAAGCAGTTACTATCTCTTCTAAGGATGCGTCGTTAATCAATGTGGTTTGTGGCGAATAATGTGTTACACTTCCCCTTCATAGTTTTTGTTTAACTTCAGGCATTCATTTGCTATCCATACGGTTGATCTGATTATCAAAAACGTTCTCGAATAAATGTATAATGCTTATAATTGCATCTTTTCTTTCATGTGTTAGTTATTCAACTGATACTTTGATTTAATCATATTTTATTGCTTATTACTATTTACATTTATAATAACAACTATCAAAAAATGTACATGTACAGCCAAGAAAATAAGCAAATGGGTCGGGCCACAAGTTCTTACAACATCAGTAAACTGCCCTTCCCAAACAGTAGTAACTGATACTTTAAGCTATCTTGACATCACACTAACTGATTTTAGCGCATACAGACAAAATTAGGCAATTTGTGTCAAAACCTAGTACCAATAATTTAGAAAAACGTAGTAGGTGAAAAAATAGATATAAACCCGTTCGGTACTTATAATTATTAGTATCGATAAACACATACACCGTCCAAACAACAATATGTGAAACTCTCTGTTATTATAATGAACGTGTTTATATGAAACTATTCAAGTGGCACATATTCCTTAATGATAAATTGTTTCTTATAGGGAATACATTGAAATTATTTTTGAGTACATTCTTTCATCTTATGATCAAACTTCAACATGTAAGTTAGCATATTATTAATTCTGTTAGATACTTTAATTAAAGCGAACGTTAAAGTAAACGATATAAACATTCTAGTGTATAGATACTAGTGGTGATTTGCATTAGCTACGCGACACATTGACAGCAAAGGAAAGAAGAAAAATGTATGTTTTATATCGCTAATAAATAGTCTGTTGACAAAATTTTAGCAATGTTGAACTAAGAAATATATTTTATATCTTTTCAGAGTTCATACGAAATGAACAACAGAATATGACTGGTAAATCCATGAATTTTCGACCCTATTCTGTCGTTCGTTTCACATGAACTCAGAAAAAATCTTCATTTCATCACCATGCAAAACAACTGTGACGCCATTTAAGGTCTGAGTTCTTCCTGACTACGTGTGGGCGTGGTCGAAGCAGCGGAGCGTTATGACTATGCGGACTTATTATCTGAAGAAGCTTTCGTGTGTACGGGCCCTCCGTAAGGATTTTAATTTACCCAATATACAAAACTTTTTCACCTATATAAGAATACAGTTCGGCAACAAAAGGAGGTTTTAAGTTCGGTCGTAGAAATCTAGCGGTTTGCCGTAACCACGGAAACGGCTACAGAAGCTGATAATCGCGGAAACTAAAAAACTTTCTTTTGTCATATTTCAAAAAGCAATGGTATTAGAAGCTTGATTTTTTCATATTGTTATTAAGTTATGAATACCTATTGTTTGCAGTTATTATATTTTAAATATCTTATTAAATTTCTTAATTGTCGTCAGCACGTGCAATTTTAGTTATTGGCACGTGCATTCAGTTGTGAACCAACAAGGTACTTCTTTTAACCAGAAAATATTGTCTGGACTTAATTACAACTATGGCTGATTTTTGGCTTGAAAATATTGTATAATACGCATGTAATTAAAATTCTAAAAATTTTGATACGTCAGTTTAACACAATTTCATATATCATTGCAGCGGATTGCAATTGCATGCCATATACGTTATTCATTCGCTTCCTTTTTCAATACACATGGACAATGAAGTTAGGGAAAAACTCGTTGAATCTCGGCTTGGAATATTTAACATATATAATATGAAAAAAAAAGATTATCAAAATTAATTAATTGTTGGAAAACATGTGAATAAATTCTTTTTTTTTTTTCTTTTTTTTTTGTGACATTGTTACCTGTCAATATTGTATAGATACGCTTAACATATAATGCATGCATAAAATTGTTCTTATTTTTGTTGATATTTTTACTATTACTGTAACGAATTCATGTATTTTAAATTTTATACTTCTATCACTTTAATAAGTAATCATATAACCGGACTTCTCTCCATAATTTAGCGGTACAATAATGGGAGTTAACTGGGCCTAGAGTAAAGACTTCCAGTGTGTGTAGAACGGTTCTATCAAGGTGATGCTAACGTACATGCTTATATGGAAACCTGGTGCGCCATGTTATCTGTCAATTGCTAAATATCAGATAACAATGCTGACTGCCAAACACCTTATGCAAAATGTTTTGAAAACGAAATGACATTTATTAAGTACTATGGAAGGCTATGAAAAGCCGGTGTGCCATGCTAATTGCCAAATACTAAATGAAAAACAGTTATTGCAAAATGCTATTTGCTATATGCCTAATGTCAAATATTATCTATGAAATGGTACATTTGTAATTGTCAAACAATAAATGATAATTGTTAATTGCAAATACGAAACAATAAATGCCAAATGCGTATTGCTACGTACTTCTTCAGATAAAGAACTGAATATATCAGTGTATAAATGCATCCTGTAAATAGTCGTTGGCCTTTGTAACATAACTTTGTCTCTATTAAAAATATTTCTTAATATTTTAGAGTGAACAGTTTCGATCATGTCATCTCATAACACTATGAACATGTTATTGCTTCAAATCAGGCTGATAGAACTTCGTATGTTTTCACGTGATTAAAAGTAACATTCATTTGTGTAAAGGATACAGATTATTAACTCACAAAGTTAAAGCATTTGACGAGTAGTATTTGCCATTTGGTAATAATTATAGGCAATTAGCACAAAGGATATGGCATATGGCATTTGATATGTATTGAAGGCCAGTGCGCCATGAATACAGCCAAATGTTAAATGACAATTATTTAATGCAAAATGCCAATAACTTAATGCTAAACCCCAAATACCTAATGCTAAATGCCAATCACTTAATGCAAAGTACTTATATAAAATACAACATGCCAAATGCGATATGCCTATGGAAGGTCATGTGCAATGATAACAGCAGAAAAGTTAATGCAAAATGAAAAATGCTATTTACGAACTGCTTAACTTCAAATATTGGAATTCGAACGGAAATTGTCAATGATAAATGCTTTTTTGATAAAACAACAAATGTCAAAATGCTCGTTGCTAAGTTTCCATTGAAATAAAGTGCTGAATATATCAGTTATATATTCATTGCCCTTCGTTACATAACTTTTTTCGCTGTTACATATCTTAGTCTATTATATGATACACATTTTACAGCAAAATGTTTCGGTTCCATGTCCCTGTAACATTTGCAACGTTATTGCTTTAAATTGGACAGGCAGAACATTTTTTTCTAAATGAGTAAAAGTTACATTTTCGTTTTTGTCGTTTTGGGCGACCTGTGAAGTTTCCACTTTTCTCTATTTTACATTCATTAGTTGAAGAGATAAAGATCAAGAAGATTGATAATTTGAGAATTACCATTTATCATTTGACAAAAAGAATTTGTTTTTATCTTCTTCTTCTCGTTCGCAACTACATTGTCAGACCAGTAGCCTTGACGAAACTTCTGATTTGTCGCAGATCCTCAATGCCCCGATACAGTTTCTGGTGCATCTAGGTATCTATCGGCCAAGTCACAGCTCGCTCATGGTCATGCCTTTTTACATCTCCGTAGTATATGCTCCGCAGTCTAATCTTCCTCACCACATGAACAAGTTGGCGATGGTGCCAGTCTGTATTTCTTGTACATGTGAGCATTTAGCTTGATGTGCCCCGAGTGAAGCCTGACCAACATCACTTGTTCAAGGAGACGAAAAGCATCTTTCTCTATCCTTGGTCTCGTTAGTGCTTTGATGATGGTGACTTTCTTCTTGTAACTCACAGGTTTTTTTGGTTGTTCTGACTGAGCTTCTAGCTTCGCCAGTTGGTCTGCCTCTTCATTGCCTGCAAGTCCACAATGGATGTAATCCACTGAAGTGCTACTCTGCTGGTTATACTCAGGCTTTGCATTCTCCAGGCTAGTGCGGAGCTTTATTTTTGATCAGATCTTCCATAACAGACAGTGCATATGTGAGAAAGACGACTGAGGAGCTTTCTTCTGCCGAGTCTTCAACCATTGAGACTGCATTTATGAGTGCTTCAGTCTCTGCCTTGTAATTGCTGCACTGTTTTCCTGTGGCTGCATGTAGAGTTTTTATGATATTTAGCATTTTGTATACGGCATTTAGCAATCTGACTAAGGTACTTGATCTTCTAAACGAAGATCTGAGAACGACCCATTCACATTCGTCTTCTGTATATTTTGGATTTCCAATATTGCTATTTTTATTTTCGCAAATATATTTTGATTTGAACCAATCAGACTTGTTCGAATGCCAAAGAGTAAGAAAAATTTGCAGCCAATCCAGGGCTCGAACCCGGGACCTCTCGCTTACAGAGCAAGTGCCCTACCGACTGAGCTAACCTGACCTCTTTCGACATAAACATTTTTTTTTAATTTTTTAAAGCTTGCAGAATGTTGTAAGTTAGCTTTTGATTGGATAGCGGAAGGGTCGTCAGAACGAGGCTATCAATAGCTCGTTGTCAGATCCTATGCGTAGCGTAATAGGATATGTACTTCAGATACAGTCAGATTGCGACATTTAGTATTTTGTATGTAGCATTTAGCATTAAGTATGTGACATTAACATTAAGCTATTGACATTAAGCATTAACAAATTCTTATTTAGCATTTGGCAGTTAGCATAGCGCATCGGTCCCCACTAACTGCGCAGGGACAATGAGCCTCAGTGTTACGAATAGAGAAGTTCGCCAAGCATGTAAGACGATGTTAGATTACCTGTTATTGCAATTCAAAATGTAGTTCCATGTTGTTGATGAGATCTTGTATATGAGTCAGATAAGGATGTGACAGTTATAGCTTTGGCTTAGCTGTATTGCTTACTGTATTGAGAAAAGATCTAGATTACTTTCACTGTGAATTTCCATGTCTACATGTATACGGGTTATCGCTAAATGACAAATTTCAAGGGAGTATTTTCAGATGGTGATGTTTTTCAGACAGATAATGTTTCTTTAATATATATAACCTAACATCTCAATATATATATTTTTCATTTTTGGTGAGAAGACATGTTATATATAATGGCTATATATGTGTTTTTATATCACTGAAACGCTGTAAAGCACTGAAATGAGGTCTCAAGATTTAATTGTTTATATAAAACAAATGAAGAATGTAACCTTGTACCATTTCGGTATTTTCCCTATAAGCAAATTGATTCTAATATAGTGTGCATATTGATAAGTACCGGAACAGTCGTACAAAGTTGCAATAAAGAATAAATCCTAGCACCGAGACGTCTAGGATTTATTCAAGTTACTCAATTTGAGTAAGTGGTAGTGCGTGGGGGTGGGGGTCAGGGAATTGGCCATCCGCAGTTATTCATTAACACTTGAAATTCGTCATTACACATCGTCCTATACTTACGTTTTATTTGCTTTTTTAAAACGAGATTATGGTATGTGTATGTTTTTCAATGTTTAGAGTGTAAGTCACCATAGTAAAACGATCATTTGGATTTCATTTTGTTTTCAATTTGTCAATGAACTGTAAACTGTTTTGTATATAAAATATTGTAACTAGAAATATGCGACTTATTGAAGCAACGGAGCCGGAATGAAAATGTATAAAAATAACATTGCAAACTGTCACTTTAACATGTATTTTTTCTTTGTTACAGCATGCATAGGATGTATATTGCTACTACAAACGTGCATGAAAGAAATACAGACATACTCTTTCAAAAACGTCGTATTTTCATTTTAATTTTCCATCCTGTCTATATACAAAATATATAGTACTTGATAACATACCGATGTTGTTGATATCTCCGGAAAGTGTATTGCATAATACGAGATTTCAACAGAGTAACAATAACTGACCCACCCCGAAAATAAAAAATACGCAAAACATTATTATTTTTTTCGCAAATTTCATCGTACATTCTTTCTACATGTACATTAGCATCACTGTGGTAGAACCGCTCTACACACACTGGAAGCCTTTACTCTAGGCCTAGTTTACTCCCATAATGGTTCCGCTGAATTATGGAGAGAAGTCCGGTAACATGGTTAGTTATTAAAGAAACAGAAGCATCAAATCTAAAATACTTGATTTCGTAACAGTAATAGTAAAAATATCAACGAAAAAGGGAACAATTTTATGCTTGCATTATAATATGTTAAGCGTATCGATACAATACTGACAGCTAACAAAAGGCAATGTGACAAAAACAATTTATCCACAATTAATTAAATAAACTTTGTTGTTTTTCATATAATATCTATTAAATATTCCAAGCCGGTATTTAACGCATTATTAATTAACTTCATTGTCCATATGTATTGAAAAAAGGAAGCGAATTAATAGCCTACTAAGTATGGAATGCAATCCGCTGCATTATCATATAAAATGCTGTTAAACTAACGTATCAAAATTTTTAGAATTTTAATTGCATGCGCATTTTACAACATTTTCAAGCCAAAAATCAGCAATAGTTGTAATTAAGTCCAGAAAATATTTTCTGATTAAAAAAGGACACCTTGTTAGTTTACAACTGAATGCACGTGCTTATTACTAAAATTGCACGTGCTGAGGACAATTAAGAAATTAAGCAAGATATTCAGAATATAATCACTGCAAACAATAGGTATTCATAACTTAATGAAAATTTGAAAAAATCAAGTTTCTAATACTAATACCTTTTGAAATATGACAAAAGAAAGTTTTTTGAGTTTCTGCGATTACCAGCTTCTGTAGCCGTTTCCATGGTTACGGCACACCGCTAGATTTCTACGACCGATCTTAAAAGTCAATTCTTACTTTACCTAATTGTTTTATCATAGTAAAAAAGTTTTGTATGATGGGTAACTTAAGTATGGCATATATTTTGAAAGATTCCTCGTATATATCGTAAGACAGTAGACTGGCAAATGTCAATACAACGAATAGGAAGAATGTAAATATCAAGAGATAACAAACGCCGTAACGTCCGTTTATCAATTGCGCAAAATCAACGCGACATTACTGTAAATATTAATTAAATGCAGATAATATACACATTGATAAACGTAAGTGATGCAGAATTTCTCATTACACAACTAAAATAAAAATCCTGATAATATTTTTATCGCCGCAAAAATACTCTATGTAAGTTTATTTCCACACCATATGTCCAGTCTCTGAAGGGGGACTTTGTGCACGAGAGGTCCAGAGAATTAAGAGACCACTTTTTCAGTTCATGTTTGTCTTGTTATAGATCAAATATTGTAATATAAAGAGACCTTATATGTTCAGAGACCACTTTTTGCCCTTTTTCTATATGGTCTCTTAACGCAAATTGTACTATAAATATGTGTATATGTAAACTTAATTTATATTTGAATTATCATTGATCACTTCAGTTTGATATATCTTAAGTTAACCACGGATCGTTAAAGGGTTTTACAACGGCCTCCAGTGAAGTAAATTAATAAGCATTCTAAATACTGGGAAAAATAATCAAACTTCTAAACTATCCTCGATTAATCGAGTTCAAAAGACTCCAAACAAAACCTCTTGACATCTTATCAAACGTATATTTCCCCATATATTTAGAAAACAGAAGTTATTTATGACTGTTGTGCGCAAATTTATAAATGGATGAGATGGAAGCCAACTCTTTATTCCGAAAGTGTATTCCTGTCAATAGTTTTGAAAGATGTGTCGCAACTTAATGATTGATGGCATTGAAAGTGTTATCCTTCTCATGCTTTCCTCCGAGTTGATTTGATTATCTTAACCGATCCTTGAGAGATTTTCACGTACATGTGTAATAAGAAACTCTTTCATTAAAATACTTACCATTCCGTCTTTCCCGCATAATTAGGTTTCCGCTGTAACCTGATACTTGTTGCTTTCTTGACGTCATAGTAACCCCATTCAGTGCTTACGAACAAAAATAGAAACATGAAACTGAAGAAAATAAATTGCTTCATATCTGAGCTCATTAATGATTGTGTTTGGCACTTGAACAACAGACAGTATCTCTGATGTATTTTTTCATGTAAGGGATCCGTTTTACGTTTTCCGGCTGTTGTACGGAAAATCGATGGTTCTAGCCAGGTGTCCACCCGTGGCTGATAGTATGGTTCTAGCCAGGTGCCCACCCGTGGCTGATAGTATGGTTCTAGCCATGTGGCCCACCCGTGGCTGATAGTACGGTTCTAGCCAGGGGCCCATCCGTGGGTGATAGTACGGTTCTAGCCAGGGGCCCTCCCGTGGCTGATAGTACGGTTCTAGCTAGGGGCCCATCCGTGGCTAATAGTATGGTTCTAGCCAGGTGCCCACCCGTGGCTGATAGTACGCCCGAAGGGGTATTTTAGGTTTTTCCTCCATCACTATATAAAATATAGTTGTGTTTCTGTGACGTTGAACACACCAGAAAAGTACTGAAGAAAATACAAAATGCTGCAAAGACAAAACTATCTGGGAAACATTTAATGTAATGGTCTTAACATATATTTTTTTTAAATATTTAATTTACCTTCTACGGTGAACGACTGCATTCATTGTAGAATTCTTAAGGGGAATAGCAAATTGCTCGAGTTACCCAGGGATTGGAACGATTCAAAAAGAGACTATATAAGGAAAACGGCGCGCGTCCACGTGAGCTGCACGTGTGAGGCCAAATGATCGAGCCATTAAACCCCGAACTGTATTTTGATGTAGATTACATGTTATTTAGAGTATTTTCTGATATAAAACAAATGGTTTGTAGTCTCTAAGTAAATCAATATGATAAACCTTACAACAATGGACATGTAATAAATAGCACATAATTTACACTCTGCTATGGGATGGTGCTGAAAAGGAAATTAAGTTGGCACATTCGTAGCTTGATGGGTTTGGCAAATACTTCTAGTCATGTAACAAAGCAACAAATATTAAAATAAGAACAAGAAGTCAAAGAGGGAAACTAAATGGAATCAAATAAACAAGGAAACTCAATAATTCAACGATGTATTGATCGATCAAGTTCCTTATTACTTAAATTCACTTTGGCAAAATTTCGAGTTTTATAGCAGTGTCCTGTAACAGAATATATAAAGGATTTTTGTTTGTTTCTGTATTACGGGAACATCAGATGCACTATTTTCACGAGTGACGCAGCCATGAGTGGAAAATACAAATCCGGTGTCACAAGTGATATGATTATCTTAATGATCTTTGCCATACTTTGTCACCTTATACTTGTTATTTTGTTTATTTGTTCATCGTAATCATGATCATTGTCAAAACTGTAAGTGGACAGAATCAGGGCTCCAAGTGTTAGTAGGTGTTTGGTTTGATTTGATTAATTGTATGTCAAGTTTAAAATGTTACTATATAAGGTTTTCATACGTAATGATTTGCGCAAGACACTAATCTCAACAAAAGAATTCAATCAATATTATACTACAACAATTGTGTCTAGTGTAGACAACTATTTTGCAATTTGAATATGTTTGGCGACCAGTTGAGAAAAAAGAAAACTATATATATATATATATCTTTTCATAAAGCGACTGACTCAGTTAAAGCTGATTCCAGATGCATTTAGTCCTCCTAAATTACCAATAACCTGTAGTTTTGACTTTTCACAAGACACCAATGACAAACATGTCAAATACCTTTTAACAAACCTTATTCACTGGGTATTTAAAACTTACAAAATTTAATGTCAGTCGGTAGTGTACAAACCAAGAAAGACGAAAATGATTTTGAAACTTCATGACAAACTGTAATTTTCAGTTTTGTAAACAGACCTTTATTGTCATCTCTTGTATGAAACAAATAATTGCAATCAATATTCCACTGACATGAGCACGAACACAAAACAGACAATTTGTGATAAAGAATCAAAATTTGCATTATCTTAACAGATGGAGAAAAAACGGGAAATTAAGTATGAATCAGTTTCGAGTGTAGCGAATATTTCTAATTTCCTAAAACTACTACATTTTAGAATAAAGGAGAAGCTGCCCGGATGTAGATACATGGTATATAGCATTTGATATGTAACATTTAGCTTAATGTATTTGGCATTTTCCAGTAATTTGCATTTAGCATCAAATATTTGTCATTCAGCATTGGCAGTTAGCCTTCCATAGATTTACACTACCTTTTTATTTTAGTTTTGCTCGAAGAAATACACAACTGAAAGGTATTTGAATTACTACACACGATGAATTTTGCAAGATGATTTATCAGCAGCAACGGGGTGAAACTTTATCTATTGTACAATGCTTGCCTTTTGGTGAGCATGTTGAGGTTAATCCCAATACCTATCAACCTGAGGGATTGACCGAAGGGCTCAGCCTAAGGCTAATATCATTTTTCGCAAGTCGACAGATTCCCATAAGTTTACTTATGGTGTAACATAGTTATTACGTCATAGTGTTTTAAAAATCCAACGGATTTTTTTCAAGACATGTAGAATTGATCCAGATACTTTAAATTTGCGAATATTGACTAAGGAAAATCAGGATCTGGCTTCCATCTAATCCATAATTATATACAACAACAACCAGGAACTGTATCGACTACGAATAAGGACTGGTTTAGTGTGTACACTGTTACAAATGAACATGTATTTTCTTACTTGGATTTGTGTTTAATTCTATTTTATATCGTTCTAATAATTATAATTAGCGGATTACTGATTAAACAGGGGGAGTAAGTGAGGAGTGACTTTGTAGGGTGTGATGGCAGTGCATTAGGATTGGCAGCCAATGTAGCAAAACATACTTAGGTTTTACGCTACAAAAAGAGACTTTTATGGGAAAAAATCACAACGTAGATACAAGATGTTCATTTGCAAAAGAATAAATATTCGACTCTGTCGCACCATTTGAAAAATTAAAATAAATATATATTAAGGTTTAGGAGTATATCACCAAAACACAGAAATATTTTATAAACGAACAACATCGTTACCAATATTTTACCTGATCATTACATGTTCTGCCGAACTGTCCCGTACTGAAAATATTCTGAAAAAGTTGTCCCCCTTTGAAAATGAATGCCATTTGTAAAGAAATAAAAATAAACAATCGCTGAAAACTGTGTTCCACCTAGTTATGTGAAATTTCAACACTCGCACGCTATTACAAATGCATCAAAACAAACATGTGTAACAGTTCCTTGAAAATGGTGAGTTTTTAAAAGCGCTGGACTGTCTGGAAGTGGGGCCTGTTTAAACAGTTCTTTTTTCGGAATTCAATGCTTGTATCAGTAAACTGACACTTGTTTTGTAGAGTAATATAAGTAATATACACGCTATCATTACAGAAACAACAAAACAAGTGTCAGTATACTAATATAAACATTGAATTCTGAAAAAAAGACTGCCTAAATGGGACCCACTTCCAGGCAGTCAAACGCCTTCAAAAATTCACCATTTTCAAAGAACTGTTACACATGTTAGTTTTGATTCATTTGCAATCGCATGCGAGTGTTGAAATTTCACATAATTAAGTTGAACACAGTTTTCAGCAATTGTTTATTTTTATTTCTTTACAAATGGCATTCATTTTCAAAGGGGGACAACTTTTTCAGAATATTTTCAGTACGGGACAGTACGGCAGAACATGTAATGGTTAAGTAAAATATTGGAAACGATGTTATTCGTTTATAAAATATTTCTGTGTTTTGGTGATATACTCCTAAACCTTAACAACATGTGAATTGCCTGATTGATTTTCTTCTCCCGGTAAAACATGCCCAGATCCATGAAAAAAAGTTTATTATCTGTAGAATACTTCAACAGGATAATAAATATTCTCAATATATGAATAAAGTGGCTACAGGGAAAAGAATAAGATACCTATCACAGGTTTTTGCTTATTTTATTCAGTAACTATATGCCGTAAACAGAGACTGATAGTGATGTTTTTTAATCGCCAAGGGAAGCATTAATTCTTCATTTTAGATAACTATTTTTTATATCTTTGTAAAGAGAAAAGAATGACGAACACTTCAATAGGATAATAAATATTGCGTGTTTATTCTAATTAAAACAATATTTGTTCAAACTTTTTTTACTTCTTTGTTTCTATTGGAAAATATCAACCAGATAAAAATCGATATCGCACTGCCAGGTGATTTCAAGGGGGATAATTTTACCGATAAGACGACAAAATTTACGTAATTGTTGATCATGTATGCAAGAATTAAAAAAAATCACTTTCCTAATGTATGACGGACCATTTTAGATTAATCAGTTTGAGCTAGATAAGTACTACGTTCTCTTACACAGCAAGACTACTACGAGCAGGTGAATAAATAAGTTCAGTTATTACACGTCAGAATTATCCGTGGTCGATACAGTTCCTGATTGTTGTTGTATATAATTATGAATTCTGCTGGAATAGATTAGATTGAAGCCAGATCCTAATTTTCCTTAGTCAATATTCGCAAAAAAAATAATAGCTTGACATTCCGTTGCTATCCTTCACCTTGATTTGATTATCTGAGTCTATGGTTGAGAGGTTTTCATATAAATAGAAATTATTCCTTTTAAATACATTTAGTTCCGTCTGCTGTCTCGTGTAATCAGGTTTGCGCCTACATTTAGTCACCTCACACTTGCTAATGTCCGTAATCCATTGATTGCTTATAAACGGAAATGAAGACAATAATTTTCGTCAAATCTGAGTTCTTTAAGGTAACTCTGCACGTTTGGATAAACTAGAGCTATCACTGAAGGTGATGAATGTACCCCCCGCATGCACTGACACAGCACATTGCAATTTGACGCACACAAGACTGCATAATTATGTGGACTGTAAGTATAAAGACTCTATGTATATAGTATAGTAACAAAAAAAACAAAGTCCCATAGCTCTGCAGAATATTTATCTAAAAGAACGTAACATGCACCATGCACAAGTAGGGTTGGTACTGATCACTTGTGTCAAGTTTCATAAAATTGTGTGCAAGGGTTCGGGATATTAGGTGCGCACAAGATTGCATATGCAGACTGTATGTATATAGTATATTAACAAAAAAACAAAGTCCCATAACTGTGCAGAATTTCTGAAAAAACCTAACATGCACAACTAGGGTTAATATTGATCACTTATGTTACGTTTTATTAAATTGTGTGCATGTGTTCAGGAGATTATGCGCGCACAAGACTGCATATGCAGACTGAATGTATATAGTATAGTAACAAAAATCAAAGTCCCGTAACTCTGCACAATTTTTTTTCTGAAAGAACCTAACGTGCACCATGCACAACTACTGTTGTTACTGATCACTTGTGTGAAGTTTCATTAAATTGTGTCAAGGGGATAAGGAGAGTTGGTGCGCACAAGATTGTGTCTATGTATATAGTATAGTAACAAAAAACAAAGCCCCATTACTCTGCAAAAAAAAATTCTGAAAGAACCTAACTGCATCATGCACAACTACTGTTGTTACTGATCACTTTTGTGAAGTTTCATTAAAGTGTGTCACGGGGATGAGGAGAGTTGGTGCGCACAAGATTGCATATGCAGACTGTATGTATATAGTATAGTAACTAAAATCAAAGTCCCGTAACTCTGCAATTTTTTTTCTGAAAGAACCTAACATGCACCATGCACAACTACTGTTCTTACTGATCACTTGTGTGAAGTTTTATTGAATTGTGTCAAGAGGATGAGAAGAGTTGGTGCGCACAAGATTGTGTCTATGTATATAGTATAGTAACAAAAAACAAAGTCCCATAACTCTGCAAAAAAAAATTCTGAAAGAACCTAACATGCATCATGCACAACTACTGTTGTTACTGATCACTTTTGTGAAGTTTCATTAAATTGTGTCAAACGGATGAGGAGAGGTGCGCACAAGATTGTGTCTACGGAAAGACAGACAAGACAGACAGACAGACAGACAGACAGACGGACGGACAGACAGACAACCTGAAACCAGTATACCCCCCTTACAACTTTGTTGTCGGGGGGTACAAAAATTTTACTATGCAGAATTTGAGTAAACTCTGATTGTTCAAAACTTCAGAATATACTTAGAACATTCGGCAAAAAAAAAGAAGTGTGTGTTTGATCTTTGCTAGATTTTATTCATAATGGGTGTCTATGGGAAAATTGGTAAATCACAATTTAGTTGACATTTTCGCGAATAGAAATTTTCTACAATGTAGATTTTTATGAAACGTTTTCACTATCGTAAATAAACGTATGGTCTATAATATAGTGAAATAAAATATATAGGTGCCTTTGCTTGTTTTATGAGATTTTTTCCCATGATTAAAGTGATTTACGTATTTCATGCTGATTAAGACAGTATTTGTATATATTCAATATGTCAAACTTTTAAAATCATACTTTATTTCTAGAAAGACAGTAACCTTGCCGTTTTAATGGATTTACTCACGGGTTGCAATTAATTCATAAAATGTGTTTCCTGTCTGTATGTCGGGTTCAGGTTTTATTCTGTTTCACGGACAAATGACGTTAGGCAATTACTTCCGATGTTTTAAATACGCGGAACTACCTTAAACTGTGTTGGAAAACTATGCTGAAACAAAAAATCTGGATAACATTTGACTACCTTTGTTATCTTCAAATATTACTTAGTAAATATTACTTACTATAAAATACTAAAATGCAGCATTCACATACAGATCTTAAATAAAATACATTAATTTCTTTGCACACTCGTTTGACATTTCGGTAGATTTTACCAAATCCAGCAAAATACAGATGACTCTCGTGATGTTAATGACCACTAAGATTCCTACACTGATTACAAACTTTTTGTTATTTGATAAAAAATCAAATATCTTGGTTGTTGCTGTTTGTTCTTTAAGGTTCGTTTCTCGATTCAGAATTTTACGGAAAAAGTAACGTGTAACACTGAAAATGATGAAAGTACGTGGGAACTTTCTTGTTGTGTGTCTTTGAACTCGAAGTCATTTCTGATTTCTGTTTACGGCGCTTCGTTTAAATACGCTACTTTAAGAAAGTGTGCTACTAGGAACGTATTTCATTTTGCTTTATCTATTCTATAATATATAATTTACGGTATACAAGAAACTCTATCTTCCGCTGGTTGAAGGTGCATATGTGAATATACGGGCTAGGGTAACAGTTTCTGTGTACCGCCATAACAGTTACAGTCGAAACAAGTATGCCTATCTGCAACAACAGCCACCAACAAATTATTACTTTTTCAGATTTACTACATTTTGTTCATAATGATCATTACAGTCTGCGCTCAATCGAAAACATGGATCTATCTACTGTTAAACCTAAAACGAACTACCTGAAACAAACATTTAGCTACAAAGCTGCACACAGATGGAATTCACTTCCTTCTTACATTAAACTTCATAATAATAACAATATAACCGCTTTCAAGCATGATTTAAAGAAGTTTCTCTTGTTACAATAGTTTTTAGCAATTAATTACTTTTAATTGCAAGAATTTTGTTGAATTGATGTTACTGTATTCGTTTCCAATCATGATAATATTCATATTATCTTATTATTCAAATCTGGAACTATTTATTATCTTATGGGACAGACTTTCTTTTTTGTGTGTATCTTAATTGTCATGTATAATCTTTGTGACGCATGGTAATTCTTTTAAAACATAGTTATTGTTATATTACGTTTATTTAAGACTTCTTTAAGGTAGTTCTGCACGTTTGGATCGAAATTTTTTCTACAATGTAGAATTTGATTAAACTCTGATTTTTCGAAACTTCAGAATATACCTAGAAAATTCAGCAAATAAAAAAGACAATTTTTTTACAATGTAAATTTTGATGAACCTTCTCACAGTTTTAAATAAACGCATGGTCTATAATAATTGATGAAATAAAATGTATAGGTTCGTGTGCTTATTTTTGAGATATTTGACCAAAATTAAAGTGAACCGGACATTTCACGCTAATTTTAAGACATTTTTTTTAAATTTTAAACGTGATATATATTTTAATATCAATTTTGACTTTAGAAATATAGCAATAGTGCCATTGTAATAAATTACTCACAAGTTTTGATTAAATCATAAAATTATTTACTTTTCCGTAAGCCGAATCCAGGTTTTATTCTACGTTTTCCGGATAAATGACGTAACGCCATCACTTCCGGTTAATCAAACGTGCAGAAGTACCTTAATTTGAGACGTGTTTGTCGAGAAAATAAGTAATTCTGATATGGGTATTTTTGTATAAATGTTAAATTATAAATTGACTGTATGATTGTGTGCATGTGTGAATGTATATCATGCAGTTGAAGGCCATACCGGAAATAAGTTGTAAAATATCTGTATTGGTACACTTAGTACGTCACCTTCAGAAAATAAAGTTATTATTATTATTATTATTATTATTATTATTATTATTATTATTATTATAAATTCTCGCAAACAATCAAATAACTGAGAACAAAGTATATTATCTTATTCGATCCCTGTTGATATAACACTGCACAGTGGCTTATCTGTCATGAAAATGGAAGTGTACATTTCTTCAGTTATCTCTAAAGGAGCCATCTAGCGAAGTTAATGCAAGTTGCAAAATATGATGTCATCTTTACAAACATGATACAAAATGACTGCGGCAAATGTAGATACACTCATACATTAGAAAAAGTGTTTTTTAAGCTTTAGAGAAAATGTCATTGCATTGTTTACCTTCCTCTGGAGTAATTGAGATTCTCGATCTAACATCCCCAGAAATGACGTTTGTCTGACGTAAATAAAACAAAAACATTATGGATTTTCGCAACACTTCTAGATCTATTAATTATGCAAAACTCTAGTCAGTTAGCTGTCTGGAAGAATTTTAAACATTTTCGTAATAATGCCAACTGCATTTTTATTCAAAGGAATAGTAATTGAGGCGTATGAGACACTACGCTATGTAGACTTCTATTGTGTTTTAAACAAAAAAGGAAATATATTCCCATTAGTTTACAAAATATTATGGATCAGAAGTTGTGTTTATAAATCATCATGGTAAACAATGTCTTATCCAAACGGTAACTTTCATTATGAATGGTATGTGCAGTACGACGGTATTACGTGATACAAATCGCGTTAAGTATAGGTTAATAAATGGGGGAGCGGTGCCTTTGAGTGATAATGGCCCTGGCAAGGTGATAATAGCCCGAGGGCTTTAGCCCGAGGGCTATTATCTTCTTCCAGGGCCATTATCACTCAAAGGCACCGCTCTCCCATGTATTTACCTGTTTATTACATGTTTACCTATAATATAAGTAAGAAATGGTTTTTTGTGTTTTTTTTTATGGGTACATGCATCTTCTGGCACAATAAATTTCAGCTTTTCAGTTTCTATATTATTTGTACAAGTGTCTATTTACTGTAACCTAGATAGTTGTACTTTCTTGCTTATTGCATAGTTTAGGGATAAAAATACGATATTCACGAAGAATACACGATGTTACGCTCAAGATGATAAAATAAAACGGAAATATTCGCTGTTTTACCTCCACGAAACGCCATGACGTCATTTCTGTTTACGGACGTTAATTTCCCGCGCTAACGCCAGGGCCATTATCGATAATGGCCCCGGGGCTTATTATGATAATGTGATAATGCATGACGCAATGCGATAATGGGAGAGTTTTCAGCACAAATTTGTTACTATTTATAGGTACTCATGTAATAAATATAGATATTTATAATCGAGGCAGTTTACCTCAAGTAAAGCGTTACAAACGCTTTTCAATTTTCATCGTAAAAAGTAGTAAAAACAACTAATTCTCATGTGTTTCCATAACATAAAGTCTGTCAGTAATTAAGTTTCAAAGCGTTCTTAAGAAATATAGCATTAATTTCCAGATTTCTAAAAAAAAAAATTTTTTTTATCGAACGATCTTGAGGCCAACAACACTGAAAAAACTCGTAAGAATGAGATAGATCTATATGTAAACACAATCTGACAAAAATATCGATTGTTTCATCCATGCATCAGTTTTGAATGCGCATGCTTAAAGTGTGTAACACAATAACAGATCGGGGCTTATTATTGTTCCACTATAGTCGGAGCTACGGAATTTGTTCTTATGTTTATTTGTTTGAGTTAGCGCCATTTTCTTAATGTATTTCAGTCACGAAAGTCGGACAGTTGGCTATTGTTCCTTGATTGTGTACCGGTACGAACCAGTTCCAAATTCTAAATAATGTTCATCTTTTTTCCTGTCTTTTAATTGTTTATGTATATGAGTGCATGATCTATATTAATGCAGCTTTTACCGGATAGATGTAATGGAGCATTGCACCATCAAAATTACAATGCTCATCACACGAAAGTCAATTACTAGCGGCATTGCTTCTTTAAGACAACACACATCATAAAAGTATATTAAATTTTATGAAGTTATAATTAGCATTGAATCTATTCTAGATGAAGAGGAAGAAAAGAACTGTACACCTCGTGCTATTGAAGAGTTTCCAGAAAATTTCTTCACCCTTGATCAAACAAAAGGTGGCGGCATTGCGGCACATATAGCAATATCCTTGTACATGTTTGGAGCTCTCGCTATTGTATGTGACGACTACTTTGTATCCTCGCTAGAAGTGATCTGTGAGCGTAAGTAAGCCCTCAATATGATCAACCACCTTTATAAAGAGTGGTGGCAAATTTATACAAGAGAAACAGACGAAGAAAAATAGGTGAAACCATACAATGAACTACGAGATGTCTTACTTTTATTTTGCCATTTTGTAGTTTCTTTGATTTTGATTTCTTTCTACATTTTCTTTGTCGATAGGAGAAAAAACTAAACTTAATTTATTTTGACTAACGAGGGAATCCCTTCACAATGCAGTAAAAAAAGACAGTTTGTGATAAGACGAAACTTAAAAGAATATATTGACATTTGCTTTTTAGCTCACCTGAGCAATGCTCAGGTGAGTTTTTCTGATCACTCGATGTCCGGCGTCCGTCGTCTGTCGTCTGTCTGTCGTCCGTCAACATTCAGCTTGTGTATGCGATAGAGGCTGTATTTTTCAACTGATCTTCATGAAATTTGGTCAGAATGATTACCTTGATGAAATCTAGGCCGAGTTCCAAAATAGGTCATCTGGGGTTAAAAACTAGGTCACTAGGTCAAATCAAGGAAAAACCTTGTGTATGCGATAGAGGCTGTATTTTTCAACTGATCTTCATGAAATTTGGTCAGAATGATAAACCTTGATAAAATCTAGATAGAGTTTGAAAATGGGTTATCTGGAGTCAAAAACTATGTCACTAGGTCAAATCAAGGAAAAACCTTGTGTATGCGATAGAGGCTGTATTTTTCAATTGATCTTCATGAGTTTTGGTCAGATTGATAACCTTGATGAAATCTAGGCCGAGTTTGAAAATGGGTTATCTGGGGTTAAAAACTAGGTCACTAGGAAAAATCAAGAAAAACCTTGTGTATGCGATAGAGGCTGTATTTTTCAATTGATGTTCATGAAATTTAGTCAGAATGATTACCTTGATAGAATCTAGGCCGAGTTCGAAAATGGGTCATCTGGGGTCAAAAACTAGGTCACTAGGTCAAATCAAAGAAAAACCTTGTGTATGCGAAAGAGGCTGTATTTTTCAATTGATCTTCATGAAATTTGGTCAGAGTGATTGCTTTGATAAAATCTAGGTCGAGTTTGAATATGGTTTATCTGAGATCAAAAACTAGGTCACTAGGTTAAATAAAAGAAAAAAACTTGTGTATGCGATAGAGGCTGTGTTTTCCAGTTGATTTTATGAAATTTGGTCAGGATGTTTGCCTTGATAAAGTCTACGTCGAGTTTGAATATGGGTCATCTGGGGTCAAAAACTAGGCCACTAGGCCAAATTAAAGAAAAACCTTGTGTATACGATAGAGGCTGTATTTTTCAATTGATCTTTATTGAATTTGGGCAGAATGATTGTCTTGATAAAATCTAGATCGAATTTGAACACGGGTCATCTAGGGTCAAAAACTAGGTCACTTGGTCAAATTAAAGAAAAATCTTGTGTATGCGATAGAGACTGTATTTTTCAATTGATTTTTATGAAATTTGGTCAGGATGATTGCCTTAATGAAATCTAGGTCGACTTTGAATATGGGTCATCTGGGGTCAAAAACTAGGTCACTAGGTCATATCTAAGAAAATGCTTGTTTAATCTCAAGAGACCAATTTTTGGTCCAATCTTAATGAAAATTGGTCAGAATATTTGTTTCCATGAAATCACTAGGTCAAACATGTTTTACACTGTTATGGTGTGTTTCTTAGGTGAGCGACCTAGGGCCATCTTGGCCCTCTTGTTAAGATCTTTTCATTCCATGAGATGTTTTTTGTACATTATGTATAATATTCAATGGTTTAATACCAAAACTGATCCCATTTAAGTATAGCGAAAACAATACCTTTTCATGTCTACTACTGATGTTCAGTCTTATTTTCAAAATGACTTTAAAATTTTAACCTAGGTTTCTTTCACAATTGTTGTATAAGTCTTTATTTCAAAGCATTTCAATATATTCTTGATATACTATATCACGGCATCTCCTTTGTAGCCTAAGTGACGCGGTTAGAGAAGCGCACCTAACCGTGTAACGTAAGGACTAATGTCTCTTACAATATACCGCGTCCATGTTGGATTATACCGATAAAAATTTGCTACCGTGCGAAATTTAGATTTTCAATTTACAATATATAATTTACGGTATACAAGAAACTCTTATCTTCCGCTGATAAATAAATGGTTTATTTAAATTCACAGCTTACTAAACTAAATGTTTTGTCTAAATATTCAAAGAAAATACTTTCAAATAACAAGTGAATGTACTGAACATTTTTTCCACTGCTAATAACTTGGTGTCGTGAAAAGTATTGAATTTTACCAGAAAATATGTTACAAATTTGTTATTTTTTCAGGTTTGAATCTTCAGGAGGATGTTGCTGGTGCAACGTTTATGGCAGCTGGAAGTTCTGCGCCAGAGTTCTTTACTTCTGTGATAGGTAATCTTATGGTTAATGGCATATTTAACAGTGCAAATACGCCTACTACTACTTTCTTCGAACAAATAACTTTGTTCCTATTATTTATCGTGCGTTTCCTGCATTTGCTGCTTTTAAAAACAGTATGGAAAGGGAAGCAATAACGCATTATAAGAACCTTTTAAATGTATAAAATTACTTGATAAAAGTGTATAATGATATCTGTCTGCCCATTAATATGTCCACATTATAATTAGTGTTAGCGGAGTTACGGTTAGAATGTGTTTGGCTGCAAATGCTTTAATGAAAACGCCATACTTTTTATACACCCTCTTTGGAAAAACGGGACGAATTATAATTTCACCTGGAATGGTGGATGAAATAAATGTCCTCTCAATAATTTGAGTACCTTTTACAGAACTAGACCAAACTTTTATAAGTGTGTACCTATATATAATCTAGGTCTAGTTTGATAACCAGCCGCTTCGGACAAGTATCTCTGGAGTTATGAACCTTGAATTGGCCAAAATTACCGAAGTTTCCGATCGATAACTAAAGTATTTTTTTCTTTAATGTCAACCATACTTTAACTGAAGATTTATTACTATCAAATCTAGGTTAAAGGAGATAACAAATAAATTCAACCTAACATCTCTTCAGTTATTGACCTTGGGCAAGTCAAGTTTGTCAAAAAATAACAGTAACCTCTTGATAACCAGGGTATTTTCTTCCAAGAATTAAACCAAACTTACATAAAGTGTGTACCTCTATAAAATCTAGGTCAAGTTTAATATCAGTCAGTTCGAACTATTATCTCCACAGTTTTAGCCCTTGCGTCATTCATAATTGTCGATAACCGGCAAGTTCAAGCAAGCATTTCTTGAGTTATAGCCCTTGAAAAAGTAAGATTGTCAAAATGGACAGTGTCTGTTCGATAGCTAGAGTATTTTCCCAGAACTGAGCCACACTTATATACAGTGTGTACCTCTATAAAACCTATGTCGGGTACGACAACAAGCTAGTTCGAACTGGTCAAAATTGCCAAAATCGACAGTGCCCTCTCATAACTAGAGTAATTTTTCTTTGATGACAACCATACTCGCACAGAAGATGTATTACTTAAACATCTAGGTTAAGTTTGATAAATAGTCAGTTTCGGAAAAACTTTGTATTATCTGTAGAATTTACGCTCTTAAATTGTTAAAATTACGAAACTAATAGATGTCCGCAAAAATTACA
This sequence comes from Mercenaria mercenaria, assembly GCF_021730395.1. Classification (NCBI taxonomy): domain Eukaryota; kingdom Metazoa; phylum Mollusca; class Bivalvia; order Venerida; family Veneridae; genus Mercenaria; species Mercenaria mercenaria. The sequence goes on from NC_069371.1 coordinate 54,284,999, forward strand.
GTTTGAGTATATTTTCTAATGACTTAACCTAATTTGTACAGAAATACATCTCTTTGAAATCGATGTCAAAATTTATAACCGACCAGATCGGATTAGTATCTTCAGAGTTGTGGCCATTGAATTCATCAACATTGCAAAACAAATTGACACTGTCCAGTGTGCTGACTATCATACTTAAACAGAAAATTTATTTCTTTTAAATCTAGGTCAAGTTTGATAACCACCAAGTTACGAATGCCATCTCCAGAGTTATGGCCCATGAATTTACCAAAACGATAATAAAAAAGACTTTAACATTCCGTAAGAGGGTATTTCAAAATTAAAATTAATTTGTTGTAACGGGCATATATTTTGGCAGGTTGGCAATCTTGATTCGTTATTCAGAATGGATATTATCCTGCGAAGAGTTTTGTGCGCGAATATTACGGAAAATGTCCATACATTCAAACAAAAGGCCATTCTAAATTAATAAAATTACTTCATATTTATCACAATTTTTTTTATAAAGTACTTAAATGTTGATTGTGCTTACATATTTGCAGGTGTGTTAAATTGCAGGTAGGTACATATATGTTTTAAATATCTGCAAGTGTAGGTATGTTTATATCCTAGTACCTTTTACATATTATCCTGTGTGTTTGTACATCTGCAGGTGTTTTCATTGCAAAAAGTGATGTCGGGGTTGGTACCATAGTTGGCTCTGCAGTGTTCAATATTCTGTTTATCATCGGTACTTGTTCAATTTTCGCTGGCATGGTACGATTTTCTGACTTTATTTTATTTCTATTAATTTCCAGTTTAAACAATATGTATATGCTTTCTCAACATTCCATAAATACATGCAGCTGTAGTCTCTTAGTTCATATTATAATGTATTGCTAAAATATCATTTTTTTCAAAAACCAATTATTTGTGTATAGAATATGGTTAATGAAACAGTAAAACTTGATATAACACACAACGACTTTAAACGCCCAAGCTATGATTTTTAAGAAGATTTGTAGTGCATATATCAAATTTTATGAAATATTCTTAATAGATAAGGAAATTGACGTAGTATTTTTTCTGAGTTAAACAACTACGCCTGGTGATTATCGAAGTCCAGCTAGGTTGGCTATTGAAAACAGACTTGTATACGAGCATTGGTTTTTAAAAGGAAGGTTAAAATAAGTTTGCTTTGATCCCTGTAAATAACGTGCAGTCTTTCGCAAAAAATACACTCAATAATTAAAATAACTCGATACGGAATTTAACAAATAGACCTTAACCAAATAAAAGTTGAGAAATTTTGTGAAAAAAATGTTGTTCCTGCTCAATATGCAGTAACATTTGTTTTTAGTAAATTCGCACTGTGAAATTTGTTTCACTTTAATTACAACACGAGCTGCACGTGCACAGGCCTTAAGTATCACAAATGAAACTACCGTGCTGGATCAGATTTAATGGATACGAATAAATGAATATAAAAGTATTTGAATACGAGTTGCAAGAATAAAATAAATGTGATACATGGATGAGGCGTTTTAAAGTCCTTGAGTGTAGTCTACATTCTGTTTTATTTTTACAGGTGGTCAAACTGACTTGGTATCCTATGACGAGAGATTGTTTGTTTTATCTTTTGTCTATTGCTGCCCTTGTGATAGTTATAGATGACGACAGAGTGTACTGGTAAGTACTTGTCTAGATAATTATTCTAGTCTACACAAGTGTCCTCTACAGTGCCGCATTTTAGTCGATTTTACATTTTAGACCACATTATAAGGTATCTTTAAACATTTAAACATTTATTTGTCTATGGAGATTGATTATTTACGTAACTTTCCAATTTCCTAATATTCTGCATTTCTGCATCCCAACTGTATTTCGTGTAAAAAAAATGTTTAAATAACGTAAACACTTTCGCAATTTGACGAAGTGTTTGAGAAAAGTACTGAAATCTGACGACAGACTCTTTGTGCGGAGGAAAGCACTCATTTTGCTGTCTTCTACGCTCTTCATCTTAAGAAAATCCGTCAAAGTAATAAGAAAAATATAAACAAAATGTTACCTTAAACGTGACATTTTTCTTTGTGTGTTTGGATATCCTGTTTATTGCGCTGTTCCTATCAGATATATTATGTTTGGCTAATGTTATATATTTTCAGGTATGAAGCTACAGTATTTCTAGTCATGTACATTATCTACATACTCATCATGTATTTTAACCGCTACCTCGAGAATAAAAGTATCAAATATGTAGAACGTCTTCTCCACAAGTGTAGAGGCGGCGATGCGATGTCTCACCATCAAAGCCCTGGATCCGATGAAAAACAACCTTTATCTGGTAATTACGTGATTGTAATATTTTGTAAGTTATTGAGGCTTCTTTAAAAACTACATTTAGAAGTTGATATGAACTTATCTCATTGATGTTAGCTGTGCAAAATAATGTTTATTTGTAATAAACAATACAGAAATGAAGCATTGCAACTGAAACGCTCGTTCTATTGTTACAAACACGTGTTGCATTATAAACACTGTTGGTGCCTTAAATTCGACAATATAAGATATGCATTTCAGCCTAACACGCATTTATTGCAAGTCTGTGACACACTTTAGGCAAATCATGAGAACACCATAAAATCTTATACAGAAATCATAAAGTTAGTACTGGATGAAAAGGAACGTGGTTTGGCACACGAAAACTAAAGTTGTATGAAAATATTCAAAAATAACCAAAATATCGCTAATTTATGTTATCTTCTGTCTTTAAATACCTTAGTATTATATTTAGAGCAATAGCCATACTTTTCAAAATAAAATTAACAAGAGCCATGTTACACATAGCTAATCCCCCCGCCGGGCATATTATAATTGAAGGCTAAAGTTCCTGGCAAGTTATAGTGTCTGAAAGTATTAATTTTGGGGAAAGCTTTGAAGCACCGTTTAGTTGTGGTCTGCATCAGGGGTTTTAAGATGCGGAAGAAAAAATAAGTCAGTAGTGAGGTGGTTTACTGCTACATTTTATTATTTTTCATGAACAGTTTACCTATGATGTTTTTCTATATGGCTACTGTAAAAAGAAGGAATGGAAAGCTAACAGCGACAAATTTCTTTACTCTAGCAGCTGTATTTGCAAATGGCATGTTAATTTTGTGGTTGTTTAGTAATCATTGTAAGTCTTTTGTTTTTTTAAATAACTCCTATCCAGGTAGAGATACCTTATATATAATAAAATACACCTAAACTTGGAGAGTAACATCTATGTTGTACCACAGAAAAGTGGTCTTGTTTTTTTCCCTACGGTCAATTATAAAAATGTTACAATATAAGTTATTTATAGTAACAACTAAGGGAAGTTAATCTTAAAAAAAAAAAAAAATTGCCAGTCCACACAAAAATCTTTATCAGGTAGAGATTGGTCAAAATACACCTCAAAATTGGATATAGCATGCATGTTGTACTACAGAAAAGTGGTCTCGATTTTTCCCTACGACTAGTAATGAAAAAGTTACAATAAAAGCTATTAAAGGAACAACAAAGGGAAGTAATTCTAAAGAAGGGAACTGCGCATGACACTTTGTCTCATGATGGTGTATTATTGTGCCAAGTTACATCAAAATCCCTCCATGTATGAAGAAGAAATGCTTCGGACAAAGTCATTCTTGTATCTGACCTTTGGTGTCTAAGTGTGACCTTGACCTTAGACCTAGTGCCCTGGATCTTGCGCATGACACTCGGTCTCGTGGTGGTGAACATTTGCGCCATGTTATATCAAAATCCGTCTATGCATGAAGAAGAAATGCTCCGGACAAGGTTTTCATTCTTGTATCCTTTGACCTCTGAGTGTGACCTTGACCTTAGACCTAGGGACCTGGTTCTTGCGCATGACACTCCGCCTCGTGGTGGTAAACATTTGTGCCAAGATATATCAAAATCCCTCCATGCATGAAGAAGATATGCTCCGGACAATTTTTTTTAAAGAAAATATGATAAAGGGGAATAACTCAAAAAATAGGCAATGTAGAGTTATTGTTCTTGCACACTGCACTTTCTCCTAATGTGTTCTATCAGTGTATGAAGTTTGAAGAAAATCCCTCCAGTACTTTTGGGGTTATGCTCCGGACAAAATGTTTTAAGAAAATATGATAAAGGGGAATAACTAAAAAAATAGGCAAAGTAAAGTTATTGTTCTTGCACACTGCACTTTCTCCCAATGTGTTCTATCAGTGTATGAAGTTTGAAGAAAATCTCTCCAGTACTTTTGGAGTTATGTTCCGGACAAAATTTTTTAAGAAAATATGATAAAGGGGAATAACTCAAAAAATAGGCAAGTTAGAGTTATTGTTCTTGCACACTGCACTTCCTACCAATGTGTTCAATCAGTGTATGAAGTTTGAAGAAAATCCCTCCAGTACTATTGGAGTTATGCTCCGGACAAAGATCGTTGCGAACGCATGGACGGACGCAAGCACGGACGGAGAGCATTTCTAATATCCCCTTCGCCTTTGGCGGGGTGATGAATAAAAAGCTTAAACAGGTATGCACATTTCATAGAGAAAAACAGACATTTGAAACTGTATTATAATTTTTATTATTGTATCCTCATTGGTATATTTTTGTAACTCTAGTATCTGTAAATTCAAACATTTTTTGGGCTTAGCTGAAACGTACACACATTGACGATTGTAAGGATAATACTTCCGGTCTCGGTCACAAACATTCCCGCGGGCTTCTGCAGACGTTAATTCACAAAACAAACGTGTCTTGTCGCTATTCTTGCAAAAAAAAAAAAAACATGACACAAAGACTAAACGTATTGTTTTCATATGTGACGACTTTACGATTCTTGCAAACCGGACCGGCGTTTACCCATGCCAGCAAAACCCATCTGGCACCTATTTATTTCCCACCATACCGTTCGTTACTTCCACATTATTATTTTTTTTTTATTTCGGAGTAAATCTTTGATATCAGAATGGTGCCAAACACTTCTGTAACAAATAAAAAATTTCACAGTTAATGAAACGCACATTTGAAACAGTTATTACGTAAATAGTGAATATTAATAAATAAACAGGTATTCAGGTTTTAACATATTGCACAATATAAATTAAGTTTTTGGGGTATAAGTAAGTAGGCACATAAACGTGCCCATCACAATGACTTTTATATACAATACCCTGTTATCAATAGATTTATGGACATCTATATGAATCACAATAATTCAAATCAATTTAAACTGACACCCTATTAAGCATTTACTGAAACTTCAGGAATTCTTCAAACAATAATAAGAATTTACGAGAAATTCCAAAAATAATCCTTGCATATATCATTCTTCTAAATCTTTATACGGAAACAGAATAAACACATTCAGTTGGTATGACATTTTTCTCTAACTTATGTTTTAGTTCCAAAGAGGGCACATAATTCTTTGCATGCAATTTGGCTTGACAATCTTTAAAATGCTTACAAAATGGTAAAGGTGTTTAATGTATTCTCTACAGCTCTGAAAAAATAAATTAAATACATTCCGCTCGCTCGCTTGCTTGCTTTATGTATTGCTACAACTGAAAATAGCTCACAGAAAAGTAATAAAACTTGATTGAATGAAAACTTCTTATTTCTAATGTAATGCCAGAAGGAACGGTACTAGACCAACAAAATGTCATCAAAATGGACACTACTGGTAAGTATGCACTTCCTGCATTCGCATACACTATATCCACTGGATGCTTTGCAAAATATTTACGACTTTCTTTATCTTTATCTTTCTTCAAAGTTAACAAAATATCTCTTGAAATATTCTTCATGTTTCATTTCCTCTAAATGTGTTATTTCTATTATTTTTACTCAATATATGAATTTCTTCTTGTATCTATTTCTTCAAAATCCTTTGCCGATCATTCGTATTCTCTGACACAATCTGTAGCTGTAATGCTGTAACCGTTAATCATGCATCCATATCATAATATTATGGTCGTTAAAATGACATTTTTGTTATAGTTTCGATTTAGTTCAATTCTTGCCAAGGGTTTGCAAACAAGAATACTTGAGAGAAAAAACTCTTTGTTATTGAGGAGTTGTTGACATTTTTTCACTAGTATCTTCACATGCATTTCTACAATTAATTATAAAATAACTATCATTTCGTGATAGCTCGTATAAAAGACTTACATTACAAAAACGAGTTGGAATATTTCAGAAAATACAGATTAAATCGAAGTTTGATCACATTCAGGTCCTTCAGTAAAATAGAAATTTTGCTTACTTTGTTATATTGTTAGGCAGGTCAAAGGTGGAGAAGAAATGTGACAGAGTCGTTTAAATGATGCATTATCATGTGTTATAAGTTAGAAATATAATGGAACACAATTAAACACAAAGAAAACAAGGACGAAAGTCTGACAGAAATGCCACATCCAAAGAACGTATCACTTACACATGATCACTTCCACATGAAATATATACATGTATACACAGCGAGTGCACACGTATGCACAAGTAAAACTGAATGGAATAGTATCAAGAGCTTTTCATGACTATTCAAAGGCTTGTCAGTAACATGGATTTTCTACCAAAAATAGGTATAGTATTCTCTAAATTCATATAGGAGTTATTGGACTTGATGATCTTGTTCAGTTTCACTCAACACCTGTGGGAAGTTTCATTCAGTATCTGGATTAATTTCTATGTAAAACTTTATACTGCATTTCCACGTCCAAATGGGCATAATTATATTTGCCCAAATACAATTCATAGTTGGACATGCATTGTTCATCACGTGTGTTTTTTTCCACCTCATTAACATGTAGAAATTTTTATTTTTCATATCTGCATCTACTTTGGAGAGAGCAAGTTTTATGCGAAACTTCAACCTAAATTTTCTAAGTTAATTCTCTTAAAATTCATGCGAGAGTAATGGGACTTATACCGTAACCTTGTGTTATTAGACAAGTGTGAAGTTTTAGAGTAGTATCAGCAATAGTTAAAACTCTTTGAAAACCTTGACCGAAATGTCTAAGTTAATAGGGACATAGCTGGAAAATACTGCTGATAGAGTTATGAAACTTGTCTTACTAATGTACACGACGCCGGAGCGGATATAAAAGCCCTCTTTATTTCTCGAATAGCTGAGTGAGCTAAAAAGTAAAAGATTAACAACAAAAATATAGACAGAGAGGAAACACAACAGAGCGACGCCATTTGAAAGTTAGTGGCAAAAATAGTGCTGAATAATATAAACAGGTTTACTGGTGCCAAACCTCATTCTGAAACCCCCCACCGAGTGCTTTAAGTGCAAGACAGTGTGAATCAAATTACTCTCCGCCTTACGAATCCTTTGCAACAATACTGCACAAAATACAAAAATATGTCATTCACAAGTGAATCTTGAATTGCCAGCAATATCTTCCAAATGGGTTAACTACATTGAATGAATGTTAATCGTTTCAAATTCTAAAAGTGCAATTTGCAAAAGCTAACTGGTGCTGAAAACACAGCACTTTCTTATAATCAAGTTAGGAAAATTGGAAACAAGAAACGCCTAATGAAAATAAAAGATCTGATATAAAGGCTTACGGCACAAATACCCCTCTTTCTCATATGACGATAAAGCTATACAAGTGCCAGTACCGATGGTTTATGTGACACTGGTCAGTATTACCACGACTTTATACTTTTAGAACTTAGAAATAAACAAATAAACGGCCAGAGGTGGCTGGAGCCCACCAGTCATGTCTGCCATATGATAGTGCACCAGTACATACTTAAGTCTAAAATTGTGGAAGCTTGTTTATTGTCTACCCCTTTGCATTCGCCGTACATTTTTTCTTTTAATCACAGCGTCAGTGTCGTGAAAATCTCTTTGTCGATCCTTTAAACAACTTTGAACCAATAGCACTCCTGACAACAAACATTTACGTATTGCAAAATTTCATTGATAATGTTTTTTTTTCAACAGTATGGTTCTTTTAGAATGGAAATAAAGTACATTTAATCATTTAATTCGACTCTATCCATTACATATAGAAAAGCCTCCGTACTCGAGGTATCGAGTAACAAATATTGAATCAGATCTGCCCAGTCTTTATAGGCCTAATTATAGTAAAGGAACCAGCGTGGGAGCCATCTGGTCTAGTCGCTTAATGATGGACAGGTTTTTGAACACTAATTTTTCACTTGGCATGGCCAAAGAGGTCTAAATTAAAGCTGTTTTCTGTTTAAATTTCATTGCGAATGTATTTTTGACATTTTGGTAGAAAAAAATGGGAGAGGGGGTTGTATTTGGTGTAGTCTCAATTTAGTATGAGTAGTACTTCCAGGTCACAGCAGTGTGATTTTGATGTGATTTTACAGTAAGCAAATGTGACAAGGGGAATCTCTCTTAGAAGACACATGACCCCTACTTTTCTCTTCATTTTATATCACTTTTATCATAAGTCTTTAAAATGAGGTAAGGATTTGTTCTCTGAAATGGGTCTAGATACGTTTTGTAGCTCTTTAAAAATGTCAGTTTTATGTAGAATATATAGGGAATATTATTTAGTGTAGTGTGACCGAGAAATGATTTAGTGTATTTGCTCCAACCCTGTCTTTTGAAGTAATAAACTGCACCATTTATTCTTGCATTGTTTTCGGACCACACTTTAATCCAGTTTAATTTGCATATCAGTGAAAAAAAATACTAAGAAACAATTGAAATTAAATATAGCCAAAGCATGTTACATAACAAGAAATAACGTATTCCGTGTGGGCACGATGATCACCCAAGCTATCACATAAAATACAATGAAAGATGTTTCCTTTCTTCGTGACTATGATATGTTGTGCACTAGACTCACGTTGCACTTTGTAAAAATGTGTGTCTGTAAGTTTAGAAATTTAGACCAGTTAAAATTATGGACACGAGGGCGATTCAGTAAATTCTGCCAATGGTCTTCGAATGCCTAATGTACCAATCAGTCAAGACAGTTTTCATGTCGTCCCTTCGAAATATTCTCCCTGCACAAAAACACATTTTTGAAGGCTTGCTGTCCATAACCTAATGCTGCAAAGAGGTCTCTCCATTGAATACAGGTGAGACACTGAAAATGTTTAGAAACAAGGGTTCTAATGACATAGGTTTTTCTGCGAGCATTTTCTGTAGCAGGGGAAATAGAAAGAAGTCGTAGAGACGACTAAAGTTAGGAGAATAAGGTGGGTGTTCAAGTTTTTCTTGCTCTAAGAATGAACTGTACAATTTAATTTTTGTGGTCGGACGCAATGTCATAAAAAAGCTGTATGCTTTTCAGATATTTTTTCAAAGTTTTTCAGTGTCTCAACAGTTTTCAGTGTCTCAACAGTACACTAAGGGTGACTACTTTGCAGCATTTACGTTATTGATAGCAAGACTTGAAAAAAAGTGTGTTTCTGTGCATGGAGAGTACTTGGAAAGGATGACGTGAAAACTGTCATGATCTAATCTTATACTTTGGCGTTTATTTTGATAGGAATTTTGACAGCTGTAACTACTTGATTTTTTGTAGAACTTGTTTGTGATGGTGTTACTCTCTATGCAACGTATTTGTACAGCAGGGCCAATAGAATCGAGGAATGTGGCATATAAAACACTCTTGGCACTTTTTTTGTCCATTTTGCAATGACCGGCCTCAGTTAACGTCTACTCGGCTATATTTGTTATTTATGCGTCGCTCACTGATAAACCCAAATTCCATCCCAATCTTAACTTGGGATTACATTTTTTTCAGCATTTTTTTGCGCGATCTACGCGCTTGGAATTTTGGTCTTTTTTTCAATACATGGGGGCACATAAAGCACAAACCAGCTTTAATTTCAAATTGTCAATCAGAATAGGATAGGCGATCCCTTCTTAAAAACACTTACAGTGTGAACTATTTGAAAATAGTATATCGATCATCTTCTTCTACCATACACCTATTTGGCAGCAAAGGGTTATTTTAGTTGCTGCAGTAACAGATCTGACTGACGATTACTGTCTTGAAGACCATATTAACCCCCTTGAATTTTTTAAACCCAACGAAAAACTGTTCGTAACGTCACAACAGACCGAATTACTATGGATACGATACAATTCAGAAAATATCTCTTTTAAAGACATTATGCATTTTAATAGACCTGTTAGGGCGGGATTTCACGACAGTCTACTATTATTTGCATAAGTCAGAGATTAACCCCGCCCCGCCAGGTCGAATAAAACGTAAAATACACACACAAAAAACTCGGACTTAATGTAAGCCCAGATTTCTATGTTTTCTTCACGTTTCAATATAGCATTTAGACTGGCATCAGTCGTTAGAGTCATTGAATGTAAAGCACCTGGCCATAAAATCAATCCTCTCTGATACCACTTTCTAAAAAAAATTACAATATCTCTTGCCTCTGTCTCTAACTTGTTGAGATGAGCCTAGAGAGAAAATGTTTTTCTGAGAAAATAATTTAGTGTCAGTGTGAAGAAATTAATATTATTACAGACTATTTGATCTCAACAGACTTTGTAAGTCTATATAGCATTGAAATATAGCCACTATGTATGAGTAGCATTGAAATGTAGCCACATGTGTACGAGTGTGCATAATTCAACAATTGATAACTTTATCATTTGCAATTGGATTAAATCAGTATTTCTCAGGTATGCTGAGTAAACATCCGTTAATAAGTATATCAAACTCACGTACTATTATGTAGTGGTTTCTTTGGAAGACCGTTAATGACAGAATTTATTGAATCACCCTCTTAGAACTCTGATAGACTTAACAAAACAATTCAAAACCTTGTATATTGTACTGTTAGAGAAAATTTACCACTTTGTTTTCTGCTACTAAAAGAGGCACTTAATTCTTTTATAGCAGCTTTGCAGTAACTTTATATATAATATCAGTGAAAAAAACGTACTTTTTCATGTTCAAATTAAATACGTTTTCGCTATTTATTTTAGATGGTAAAAATTGTGAGTGGAAACAATATTTCATTATAACTACAGGCATACACTGGTACAAAAATAGGATGAATATTGTTTGTTAACAGTATACTATTCTTTCTGGCATTACTTTGAAAATGTATCACAGTGAAATAATTCTTTATTTAGATTTTCGGATGCTCGTTTCTGGTAGTAAGAAACTAAGTCAATTTGACAACCTTGAACAGTAACTGAATAACGTAAAGCCGTGATTATAATTTAGCGGCAAATGATTTTCCAAGTTTCTTGAATTAGTGCAAGCGTCTGAAAATTTGAATTAATGAGTGATAATCTACATAGAAAATATATTATTTCTCTATATATGAAATTGTTGTTGAAATATTTGATTTACAGGAATAGCGCTACTTTTAGTTATAACTCAATAATGATGTTTTTGTGATACATGTATCTGTGTAGATAGCCTGAAATTTCTGTATGTGTAAAAAGGTTAGCGATCCGTTTTCAATGATACATGTATATATAATTTTCGAATGAAGCTGCCTGAAAGGTTAGCATATTATGTTATTTGTTGAAATTTGTACAGTCTCAAACCATTGATGAATATGTCTTTTTGACAAACGTTGAAACTAGTTCATCTTCGACCCATTTTAGCCGCCTATAACAGATTTTTTTTTAAATAATACTTATTTCGGTATGTTAAAGACGGTATCTAATATAATGTTTGTTATTTACCCTGATATGTCTTTTGTAAGTATTGTGCGGCATATTTCGTTGCAAAGTATAAATGACCGTAATTTTGACATAAACAGTAATTCATTAGTGACGCGTCCCTTTTTAGGACTACAATTTCTATCTAATGATTTCATCCATTTTTTAGAGAATGATATATTTACAAAACCATTGTTTCTAAATAGCTAAATCTTTAAGAATTATGCCAAGAAATTGTTTATTTGTAAAAAGTAAATTTTGTAAAATTTTGAAGGTCGGAAACACTACACTAGTGATGATTTTCGCATTTTTAGGTAAGATTGTCATCAGCAGTCTTAGTTTTTCTTTAAAATTATACTGGTGATATTTTATCTTATATATAATTTTTTCAAAAGCAATATACTGGATTTTGAGAATTAGTTTGAATATATCACTGAAAAAATATTTTATTAGTTAAAAGGGACATTTTCCTCACAAGAAAATAGAACTGTTTTCTCAGCTCATCATTAATGCAATAAAAATTCTATTTCCAGACACATCTGCTGTAGTATTGAGAACTTCTTGTGTACAGTAGCTAGGATTGTCCAACAAATTACAATATTTTAAGAACGTTTTTTGTGCATTTTGGCATATTTTAGCAGTTTAGCACTTTTAAATGCGTAGCGTAAGCGATGTATTTAGAACGAACCTGACGACCCATATTTTGAGGGTTGTTTTTAATTTATTGGTCAAGATTTACAAGTGAGCAAAAGTACAGGAAACTTCCGTAAAGGAAAGGGAACAGTAAATGTTGCTTAATTGCTTTACTTCCTCTCTTGAATATGTAGAACTGTAAGCAAGTGTGTCATTTCAAATACTAAATTATCTTGATTCATTCTTTCTTTCGAAGAAAATTCGCAGAGTGGAAACTACACTGAAGAGAGGACGAACATTGTTGCCGATTCCATTTCTGAAGATAAAGAGACGACATTCTCAACCGAGGAGTCGGAGGGCAATCCACATGTTCATGTTGATGGTGAGAAATAGGTCTTTTTGCTTTATACCGTATATGTGAGATACTGTTAGTTTTGAAAATAACAAACTCATGTTGCAACAACATTTAACAATTAAGCACATATTTCCCGAACATAAAAGGGAAATTACAACAAAAGTTTTAGTAAGAAGTCGGTAATGCTGCTGTATGTGTAAATAAAGTTATTAATATAGAAGGCTAATATTTGACAAATTGCTTTTACTTGTAGACATCAAATACTCATAAAACCAAACGTTAGCCTTAATCAGTGATAATGTTCTTCTAAACTAACAAAAGAACAGAAGTTTGCACATCTACAAAATATTGCATCTACAAACAAACAAAATGACCATTTGAAGACAAAGTTTGTATCTAAACGTTTATGGTTTTAAATATTGCTTTTGAAATAGCAAATTCGAGTAACCCTTTTTTACCTTATAACAGATAAAACCATCGACTCCCCATGGGATATTCCAGACCATATTGTCGGCAAAATTTACTGGGCCGTAATGTTACCCATGAAATGTCTCATGTTTGTATCTATACCTGACTGTCGACGTCACGGCATCTGGCGCCGGTTGTACATGTTAACATTTGCCCTGTCTATTGCATGGATTGCGGCGTGTTCTTACCTAATGGTGTGGATGGTAACAATTATAGGTAGGTTTTATGCTTCTATATTTTTTGTCGTGCTTGCTTAGTAGGTAGAGCACAAGATTATGAATGGACAGGATTGTGAGTTCGATCCTTAAGCGTGGCGTTTATTCTCATTCTACCTTTGACTCGTACGAGGAAACTGTCAGTTTACAGAACTACCGTTGACCTCAAATAAACATACAAACAGTAAACCCTCCCAAAAAACCTATATTTATTCAAAATGTCTGTGTTTTCGTTTCCACGAGTGAAACCGCCTACTTCTATCTTTAATTGATCGCACTTGACACGGGGTAATGCGAATGTGTCTCCGGTGAATAGATTCATTGTATTTGGAAGCGATATTAGCCAAGTTTGAATATTTATTAGATTATAACATGGATAACATGGTTAAATGTGAAAATTAGAAAAAAGAGTGTTAGAAGGTTAATGTTGTATCAGAGCAAACACACGCGAAATTAGAAAAAATATATTTGTGTTCAATTTTGTAGCTGAATGCAATGTTCAAGACATTAAAATTCCTATAAAATCTTTTAGTTTTCAGCTAAATCTAGTAAATTCCAAAAATTAAAATATTTCTACACAGAATGATGTAATATTTTCAATATACTGTATGTTACAGGAGATGCGCTTGAAATACCAGATACAGTAATGGGACTGACGATACTAGCAGCCGGAACTTCTGTTCCGGACTGTCTCAGCAGTGTGTTTGTAGCCCGAGATGGTACGTTGTTGACTCGCTCTATATGCTCTCGTTTCGTTGTTTTATTTACTTCTCCCAAAAGTACGTTAGTAGCCAGAGATAGAAGTTTTGTGAGTTTAGTGTGTGAAGCTATATTTAGGGTAAAACATTGGGTCTATAGCAAGTGGTGGTAGGTTTTGTCCAGTAATCGCGAAAATTTGAAAAATAGTACTAGTTGGATTTTATCATTCCTACATGTAGAAATTTTAGAGTGTCGTTTCTTTTTCGATTTTTTTTTCTTTTCACTTTTTTGTTAAGCAACGAGAGAGTCTCATGATATGCTGATATGATATATCAGCAAGCAGCTGCTTAAGTTTCGTTTTAGTTTTATTATTTTTGTTTTAATATTTACATATCTACGAATATCTTCGTAAAGTCGGTCAATTAAAAAGTAAGTTGGTAGAAATGGTGATGTTAAAATTATACTCTTTTTTCACTCATTTCCATTATTAGATTATCTTAACTATCAGATGCTGTTTATTCACTCTTCTTTAAAACTTTTTCTTTACTAAATGTTTTCTCCAAAACTTGCATGTTATTATCTAGAATGAAACGTTAAGAAATTTATCTCTACTATGTATAATGCAAATCCATTTGCACCGCCTAATTAACGTCCGAATTTTAATCTAAATTGCTTTATTTAACATCAAAGAGACAGAAGGGTGGGTTATTGTGATAAACCATTTGACGTTTTCAAAAAGCAAGTTACAGCTTATAGTATATAGCTTTTGAACTACTTAAAGATCCAATAAAAGTTGTAAATACATAATTCTTCAACCAATAAAAACAGCGGGGCTGAAATTAATATACTGCTTCACAAAAAAAGTTTCGTTACATTTCAACATAGTATTATATAGATACAATAGCTATTGTCTCTAATGACGTTTATCGGAGAAGCACCAAAGATTACTTTAGACAGGAGGTATTCATTTACCTGAATGATGATTGATTTTAGTATACGAATTTTGGAACAACTATTTATGTACAGTGCAGTTGACGGTCGTGGTGAGCTCACCCTGTTATACTTGCGGATTGATTGCCACCGCTCGATTAAACTAACACTTTGAATCAAAAAATGCCGTCTTTTTGCTGGTATATCTTCCGAAAAGTGTCAGAAATGTAGTATTAATCGCAAGGGAATATTCGAGCTTAATTTAAAAACGTCATAATTTTGTCAAGAAGTAATGAACAATGCACGGGAGACTGTGCAATCAAACAATAAATCCACACCAACGCCGAAAATCTTTTTAAAAAATATATTTCTTGTTCCAGGTTATGGAGATATGGCTGTGTCGAACTCAATCGGAAGTAATGTTTTTGATATTCTAGTGTGTCTAGGATTGCCGTGGTTGCTTGACACAACAATTGTGAAGAATGGCGACCCGCTCCTCATAAACAGTGGAGGAATAGGTTACTCGGCACTTATTCTTTTATCAACAGTTGTGTTTATGCTACTAGCAATCAATTTGGCGAAATGGAAATTAAACAAACCTTTTGGGTGTCTGTGTATGTTTGCCTATGTCGTAGTTATTGCGTTATCCTGTCTGTTTGAACTGAATGTCTTCGGTGACTTTGTCCTTGCTACCTGTGACAGGACGAAATGACGAGAGCAAAACTAAAGTGTAATTATAACGCTTTACTGGTGAACACACATGTAGCATATAACTGTGACATCTGAATGCTTTATATTTACAAATATTTGTTTACACAGCTATTCAGAGATGGTGCCAATAAGTTACTTTGTTAATAATGGACATGATATTTTTGAGATTTCAAGATCTATATACATATATTTGTTAAAAAAACGTTTGGTTATATACAGTTTGTATGTGTACTATATATTATCATTGTTACTATACCATATTTCTATTACTTTAAAGTCATTTATGTGTGACATAAAGGTAGGTCTTCTTCCTTGTTAAGACTTATTTAATATTGTAGAGACAAAAGTATATAACTACCAATTACTATCTACTATTCAGCTAGAATATTTATGTTTCCGTTTTAGGAAGTAATTATGTCAAATGGATAAACATGTGCGTTTCAATAATGTCATCGTATTTTTTATAAGATAGTGGGTACCTGCAGAATACGATGTGTTCTATTACACAGTATCATATTTCCACATTGATTTTACTGGGAAAACCTGTATTTGAGACGATTTGGAAAAAATGTTATCATGTCAGGAAGTAATCATAATTGTACAGCAAATGGTATAACTAGTAATTCATCATTTTCCACGCTAATCAAACATAATAATTATAGAATAAATTGTTGCCCCGTAAATGAGTGTAAACACTTCCATAGACATCTTCAATGAAACCAACTTGTGTGTTAGGGAAATTATAACTAAAGATTTCTTATATTTTTTTAAGGACATCTGACACATTTCTTTGTGTTAGTAATGACAGTAATTTTGATTCTATTTCTAGCATATTGAGTATTGACTAAATGTGTAATAAGTGTTACAACTTACAACTTACAACAGAATTGCGAACGTTAAAAAATGTATTGTACATAGCTTACAAAGAACTTGGATGAAGAGTGACTCGGTTAGTTATGTTTTTTGTTTGATACCTTTAAATTGTATTTACGTTTGTTAATAAATCAGCAATTTATGCAGAATCCCAAAATGCAAAAAGTGCTGGAAAAGACTTATAGTCATGTCAGCTGTAGACTGACTTTTGTAATAGTATTACGTTGTTAGTTACTTCGTCCGTGTTATCTTCGTGTAAAATAAACCGCACTGTTGTTGTTATTGTTAAGCAAATGGGTTTAAATGTTAATACAAAAAGTATTGAAAAAATACATTTACTTATCTTTTATTTTCTTTCACGCAAAATTCTTTTATATATGAAAGTTTCATATCATTGGCCGGCCAATTTTCATAACGATGACCGATTCTGCAACGACGGCCTCTTTCTAGACGTCTTTCCACAACGGTGGCTGATTTGTAACAAAAATCTGTAACTGTTCTAAGATTAACCTATTACTGACCATGTCAGACCAACCAACGTCTCCTATATTTAAAACGAAATCAACATCGAAGCTTCGGTACATTATTGCGGTATCAAACTTATGTAATGGTTTTATTTCACTCACATGACGTGATATGATAAAATTGCTGTTATTGCATAAAATCCGCTTTTTTACTGGATCCTAGCATATATCAACGAGAAAATAAAACGTTTAGTAACAAGGCAATTCACGCGAAATGCTATGTCGGGGCTGGATATTAATTCGTGTTTTGGTCGCTGTCTACTCACTTCCGAATCGGACTTCACAATTATTACGTCAAAGCGTGAAAAGGCATAGCGGCGCGACCGGAAAACAGGCAACTATTTAATGAATGTCGTCAAGGATGTACTTTTAAATCTTTGGTAACGTGTTAGAATCAAAATAATAAATCTCATTTAGTGATTTGCTGTTGAGTCAAATCATTTCCTGTCGTTCAGATGCGTATTATAATATCACCAGTGCTGCACCCTCGTGATATAATTCTTTCGCATCTGAACTCCAAACAATAATTTTATTCAGCGAAAAATCACAAAATGAGATATATTATTTCTTAAGCATTCAACATATGAAGCTATCCTGGAGAACCATAAATACGTACTTACATCGCCTTTGAAGAAGACAGGGCTTCAGAAGAAACACGACGATACAGGACAGAATACAAATAAAGTCTGGTTATATAACATGTTCCGTCAGATGAAATCAAAGAGAGAAGCGTCCAACAGGGCTGAAATTGAACAAGTCCCAACCCGAGTCATTACCTCAGTACAATTTTACCAAATATAGCTGGAAATCTGAAGTACAATCCATAAAACTTATACTTGGAAAGAATTATGTAATAACAGCATACAACCTTTCAGAACATTAAGTTATCAAAGATTTAGGAAGCACATTTTTAAAACAATAGACTTTGAAAAGATCTTTCATTGCTATTTTCGTCAGTTAACGAATTTTGTCTTTCAAACTATTTTCAAATCCTTACTATCTTAACCTGTGTTTAAACATTTCGAGAATGTGCGGTTTTGTAGAGTTTAATTAAGACAGCATACATTTGCATCGATACCCGCGTGCATGTTGATATGGGTTTAAGGGTACCAGTGTATCTGACGTCTACCGAATATTGACGTATAAAGTTACCCGAGTAAAAAAACAAGGATAGAGGTAAGTGCCATGTGGCGACTGTCCCCGTTCTGGTTCTTTGGAATCATAAGGTCCATTTAATAGAGTGCTAGAGGGTGTCGAGGGTATTGCACTTTCCATAACCTCATGGGCAGACTCGGTCAAACCGAGCCTGCTGCTATTTTATTTGCATTCTTTGCTTCCAGATCTGCTTACAGTCACCTTCTAAGAACGAAACCCTACAGTATTGTGTGTGTTAATGTGTAAATGATTGCCATTTTCGCAAATATTTACACATAATCTATATAGTGTAAGTAAAACAGTTAGACAACTAAAGCAAAATAAACAGAGGAACACAGCGGGTGTCACCTTGAAACGGTCAGTGGCAAAAACACGACTTGGGAGTTTAAACCGGTTGATGGGGCTTAACAAACGAAATTCTTAACCCTCAACTAAAAAATTTCCAAAGGAACAGGACAAGTTAATAATACTATCCCAGCAGTTTGAGTCGGCAGACTAAGAGAAACAAAATTAAGGCCCTGACGAAACAGGTCGGAAGAGATGAAAACAGGTTTAAAGAACTGACCTTCTGAAAGAACTTATGGCAATATTGATTGCGTTCATTGAAATCTTCCACATGTTCTAAAAATCTTATAAATTGAGAAATATATATCCCATAAGATATACCGCCTAAATGAAGGAAGTTTACAAACCTTAAATTAAAAGTATCCCTCTGTATGAATAACATCAGATCAAGTTCAAAATGTGTGCAACAATTTTCAGAAGTAATATGTATACACTGACGCAAGATGGGATAGCAACATCCAGAATAGTAAGGTAAAAAGTTCAAAAAAAAAAAAAAAAAACTGCTTATGTCCCCAAATGGTATAGAGGATATTTGTTTGTTTCAGTGTAAGATCACCATTATGGGATATTGAATATTTTACGAGTGGCGCAGCCTTTACGAGTCTGTTCTAGTTATCGAGCGAAATTTATGTTTTCAGTCTGAAAGTCACTGTGAAAATAACCTTCGATCTACTGACCTTAAATTTATAAGAGTCATCTACTTATCACAGATAATCATAGCGTGAAGTTTGATAACTGTAGGTCTATGTTTCTCCAGAGCAGAAGCCATTATCAATCTGAAAGTCCCTTTTTTACCTTGTCCTTTGACCTTCTGGTCCTTAAAACAATAGAGATAATTTACAGGTCACATGTAATAATTCTATGATTACTTGCTTACTGTAGGTCTAAGTTCTCAAGTTATTGAACTGAAAACGTTTTCAATCAAGTATATAACTACCAGTTAATATCTACTATTCAGCTAGAATATTTATGTTTCCGTTTAAGGAAGTAACTTATGTCAAATGGATAAACATGTGCGTTTCAATAATTTCATCGTATTTTTATAAGATAGTGGATACCTGCAGAATACGATGTGTTCTATTACAATAGAACAATAAAATTATCGCAAGCTTTTATTTCTATACATTTAACATAAAATTGTTAGGCATCTATTGCATTTACTACCATATCTTCTCTTTGATTTTAGTCAATTGCATAATCACGTAATAATTTCCCCTGTATTATATGATTTTCGCGATTAACATTTTTAACAGCTGTTTGATGTGTTTCGGCAATCGCTAAATTTCTACACAATATCGCGATTTATTAATGCCCTACATTTTAATAGACGAAAGGATTTTGTATTTTATACTTTAAATTCTCTAAGAAGGGAACCTATGACGCTTCTTCAGTTAACAAGTACTCATGCTTTCAGACAGCTACTTAGAACGAACATGTTGTTATTCATTCATTGCTCTAATGACTTTTAATCTCGAAATCAATGGTCACTGTATCTGTTACATTAATTCTGCCCAAGATGTATTGCGCTACATATGCTATAAATCGAGAAAATCTGTTGATACAGATTAATGGTTGCTTTGGAGACTCCATCAAACGTTAATCTCGGGAGAGCCATTAGAAGATGAATTGAATGGCAGTATAATTAATAATGGCGGACTGACATTGTTTTTATCTCTTATTTTACTAATGGTCGGTACAGAGATCCTGAACAACGTTCGCTGTTTTCATATGTTTTGTTAATTTTTTCTATGAGTTTGAAATTTTAAAATGTTATTTGCTTTCAATGAACTCTATATTCTGAAGGGGTACCTATATATATTGTAAAGTATTAAAATGCAATTTACATAGAAACAATTCTCCAAATTAAGTATGTGGATATATAAGACAACACATTATTTAAGAAATAATAAATATATAGCAGAACAACATCTTATTACATTTAATAATAATTAAAACCCGGCGAAGAGGTTGAACACATCCCAAGTGCATAGACATCTAGTAATTTCGATTCTGAAGTGTGTCTTATATAAGACAGTAGATCAAATATGGCAGCATTTCTTTTTCGGTTCCTGTATGCCGCCAAATAGTATGTTGACGTGATGTCAATGATTGCCATATTTTAATGAAAATAAACATACTTCATATTCAAGTAATAGTTAAATACCTATGTTTTAATAGTTTCCATGCCAAAGTTATATGAAAAGAGAGTAAAGCTTTGATAGAACATCTTTTCGCAAACTTTTTCGATCTTTGTACATTGATTCTCCACTAATAGATATGCAAATTAGTGAAAATCTAGTCCCACGTGTATATTTACTAATACAGCTGTAACAAAGTATGTTGAACCATTTACATACGTCAAACCATTGTACAGTAAGTAGAATCAGATTAAAATATAATGTGCTTGACACATTTGAGCAAATTACATCTTCTTAATGAGCTTCATATCGACGATTTTGTCTTGTCCCCAACTCGAATTCATGTTGGTATAACGTCACTTTACCTTTATGTATGACAAGCAATAAACTTAATTTCCTTACCTATTAGTTTCAAAAATTCAGTGGAAAGGCATTTTACATGGATAAAAATGAGTTTGCATAATGTGTGCCTGCTAAATTTTTGTTCCTTGAAAACCAGATAGATACGTTATCAAACTTCGGGGAAGCCAGAGAACCACATACATGAACCTAAGATGCTTTAATTTTATGTTTTAAAAAATCCACAAGTTGTTATATTTCACCATGCAATAATTAATCTTAAGATATTTTACCATGCAATTGCAAAAGCAGATATTGTCTCATAGGCGACATTATTTTATCTAAATAGATACGTTACTACTTTCCAGTCGAGTATCATATACCATTATAAGCCCATTAGAAAAATCATAAATATTTAACATTGAGACATTTTCTGTGACTAAATGTTTTTTTTTTTTTTTTTTTTTTTTTATAAATGTGACAATAATGCACAACAGATTCGTTACAGATAGATACGTTACCGAATATTATTGATCGAGCCTTTCGTTGACTTTTTCACGAGCCTTAATGATGTTTTGTGATTATTGTTCTGTCAGAGTATGAGAGGGATGCTACATGTTGTTTTGAAGTCCATTTTAATGATTATTTTACTTAAAACTGGGAGATTACACTGATTTGAATCTGATAACATGATAAGTGTATTTTTTCTACAGCTTCGTATACAATAATGAAAAAAATAAATATTCTATTTACCCTATAATATTATTTAATGCATATATGTCAATATTCGAACTTGATTACCATGATTTACAGTTTAATTAAAGAACCGTTCGTGTATGTATCTATTATCTATAATTGTAACGTTTCTATTCTATATTAAGTATTGTGTTTTACTACAGAATATGACAGGATATTCTTTTATATCTTTATCTAGAGTATAAAACTAACAGTAGATAGATATCTAATATCAATTACATCATTGAATTAGAAGCAGGACCGTGTTAGGGGCTATAATTGAAATACATTTTTATACAATATACAATTGCACTTGAATTGATAAAAGCTAAGTCAACGTTTATGCAAAAGGACAATAGATACGTTACATTAAAAATGACAGTATGTGTCCGTGTTTTAATCTAAAACTACTTTTAAAGACTTATATTGAATATTTTATAGTATTAGCGAGTTAACTAGTTTTCATTGCTCATATTTTCTTTCTTAATCATTTTGTTTGAATATAATATAGATACGTTACCATGTTTTGACCTTTGATTACAAATTGTCGGAATTAAAGCCATGTTAACATTTTTGTTCAGGCTATGTTCTTATGTCGGTATCTAGACATAAAACGTCGGCTGTATGCTTTCATTTGCACATAAAAAAAACAACATAGACGAACTGATCAATTTGAAAATAGAAACTTTAACATTATTTTGTATATACTGATAGAAACTGAAAATATTTCTTCGAAAATGTACATTAGACCATTGCTTTTGCAATTTTTTGAAAGAGAGTTGTGTGAATGTAAATCACAAGCTAAGTAAGACACATATGTAGTGTATATATTGTAGTATTCTTTGATAACGCGAGAGTCTTAGCTTAGCTGTAGACGCATAATAAATGTATATTAAACCTTCAGTGGTGTTGTTTCTTAAATGGTGTTAGTATTATAGACTGAGACTTTATAATTGGCGACGAGGATAAATTAAAAGGATATATTAACTGGATGTTAATAGACATAATTTGGATTAAATTCTGATATTACTTTTGGATTAAATTCTGTTGCACGAAATGGCGAAAGCTGTAACCGGTGTCAATTCGCTTGAACCCTTTTACTGTAAAGGTGAACCTTCAACGTTAACACCGAGATGGACTCGCTGGATACGCGGATTTGAACTGTTTTGTGTAGGAAAATGACTTACAGGGAGCTTTACTGTTGCATTGTGCTGGTTTGGAAGTCCAGGACATATTTTTCACGATGGAAAATACAAGTGATGAAAAAGATTATGATATTTCAAAAACGTTGTCAGGTTAGTACTCATATTGAGACATATGAATTTCGACAGCTGTATCAAAAAGATGACGAATCAGGAGACCAGTTTGTGGTTAGACTACGACACAGAGCAGAAACTTGTAATTTTGGTGACTCTCGAAATGAACAAATCAGGGACCAAATCATTGAGAAATGCAAATCAACAAGTTTGAGAAAGAAATTCTTAGAAAAAAGAAAAGATCTCACTTTGGAAACTTTGCTAGAGCATACGAGAAGGCAGATGTTCAAGCCAGATCTATGGTAATCCCATGAAATTCACAGACAGGAGCAATAATCAAAAACATCGAAAAACCAAAGTCAAAAGGAGTCAAAAGTAGAAGCACACAAAGATATTGTATGTTTCAGATGTGGATACAAAGGACACAAAGCAAAAGATCCAAACTGTCCGGCTAAAAATAAAAATTGTAATAACTGTGGGAAAATTGGACATTTTAAATCCAAGTGCAAAGCCAGAAAACAGGAAAAGTGGAAATATAAAGTAAGATCGGTGGACGACGAAAGCGATGAAGATGAATTTACCTTTGGAATCAATTCGATATTTACATGTACGACTATCAAATTTGATGTGGGTGGTATAAATCTGAATATGATTATAGATGCAGGCTGCACAACAAATGTCGTGGACAGAAAAACATGGGAATTCCTAAATTCGAGAAGAATAAAATGTATTTCGGAAAAACGTACCAAAAAATTGTACCCGTATGGGACAAGGAAATCATTGGGTGTAGCAGGTGTAGTTTTCGCAAATGATTTATACATGAACAAAACACTAAAAGAAGGATAATCTCTTCTTGGGTTTAATACAGTCACAGAATTAGGGATTTTGAATACCATGAGACAAATAATTGATTTGCCACCTGTTGCAAAGAACTTCCCAAAGTTGTTTGAAGGAATAGAAAAACTGAAGGATTTTCAAATAGATGTTCCGATAGATGAAACCGTTACACCGATAGTTCAGCAACTGCGACGAATTCCTTATCAGATGAGGGACAAATTGGAAGCAAAACTGACAGAACTCGAAAGTCTAGACATTACTGAAAAAGTACAAAGTCCCAGCAACTGGGTAAGCCCAATTTCATGTGTTCCAAACGGCGACGACATTCGACTGTGCGTGGACATGCGGAGAGCCAATGAGGCTGTAAAACGAATTAGGTTTCCAATACTTACGGTAGACGAGGTGATCCAAAACTTCAACAACAGTCAATTTTTCAGTAAACTGGACATAGCTCGTGCATACCATCAATACGAACTTTCCGAACAATCAAGGGAAATAACTACATTTACAAAACATTTGGAACATTCAGGTACAAACGATTAATGTTTGGTATATCATGTGCCCCGGAAATGTATCAAATGACGTTACAAAAAATATTGCAAGGTTGTGAAGGTGTTCACAATATTTTAGATGACACAATTGTCCACAGTGAAACGAGAGAACAACATGATAAAAGGTTAGAGAAAGTGTTGTCAGTTTTACAGAGTAAAGGATTGACCCTTAATAGAGAAAAGTGTTAATTTTATAGGCCAAAGCTTACGTACATGGGCCATGAGTTGTCTGGAAAAGGCATTGGACCGACCAAGGTCAAGGTTAAGATTATTTTAGAAGCTAGAGAACCGCAAAACGTAAGTGAATTGCGTAGTTTTCTTGGATTAGTTCAGTATAGTTCTAGGTACATACCGGACTTTGCGACTGTGTCAGCGCCGTAACGCGAATTATTGCGTAAGAATACCACGTTCCGTTTTGGTGACAGGCAACGGATAGCTTTTCAAGAGTTAAAGAATAGATTAGCTAGAGCCGAAACTCTAGGTTAATATGACAAAATGCCGAAACGAAAGTCATAGTCGATGCTGGACCGGTAGGTTGCGTCGCTGTCCTAGTTCAGAAACAGAAGGGAGAATACCGTGTTATCTGTTACGCATCGAATAGTTTGTCTGATGTAGAACGTAGATACTGTCAGACTGAGAGAGATGGACTTGCGTGTGTTTGGGCTTTAGAGAGATTTCATCCGTGGTTGTACGGTATTGAGTTTGAGTTCTTACCGATTGTAAAGCATTAGAGTACATATATTCTGATAGATCGAAACCTAGTGCATGTCTAGAACGCTGGATTCTGAGGTTACAACCTTATATATTTAAGGTGAGACACATAAAAGGTACTCAGAATATTGCTGATATGCTTTAATTAGGCTTGTTACAAATCAGGCCACTGATACGCTTGATCACGCTGGTGCTTACGTGAAGTATTTATAGCCAGGGAATCGACTCCAAGCGCTATGACGACGCGTGAAATTGAAAAGGCATCGCGAGATGATGACGAATTAACTGCTGTTCGTGAGTGCGTATTGTCTGGAAAATAGTCAAAATCCGAGAAATTGAGGCAATATCTGACAATAAGAGATGAACTCTGTGTCATAAGTTATATAGTTCTGCGTGGAACTAGATTTCTCGTGCCCGAAATCTTGCGAAAATGCGTTCTACGGTTGGCTCATACAGGACATCCTGATATATCAATGAAAGCTCATATCAGGACAAAAGTATGGTGGTCTGGTGTAGACAATCAAGTCGAACGTTATTGTAGATCTTGTCATGGTTGTCAGTTGCAACATAACCTGAGGAAATGAGTAGAACTGCTATGCCGACCGCGGCATGGCAACATTTGGCTACTGATGTGTTAGGACCAGGTGATTACATTCTTGTCTGTATTGATTACTACAGTCGATTTTTCGAAATCGAAATAACAAAATCAGTTACATCCGAGAAACTTGTTACTATTCTCACAGAATGGTTTGTTACTCGCGGTTTACCGTTGTCAGTCAGGACAGATAAGGCCAATGTTTTGTCAGTGATTACTTCCGAAATAGTCTTAGAAGTAACGGGATTAACATAGGCGTAATACTCCGCTATGGCCTGTGGCAAATGGAGAGGTCGAACGCCAAAATCGGTCAATACTGAATTTCCCAGTCTGAGAAGCGTGACTGGAGATCCGACTTAAATGATTACTTAATGATGTACCGCAGTACGCCACATACAACAACGGGGGCAAGTCCTGCCGAATTGCTGTATGGTAGAAAAATTCGGACGAAAATACCAGAATTTTCACAATTTTATCCGGAGGATAGTGAAATACGTGACCGCGATTCTGAGAAAAAGGGAAAAGAGAAGGTATATGCAGATGAAAAACTCGACGCGAAATCAAATGATATTATTTCTGGCGATACCGTGCTTGTTTAACAGAACAAGTCAAATAAACTGGACACGCCGTTTAGTATGGATACACATACAGTTGTTGACAAGAACGGCAAAAGTGTACTGATTGCGTCAGATATCAATGGTTCGAATACCGCAGAAATGTTACTCATGTCAAGAAGTATGAGTCAGACCAGTCTAAGTTAAATACTGGGCCATGTACAGAAGAAAATAGTGTTGAAATTTGTGACAAAACTGAAACTGCAATTAGAGCTGAAAATGGGTGTAATGAAACAATGACTGCAAGTGACGTTAACACCGATGTACTCCCAGAATGTATTTCCTTATATCACCAATGTCAATGTTGCAGGTCATTTCTTGTTATCAGGTTCTGTAAAATTAATCGATTATAAGTATATATATCTATACTACACAGTTTAATTAAAATGTTTAATTTCAGAAAATTACAAAATAAATCTGTTTAAGGAAAAACCTCAAAAGATGTCCGAAGTGATTTCTGCAACCTATGATATCTGTTTACTCATATTCAATATGTCTATAAACCTATGTCTATATAATATATATAATTATATATGCTTATCCTATGTGCTGTTTAATGGTTTGCAACGTATACCCAGCCTTGGACAGCTTTAACCAGACACATGCTATTTGCTACTACAGTATATATGCTATTATTCTTACGTGCTTTTATATCAGTATATATTTGTCATTATAGATCTAAGTCTCGCATGTCTTACTATGCATTTTATTTCATAGCTCCTTTTATTAGGTTGCACATGTACATAATGTTGTTAGGCTTAAGATAAGATAAGATTTATTTTGAGTCGGCAAGACAATTACAAGTAACATAAGCTCTGATGAGCTTTTTTAACCGACTATATAACAAGTGTAGGTTAACAAAAGCAAAGAGTTATAAAAATGTATTTCATACTTCTTTGACAAAAGTAAATAGGCTACAAGTAAGAAAGGATGATTTACAACATAAAATCTATGAGAAACATGCTAATCCTTCCAACTTTGGTTTAACTGCATAAAAGATGATTTAGTTACAATTTGACCAGGAATATGGGGCAAAGGTGTCATAGTTAAAAATATCTTAAGAAATCAGAATATCACTCAAATCAGATTTAGCATCTTTTTCATAGAGCAACTCAATAATCATTAAATGAATAACAAAGAATTACAGATCTGTATTATGGTTAAAAGTAATTTAATTTAATTAAGAATTAACATACAAACGCGATACATAAGCTCTATCATTAGATTTTCCAACTGATGTTACGAACTTACTATGCTTAGAGTTACTCCTCTTCGTTACAAGCACGCCATTTGCATGTCGACGTCCTTGCTTGACAGTTCGTAAGTTTTGAACTTTTTACACTTAATCATGACTTAACTTTGCCTTTGAGGTACAATTTGAATATTTAAACTGCCTAGTATAGTCATTTCGTGAACATCTTTTCTCACTGGTGTGTTCAGAAAATAGAGCAAAATGTTTCCGGTATTAAAGATGAGTTACCTAGCATGATTTCAGATATTTTACAGGATAAGCATGAGGAGGAAGTTAGGGAAAAGAATTTGATTTTCTTTTATTTGAAGGAGGAGGGTACAGGTAATAGCAAGGACAGGGACAGGGAATTGATTAATTCTTTATGTGAGAGAATGTCAGACGGTTTGACCCATTGACAGTTTGACCCCGTAATTTTTTTAACCAAAGATGACACCTTGACCCCTTAGTGACACTTTGACCCCTATTTTCAGTGACACCTTGACCCCTACTTTTTTTTTATTTGACACTTTGACCCCTTAGATTTTTTGTGGCTACTGGTACTGATGATAAACCCGAACAGAAAATGAGGTTTTTTACCTGTAACTTTTTTATTTCTGCAAATTGAAATCAATGGTCGGTATCAAAATAAAGCTTAACCTTTGCTGAAAACTTTACATAATTCAAATTTATATTTAGTAAGCAAACTCACACGAAGTGAGAGCCTGAAAGGGGTATGTAAAAAGGGGACTTTATGAACGTTGACTGATGATAAATTCGAACCCTTTGTCATTTACAAAATTTTCTTGGTATTATTATATTGAAACTTTCCCCAAAAAGCTGCAACAGTCATTCCTGATCAAGTAATGCAAAGTTAACAAATGTCAGGCCTTCATGTTTCGACAGTGACCATGCGCAAAAAAACACCCTCTTCCCCAGTAATTTTGGATAAATATTTTTTATACAAATTTATGTAAGTCATTTATTTATACAGAATATTTATCAATTTTATTTTTGTTTACACCAGTTGGTGTTGTAAGTGGAAACTATTAGATGGTGTGTTCAATTTTATAAATAACCGATTGCAATCGAATATTTCCAAGGTGTTCGACTTTATCATCTGTCCGGGTTTATCATCAGTACCAGTAGGGGTATATTTTTCTGCAGTTTAAT
This sequence comes from Mercenaria mercenaria, assembly GCF_021730395.1. NCBI lineage: Eukaryota > Metazoa > Mollusca > Bivalvia > Venerida > Veneridae > Mercenaria > Mercenaria mercenaria. The sequence goes on from NC_069371.1 coordinate 54,313,713, forward strand.
TTCTTAATGTGCATGTAAGTCATTGATAAAAGCTGTATTGATGGACTTGTACAAGTTCCAGGCTATGAGTAGGTGACAAAGTATGGTTTATGAGTGTTGGTATTATTAACAATGATGTTTCACAAACGTTTGCAGTTATCTAAGAAATTATTTACATGAAATTACTAATCATGTTAGTAATTAGATATAAATAACTTCATTTACTAATTGAAATAATAAAATAACTCTCTGTTTGAAACTTCTCATTTACTGGTATACTACTTTATTCATAAATGTACATTTTTATAAATAGATACAAGTAACGCTAAACTACTTACATGAAACAGAAAACATAAATATAAAACATTATACAAAAGACAGAATACTGTAAAACAGAAAAGTCAAACAAAAGACAACAATGACACAAATATGAAAAATACATCACATAAATCATAAAATACATTGAATAAGTACACTTTGTGCACTATTTACATGAAACAGACAACATAAATATTAAACATTATACAAAAGACAACAATGACACAAATAAGAAAAATACATCACATAAAACATAATACACTTTGTACACTACTTACATGATGAGCACTGGTCAGTCTATTATTAAGTATTGGCACTGTTTTTTCAATTTAATTGAGTTTTAGATTTACATACGGCCATAGATCTCACCAACCCGGGCAAGAAAGTCTTCACACACGATGTCATGGTCATCGTACTTGTCCCAAAGCTCGCCAATACTGTTGTCCATTGACACATACACTTGACGACGGTTTCTGATCACTGCCTGTTGAGAGACAAGAGCAACAGTGATTGATACCAACTTTCCTTCTGATGAAGAAGTGGAACTAGCACGTAGAATGGGTGCGTGCTGCGTCCAGCTTTCTGGTTGAGGCGCCGGTGCCAACCCTCACAGTCGTTATTTATGCGTACAGGCTGCCTGTAGACACTCCACTCGTCGACCGTCCACAAACTTGAGCACAACCACTGGTCCCAGACGTATTGGAAGAGATCCCGCACTGTCTGCGAGCTAGTCATGGCGCGGTCCCTCAGACGTTAGAACGCTCTCTTGAGGTCCCGACCCGGTAGCAAAGGAAGAGCAAGTAGCTTGCTTATCAGCTGATGAACGGTTGTCCTGTCCTGGTAAGTTTTGGCGAGACCGTGCTCCTTCACATGACGACTGATGGACTGTATCAAAGAAGTTTATCAGTATATGAATGTGTGTAAGGTTATTGAATTATTATGATTAATTAAATCACTTTAATGTTTTGCTCACATTTTCTGTAAAGTTAATTCACTATCTTCGAACTTTAAATATATTCAACTTAGATAAAGAAAACATTTTGATTTTAAGGAATTTTCATAAAAAATTAGCCTGATAACCTTTAACACCATGGGATACATTTCAATTAATATACAGTACCTGCTAGTTACATGTTGTGAAGGTGAGACCCCATTAGGTAACATGTTTTAAACTTTATTGTATTGTACCTAGATTAGAGTAATTAGGAGCACAATTCAGTTTACAGTGCAGTGTAATCCAATTATCACACCTCAGTAAGTTTTTAATCCAATCACCACCCTATTGATGGAGTTCAAGTGTGCCTTTAAACAATAAATTAAATGATAGATAAATTTGATAATCTGTTTAAGAATAATTGTAATTGATGTTATTTTTGAATAATTTTATATTTGAAATTAGTTTAATATTGAAATATCATTTTTATGAAAATACATTGAAAAAATTGATAAACGTGAAATAAGATGCTGTTATAATAAGTGTTAGACTTTAATTGCTCAAATCTTATTAGTGAAATTTTACACTCCACAAAATATATATTCATTTACATTAATAAATCAACAAACACATCCTTGATATTTTATCTATTCATTTCTGACTGCAATAACTACAATACTATTATACTTAAATCTTATAAAATCATTTTGCATATATTTATCATTGACATTTTTTAATGCAACAAACTCAAACTCTTTTATTCTCTCAATTCATGGCATACATGAAAACATGAGGTAAAACATGTAACATTTTATAATCGAGGCTCTTTATATGAACAGTTATATTAATGTGTATTTAAGTAAAGAAAATGTACACTACAACAATGATTATACTCACTAAGCAAAATCTACATCTATAAATTGGTTTCCAACAATCTACTTTATCGAAAACATGTTATAATGTACAATTATATAAACACAGCTTTGTGTGATAAAATATGTCCTTGGGTTGTCCAACAACTCATAATATTTATAGCTTAGTGGAAAATAATTGCATTCATTCCAACATCTTATCAAACATAGCCAAATATGTGTAATTCCGACAAACATCTCAAATGAATAAGTCAGATTCAATTTATTATGAGTAAACAGAACATTAATTAGACAATGCAGTCCAGATACACAAATGAATTTACAAAATACAATATCAGTTTGACTCAGTTAGATATTAATATAACCATGGTAATATAGAGATATAGAGCTAACATTTTACACTTACCTGACTGACATGTTCTATGAGTCCATCTTTATCTTATAATTACTTGCAAATTAGCCCACTTACATAAAATTGAAATCAATGATTTCTTTGATTCAAAGTCATTCTATATTTTAATACAGCATTTATACTTACCATTATATCATTATCGCCTTTTTACATATTCTTTGATGTGTCTTGTGATGTCAAAATCTTCAAATAATGTGATTAAAATTGTATTTATTTTCTGATGTCTGTTCCTTTTAAAACACTAAAATAATGTTAAATAATTTGAGCCAGAATATCTGTCAATATTCAACAAAAACTGTAAAAGCTAACTATAAATACTGCACATTGACATATAACATGTAAATTTTTCACTTAAACCAAGCAAATAAAAAAAAATTAGGGGTCAAGGTGTCACTATGAAAAAATTGAAAATAGGGGACAAAGTGTCAAGGGGTCAAGGTGTCATCTTATTTTATTAGGGGTCAAAATGTCAAGGGGTCAAAACGTCTTGCTACCATGTGAGAATCAGCTGCAGGTAGATGCTGTTGATTATATGTCAGATATTACAAGGCTTGGAAGGTTTGATGCTGCATCTAGGAATGATAGGCCCCTTCGGGTTACTGTAGATAATAGAAGCAGTTGTGGATTAATTTTGAAAAATGCTTACAAGTTAAAATCCAGTGAAAGGTATAAAAAAGTTGGAATAGGTAGGGATCTTACTAAAAAGCAAAGGGAGGCAAATAAGGCCCTTAGAAAAGAACTGGAAAGAGTTAGAAAAGACAATCCTGGTAAGAATTGGGCAATCCGGCGTGACAAAATTGTAGAATTGACGGGAGCCGCTCCTCCTCGGGGTGTGGGGGACGTAAGGATTTAGGACAGATTGAAAAGAGTAACAGTACTGTAAATACGTTTATAGTTAATTTTCCAGTTGGAAGTGTTAAAAACAGTTCAAGTTGCTATTTCAAGAACAAATCTGGAGGTACAGATAGTTCATTTACCAATAGTTTATTTGATAATGATGATGTAAGCAATCAAGAGGGTTCTTTAAGTTCAGACGTTTATTTGTCAGACACTAATTCTAGTAATAGAGACACAAATTCTAGTATTTTATCTGAGGCTGATAATTTGAGCAATTCAGGTATCTTATCTGATGTTGAAAACATAAGTATTTCTTCAGACATATCTACAGATAACACTGTTTTTTCTTCACAAGTTTTTAAGGTTTGTTTTACAAATGTGGACTGTTTATCAAACAAAGTTGCGGAACTTGAAGCATTTCTAGAAACTGAAAAACCACATGTCATGGGTTTGTGTGAAGTTTTTCCAAAATCTTCCAAAGCTCCAGGATGTAAAGAGACTTTCTTTAACTTGAAATTTAGGAATTATGATCTTTTTAGTCCTGCATCATGTGATGGCAGGGGGGGTAATAATCTTAATTCACAAAGACTTGAAAGCAAACAGAGTGACTTTATTAGAGAAAATAAATTTTTCAGAGAATGTATGGTGTGACATTGAAGTATCCAATGGTAACTCTGTTCTTATTGGTATGATTTATAGAAGTCCTTCTTCTACACAGGAGAATAATCTTAAGTTAATTAAATTGATAAGGGAATCTTGTAAACTGAAATACAGCCACTACCTGATAATGGGAGACTTTAATTTTAGAGATATTGACTGGTTGAAAAATGGGTGTAATTATGCTCAGGGCTCTATTGCTTCAAAGTTTTTTGAGTGTACTCTTGATAATTTTTTGTTTCAACATGTCAGAAAGGACACTCGATTTAGGGAAGGTCAGTTACCGAGTTGCATTGATCTGCTTTTTACTAAGGAGGAGACTTTAGTTGTTGAGGACTCGCTAAAAATTAATTCACCCATTGGAAAAAGTGACCATTCTGTAATTAGTTGTGAATTAAATCTTTTTCATGAAAAACCTCAGGATTTTACCTCTAAGTATCAGTTCTTCAAGGGGGACTATGATGGTTTGAGAAACATTTTAAGTGATGTTGACTGGGAACAAGTGCTTCAAGATCAATGTGTAAATGATATGTGGGAGACTTTTAAAAATACCTTGAACGATGCTGTTTCCAAATATGTTCCCGCAAAAGTCTATGGAGGTAATAAAAAGGATAGTCCGCTCTGGTTGGATAGACATGCTAAAATGGCAATCAGTAAGAAAAATAAAGCTTGGAAGAAATATAAATATTCACGTTCAAGGCAAGCTTATATTAGATATGCGCAATATAGGGATGAATGTACAGTTGTTATAAGAAAATCTAAAAAAAGTTATGGGCAGAAAGTGGCATTGGAATCAAAGCAGAATTCTAAGTCTTTCTGGAAATACGTTAACTCTAAAAGAAAAACTAAAGAAAACATAGGCGTTCTTACAGGAAGGGATGGGACTTTGGCAAAGTCAGATAAGGAGAAGGTGGAGGTTTTGAATTCATTCTAAGTGTCTTTGTTAGAACTGAGCCTTTGGACACGGACTTGCCTGTTGATAATAATCAGAATGTTATTAGTGAGTTTAGCATTACTCCACAGGTTGTATTAAAAACTTTGAAATTATTAAACCCAGAAAAATCTCCTGGACCTGACAATATTCACCCAAAAGTTTTGTTTGAAACTAAGGATGTGATTTACTACGCATTGTACAAGATATTTATTAAATCATTAAATGAAGGAACTATTCCTGGTGACTGGAAAAGAGCTATAATTGTGCCCATCTTCAAGAAAGGTTGTAAAAAGGACCCTTCAAATTATCAACCAGTTAGTCTGACTTCTGTAGTTTGTAAAATATGTGAAACTGTAGTTAGAAACAGTCTGATGGATCATTTGACGAAATTCAAGCTTCTATCATCTGATCAGTACGGTTTTAGACCTGGTAGGTCTTGCACTATTCAGTTACTTGAAATTTTGGATGAATGTTATAGATAAGGGTACTCCAATTGATGTCATCTATTTAGATTTCAGCAAGGCTTTTGACAGCGTGCCTCATGATCGTTTCTTTTTAAACTTCACAATTTAGGCATAAGGGGTCTAGCACTAAAGTGGATTAGCAGTTTCCTGTCAGACAGACTACAGTGTGTTAGGATAGGTTCATCCGTTTCAACATGGTCGAAAGTCATAAGTGGTGTTCCGCAGGGCAGCGTGCTCGGCCCAGTTCTGTTTTTGTGCTTCATCAATGATTTACCAGATGTAGTGAAGGGTCTTGTGAAGATTTTTGCTGATGATACCAAAATTTATTCTGGTGTTTCAGACATGAGACATTGTGAAAGTTTACAGTCAGATTTGGACAGCCTATGTAATTGGAGTTTGGAATGGAAACTTTTGTTTAATGCAAAGAAGTGCAAAGTTCTGCATATTGGAAATAGTAATGAGCATTACAGATATACAATGCCTGATTCTGATGGAAATTATGTGTATGTAGATCCAGTACAATCTGAGAAAGATTTAGGTGTAACTTTTGATGAGGGCTTGAACTTTGAACAACATATTATCAACATTACTAATAAAGCACAAAGAACCCTTGGGATTATACATAGGTCATTTGAGTATATGGACAGGGACATGTTTCTCACATTATACAAATCTCTAGTTAGACCAGTTTTAGAATATGGATCCAGTGTGTGGTCACCATTTTTGAAAAAAGATATTAGAAAAATTGAAGACGTACAACGCAGAGCAACCAGGTTGGTTTATGATATTTCACATTTGTCATATGAACAGAGGTTGAGGAATCTGGGTCTTGTAACATTAGAATACAGACGTGATCGAGCTGACGTTATACAGATATTTAAATCAGTTCATAAATTTGACGATATGAATTGGGACAGAATGTTCAATTTATCTGTGGGTGGTCTTCGAGGACATCACTTAAAATTCATGAAGAAAAAGTGCCGCCATAACATAAGGCTTAACTCATTTAGTCAGAGATCCATTTTTTACTGGAATGCTTTAAGTGCAAGAACTGTGAATGCTGAGTCAGTAAATGTGTTTAAATCGCTGCTGAACAATGATAATTGGAATCCAAAGAAATTTGTGCCAAGTTGTTATTGACTTTAGTATGACTATAAAGTGCGCACGCAGAGTTCATTAATATTTAAGTAACAATTAGTTTTGAGATATACTCAGAAGATTCTTCACAAGAGGGGCCAGGAAAGCACAGCTAATATTACCGCCCGAAGATCAAGGTATCAAGGTATTAAGGTATTATGGTCCCGTAGCCCGCAGGGGTCTATTCCTACGGCTCTCCTGTACGAATTATGAAAAGCCCGCAGGTGGTTATTCCTACGGCAGTTTTGTGTTATAGTACATCATACTGAATTCATTTTACTGATATAATTTCACCCAACGTCTTTACGTTTCCGGTAAGGAAATCCAGAGAAGACAAAAAAGTGAAGTGATTTCCCCTAGCATAACACATTTTATTGCATTTTATTACTTCCATTTGTTACTTAAACGTACATTTTTAATAAAATGAATTTATGAAAATTAAGTGTAAAATACTTATTTAACTGAATTTGTCTTCTAAATAAATCAGCAAACAATTACAGTCGTCCTCCACCTCAGATAATTCATGTGGGGAAGTTGGCAGTTACTTGCGGAGAACAGGTTTGTACTGGTACAGAATCCAGGAACACTGGTTAGGTTAACTGCCCGCCGTTACATGACTGAAATACTGTTGAAAAACGGCGTTAAAGCCAAAACAAACAAACAGAAAACGATTATTGGTTGTACAGCTGTAGATGTAAATACAATGTACGTCATTGATATTGAAACTTTAAAAAATATTGACCAAGTGTTTTCAACTAAACCAGTTAGAGAATTATTAATCCATATTTTGTGTATATACATCCAAATTTTTCACAACAGTACAAATCTCTTACCACACAGACCATGTTTATTGCCCTCTAATTTAGTTTTATACTTGACGTTTAATTATACAAGCCATTTCCGAAATCGGTTGAAAATATATCAGTTGAATGACTTCATAACAATGTATTGTAATACAAAACTGCCGTAGGAATAACCACCTGCAGGCTTTTCATTATTCGTACGGGAGAGCCGTAAGAATAGCCTGCGAGGCTATTCCTACGGGACCGTAAGAATAGCCACTTCTTTACAGAAAAGAACAGAAGGAAGAGGCTAGTGGTCCGATAGTCCAAATAATTTGACGTCAGAACTGATTCTGAGATATTTTCGTGATAGGGTAGAATCCCCTCTTTACGTCAAAACCAGTAAAGACATTTTCTGTGGTGAATGTAGATTTAGGTAAAAACACGATCAGTCAATATACTTAAATGATGAAACCATAAAGCAAAATAAAATTGAATCATTTTATGGTTTAAATATAACAGTAAAACACGTTAGTAATGCGTAAACTCTATAATGTTTCATTTTGGCTACCCCGCTGTATTTACATGTCCACCATTACACTCAGTACACGGCTGGTCGTTATCAATCATGTGACACAAATCAGAGCCATGTAAAATATGTGTAGACTTCAGGGTGCGTTGTTTAAAAGTAATAAAACACTGACAAACCTGTGTTTTGCCATTTATTCACTTAAACATCAATTGAATGGAAGGAAAAAATGGATATTCTTTCCAGGTATCTTAAAATTTCACTAATATTTTTGTTTTTTAATAGTTAAAGTGCAATTTAAAAATTGCCATGTAGAATCGTCGCGGACAGTTCAACACAGAAAAGGTTCTTCCTATGTTGTACATGGAGGAGAGATACTGACCTAGATGCAAAAGTTATCACAATATCGAGATTCCCGTACAATTAGTTGGACTAGTGGTTTGGTAACCGGACCTCTATTAACCTTATCCGTAACAGGGATTTTCATGAACATTCAAGGTCACTATAAATTCAAATCAAATCAAATCAAAATTTATTCATTGTCGGAGAGATTTCAACAAATTAACATAAATTAAGTTATGTATAGCATGAAACAGTGGTTACAAATATATATTATTATATACCTTGTATACCAATTACCGAGATATACATATTACCACAAATGTCCTGTTTTGACACTTAACATGAAAAGTGCTTTACATTTTTTCTCTCATTATTTATGCTCAATGTGCTAAGATTTTTCAAATCCTGCTTTTTTTTTTTATAAAACATTTATAGAACATCATTTTTTTCTAAAACATATTTTCCATGAAATTTCTATCTGTTCACTCTGTTGTATACTTAATGGATATTTAGTAAGGCCCAAAAACACCAATTTATTTGGCAATTATATTATCATGGTGGAATCAGTCTCTAGCTACATGATGTAAATCGGGACCATAGCCAAATATTCTGTTTGGCAACACCAAGGTCTTTCAACGCCGTACGCTCCAAGGGAAAGTAATCACTTGTGCTGTGTTTTGGGTTCAGGCTATCTGTTAGATGCAAAAGTGGCGTTTGATTTTGTCTGCCATACCCACTTAATGAGAAGGCTTTATCATGCCAGAGTAGACAATCTACACTGGCTACCTTGTAAAATCGCTACATGAAAATACTTCCAGGGTGGGGAAGTTAAAAAATCTCACAAGTGAAGGATTCCAGATTTCCCAAGGTGTACGACGAGGATGAATTCTCCACCGACCTATATAAAATTTATGTAAATCCCTTACTGAACCAGTTAGAGCTAACGAGCCTTGGGGGAGAAATCGGTGCTATGACTTCAAACAATTGTGCATGTGCTGACAACATATGTTGAATGAGTAACATAGAGTATGAAACACAACTGCTGATAAACATCACCAGCAACTTTGCAAATGAAGAACAATATCTCTTTTATACAACCGTCTATTAAAAACTGTATCCATTGAATTGAAGAACTCAAAAAAATCAAGCAGTGGGAGCTAAAACTTCAAACTGGGTAGTGAACAGTCAAGGAACGTGAATTCATCACAACATTTGGGAATCACAAGAACACCTTCGGTGACAGAAAATGCAGAAGTCAATGTGAGCAGCAACTTGGCTAAGGCAAGGAGGGCACTGTACACTTTGTTCGGAACAGGGCTTCACAGTGAAAATGGACTTGACCCAGTAACTACAATTCATTTATATAGAACCAGTTTTGCTATATGGAATGGAATTGCTAATACCACCACAAAAGCTTGTAGATAAACTTGAATTATTTCAAAAGAAGACCTTAGAGCAAGTTTTGTCACTACTGGATAATGCAGCTTATCCGTCAGTATACATCCTGTTGGGACTGCTTCCAGTACAAGCCACCCTTCATCTTACAGTTTTAAGCCTTTTTAACATTTTGTGTAATCAAAGTGAGGACAGCATTGAGAAGCAAGTTCTTATATGGCAACTAACTGTAAAAATGGTAAATCATGTGCTTGGGCTATTCAAATTCCGCCACTCCTTGCACTGTACGATCTTGAAAGTGTATTTACATATATAGAAAACCCTATAGATAAAAAGTTGGAAGAAATATCTGTATACAATTGTTGAAAGCAAATGGAAAAACCAAATTGAAGATCTAGCGCGAATGTATCCGTCGTTTAAATACATGAAGTGTACATATCAGTCTGGGAAAGTTCATCCCATACTGTGTGTTCCATATGCAACAACGTTTGAAACATCCAGGATGTCTTCTAGGTTGAAACTACTGATAGGAACGTATGTCTTTCAGACAAACCGAGCCAGATTCAACCAAAATGCAGTGAATCCCGAATGTCAACTGTGCTATGTTGCTGAAGAAACCGTGGAACATTTTGTCTTTCACTGTCAAGTGTTGCAACATGTTCGTGGTCCGATTATCGAATCCATCATTAACAATCTACCAGAGAACGGTGTGCAAAGATCTAAATCGCCAAGTGACATTTTGCGTTTCGAGTGTACTCCCCTTTTACATGCAAGGGACAGATCTTTGTGATGTGGGATGAAAGTTAACCGGTTTGACATTGCAAGGTGACTGATGTGATTATACCCCCAGACACTAGTATCTAGTTGTGCATTTGTGAAGCGGGTTCCATTCGGATGATTTTTCAGGAAGTTATGGCCCTTTATTATTTTTTTCTTTATATACAAAACTCGCCATCATTGGACTGCATAATGATGAAAACCATTTCATCCCATGCAGAATGCATTATAGCAGCTAAAATGGTAATTAAAGTACCAGTTCTACATGAAACTGAGCAAACTTTGGAAATATTAGGTTTATTTACTTTGGACTCAAGCAAGCACATTTTTGGCCAAATTTCTGAAATACGGCTTTAATTTTCAAGGTCCAGTCCCTACATGTATATATTTCTAAAGGTCTTAATTTGAGGGTAGTATAGCAGGTCCAGAATCAGAAATACTACATTAGCAGCCACAAGTTCAGGGTGAAGGCCTTACTTGTCTAAATGGACAGTGTGATTAAACTTTCTACTGTTGCTTAAGGCATGGCAACTGTAAGATATCATATCTGAGAATAAGCTATCTGGAGAAGTAGGGTGAATACTGAATAAGGCTTTAGGCCTTGCTGACATGCCAAGTTGAATAAGCTAGGATTTTTTTCTTTTTCAAATTTATTCATAAACAGCATAGTTATTAACAAAGTCCACAATATAACATCAAATGAAGTTCACAATATAACATACAGATTTGTATGATTAGTAATATAGAAGAGGGTTTATATGCTTCAAACAAAATGATAAGCATTACATATTGTTTCTTTGGCAATAGTATTCTAATGCATTCAGAAATTTCTTATCCCCCACTGAAGGTGGAGGGATATAGTTTGGCTTTGTCCGTCCATCTGTCCGTCCCTCTGGAGCCATATCTAGGAAGCGGTTGGGAATATTTAAATAAAACTTCATATACATGTTCACCACTATGTGGAAATGGGGCCCGTCAAGTTTCAGTCAGATTGCCCAAATAACAATAGTTATGGCCCTTAGAAGTTTCTAGTGTTAGTTATATAAGGTATTATAAATATGGCAATTTCTGCTTCATAACTTGTGACATATTTGACCTAGAACTATGAAACTTAAATTGAATTTAGATCACCCTAATGTGGTAGTGCACACACAAATAAATAAACCACCCAGTCACCCCCGCCCCCCACCCCGCCGCCTCCCCAGCAATTTTTGTTTTCATTTTTCATTTTCCATCAATTTGTAGCTCACCTGTCACAAAGTGACAAGGTGAGCTTTTGTGATCGCGCAGCGTCTGTCGTCCGTCCGTCAGTCCGGCCGTCCGTAAACTTTTGCTTGTGACCACTCTAGAGGTCACATTTTTCATGGGGTCTTTATGAAAATTGGTCAGAATGTTCACCTTGATGATATCTAGGTCAAGTTTTGAAACTGGGTCACGTGCGGTCAAAAACTAGGTCAGTAAGTCTAAAAATAGAAAAACCTTGTGACCTCTCTAGAGGCCATATTTTTCACAAGATCTTCATGAAAATTGGTCAAAATGTTCAACTTGATGATATCTAGGTCAAGTTCGAAACTGGGTCACGTGCCGTCAAAAACTAAGTCATAAGGTCAAATAATAGAAAAACCTTGTGACCTCTCTAGAGGCCATATTTTTCATGATATCTGTATGAAAGTTGGTCTAGATGTTCACCTTGATGATATCTAGGTCAAGTTTGAAACTGGGTCACGTGCGGTCAAAAACTAGGTCAGTAGATCTAAAAATAGAAAAACCTTGTGACCTCTCTAAAGGCCATACTTTCGAATGGATCTTCATGGAAATTGGTCAGAATGTTCACCTTGATGATATCTAGGTCAGGTTCGAAACTGGGACACGTGCGGTCAATAACTAGGTCAGTAGGTCAAATAAAAAAAAAAAACCTTGTGACCTCTCTAGAGGCTGTATTTTTCATGGGATCTGTATGAAAGTTGGTCAGAATGTTCATCTTGATGATATCTAGGTCAAATTCGAAACTGGGTCAACTGTGGTCAAAATCTAGGCCAGTAGGTCTAAAAATAGAAAAACCTTGTGACCTCTCTAGAGGCCATACTTTCAAATGGATCTTCATGAAAATTGGTCAGAATGTTCACTATGATGATATCTAGTTCAAGTTTGAAACTGGGTCACGTGCGGTCAATAACTAGGTCAGTAGGTCAAATAATAAAAAAACCTTGTGACCTCTCTAGAGGCCATATTTTTCATGGGATCTGTATGAAAGTTGGTCTGAATGTTTATCTTGATGATATCTAGGTCAAGTTTGAAACTGGGTCAACTGCGGTCAAAAACTAGGTCAGTAGGTCTAAAAATAGAAAATCCTTGTGACCGCTCTAGAGGCCATACTTTCAAATGGATCTTCATGAAAATTGGTCAGAATGTTCACCTTGATGATATCTAGGTTCGAAACTGGGTCACGTGCGGTCAATAACTAGGTCAGTAGGTCAAATAATAAAAAAACCTTGTGACCTCTCTAGAGGCCATATTTTTCAATGGATCTTCATGAAAATTGGTCAGAATCTTTATCTTGATGATATCTAGGTCAGGTTCAAAATTGGGTCACATGAGCTCAAAAACTAGGTCACTATGTCAAGTAATAGAAAAAACAACGTCATACTCGGTTCAAAACTGGGTCATGTGGGAAGAGGTGAGCGATTCAGGACCATCATGGTCCTCTTGTTATTATCAACATGTGAAGTTTTGTACCCTCATCTGGTTGTGCTCCCCTCCACCCTCCACCACACACACAGTTGTAACTGAAGTTGTAACCAGACCCACCACTCCACCCCGCCACCACTCACGTTCCAGATTTCTTACTTGATTGTGCTCTCTTAAGGACATCTGTTCTTTTAAGTTCAAATGTGCATGTTGGTGACAAACTACTCAGATACAATATTTCATTCTAGTTACACTTCAAGCTCACATTTCAAATCAAATAACTCCATATAATTCTAAAAGCTAAACTTATTACAGTAAACATATTCCGTTCAAAATGATTTCATTAATCAGGATCAACCTAACATACATTTAATATGTACACTTAAAACATTTGTCTTCTGTTACATTGATCCTGACTAATGAAATTATTTGCTTCTTAGTAACATCCTTAACTTTTTGCCGGATATATTTCTTTGCCATTCCTCACTACAAACCCATTCGGCGGGGGATACCAATTCATTGAATTTGCTTATTAAGAATAGTAATTTACAGGGTGTCGTAGAATATATATATCCACTTAAAATAAATGCTTATAACTTTCCACAGAAGAGTCACACACAAGCAAATTATATCTCATTTGAAAGAGTACAATAGTATTACACAAGTTTCTTGATTATTTACTTACAATTTCTAAGTGACCATTATTTTGCCTGACCAGTTCAATCCGCTCTCTAAAGTTACGTATGACGTTGGCATGTATGTCAGTTGAAATTTTTTTTATCTCTCAACAAATAGCGGCTTTTAACTCTCTATTTGATGTTGGTTTGAGGTAATAAAAATTGTCCTACAAGTATCCCCATAGATGAAAGTCCAGGGGGTTGAGATCTGGCGAATACGGAGGCCAAACTTTGTCGGTTTTCAAAGAAATCAAGCGGGTGCCAAATGTTTGCTGTAACCACTTTAAAACATCATTTGCAGTGTGGGGGGTCGCCTGTCTTGTTGAAATCAACAACTTTCAATCACTGTTCCCTTTTTTATCAGTTCTTGAATGAACTTATTGTGCAGAATTTTCAAGTATCATTTAGCAGTCACGGTACAACATTTGCCGTTCTCCTCAAAAAAGAATGACCTGATTATCCTGGATGCACTCATGGCAGCCCAGACGTTAACTTTCTGAATATGCAGCAGCTTCTCGTCATGAAAGTCAGGTTTGGTGGATCCCCAGAACCTGATGTTTTGCTTATTGACGTAGCCATCAAGATGAAAATGTGATTCATCACTAAACCAAATACTGCCTGTTAGTTCTTTATGTGACATCATCCACTCTGCAAATGCAAGCCTTGCTGAAATGTTATTGTCTTTTAAGTGCTGCATCATTGAAATTTTATAAGCTGTTAGCTTCAAGTCATATTTTAAAATTCTATGCACTGTATATTTATTCGTAGATCTATTTGTAATGTCACTCGGTACCTTTCTAACAGATGTTCAGGGAGTTTCTCCTACAACTTCAAATCTTTCTTTCTTGACAAATATTTTGTTATTCATATTTTTCACAGATTTATTTAAACCACATTTACTAAGTGCTTCATGAACTTAGAAACTTTCTTTTAATCAATACAGTGTAGAGTTCTGTTATATGACTGTTAACATGTGTTTTTCTTCTTTACAAGTCTGCTCTATGGAATGACTGTGACATTTTCATTTGTATGAGTAAATGGTTTTATGTTTGTTAGAGGGCCTCATTGAAAATAAGATTTGTATGTTATGTATGAAACTGAATGAGTTTTACCCTCTTTAAATAAAGAATTTATTATTATTATTATTATTATAACGATCTTCCAAACAGCTGATAAATAACTGCAATTAGTGAAGAAATGACTGTCTTCAATGCAATTACAATGATGGCAGTTCGGCTATCTATTATTGTACCCCCCGACAACAAAGTTGTAAGGGGGGGTATACTGGTTTCAGGTTGTCCGATTGGCCGTCTGTCCGTAGACGCAATCTTGTGCGCACCATCCTTCCTTATCCCCTTGACAGAATTTAATGAAACATCACACAAGTGATCAGTACCAACAGTAGTTGTGCATGGAGCATGTTAGGTTCTTTTAGAAAAAAAATTTGCAGAGTTATGGGACTTTGAGTTTGTTTTTTTGTTACTATACTGTATACATAGACACAATCTTGTGCGCACCATCTCTCCTCATCCCCTTGACACAATTTAATGAAACTTCACACAAGTGATCAGTACCAACAGTAGTTCTGCATGGGGCATGAAAAAAAATTTGCAGAGTTATGGGACTTTGTTTTTTTGTTACTATACTATATACATAGACACAATCTTGTGCGCACCATCTCTCCTCATCCCCTTGACACAATTTAATGAAACTTCACACAAGTGATCAGTACCAACAGTAGTTCTGCATGGGGCATGTTAGGTTCTTTTAGAAAAAAAATTTGCAGAGTTATGGGACTTTGTTTTTTTGTTACTATACTATATACATAGACACAATCTTGTGCGCACCATCTCTCCTCATCCCCTTGACACAATTTAATGAAACTTCACACAAGTGATCAGTAACCACAGTAGTTGTGCATGGGGCATGTTAGGTTCTTTCAGAAAAAAAATTTGCAGAGTTATGGGACTTTGTTTTTTTTGTTACTATACTATATACATAGACACAATCTTGTGCGCACCATCTCTCCTCATCCCCTTGACACAATTTAATGAAACTTCACACAAGTGATCAGTAACAACAGTAGTTGTGCATGGGGCATGTTAGGTTCTTTCAGCAACAAAAATTGCAGAGTTATGGAACTTTGTTTCTTGTTAACATACTATGTACATACAGTCTGCATATGCAATCTTGTGCGTGCCTAATCTACCAAACCCTTACACACAATTTAATGAAACTTCACACAAGTGATCAGTATCAACCCTAGTTGTGCATGGTGCATGTTACATTCTTTTAGATAAATATTCTGCATAGTTATGGGACTTTGTTTTTTGTTACTATACTGTATACATACAGTCTATATACATACAGTCCACATAATTATGCAATCTTGTGTGCGTCAAATTGCAATGTACTGTGTCAATGCATGCGGGGGGTACATTCATCACCTTTAGTGATAGCTCTAGTTTTCCAAGTAAAAAGATTCAAGTATGTAGCAACAATATGATGAAGCAGTTCATACTTTAGCTTTTTGATTTTATTATCAGGAATAATTTTGTTTAAAAAACTAATAAAATGCATTCCAGTTTATTTGATGACCAAGTTGTGTTTCTCAATACCTAAGAATATATCATATGGTGATTCAATTTTCTTGCTAACAAGTACCATGTATATACCCTTATTGGTAACTTCAGTAAATGGTTTCCTTTTTACATCAAGGAAGGTTAAATTTGTTCTAACTTTAATTGTCAAATAAGAGTGTTTCGTTTTTAAAATTATTTTCAATTGCCTGGAACTGCGCTTTTCAGTATGTTTATTTCTGATATCCAGTTATTTTTTAACCTTGAGACTACTGAGTATTTGATTTGTATCAGTTTCGCCATTCCTCAATGGCTGCCACATTATGTAGACAAAGCTGCTGGCATGTAGTACCTGCAGCCTATCATTGGCATGTAGTACCAGCAGCCTATCATTGGCATGTAGTACCAGCACCAGCAGCCTATCATTGGCATGTAGTACCAGCAACCTATCATTGGCATATAGTACCAGCAGCCTATCATTGGCATGTAGTGCCAGCAGCCTATCATTGGCATGTAGTACCAGCAGCCTATCATTGGCATATAGTACCAGCAGCCTATCATTGGCATGTAGTGCCAGCAGCCTATCATTGGCATATAGTACCAGCAGCCTATCATTGGCATGTAGTACCAGCAGCCTATCATTGGCATGTAGTACCAGCAGCCTATCATTGGCATGTAGTACCAGCAGCCTATCATTGGCATGTAGTACCAGCAGCCTATCATTGGCATGTAGTACCAGCAGCCTATCATTGGCATATAGTACCAGCAGCCTATGATCAAAACCCCTGGTCTTAATTAGTCAGTTTGTCTGTCTGTTCATCTACCTTTCTATTCTGTCAGTCACAAATGGTGGATTTTGTCATAACAAAATAGAAGAGAATTTCATGAAAACTGGTATATGATAGAAGGCAATATGTACATTGTACAGGGATTTTTTTCACGGAACCTGACTAACAGATAGTAGGTTATTTGGAGTATATGAAGGTTCTGCAATTCAGTTTCAATATAAACCCAAACCAAAATGGTGAACTTAATTAAGCTTGCATTAAGGTCGCAGCAAGATTGCAGTTGCGATCTAAACAAGTGTGTGGCAAACTTGTTTAAGCATGCAGCAAGATTGCGATTGGAACCATCGCAACCATAATTTAATCTTGCGCAAACTAATTCTCGTGCTTCCTGCAACCTATTTAACATCTTGCAAGCCTGTATGGTTGCGCATGCTTGCAAATGGAACCCTAGCGATCTTAATTGCGACCTTGCAAGTTTGTACAATCATAACAAGATTGCAAGCTTGCACAATCCTGCAAGCTTATGCATACTTATATGGGTGTAGACAAAAACATTTGCAAGTCTTACGCAATCATAACTGCAAACTACACATCGGGCACCTGGGTAGAACCACTGACCTTCCATTAGCCAGCTGGATGGCTTCCTCACATGAAGAATTCAACGCCCCGAGTGAGGCTCGAACCCACATCGATGAGGGGCAAGTGATTTGAAGTCAGCGACCTTAACCACTCGGCCACGGAAGCCCCCCAACTACACATCTTCCTCACCTTATTTGGTTATATACTTCCTTTAATTTGACAAACTACACAGTTTATAAAACTTTCGCACTGTCATGAAACAATATTTGTAGTGATCAGTAGATAAAGATTTAAAAATCAGGGACAATATTTTTTCAAACAACATATTTTGACATAAAAAAATAAATATTTGGTTTAATATATTACCTCCCTTTTATATGTATCAGTGAAAAAAAAGAGTTTTAAAAAGGTTACAGGATCGCAAGCTTAGTAAGTCGCAATCTTAAATAGTATTAAGATCGCAGGATGCCCGCTGCAAACTTGCGAAGCAAGACTTATCCGCAAACTTAATTTCTATCGCAAGCTAGTCGCAATCTTATATAGTATTAAGATTGCAGGATGCCCGCTGCAGGCTTGCAAAGACTGATTTCTCCACAAGCTTAATTTCTGTGCGAGCATCCGCAAGCATTATATTACATGGCTTCAATCTTTTTTAGCTCATCTGATTTTTTGAAAAAAAATGATGAGTTATTGTCATCACTTGAGCGGTTGTCGGCGTCGGCGTCGGCGTCTGCGTCGGCGTTGCCTGGTTAAGTTTTATGTTTAGGTCAGCTTTTCTCCTAAACTATCAAAGCTATTGCTTTGAAACTTGGAATACTTGTTCACCGTCATAAGCTGACCCTGTATAGCAAGAAACATAACTCCATCTTGCTTTTTGCAAGATTTATGGCCCCTTTTGTACTTAGAAAATATCAGATTTCTTGGTTAAGTTTTATGTTTAGGTCAACTTTTCTCCTAAACTATCAAAGCTATTGCTTTGAAACTTGGAATACTTGTTCACCATCATAAGCAGACCCTGTACATCAAGAAACATAACTCCATCTTCCTTTTTGCAAGATTTATTGCCCCTTTTGGACTTAGAAAATCAGTTTTCTTGGTTAAGTTTTATGTTTAGGTCAGCTTTTATCCAAAACTATCAAAGCTATTGCTTTAAAACTTGCAACACTTGTTCACCATCATAAGTTGACCCTGTACAGCAAGCAACATAACTCCATCCTGCTTTTTGCAAGATTTATGGCCCCTTTTGGACTTAGAAAATATCAGATTTCTTGGTTAAGTTTTATGTTTAGGTCAACTTTTTCTCTTAAACTATCAAAGCTATTGCTTTGAAACTTGCAACACTTGTTCACCATCATAAGCTGACCCTGTACAGCAAGCAACATAACTCCATCCTGCTTTTTGCAATAATTATTGCCCCTTTTGGACTTAGAAAATCATTTTCTTGGTTGAGTATTATGTTTAAGTCAACTTTTCTCATAAACTATCAAAGCTATTGCTTTAAAACTTGCAACAGTTTTTCACCATCATAAGTGGACACTGTACATCAAGAAACATAACTCTGTCCTGCTTTTTGCAAGAATGATGGCCCTTTTTAGACTTAGAAAATCATGGGTAGGACAATATTTCTATTACACAAAAAAAATCAGATGAGCGTCAGCACCCGCAAGGCGGTGCTCTTGTTAAGATAGCAGTAAGCATGCGCAAGCTTATGGCAAACTTCCCACAAGCTTGCCACACGCTTGTATTTTGGTTTGGGAAATGTGGTTCCTATAATAGCAAATATGACAGATGACCCCTCTGGGACTTTTATTGCTCAACAATACTTTTTTTTCTGTCAGGTAAATATATAAACTGTTTCTGCAGCTTGAGTTAGTGAAGCTACGTTATGGAGGAAGGTGAAGAATCTCACCCTATAGATGATCTGTCAAGAGAACATGCTGCTAATTCTAGTGAGGGAGACCAGGAGGATTCCAATAGGCTTCGTCTCACTTCAAGGCCATCCACATACTTTGATGAGAAAATTGCCATTCCAAAAACAGAGACTGTAAGTTTAAAGTTAGTGCTTTGCTTCACCGTTACATGTAGCATTTATTTTAAGCTCATCTTTGTGCGTGTGATCACTGTGTCATTTGGCTAACATTGTCATCAATATTTTTACTAAAACTAAGGTTCAGGTCACACCAAACTTGGCCTGTAGCAGTCTTGGATAGTCCTCTATCAAGTTTGTTCTGATGGTTACACTTGACTGCATCAAGGGGCCATCAGAGCTAAAAGTAGAAAACTTCTTCTTGTGAACCACCAAATTTGGTCTGTAAATTTCTTCAAACAGTTATTGCACTAAAGGCCACAAGAGCTAAAAAAAAAAAAGTGAAAAAAAGGGAAACAAGAACTGCTTTGAGGCAGCAATCTTTTAACAACTCTTCATGTTGGATATTCACTATAAGTGCTGTGGAGTAGAAAGAATAAGTATATATAGATTTAATATATTCATTTTCACCTGCAGGTTTTGATTGTTATTAATATATTTGTGTGTAATTAAATAGACTGTTACATTAATTAGTTTCTCATTTTAGCTGAAAATATAGTGTATATTCAACTCTTGGTTTTATTGAGATATAGTGTAACAGAAAATAGAGCTGTGCTCGCATATAACTTGTATATTTACATTGAAGCTTCTGTCAGATAGCTTTGAATGAATTCCTTATTAAGTCTGTAAAAAGATCATTTGGAAGTGGAACATAAGCAGGCAAAGTAATAGCAGACTCAGTTTGTTTGAATAATGTTCTTAAGCGTTAATAAAATATGCTACAACCCCCATGCCCACTAACACTGTGTTAAGGCCATAGTTATGGCCATTGATTAATCAAATTTTATGATGTTTTGACCACTTCTCTTATATTATTGGGCTTAGGGCAGGTAACCCACGAAACCTTACAGGAGTGATGTCAGTGCCAAGTATTTTTTCCTATATAACTCATATAAAAATTAAAGGGCAGGGCTTTAAATGGACCCTGGGTCATGATTTGAACAACCACAAGACAATGCCACATGTTAAATATCTAAGCTCTGCGCCTCTTGGTTTCATAGAAGAACATTTTTTTATGTTTTTCCTATCGAACTCTATGTAAATTCAAGGGACCACAGGGCGGGACCAATATTGACCCTGGGATCATAACTTGAAAAATCTTGGTAAAAGCCCCCTATATAGACAATGCCACATAACCAAATATCTAAGCTCTAGGTCTTCAGGTTTCAGAGAGGAAGATTTTTAAAATTTAGAATATAGTCATATAGGTAAAATAAGCCTCGCGCCTGGTGGCCATGTTTTTTAACAAAATAGAATGGCTTAAGCAGTTTGATAGAAAGTCACGTAGAGATCATTTCTACAAAATATTTTTGAAATCTGGCGTTTTCCCTGGGGAAAAAAATGACCGTTACATTGGCTTACAGTTTCAAAAAAGATTTTTAAAGATTTTTCTTTCAGTTGCCATGACAACAACAGTTTTGAATGGATTTTAATTCTTTGGGCAAGTTTGAAAGGGGGCCATCCAAGGATCATTTATGTGAAGTTTGGTGTTAATCTGCCCAGTGGTTTTGAAGAAGATTTTTGAAATTTACAATATAGTCAATTTAGGGAAAATAAGCCCCGCTCCCTGGTGGCCATGTTTTTTACTGAAATAGAACAGCTTAAGCAATTTTGGTAGAGGGTCACCTAGAGATCATTTCTACAAAATAGTTTTGAAATCAGGCCATTGGTTCATAAAATTTATGATGTCATTGGTGTAAAGCTGCCAGTAGTTTTGAAGAAGAAGATTTTTTTAGAAATTGTTGATGGATAGACGATGCACGACGGACAACAGACATCAAGCGGTCACAAATTTGTCAACAAACAGCATTTAAAGATTACGTGAAGAATGTGATGGGAAAAGAAAAGTTTCTGCTGCCTATATATAAGCTTCAAATTATGGGACATATGTTAAGAAATACGAAAAAGTCAGACAAAACAATTTGAGTACTGTTAGATGCATGACTGTTGTATTCTTTTTGCAGGTTACTCATATTACTTTTCCACTTGGATAAGATTAAGATTGACAGATCGTGCTCGATCACCAATTTACTTTCTATAACCAAGTTATTTCCTTTGAGTGAGGAAGGTTATAGTATTGAAGACAAAAGGGTTCGATTGTTCAGAAAATGCGAGTATTATTGCAGCAGGGAACTGGAATAACATCTGAAATTTAACCTTTATTTCACCAAAAAGCGCCTTATTTTTAGCTCGACTATTCGAAGAATAGGGGAGCTATCCTACTCGCCCCGGCGTTAGCGTGAGTGTCACACAAATGTTAAAGTTTGCATACTACCCCAAATATTTTCAAAGTCCATTGAGATATTGCTTTGATATTTTGCATACTTGTTTACCATCATGACCCCAGTCTGTAAAAAGGAGGAGGCAACTCTATCAAGCATTTTGACTGAATTATGGCCCCTTTTCGACTTAGAATATGCTTATTGTAATGTTAAAGTTTTACTCATAGCTTATATTATACTATCAAGCACTGAGAATAGTCGAGCATGCTGCTCTGACAGCTGACAGCTCTTGTTACAAAAATAACCTTTAGAATTTTTTTTATTTTTATCATACCCTGCAGGGAGGCCTGAAATGTTCTAATAATGCTGGTTGAAGTTTTATTACAAGCTTCTAAGTCTCATTATATCTTGGTATCTACTGCCCCTGTAATCACTAAATGGATCTTAATCAAACTTTGTGTGTAAATTAGTTTGTAGCATCACTGTAACATCCTCTCCCAAATTTGTTCAAGTGGGAGTGTTTGGCCCTTTTAGCTAGAGTTAAAAATGGAAAAAGAAAACTTTAAATTACATCTTCTCATGAAACTCTGGGTGGATCTGTATCAAATGTCATTGTAAGGTCCCCTCCCAAATTTGTTCAAATGGTTGTGCTTGGTCCCTTTTAGGGAACGCCATAACTAATAGTAGAAAAAATAACTTCTTATCTTGAAGTTAGTTGAAATGGTAACACATTTTTTGGTGGTCACAGCAAAATATAGAAAAAACCTTTACATAACTTTTATTTTAATGAACTTCTTAAAGAATGTTCACCAAACTTGGTCAGAAGTAAGGTCAGATGATCGAGGTGCTCTTCAGGTTAGTGATTTTAATAGGCCCACTTTGGCCTCTTTTTGTCCAACAGACAGATAAAGATTTTATTGTTCTGTTAATTTTTTGAAAGTTTCTTCGTACTAGGATTTTACCGGAGATCAGATTAAACAGGAAGTTTTATTCAAAACTGAACATTGTGTGTGTTGCGCTAACATCACTTTCGCTCAAATATCAACTTACACATTAAAAGTGTCGCCCTAAATTGTATGCCTTTTTAAAGAACTTTTTGTATGAAAATATGGGTCAATACTTGTTGACTGTATAGAATGGTTTAAGAAAACAAATAGCTGACAGATGTGACATGGTGTTTCATAAAAAGTTAATGTCAATATGCAGTTTTGAAGAAAAAAAGTTACAGAAATACCAAAAATATTAGACATGTATTTAAATCAGGAATATGTTGAATTTTTTGTTAAACTATTAAAACAGAACCAGCTTCAGATAACTTCAGTATAAGAGGCATATCACTTCAAAGACTGCTGTTGCATGAGGTTAATCAAGTGTATAAAAATAATCAAGAGTGGCTGTAAGAAGTACATTTTACATAATTATGTTCAGTGTTTATATTTACTGTACCTTCATGTTTGCATTTGACCTGTACTGCAACTAAGACTTTTTACTCTTTTGATTCCTTAATTCACCTTAGTTGTGCTCCAAATCTCTAAAATAACTATTTGGTAGAAAGTAGGGCTTGAAGGACAGACAGTAATAATACACTATTGGTACTCCTCTGTCAGGTCAGGTCAGTAGAGATATTACCATGTAGAAATGAGAAATTTAATGTTGGTTATGGTCATTCAGTATTTAAAATGGCCTTTCTGAGATTTCCACCATCTTGATATAAGCTGTTAAAAAACTGTGAGTTTCACAGGACTGGTAGCTACCATACATGTTGATGTTTGATAGTTGTGTAGCCTAGTCCAAAATGTCTGCTACCTTCAACACAGGCAGAAGCACTTTTGATTTTTCTCCACCATTAAAGCAAGACAATTGTAAGGTTAGCTCAGCTGTCGGTCTTAACTATAGATCCTTTTTTCTAAGGACTATGGAGGTGAAGGCCCCGGCCCACTTTCAATCCTAGACCCCTCCCACTGTGTTGTCTCCTTCAGCCAGACATTTTATCATTACTTCAACCAATCTAGCTGTAAATGGGTACTAGCAAAATAGTTTGGATAAGGTATAACTGGTTTCAGGT
Organism: Mercenaria mercenaria; assembly: GCF_021730395.1. Taxonomy (NCBI): domain Eukaryota; kingdom Metazoa; phylum Mollusca; class Bivalvia; order Venerida; family Veneridae; genus Mercenaria; species Mercenaria mercenaria. The sequence continues at coordinate 54,337,766 of NC_069371.1, forward strand.
GTGCTTAAAATGGTGAATAAAATTTACTTTTTGTAATTTATTGTCAAAGAATTATTTCTAAGCATTTATCTGACATTTTCAGACAAAGTTCAGCTTTAGAAAGTTATGGGCCTTTACTGGACCTGGATTCTTGATGAGTATAGCCTATCTTGATCCAGGAAATATAGAATCTGATCTTAGATCTGGAGCACTGGCTGGTTTCAAGGTAAGAGTGAGGTATTTGACCAACCCTTTTTGTTTGATGATTATATAACATCTGTATTCTTGTTAGATATAAGCCAGGAGTGTTGGCCTTGCGGACTTACACATAATTTATTATCTTAGGTACCTGGAACATAACAAACATTGATGTTTTATTGCAACAGCACACATATTCTGGACCTGTTAGTATCTTTATGAAGTGTTCTCAAATGTTTTTGTTAATGTTTTCCATATCAATGTCCTTGTAGTTCCTAGTAACATCATAAATTAAACATATATGTTATAATGATTAAGAGGTGTAGTTACATGTTATTTCTGGTTAACCTGACTTTGTCAGTACAGTTTCTCTGCAGGAACTACCTAATGTTGTATTTGTTTACCCCCACAGTTACTATGGTTGTTGTTGCTTGCCACTGTTCTGGGACTGTTGATGCAGCGACTGTCAGCAAGACTAGGGGTTGTCACGGGAATGCATCTGGCTGAAGTTTGTTGCAGACTGTATCCCAGGTTTCCTAGAATATTACTGTGGGTGATGGTTGAAATAGCTATCATAGGTAACATTATCTGTACTCAATTTTTATTGAAACTTGATTTAAAATATTATTCAGATGTCATTTTATATTTGTTTTTCATGCTAAATTTTTAGTAGAAATTGGGGGTGTAGCTTCCCAGTAATTGTAAAAAATGAATTGTAGAGGGTTCTGGTGCATTTTGCTGTAACTTTGGATATACTGTGAAATGATTTAATGTTTATGGTATAAAAATGCATAGTTTTGACCAAATTGGCCATTTTGTTGGGACATCAAAATTAATTTCATATTGTTCAGATGAAGTAAATTTGAATTTCAGTTTTTCGTTAGGAATACTACTGAAATCATCCTTTATGCCTTACAGGCAGCTAAGTTACTGAAGAGTGTTTGTTTTCTTCTTTTAAATCTTTGAGAATATTTGTTTGTTAATTTCTTTTTTTTTAAGCCCCCGAAGGGAGGCATATTAGTTTTCAACTGTCCGTCCGCTTGTTCGTCATAACGTTAACTTTTTGCATGAAGGCACTTTACTCGCGAACCACTGCACCCAGGACCTTCAAACTTCTTATGCTGATAGTACTTATTGAGTACACGACCCCTACTGACTTTGGGGTCACAAGGTCAAAGGTCAAGGTCACCAGGTCAAGGCGCTGCGGGGGCATTTGTCACCATTAGTGACAGCTCTTGTTTGAAATTATGAACTCAACTGTAATCATTTTATATTTCATTGTTGTAAAATTTTGTGACCAATTTTATGTTATGAAATTTTGTGAACCATTTGATTAACATATCTTTTATTTTGTGGAATATTGTAAACCATTGAACTAATGTTATTATTTCTGCTATTCATGTTCGTTACAGGTTCAGACATGCAGGAAGTTATAGGTACAGCAATTGCCTTCTATCTTCTTTCAAATGGGAGGTAAACTTTTTTCTGTAATTAACAAATACTGGTATAAGTGAAACACCTTCGTAAAATATTCAAAAGGAATAATTTAAGAAGTTTGCCGGTAAGCTTAACATTATTTATTGAAGTTACAATAATTTTTTTATCAAAATTAGTTTAATCTAGCATTGGTATTATATAGTTTTCTTGTTTTTCTTAAAGGTCCATTACTAAAACCCGAACGAGTATTATATGAAAACCAGAGTTTGTAGCTGAGCCTTCCTATTTACTGAAAATATGGCTCACTGCATCAGATCTGACCAAATAGTCATGAATATGTTCACGAATAACTAACAAATAAACAAAAAATGTTGCCTATGTCAAACCGAAAGTATGTTTTCCGACTGCTTACGAACCCATCGAGCATCTTCGGATTTTTTTCGGAAGAACCCTCCGAAACGAGGCTATAATTTATAAATAGATGCAAAATATATTATATGCCCAAACGATAACGTGATTTACAAACTTAGCACATGGAATTCAACAATTTTGTAACTCACAAAACCTTCATGAAAATCATTATTAATAATACAGGTAATAAACAGCTATACTACAAGTTTGCGGGAGGACAATTTAGGCCCTTCCCAAATAAAAGTGTTTTTACAACTTCGTCTGCAAACTTTTTCAGTTAATCTCTTTTCAGTATAGTTTTAAGAATATAAATGAATAACTGTCTTACACTGCCGAAACAAAATGAGATTGAAATTTACCTAAATACACTGATTTATGTACATATGGCTACATTAATTTAATAAGATTTTAGACATTAAACACATTGTCTTGGCCTTATATATGTCACTGTCAATTTTAAACATAAATTTTGTACATTTCATATTTTTCATGCAAGTCGTGTATAATTACCATCATGGAAATACAGTTACTTTGTCGCGCGTCTTTAAACTGATATTCGTTTGAAACAATTTTAAAATCACGTGATCCCGAGAAATTTCCGACCAATTACGGGAAAACGATAAACATGAAAGTAGGACAAAATGACCCCCCCATGTCAGTCTAAGAAAATACAGAAACAATCATTTGTTTCTCTGTATTTGTGTTGATTTCAAGGGAATATTGCACGGCTATCATAATGTTTAGTACTGTATTACAAAATGTGTAGTCTTTTTTTAAGATTTATGTCTATTCATTTGTCTTTATTTTGCACCTTTAACTTAGAGGAATGATTTTTCTTGCACACTGGACTGGCGTTTCCTGTGTTTTTACCCATGCCGGCAAAACCCATGCCAGATGACTCTCTTGCTGTTAATGGCAACTAATTTATATATTGTTTGTGTAAAATATGAAAAAAATCAGGTACCTTGATAGTTTCTCCCCGTTCCTTATATATTTCTCGATTCAAAATATGTTATTTTACAGTAAGAACATACCGTTACATTACAAACGATAAAACTAATGCGGAACTTTGTTATTGTGTGTCACTGAAACGTGATAACGTCGCTTCTGCTTACGGACGTTAATTTCCCACGCTTTGTGTACATACTCTCCTATAAGAGAGAGTGCTACAAGCAAAGTATTTCTATTTTCTTTGTTTATTCTATTATTTGTAAAATACGGTATGCCAGAAGCTTATATGCATACGGTATGCAAGAAAAAGTATCAGTCATTTGTTTACAAAAAGCATATAGAAATATCTGTCCCTGGGCCACCTGCGCATGGGGGGTAACTCAGCAAGCATCATTACCGCTCAATGCACAGGTGCCCTTGGAACAGATATTTCTATCCAATTTGTAAACACATGACAGATATTCTTTTGAAATTTTTGACAGTGGAGACCATCCCTCAACATACAAGGGACTGAAGTGACCTCCTGTTTACAAACTTCACCTCCAGTCATGTGACTAATTGAGTTCAGTGCTTAAGAAGACAGTGTGATACTGTCAAAAAATTCAAATGTGATACTGTCAAAAAATTCACAAATTATATTCTCACTCTGAGTCAAAGAAACATACATTATGAATCACCCAGAGCATAAAAACAACCTTTCTAGTTGTATGATTGGGATACCCAAGTTTTTCAGTGGAATTTCTTCTTATAAGACAGTTTTATGTGTTTTGTATAGGATACCTCTGTGGGCTGGTGTGTTGATAACAATAGCTGACACATTTACCTTCCTGCTGCTAGATAAATATGGCTTACGGAAGTTGGAGGCTTTCTTCGGCTTTCTCATACTTGTCATGGCTATTTCTTTTGGATATGAGGTACATTCCATTGTTTCATATATTCATACTGTTGACTGTTAGATCATTGTTCCAAATTGTATGTCTGAAGTTGACTTTAAACTAGTCTAGGTAAACTTTTAGTGAATTTTTACCAAGGTAATTTGTGAACTGATATTTTATCATTTCAAAATATGTCTTGTAAATGAAATTCCCAGAGTATTTTGAAGATAGATTTTCCCGAGGATGTAGGAGTAGGGGTTAAACTTAAAAATCAGCAAATTTGGGTTTACTCACAAGTGGAAACAAAATAAGTTTACTGTCTGTCTTGAAAGTATGTTTAATGCAAGAATAATGACTAGAAATCCTATAGGCAGGGGTAGTCTGGAATCTTTTACAAAGTTAAAGTAAAAGCTACCAGATGATATAAAATAATATGATTTAAACTTATAAAGCAATAGGATAGCATTGTTTTTGATTAAAAAAAGTGTTCATTTCATAGTATGTGACAGTAGCTCCCAACCAGGTAGATGTTTTGGAAGGGATGTTTGTGCCTTACTGTAGTCACTGTGGCTCCAGACAACTTCTGCAGGCAGTCGGGGTAGTAGGGGCTGTTATTATGCCACACAACATGTACCTACATTCAGCATTAGTAAAGGTATGTCTGCTTCTTTTATTACAGACTTTTACAGCTCTCAGTAAAACAAAAGGCATCAGTGCTTAACTATGCTATATCAAATCACCTGCCACTTGTCTCTTTGGGTTAAAACCCTGCTATGGCTGTCAGGTCAGCTGGCTTTTGGAAGTTGTTGCCCAGTATGTTGGCCACACCTGAAATAATGCCCTAGGGTATTTCACCACCATTGCAAGCTGGAGGGTTTACATATCTCTGTGAGACATGAAACCCAACATATTGCAGTCATAGAAAATGTTCAGTTGATATTGCATGTTATCAGTGAGTAATAATTTCAAAAAGGGACCATAACTAATGTTTACCAGGTTTTATTTGAATTGGATAGAAATTGTAGGAGGAGTTAAGTATACAATGTTCTGATGGAGTTTCAATATTTCAAAAAGAGCTGTTACTCTGAACAAAAAAAAATCAGACATAAAATGTCTTGAAGTATATGCAGGTCAAGTTCATGTTGGTGATGTATATCAATTTTCATTTCAATTGAATGGAAACTGTAGGAGTCATATGAAGTTGTGAGGTTTCTTAGTCCAAAGAAAGGGCCATAACTCAAGAAAAAATAATCGGACATGAAAGTCCTGACAAAACTTTATGTTGATGATATATACTCTATAATCTATCCGCTCTATATGGTGAGCTTGGACGTATACCACTATCTGTTATTAGAAAAATCAACATTATAAAATATTGGATTAAAATCCTTAAGCATCCCGATAATTCATTAGTTAAACAAACATATATGTTCCTTAAGTCAGAGGTTGACAACGGTATAGACTATAGAGGTAAAAACTGGGCTAGTCAGGTAAAAACAATACTAGATACACATGGATTAAATTACATTTGGAATCATCAATTTATTATAGATATTCCATGTATATTTACAGCGTTGGTACACTGATATTAATAACTCGGCCAGCCTGCAGTCATACTGTATCTTTATACACAACTTTGAAACTGAACAGTATTTAAATTGTATATCGGAAAATAAATACAAAATTGCACTGTCGAAATTTAGAACATCCTCGCACAATTTATTTATTGAAACAGGTCACTATGATAACACTGAACGCAATCAACGTATTTGTAAATCTTGTAGTATGAATACATTAGAAAATGAATATCATTTCTTGCTAGTGTGTCCCAACTACCGCGAACTTAGAAAAAAATACCTTAAACCTTATTACTGCCGATGGCCAACCAGGGGTGTAAAAATTTTTTTCACACCACTCGCCCTGCAGGACTAGTAGCCAGTAATATCTACTCACCCTTAGTGAACAGCCACTCGCCCTAATAATTGACACTTTTAATACTGTCACTTTTATGAAAGGAGTATTATGTACAATAGTTTTATTTCCCGAAAAATATTTATTTTGAAAAGTGTCTAAAAAATTTGGACACAGTAATCATCGTCCATCCACCCGTGTTGAAAGAGAGGGAAAAAAAAACGTTAAAGATTGTCGGTAATTATTCTGTTGATAAACTAAGTAATTGACCTTGTTTTCATGATCAATTTACACCCCCACAAAGAGCTAAAAGAAGTGTGTCAGTATCTTGACATCTGAAGTGGAGATCAAAGCGGTATTTTTGCCCGAGATTGTCATGGCATTACATCATGTTTTCGCGCCATGTGACACATAACTGTCTGATCGTACCGCATCGGTTCTTAAAATTGCTTAAAGTTTCTTCTTTAATTTGTTATCAAAAGCGAATGTGCTATATCCCATATAAAAGGTAAATGTCTCAAACGATAGTTACTATAGTGGATATCCTACCTCTGTGACCTATTTGCCCTCAAGGAATTTACATTATTGTTTGACAAAAAAAAAACTTTTAAATTGTTGGTCAAAAAATACATGTACAAAGATTCATTTAAAACTTATTCAAAACCGCAATGACATCACATTGCTTTATTTTAAAATCGCATTTCTATTTACGTTCACGAGGTCACGTAACCTATTCTGCCGCACTAACAGAAATCTGTTTGCCAAAAATCGTTTTACTCCATGTATTGTAATTGCTGCCGCTTTTTCATTATTTAAGATTTTTTTATTCTGTTTTTTGTTCTTTCTGGTCAAAAGTCTGAATGTTATGCCTAGAGTATTCATCATTTATTTACTTTTAGAAAGAAATAAGTAACTAAGGTCGCGCTGTTTGAATTTTTACAAATGATTATATGAAAATTCGACCGTTTTTATTGAATTTTGCCTACATTTCTGTCGATATCTTATTAAAATCATTATAGAATTCAAATAGTATTATTTCTCAAGAAGTGTTGAAAACTTGAAGCGGAAGTGTTAAAAAATGAATGCACTACGCACGGTTTTTGTGTACGTGTCGATGTAAATTAGATATTTAATACGATAGGTCGCACGTGCTTGTGGAATGGAAAATTACCGGCATGGCGTTTTGATATCTTTACGATTCGCGGGTAAATTCCAGTCAATCCAGGTAGCGACTGCACCATCTCAAAGTTTGTTGACGTTTTGGAGTTGTAATTTCTGAATTTTGGTAAAGTAAGGCCGTAAAAAACCACTCGCCCGATCGGTCGAGTACACAGCGAGGTCCACTCGTCCTACTCAGACTTTAACTCGCCAATGCGAGCGGGCAAGTGGAATTTTACACCCCTGCCAACTTTGAACAAGTTCGATTCAATTATGAATTGTAAATCTAAAAAGTCAATAAACCAATTAGCTAAATTCATCTTCTTTGCAAACTAAATCCGAATTGCATAATCATAATTATTTTTTTGTTGTTAGCTCACCTGTCACAAAGTGACAAGGTGAGCATTTGTGATCGCGCGTTGTCCGTCGTCCGTCTTGCGTGCGTGCGTGCGTCTGTAAACTTTTGCTTGTGACCACTCTAGAGGTCACATTTTTCATTGGATCTTTATGAAAGTTGGTCAGAATGTTCATCTTGATGATATCTAGGTCAAGTTCGAAACTGGGTCACGTGCCTTCAAAAACTAGGTCAGTAGGTCTAAAAATAGAAAAACCTTGTGACCTCTCTAGAGGCCATATATTTCATAAGATCTTCATGAAAATTGGTCAGAATGTTTATCTTGATGATATCTAGGTCAAGTTCGAAACTGGGTCACGTGCCGTCAAAAACTAGGTCAGTAGGTCTAAAAATAGAAAAACCTTGTGACCTCTCTAGAGGCCATATATTTCATAAGATCTTCATGAAAATTGGTCAGAATGTTCATCTTGATGATATCTAGGTCAAGTTCGAAAGTGGGTCACGTGCCATCAAAAACTAGGTCAGTAGGTCTAAAAATAGAAAAACCTTGTGACCTCTCTAGAAGCCATATATTTCACAAGATCTTCATGAAAATTGGTCTGAATGTTCATCTTGATGATATCTAGGTCAAGTTTGAAACTGGGTCACATGCCATCAAAAACTAGGTCAGTAGGTCAAATAATAGAAAAACCTTGTGACCTCTCTAAAGGCTATATTTTTTATGGGATCTGTATGAAAGTTAGTCTGAATGTTCATCTTGATGATATCTAGATCAAGTTCGAAACTGGGTCACATGCGGTGAAAGATCTTCATGAAAATTGGTCAGAATGTTCATCTTGATGATATATAGGTCAAGTTCGAAAGTGGGTCACGTGCCATCAAAAACTAGGTCAGTAGGTCTTAAAATAGAAAAACCTTGTGACCTCTCTAGAAGCCATATATTTCATAAGATCTTCATGAAAATTGGTCAGAATGTTCATCTTGATGATATCTAGGTCAAGTTCGAAACTGGGTCACGTGCTGTCAAAAACTAGGTCAGTAGGTCTAAAAATAGAAAAACCTTGTGACCTCTCTAGAGGCCATATATTTCATAAGATCTTCATGAAAATTGGTCAGAATGTTCACCTTGATGATATCTAGTTCAAGTTCGAAAGTGGGTCACGTGCCATCAAAAACTAGGTCAGTAGGTCAGATAATAGAAAAACCTTGTGACCACTCTAAAGGCCATATTTTTCATGGGATCTGTATGAAATTTGGTCAGAATGTTCATCTTGATGATATCTAGGTCTAGTTCGAAACTGGTTCACGTGCGGTCAAAAACTAGGTCAGTAGTTCTAAAAATAGAAAAAACATTGTGACCTTCCTAGAGGCCATATATTTCATGAGATCTTCATGAAAATTGGTCAGAATGTTCACCTTGATGATATCTAGGTCAAATTCGAAAGTGGGTCACATGCCTTCAAAAACTAGGTCAGTAGGTCAAATAATAGAAAAACCTTGTGACCTCTCTAGAGGCCATATTTTTCATGGGATCTGTATGAAAGTTGGTCTGAATGTTGATCTTGATGATATCTAGGTCAAGTTCGAAAATGGGTCACATGCCATCAAAAACTAGGTCATAAGGTCAAATAATAGAAAAACATTGTGACCTCTCTAAAGGCCATATTTTTCATGGGATCTGTATGAAAATTGGTCTGAATGTTCTTCTTGATGATATCTAGGTCACTTTCGAAACAGGGTCATGTGCGGTCAAAAACTAGGTCAGTAGGTCTAAAAATTGAAAAACATTGTGACCTCTCTAGAGGCAATACTTGTGAATGGATTTCCATAAAAATTGGTCAGAATGTTCACCTTGATGATATCTAGGTCAAGTTTGAAACTGGGTCACATGCCTTAAAAAACTAGGTCAGTAGGTCAAATGATAAAAAAACCTTGTGACCTCTCTAGAGGCCATATTTTTCATGGGATCTGTATAAAAATTGGTCAGAATGTTCATCTTGATGATATCTAGGTCAAGTTTGAAACTGGGTCAACTGCGGTCAAAAACTAGGTCAGTAGGTCTAAAATTATTAAAATTTTTTGACCTCTCTAGAGGCCATATTTTTCAATGGATCATCATTAAAATTGATCTGAATGTTCATCTTGATGATATCTAGGTCAGTTTCGAAACTGGGTCACGTGTAGTCAAAAACTAGGCCAGTAGGTATAAAAACAGAAAAACCTTGTGACCTCTCTAGAGGCCATATTTTTCATGAGATCTTCATGAAAATTAGTGAGAATGTTCACCTTGATGATATCTAAGTAAAGTTCAAAACAGGGTCACGTACCTTTGAAAACTAGGTCAATAGGTCAAATAATAGAAAAACCTTGTGACCTCTCTAGAGACCATATTTTTCAATGGATCTTCATGAAAATTGGAGAGAATTTTTATCTTGATAATATCGAGGTCAAGTTCAAAACTGGGTCACATGAGCTCAAAAACTAGGTCACTATGTCAAATAATAGAAAAAACGACGTCATACTCAAAACTGGGTCATGTGGGAAGAGGTGAGCGATTCAGGATCATCATGGTCCTCTTGTTTTAAAAAAGTATAGAGTAAGAAATATATATATAAAAAATCAGTGGTTCACTGTTATAAGTAGAAATATGAATCTACGAATGTTCTTTTCTATCTCTTTTGGATATGTTTTCATCTGCTTATGTTTAAAATGTATTGTGCTATAAGCATTGTAATATGTTTAATGCCATAAAATGAAAAAAAAAAAAAAAAACAAAATATACCAAGTTTCATTTATGTAGAAGTTGAGTTTAATTAAAGTGTGAATAACTATTCGATGCATCATTTGTGGTATTTCACGGAAGTGTTGACATAAACTTAATGTTTTTTTTAATTTTGCAAAATACTTCTCATTCACAAAAGTAGTAAACATTTTAATGTTGCAGATTAAATAATACAGTTATTCTTTTGATGTTTAACTTATTGTATATTTATCCTTGCAGTCCCGAGATGTAGACCGGTCCAAGAAGGCAGAAGTGAGAGAGGCAAACTTCTATTTTTTCATTGAAGCAAGCATTGCACTATTTGTATCATTTCTCATCAATCTATTTGTGGTGGCAGTTTTTGCTGAAGGTTTCTATGGAAAAAATTCTGCTGGGATAGTAAGTGTAAACTCTTTTTTTGTTTAGTTATCCCCCGCCGATGAAATCAGGAGTGGGGTATTGAAATGGCTCCGTGCGTCCGTCCGCAGCCATTTTTCAGTAACTAGCAGGTAGAATTTCATGAAACTTGAAATAAACATGAACCAACATACTGCGAAGATGCCCATCAAGTTTTTTTTTTTGATTGGTCAATTTCCCTTAGAGTTATTGCCCTTGATTTAATGAAAAATACCCAAAAATGTCCGTCCGCAGCCATTTCTCAGTAACTAGCAGGTAGAATTTCATGAAACTTGAAATAAACATGAACCAACATACTGCGATGATACCCTTAGGGTTTTTTTTTTTTTTTTGATTGGTCAATTTCCCTTAGAATTATTGCCCTTGATTTAATGAAAAATGCCCAAAAATGTCCGTCCGCAGCCATTTCTCAGTAACTAGCAGGTAGAATTTCATAAAACTTGAAATAAACATAAACCAGCATACTGCGATGAGGCCCGTCAAGGTTTTTTTTGGATCCAATTTCCCTAAGAGTTATTGCCCTTTAATTATTTAAAAAATACAGATTTCCATCAATATAATCAACATGTGTAGTTTTGTACCCTCACCCGGTCACCCCAGCTGCCCCCCCCCCCCCCCCCCCCCCCCAAAAAAAGCATTCATTTTCTGTTAAAATGATTTTGACTAATGAAATTATTTGCTTCTTATTAACATCCTTAACTTTTTGCAGGGTATATTTTGTTGCCATTCCTCACCACAAGCCCTTTCGGTGGGGGATACCAATTCATCGAATTTGCTTGTTTGTTTGTAGCCCTATCTTCCTGCATTGTTAGTGGTGCATGTAACAGGTAAATGATCATTATAAAATGGTTTTGATGGAACTTAAAAATCGGTAATATATTACTTTCTAATTGCTCAATGATGAAATGAATGTTTGATGTCATAAATCCTTGTATAAATGAGCATTCGTGCTTTTGCTGTTTTTCAAAGGCAAACTGACGTGATGCAAAGAATAACAGTGATGTTGATTTTTGCAAATATCTTTTTACTTTATTTACTTTTAGCTGTTTTGAATATATTCTTAAAGTGAAACACCCAAATAAAGGAAGATTTATTTTGTATTTCCTTGTTATATCTGCCATAAAAGCATGAATATATGTATAACACAGTACTGTTTTACTTTCAGTATGAAAATTGCAAAGCTAGTAATAATCCCCATGCAGATGTTTTTAAAGTGAGTATACAAGTGTATTCCTTTGTGTTTTTTAGCTCGTCTGATTTTTGAAAAAATCTACGAGGTGTGTTGTCATCACTTGATCGTCTGCGTTGGTTAAAATTTTTGTTTAAGTCCACCTTTTCTCAAAAACTGTAACAATTAGTCTATCTGATTTTCATAAAACTTTGTCAGAATGTGTACCGCTACGTAATCTAGTAATCTAATAGACCCAATATTCATTTGAGGTAAAAAAAAAACTAGGTCACAAAGTTTTATAATAAAAAATGTTATTTATACTCAAGAGGCTACATTTATTAGTTGATCTTGATAAAATTTTGTCAGATTGTTAATCTCTAAGAAATCTATGTAAAGTTTGAAACTGGATTATCTAAGATAAAACACTTATGTTTAGGTCTCTAGATCAGATCATAGGAAAACATTGTTAATATTCAAGATATCACATTTTTTACCAGATCTTTATGAGGTAAATGAATTTGTAATTGGGGTAAGAACTGATTCAGATGAGTGATATTATAGGGCCTTCGGGGGCCCTCCTGTTTGAGAATATAATGGCATTAATTTCAACCAAGTACTGATAGGTCTAATTTTTACAAAATAAATGCCTGGTTTTATAATGTTTTTTGATGTGTAATCACAAAGGTTTGCTTTCTTGTTTTACTGTAACAAAATAATGGAACATTTATTGTCACATGCTTATATTTATGTCTCCCCCCACCACTGGGGGAGACATATTGCTTTTGCACTGTCCGTCCGTCCGTCCTTCCATACGTCGCACTTCATTTCCGATCATTAACTGGAGAACCATTTGACCTAGAACCTTCAAACTTCATAGGGTGGTAGGGCTGCTGGAGTAGACGACCCCTATTGTTTTTGGGGTCACTCCATCAAAGGCCATTTGCGATCAATAACTTGAGAACCACTTGACGCAGAATGTTGAAACTTCATAGGATGATTGGTCATGCAAAGTAGATGGCTCCTATTGATTTTGGGTTCACTCTATTAAAGGTCAATGTCACAGGGGCCTGAACATGGAAAACCGTTTCCGGTCAGTAACTTGAGAACCACTTGGATCAGAATGTTGAAACTTCATAGGATGATTGGTCATGCAGAGTAGAAGACCACTATCGATTTTGGGCTCACTCTGTTAAAGGTCGAGGTCACAGGGGCCTGAACATGAAAAACCGTTTCCAATCAATAACTTGAGAACCACTTGACCCAGAATGTTGAAACTTCATAGGATGATTAGACATGCAGATTAAATGAACCCAATTGATTTTAGGGTCACTGTATTAAAGGTCTAGGTCACAGGGGCCTGAACATGGAAAACCGTTTCTGGTCAGTAACTTTAGAACCACTTGACCCAAAATGTTGAAACTTAATTGGATAATTGGTCATGCAGAGTAGTTGACGCGCCGATTTTGGGATCACTCTGTTAAAGGTCAAGGTCCTAGGGGCCTGAACAATAACTTGAGAACCACTTGACCCAGAATATTGAAACGTCATAGGATGATTGAACATGCAGAGTAGATGACCCCTATTGATTTTTGGGTCACTCTATTAAAGGTCAAGGTCACAGGGGCCTGGTCATGTAAAATCATTCCCGGACAGTAACTTGAGAATCACTTGACCACGAATGTTGAAACTTCATAGGATGATGGACATACTGTTATTACAGAGTAGATGACCTCGATTGATTTTGGGGTCAGTCTATTAAAGGTCAAGGTTACAGCAGACAGAAAATGGAAATCCTTTTCTGGTCAATAACTTGAGAACCATTTGACCTAGAACCATCCAACTTATTAGGGTGATATGACTTACAGAGTAGATGCATGGCCCCTATTGTTTTTGGGGTCACTCCATCAAAGGTCAAGGTCACAGGGGGCTGAACATAGAAAACTCTTTCCAATCAATAACTTGAGAACCACTTGAGCTATTGATTTTGGGGTCACTTGATCAAAGGTCATGGTCACAGGAGCCTGAACAATAACTTGAGAACCACTAAGCCCAGAATGTTGAAACTTAGTGGGATGACTGGACATGCCAAGTAGATGATCCCTATTGCAGCCAACCATCAGTGTCTCTTTGACTTTCGCTCCTTTCCCCTATTGACTTTTTACCTGTACATTATGCATTGGGGGAGACATGCGCTTTTTTACAAAAGCATCTTCTAGTTTCATATTTAAATTGCCTTTGTATACTTGGGAGAATATGCAACATATGAACACACTTTTAATAGAATAGCTTCTTGAAACATTAAACTGGTAAAAAGTTGTGAAATTGGACGACAAACATAGTGATATGAATACTATAAATATAATGAAATGGCGGCCATTTTTAGCAATATGGTATCATCATACTTTTCTTTCACAAACTTTTTTCTGAACAAATTTTGTAAACTTTTACATATACCTTGATATGTACTGGAGGATTACAATTTTAAAAAGAGATGGACTACCAAAGTGAATTGTCTTGTTTCTAATACTTGGATTTTATAATTGTTTTACAGACAAACTCATCCGAGGTAGAAGTAGACATATTTAAAGGGGTAAGATTATTATTAGAAATTTTTCTCTGTGCAAAACATTTTCTTTATATTAGTTGAATAAAAGTGATAAAATGCTGGACAGAGCCTTGCAATTTACTTTATTCGGCTCATTAAATTAATTCATTGTGAAAAGACATTTGTGTACTATCTTCTATATATTGCAACATTGCAGACAATGGACACCATGTCTTAATATTTGCTGCTATTGGGTGGCATATAGTAACATTGCAGCCATTTACAAATGGTAACTAGAGCGGGAGGTCGTGGGTTTGATCCCCGGCCGCGTCATACCAAAGACGCAAAAAATGGTACTAGTAGTTTCCTCGCTTGGCGCTCAGCATTAAGAGGGTAGTGCTAGGACTGGTCAGCCCGGTGTCAGTATAATGTGACTGGGTGGGGTATCATGTCACATGTCTGCGGCATGATATTCTAGTGAGGTAGCACTATAAAGTTGGGCATTGTACTCACTGCTACAAGTAGACACTGTTGTTTATATGACTGAAAAATTGTTGAAAAAGACGTTAAATCGGAACACACACAACACACACACAAATGGTAACTTTTGGCAGCAAATATAACTAAAATTTGGAAATTCAGTAACTTTAAAATCATAGAATTTTCAAATATTTTGACTACTCACTTACCAAAAATATTATGTGTCCCTGTCCTGAATTTGCACATAATATAACTTTGAGTATTGAAAGTTGAAAGTTAATTTACTCAGTGTGTAATTCTGTTTTTTCTCGGTAATTTATGTATTAATATTTTATTATGTTAACGATAACCTTAGACCTTCACCTGTTCACCTGTGCTATCTGCTTGTGATTACCACTTGTCGGAAAATCTTGTGTGTCATTTAAAGAGAAGAAATGCTTGGTTTTGTTTTGGTACAGTGCAACAATAGCAGTGTTTGTTCATTTTTAACACCTTGTAAGTCAGATATTTACTTTTATACTTTTAGGGTGTGTTTCTTGGTTGTGAGTTTGGAATAGCAGCAATGTATATTTGGGCTGTAGGTATACTTGCAGCAGGTCAAAGCTCAACAATGACAGGGACATATACAGGGCAGTTTGTCATGGAGGTATGTAAGTTGAGAGTTTTGGTATTGAAGCAATGTATATCTGGGCAGTTTGTCATGGAGGTATGTAAGTTGTGAGTTTTGGTATTGAAGTAATGTATATCTGGGCAGTTTGTCATGGAGGTATGTAAGTTGAGAGTTTTGGTATTGAAGCAATATGTATCTGGGCAGTTTGTCATGGAGGTATGTAAGTTGAGAGTTTTGGTATTGAAGCAATATGTATCTGGGCAGTTTGTCATGGAGGTATGTAAGTTGAGAGTTTTGGTATTGAAGCAATGTATATCTGGGCAGTTTGTCATGGAGGTAAGTAAATTGACAGCAGGTCAGAATTTAACAATGACATGTATGAAGCTGTTTATGATTACTACCTTGATTAGTGGAAGAATACGGGTGTGTGTGTGTGGAAGCGGGGGGAGGGGGGGGGGGTGTGGAGGGTGGCAGGTAACAAGTTTATGGAGAGCTATCATACTTGCCCTGTTGTTGGTGTCAGCATCTATGTGGTGTCCAAAATGGTTGAAGTTTTTATGGACTTAACTTTGTAATTACTTGATGGATTTCTTCAAACTTTAAAATAACTTTTCCTCGTCATCACCCACATTGTGTGATGCAAGTGCCATAATTCTAGCACCAACATTTGATGAGTTGTTTCCACTTTTACTTAAAATTGCAGGTTTAAGTTTTGATGCACTTTCACTCTATCTCAGTTATCACCACATGGATTTGATTCAAACTTCAAGCAAATGTTTTGCATTATCATCTGCACCATATGACATAAGGTCCTTAGAAATGCTTATTTTAGAGTTGTCTGATTTACATGTTTACTTCTGTCAAATCATTAGAATTTGTTGGTTTGTCTTGCTTAAAAGATATTTTTATTTTTCAGGGGTTTTTGGATTTAAAATGGGAGAGATGGCAGAGAGTGTTGCTGACAAGATCTATTGCTATATTACCCACAATCCTGCTGGCAGTGTTTAAGGGTATACAAGATCTGACATACATGAATGATCTACTCAATGTCATAATGAGTCTACAGTTACCGTTTGCCTTAATTCCTGTACTCACATTCACCAGTGCCAAAAACTTGATGGGAACTTTTGTCAATGGAATGTAAGTTCAAGATGAAGGGGTCATTTCATGTTTGTTTAATTCAGATATATACTGATACTACACTGAAGATTTGAACATATTCTCATGTATATATCTGTCATTAGGAATAAGAGTATTTTATAACTGGTTTATCTGTGCTTTCTGAAACCTGAATATTACATGATATAATGATGAAATATTCAAAGATGAATAAATTGACCAGAATTTCCAGTTATGAAAGGTTGAGTTTATTTGCACATTGCTCAATCAGTTGATGTAATTCAGGACATGGCATTGTGTTTTCACATTTAAAACCAAGTATGTCCAGCATGTCTGGATGATTTTCTGTGACTTGCCTATCATAACTTGATGGTGTTTGACCATGTGGTGTTATAGGGCATCAGCTAAAGATGAGATACGTCTTTTGACAACAATGAAAGAAGATTCCAGTTTAAATTAACAAGCGCTAGATTTTATTTATTATGGGCAAAAGTTTTTTTGTAAATGTATTTTGACATGGTTACAGCACGGTCATGATTCAAACAACCCAACAGAAACAATGATTGGAATTTAATAATAATTATATATAAAATATCAGAATATCTGGACATGGTTTGCAGAATTAGATTTTGCATTTTTAATGCCTGTCACTATATGGAAATAAGTGTTGTTGTTGAAAGATTTACCTGGGGATAGCAGTCTTGTTATTGTGATAAAAATAGATGAAATAACACTGAACATTCTTTATCGCATGAAACGTGAGCCAAATGCTCTTGTAAACCAGGGTTTGGAGTGATCCAGAAAATATAGCCGTAATGGAAAACAGCAGGGACCTTATGCTCAATAAGTGAGCAGTTGTTCATTGTTACTGTGAATTACTCTTATGCAAAAACAGGATAAAATAATGTTAAGACAATAGATTTTGTTAAACTGTGGCATTGGTTTTGTTGAACATTTTGATATGTTCAGCTATGCTCAGTCTAGTTTGTAGATTTGGACATATTTTTTAGGATTTTTTTTTAATTATTTGATTTGTATTTCAGAGCAGTGATGATAGCTGCTGGTCTACTTACTGTTAAATGCTCAGTCTAGTTTGTAGATTTGGACATATTTTTTAGGATTTTTTTTTAATTATTTGATTTGTATTTCAGAGCAGTGATGATAGCTGCTGGTCTACTTACCGTTATATGCTCAGTCTAGTTTGTAGATTTGGACATATTTTTTAAGAAATTTTATTTTAATTATTTGATTTGTATTTCAGAGCAGTGATGATAGCTGCTGGTCTACTTACCGTTATATGCTCAGTCTAGTTCGTAGATTTGGACATACTTTTTAAGATTTTTTTTTAATTATTTGATTTGTATTTCAGAGCAGTGATGATAGCTGCTGGTCTACTTACCGTTATATGCTCAGTCTAGTTTGTAGATTTGGACATATATTTTAGGATTTTTATTTTAATTATTTGATTTGTATTTCAGAGCAGTGATGATAGCTGCTGGTCTACTTACCATTATAGTAATTGGGATAAACCTGTTCTTTGTCGTGGTATTTATACAGGATTTACCTTCCCACTGGGCAATATACCTGGCAATGTCAGTGCTTATTATCCTGTATTTACTCTTTGTCATCTATCTGGTAAGTACTAAATATATTTTTGAGGTTAGAGAGGGTACTTGCTTGTTGACAGCACGATATCTAAAGGTTAAAAATTAGTAGAAATCTTTGTATATTACATTTTATGGGTTTACTTTATATTCACTTGCATTTGGCTGCCTTGAGAAAACTACATATAATGTAATACTATTTTAAACCCTGCAGGATGGATCACAGTGCTTGCAACCAGGGTTTGGTTGCCATTCAAATTGATATCCAAAGTAAGTTTTACGCAGAGCGGTTACAGCTTAACACTGATCACTCAATGTGGCAAGAAGATGTGGAAAATGAGTGAGTTATCCAGAATTTGGAGTGATTCATATATAGAAAATATAAGGAAAATTGCAGGAGACCGTATTAATTGATTGAGTCAGCCCAGGTGCCAAAGTCATTGATGAATTGAGGAGCAGTGTCTAACTGTATTTATTACTCTACATTATTACTAGTATTTTGGCTGAATTATGGCCCTTTTTGGATATGGAAATTGATGCAGTTTTCATACAATTCAACGTTTTGTCAAAACTATTGGACATGTGGCTTTGAAACTTTGAACACTGTTTATCGTCATGATTTCCATCTGTAGGCAAGAGTACATAACTCTGTCAACTATTTCTTTTAACTTTTGTTTCTTGATATTTCTTGATACTGTTTCTAAGTATCCTGTCACCCAACATAAATACACACATTACCCATCCATCCCCTCCAAAAATTCTTAGTTTCATTTTTTTTTTTTTTTTAAATCCATCCGTCCCTATTACCTATCTTACCCCCATACACAAAAGAAAATTTTTCCTAGTTTCATTTATTTCTTGATATTATCTGCCCTGACCCCACCAATCCTACCAGGCATTGATAAATGTTTATACATTATTGTATTTCCCAGTGTTGTTTCCTGTTCACCCCCAACACCACCCAAACATTCCACACTCAAAAATAACATCTCCTTCTCTCAGAATGTGCTCTGGTAAAACTTTCCATCTTTTGTCACAAGCTGCAGTGTCTGCTGACAACTTGCATTCGCTTGTGGTTTTGTTTGGGGGAGGGGGTTGGGGGAGGGCGTGTCATGTCATAAAATGTCATGATCACAGTGATCTTGAAATTGAAATTAGAAATACATCCTTCAGACTCCATAGTGGACAGATGATCCACACTGAAAATAATATATCCATTACCATTCCAGTAGGCAGTCCTGGGAGCATATGTCTTTAACAGACAAGTCTTGTTTTCTTTTAGGCATGGTATTGTTTAATTGTGATGGGCTGTAGAGTTCTTGAAAATATACCAGTAAGTATTACTTAAGCTTGTCTACAACTTCTCAATGTTTCTATGATTAATCAAAAGTAAATCTAGGCTAATAAAGCATAAAGATACTGCTTGATCCACCTTCCTCATTACCAAGGATTTTCCTGATTTCCCTATAGATTTTACATCATTTTAAAGAACACCGTGGTAATAGGAACTTTTTTAAATCTTTACGCAGCATTTTAAAAATCAAAATCATGTCATTAACAGACATGCCCAGATCCAGTGAAAAAAATCAGTTTTTATGCATGAATAATATTTTTGAAATTCAAACTGATACTACTGCTACACTCTGACGCCTGTACAATAATTTATAGTTTATACCTGGATAGAATAGAACTGCAGCTCATGAAAATCTTGTCACAGATAAGGTGGATCAAACAGTAATCTGTTACAACTAACTTATTAACAGTTATGATTAAAAATAGGCTAGTGCAGTCAAACATGTCAACCTACTTTCAGCTGGTCAGTTTTTATCCCCTGAAAATATAATTTTTACGTGAACACATATGGTACTGGTTTCACGTTTAGGGTGATATTTTTATTAGAAATTCGAACATCTTTAAATCCAAAAGAAAGAGTCATTTTACATTAGAATTGAATGGCATATAAAACATGTATATTATTCAATGAAACAATGCGCAGTCTATTGTCTTAAAATGTGAAAAAAAAGGATTACATGAAGGACTACACTTCAGACAGTTCAGCGCCTTTGAAGACCAACTTTCCTTTTCAAAAGAACTGTTACAGATCTTCAATTTAATATATTTGCAACTATGTGTCAGTGTTGAAATTTCACTAGGTTTAACATCATTTTTAGCCATTTGTAGAATTGTTTATACATATTTCTTTACAAATGGCATTTTGTTTTAAAGTGGGACAACTTTTTGAAAATATTTTAAATTTCCATTTGTATTGGATATTATGATAATACATGGACAGGTGGATTGTTGGTAAAGATGTTGTTGTTCATTTACTAGCAATGATGCTTTATATGGATGAATCATGTCAGTTTCATTAATCATTATGCTCATTTGTTTACAACAGTTGTTTCTTACACATTTACTTGTGGGACCTCTGTGACGGGATGGTTTAAGTTGCTGACTTGGAATGACTTGCCCCACACCTATGTAGGTTCAAAACCTCACTTGAGGTGTAGAGTTTTTTAAATGAGGAAGCCATCTGGTTGGTTTACGGAAGGTCGGTGGTTCTGCTCAGGTGCCCACCCATGATGAAATAATGTCCAGAAGGGCACCTGGGGTCTTCCATCACCATCAAAATTGGAGAAGTTAAAATGTGTTATGTTGATCTGACCCTAAACCCAACAAAAAACAATCAGATTTAGTTGCAAATGACAATCTGTCAAAATTTGCATATGGCCGACCTACAGAAAGTATAAATTCAACAATATACTTACTAATTTTCAATTTTAGGGCTCAGACATTATTGTAAATACATAGAAACGAACAGGTATGGTAAAACTATAGTATCATATTAAAAACTTTGAACTGTCTGTGTGACACTTCCTGCAGTCTTTTTCCAGATTTTAAGGCATTATTATGTCAATAAAATGATGGGGGCCTCCATAGCCAAGTATGTAAGGTCACTGACTTCATATCACTGGCCCCACATTGATGTGGGTTATGAACCTTGCTTGGAAGTAGAATTTTAGAAATCCGTACAATTGGCTAACAGCAGGTTGGAGGTTCTACCAAGTGGCCCGCCCATGTCTGATCTCATTAATGATAGTGATGGTAACAGATAGCAAGAACAAGTTTCTAGGGAGAGTTTGAATTTGAACATCCAGATTAAACAACTAGATTTGGTGAAGAAATCAGGATAGTCTGGTTTACATATCAGTAAACAGTCAAGCCTGTCTGTACAGAAAAAGTGATCTTTGTTGATATATGTCCCTAAACACAGGTAGATTTAAACTGTTTTTGATACACAGGAAGAGAAAATAGTGATCTTTACAAACAGATTTATAATAGTGGTCTTTATCAGACAGTGGTCTTTATCTGACAGTGGTCTTTATCAGACAGTGGCCTGTATCAGACAGTGGCCTTTATCAGACAGTGGCCTTTATCTGACAGTGGCCTTTACTGTCAGCAGTGGTCTTTATCTGACAGCGGTCTTTATCAGACAGTGGGCTTTATCCGACAGTGGTTTTTATCAGACAGTGGTCTTTAGCAGACAGTGGTCTTTATCCAACAGTGGTCTTTAGCAGACTGTGGTCATATCTGACAGTGGTCATTCAGTGGTCTTTATCCGACAGTGGCCTTTATCCGACAGTGGTCTTTAGCAGACAGTGGTTTTTATCCGACAGTGGTCTTTAGCAGACTGTGGTCATATCTGACAGTGGTCTTTATCCAACAGTGGTCTTTAGCAGACTGGTCATATCTGACAGTGGTCTTTATCCGACAGTGGTCTTTCGGTGGTCTTTATCCGACAGTGGTCTTTAGCAGACTGGTTATATCTGACAGTGGTCTTTATCCAACAGTGGTCTTTAGCAGACAGTGGTCTTTCATATCTGACAGTGGTCTTTATCCGACAGTGGTCTTTATCCAACAGTGGTCTTTAGCAGACAGTGGTCTTTAGTGGACAGTGGTCTTTAGCGGACAGTACTCTTTAGCAGACAGTGGTCATATCTAACAGTGGTCTTTAGCAGACAGTGGTCATATCTGACAGTGGTCTTTATCCGACAGTGGTCTTTATCAGACAGTGGTCTTTATCTGACAGTGGCCTTTATCAGACAGTGGTCTTTATCTGACAGTGGTCTTTAGCAGCACAGGTTTTTGTGTATCACAATGTAAATACTGTAGGTTAGAAGAATATTTTGTGCTGTACCAGGGTTCGCACAGGCCTTGAAAAGTCCTTGAATTTGATGGTAGTTCTTGAAAACTATAAAAATGACAAAAAAACTGGAAAAGTACTTGAATTTTGAAAAAAAAACTGCTTGAACTTGACCTTTCACTCCTTGAAAACATTCTTTCTGTAACTCTGATTGCAAAAAGAATTTATATTTACGCTTAAAATAAATCAAAGAAAATGAAAATAAATTCTTGAAATTGCCGGATCGGGGCCCTCATTGATTTCCCCGTATGGTATGATAGTGGTCTACGGCCACATTTTATCGATATTTACACAGAGTGCTCTTTCTATTATATCAACATTTGTATGTTTCCATTACGTTTAAAAAAAACACGCTGAATAATGACTGGCAATTTTTTGCTATTTGTGAGTGTTTCCAGTGCATTAAAATGAATAAGAAAAATAAACATGTTTACTCAAGTAAGTGGGAGACAAAGGACGAATATAAACAGTGGCTGAAGCCTTATAAAGCAGACAGAACGAAGTGTATTTGTACATCATGTGACAAAATTTTGATGTATCATTAGTGGGAACGCGCTAAAAAGTCACAAGAAAAGCGTGAAACATCAGCAAAATAGTGAATCACATCAATCTAACAATCCAATTTCGTCATTTTTAAAGGTGTGACAAGTGATGGTTGTTTTATTTTTGCATTACATAATGAACACGATAAAAGTTGTTCAGATTAGGTCATGGTTTTGAAAAAAAAATAGTGCTTGAAAGATTGTAAAAAGTCTTTGAAAAGTACTTGAATTTTGTCTCTGATATTCTGTATGAACCAATTATGTACTGAATAATTCACTCAGGCTACATCCTCTTGAAATGATTCCCTTCATTGTTTTGGAATAGTAAACACAGAAGTTTGGAATGAAAACAGGAAGTGCAGTATCATAGAATGCTGCTGCCGTTGTAACACGAGTACTGTCTTTTGTTACATTTAAGAGATTCTCTGTTTTATGCTTCATATAATTAATCAATTCTCAACATTTTACAGTGTTGTTGGCAGAAGCCACTTATTCCATCTCTGGGAGAAACATTCCCACTAACTTAAAGCTGTCGGTAGAAAGAAAGGTTCTTTATTTTATATACACACATTATTGCTTGCAGTGGGATTGAGGACGGATCATGTCTTGTCACAATTACCTCAGATAGTTGATGCATCATATAACCATACCTGATAGTGTTAGCATGCATGTAGTCCTATTTTTATGCCCCCGAATGGAGGCATATAGTTTTGAACCGTCTGTCCGCAATTTTCGTGTCCGGTCTATATCTTTGTCATCCATGGATGGATTTTCAAGTAACTTGGCATGAATGTGTACCACATTAAGACGACTTGTTGCAAGCAAGACCCAGGTCCGTAGCTCAAAGGTCAAGGTCACACTTAGACGTTAAAGGTCATTTTTCATGATAGTGCATTGATGGGTGTGTCCGGTCCATATCTTTGTCATCCATGGATGGATTTTCAAGTAACTATGCATAAATGTGTGGCACAGTAAGACGATGTGTCACGCGCAAGACCCAGGTCTGTAGCTCAAAGGTCAAGGTCACACTTAGACGTTAAAGGTCATATTTCATGAAAGTACATTGATGGGCGTGTCCGGTCCATATCTTTGTCATTCATGCATGGATTTTAAAATTATTGGGCATGAATGTGTGCCACAGTAAGACGACGTGTCACGCGCAAGACCCAGGTCCGTAGCTCAAAAGTCAAGATCACGCTTAGACGTTAAAGGTCATATTTCATGATAGTGCAATGATGGGCATGTCCGGTCCATATGTTTGTCATTCATGCATGGATTTTAAAATAACTACGCATGAATGTGTAGCACAGTATGACGACGTGTCGTGCGCAAGACCCAGGTCTGTAGGTCAAAGGTCCTAAACTCGAACATCGGCCATAACTATTCATTCAAAGTGCCATCGGGGGCATGTGTCATTCTATGGAGACAGCTCTTGTTATATCATGGTATACTGGCTTACCTTAGATGTACTATCAATGTATAAAATAACTTACATGAAGGTTGCAATAGTGACTATTGTAAATTGGATAATTTTATATTGTGAATTCACAGGCAACAGCCATATTCCAAATTTTAAAAATTTATGCTTTAATTCTTTTTGAAATAATTCTCACTAGTTTCTTGAATATGTGTGTTACTTCATTGCTAAAATTACGTAAAAATAAAATTGTAGCAAATATTACCCAATTTACAGTATCTCAATACCAGTACATGTATTATGCTTTGATTTCAAAAGCTGGGACTTCGTTAACAGTCTTTTTAGCTCACCTGTCACATAGTGACAAGGTGAGCTTTTGTGATCACCCTTCGTCCGTCGTCCGTTGTGTGTCCGTGCGTCCGTCCGTGCGTCCGTCAACAATTTCTTGTCTGCACGATAGTGGTTTCATTTATGATTTTATTTTAACCAAACTTGCACACAACTTGTATCACCATAAGATCTCGGTTCCTTTCTTGAACTGGCCAGATCCCATTATGGGTTCCAGAGTTATGGCCCCTGAAAGGGCCAAAATCAGCTATTTTGACCTTGTATGCACAATAGCAGCTTTATTTATGATTTGATTTTTACCAAACTGGCACACAACTTGTATCACCATAAGATCTTGATTCCTTTCTTGAACTGGCCAGATTTTATTATGGGTTCCAGAGTTATGGCCCCTGAAAGGACCAGAATTAGCTATTTTGCCCTTGTCTGCACAATAGCAGCTTCATTTATGATTTGAATTTAATCAAACTTGCACAAAACTTGTGTTGCCATAAGATCTCAGTTCCTTTGTTGAACCGGCCAGATCCCCTAATGGGTCCCAGAGTTATGGCCCCTGAAAGGGCCAAAGTTAGCTATTTTGACCTTGTCTGCACAATAGCAACTTCATTTATGATTTGATTTTAACCAAACTTGCACACAACTTGTATCACCACAAGATCTTGGTTCCTTTCTTCAACTGGCCAGATTCCATCATGGGTTCCAGAGTTATGTCCCCTTAAATGTCCAGAATTGGCTATTTTGGCTTTTGCAGCCATATAGAGACTTCATTTATGGTTTTATTTGAAACAAACTTCCAAAATATCTTCGACAACAATAAATCTTGGATTCCATGACAAATCAGATCCAATCATAGTTTCCAGAGTTATTTTATATCTGATTACCACCACTGATTGTAGTCAAAATGGATTTATATCAGTAAGTACTTACAGGACTTATTTGAAATTTCATTATTGTCATTAGTTGGACCGAGCCAATCAGGGTAAATAACTATGGACTGATTTTATGTCAAATTACCTCCCTTTATTTCAAATTAAAATGGGTATATCTCCGTAACTAATGAAGATACTGATCTGAAATTTCATTTATGTCATTAGATTTATTTGGCAGATCCTTCTTTTGTTAACTTACATTAATTTTCTTTTGAATTACTTCCCTTTTACGTTACTATAAATAGCCTATTATTAGTAACTTTTTTATTATTGGCCGTAGGGAAAAACCGAGACCACTTTTCTGTGGTACAACATGGATGGTACCTCCAATTTTTAGTTGTATTTTGACATATCTGTACCTTGTAAGAATTTTGTTTTTCTTTTTGGTTAAATTTCTTTCCTTTGTTGTTCCTGTTCTTTGGACTTAGATATTTTTTCTGAGGACCTTCTTGTCCTCAAGTGCAATGATAACAGGTGAGCGATATAGGGCCATCATGGCCCTCTTGTATATTGTTATTAACACAGTCAACCCTTTACATAAACACCATGCAAGGGAAAGCCCAAAAATTCATCTGTAGGTTGTATTACTCTACAGAAGTAAAACTGTTGGTTCTTACAGGCAGGCGTTCACTGTTTGAAGGTGTTTTAGCAGTTTTTCAGTAATTGTAAAACCATACACAATGAAATTAGCACAACATGAAGCCCTTTCATACATCTGTGAAATGGGGATGTATTGTGGAAACACCTAAGGCAGCAGGCAGGCAAACAGCGCTCACGAATGTTGTATGCTCTATGACTTGAGAAGTTCTTATCCAACTTCTACCAAACCATGACAACGATATTCTTATCTATTGTACATTGTTTCCAACTATGGCAACAGTACTGCTATATATGGTACATTGTTGCTTACTGTGACAGCAGTACTGCTATATATGGTACATTGTTGCTGACTGTGACAACAGTACTGCTATATATGGTACATTGTTGCTGACTATGACAACAGTACTGCAATATAATTATGGTATATTGTTGCTGACTGTGACAGCAGTACTGCTATATATGGTACATTGTTGCTGACTATGACAACAGTACTGCAATATATGGTACATTGTTGCTGACTATGACAACAGTACTGCTATATATGGTACATTGTTGCTGACTATGGCAACAGTACTGCTATATATGGTACATTGTTGCTGACTATGGCAACAGTACTGCAATATATGGTACATTGTTTCCAACTATGACAACAGTACTGCAATATATGGTACATTGTTGCTGACTATGGCAACAGTACTGCTATATATGGTACATTGTTGCTGACTATGACAACAGTACTGCTATATATGGTACATTGTTTCCAACTATGGCAACAGTACTGCAATATATGGTACATTGTTGCTGACTATGACAACAGTATTGCTATATATGGTACATTGTTGCTGACTATGACAACAGTACTGCAATATATGGTACATTGTTGCTGACTATGACAACAGTACTGCAATATATGGTACATTGTTGCTGACTATGGCAACAGTACTGCAATATATGGTACATTGTTGCTGACTATGACAACAGTACTGCTATATATGGTACATTGTTGCTATGACAACAGTACTGCAATATATGGTACATTGTTGCTGACTATGACAACAGTACTGCTATATTTGGTACATTGTTTCCAACTATGACAACAGTACTGCAATATATTGTACATTGTTGCTGACTATGATAACAGTACTGCTATATATGGTACATTGTTTCCGACTATGGCAACAGTACTGCAATATATGGTACATTGTTGCTGACTATGACAACAGTACTGCTATATATGGTACATTGTTGCTGACTATGGCAACAGTACTGCAATATATTGTACATTGTTGCTGACTATGACAACAGTACTGCTATATATGGTACATTGTTTCCAACTATGGCAACAGTACTGCAATATATGGTACATTGTTGCTGACTATGGCAATAGTACTGCTATATATGATACATTGTTGCTGACTATGACAACAGTACTGTAATATATGGTACATTGTTTACCAAGCTGTCACACAAGTCTTCAAAAAATTCTTTTTAACTCACCTGTCAGTGAGCTTTTGTGATCGCATTTTGTCCGTTGTCTGTTCACAATTTCTTGTGAACACGATAGAGACCACATTTTGCAGTCAATTTAAATTAAACTTCCACACAACTTGTATTGGCATAATATCTCGGTTCCTTTCGAAAACTGGCCAGACCCCATTATGAATTCCAGAGTTATGGCCCCTTAAAGGGCCAAAATTTGCTATTTTTTGCTTGATAGAGACCACATTTTGCAATCAACTTTAATCAAACTTGCAAACAACCTGTATTGGCAAAATATCTTGGTTCCTCTCGAAAACTTGTCAGATCCCATCATGGGTTCGAAAATTTGCTATTTTGGCTTTTGCAACCATATAGAGACTTCATTTATGGTTTGATTTGATACAAACTTGCAAAATATCTTCAACAAAAATAAATCTTGGATTCCATAATGAATCTGTCAGATCCAATCATAGGTTCTGGAGATACGGCCCCTGTTTGACCCCTGAAAGAGCCAAAATTTGTTAATTTTTACCTTGTGAACACGATAGAAGTGACATTTTTATTTGATTTTAGCCACACTTACACACAGCTAAAGTCACAATAAGATCTCAGTTTCTTTTAAAACCAGCTAGATTCCATCATGGGTTCTGGAGTTACTGCCCCTGAAAGGGGCAAAATTTTCTAGTTTGCCCCTTTCAGCCATATAGAGGTTTCATTTATGCTTTGATTTGAAACAAACTTGCACAGAATGATTATCTTGATGATTTCTAGGCCTGGATCAAAACTGGGTCATGTCAGGTCAAAAACTAGGTTATCAGGTCAGATCAAAGGAAAAGCTTGTTAACAATCTAGAGGCCACATTTATGACCCTATCTTCATGAAACTTGGTCAGAATGATTATTTTGATTATTCCTAGGCTAAGTTTGAAACTGTGTCATATGGGGTCAAAAACTAGGTCAACCGGTCAAATCAAAGGAAAAGCTTGTAAACACTCTTGTTCATTTGATGTGCATGAAACTTGGTCAGAATGTTTGTGTGCATGAAATATCGGATAAATTTTTATCTGGGTCATGTAGGTTCAAAAACTAGGTCACCAGGTCAAATCAAAGAATAAGCTTGTTTACACTCAAGAGGCCACGTTTTTTGGTCCAATCTTAATGAAAATTTTTCAGAATATTTGTCTCCATGAAATCACTAGGTAAAACATGTTTCCACTGTTATTGTTTGTGTTACTCAGGTGAGCGACTTAGGGCCATCTTGTTAGTCCCCTACTGGTTGAAAACCAGTTTCGGGGACTATAGGAATGCCCTTTTCCGTCATTCTGTCATTCCGTCCGTCCGCAATTTCGTGTCCGGTCCATAACTCTTTTATCCATGAAGGGATTTTAATATTACTTGGCACAAATGTTCCCCATGATGAGACGACGTGTCATGCGCAAAACCCGGACCCCTAGCTTAAAGGTCAAGGTCATAATTGGAGGTCAAAGGTCAACAGAGCTTTTTTCCTGTCCGGTCCATAACTCTCCCATCCATGAAGGGATTTTAATATCACTTGGCACAATTGTACCTCATAATAAGATGATGTGTCGTGCACAACTTTGAGACCCCTAGCTCAAAGGTCAAGGTCACACTTAGCAGTCAAATGTTAACATGGCATGAGCAGGGTCTGTTTCATGTCGAGTCCATAACTCTTTCATCCATGAAGGGATTTTAATATTACTTGGCAAAAATGTTCCCCATGATGAGACAACCTGTCATGCGCAAAACCCGCACCCCTAGCTCAAAGGTCAAGGTCACAATTTGAGGTCACAGGTCAACAGGGCTTTTTTCCTGTCCGGTCCATAACTCTCCCATCTATGAAGGGATTTTAATTTCAGTTGGCATAATTGTACCTCATAATAAGACGATGTGTCGTGCACAACTTTCAGACCCCTTGCTCAAAGGTCAAGGTCACACTTAGCAGTCAAATGTTAACATGTCATGAACAGGGTCTGTTTCCTGTCCGGTCTATAACTCTGTCATTAATTAAGGAATTTCAATATTACTTAGCACAGATGTTCCCCATGATGAGACAACATGTCATGCGCAAATCCTGGAGCCCTTGCTCAAAGGTCAAGGTCACCATTGGGGGTCAAATGTCAATAGGGCTTTCTTCCTGTCGGTCCATAACTCTGCCATCCATGAAGGGATTTTGATATTACTTGGCACAAATGTTTCCCATGATGAGGTTACATGTCATGCGTAAAACTCGGACCCCTAGCTCAAAGGTCAAGGTCACAATTGGAGGCCAAAGGTCAATAGGGTTTTTTTCCTGTCCGGTCCGGAACTTTGTCATCCATCAAGGGATTACAATATTACTTGGCGTAAATGTTCCCCACGATGCGACGACATGTCATGCGCAACACCCAGAACCCTAGCTTAAAGGTCAAGGTCACACTTTGAGATCAAAGGTCAATAGGATTTTTTTCCCGTCCGGTCTATAATTTTGTCGTGCAAAACAGGATTTAAATATCAGTTGGCACAAACATTTCCCTGGATGAGACAACATGTTGTGCACAAAGCCCCGGCTCTAGGTCTAAGGTCAAGGTCATACCTTAGAGGTCAGAGGTCAAATTCAAGAATGACTTTAGTCTGGAGCATTTCTTCTTTATGCATGGAAGGATTTTAATGTAACTTGGCACAAATGTTCACCACCATGAGATGAATTGTCGCGCGCCAGAACCAGGCCCCTAGGTCTAAGGTCAAGGTCATACTTAGAGGTTAAAGGTCGAACTGAAGAATGACTTTGTCCGGAGCATTTCTAATTCTTCATGCATGGAGGAATTTTGATGTAACTTGGTAGAAATGTTCACCACTATGAGGCACACTTTTTTTAGAATTATGTCCCTTTGTTGTTACTTATTATAAATAGATTATATTGTAACTTTTTTATTACTGGCCGTAGGGAAAAATTGAGACCACTTTTCTGTGGTACACGTACAACATGCATGGTACATCCAAATTTTAGGTGTATTTTGATCTATCTCTACCTGGTAAAGAGTTTCTTGTGGACTTATATTTTATAGATTTTTTTTTAGCTCACCTGTCACATAGTGACAAGGTGAGCTTTTGTGATCACCCTTCGTCCGTCGTCCGTCCGTGCGTCCGTCCGTCCGTCAACAATTTCTTGTCTGCACGATAGTGGTTTCATTTATTATTTTATTTTAACCAAACTTGCACACAACTTGTATCACCATAAGATCTCAGTTCCTTTCTTGAACTGGCCAGATCCCATTATGGGTTCCAGAGTTATGGCCCCTGAAAGGGCCAAAATCAGCTATTTTGACCTTGTCTGCACAATAGCAGCTTTATTTATGATTTGATTTTTGCCAAACTTGCACACCATTTGTATCACCATAAGATCTTGGTTCCTTTCTTGAACTGGCCAGATTCCATAATGGGTTCCAGAGTTATGGCCCCTGAAAGGGCCAGAATTAGCTATTTTGACCTTGTCTGCACAATAGCAGCTTCATTTATGATTTAAATTTAATCAAACTTGCACACAACTTGTATCGCTATAAGATCTTGGTTTCTTTCTTGAACTGGCTAGATTCCGTTATGGGTTTCAGAGTTGTGGCCCCTGAAAGGGGATAGAATTAGCTATTTTGACCTTGTCTGCATAATAGCAGCTTCGTTTATGATTTAAATTTAATCAAACTTGCACAAAACTTATGTTGCCATAAGATCTCAGTTCCTTTGTTGAACCGGCCAGATCCCCTATTGGGTTCCAGAGTTATGGCCCCTGAAAGGACCAAAATTAGCTATTTTGACCTTGTCTGCACAATAGCAACTTCATTTATGATTTGATTTTAACCAAACTTGCACAAAACTTGTATCACAACAAGATCTTGGTTCCTTTCTTGAACTGGCCAGATTCCATCATGGGTTCCAGAGTTATGGCCCCTTAAAGGTCCAAAATTGGCTATTTTGGCTTTTGCAGCCATATAGAGACTTCATTTATGGTTTTATTTGATACAGACTTCCAAAATATCTTCAACAACAATAAATCCTGGATTCCATGACAAATCAGATCCAGTCATAGTTTCCAGAGTTATTTTATATCTGATTACCTCCCTGATTGTAGTCGAAATGGATTTATATCAGTAAGTACTTATAGGACTTATTTGAAATTTCATTATTGTCATTAGTTGGACTGAGCCAATCAGGGTAGATAACTATGGACTGATTTTATGTCAAATTACCTCCCTTTATTTCAAATTAAAATGGGTATATTTCTGTAACTAATGAAGATACTGATCTGAAATTTCATTTATGTCAACAGATTTATTTGGTAGATCCTTCTTTTGTTCACTTACAATAATTTTCTTTTTGATTACTTCCCTTTTACGTTACTATAAATAGCTTATTTTTAGTAACTTTTTTATTATTGGCCGTAGGGAAAACCCGAGACCACTTTTCTGTGGTACAACATGGACGGTACCTCCAATTTTTAGTTGTATTTTGACATATCTGTACCTTGTAAGAATTTTGTTTTTCTGTTTGGTTAAATTTCTTACTTTGTTGTTCCTGTCCTTTGGACTTAGATATTTTTTCTGAGGACCTTCTTGTCCTCAAGTGCAACAGGTGAGTGATATAGGGCCATCATGGCCCTCTTGTTTTTTGTTTTTTTTATAGGGTTTATTTCACTTTGTTACTATAGATAACTTTTATGGTAACTTTTTGTATTAATCGGCCAAAAAAAATTCCAAATGAAAACAACTGTACGTTTTTATATATGCAAATTTTTATCCAAGTGCTTTGTTATATTATATTGTATATATAGTACAATATTGTTTATACATCATTGACAGATATCAGTTCATTATGTTATACTGCAGTAGAGAAAATAAGGTGCCTTCCAGTAGGGGACTTTGTATTGCATGGCAATACTTCATTCCCTTGTTATTTATAAATTTGATTTATGCATGGATGAATATTCAGTAGGAAATTGAAAGCAAGAAATTAGCAAACTTATTATTCTACAGTAATGTTACAGCAATATAAGTTGCTGAGAAATGGTTGCAGTATCTGTCATGGTATTTTTACAACTTAATGAAAGATCTCTGTTACAGTGCTGCATGAAGCAACAAGACATACCATATCTAGGAGAATATTTTCCACTAGCAGACTGTTCTCCATGAGGTTCAAAACATATGACTTACATATTGATTACAGTTGTGCTTCTGGTTACTTTACATTATACTTTCTTATTTGTTTTGTGATTAAAGAATAAAATTATGTGGAAATATTTGAGATGAAACTAATAGTTAGAATTTATTTTTAACCTTTTTCATTCATGGTTAGGTGGGGTGGGGGGAATGGAATATCATCATTTCAAGAGTGTCATATGTAAAATGTCTACCTGGCATAAGGGCGTAATAGATTAATTGGTCAATTATCATCCATATCCATAACTGATTTTGCCAGGTTATAAATACTAAGATGTTTATATATATACTAAGATGTTTATTTAGTTGACGAAGACCTGTTTCATGAAAAACAAATTTTAAGACATATTCTAGCATAAAACTGCTGTTCTTGTCACTTTTTAGCTCACCTAAGCCAAAGGCTCAGGGTGAGCTATTGTGATCGCTCACCGTCCAGCGTCCATCCATCATCCATCCACACTTTCCTTTAAACAACAACTTCTCCTGAACCATCTGGCCAATTTTGATAAAACTTCACAGGGATGTTCCTTAGATGGTCTTCTTTAATAAATGTTCAAAGAATTGAATTCCATTTAGAACTCTGGTTGCCATGGCAACCAAGAGGAAAAATTTTAAAAAACTTCTTGTCCAAATTCACAGGTCATAAGGCTTTTATGTTTGGTATGTAGCATCATCTAGTGGTGCTCTACCAAGGTTGTTTAAACTATTCCCCTAGGGTCAAATATGGCCCTGCCCTGGGGGTCACATGGTTAACATAGACTTATAAAGGGAAAACTTTGAAAATCTTCTTGTCCAAAACCACAAGGCATAGAGCCTCAGTATATGGCATGTGACATCATCTAATGGTCCTCTATAAAAAAAATTTAGATTATGCCCCTGGGGTGAAAAGAGGCCCCGTTCCGGGGGTCTCAAGTTTTATATAGACTTATATAGGAAAAAACTTAAAAAATCTTCTTGTCTGACACCAAGAGATCTAGGCTTTTGATATTTTGTATGTAGCATTGCCTTTTGGTTCCCAACCAAAGTTGTTCAAATTATGCCCCTGGGGTGAAAAGAGGCTCCACCCTAAGTGTCTCAAGTTTTACATAGACTTAAATAGGAAAAAAAAAATCTTCTCGTCTGAAACCACAAGACCTAGGCCTTTGATGTTTGGTATGTAGCATTGCCTTGTGGTCCTCTACAAAGATTGTTCAAATTATGCCCCTAGGGTGAAAAGAGGCCCAGTGCCCCAGGGTTACCAAGTTTTACATAACATTCAGAGAAGTGAAATAATTGTTATTTTCACTTCTTTGAATGTTATTTACTGGCCGAGTCTCTGTGGAAATTCATGTATCATTTGATCCAGTTAATTAATGATGAGTTTATGATTGTGTATTATCTAAATTATATCATCTACAACTATTTACATTGAAAAATAGTAGAATAATGTACAGTATTTAACACACATAGACGTATTATTTCATGATGCACTTTTATCAGCCATTTGTGGCGTCTAAACGTCGACGTCATTTCCGTATTTCACGTATCATTGTGTATGTTATTGTCAACTGAAGAAGCTTATTAAAGCGAAACATGTTTTAACAAAACTGTGTTGGTTTCTGAATTTACAATATCAAGTTTTACATAGACTTGTATAGGAAAAAAAAATAAAAATCTTCTTGTCTGAAACTGCAAGGCCTAGGCTTTTGATTTTTGGTTTGTTGCATTGCCTAGTGGTCCTT
This sequence comes from Mercenaria mercenaria, assembly GCF_021730395.1. Lineage (NCBI taxonomy): Eukaryota > Metazoa > Mollusca > Bivalvia > Venerida > Veneridae > Mercenaria > Mercenaria mercenaria. Next base: position 54,372,191 of record NC_069371.1, read on the forward strand.
TACCAAGGTTGTTCAAATTATGCCTCTGGGGTAAAAAGAGGCCCTGTCCTGAGGGTCCCAAGTTTTACATAGGAAAAAAACTTTTAAAAATCTCCTTGACTGAAAGTTCAATGCCTAGGCTTTTGATACTCAATATGTAGCATTGCCTAGTGGCTCTCTAACAAGAGTGTTCAAATTATGCCCCTGGGGTGAAAAGAGGCCCCGCCCTGAGAGTCACATAGTTTTAATATTAGTTATATAGGAAAAAATACTTAAAAAAAAACAAATGATTATATTTCCTAGACTGTTTAATTATAATTACCTTATGACCCAAAGTAATTAGGGGTCACTTGACTGTAAGCTTGACCTACTGACCTGCTTTCTTGTTTTTTAAGATACAGCCTTGAAATTTGGATGATATGTACAGTTTTGCACACCAATCTTAAAACTGACTTCCAGTGACCATGAATGTGACCTACTTTCTTGTTTTTAGCTCACCTGTCATATAGTGACAAGGTGAGCTTTTGTGATCACCCGTCGTCCGTCGTCTGTGCGTGCGTGCATCAACAATTTCTTGTCTGCACAATAGCAGCTTCATTTATGATTTTATTAGTCCCCTACTGGTTGAAAACCAGTTTCGGGGACTATAGGAATGCGCTTTTCAGTCCGTCATTCCGTCTGTCCATCCGCAATTTCGTGTCCGGTCCATAACTCTGTCATCCATGAAGGGATTTTAATATTACTTGGCACAAATGTTCCCCATGATGAGATGACGTGTCGTGCACAAAACCCGGACCCCTAGCTTAAAGGTCAAGGTCACAATTTGAGGTCAAAGGTCATCAGAGCTTTTTTCCTGTCCGGTCCATAACTCTGCCATCCATGAAGGGATTTTAATATTACTTGGCACAAATGTACCTCATAATAAGACGATGTGTCATGCACAACTTTCAGACCCCTACCTCAAAGGTCAATGTCACACTTGGCAGTCAGATGTTAACATGTCATGAACAGGGTCTGTTTCCTGTCCAGTCCATAACTCTGTCATCCATGAAGGGATTTTGATATTACTTGGCACAAATGTTCCCCATGATGAGACGACGTGTCATGCACAAAACCCGGACCCCTAGATCAAAGGTCAAGGTCACAAGTTGAGGTCAAAGGTCAACAGAGCTTTTTTCCTGTCCGGTCCATAACTCTGTCATCCATGAAGGGATTTTAGTATTACTTGGCACAAATGTACCTCATAATAAGACGATGTGTCATGCACAACTTTGAGACCCCTAGCTCAAAGGTCAAGGTCACACTTAGCAGTCAAATGTTAACATGGCATGAACAGGGTCTGTTTCGTGTTCGGTCCATAACTCTGCCGTCCATGAAGGTATTTTAATATTACTTGGCACAAATGTTCCCCATGATGAGATGATGTGTCATGCACAAAACCCTGATCCCTAGCTCAAAGGTCAAGGTCACAATTGGAGGTCAAAGGTCAATAGGGTTTTTTTCCTGTCCGGTCCAGAACTCTGACATCCATCAAGGGATTTTAATATTACTTGGCATAAATATTTCCCATGATGAAACAACGTGTCATGCACAACACCCAGAACCCTAGCTTAAAGGTCAAGGTCACACGTTGAGATCAAAGGTTAATGTGACATTTTTCCTGTCCGGTGTAAATGCAAAACAGGTTTTGAATATTACTTGGCACAAATGTTCATCACTATGAGAGGGAGTGTCATGCACAAGAACCTGGTCCCTAGGTTGAAGGTCAAGGTCACACTCAGATGCTAAAGGTCAGATACAAGAATGACTTTGTCTGGAAAACTTCTTCTTCATGCATGGAGGGACTTTGATGTTACTTGACATAAATATTCACTATCACGAGACAGATTGTTGTGCGCAAGAACCAGGTCCCTAGGTCTAAGGTCAAGGTCACGCTTAGAGGTCAAATGCCAAATTCAAGAATGACTTTGTCCGGAGCATTTCTTATTTATTCATGGAGGGATTTTGATATAGCTTGGCACAAATGTTCATCACCATGAGGCACTCTTGCTTTGTAGAGTTATTTCCCTTTGTTATTACTATAAATAGCTTATATTGTAACTTACTTATTACAGGCCGTAGGGAAAAATCGAGACCAGTTTTCTGTGGTACAGCATGCATGTTACATCCAATTTTTAGGTGTATTTTGACCTATCTCTACCTGGTAAAGAGTTTTGTGTGGACTAACATGGATTTTTTTTTTTTTTATACTTTAAATAACATTACCTTTTATATAAATATATTCAAACTTCATTTAACTATAGGATTTATATATACACATTTTAATCCAAGTCTTTGTTTATAGCATACTGTATATATAGTACAATATTGTTTATACATCATTGACAGATATCAGTTCATTATGCTATACTGCAGTAGAGAAAATAAGGTGCCTTCCAGTAGGGGACTTTGTATTGCATGGCAATACTTCATTCACTTGTTTTAACCAAACTTGCACACAACTTGTATCACCATAAGATCTCGTTTCCTTTCTTGAACCGGCAAGATCCCATTATGGGTTCCAGAGTGATGGCCCCTGAAAGGTCCAGAATTAGCTATTTTGACCTTGTCTGCACAATGGCAACTTCATTTATAACTTGAATAATATCAAACTTGCACAAAACTTGTGTCACCATAAGATCTCGGTTCCTTTCTTGAACTGGCCAGATTCCTTTATGGGTTCCAGAGTGATGGATGGCCCCTGGAAGGGCCAGAATTAGCTATTTTGACCTTGTCTGCACAATAGCAACCTCATTTATGATTTGAATTAAATCAAACTTGCACAAAACTTGTGTCACCATAAGATCTCGATTCCTTTCTTGAACCGGCCAGAACCCTTAATGGGTTCCAGAGTTATGGCCCCTGAAAGGGCCAAAATTAGCTATTTTGACCTTGTCTGCAAAATAGCAGCTTCATTTATGATTTGATTTTAACCAAACTTGCACACAACTTGTATCACCACAAGATATTGCTTCCTTTCTTGAACTGGCCAGATTCCTTTATGGGTTCCAGAGTGATGGCCACTGAAAGGTCCAGAATTAGCTATTTTGACCTTGTCTGCACAATGGCAGCTTCATTTATATTTTGAATTAAATCAGACTTGCACAAAACTTGTGTCACCATAAGATCTCGGTTCCTTTCTTGAACCAGCCAGATCCCTTAATGGGTTCCAGAGTTATGGCCCCTGAAAGGACCAAAATTAGCTATTTTGACCTTGTCTGCACAATAACAGCTTCATTTATGATTTGATTTTAACCAAACTTGCACACAACTTTTATCACCACAAGATATTGCTTCCTTTCTTGAACCGGCCAGATCCCATCATGGGTTTTGTAGTTATGGCCCCTGATAGGGGGTGGGTCTTGTTTTCCCTATATGGCTATATAGAAAACTTTGAAAATCTTCTTCTCAAAAGCTACCAGTCTGTTTTCAGAATAATTTTACACAAATGTGCCTTGGATGACCTTCTACCAAATTCCTTGAGATAATTTTGATTCTTCCAAAAATTAAATCTTCTTGTATGAAACTTCTGGCCAGATTTGAAAATAATTTTATTTAAAGTTACTTTAAGAAAATTTCAACTATATTTTCTCATAATTCTTTTGATTGACCTTTATTATGATCTTTTGACCTTGAAGACTTGTCCTTAAGTGCAATGATAACAGGTGAGCGATATAGGGCTATCATGGCCCTCTTGTTTAAGATACAGCCTTCAAATTTGAATAACATGTACAGTTTTGAACACAGATCTTAAAACTAATTTTCAGTGACCTTGAATTTGACCTACTTTCTTGTTTTTAGCTCCCGCCAAAGTGACAAGTACTTTTTATCGCCCCGGTGTCCGTCGTCCGTCTCCGTCCGTGCGTCCGTCGTCCCCGTGCTCCGTGCTCCTAAACTTTTGCTTGTGACCACTCTAAGTCACATTTTCAGGACTTTAGAAAGTGGTCGAATGTTCACTTGAGATATCTATCATTCGAACTGGTCACTTTGCCATCAAAAACTATCTAGTCTAAAAAAAAAACCCTTTGTGACCTCTCAAGCCATATTTCAAAGATCTCAGAAAATTGGTCAGAATTTCACCTTGATGATTCAGGTCCAGTTCAACGGGTCACGGGGGTAAAAACTAGTCGTAGTCTAAAAATGAAAACCTTGTGACCTCTCTAAGCCTATTTTCATGTATCTTCAGATATTGTCGAAGTTTATCTTGATAATCGGGCAATTTCGAACGGTCACGTAGGGTCAAAAACAGTCATTAGTCTAAAATAAAAAACCTTGTACCTTTCTAAACCATATTTCTAAATGGATCTTCATGAAAATGGTCAATTTCCCCCTTTGATGATATCTAGTCAAGTTCGAACTGTCACGGGGGTCAAAACTAGTCATGGTTTTAAAGTGAAAACCCCTTGTACCTCTCTAGAGGCCATATTTTCATGAATCTTCAGAATATTGTCGAATGTTTATTCTTTTTTTTGGGGAAGGGTACTAGTCAAGTTCGAACTGGTCACGTAGGTCAAAACTAGTCATTAGTCTAAAAAGAAAAACCTGTGACCTTTCTAGAGACCATATTTCTCAATGGTCTCATGAAATGGTCAGAATGTTCACCTTGATGAATCAGTCATTCGAAACTGGGTCACGTGGGCAAAAACTAGCAGTAGTCTAAAATAGAAAAACCTTTGCCTCTCTAGAGGCCATATTTTTCATGAATCTTCAGAATTTTGTCAGAAGTTTATCTTGATGAATCTAGGTCAAGTTGAAACTGGTCCACGGGTCAAAACTAGTCATTAGTCAAAAATAGAAAAACCTTGTGACCTCTTTAGAGAACCTATTCTCAATGGATCTTCATGAAAATTGGTCAAATTTTCATCTTGATGATATCTAGTAAAGTTCGAAACTGGGTCACTGGGTTAAAACTAGGTCAGTAGATTCTAAAATTAGAAAAACCTGTGACCTCTAGAGGCAATATTTTTCATAATTTTCAGGATATTGGTCAGAATTTCATCTTGATGATATCTAGTCAATTTTCGAAACTGGTCATTTGGGGTAAAAAACTGGGTCAGAAGATCTAAAATAAAAAACCCTTTGTGACCACCTAGACCATTTTTCCCAAAAGGATTTCAGAAAATTAGTCAGAATGTTCACCTTGATGAATCTAGTCAAGTTCGAAACTGGTCCGTGTGTCAAAACTGGGTCAGTAGGTCAAAAATGGAAAACCTTGTGACCTCTCTAGAGGCATATTTTTAAATGGATCTCATAAATTGGTCAAATTTTACCTTGAAATATCTAGGTCAAGTTCGAAACTGGTCCTGGTTTTAAAAAACTTAGGCCCAGTAGATCTAAAATAGAAAAACCTTGTACCTCTCAGAGCCATATTTTTCTGAATCTTCATGAAAAATTGGGTCAGAAGTTCATCTTGATTATCTAAGTCAAATTCAAAACTGGGTCACGTGGGTCAAAAACTATTTCACTAGGTCTAAAATAGAAAAAACCTTGTGACCTCTCAGAGCCTATTTCTCAATGGATCTTAAATAAAAATTGGTGAGAATTTTTTCACTAAAGGGAATCTGGTCATTTTCTTAAGGGGGTCATGGCGGTCAAAAACTTGGGCCCAAAAGGTCAAATGAATAAAAAACCTTGTGACCTCTCTAGAGGCATATTTTTCACGGATCTTCATGAAAATTGTAGAATGTTCACCTTGATGAATCTTAGTCAATTTAAAAGTGGTCACGTGCTTCAAAAATAGGTCATTAGGTCAATAATAGAAAAATACCTGGACCCTCTAGGGGCCCCATTTTTTCAATGATTTTCATGAAATTGTCAAAATTTTTACTTATTATCTAGGTCACATGTGCTCAAAACTAGGTCACTTATGTCAAATATAAAATAACAAACGTCTCTCAGTTGAACACGGGGCATTTGGGGTTTGGTGAGCGATTCAGGACCATCAGGGTCCTCTTTTTAAGATACAGCTTTGAAATTGGATGACATGTATAGTTTTGCATGCCGATCTTTAAACAGACTTTCACTGTGACCTACTGACCTACTTTCTTGTTTTCTAAGCTACAGCAAAAGGATTTGGATCACCTGTATTATTTTTTTTTACAGATTTCAAAAGTAATTTTGCATAATCTTTACCTTGACCCGCTCCCCTAATTTTCTTGTTTTTAGCTAAGAAATTTGTTCAAGCAAACAAATCTACTCAGGTGAGCGATATAGGGCCATCATTGCCCTCTTGTTTTGGGTGTCAACAGAGAGATTCTCACACTCGTATGTGATGTTGAAACACCTTTTTATATACGAGCATTCCATGGCAAGGTGTAAATTTATCACAGCCCCAAAAGGAAATAACGTCATCGTGATAAAACAACGCAGACATTCCTGGGCATCTCATGGAAATTTGTAATGTTGAAGGACAATATATTCATTTATTAGTTTTTACACATTTTTATTTCAGAATAGCATAAGCACATGCTTATTTCATGTTTAAACTTCTTCAGAATCCCTTGGGATACGTTGGTACCTTTGCTTACTGGACTTGGGTACCAGCCAATCCTTCAGGATTCTGCAGATGTTATAACATGAAAAAAAACATTATCCCTTTACATTAGACAAGAAAAATATATGAAAGAGTAACTGTTGTAGTACAGCACTTTTTTAGGTAAATAAGTGAAGAAATAGAATAACATTCAACTTAAAGTAACCAGGAGCATAATGTTGTTGTATTTGTAGGGATGTTTTACTTCTTGATGTTTTTATCTTGATTTGATCTGCCTGTTTTTTCTGTTCAGAGAGAAACCCTATATCACTTACTGTTGAGGAAGAAAAGGAAAACACTTTTGTACTTTTTTCAATGTCCAACCTTGAAATTCTTTGTTTTCTTCCAATCAGCATAACTTCCAACTTAACCCAGGTTATGGTCAAAGTTTCATTAAATATTGTCCTTTAGTTGTAAGGACATGTTTCCTTTAGTTGTAAGGTGATTTTTAAGATGATGGTGACCTTGCTTTGATAATACTATAAACATGGACATTTTTAACTACTTGGCAGTCCATTTACCTATAGAACAATACAAATTTATTTCATGCAGGTGAAAGGGTAAATTCATTTGTGCAAAGTGTTCCCAATAGATTGGGCTTGCTTTCAACAGTGGCCACAGACTGTTCAGTCATTGAGAAAATGTTGAAAGGTCCCAGGCTCAAGTCATATTTTGGCCTGACAAAGGAATTGGCCTTTTCAGCGGTTGGATTTCATTTTCAGATTATAATAACTGTTAATGATTCAGTAGAACAGACAGTAAACTAGGGTTTTCATGTAAATTTTCTGTTTATTTGCTGACATTAACTTATTTATATAATTATGTTCAACATTAATTTGAATTATGAGTTTCATAAATCTTTTTATTTTTGTTGCATGCATAGTTATACAGAAAGAATATCTCCCTGTTACTTGTATAATAATTATGTTTGATATCAGATTTTAATATTATTTCTAGTGTAAATCTCTTGTGATGTTCTAGTGTAGGATATATATTTAACTCTGTATTTACTGTATTTGCATACTGTGTTTGACTAAAGTTCTCAGTTTGAGAATTTTCAAATCAAGATTTTGAAACTGTATGGACTAAAAACTTATTTTCCAAATAACTGACATAATATACACATTGTGAAGATATTCTGAAAATTGATCATTACAAAGTTGAAAGATCATGTCTTAATTTTTTGCATAAGCCTGTGAAATACTGTTAAAAATATCTCATCATATCTCTTGTGAGAAAAGAACTTGTGCCTATTTCAGTGCCTGCCGTGCTTAAAACAGACTGGACCATATGGAACGTTTGATGATACAGGTTATCTCACCAATGACACAGTGATGGAAAACACTGCAGAGGATAATACTCAAGATACCATGTCATGATTGACGACTTGAAACATTCCATTATAATAGATATAATTGTAAAGGGGAAGGAAAGCCTTAACATAAGTTGATTTGATTTCACCGGCACTGAAGGTTCTAGGTGAGCTATTATTGTAAGTGGATAGTTTGTCATCCATCATGCTCATTTTACATAGACTCGTCTTTTCTGAAACTGCTGGTCAGAATAAAACCAGACTTAGTATGTAGTGTCCTTGCAAGATCCTTGTATCAGATTTGTTCAAATGGGGGCACTTGACCCCTTTTATGGGACGCTAGAACTAAATATAGAAAACCTTTAAACAACTTATCATGAATAGCTTGATGGATCTTCATAAAATTTGGTCTGAAGCAGCACTATATGGTTCTCTTCAAATTTTATTTAAAAGGGGGCACTTGGCCCCTTTTAGGGACCACTAGAAATAAAGATAGAAAAAACCTTTCTTATAAATCTCATGATGGATCTTCATTAAACTTTGTCAGTAGCATGATTATAAGGTCCCCTTTCAATTTGTTCAAAGGGGACACTTGGCCGCTAGAACTAAGAATAAAGATATCTTTATAATACCTTGAACCACCTGGTGGATCTTAGTTAAACTTGGTACTTAGCTTCCTTGTAATGGCCTTTTGCAAATTTGATCAAATGTGGGCATATCACTATCTTGTTTTATGTTTTTTTATACTAAACACAATTGTTACCATTCATGATTCAGTGTGTCATACATTATATTCAAAGTCAAAAAGACAAGGTCAAGTCTGGGGCCTCCGTGGCCGAGTGGCTGACTTCAAATCACTTGCCCCTCATCGATGTGGGTTCGAGCCTCACTCAGGGCGTTGAATTCTTCATGTGAGGAAGCCATCCAGCTGGCTTACGGAAGGTCGGTGGTTCTACCCAGGTGCCCGCTCGTGATGAAACAATGCACAGAGGGGCACCTGGGGTCTTCCTCCACCATTAAAGCTGGAAAGTCGCCATATGACCTATCGTGTCGATGCAACGTTAAATCCAACTAAGGTCAAGTGAGCGACTTATTTGTATTTGAATGTCATCATGCAACCAGTCTTAATGCTGAAAGAGTTTTCAAAATTTTACAACTATGGCAGGTTGTTCTTTTTGGAAAAAGTAGTGTTATAATTAGTAATAAAATTAAAATGTATATTAATTAAAAAAAAACAACAACAAATTTTATCTTGCCATTTTGTTTATGTTGCTATTGAAACATTTTGACTGCCATCTTTTATAAATGTTAAAATGTTTTTATAAAAATTTTATACTTTTTTTTAAGACATAAGTGCCAGAATGAGCATAAGAACAAAGGCAACTTTCTTTTGAAGATTTTTCACGGAAGTGGAAGCATTTTTACTCCATGTGTTCAGTACTTTATAAATATAATGTCTTTTTAAACTTAAGTAATACATTAAAGCATTGACTTATGGCTATATATTGACATGCACACATGACCAAGGTTGTAGAAATTTGTTTGGCATTTAACTTGACATTGTGTTACATTTGGGAAGATATAACAAAAAGAATCTTGTATACACAGACAATTGTGAAATTAGGATAAATTTATACAAGAGTTGTTCAACTTACATTTGAATACATAAACATGCATGTTCAATGATCCATATTTCATTGGAACAAAATGCTAAATCTGACATCCATTACAAAAATATAATAACTCTGCAACAGAGTTGTATTGATAGTTTATTGGTCCAGTTTCTTCCATTTGTCCTCATTGTAAGATTATTTTCAAGTCCTGCTAGGTCTTTATAGTGTGCTTCTACTGCCATCTCTTCAGCATATACCATATACCACAGGTCTGTTGGGATTAATACAGAAAATTTGGCTATTTTTTCAAGAATTATGTCCCTTTTCTTAAATTCACAAAATAGGCCATAGTGAAGAAATTTGGCGTGTTCAACTCCTCAAACACTTTTTGAAGGAATGGTGAACAACCTTATCTGATACAATTTGCTTCGAGTGAAGATGGTCCGTACTAAAACTTTGCTATTTAGAGGATGGCACAGTATGTGAGGTGATCTATGTCCAGTGGATACAATTCTAATTCTGTATAGCATTTAGAGTTCACTTTAGATCACTTAATGACAAGTTGAATCTATTGCCTTGAAGTTAAACTTCCAAGTTTTAATTTGTACAGTGAAAGACTCCAGCCCAACGATCTTCAGATTCTCACGGTCTTTGTCTGATTTTCTCAGAACAGCTTATGCCTAGATGTTACATCTAAGTAGAATAAAGCCTCATCAGAAATATCAAGGTTTTCCCAAATCCAGTTGCACACAGCTCCCAATAATTTGTGCGGTGTTGAGTTGATGCACCTTGTGATTTTTTCATAACTTTGCTCCTGTTTTTAGGAAACAAACATGTGTTAAATGCTCTGAGAGAAACTCCTTACTCGGCTGATATGTATCTTTTATTCTTTAAACTGACTTTTGAGATCATATGAGCAGTTGACTAAATAACAATAGGTGTTGCCCAAGTATGTTGTTTTTGGAAGTTTCCTGAATTCCTATTTCTGTTGAATTGTGACCCAATATTGTGATGAAAATATGATAACCAGCGTAAGAAAATGTTACACCTGAGCTCATTTACCACCTCTTTAGACTCTATATAAATGGTTAGCCTTGAAAAGTCCAAGCACAATGTTCTCAAATTTATCGCCAATTTTCGCATATACTGCTGAGAATGCTTTAAATTGAAGTATGTACATCATCTATACTACATTGCTTTCATGTCTCAGAATATTGATTTCAAAGTGTTCAATTATAAGTTGGGCACCGCTCGTATCTACAGTAATCCTATTTTGAGAGTGACATTTACTTAACCTTGTAAGCTGTTATCTGCCAAAGTCGTGGCGGGGGGGGGGGGGGGGGGGGGGGGGGGGGGGGGGGGGGGGGGGGATTTTTTTTTCAACAAAATCCTTAGATAAATTCAGATCTGAAAAGGAAACTCAATCTGGTGTTTACACATTTTCTCACTGATTATGGTACCGAATGAAAACCTTTAAGTATGAGCTGTTAACCTCATATGTTAAGTGCAATTTTTTTGTGATACATGTAAAAGTACATATCATAGGTATAGAACTAGAGATCAATATAGTTACACCTTTATAATCTCACCTGTGATATACTGTAACACTTTTACATAAATATGACATTTTGTTACTAGCAGAAATGCAATATCATCACTATGAAATACTTTATGGTACTTCATTTATTATTTTTCAATTAAAAAGGTAAAAAAATCATCTGATATATTGAAGCAAATGTAAATCATACACAGATTGTCTCTAAAGCCGTTTTCAGTTTTTCTCGCATGTGTTAGTGCATGGTAAGTACAGTGATCGCTAGATCGATAGATAGAAGTACCTGATAAAAACCCAGTACCTCACTGAGACAAGAGTCAGTCTTCTGCAGGCATTATGTCAAAACTTCCTTGATTAATAGAAACAAAACTTCATGAAATATATTGAATATGTAATAGCCGGGGAGCCAAGGCATGAAAAAATGGATTTACCTGTCATGCTATAGTCAGTTTCTATACATATTATGAAAGTACAAAGTCTCGCGGATCAGAAAAATCGGGCCTGCAAAACAAAAGCTCTTGCAAAATTTGAGAATATCAAGGGGAGATAACTCTGTATATTTGCAGTTTTTTAAGATTCAAATCGTTTTTTTACTAACAAAACATGGCATCATGTTTCTAAAATCAGTTCAAATATATATCTTTTAACATTGCTTTTACGCATAAGGCTTATGCTTGAAAAATACGCATACATTTTATTAGAAGATTTGGCACCTAAAATACCAGAGAATAAAATCAAAATATTTAACCTAAAATTTACAGTATGAAGAAGTAACCTTTAAAATGGTCTTATTTCTCAAAGTCATTTATTAATACCGCTGTGAAACAGTCTGTTAGAATAGAAAATCATCTATATACTCTAGTTCAGGTTTGGCTATGAAATACACAAATCCGGGGTATTTTATGTACCCCACCCACTTTATATAAGGCAAAAAATGTATAATAAAAATATTCGACCAACAACCAAGAAGATATATTCTTTTTATCACGTATACAATATAATCTATATTTTTGACCATATAAAGTTGGATGAGGGGTATTTAAAAGATTTTAAACAGAAAAAGGGGGTAGGAAAACCTATGTATTTTACAACTGATAATTAGAATAAACAACCCGTTATTAGATAAGAGCAACACTAATGAAAGGCGATGAAACCTTTTCTTGCAAACTATTTATTTAGAAAATAATTTATTTAAATACTCTTTCGTGCAATCTAGTTCGGTTTTGGCTAAGAAATACGCAAATCCTGGGTATTTTATGTACCCCACCCACTGTATATAATGCAAAAAAATGTATAATAAAAATATTTGACGAAAAATCCATGAGATATATTCTTTTTATCACATATACAATATAATTTATATTTATGACAATTTAAAGATGGATGAGGGGTATTTAAAAGATTTTGAATAGAAAAAGGGGGTAGGAAAACCTATGTATTTTACAACCGATAATTAGAACAAACAACCCGTTATTTACCATTTAATAAATACAAACATCAGTAATAAATGTCAACGAAATCCTTACTTGCTAACTGTTCATTTGAAAGTTAATAATTTAAATACTCTTTTGTGCAATTTTGTCAAAATTGTGAAATTGTAGGGGTATGAACATTACCCCACTCATCTAAAACTATGTATAAAATGTGATTGATCGATCAATACAGTTCAAAGTATAAATGCTTGCCTCGGGGTTGTACACATCTGTTTTTACCTTTCTCATGATAAACAGATTGATGGAATGTAGTTCTGATGTGTTGAATGTAATGTAGAAATTTGACATAATGTATAACATAATGTATAACTTTAATGTTTATAAAATGAGACATTTTGAATAATCTTTACTATTCAGAAGATTTTAAAACTAATTAATGATAATGCATTAGATCACTGTTCAAGAAATTTAACAAATCGTACAAAAAGGTCGTAATAATATCCCCCAAACATATATAATTCAAATAGATTCTGTCAGAGTTTTAGCTCACCTGTGACGTAGTGACACAAGGGAAGCTTTTGTGATCGCCTTCGTCTGTCCATACGTCAGTCCACAATTACTTGTGAACACGATAGAAACCACATTTTACTATTGATTTTAATCAAACTTGCGCACAACTTGTATAAGAGCTAGGAGACGAGGGAGGAAATCTACTGGCCACCAGGAACAAAAAAAAAAAAGAATTAATGCAACCTTTCAAGGTTATGCATTGGAATGCAGAAGCACTCCTCAATAAGAAAATGAATTAGAGAACATATTGTTTGATAAGGACATTCAGGTCTGCTGCATCGAAGAGATTCACCTTAGCGAGGATAAATCCTTCAATGTTAAGAGGCTACCAGTACTTCCGTTGTGACAGGTTGGGTAGGAGCAAGGGAGGAATCCTAACACTGATGAGAAACAACATAGCAACTTATACTGGTATAAAATCTCGCTTTGAAAACTGGCCAAATCCCATAATGGGTTCCAGAGTTTGGGCACCTTAAAGAGCCAAAAGTTTCTGTTTTGGCTTGTGAACAGGGTAGAAACCACATTTTGCAATTGATTTTAATCAAACTTGCACATATATTCTATTGGCATAATATCTCGGTTCCTGTCAAAAACTGGCGAGATCCCATAATGTGTTCTAGAGTGGTGGCCCCTTAAAGGGCCAAAATTTGCCATGTTGCCTTGTGTAGCCACACAGGCACTTCACTTATAGTTTGATTTGAAACAAACTTGCGAAATATCTTTATAATAAATCTTGCATTCCATGGTGACTTCATCAGATCAAATCATAGGTTCCAGAATAACGACCCCTATTTGAACCCCGAAAGTCCCAAAATTTGTTAATTGTTACATTATGAACACGCTAGAAATGACATTTTACGTTTGACTTTAACCACACTTACGACTTAAGTCACGATATGATCTCGGTTCAGTTCGAAAACTGATTTGATTGACCGTTTAGCCATAAAGAGGTTTCATTTATGCTTTGATCTGACACAAACTTGATAATCTTTAGACCAAGTTTGAAACTGGATTATGTGGGGTCAAAAACTAGGTTACCAGGTCAAATAAAAGGAAAAGCTTGATAGCACCGTAGAGGCCACATTAATGACGCTATCTTCATGAAATTTGGTCAAAATAGTTATCTTGATGATCCCTGGGCCAAATGTAACAGGTGACCGATATACATGACCCTTTTTTCTCAGAAAATGCTAGTATAAGTCTTAGATAATCTAAATTATAAACTTATTGAATGTTTGTCATTACTTATAAATTACCTAGTATATTGCTCTATGTCTGGATGACAAACAACAGATAGTTTTGACTATTGACAGGCAAGCCCTTCAATTAGTGTTTTTATACATGACATTAGAATTAAACATTTGTTGTATTTTTTCACGAATTGAACAAGACAGTGCCATGAACCAAGTATTTATTCAGAGTCATATCATTTTAGATAACATTTACTGGTTTGGCACTAAATGCTATAATAGTAATTAGAATTTCATTTATATGGAGTCCATCTGAAGCACAATTTTAGTTACACATTCCTGCAGTACTAACGACAAATAGTTACATCTGTATGTGTATTTTAAACTTTACGGCTACACCACAAAAATGATTTTATCTCGTACTATAACTTGCACTGGCAGTGTAAATGGTAATATGTTATATAGTTTTAACTTCAAATATGTGATTTTAGACTGCAACAGTTCAGTATGTCTTTTTCGCAACTTATACACTAGTATTAATCAAATTCATCTAATTCTGTGTCAAACAGACTGTGTTTTATTCAGCGACACTTTTCAGGCATTGCATTACACCAGCAGGATACAGTGTATTTTATATTAGTTTTGGCGCAGATACAATATCTTAAGCATTTTCCATTCGTGCCTTTACAGAATAAAGTCTGGTTTCCGCTCAATGACGTTAAAAATCAGCTTTCATTGAATCTAAAAGAATTATTTTCTGCGGTCAGTAAATGAGCAATATTGTTTTGCGACAAGTGATCAAGGAAAAAGGTCACAATTACATAGTTCAAGTCTAATATGATTACCACTCAGTAAATAAGGACCGTTTTGTCTGTCAATCCCCTTAAAATGTAATGTTTGTAGTCTGTAGAAGACACCTGATGTTAATAAGGTCAAGGTCAATGTTATAAAATTAGAACTTACACTCCCCTTTGCCTTCAACAAACCATCATGGGGCATATGTTTTGTACAAACACCCCTTCTTTATATCATATTTTATATAACTTCAGATAAGTTATATGAGCCGCACCATGAGAAAACAAACGTAGTGTATTTGTGACCAGTATAGATCCAGAAAACAAACATAGTGCATTTGCGACCAACATCGATCCAGACCAGCCTGCGCATCCATGCAGTCTGGTCAGGACCCATGCTGTTCGCTTTCATAGCCTATTGCAATTAGAGAAACCGTTAGCGAATAGCATGGGTCCTGACCAGACTGTGCGGATGCGCAGTCTGGTCTGGATCGATGCTGGTCGCAAATGCACTATGTTGGTTTTCTTATGGCGTGGCTCATATTTAGTGCAAATCACCTTAATAATAATTCTCAGATATGTTTTAAAATTAGTGAAGAGTAACTGCCCTTGACTTTTCATTTAGCAGTTGGATAAGTTTTGCAGTCACGAACTTTCCAAATAAATCAGCATTTAACTATAATCATTTGAAGAGAAGAACGGACAAGCAATATCGTTTTCCGTGCATTTTCGCTTTTTTTGCCCCTATGGTATAATCATTTGCCTTATTCAAGGTGGGTTGGTGAATAAATTACTTCTGTTTTGTTTTTTGGATTTGACAAACTTGCAAATGAAAGTTACTAATAATTCAAATGAGATAGTAAAAAATTAAAGTTTGAATGTAAAGGTTTCAGTACTTTTCGGTAGTGTTGCTTGCATTTTATCACATCACAATGAACAGGTTGTTAATTCTAAATATTGGCTACTGTTTTAAATCTAAAATCTCTTTAATACTCCGAATCTATCTTTAAGTTGTCAAAATATAGATTATATTGTATACGTGACAAAAAGAATATCTCTCCTTGATTGATGGTCGAATATTTTTATTATACATTTTTTTTGCATTATATAAAGTGGGTGGGGTACATAAAATACCACGGATTTGCGCTTTTTGTCGCCAAGTAGATTGCACGAAAGAGTATTAAAATGAATTTCTTTTCAGATGAATAGTTTGCAGGTAAAGGTTTCATCCCTTTCATTACTCTTGCTCGTATTTATCAAATGGTAAATAACAGGTTGTTAACTAATTATCGGTTGTAAAAGACATCATTTTCATATCCCTATTTTCTATTAAAATCTTTTAAATACCCCTCATCCATCTTTAAATTGTCAAGAATATGCATTTCATTGTATGCGTGATAAAAAGTGTCTATCTCCTTTATTTTGGTCGAATATTTTTATTACGAATTTTTTGCATTATACAATTATATAAAGTGGGTGGGGTACCCCCTTTTTCTACTTAAAATCTTTTAAATACCCATCATCCAGCTTTACATGGTCAAAAACATAGATTATATTGTATACGTGATAAAAAGAATATATCTCATTGATTTTTTGTCAAATATTTCTATTATATATTTTTTTGCATTATATAAAGTGGGTGGGGTACATAAAATACTCAGGATTTGCGTATTCTTTAGCCAAACCTGAACTAGATTGCATTATAGTGTATCTAAATAAATTACTTTCCAAATGAATAGTTTGCAAGTAAAGGTTTTTTCGACTTCCATTAGTGTTGCTCTTATCTAATAACGGGTTGTTTATTCTAATTATCGGTTGTAAAATACATAGGTTTTCCTACCCCCTTTTTCTGTTTAAAATCTTTTAAATACCCCTCATCCAGCTTTATATGGTCAAAAATATAGATTATATTGTATACGTGATAAAAAGAATATATCTTCTTGGTTGTTGGTCGAATATTTTTATTATACATTTTTTGCCTTATATAAAGTGGGTGGGATACATAAAATACCCCGGATTAGCGTATTTCTTAGCCAAACCTGAACTAGAGTATATAGATGATTTTCTATTCTAACAGACTGTTTCGCAGTGGTATTAATAAATGACTTTGAGAAACAAGACCATTTTAAAGGTTACTTCTTCATACTGTAAATTTTAGGTTAAATATTTTTATTTTATTCTCTGGTATTTTAGGTGCCAAATCTTACAATAAATGTACATAAAATGAGTACATTTTGTGTATTTATCAACCATAAGCCTTATGCGTAAAAGCAATGTTGAAATATACATATTTGAACTGATTTTAGAAACATGATGCCATGTTTTGTTAGCAAAAAGCTTTATGAATCTTAAAAAACTGCAAATATACAGAGTTATCTCCCCTTAATATTCTCAAATTTCGCAAGAGCTTTTGTTTTGCAGGCCCGATTTTTCTGATCCGCGAGACTTTGCACTTTCATAATATATACAGAAACTGACTATAGCATGACCGGACAGGTAAATCCTGTTTCTAGGCACTTTTCGCACTTTTGGCTCCCTGGCTAAAAGTAAGTTTTGGTTCTTTGAAGGACTTTGAAATGAATTTCTGTGCATTATTTCATGTTTTTTTGTTTTTGCTTTTTACTTATGGGAATATCTCTGCATATCAATCTGTGTGTATTGTATTTATGGTATTACTATAGGTCAATTGACCATTGTATATAACATTCCTTTTTAGCTATGCATTCAGCTTGTTCGTTTCTGAAATGCTAATATCTAGCTATGCGTTGCTTTTATTTGCATGCTAGTCATGTATACACAGTATTTTCATATGAGTGGAAGTTTAAAGATACATTATGCACATTTTTGTACCCCAGAGAATACAATTTTTATGTGGGGACACTTGGATTTATATTTGTCCATTTGTCTGTCCCAATATTTGTATGGTCGCCCAATTTTTGTCTTGCACATATCAAAAGGTGTTTGACCTCGAGTCATCAAACATCCTAGGCTCCTTATTTAGGTTGACGTGTAGTTGTGTACTTTGGATTTTGTATGGGATTTTACTAAGCCAGACCTGAGTTATGGCCCTTGACTTAGAAGAAATAGGAATAAAGGACCTAAAAGTTTGTGCTGCACGTGTCTCAAGAAGTGTTTGACCTAGTCATAAAACATTATAAGAATGTTTTTCAATATGTGATTTATGCACCTGGGATTTCACCCAGCTAGATCAAAGTTATGGCCCTTGTTTAAGTCAAAATTATGCTTAAAAGGTCTAAAAGTTTGTGTTAAACATATTTCAAAAAGTATATTACATTTGTACCTAGGGATTTGACACCTTACAGAGGTCTTATTTAGCATGTAAAGTTGTGCACCTGGGGTTTTGTTTGGGATTTTACTCGGCAAAACTAGAGTTATGGCCCTTAACATTGTAAAAAAATATGCATAACGGACAAACTTTGTTAGGTTGGCCAGTGGTCTAATGGTGGTCTAGTGGTCTAATGTCAGTCCAGAGGTCCGGGCTTCAAATTCCGGTCCAGGCACTGGAAATTGAGATGCTCTCGAGTGCCTCCCACCTAACTTAGAAGCCTGTAAGTGGGGAACCACTGCCCTATGAACATAAAATATGTTAAATGAATTAGGTAAGTCATTTACATATCTTATGGTTGATATTAACTTTAGATGTTAACATAGATACTGTATAGTATTTTTTCATTGTTAGTATTTTCAGATGTGAGATCTGGTGTTCATGTATGAAAGGTATATGATCTAACATTTAAAACAAACACATTTTCTTTCTGTTTCATGTTTTTTCAGTGGCTTTAACCAAATTTGGTATTTATTTAATATCTTCCACACAGTGAAAAATCACTGTGATACTATCTGGTATTTTTTCATTTGGAGTGGTGGAACCAGTGCTCTGTATATACCAGATAAACTTAATGTGTACTACAAGGTCTACTACACCAAGTTTATATAGACATAAAAACAACATTTCTTTGTGTATTGACAGTACCATGTGTTATGTTTAAGATAGTACACAGTAATATTTTCATTCATTGTATGTTTTGTTTAGAAAGAAAAAAAATTTTATTTTTGTATAAACAACATTGGTTCAGTAATTTTGATGGTGGCCTCTTCCATCAGATTGCACATGTGATCCGACATTGTTCATTAATAAACATGAAACAAAATGGCATCTTTTGAAAAATTCCTGCAATCAAAATTGGATATCATTTTAAAAATGTTAAATTACAGATTGAACCAATTTTTTTCTGAAAGCAAGGATTAAAATTGAATCAACACAACTGTATGAATTTTTCCTGGATTTAAGGATGTGTTGAATAAATACATGCAATTTTGATGTGCCAATATTATTGATTCTTGGGCATGTTTCCTGTACTAGCAAGAAAGTATGGTGTGTTATCTGGAGTCCTGCCATGCAGTGATTTGCAGGAACATATCTAGAGGGACAATGTCTTGATGGTACCATAATGTGGGATAGTTATGAATGAAGGGGGCAGACATAAGCAATATTAATGGGACATAATGCTATTGTGACATATTTTTGTTCAGATTGCTTTAAATTCAGTGAAATGGAACTTTCACATGCTGTTGGTGAAATACTTTATAAAATATCCCAAAAGCCTAGGTGATTGATTATGAAAGTGGAGCAGCTTTTTAAGACTGTATTTACATACTTTTCATCATTAATATTATGTTGTTGATTTATCTTGAATACTTTTTTCTGTACCATTTGTGGTACCATTATATTATTATATGTTGATTTTAAAATACTTTTGTTTTAAGTTAATCAGTTATTCTGGACTCTGTTGATATTATAGAGTATTTTCAGATTTATTATGAATTTTATTATTATTGTTTTACAGGATTTTTTAGCTCACCTGTCACAAAGTGACAAGGTGAGCTATTGTGACCACTTGATGTCCGTCGTGTGTCGTCCGTCAACAATTTCTAAAAAAATCTTCTTCTTGAAAACCACTGGGCAGAATTACACCAAACTTCACAGGAATGATCCTTGGGTGGCCCCCTTTCAAAATTATTCAAAGAATTGAATTCCATGCAGAACTCTGGTTGCCATGGCAACCGAAAGGAAAAACTTTAAAAATCTTCTTCTCAAAAACCAGATGCCCTAGAGCTTAGATATTTGGTGTGAAGCATTGCCTAGTGGACCTCTACCAAATTTGTTCAAATCATGACCCCAGGATCAAAATTGACCCCGCCACATGGGTCACTTGGTTTTACATAGGAAAATCTTAAAAAATCTTCTCAAAAACCAGAAACCCTAGAGCTTAGATATTTGACATGTAGCATTGTCTAGTGGACCTCTACTAAAATTGTTCAAATCATGACCCCAGGGTCAAAATTGACCCCGCCCCAGGGGTCACTTGATTTTACATAGGAAAATCTTCAAAATTTAAAAAAAAATAAACCAGAAGGCCTAGAGCTTAGATATTTGACATGTAGCATTGCCTAATGGACCTCTACAAAATTTGTTCAAATCATGACCTCCAGGGTCAAAATTGACCTCGCCCCAGGGGTCACTTGATTTTACACAGGAAAATCTTCAAAAATTTTCTAAAAATAAACCAGAAGGCCTAGAGCTTAGATATTTGACATGTAGCATTGCCTAGTTGACCTTTACAAGATTTTTCAAATCATGACCCCCGGGGTCAAAATTGCCCCCCCCCCCCAGGGGTCACTTGATTTTACGTAGGAAAATCTTCAAAAATTTTCTAAAAATAAACCAGAAGGCATAGAGCTTAGATATTTGACATGTAGCATTGCCTAATGAGCCTTTACAAGATTTGTTTAAATCATGACCCCTGGGGTCAAAATTGACCCAGCCCCAGGGGTCACTTGATTTTTAGCTCACTTGTCACAAAGTGACAAGGTGAGCTTTTGTGATCGCGCGGCGTTCGTCCGTAAACTTTTGCTTGTGACCACTCTAGAGGTCACATTTTTTGTGGGATCTTTATGGAAGTTGGTCAGAATGTTCATCTTGATGATATCTAGGTCAAGTTCGAAACTGGGTCACGTGCCTTCAAAAACTAGGTCAGTAAGTCTAAAAATAGAAAAACCTTGTAACCTCTCTAGAAGCCATATATTTCAAAGATCTTCATGAAAATTGGTCAGAATGTTCACCTTGATGATATCTAGGTCAAGTTCGAAACTGGGTCACGTGCCCTCAAAGACTAGGTCAGTAGGTCTAAAAATAGAAAAACCTTGTGACCTCTCTAGAGGCCATATATTTCACAAGATCTTCATGAAAATTGGTCAGAACGTTCACCTTAATGATATCTAGGTCAAGTTCGAAACTGGGTCACGTGCCTTCAAAAACTAGGTCAGTAGGTCAAATAATAGAAAAACCTTGTGACCTCCCTAGAGGCAATATATTTCATAAGATCTTCATGAAAATTGGTCAGAATGTTCACCTTGATGATATCTAGGTCAAGTTCGAAACTGGGTCATGTGCCCTCAAAGACTAGGTCAGTAGGTCTAAAAATAGAAAAACCTTGTGACCTCTCTAGAGGCCATATATTTCATGAGATCTTCATGAAAATTGGTCAGAATGTTCACCTTGATGATATCTAGGTCAAATTTGAAAGTGGTTCATGTGCCGTCAAAAACTAGGTCAGCAGGTCAAATAATAGAAAAACCTTGTGACCTCTCTAAAGGCCATATTTTTCATGGGATCTGTATGAAAGTTGGTCTGAATGTTCATCTTGATGATATCTAGGTCAAGTTCAAAACAGGGTCATGTGCGGTCAAAAACTAGGTCACTATGTCAAATAATAGAAAAAAACGATGTCATACTCAAAACTGGGTCATGTGGGAAGAGGTGAGCGATTCAGGACCATCATAGTCCTCTTGTACATAGGAAAATCTTCAAAAATTTTCTAAAAATAAACCAGAAGGCCTAGAGCTTAGATATTTCACATGTAGCATTGCCTAGTAGACTTCTACAAAATTTGTTCAAATCATGACCCCAGGATCAAATTGACCCCGCCCCATGGGGTTACTCGATTGTAAATAGAAAAATCTTCAAAATTTTCTAAAAATAAACCAGAAGGCCTAGAGCTTAGATATTTGACATGTAGCATTGCCTAGTGGACCTCTACAAAGTTTGTTCACATCTTCACCCCCCCATGGTCAAATTGACCCAGCCCCATGGGTTACTTGATTGTACATAGGGAAATCTTCATAAATTTGCTAAAAATAAACCAGAAGGCCTAGATCTTAGATATTTGATATGTAACATTGCCTAGTACACTTCTACAAACTTTGTTCAAATCATGACCCCCGGGATAAAATTGGCCCCTCCCGCAGGGGTTACTTGATTGTACATCAGAAAATCTTCCAAAAAATTTCTAAAAATCATCAGTTTGACATTTGAAACATGTAGCTCATATTACTCAGGTGAGCGATCCAGGGCCATCTTGACTCTCTTGTTTCTGTTTTTCGTGGTGGTGGGAATTTTGTATATTTAATGTCCAAATGTTATGTTGTTATTGTTCTTATTAGATATTTTAAATATATGTGATATTATACATAATTTGTTCTCGAGTATGTTATAACATTCATTGTAATTTAGTTAGAACTTTTTCAGCCATGCTTTTAATTATTCCACTGATACTGTCATAAAATTAAAATGATATTGAGATTTTTGAAATTTATATTTAAAGAATTCTAGTGCAATATTTAGTAATAGAGAAAATTAACAAACTGTATCACGATTGTTGGAGATAGTTTATGGAAATAAATCAGAGATTTTTACATGGTCTTAATTCTGTTGAGCCTGCTTGCAATTACTTCTACATCATCATCAAAACGGTCATCTGTGGGCAAGACCTAGGTCTGAAAGGTCAGACTTGGTGGTCAAAGGTTATGTCAGATAAAGTCCTGGCTGTAAGGTTGGCTTGCATTGCAGTCTTTTGGCACCCACCCCCAAATGATAGTTTTTTGTTGTCCAAAGCCATATTGAAGATAATACATGGAGAATTTGAATAAAAGATATTTCAAATTTTAGCTGAAGTGGCCCCTTAAAGTAACTAAGCACCCCCATTTGTAGAAGTTTAACAGAAGACTTTATAAGAATGCTACAGACCAAGTTTGATGAAGGTCTATCAAGAGCTTCATGAGAAGAAGTTGTTTAGTTATTTCTTTTTAGCTCTTTGGCCCCTAAAAATGGCAAAGTTCCAGCAGTTGCCATGGCAACTTACAAATATGAATACCTTTAATAGAATTCCAAGAGTACAGTTCATTTTAACCACATACTGCTTGTGTTGCAGATGATTATACATGCATTGTGGATTAGCAATAGTGTAGTCTTAATCATATCATAAATTGTATACCAATATCAACAAAAAGAATTGCAGCAAAATTGTTAAATGATGACCCACACACTGACTCAGCCTGGTGCTTTCACACTGAATCAAGACTTGAGATTATTGTACCCCTGACAACGAAGTTGTAAATGGGGTATACTGGTTTCAGGTTGTCCGTCTATCCGTTCATAGACACAATCTTTTGCGCACCAACTCGCCTCATCCCCTTGACACAATTTAATGAAACTTCACACAAGTGATCAGTAACATCAGTAGTTGTGCATGGTGTATGTTAGGTTCTTTCAGAAAAAAAAATTGCAGTGTTACGGGACTTTCTTTTTTGTTGCTATACTATATACATCGAGTCTGCATATGCAATCTTGTGTGCACCATTGACACAATTGAATGAAACTTCACACAAGTAATCAGTAACAACAGTAGTTGAGCATAATGCATGTTAGGTTCTTTCAGAAAAAAAATTGCAGTTACGGGACTTTGTTTTTTGTAACTATACTACAAACAGAACTAGAATCTCCTGAACCCATGCACACAATTGAATGAAACTTAACACAAGTGATCAGTAGTAATCCTAGTTGTGCACGGTGCATGTTAGGTTCTTTCAGAAAAATATTCTGCACAGTTATGGGACTTTGTTTTTTGTTACTATGCTATATACATGGAGGCTGCTTATGCAATCTTGTACACGCCTAATGTCCCGAACCATGAACACAATTTAATGAAACTTCACACAAGTGATCAGTACCAACCCTAGTTGTGCATAGTGCATGTTATGTTTTTTTAGATAAATATTCTGCACAGTTATGAAACTTTGTTTTTTGTTACTATGCTATATACATGGAGTCCGCTTATGCAATCTTGTACACGCCTAATGTCCCGAACCATTGTACACAATTTATTGAAATTTCACACAAGTGATTAAGACTGGGAGGTGCTTGTCAGGGAAAAGATGAAATAATTTGATTAAATGCCTATTTTTAGCTCACCTGTCACAAAGTGACGAGGTGAGCTTCTGTGATCGCGCAGCATCCTCCGTGCGTCAGTCCGTAAACTTTTGCTTGTGACCACTCTAGAGGTCACATTTTTCATGGGATCTTTATGAAAGTTAGTCAGAATGTTCACCTTGATGATATCTAGGTCAAGTTCGAAAGTGGGTCACGTGCCATCATAAACTAGGTCAGTACGTCAAATAATAGAAAAACCTTGTGACCTCTCTAGAGGCCATATTTTTCATGGGATCTGTATAAAAGTTGGTCTGAATGTTCATCTTGATGATATCTAGGTCAAGTTCGAAAGTGGGTCACGTGCCTTCAAAAACTAGGTCAGTAGGTCAGATAATAGAAAAACCTTATGACCTCTCTAATGGCCATATTTTTCATGGGATCTGTATGAAAGTTGGTCTAAATGTTCATCTTGATGATATCTAGTTCAAGTTCGAAACAGGGTCATGTGCGGTCAAAAACTAGGTCAGTAGGTCTAAAAATAGAAAAACCTTGTGACCTCTCTAGAGGCCATACTTGTGAATGGATCTCCATAAAAATTGGTCAGAATGTTCATCTTGATGATATCTAGGTCAAGTTTGAAACTGGGTCACGTGCCTTAAAAAACTAGGACAGTAATTTTCATGAAGATCCATTCAAGGGTATGGCCTCTAGAGAGGTCACAAGGTTTTTCTATTATTTCACCTACTGACCTAGTTTTTGAAGGCACGTGACCCACTTTCGAACTTGACCTAGATATCATCAAGATGAACATTCAGACCAGCTTTCATACAGATCCCATGAAAAATATGGCCTCTAGAGAGGTCACAAGGTTTTTCTATTTTTTGACCTACTGTCCTAGTTTTTGATTGCAGGTGACCAAGTTTCAAACTTGACCTAGGTATCATCAAGATGAACATTCTGACAAATTTTCATGAAGATCCATTGAAAAATATGGCCTCTAGAGAGGTCACAAGGCTTTTCTATTTTTAGACCTACTGACCTAGTTTTTGGCCGAACATGACCAAGTTTCGAAATTGACCTAGATATCATCAAGGTAAACATTCTGACCAACTTTCATGAAGATCCATTGAAAATTATGGCCTCTAGAGTGGTCACAAGGTTTTTCTATTTTTAGACCTACTGACCTAGTTATAGGCCGCACATGACCCAGATTCGATTTTGACCTAGATATCATCAAAGTGAACATTCTGACCAGCTTTCATGAAGATCCATTGAAAATTATGGCCTCTAGAGTGGTCACAAGGTTTTTCTATTTTTAGACCTACTGACCTAGTTATTGGCCGCACATGACCCATTTTCGAACTTGTCCTAGAAATCATCAAGGTGAACATTCTGACCAATTTTCATGAAGATCCAATGAAAATTATGGCCTCTAGAGTGGTCACAAGGTTTTTCTATTTTTAGACCTACTTTTTGGCCGCACGTGACCCAGTTTCGAACTTGACCTAGAATTTATCAAGATAAACATTCTGACCCATTTTCATAAAGATCCCATGAAAACTGTGACCTCTAGAGATGTCACAAGGAAAAGTTTTACGCACGGACGACGGACGCTGCGCAATCACAAAAGCTCACCTTGTCACTTCGTGACAGGTGAGCTAAAAACGTGACCTCTCTGGAGGCCATATTTTTCATGGGATCTGTATGAAAGTTGGTCTGAATGTTTATCTTGATGATATATAGGTCAAGGTTGAAACTGGGTCAACTGCGATCAAAAACTAGGTCAGTAGGTCTTGAAAGAGAAAAACGTTTTGACCTCTCTAGATCCCATACCCTTGAATGGATCTTCATGAAAACTGGTCAGAATGTTCACCTTGATGATATCTAGGTCAAGTTTGAAACTTGGTCACGTGCCATAAAAAACTAGGTCATAGGGCAAATAATAAAAAAACCTCTCTAGAGGCCATACTTTTCATGGGATCTGTATGAAAGTTGGTCTAAATGTTCATCTTGATGATATCTAGGTAAGTTTGAAACTGGGTCAACTGTGTCAAAAACTAGGTCAGTAGGTCTAAAATTATTAAAATCTTTTGACCTCTCTAGAGGCCATATTTTTCAATGGTTTTTCATGAAAATTGATCTGAATGTTCATCTTGATGGTATCTAGGTCAGTTTCGAAACTGGGTCAAGTGCGGTCAAAAACTAGGTCAGTAGGTATAAAAACAGAAAAACCTTGTGACCTCTCTAGAGGCCATAATTTGCATGAAATCTTCATGAAAATTAGTGAGTATGTTCACCTTGAAGATATCTTGTTAAATTTCAGAACAGGGTCACGTACCTTTGAAAACTAGGTCAATAGGTCAAATAACAGAAAAACCTTGTGACCTCTCTAGAGACCATATTTTTCAATGGATCTTCATGAAAATTGGTCAGAATTTTTATCTTGATAATATCTAGGTCAAGTTCAAAACTGGGTCACATGAGCTCAAAAACTAGGTCACTATGTCAAATAATAGAAAAAATGACATCATACTCATAACTGGGTCATGTGGGAAGAGGTGAGCGATTCAGGACCATCATGGTCCTCTTGTTATACAATGATATACTCAATGGTGTTGTACAAAATAATCAAAATAATTGTTATAACAATATTAACAAGAGGGCCATGATGGCCCTGTATCACTCACCTGAGTACCATTGCTCAAAATGATATGATCAAGTTTTGACATAGAGCACATAGGCATACACAATAAATATCATCAGGATAAACATTTTCTGGTAACAGTCCCTTTTGACCTAGTCAGGGCCAATTTCCGTACCAAGTTTGAGGGTCCTAGGCTCAAATGCTGCATTTTTGTACTAACATGACTATTCCTTACCCTGGAAGACTTAAATAATATTTAAAACCAATCTCATTAGACGCTGCTGAGATATATTCGTTTACATAAAATAAAGGGAGGTAATTTGTCATAAATTAAGTCAAAAGTTATCTACCGTGATTGTCTGAGTCCATCTGATGGCACATATAACATTTCAAATCAGTATCTTCATTGGTTACTGAGATACACCTATTTTAATTTGAAACAAAGGTAGGTTATTTGACATAAAATCAGTCCCTAACTATCTACCCTGATTGAGGCCTCTGTTGACATAAATGAAATTTCAGATCAGTATCTTCATCTAAGATGCAGAGAAATACTCATTTTGCAAAAGCCAAAATAGCCAATTTTGGACCTTTAAGGGGCCATAACTCTGGAACCAATGATGGAATCTGGCCAGTTCAAGAAAGGAACCAAGATCTTATGGTGATACAAGTTGTGTGCAAGTTTGATTAAATTCAAATCGTAAATGAAACTGCTATTGTGCAGACAAGGTCAAAATAGCTTTCAGGGGCCATAACTCTGGAACCCATAATGGGATCTGGCCAGTTCAAGAAAGCAACCGACATCCTATGGTGATACAAGTTGTGTGCAAGTTTGGTTAAAATAAAATCATAAACCACTATCGTGCAGACAAGAAATTGTTGACACACGCACGCACGAAGGGTGATCACAAAAGCTCACCTTGTCACTACATGACAGGTGAGCTAAAAATGACAATAATAATAATAATAAATACAGCCTTATTGTAACAAACAGTCATGACCGCACCCCTCCCCTTGAGGTCATTTTACCCCTATTGTAAATACCAGTGCTTAAAGCATCACATGGTGAACTGGGGCTGGATTGTATACAGATGTAGTGGGGAGATCATTCCAAGAACGATTTGTTCTTGGCAAAAAGGAGTTAGAATGGTATTGCCTATGAGATTGGGGATCAAGTAATTCAGGTTCCCTATAGATATGAGGTGGTTATGGTCAACTGCAATAAGACTGTACTTAATTTTAAAAAATATAAGGGAATTTTTGATTCAGCCTTGTGCAAGGGAATGCCAGTTGAGATCTTTAGGCATTTGGGTGACACTGCTTGTTTGATCATAGTGGATAGTTTGATCAATTAAGCAGTTCATGAGATGTCAACCTATAGACCAGGTTCATGGTCTCTGCACATCGTCTCATCACTACCTACCTACATGCGAAGTTTGAAGTCAATACCTTGAATGGTGCTCCGGACACAAAACATGATGGACAGTTTTGACCCTTGAGCCCCATTTGTGATATTGACCTGTGACCTACAGAGCCGGTTCAAGCACTCTGCACATCGTCATCTACATATATGCCAAGTTTAATGCATGCACCATCACATACTAAGTCCGTTTTTTATACCAATTTTAACCAAATTTCACAGGAATGTTTCTTGGGTGGTCCCCTTACAGATTCCTTCCAATCTAGGTCATCTATGCAGAACTCTGGTCGCCATGGGAACCAAAAGGAAAAACTTTAAACTAGAAATGTGTCACAGACACGGATGCCCCCGCAACATGAGAAAGGTCACAGGTATAAGTTATTAATCGTGGCGGGGGGTTATAGGAATGGTCTCCGTCCTTCAGTAACATTTTTGTGTCCGCTCCTAAACCCCTTGAAGGATTTTCATGAAACTTGGGTCAAATGATCACCTCATCAAGACGATGTGCAGAACTCATGAGTCAGCCATGTTGGCTCAAGGTCAAGGTCACAACTAAAGGTCAAAGGTTTTAGCCTTCCATTTTGTGTCTGCTCTGTATCTCCTAAACCCCTTGAAGGAATTTTATAAAACTTGGGTCAAATGATCACCTCATCAAGACGATTTGCAGAACTCTGAGTCAGCCATGCCAGCTCAAAGTCAAGGTCACAACTTAGGGTTAAAGGTCTGAGCATTCCATTTTGTGTCTGCTCTGTATCTCCTAAACCCCTTGAAGGATTTTCATGAAACTATGGTCAAATGATCACTTCATCAAGACGACGTGCAGAGCTCATGAACCAGCCATGTTGGCTCAAGGTCAAGGTCACAGCTCAGGATCAAAGGTTTGAGCCTTCCATTCTGTGTCCGCTCTGTATCTCCTAATCCCTTTGAAGGATTCATATTAAACCTGGGTCAAATGATCACCTCATCAAGACGATGTGCAGAACTCATGAGTCAGTCAAGGTCAAGGTCAGAAAGGTTTCAGCTTTCTACTAAACCCCTTGAAGGATTTTCATTAAACTTGGGTCAAATGATAACCACATCCAGAACTCATGATTCAGTTATGTCAACTCAAGGTCAAGGTAACAACTCAAGGTCAAATGTTTGAGCTCTGTATCTCCTAAATTCCTTAAGGATTTTCATGAAACTTTGGTCAAATGATCACCTCATCAAGATGATGTGCAGGATTCATGAGTCGGTCATGTCAGTTCAAGGTTAATGTCACAGCTCAAGGTCAAAGGTTTACCATTTCACTATTCATAACAATGGTGGGGGATTTAGCTGTCTTTCAGACTGCCTTGTTTATAGTAACAACTAAGGGAAGTTAATGTTAAAAAAAAAAAAAAAACAACAACAACTAGAAATATGTCCATGGGACACAGATGCCCCCACTATATGACAAAAGACACAAATTTTTAACTAAGTCAGGGGCCATAACTTCTACATGACTGAATGAATCCGGACGCGAAACCCCAGGTGCACAACATTAAAATGACCAATTTTTAACTAAGTCAGGGGCCATAACTCCTACATGACTGAATGAATCCGGACGCGAAACCCCAGGTGCACAACTGCACATGCTGACCAACATTCCTGTAAACTTTGGTGACTCTAGGTCAAATACTTTTGGAGCTACGTGCGACACAACATTAAAATGACCAATTTTTTACTAAGTCAGGGGCCATAACTCCTACAAGACTGAATGAATCCGGACACGAAACCCCAGGTGCACAACTACACATGCTGACCAACATTCCTGTAAAGTTTTGTGACTCTATGTCAAATACTTTTGGAGCTAGGCGCGACACAACATTCTCGGAAGGACAGAGGACGGACGGACGGACAAGGGCAAATCTATATGCCCTCCCCCCCCCAAAAGTGGGGGCATAAAAATCGTAAGTCCACACAAAAATCCTTACCAGGTAGAGATAGGTTAAAATACTTATCAAAGTTGGATGTAACATGCATGTTGTACTACAGAAAAGTAGTCTTGTTTTTTCCCTACGACCAGTAATAAAAAAAGTTACAATATAGGCTATTTATAGTAACAACAAAGGGAAGTAATTCTAAACTAGGGACCTGGTTCTTGCGCATGACATTCTGTCTCATGAGGGTATACAACTCAGGCAACTTACATCAAAATCCCTCCATGCATGAAGAAGAAATGATCAAGACAAAGTCATTCTTGTATGTGACCTTGACCTTAGACCTAGGGACCTGGTTGTTGCGCATGACATATCATCAATCCATGCTTATTATTTATGTCAAATTGTTTTGAAATCAGACCATGCATGTCAAAGTTATGGACCAGACACGAACATCACCCTTTCCCGAACACACAGACTGACAAAAAGGGATAACACTATATGCGCATCCCGCCCCTATAATTTATGGCGGAGGCATAAAAATCTTTTCCTCTGAAATGACTGGCTTAGTTTTGAAAGGATTTCAAAGAATTGTTCCTTGGGTGATTGTGCCAAATTCCTTCTGTTAAAAAACATGGCCACCAAGGAGCGGGACTAGCTTTCCCTATATGAAAATTTTTGAAGATCTCAGACAGCTGGCTCAATTTCAGAATGATTTGACAGCAATGTCCCTTGGGTAACCCTCTATAAAATTCCTTCAAGTCATGATAAAATGTTAAAAAACATGGCTGCTTAGGGATGAGGTTGGTTTTCTCTATATGATTATATGGACAAGTTTGAAAATCTCCTCCGAAACTGCTGGCTTGATCTGAAAATAATTTCACATCAGTGTTCCTTGAGTGACCCTCTACTAAATTCCTTCAAAGTATTCTGTTTCATTTAAGAGGTGTGGCTAGTGCTCCCCATATAGCTATCGGTACTTGAAAAACTTTGAAAATCTCTACTGAAACTGACCCAATAATTTCATCACTGTTCCAAAATGATTCAATCCAGCTATGAATATCAGGTGAGCAATCTAGAGCACATATAGCCCTCTTGTACATGTTGCAAGTATGAACCCAACAAAAACTGTAAAATTGTGTTCAAAATGTGAACTGTTGGCTTCCGTGATTCACAGCTGTAGTCACTTCTTTTTTCAGAGGAAATTGAATCCCCAAACATGTCAATGCTGATATGTTTGTTAAGGAAGTTGAAAGAGAAGTCTGGAGTAAGTAAATTACAACAAAGCCAGTTTTACATGATACTTTATGTGATGAATATGTTAGTCTGTTATTATAATAATAGCAGATATGTAAGATATGTAATGAGAGAACACTTTGGTCACTAACTATGTTAAGGCAGAATTGTTTGGATGTTTAAGCATTCTAGTAAATAAAAATTTATTTTGAATAGACAAGCATGCTGTGTTAAGGAAGTTCCTGTATTTTATTTAATAAACATTTATCCTTTCAAGTGTTTGATCAGACAATGACTTTGTAAGTTTCAACATGATATTTGTACAAGTTCCTTAGATGATAGGCTAAGGTATGAGACAGGAACAGAAGGCACAAAGTGATTCCTATAAAGCCCTTCCAAAAAATCTTGGTGTGGGTATAATTAAGCCCCAAAACAACAAGGATTTGTTTCCAACAATTTTACAGATACTACTTTAGACTAGATACATGCCATCTATACTAAAGACAGCTTACAACTTGATAAACACACACAGTTATCTTTCTGTCACATACAGGTATTAGTACAGTAGACCATGGTCAACATTTGGCTGATTGTAGAGTTTACAGGTTTCTGCACACAGTTGGCAGATTCTACAGAACCATGTTAGCAAACACTGTCTGGGGAAAGTTTTGCAGGTCCACTGATGTTAGCAAACACTATCTGGGAAAAGTTCTGCAGGTCCACTGATGTTAGCAAACACTATCTGGGAAAAGTTCTGCTGAGGTCCACTGATGTTAGCAAACACTATCTGGGAAAAGTTCTGCTGAGGTCCACTGATGTTAGCAAACACTATCTGGGAAAAGTTCTGCTGCGGTCCACTGATGTTAGCAAACACTATCTGGGAAAAGTTCTGCTGAGGTCCACTGATGTTAGCAAACACTATCTGGGAAAAGTTCTGCAGGTCCACTGATGTTAGCAAACACTATCTGGGAAAAGTTCTGCTGAGGTCCACTGATGATGCAGATTCAAATGACTCGAGCTTCATCATTGATGACATTTTTATTGAATATTAATTTTGTGGTTCCTTCAGTCACAAACAAAACCATGTTTGCATTTAGTACTTCACTCAGCCCTGTACATCCAATTCCAGTCTAATATTCATGGCAGCAAGCTCCGCTACTAAGTATCTGAACACGTAAGGTACTGAAACAATCTCTATATGACGTCCAGAGTTACAATGTAAACATGACCACTGTCTCTGTTTCTCAAACGATGCTGCTGCTGTTGCTGGGGCTCTTTTCTCCATGTACACAGACAGAAGACTTCTACACTCTGTGCAAACTGGAGCCTTAAATATCAAAATGAAGTTTAAACTGCTACTTCAAGAAGATTTATGAAATGGCTACAAGTTGCTGCTACTTTGCAGAAGGAAATTAAGCTTGCAAACAACTGCTGTTAAAAGATAAAAACATGTGACCAGAATCAGTTAAGCTTAATTTCTATATAAAATTAACTGATAAAAACTCAACTCTGATGATGTTTTGTCTGGTTTTTGGTTGCGGGTTTATCCCGCTACCAAAGTTAAGTATATTTCTGACAATCATGTAGCATCTTTATTTGATTCCAAATCACATCCAAAGGAATTTGTTCATGTGCTACACAAAGTAGTCCCAGTCATGAACAATGCGGATGAATTATCAATGATCAAGCAGTTCTCATTCATCCTCTATCCATTCACACTAGTCATTTAGATTATATAAGATCTGTCAATGATTAGGTATTCAAGCCAATGGTTACATCACTGACTTCCAGCTGTTCATGTAAGGTCAGGCAGAGTTTATCTTAGATCGAGGCATATTAGTATTTGTTTCTTATACATGTATATTTATAGACTGGCATTTAAAATGAAAATAACTCTAGCAAAACCCGCAACCACCAGACATCTCAAGGCTTTGATTCTTTAAGTGCACACAATTGAAAATATGATAATGACCGTACAAAAACTGTAATTTAGTTTAGCAACTTAACTGAGGAATCTTGAAATGCAATAAAATAGATCTATATATCTGGTGAAAACTGCACTATTATATAATCATAAGAACAGTTTGCAATCCAATATACTTTCATAAGCTAGCTAATACAGAACAAATTATGATTTGAATGTCAGACTCCAAGAAAGTTAAAAAGCTGTCACTTTAGTAATACCTGTTTCAGACAGAACTCAAACCTTCAACCTGTCCATTGTGGGACAGGCACCTAATCCATTACGCAAACAGCTTGATGGCAACATACTGGCAACTTGAAAAAATTGTAACTAAATGATAGTATTGAAATAAATCTTTATTTGGAAATGAACAGGTTTAAACCAATGCTTACCACAGGAAATGAACAGGTTTTAACCAATGCTTACCATAGGAAATGAACAGGTTTAAACCAATGCTTACCATAGGAAATGAACAGGTTTAAACCAATGCTTACCATAGGAAATGAACAGGTTTAAACTAATGCATACCATAGGAAATGAACAGGTTTAAACCAATGCTCACCACAGGAAATGAACAGGTTTAAACCAATGCATACCACAGGAAATGAACAGGTTTAAACCAATGCATACCATAGGAAATAAACAGGTTTAAACCAATGCTTACCATAGGAAATGAACAGGTTTAAACCAATGCCTATCATAGGAAATGAACAGGTTTAAACCAATGCTTACCATAGACTTATCTGAGCAGTTGAGAAGCCTGTCTTGAAGCAGGAATGATGTTCCATGAGAGATCAAGGCATCTCGTTCCATTTCCCCAAATCTTACACCACCACCTCTCTTTCGTCCCTTTACTGGCTGGTATGTGACTTGATCTACAGGTCCTGTTGTTCTTACCTACATCATAACCAATAAATTTGTTAAATGTTTCTGTATGTATTAGTAAACCACCAAAGGTGATTGATACCTGCAGACGCCACTTTGATACAGACAAGAGGGTCATGATGACCCTATATCGCTTACCTGTTACACCTGGCCTTGGAATCATCAAGATAAATGTTCTGACCAAGTTTCATGAAGACAGGGTCATAAATGTGGCCTCTACAGTGTTAACAAGCTGTTCCTTTGAGTGGTGACCTTGTTTTTGACCCCACATGACCTGTTTCGAATCTGACAAAGGAATCATCAAGATAAACATTCTTACCAAGTTTCATGAAGATAGGGTCAAAGATATGGCCTCTAGAGTGTTAACAAGCATTTCCTTTGATTTAAGCAGGTGACCTACTTTTTGACCCCACATGAGTCAGTTTTGAATTTGGCCTAGAAATCATCAAGATGAACATTCTGACCAAGTTTCATGAAGATACGGTCATAAATGTGGCCTCAAGTGTGTTAACAAGCTTTTCCTTTCATTTGACCTTGTGACCTAGTTTTTGACCCCATATGACCCAGTTTTGTGTATGACATAGGAATCATCAACATAAAAACTCTGACCAAGTTTCAAGAAGATAGGGTCATAAATATGGCCTCTAGTGTTAACAAGCTTTTCCTTTGATTTGACCTGGTGACCTAGTTTTTGACCCCACATGATCCAGTTTCGATCTTGGCCTAGAGGTCATCAAGATCAACATTCTGTGCAAGTTTGTTAATAATCAAACAATAACTGAAATCTCTATATGGCTGCAAAAAAAACAAAATAGCAAATTTTGGCCCTTTAAGGGCCATAACTCTGGAACCCATGAGTGGATCAGGTCAGTTTTCGAAAAAAACCAGATATTATGCCAGTACAAGTTGTGTGCATATATTTTAATCATCAATTGCAAAATGTGGTCTCTATCTTGTTCACAAGCCAGAAATAGCAAATTTTGGCCCTTTAAGGGGCCATATCTCTGGAACCCATGATGGGATCTGGTTAGTTTTCAAAAAAAAAAAAAAAAAAAAAAAAAAGATATTACGCCAATACAAGTTGTGTGCAAGTTTGATTAAAGTTGATTGCAAAATTTGGTCTCTATCGTGTTCACAAGCAAAAAATAGCAAACTTTGGCTCTTTAAGGAGCCATAACTCTCGAACACATGATGGGGTCTGGCCAGTTTTAGAAAGGAACCGAGATATTATGCCAATACAAGTTGTGTACAAATTTGATTAAAACTGATTGCAAAATGTGGTCTCTATTGTGTTCACAAGCCAAAAATAGCAAGTTTTGGCCCTTTAAGGGGCCATAACTCTTGAACCCATAATGGGATCTGGCCAATTTTCGAAAGGAACCGGAATTATGCCAAGACAAGTTGTGTGCAAGTTTGATTAAAACTGATTGCAAAATGTGGTCTCTATCGTGTTCTCAAGAAATTGTTGACAGAAGACGACAGACGACCACAAAAGCTCACCTTGTCACTACATGACAGGTGAGCTAAGAAATGAATTGTTGCGATCATAAGCTTTGATCTTTAAATGTGACCTTGATCTGGAACCTGAGATGTGCCTTCTAAATGTTATCTGGTGAAAATCCTTCCAGCAGTCAAGAAGAGATGGAGCAGACACAAATTTGAGCTACTTGATCTTTTGACCCAAAATTGTGACCTTGACCTTGGACCTAGTGACCTGGGTTGTGCACTATGCATATTTTCTTGATGAGATTAATAAGTGATGCAAGTTTCATGAAAATCTTCCATGCAGTTAAAAAGATTTGAGTTGACATGAATTACAGACAGGTGGATGGCCAAATTACTCTAATATAGCCCTATTAACACTTCGTTTGTTTGTTTGTTTTGGGGTTAATGCCGTTTTTCAACAGTATTTCAGTCATATAACGGCGGGCAGTTAACCTAACTAGTGTTCCTGGATTCTGTACCAGTACAAACCTGTTCTCCGCAAGTAACTGCCAACTTCCCCACATGAATCAGAGGTGGAGGACTAATGATTTCAGACACAATGTCGTTTATCAAATAGTCACGGAGAACATACGCCCCGCCCAAGGATCGAACTCGCGACCCTGCGATCTGTAGACCAACGCTCTTACCTACTGAGTAAGCGGGCGGGCTATTAACACTTCGTATCTGGGGGTATAAATGTAACACTTAGCTGATGCAGTAATCATCAGATAATATCTTATGGTTATTAAACCATTTACCCCACCCCCATTTTGTTGGTCTTATATCTTCCATCCACCCACCATCAAGGAAATGCAAGTTATTTGAAGAAGACTTGAAATAAGGAAACTAAACATGAAGTTGTTTTTTGTTCATAGGGAATGAATAAATTGCCTGGCACAACCACAGAGTGGGGTACTCTCCCATGAAGCATAGAAAAATAATGGTATAACATACAAAGTCAAAATCATGCAATTAAACTGGAAAACAGAACAACACAATTTATACAGAACATTTTATCTAGAGAAAGTATCTACTGAGCCCCAGTCTGCAGGTAACATAAGTGTCCCTACCCTGCCTCAACTCATCAACCACTAATGTAAAGAAATTAATAGATACGAAAGCTGATTTATACCTGAAATTTATCTGACACCATATGTCTAAGCCTCTGGTAGTACACCACACCCATGAAGATACTGGCCTCTAACTCCCTGCCATCTATTCCACTGTAAAATCTCTCTGTACCATGGTAGTTATAGCCAGCTGAAAAACAAAACAGAAAATTGTGTTAAAAAGTAAAAGAAATGAGCCTCAATCAGATAAATTTAACCATACTGAAGTTTTTAATTTAGAAACACCATTAAAAGAAGTTCACAGCTCAGTCTTAAATTGTGTTTACATGCACTAAACAGACTCGAGCTGTCACTAAATGTGATTCATACACCAACTAAAAGCCTTCTTTGAAATGGTAATAAATAATACTCATTGTATTTTTTTGAATACTGCCCACTGTACCTTTTTAATGTTCAGTCTACCAGATAATTTTACATTTATTCAAGGAAGAGTTATGGTTCTTGTTTGAAAATTTTCATGCCATGGTTATTGCTCTTCTGCTCTTCCTTTCCATTCATCTTTCACCTTAAATTCCCTACAGTCCAGTTTAAATTACTACCTTAAGCTCATCAGGCAGATTTAGTACCAGATGAGCACTGTACAGCAATGCATGCTGTGAGGTAAGCATAGAATTCAGCATTTAACACTTTAAATATGTAATATAAAACAATATACCTTTAACTAACATGTTTCCAAAGTGGTCAATGGCAGGGTCATCCTCTGAGAACTGGAATGGTGTAGCATCATAACAATGTCCGTATGATGCTGCAGATTTGCCTGCCATACTCTCTATCATCATCCCTATAAAATACAGGTAGACATTCACATTTAAGGGAAAGGGTGATGTAGATATTCATCTCTATTCCTTGTAGGTTCAAGCCAAGAACAGAGCATGGCTGAGTCTCTTAATTTGACACCAATGCCGGGTTTTCAAAGGAAGCATACTCCAGTCTTCCCTGAGATAGTATACATAAGTCTCGATGTAAAACTCAACCACAATTTTGTTCTGTAAGAAACTAAGCTTATATGTACTACCCCATGTAAAATCTTACCTTTCAAAGAAACTTGCTGTAACCAGGAGATTAATAATATCTGTCATGTGTTTACGAATCGGATAGAAATATCCATCCCGAGCAGGGCTCCGGAAATTTTGATAACTCAATCGGTCCGAAACGAAAATCCTGACATCGGCGCTACCCTACCCACCGCATTCCCAATATTACATATTTTGTAAAACGTGATAGGGTAAAGAAATAAGCATGTCATGCATTAAAACTGAGTTACCAGTCACCGCGCGTTACCATACAATGAAGACAGTTATTCACTGTTATGTGTGATCGTTACTTTGTTTAAATTTCGATGTTTTTCCGAGATAATACAAGGCATTGACACCGTGTGCGTAACTAGTCTAAAAGCCAACGCACGTGACTTCGATACCGTATACACGGCAGATTCTTTATGATGTTTCCTCATTCTTTGACGGAATTTTATAAAATACAATGCGTCAAAGTGAGTTACACGACACATATTCTCTGCTAAACAGCCTCAGTATTTAAAGAATACTCTGCCGCGGACCGCATGTGTACGTTATCTGAACGCTGAGATCGAATTTCCCGCATGTATAGTACCAAAACGTCACGCGGGTTGGCCACGGATATTTCATTTCACTTACGTTGTACTTCAGTAAGCAACTACATTTTATAAAGTTATATGTTCTCTTCTGATGTAAACAAAATTTCATTTCGAAACGCTTTTTAAAAGACCGGTTTGATAAACAGTGCCACTCCGGTTTTCTTTATCATTCGTGGTTGCCCATCCATTTTTTTTCTTTTTTGTACAGTCGGGTTGCAAAGACGATTTTCTGCATTTGTTTCAACTGGAGCCCCAACAAATGAATCATGTAATTTTTTCAAATCATGTAATTATAAAAATTATTTTTATCGGTTTTCTGTGTGATGTCTCATTAAATCAAAGACCTATAATGTACAATTATAGCTCTTTGATTAAATGCAGCGACCATTTGTTTGTTACCGTGATCAAACATAGCCTTTTGAAATAAACCATCCGTCGGATTCTAAATAAAAGAAGTGGATCCCCGTCGAAATGATTTGGATCCAGTCAGAAACGTTAGGAAACCAGTCAAAAATGTTTAATACACCGCAGTCGGCTGTCTGCAAACATTAAAGGATGTGCTGCGCGAGCACTGATTGCGTCACGCGCTAATTACGGACCGATTATCAAAGTGACAATCAGACCGATTGACACGTTTATTGATTATCTGAAGGTGCGACCAACAATGTCCTACTTGGCAGGTGATCATGTATTGAGATATCAGACCGAAACTTATACTTTTCTCCATTTTTACGGGACTGATTTTTTTCGTAAATTCACTTCACGAATCGGTCTGAAATGTCAAAAATCCGTCCAAAACCGACAAACCGGCAAATTTCCGAAGCCCTGATCCCGAGGACACCTGTGCATTAGGCGGTAACGAGGCTAGCCAAGTTACCGACCATGCGCAGGTGGCCGAGGTAAACTCCTGACTGATATTTTTTCTTGCATATCATATACATTTAAGCTTTTCATTCTGACAGATTGTTTTTCTTACATACTTATTTTACAAATACCAGACAGAAATACTTTCTTTGTAGCACTCTTTCTCATAGGAGAGTATGTACACAAAGTGCGGGAAATTAACGTCTGTAAGCAGTGACGCACAATAACAAAGTACCACTTTAGTTTTATCATTTGTAGCATAACGGTGTGTTCTTAGGTAAAACAACGTATTTTGAATCGAGAGATATATTAGGAATGGGGAGAAACTATCAAGGTACCTGATTTTTTCATGCTTTACATGAACAATATATAATTAATGCATGAATCGCTAGTTGTCATTAACAGCAAGAGAGTCATCTGGCATGGGGGGTGCCAGATGGGTTTTGCCGGTATGTGTAAAATCACCGGAAACGCCAGTTCGATGTGCAAGAAATGAAGTTACTGAGTTTGGAGACCAGTCTCAAACTGCAGCCTTACCATTGGTTGCTTTCTAGTCTGTGCTCAGAAACAACCAATCAAATAAAAGGAGTTTTGAGAGTGGTGTTGACAGTCAGTTTTACAATACAGTTCCCATTTCACACTCCTTAAACATATACCTCTAACAACCAACAACTGTCCAGTGCAAAACAGCAATTTTGTCTGTCTGAAATATGACTCACCAATGGTCATTCTAGAAGGGTAGCCATGGGGATTGAAGATAATATCTGGAGTCATTCCACTCTCAGTGAATGGCAGGTTTTCTACGGGGTACATCATACTGAAAACAAGCAAACTTCATTGAGTAAGTACTACACTTGATAAGTACTGTATAGAAGTTAGACTTAAACTTCAGTGAATAAGTACAGCATTAAAGTTAGACAAAAACTTCAGCGAATAAGTGCAGCATTAAGGTTAGACATAAACTTCAGTGAGTAAGTGCAGCATTAAGGTTAGACATAAACTTCAGTGAGTAAGTGCAGCATTAAGGTTAGACATAAACTTCAGTGAGTAAGTGCAGCATTAAGGTTAGACATAAACTTCAGTGAGTAAGTGCAGCATTAAGGTCACTATTAAGGTTAGACATAAACTTCAGTGAGTAAGTACCGCATTAAAGTTAGACATAAACTTCAGTGACATAAAGTTCAGTGAGTAAGTACCGCATTAAGGTTAGACATAAACTTCAGTGAGTAAGTACCGCATTAAGGTTAGACATAAACTTCAGTGAATAAGTACAGCATTAAGGCTAGACATA
Organism: Mercenaria mercenaria; assembly: GCF_021730395.1. Taxonomy (NCBI): domain Eukaryota; kingdom Metazoa; phylum Mollusca; class Bivalvia; order Venerida; family Veneridae; genus Mercenaria; species Mercenaria mercenaria. The sequence goes on from NC_069371.1 coordinate 54,412,928, forward strand.
AACTTCAGTGAGTAAGTGCAGCATTAAGGTTAGACATAAACTTCAGAGAGTAAGTACAGCATGAAGGTTAGACATAAACTTCAGTGAGTAAGTGCAGCATTAAGGTTAGACATAAACTTCAGTGAGTAAGTGCAGCATTAAGGTTAGACATAAACTTCAGTGAATAAGTACAGCATTAAGGCTAGACATAAACTTCAGTGAGTAAGTGCAGCATTAAGGTTAGACATAAACTTCAGAGAGTAAGTACAGCATGAAGGTTAGACATAAACTTCAGTGAGTAAGTGCAGCATTAAGGTTAGACATAAACTTCAGTGAGTAAGTGCAGCATTAAGGTTAGACATAAACTTCAGTGAATAAGTGCAGCATTAAAGTTCAGTTAAAAAGTGCAGCATTAAGGTTAGACATAAACTTCAGTGAGTAAGTGCAGCATTAAGGTTAGACATAAACTTCAGTGCGTAAGTGCAGCATTAAGGTTAGACATAAACTTCAGTGAATAAGTGCAGCATTAAAGTTCAGTTAAAAAGTGCAGCATTAAGGTTAGACATAAACTTCAGTGAGTAAGTGCAGCATTAAGGTTAGACATAAACTTCAGTGAGTAAGTGCAGCATTAAGATTAGACATAAACTTCAGTGAACAAGTGCAGCATTAAGGTTAGACATAAACTTCAGTGAATAAGTACAGCATTAAAGTTAGACATAAACTTCAGTGAGTAAGTACAGCATTAAGGTTAGACATAAACTTCAGTGAATAAGTGCAGCATTAAAGTTCAGTTAAAAAGTGCAGCATTAAGGTTAGACATAAACTTCAGTGAGTAAGTGCAGCATTAAGGTTAGACATAAACTTCAGTGAGTAAGTGCAGCATTAAGGTTAGACATAAACTTCAGAGTAAGTACAGCATTAAGGTTAGACATAAACTTCAGTGAATAAGTACAGCATTAAGGTTAGACATAAACTTCAGTGAGTAAGTACAGCATTAAGGTTAGACATAAACTTCAGTGAATAAGTACAGCATTAAGGTTAGACATAAACTTCAGTGAGTAAGTACAGCATTAAGGTTAGACATAAACTTCAGTGAGTAAGTACCACATTAAAGTTAGACATAAACTTGTGTTAAAAAGTAGTCAGACTTCATTAGCTCCAACTCGACAAGACGGGTAAACTTTGTTTGAGTTATTAGTAGTTTGAGCCATCTAAAAATTTACATTATACAGGGATTTTGCCTGGACCTGACAATGAGTTTGAGCAAAGGAAGTCTGATTGTACTACAGTAAGTTAGACATAAATTGCAGTAAATAAGTACATCATGTCAGACATAATCTTCAGTGAATAAGTACTATACTGGGTTATGCATGAACTTCGGTGAATACGTACTTGATTATGTTAGGCATAAACTTCAACATTAACGAAAGACACATGGAAATCCATTTTGCAAATGATAAAAAGCTGACACAACAATAACAGTTGAAAAGCATGTTAAGTTGTAAATACATATTTCATGAGATGATTTTCTAAACTCCTTAAAGCATTTCTGATTTTGGACACCGAAACATTCATTTGGAACCACTACATGTCTACTTCATTTACAAACTAATGAATGTTGTAGTACTCAGAACTTACCTGCATACACCTTTCTGACCATGCCTACTAGCAAACTTGTCTCCAATAATTGGATTTCTCTGAAAAAATCATAAAAAATTAACTGATTATCATGGTAAGAATTCCTAGTCGCACCAACCTAAATATCTGCATTTATTCACTGATGAAAGATGTGACTTATTCTAAAAACAATACCAGAATGCCCAAATCAGACATAACTTCATTTACACAATTAGTATAATGTGGCTGGGTGTGAGCCATGGAGGACATGCTCTCTTGTTGGTTAGATATCTTTCCTGACCGGTTTCGTTTAGCAGTTGTGAACTTCTTCAGAGGACTTGACCGTAATGACTAGGCAAGTTTGGTTTGTATTATGAGCAGTGTGACGCTGCATTCTGCTTATATACTCTCTGGTGCCGGTGCTGGAGCCAGAGCCGGTATGAGGCCCGTTTTTGCTTTTACATGGATTTCTGGGATACTCCTGGTGCCGGCTTGGTGCCAGTTTCTATTTTTAGCAATGCTGTGGTGCTGGTAGTGATCTATTTTTAGGTGGTGCCGGTATGGTGTCGGTTTTAATCTATTTTTAGATTTTCAGATCGCTGCCGGTGGTGCAGTTATCTATTTTTAGTGGTGCCGGTATGGTGTCGGTTTTAATCTACTTTTAGATTTTTAGATCGATGCCGGTGGTGCCAGTAATGATCTTTTATTGGTGGAGCTGGTATGGCGCAAGTTATATTTGATCGTGGGCAAATTTGATCAAGAGAATGGGGAAAACGTATTTTACGCAAACAGGACACTTATCTTGGATTTAGCTTAATTTTTATTCTGCAGTTTTTTTCAGGGCAAGATGAATGCATAGTTCAGTACTGCAAGGCTGGTGTACAGCTTCTCCACATGTCTCTCTGGCATGGCGACTTGTTTGAAAATCAGTTATATTTTGTTACTGTTCAGTTCGTCTTCTACATGTATATACATGATATAGTCTAGTTTTTAATGTTTCCCCCTGATTTCTATGAGGAGTCTAGTAGTTAAATATAAGATGTAACAGGTAATACTCTTGGATCCACGAGCTTCGTACTCTCAACCCAGTAGGGATCAATATTTACAGACAGGATGGAAATACTCGGCCATTTCATTTACTCATTTACACAACTCTTCATTTCTCGAAAGTTAATTCATGGTGACAAGAAAAACATATTCCTAACTTAAAAATATTAATATTCATAAATTTAATGTCATCTGTAAGCAAACAAGAGCTGTCTGATGACAACGCGCTTTACTATTCGAAGAATTGATTGAAGAATGGGGTCAAAATATGAACACAGATATTCAGATAAAAGAAAACAGGAGGGGCATGATGACCCCGGATCACTCACCTGAGTAATAGGAGCTACATGTTTCAAATGTCAAACTGATGATTTTTAGAAATTATTTGGAGATTTTCTGATGTACAATCAAGTAACCCCTGGGGCTGGGTCAATTTGACCCTGGGGGGGTCAAGATTTGAACAACTTTTGTAGAGGTCCACTAGGCAATGCTACATGTCAAATATCTAAGCTCTAGGCCTTCTGGTTTATTTTTAGAAAATTTTGAAGATTTTTCTATGTACAATCAGGTAACCCCATGGGGCTGGGTCAATTTGATCCCGGGGGTCATGATTTAAATAAACTTTGTAGAAGTCTACTAGGCAATGCTACATGTCAAATATCTAAGATCTAGGCCTTCTGGTTTATTTTTAGAAAATTTTTGAAGATTTTCCTATGTAAAATCAAGTGACCCCTGGGGCAGGTCACTTGACCCAAGGGGTCATGATTTGAACAAATTTTGTAGAGGTCCACTAGGCAATGCTACATGTGAAATATCTAAGCTCTAGGCCTTCTGATTTATTTTTAGAAAAATTTTGAAGATTTTCCTATGTAAAATCAAGTGACCCCTGGGGCGGGATCAATTTGACCCCGGAGGTCATGATTTGAACAAATTTTGTAAAAGTCTACTACGCAATGCTACATGTCAAATATCTAAGATCAAACACTTTACACAAAATATGAACCGGTACGAAAAACTTAACCAAGATTTCTCAGTAGAAAGGGGCCATAATTCAGCCAAAATTCTTCATGGAGTTATGTACATTTGCCTATAACTGGACATGGTGATGGTAAACAGGTGTTGAAAGTTTGAAAGCTTTATCTCAAAAGAATTTGTCAAAATATATTCTGGTACGAAAAACTTAACCAAGATTTCTAAGTCAAAAAGGGCCATAGTTCAGCCAAAGTCCTTGATGGGGTTATGTACTCTTGATTATTACTGGACATGATGATGGTAAAGAAGTGTTGAAAGTTTCAAAGCTTTATCTCAAAAGAATTTGTCAAAATATGAACTGGTACGAAAAACTAAACCATGATTTCTAAGTCAAAAGGGGCCATAATTCAGCCAAAATCCTTGATGGAGTTATGTGCTCTTGCCTATAACTGGCCATGGTGATGGTAAACAAGTGTTGAAAGTTTCAAAGCTTTTCAAAACATCCATGTTGAGTGGCCAACACCTGAACCACTAGACTACAACATCCACATTGAGTGGCCAACACCTGAACCACTAGACTACAAAATCCGCATTGAGAGGCCAACACTTGAACCACTAGACTACAACATCCACGTTGAGGGCCAACACCTGAACCACTAGACTACAACATCCGCGTTGAGTGGCCAACACCTGAACCACCAGACTACAACATCCACATTGAGTGGCCAACACCTGAACCACTAGACTACAACATCCACATTGAGTGGCCAACACCTGAACCACTAGACTACAAAATCCGCATTGAGAGGCCAACACCTGAACCACTAGACTACAACATCCACGTTGAGGGCCAACACCTGAACCACTAGACTACAACATCCGCGTTGAGTGGCCACACTGAACCACCAGACTACAACATCCACATTGAGTGGCCAACACCTGAAGCACTAGACTACAACATCCACATTGAGTGGCCAACACCTGAACCACTAGACTACAAAATCCGCATTGAGAGGCCAACACCTGAACCACTAGACTACAACATCCACGTTGAGGGCCAACACCTGAACCACTAGACTACAACATCCGCGTTGAGTGGCCAACACCTGAACCACCAGACTACAACATCCACATTGAGTGGCCAACACCTGAAGCACTAGACTACAACATCCACATTGAGTGGCCAACACCTGAACCACTAGACTACAAAATCCACATTGAGAGGCCAACACCTGAACCACTAGACTACAACATCCGCATTGAGAGGCAAACACCTGAACCACTAGACTACAACATCCACGTTGAGGACCAACACCTGAACCACTAGACTACAACATCCGCGTTGAGTGGCCAACACCTGAACCACTAGACTACAACATCCACGTTGAGGGCCAACACCTGAACCACTAGACTACAACATCCACATTGAGTGGCCAACACCTGAACCACTAGACTACAACATCCGCATTGAGAGGCCAACACCTGAACCACTAGACTACAACATCCACGTTTAGGGCCAACACCTGAACCACTAGACTACAACATCCACGTTGAGGGCCAACACCTGAACCACTAGACTACAACATCCACGTTGAGGGCCAACACCTGAACCACTAGACTACAACATCCACGTTGAGTGGCCAACACCTGAACCACTAGACTACAACATCCACGTTGAGGGCCAACACCTGAACCACTAGACTACAACATCCACGTTGAGGGCCAACACCTGAACCACCAGACTACAAAATCCGCATTGAGAGGCCAACACCTGAACCACTAGACTACAACATCCACGTTGAGGGCCAACACCTGAACCACCAGACTACAACATCCACATTGAGTGGCCAACACCTGAACCACTAGACTACAATATCCACGTTGAGGGCCAATACCTGAACCACTAGACTACAACATCCACATTGAGTGGCCAACACCTGAACCACTAGACTACAAAATCCGCATTGAGAGGCCAACACCTGAACCACTAGACTACAACATCTGCGTTGAGGGCCAACACCTGAACCACTAGACTACAACATCCACGTTGAGTGGCCAACACCTGAACCACCAGACTACAACATCCACGATGAGTGGCCAACACCTGAACCACCAGACTACAACATCTACGTTGAGTGGCCAACACCAGACCACTACATCATCATTATATATGTACTCACATTGATTCTAAGCATAATGGCAACTTTTGATTTGCCACTGGTTCCAGTATCATTTCCTAGCAACTTGATGTGTTCTACATAGGCTGGTTCCTGGTTCTTGTATAATCTTACAGACTCCTCACCACTTTGTGTATTCACATAACTAGAAAATAAAAATCCATAATTGTATTTCAAATATCATACTGTCCTTTCACTTTAAAATACTACATTTACATGCCCTTATTCAGAAGTAAATAACTTGAAAATAAGAAAGAAAGCATGTTTTATTGTAAACTTAAAGATCACTGTTCTCATTCATCCAATTATGTTCCTATTTAGAGGTCAATAAAAACTTGAAACACCTATATGATTTAGTTTAAAACCAATTTATTTTAGCTAGATTATAAAGAAAATTCTAACTTAACTATGCTTTATGACTGATTCCTCGACTTCTGAACAATACTCAGTGTGGTAAGGATTTTAACAGGTAAATTCTGCCATCACCTAGATTTGAACCTACCACCTTCGGACCAAATTTCTGATGCTTAGATAATATCCATGCTTGACTTTTCTCAAAGCTTGACTCTGAATTAGAGCTTTGCCAGTAAATCTTTATAAAACTTAACCACAAACTTCTAAGTTAAAAAGGGGCATAACTCTGTCAAAATTCAAATCAAGAGTTAAAGGGATTGTTTCTACTGGTGTAGACTTCGATAGTAAATTTTTATTTTAAGTTTCAAGTCAAAAGCTTTGATAGAAACAGAGATATTTGACTTTATCAAAAACTTCAACCAAAAAATTCTAAGTTAAAACCGGGCATAACTCTGTCAAAATTCATATAAGAGTTATGGGGATTATTCTCCTGGTGTAGACTTTGATAGTAAATAACGATTTTAAGTTTCAAGTTGTCAATAGTTTTGATAGTAACAGAGATATTTGACTTTATCAAAAACTTTAACAAACAGCGACGCCTACGCCAGGGTGAGTGCAATAGCTTTACTTTTTCTTCGAAAAGCCAAGCTAACAAGAGGACCATGATGGTCCTGAATCGCTCACCTGTCCCCACATGACCCAGTTTTGAACTGAGTATGACGTTGTTTTTTCTATTATTTGACAGTGACCTAGTTTTTGTGCTCATGTGACCCAGTTTTGAACTTGACCTAGATATCATCATGATAAAAATTTTCATGAAGATCCATTGAAAAATATGGCCTCTAGAGAGGTCACAAGGTTTTTCTATTATTTGACCTAATGACCTAGTTTTTGAAGGCACGTCACCCAGTTTTGAACTTGACCTAGATATCATCAAGGTGAACATTCTCACTAATTATATTGAAGATCTCATGAAAAATATGGCCTCTAGAGAGGTCACAAGGTTTTTCTATTTTTATACCTACTGACCTAGTTTTTGACCGCATGTGACCCAGTTTCAAACTTTACCTAGATATCATGAAGGTGAACATTCAGATCAATTTTCATGAAGATCCATTGAAAAATATGGCCTCTAGAGGTCAAAAGGTTTTTCTATTTTTAGACCTACTGACCTAGTTTTTGACCGCAGTTGACCCAGTTTCGAACTTGAGCTAGATATCATCAAGATGAACATTCAAACCAAATTTCATACAGATCCCATGAAAAATATGGCCTCTAGAGAGATCACAAGGATTTTTTATTATTTGACCTACTGACCTAGTTTTTCAAGGCACGTAACCCAGTTTCGAACTTGGCCTAGATATCATCAAGGTGAACATTCTGACCAATTTTCATGAAGATCCATTCAAAAGTATGGCTTCCAGAGAGGTCAAAAGGTTTTTCTATTTTTAGACCTACTGACCTAGTTTTTGACCGCAGTTGACCCAGTTTTGAATTTGACCTAGATATCATCAAGATGAATATTCAGACCAACTTTCATACAGATCCCATGAAAAATATATCCTCTAGAGAGGTCAAAAGATTTTTTTATTATTTGACCTACTGACCTAGTTTTTGAAGGCCCATGACCCAGTTTTGAACTCAACCTAGATATCATCAAGATAAACATTCTGACTAAATTTCATGAAGATCCATTGAAAAGTATGGCGTCTAGAGAGGTCACAAAGTTTTTCTATTTTTAGACCTACTGACCTAGTTTTGGACCGCACGTAACCCAGTTTCGAACTTGACCTAGATATCATCAAGATGAACATTCTGACCAACTTTCATAAAGATCCCATGAAAAATGTGACCTCTAGAGTGGTCACAAGCAAAAGTTTACGGACGGACGGACAGACGTTGCGCAATCTCAAAAGCTCACCTTGTCACTTTGTGACATGTGAGCTAAAAATGTGTTCTGGGCAAAGTCACAGAGCCTCCACTTGAGTTTAACTAGAAGGAATGTTCTGATATGAGTTATGAAGTGTTTTCACCAGCAGTATGCTGTATGAGGTATACCACCAATATCACCTTCTCCAGCTAGACTAACCTGCAGTATACTGTATTATGCAAGATACACCTTTCTACTTGAGGTAAACCAGCAGCTAGGTACTACTCCCCTGCAGTATACTGTATTAGGCAAGATACACCTTTCTACTTGAGGTAAACTATCAGCCAGGTACGACTCCCCTGCAGTATACTGTATTAGGCAAGATACACCTTCCTACTTGAGGTAAACCATCAGCTAGGTACGACTCCCGTGGAGTGTACTGTATTAGGCAAGATACACCTTCCTACTTGAGGTAAACCATCAGCTAGGTATTCTGTATGAGACAAGTACACCTTTGTACTTGAGGTAAACCATCAGCTAGGTACGACTCCCCTGAAGAATACTGTATGAGGCAAGATACACATTCCTACTTGAGGTAAACTATCAGCCAGGTACGACTCCCCTGCAGTATGCTGTATTAGGCAAGATACACCTTCCTACTTGAGGTAAACCATCAGCTAGGTACGACTCCCCTGCAGTATACGGTATTAGGCAAGATACACCTTCCTACTTGAGGTAAACCATCAGCTAGGTATTCTGTATGAGGCAAGATACACCTTTGTACTTGAGATAAACCATCAGCTAGATACGACTCCCCTGAAGAATACTGTATGAGGCAAGATACATCTTCCTACTTGAGGTAAACTATCAGCTAGGTACGACTCCCCTGCAGTAGGCTGCATTAGGCAAGATACACGTTCCTACTTGAGGTAAACCATCAGCTAGGTACGACTCCCCTGCAGTATGCTGCATTAGGCAAGATACACCTTCCTACTTGAGGTAAACCATCAGCTAGGTACGACTCCCCTGCAGTATGCTGCATTAGGCAAGATACACCTTCCTACTTGAGGTAAACCATCAGCTAGGTACGACTCCCCTGCAGTATGCTGTATTAGGCAAGATACACCTTCTTACTTGAGGTAAACTATCAGCTAGGTACGACTCCCCTGCAGTAAGCTGCATTAGGCAAGATACACGTTCCTACTTGAGGTAAACCATCAGCTAGGTACGACTCCCCTGCAGTATGCTGCATTAGGCAAGATACACCTTCCAACTTGAGGTAAACTATCAGCTAGGTACGACTCCCCTGCAGTATGCTGCATTAGGCAAGATGCACGTTCTACTTGAGGTAAACCATCAGCTAGTACGACTCCCTGCAGTAAGCTGCATTAGGCAGATGCACCTTCTACTTGAGGTAAACCATCAGCTAGGTACGACTCCCCTGCAGTATGCTGCATTAGCAAGATACACGTTCCTACTTGAGGTAAAAAATCAGCTAGGTACGACTCCCTGAAGTATGCTGCATTAGGCAAGATACACCTTCCAACTTGAGGTAAACCATCAGCTAGGTACGACTCCCCTGCAGTATGCTGCATTAGGCAAGATACACCTTCCAACTTGAGGTAAACCATCAGCTAGGTACGACTCCCTGCAGTATGCTGCATTAGGCAAGATACACTTCCAACTTGAGGTAAACCATCAGTGGTACAAACTCCCTGCAGTATGTGCATTAGGCAAGATACACCTTCCAACTTGAGGTAAACCATCAGCTAGGTACGACTCCCCTGCAGTATGCTGTATTAGGCAAGATACACCTTCCAACTTGAGGTAAACTATCAGCTAGGTACAACTCCCCTGCAGTATGCTGTATTAGGCAAGATACACCTTCCAACTTGAGGTAAACTATCAGCTAGGTGTGACTACCCCCTCCTACTTGAAGTAAACTATCAGCTTGGTACGACTCCCCTGCAGTATGCTGTATTAGGCAAGATACACCTTCCTACTTGAGGTAAACTATCAGCCAGGTACGACTCCCCTGCAGTATGCTGTATTAGGCAAGATACACCTTTCTACATGAGGTAAACCATCAGCTAGGTACGACTCCCCTGCAGTATGCTGCATTAGGCAAGATACACCTTCCTACTTGAGGTAAACCATCAGCTAGGTACGACTCCCCTGCAGTAAGCTGCATTAGGCAAGATACACCTTCCTACTTGAGGTAAACCATCAGCTAGGTACGACTCCCCTGCAGTATGCTGCATTAGGCAAGATACACCTTCCTACTTGAGGTAAACCATTAGCTAGGTACGACTCCCCTGCAGTATGCTGTATTAGGCAAGATGCACCTTCCTACTTGAGGTAAACTATCAGCCAGGTATGACTACACCCTCCTACTTGAGGTAAACCATTAGCTAGGTACGACTGCCCTGCAGTTTGCTGCATTAGGCAAGATACACCTTCCTACTTGAGGTAAACCATCAGCTAGGTACGACTCCCCTGCAGTATGCTGCATTAGCCAAGATACACCTTCCTACTTGAGGTAAACCATCAGCTAGGTACGACTCCCCTGCAGAATGCTGTTTTAGGCAAGATACACCTTCCTACCTGAGGTAAACCATCAGCTAGGTACGACTCCCCTGCAGTATGTTGCATAAGGCAAGATACACCTTCCTACTTGAGGTAAACCATCAGCTAGGTACGACTCCCCTGCAGTATGCTGCATTAGGCAAGATACACCTTCCTACTTGAGGTAAACTATCAGCTAGGTATGACTACACCCTCCTACTTGAGGTAAACCATCAGCTAGGTACGACTCCCCTGCAGTATGCTGCATTAGGCAAGATGCACCTTCCTACTTGAGGTAAACCATCAGCTAGGTACGACTCCCCTGCAGTATGCTGCATTAGGCAAGATGCACCTTCCTACTTGAGGTAAACCATCAGCTAGGTACGACTCCCCTGCAGTATGCTGCATTAGGCAAGATGCACCTTCCTACTTGAGGTAAACCATCAGCTAGGTACGACTCCCCTGCAGTATGTTGCATTAGGCAAGATACACCTTCCTACTTGAAGTAAACCATCAGCTAGGTACGACTCCCCTGCAGTATGCTGCATAAGGCAAGATACACCTTCCTACTTAAGGTAAACCATCAGCTAGGTACGACTCCCCTGCAGTATGCTGCATTAGGCAAGATACACCTTCCTACTTGAGTAAACTATCAGCTAGGTATGACACACCTCTACTTGAGGTAAACCATCAGCTAGGTACGACTCCCTGCAGTATGCTGCATTAGGCAAGATGCACCTTCCTACTTGAGGTAAACCATCAGCTAGGTACGACTCCCCTGCAGTATGCTGCATTAGGCAAGATGCACCTTCCTACTTGAGGTAAACCATCAGCTAGGTACGACTCCCCTGCAGTATGCTGCATTAGGCAAGATGCACCTTCCTACTTGAGGTAACCATCAGCTAGTACGACTCCCCTGCAGTATGCTGTATTAGGCAAGATGCACCTTCCTACTTGAGGTAAACCATCAGCTAGGTACGACTCCCTGCAGTATGCTGCATTAGGCAAGATACACCTTCCTACTTGAGGTAAACCATTAGCTAGGTACGACTCCCTGCAGTATGCTGCATTAGGCAAGATACACCTTCCTACTTGAGGTAAACCATCAGCTAGGTACGACTCCGTTGCAGTATGCTGCATTAGGCAAGATACACCTTCCTACTTGAGGTAAACCATCAGCTAGGTACGACTCCCCTGCAGTATGCTGCATTAGGCAAGATACACCTTCCTACTTGAGGTTACCAAGCTAAGTATGATGCTGTATTTCATCAGAGATATCTTCCTATGTTAGATACACAAGCTAGGTATGACTCACCCAAAGTATACTACATAAACCAGAATACACTTTCCTACATTAGGTAGCCCATCAATGTCAACTTACCCAGCTGAATACAACCCATCTGTAGTGCACTGTATTAGGCAGAATAATCCTTCCTACATAAGACTGATAACCAATATCAGCCTCCCCTGCCAGGTATGACTCACCTGTAACATGCAGTTCCAGGCAGGATACACTTTCCTATATGAAGTACACAAGCTATGTATGACTTACCTGTAGTACACTGTGTTAGGCATGATACACCTTCCTATATAAGGTAGACCATCAATATCAACTTCCCCATTCAGGTATGACTTGCTTGTAACTGAAGCAGCTGCAGTAACAAACATTTGTGTGAATGTTTATGGTGATATCAAACATCTCAGGGAATGTTCAAAACATGATTTACACGATTTTTGTTTTAGGTGACACCCACACATTTCAGTAAGGCCCTCTAAATTTCTTTTTTTACTCTTTAACCCAGACAATTTAGTTGAAGAGCTAATTCCACACTTACCACACATTTACATCTAATTCTTGTTGAATTACCATAGACTAAACTAGATGTGTGTGCAAAGGACACAGGTGCCCCCACTTCCTGTCACTGTATATGGTTACATAACTCCAGGTGAAGTACTTTTTAAGATATATGCAACACAAACTTTTAAGCACTTCAAGTGTATTTTACACTAAATCAAGGACCATAACTCTGGTCTGGCTGAGTGAATTCCCAGTCAGAACAGCAGGTGCACAACTTCACATGCAACAAAAGCCTATGCTATTATGCATATTTTTGACTTAATGAAGAGCCATAACTCTGGTCTGACTGACAGAAAGCCCAAAACAATACCCCCAGTAACTTCACATGCTGAATAATTTTCCTGTTATGTTTCATGACTCTATGTCAAATTCACTTTAAGATATGTGTGACATAATATTTTATATCCTTTTATGCATATTTTTGGCTAAGTCAAGGACCATAACTCTGGTCTGACATAATGAAATCTCTAACAAAATCCAAGGTGCACAACTTCACATGCTGAATAATATTCCATCCTAGGTCACATACTTTTTGAGATACATATGATACAAACTTAAAGGCCCTTTTTGAATATTTTTTTTTACTAATTCAAGGGCCATAACTCTCGGTTGGCCTTGTTTCATCCCAATTAAAACATATGGTACAAAACTTCCCACGCTGAATAACAATCCTGTGAAGTTTGATAACCCTGAATCAAATACTTCTTGAGATATGCTCAACAAATTAGGGCAGATGGACAAACAAGGGCAACTCTTAGTGCTCCCCAAACAAACAAGAGGGCCATGGTGGCCCTATATCGCTCACCTGAGTACCATTGCTCTTAATGATAAGATCAAGTTTAACATAGATCACATAGGCATACACATTAAATATCATCAGGATAAATATTTTCTTGTAACAGTCCCTTCTGACCTATTGGTCACTAGTCAGGGCCAATCTCCAAACCAAGTTCGAGGGTCCTAGGCTCAAATGCTGCATTTTTGTACTAGCATGACTATTCCTTACCCTGGAAGACATAAATAACACTTATAACCAATCTCATTAGATGCTGCTGAGGTATATTCATTTACAAAAAATAAAGGGAGGTAATTTGTCATTAATTCAGTCAAATTTACCTACCCTGATTGTCCAAGTCCATCTGATGGCATAAATGAAATTTCATATCAGTATCTTCATTGGTTACTGAGATACACCCATTTTAATTTGAAACAAAGGGAGGTAATTTGACACAAAATCGGTCCATAGTTATCTACCCTGGTTGTCTCAGTCCAACTTATGACAATAATGAAATTTCAAATGAGTCCTATAAATACTTACTGATATAAATCCATTTTGATTACAAGAGGGCCATGATGGCCCTATATCGCTCACCTGTTATCATTGCACTTGAGGACAAGAAGGTCCTCAGAAAAAATATCTAAGTCCAAAGGACAGGAACAACGGAAAGAAATTTAACCAAAAAGAAAAACAAAATTCTTACAAGGTATAGATATGTCAAAATACACCTAAAAACTGGAGGTACCATCCATGTTGTACCACAGAAAAGTGGTCTCGGTTTTTCCCTACGGCCTATAATAAAAAAGTTACTAAAAATAGGCTATTTATAGTAACGTAAAAGGGAAGTAATTCAAAAGAAAATTAATGTAAGTTAATAAAAGAAGGATCTGCCAAATAAATCTGTTGACATAAATGAAATTTCAGATCAGTATCTTCAATAGTTACGGAGATATACCCATTTTAATTTGAAATAAAGGGAGGTAATTTGACATAAAATCAGTCCATAGTTATCTACCCTGATTGGCTCGGTCCAACTAATGACAATAATGAAATTTCAAATAAGTCCTGTAAGTATTTACTGAAATAAATCCATTTTGACTACAATCAGGGAGGTAATCAGATATAAAATAACTCTGGAAACTACGATTGGATCTGATTTGTCATGGAATCCACGATTTATTGTTGTTGAAGATATTTTGAAAGTTTTGTGCATCAAATAAAACCATAAATGAAGTCTCTATATGGCTGCAAAAGCCAAAATAGCCAATTTTGGACATTTAAGGGGCCATAACTCTGGAACCCATGATGGAATCTGGCCAGTTTAAGAAAGGAATCAAGATCTTGTGGTGATACAAGTTGTGTGCAAGTTTGGTTAAAATCAAATCATAAATGAAGTTGCTATTGTGCAGACAAGGTCAAAATAGCTAATTTTGGCCTTTTCAGGGGCCATAACTCTGGAACCCATTAGGGGATCTGGCCGGTTCAAGAAAGGAACTGAGATCTTATGGCAACACAAGTTTTGTGCAAGTTTGATTAAATTCAAATTATAAATGAAGCTGCTACTGTGCAGACAAGGGCAAAATAGCTAATTCTGGTCCTTTCAGGGGCCATAACTCTGGAACCCATAATGGAATCTGGCAAGTTCAAAAAAGGAACCAAGATCTTATGGTGATACAAGTTGTGTGCCAGTTTGGTAAAAATCAGATCATAAATAAAGCTGCTATAGTGCAGACAAGGTCAAAATAGCTGATTTTGGCTATTTCAGGGGCCATAACTCTGGAACCCATAATGGGATCTGGCCAGTTCAAGAAAGGAACCGAGATCTTATGGTGATACAAGTTGTGTGCAAGTTTGGTTAAAATAAAATCATAAATGAAACCACTATCGTGCAGACAAGAAATTGTTGACGGACGGACGCACGGACGGACGGACGGACGGACGCACGACGGACGACGGACGAAGGGTGATCACAAAAGCTCACCTTGTCACTATGTGACAGGTGAGCTAAAAATCAGGGGAGGTAATCAGATATAAAATAAGTGCATAGTGTCTAGGTCAACCTGATGACATACATTAAGTTTCAAAACCAATACCATCAATAGTTGCAGAGATATAACCATTTTATGGATAAGTGCTGACCTTGACCTCAATGTGTGACCTTGACCTTCAAGCAACGGGAACTGATATCTTATTGTGATTAAAGTTGTGTGCATGATTTTCTAAAGTTGAATGCAAAATGTGGCATCTATCATGTTCACAAGGTAAAAATTAACATATTTTGGCACTTTCAATGTTCATTCAGGGGCCATAACTCTAGAACCTATGACTGGATGTGACAGGTTTGGGTTAGGGTTAGAATTTGCAAGTTTGTATCAAATCAAACCAAAAACGAAGTCTCTATATGGCTGCAAAAGCCAAAATAGCAAAATTTGGCTCTTTAAGGGGCATAACTCTGGAACCCATAAAGGGATCTGGCCAGTTTCCAGGAACCAAGATATTATGCCAATACAAGTTGTGTGCAAGTTTGACAAAAGCTGATTGCAAGATAAGGTCTCTATTGTGTTCAAAAGCCAAAAATAGCAAATTTGGCCCTTAAAGGGGCTGTAACTCTGGAACCCATGACGGCATCTGGCAAGTTTTCGAAAGGAATCAAGATATTATGCCAATACAAGCTGTGTGCAAGTCTTATTGAAGTTGATTGCAAAAAGTGGTCTCTATCACGTTCACAAGCAAAAAATAGCAAAGTTTGGCCCTTTAAGGGGCAATAACTCTAGAACCCATAAAGGGATCTGGCCAGTTTTCGAAAGGAACCGAGATATTATGCCAATACAACTTGTGTGCAAGTTTAATTAAAGTTGATTGCAAAATGTGGTCTCTTTTGTGTTCACAACCAAAAATAGTAAATTTTGGCCCTTTAAGGGGCCATAACTCTGGAACCCATGTTGGGATCTGGCCAGTTTTCGAAAGGAACCGAGATATTATGCCAATACAAGTTGTGTGCAAGCTTGATTAAAATTGATTGCAAACTGTGGTCTCTATCGTGTTCACAAAAAACTGTGAACGGCCGACGGACAGACGACGGGCAATCACGAAAGCTCACCTTGTCACTATGTGACAGGTGAGCTAATAAAAACTGACCTCAAGTCAATACTAACTCTATTGACATTTACCTCTAGGAAAATATTTTAGACTGATGACATTGTAAAACAATATCTTACTGGTGGTGGTTTGATGCAACAATTAAATTTCTATCAGTGATATGGTTTAAGTCCACTCATGTTAAAACATCATTCTTCACTCATGAAGCAATTTTAATAACATTTCATGAAATTAAGTGCAGTGTGAAAATCTAAAACTAAAATACCGTCTATGTATACCTGCTGGTTTATATGTCAATCCTACTATTAAAACACTACAATATGATCAATGTCGAAATCAATTCTTTAATACTGTGTACTTACAGAATATAAGCGGTGTAGTTTTTGCTATTTCTGCCAGGTTTATAACCTCTGTTTTGTACACAGTTGCATGACCAAATCCTCGCTGAAACGATCCTTTATTGATCACCATGGCATCTTCCATGTCATAACCCTGCCAGTGAACAATAACAGAGTGCTTTTTGTTGGTAATACTCTATTTTAATAGCATTCTCTCTTGTGCCACAGCCAGCTGGATGCTTCTTCAAAAGCTTTCAATCTCTCTTGACTGTTTTGTGCTTACTTCTATCACATTACATGGTTTTCTTTTTTATATTGTAACACTTTTACAAACACTGAGTATTTACAGCTATGTATGGCAAACAGTCTATAAAACAACTTTAAGCATGACAACTTCCATTCGTTTGTAAATTGACTACTTACAGTATATGAAATAACAGCAACTATAGCGTTGGTACCAAGTGGGTAGGAGTCTATATCATAATGGTCATACTTTGTGGGTCTCACCACAGGGGTTTGTGGAGTCTGTAGTTTATACAGCTTGTTGTCTGACCTGTACTTGAGGGCGTGTAATGGTACCCCCATTGTCTGCTTACCCATCTAAAATAAATTTATTTTGTCACATAAAATTTGCATTTTGTTTGTTTAATCTTGTTTTGTTCAAAGTAAAACTATATCACAGAGGACACTAACTTTACTAAATTAATACCTCTATTGCTTCACAGCATATGTCATCTTTCTTTGTTCATGAAAGTGAACAAAAACCAAGGATCTAATTTTTCTTTTTTGCAGCCACTTAAATCTCTCAGTATATGGGTACTCCTTTATGTCTAAACTTTTATTCTCTCATTGTTCAAATGACATATGAATTGTGTGTTAAAGACCAGAAATAAACGAATAACTATTCCGTAATGGTAACAGATATTATGAAACAGTCTGTATGTGAGTTTAGTCCTGTCATTGGTACATGATTTCACAAGACACAGTAACTTCCTACCTTAACACCCCTACATCATTTCACAAGTCAAAACCTGATATTGGTAAATCATTCCACAAGTCAGTAACTTCCTACTTGACACTGGTAAATCATTTTCCTACCTGATACTGGTACAACATTTCACATGTCAGTAACTTCCTACCTGACACTGGTACATGATTTCACAAGTCAGTAACTTCCTACCTGACACTGGTACATGACTTCACAAGTCAGTAACTTCCTACCTGTCTGTGGTTTACAATTTCACAAGCCAGTAACTTCCTACCTGTCTGTGGTCACGATTTCACAAGTCAGTAATTTCCTACCCAACACTGGTTCACGATTTCACAAGTCTGTAACTTCCTACCTGACACTGGTACATGATTTCACAAGTCAGTAACTTCCTACCTGACACGGGTACATGATTCCACAAGTCAGTAACTTTCTACCTGACACTGGTACATGATTTCACAAGTCAGCAATTTCCTACCTGACACTCACTGGTTCATGATTTTACAAGTCAGTAACTTCCTACCTGACAACGGTACATGATTTCACAAGTCAGTAACTTCCTACCGGAAACTGGTGTATGATTTGACAACGGTACATCATTTCACAGTCAGTAAGTTCCTATCTGACATTGATGCACAATTCCAAAAGTCAGTAACTTTCCATCTGACACTGGTACATGATTTCACAAGTCAGTAACTTCCTACCTGACAATGGTTCATGATTTCACAAGTCAGTAACTTCCTACTTAACAACGGCACAGAATTTCACAAGTCAGTAACTTCCTACCTGGCACTGGTACATATTTCTTGGACTCTGATTGAAGTCAGAAAATGGTGTTAAATTGGCAGCAACTGACAACATACTGACACCATCCAGTTCCTCATGGGTTGTTATCTGAAAATGAATGCAGATGTTTTCATCAGTCTGGGGTGTAACTGTTTTAAGTTATGTAACGTATTTCAGTTACTTTTTCAAGCATTTTATAACCTGTATTAGTTATAAAGTATAAGTTAACTCAGGTAAGTTATTCAGATAAAGTCTTTTTGCTGTTCTCACAAAGTGACCTATACAGTGAAATAAGTAGCAATCTGTGGTTAATCAAATCCTCTTTTAGTCTGATCATGACCTGATAAGCATAATGGGATGCTAAGAGTTTTATAGCTTTAAACCTTTTGCATAAAACTTTATCAGCCTTGCGTAAAATAATTTACTGCTTAGGTGGAAATATAAAGAGTTCAAGGATTCAGGAAATAATTTGCATTAGTCACATTCAAAATGAGGAATTGGCACAAGAGGGCTTTGTAATATTTTATGATAACTGAAACAAGTTATGAAAATATGGGCAATAACTCGAATGGGTTATAAACTGTGATAACTTGAAACAGTTACACCCCTGACAGTTCATACAAATTGGGACTTTTAGCTAACAAACTGATAACATGAATTTTTCAAAATTTGGCAAAACTCTTGCATCAGAAGAACAGATGTATTAAAGATTAATAACAATCTCCTACTTGATTTCTTAAATATGAAGTACCATAGAATTATATATTCATTGTCTGTTTGCTTAAACATCAGTATCAGCAGATTTTGGAGAGTGTCTGCTGTATATAGTCAGTGTCATTAGATTTCTGATAGTGTCTGTAATAAAAACAGTATCAATAGATTTCTAACAATGTCTTCTATACAAACAACATCCATAGATTTCTCATAGTGTCTGATATATAGTCAGATCCAAATATTTTTGACATTGTCTGCTACATACACATTAACAAAGATTTCTTACAGTATCCTCTTTATATACAACATTCACAGATTTCTCAGTGTCTGCTATATAATCAGTATCCATATATTTCTCAGTGTCTGCTATATAATCAGTTTCTCCATAGATTTTTCTGCGTCTGCTATATAATCAGTATTCATAGATTTCTCTGCGTCTGCTATATAATCAGTATTCATAGATTTCTCTGTGTCTGCTATATAATCAGTATTCATAGATTTCTCTGTGTCTGCTAAATAATCCGTATTCATTGATTTCTCTGTGTCTGCTATATAATCAGTATTCATAGATTTTTCCGTGTCTGCTATATAATCAGTATTCATAGATTTCTCCGTGTCTGCTATATAATCAGTATTCATAGATTTCTCTGTGTATGCTATATAATCAGTATTCATAGATTTCTTAGTGTCTGCTATATAAACAGTATTCATACATTTCTTAGTGTCTGCTTTATAATCAGTATTCAAAGATTTTTCAGTGTCTGCTATATAATCAGTATCCATAGATTTCTCACAGTGTCTGCTATATAATCAGTATTCAAAGATTTCTCAGTGTCTGCTATATAATCAGTATCCATAGATTTCTCACAGTGTCTGCTATATAATCAGTATTCATAGATTTCTCGGTGTCTGCTATATTATCAGTATTCATAGATTTCTCTGTGTCTGCTATATAATCAGTATTCACAGATTTCTCAGTGTCTGCTTTATAATCAGTATTCAAAGATTTCTCAGTGTCTGCTATATAATCAGTATCCATAGATTTTTAGTGTATGCTATATAATCAGTATCCATAGATTTCTCACAGTGTCTGCTATATAATCAGTATTCGTAGATTTTTCTGTGTCTGTTATATAATCAGTATCCATAGATTTCTCATAGTGTCTGCTATATAATCAGTATTCATAGATTTCTCAGTGTCTGCTATATAATCAGTATTCAAAGATTTCTCAGTGTCTGCTATATAATCAGTATTCACAGATTTCACAGTGTCTGCTATATAATCAGTATTCATAGAATTCTCAGTGTCTGCTTTATAATCAGTATTCAAAGATTTCTCTGTGTCTGCTATATAATCAGTATTCATAGATTTCTCTGTGTCTGCTATATAATCAGTATTCATAGATTTCTCTGTGTCTGCTATATAATCAGTATTCATAGATTTCTCTGTGTCTGCTATATAATCAGTATTCATAGATTTCTCCGTGTATGCTATATAATCAGTATTCATAGACTTCTTAGTGTCTGCTATATAAACAGTATTTATAGATTTCTTAGTGTCTGCTTTATAATCAGTATTCAAAGATTTCTCAGTGTCTGTTATATAATCAGTATCCATAGATTTCTCACAGTGTCTGCTATATAATCAGTATTCAAAGATTTCTCAGTGTCTGCTATATAATCAGTATCCATAGATTTCTCACAGTGTCTGCTATATAATCAGTATTCATAGATTTCTCGGTGTCTGCTATATTATCAGTATTCATAGATTTCTCTGTGTCTGCTATATAATCAGTATTCACAGATTTCTCAGTGTCTGCTTTATAATCAGTATTCAAAGATTTCTCAGTGTCTGCTATATAATCAGTATCCATAGATTTTTAGTGTATGCTATATAATCAGTATCCATAGATTTCTCACAGTGTCTGCTATATAATCAGTATTCGTAGATTTTTCTGTGTCTGTTATATAATCAATATCCATAGATTTCTCATAGTGTCTGCTATATAATCAGTATTCATAGATTTCTCAGTGTCTGCTATATAATCAGTATTCAAAGATTTCTCAGTGTCTGCTATATAATCAGTATTCACAGATTTCACAGTGTCTGCTATATAATCAGTATTCATAGAATTCTCAGTGTCTGCTTTATAATCAGTATTCAAAGATTTCTCTGTGTCTGCTATATAATCAGTATTCATAGATTTCTCTGTGTCTGCTATATAATCAGTATTCATTAATTTCTCTGTGTCTGCTATATAATCAGTATTCATAGATTTCTTAGTGTCTGCTATATAATCAGTATTCATAGATTTCTCTGTGTCTGCTATATAATCAGTATTCATAGATTTCTCTGTGTCTGCTATATAATCAGTATTCATTGATTTCTCTGAGTCTGCTATATAATCAGTATTCAAAGATTTCTCAGTCTGCTATATAATCAGTATCCATAGTTTTCTTAGTGTCTGCTATATAATCAGTATCCATAGATTTCTCACAGTGTCTGCTATATAATCAGTATTCATAGATTTTTCTGTGTCTGTTATATGATCAGTATCCATAGATTTCTCAGTGTCTGCTATATAATCAGTATTCATGGATTTCTCTGTGTCTGCTTTATAATCAGTATTCAAAGATTTCTCTGAGTCTGCTATATAATCAGTATCCATAGATTTCTCACAGTGTCTGCTATATAATCAGTATTCATAGATTTCTCAGCATCTGCTATATAATCAGTATCCATAGATTTCTCGGTGTCTGCTATATAATCAGTATTCATAGATTTCTCAGTGTCTGTTATATAATCAGTATCCATAGTTTCTTAGTGTCTGCTATATAAACAGTATCCACAGATTTCTAACAATGTCTTCAATATAAACAACATCCATTGATTTTTCGTAACTTGTCTGCTATATAATCAGTATCCATATATTTCTGACATTGTCTACTTACATACACAGTATCCATAGATTTCTGACAGTATCCTCTTTATAAACAACATCCATAGATTTCTCAGTGTTTGCTATATAGTCTGTATTCATAGATTTCCCTGTCTGCTATATAAAACAGTATCCATAGATTTTTAACACTGTCTGTTAAATAAACAGTGTACATAGACTTCTGACAAAGTCTGCTATACAATATAAACAGGATAAATAGATTTCTAGTAGTGTCTGCTATAGCTATATATATACTGTAAAAGCACATATTTTCGCCTGGTCAAATTTAGCAAATTTAAAATACATGTATGAAGTATGTTTGCCAGGTTCTTAGTTGCTTTCTTTTGAACTTACCCCTTGATAAGCCTCACTCTGGTTGATGCAAATATCCATGTAAACCTGTTCAAATGTGCCGATCATCTCTACAGCATCGAGAGCGAGGTTCTTCACTGGGCGTACCATTCTAGCTGGTGTTGTGAACAGATACAGACCTGGATATTGACTAGCATACTTTGTTTTCTTTACTAAACATATCTCGATTGTAGGCGGTACCTTCAATAAAAACAAACTATCTTGACTTCGGCGAAGTTATTACTTGTACCTAAATTTACTGACAGTCCAAACCTTTTGCCCATACCAAGGATGTTAATCACTGTAATTTTTTAAGAAAAGAGCAAGATATAGAAGCCGAAATCCTAAAATTATCTGCTGGTTTATGTGCAAGATGTAAAGCACTTACACAAGACTTCAATTTAAAGTCACATATATTCCTGGATTACATGTTACATTTCATGAAGTAGATGTTTGTTTTGTTGGGTTTAACATAGCACAGACATAATTATAGGTCATATGGCATTTTTCCAGCTTTGATGCTGGAGGAAAACAAACCCCAGGTGACACTCCATGCATTATTTCATAATCATGGGCAGGACCTCGGTAGAACCACCGACCTTCCGTAAGCCAGCTGGATGGCTTCCTCACATGAAGAATTCAATGCCCCAAGTGGGACTCTAACCAACATCGGTGAGGGGCAAGTAATTTAATGTCAGCGACCTTAATCACTTGGCCACAGAGGCTCCTTGAAGTAAATGTAAAATAGTCATTTAAAAGCTGAACTAAAGTGAAAGCTTTAACAGAAAATGTAAATGAGCAAGTAACTTAATCAGATTTACAAGTAATACTAGACTAGACCCCAGAACAAACGGCAATTCTTCCAGTTACATTATTTGCATATGTTGAAATCCTTTATAGCCCAGTGGTTGGTATGCCGGCTTCACAAGCTGAAGGTTGTGGGTTCTACAGAGGCTGAACTCTCCATATAATATAGTTATATGACACTAAATCCAGCAGGAACTGTGATACCTTGTGTAGTCCCTTTACTTTCATTACTCGTAGCTTTTGTTCAACCTGTGGTGCCATCTCCTCACTGACATATCCCACAATCCTCCCATCCAGCATCACAGTGTAACAGTCTTTAATCGGACAAGGTGGATTATCCAATGAGCATACACCTACTGTATCTAGGGCTTTTCTTATTGACTGATGAAATGTAAACACCTGAAACTGGAAAGACAGACAAGCTAAGTCTACATCATCAATGTAATATTGTACATAGATTCTTATTTCCACTAAATTTAAAGTACTCCGAAACTAATGTCGTTACAGAAATTGTCTAATTTTTCAATGATTATGTAATAAGCAGCAAGTAAACTAGTGTCTCCATATTTTGAACTAGTACTAATTTGCCTTCCACATTGTGACAAATAACTGACAACTACCACATATAAATCAGGTGTGAAGGACAAAATCAGAGGTGGAGAAATCCGAGATGGAGGTCAAACTCAGAGATGGAGGACAAACTCAGAGATGGAGGACAAACTCAGAGGTGGAGGACAAACTCAAGAGATGGAGGACAAACACAGAGATGGCGGACAAACTCGAGGTGGAGGACATAATCTGAGATGGAAGACAAAGTCAGAAATGGAGGACAAACTCAGATATGCAGGACAAACTCAAAAGTGGAGGACAAATGAGCGCATCATGCATAAATGAAATCAACTTTATATACTACATACCTGGCACATTGCTGTGGCATGGTTCATCAGTCCACATGGAGAACCATCTGGGGTATGTACTGGACACAGGAAACCTTCAAAGGTAGAAATTATAACACTTTTTTTAAAATCTGCAATTTTCTCCTGTTTCTTGTAACATATGTCACTAACCATCAACAGATATTAAATAGATTCAAGGAAAAATCTGGTCATCTGGGATGAGGAAAACAGCAACTAGGTCAAATCAGGTAGAGAATGTAGCTTCTAGCATTTTAAGAACGTTTCTCTATGATACAACCCAGTAACCTATTTTTTCATAAAGACAAAAAGTTTGACAATGATTTATAAAGACAATAAGAAATGTGATGTTAGCCTTAATAAGGTTTTTCTATGATTTGACAGAGTGACCTATCATTTAATATAAAAAACCAAGTTTTGAATATGGCCTAAATTTTGAAGAGACAAACACTATGAAAATTATGTAGAAAACATATCCTCTAGTGTTAACAATGTTTCTAATTATTTGACCTAGTTGCTGTTTTCCTCACCCCAGATGACCAAATTTTGAATCATCCAAGATTTTGCTGTAGGAAGCATTCTAAAAAAGTTTCATTTAGACTGGGCCAAAATTGTAATCTCTCAAGTGTTATCAGTAAAACTTGTTATGAAAGACACAGGGCAATCGCAACAGTTCACCTTGAGCACTTGTGCCCAGGTGAGCTAAAAAGGTCTTTTACTAAGCTTTGGTCTATGGAGTTTTTCAAATACTTACTTTTCAGGTTTCACTATGTGTTTAGAAAATGACCAAAAACAAAAATGACATGACAGAAACCATCCAGAGAACTGACTCCCCATGCAAATGATCTAGGCAAGGAATCAGTATAACATAAACATCTCTCTGAAACACTGCCATACTAACCCCAGGCTTCCGGCAGAAGTTTCCTGACAGCTGTTGTTCTCATCTGGGCAAAGAAAGCTCCTCTATGTATACAACGGAAATGAGAAATATACCTCATAAAGTTGAGCTTGTCTGCAACAACAGTCATACCAGAGTACTGAAATTCAAAACAGAGCATGAAAATTATCAAAGTGATTGCCTTCTTTTCTACTGACAAACATTGCAGAAAATCATCCAACATGAAGACAGCATTACAGCAAAATCATATTTAAGACATAACTAGACATGCTTTTGAGAAAGCCCCTATGAAAAATGTCTAGTTTCTCTGGATGGTCTAGAAGCCCCTATGAAAAATGTCTAGTTTCTCTGGATGGTCTAGAAGCCCCTATGAAAAATGTCTAGTTTCTCCAGGTGGTCTAAAGCCCCTATGAAAAATGTCTAGTTTCTCTGGATGGTCTAGACAAGTGGATCCAATTAGATGGTCTGGACGAATGGATCCAATCAGTAATTCAAGGGCCATAATTCAAAAGTGCCTGGGCGGATTTGGCTAGTTATCGAACTTGGCCGTGGTCTTATGGTCAAACATATTTTGTTCAAGTTTGGTGAAGATCGGATGAGAAATGTTCGACTTAAGAGTGCGGACTAGCTTTGTGACAGACAGACAGACACACAGACTGGAGTAAATCTTTATGTCTCCCACACCACTGTGTGGTGGGAGACATAATTATCAACTTGAGGCAATGAACAAAACAATTACTTGCTATACCAGTCTTTCTGTTTAAAATTGTGAATTTTGAAGCCATATTTTTTCAGATTCTTGTCACACCATGACATCAAACTCAAGCTTTTAAAAGGTTTTCAGATAACATGAGCCACTTGCTTTATGGAAAAACAAAGAGAAAATTGGATCTTAAACAAAATTTTTAATTGAGTTTCAATACATACCAGCACTGATCTAGCATACCTGCATTAGTGCTAACCCAGATTTGGTGACAAGGTTTCCAGTTGCAACTAAATATTCAAAAGACTTGCAGATATCAGGTCCATACCTCAATGCATTTATTAGAGAATCTGCAAAAACAATTTATATAATTTATATATATATTTGTGTATGGAAAATAGCTGGTTTCCATGTGATGTCAATCAAATAAATCAAAGGCCTGAAGGGCCCGAGTCGGCTAATGATTGATGTACTGACAGTATAGTCTACCTGTTTCAGTTTGTTTTTAGTTTTTTTTCTTAAAATTTCATAACACAGCTCGATATTTACCCAAAATATTATATCCGGATACGATTACACTTTTCTCCAGTTTCAACAATATATTTTACAAATTGTGATGATACGGAGACATTTAGCAGCAATTGGCAGTATCTGACATTGAAGTTTACGGTTAAATTACATCTTATTTAAATCTTTTCTTAAAAAAGTTGTCTCGTTTTGTGAAAGCAGACAAACATAGACGATCTACTTTCGATTTCAAAAACTACAAGAAAATACAATTTAATGTTTCGCCGATTTGTTTATTTCTCGAAAAATAAGAATTAAAATCATTTTTAATATCAGTAGTAACCAAACAAACCAGTAAGAGCTTCTTCTTCCGATAATTTATCCGTTTACTGACTGCAAAATTCAACCCACGCAAAGTTTATAGAAATCATACGATGCGTGTATACGTTCAATGTGGGAGAATTAAGGCTGATCGGCTATGTTACCTAACGCATCCAGACGATTCAGATTTTGTTTTTAAAAAGCATTGTGTGCGTTTCTGTAATTTTATATACGTTTTTATACGCTTAGAAATTATTAGACATGCGTATTTGCATTATTTCTATACGTAATTTACGCTAATACGCATCTTATCTGGAGCCCTGTGGAACTATTTTTTGTCTTTCGCTGGATGTTACGCAAGCTTTGTAAGCCTGCGCAATTCTTAAAATGCACATTTATGCTTAATGAGTTACATTCGAGTATTGCACAATTACAAGTCATAAATATGACAGATTACATCGTATATTGGTCATAGCAAAGGGAATTGACACAACTTAACTTCATTCATGCAGTGAACTGTTTGAAATTTGAGAAATCTAATGGAACTACATCCCTTCACGTGTTATTCGGTCCATTTAGAGAATCGCTGAACAGCAAGGACTCGTCAAAAGGCTTTCAGCCTTTAGCCGACTCAATGATTAGGAATTTGTAGAAGGTAAGATAAATTTGAATAAGATTTCTGTAATTACATTTTTTTAATGTTTTTTTAAGTTCGTATTGCACTTACATTAAGGTAAGAAATCAGTTTTGAAGTTTCTTATCCACAATCATTTTACATATAATTGTAACAACATGCTTCATTGACAAAAATCAAAGAATTAACTTCATAAAATTATTTGGTTTATAACCAGTAATGATTGAATTCACACCAGACACCAGTTACCAAGATCCTACACAGCATCAGTACACAGCATCAGTACAGACCGATAGTTATAAATACAATACATGCAATTCTTTTCAGGAGTCAAAATACTGTTTAAAATGTAAGATATGTGAATATATAAGTAGTAACATGGAAACAATTACAAAATCAACAGTGTTACGATTCTAGTGTTCATCATCTTCTCTCGTTCTCAAACATCACTGTATCATGTTACATTCTCAAACATCACTGTATCATGTTACATTCTCAAACATCACTGTATCATGTTACATTCTCAAACATCACTGTATCATGTTAAATTCTCAAACATCACTGTATCATGTTACATTCTCAAACATCACTGTATCATGTTACATTCCATTTCAAATTCTTGTCATTGAAAACTATATAAGATATTCTTAAGTACAACAAAAATGATGTCAACACTATATGACATATGCCCCCCTAATATGCTAATATAAAGCCAAAACAGGAACAAACTCCCATAAAGGTCCCAACAATCTGTGCATGTCTACTTTATGTTGATGACGAATACAGAGTGCCATAGTTATTAACTTACTTTTTTGCAAAATGGGGCAGACAAACAGAGGGACTGACAGACAGAAACACCAACAGGACAATGTGATTCCCATATGCATATCCCCCATAAAATGGTGAAAAAGTCATTTATAATTTAGCTTAAATAAAGGTTAGACAGGAAATACAAACAGTAAGAATGAAAGACAGATAGACACATCAACAAGACAAGGTGATTCCAATACTCACCCAACCCTAAACCTCATTCTAAAGGGAATTTCAAGTTAGCTAATACATCAGAATGCTGGCAATACATAGCAAGAAACATAGTGTATGTAACCATGGTTCATACAGACCTTCCTAAAAAAAATTCAAGTAGTTTTCAAGGAGTTTTCAAGTAGTTTTCCTCCATTTTCAAGGACTAAAATGGGCGCAATGTTACTGTTGCTGAGACATGAAATATCCAATTTAGGACAAAATTAAACAATGTAACACAAGATTTACCTTCAATGCATCGCGGATAAATTACACAGTGTGAAAATTACTTGAAAGAGCATAAAACCCGTAAAGTACAGTACCGTACCGTACTATCGCCGACTCCGTGGCAGGCCCTTATGGCGGTAACGGCTGTTTTTCTTTCCGTCGTTTTTTAGTTTATTTTGGTCCGTTTATAATGTTTGTCCGTTTTCACTTCGCACCCGACGAATTTAAGGACTATTTGTCATCTTTAGTACGTTTTTTCCTAAATTCAAGTAGGTTTCAAGTAGTTTCTGACTGTTGCAAAATTCAAGTAGTTTTCAAGGTGTAGGCGTCAAAATTCAAGGACTTTTCATGGCCTGTGCGAACCATGGTAACTTAGCAACATGGAGAAGTAGCAAAATATTTTTGGTAAGCTTGAATCAGTCACTTTCTTCTGGCATGATACAGCAAGAAATACAGTACAGGTAACTTAGCAACAAAGAGAAGTAACACATAGCTTAGCTACAAAGAGATGTAGCATGTAACTTAGCAACGAAGAGATGTAGCACGTAATTTAGCAACAAACAGAAGTAGCACGTAACTTAGCAACAAAGAGATGTAGCTGGTAACTTAGCAACAAGAGAAGTAGCATGTAACTTAGCAACAAAGAAGCAACACATAATTTAGCAACAGAGATGTAGAACGTAACTTAGCAACAAAGAGAAGTAGCATGTAACTTAGCAACAGAGAGATGTAGCTGGTAACTTAGCAACAAAGAGAAGTAGCACGTAACTTAGCAACAAAGAGAAGTAGCATGTAACTTAGCAACAGAGAGATGTAGCTGGTAACTTAGCAACAAAGAGAAGTAGCACGTAACTTAGCAACAAAGAGAAGTAGCATGTAACTTAGCAACAGAGAGATGTAGCTGGTAACTTAGCAACAAAGAGAAGTAGCACGTAACTTAGCAACAAAGAGAAGTAGCACATAACTTAGCAACAAAGAGATGTAGCTGGTAACTTAGCAACAAAGAGAAGTAGCACGTAACTTAGCAACAAAGAGAAGTAGCACAATACCTTGGGTAAGCTTGTATCTGTCACTTCCTCCTTTGAATGCCTTTGCTTGTCTTTCTATCACAGATTTTATGGTCTGTAAATAACCATCTAGCTTCTCCTGAAGTAAATCATGTAAATATATGACTGCTTACATGTTCATAGATTCAAACCTTCATAGAATGTTCCTTGCCAAAGTCTTCACACTGATTTCTTTGTAATATGTTTTTGCAATATCTACTTTTTGTATTGTATGTTTGACAGCAAATAAAGTGCGACCTTGACCTTGGAGCTAAGGGTTTGGATCTTGCGCATGACATGTCGTCTCACTATGGGGAACATTTGTGCCAAGTAATTTCAAAATCCTTTGGTTAGTTATGGACCGACTACGAAATATACCCTGTTAACCTTTGACCTCTAAGTGTGAACTAGACCTTGAAGCTACCTGTCTGATTCTTGTGAATGACACATCGTCTCATTATGGGGAACATTTATGGCAAGTTATTCAAAATCCCTTAATGGATGGCAGAATTATGGACCAGACACGAAGTGTGACGGACGGAAGGGAGGATGGAAGAATGCAGCCTATTTCTATATCCCCCTTTTTTCTACGAAAAAAACGGGGGACAATTATGTTTGTACTGAAACAGATATACCTGCAAGCTGTGTTCACATACCTTAAGAAACATCTGGAATAGATGGCCACCTAGCAATACTTCCTGTAACATAGGACTGTCGCCATTCTCTGCTGCACATTTACCCTTCGCAAAGTCAAACAGTTTTCTTGTCATATACCTATAAATCCAACATCTATATTGTAGAGATTATATATAACTCTTAATATCAATAAGAAGCATAACCTATTCATCATTAGAAAATATTAAACATTTAATCTGTCATATGTTAGTCATTATAAAAGGCCACTTGAATTTACATTAAAATTCCCTAATAAAAGACAGGTAAAATTTACAGAAAAACAATAATGACTGGAAGGTGAAAGGGTGGACAGCCCAAACAAGACGCCAACCTCAACCATTTGAATAAATTTGATAGAGATACATGCCAAGGAGCTACTGACAAAGGTAAGTGTGATCCTGGGCAGAAGTTTCAGAGTAGAAGATGTTTTAAGTAAACTAGATGTGAGTCACAGGTGCACATGACTCTAAGTGAAATATATTTGACACAAACTTTTTAAGTACTTTATGTGTACTTTTCACTAAGTGAAGGCCCATAACCCCTACCTGAGTGAAATTCTAAAGAGAACACCAGGAGCAAAACTTCACATGCTATAAATCAATAATTTTTACGAAAATCGATCTAAACAATTTTTTTACCATGAGATACAATTTTCTATGCATCAAAATGGCTGTCATTTTAAGTGTACTCAAAAATTTAGCTATGCTTACTTTGTATTTGATAATGCTGACCTTGATCTTTTACCCAATGGCCCCTTATGCAATGCCAACCTTGGATTTTCTACAAGCTCTCTATAAGCCAAGTTTCATTTTAAAACTTCAATCAAAACTAGAGTTTTATTTTAATAACTAAACCTAAACTATAAATAATGAGCGGACACGATCAGTTTGATGCTGCCTAGCAACAATACCAATCTAATAACCAGGTTTCAATTTTGAAAAGCCTCATTAATGTAAAGAAAATGGTTGGCACAATACAAATTGTTTATACAAATCCTAAAGATCAAGCAATCACTGCTCAAAAGAGCCGTGTTTTACTGTACTTACAATAAGTAAATAACTTACTGTTACCCAAACAACTTACACTAAAAGGTTGAATTTGTCAACATCACTTGTCAGGTGTACACATATACATTGTCTGAAAATAAAATGTTTGAAGAAAGTATAAAATAAAATTCCAACTAACAAGATTCCCAAACTATCACAAAAATAATATTCACTTGTCACATTTAATTATTGTGGAATTTTAAAATACACCACTTCTAAAGACACTGTCAATTTCTTCAATTTTTATTAATTCAAAGGCCAAAACTCTGCACATATTATTCATTTATTGGTTATCAAACTTGACCTGGATTTTATATACATTCTGTATAAGTATAGTTTTGTTTCAAATAAAAATACTTCAGTGATTGAGTGACACTGTCTATTTTTGTAATTTTGACTAACTCCTGGTCCTTAACTCCAAAGCTACTGTGCTGTCAAACTTGTCCATTTTATTATGCTCACAAACATTCTGACCTACTTTGGAGAACATTGGACAAGAAGTGCAAAAGTTATTGAAGTGACACTGTTAGTTTTACTGAATAATGATCCAGCTAGTTATCAAACTCTATCAAGATATAATTCCCATAAACCTTCAGAACAAGTATGAAGTATGGTGAATATTGGATAAGAACTGCTCAAATAACTAAGCAGACACTGTCAATTTTTGCAATTTTGATTTATTCAAGGGCAATATTTCAAAAACAACAGACTTATTTTATGTTGGGTTTAATGACACACCAACACAATTATGGTGACACTCTAGCTTTTGACAGCGGAGGAAGAAAAATATTATGCCTATAAAGATGCTGACCCAGTTTAATGAACTGTTCAAGATATTGTGCATACAGTCAATTCTCGCAATTTTGAGTAAATCAAGGGTATAACTCTAGAGCAAAATAAGTTCCAACAAACATGTATATCAAACTTATTTAAGGGGAGCAGTGGTCTAGTGGATAAGGTGTCGGCTGCTCAATCCAGGGGTCGTGGGTTCGAGCCCCACTGGGGTCATGACCATGACTTTTCATAAGACACCAGTACTGGTTTTTCCAGGAAGCAGACTCGAGAGATGCTCCAATAAGCTTGAAGCTTTCATCACAATCGAGCTAAAACAAATTAGTATAAACTAAACTTATTTAACAAAACATTTGATTACATTTTAACAAGAAAACTTTCTTTGTTTTGCTGAGTATCAAGAAATACCAACAGAACTACTGGGAACATGATTTTCTAGCTCTTGACTGCAGAAAAAGACATCAGGTGTCCCCCTAGGATAATTACAGGCATGGACAAGCACATGTGTAGAACTACAACCTGTAAGCCAGCTGAATGGCTTTTTTATATGAAAGAATTCTACACCAAAGCAAAAAGCAAGACAGTCAGTAACCTCTATCCCCTGACCACAGAGGCCCCATTACAAGAAAGATGTAAGATTTTTACTTCAATAGGTATTGCCCAACTTCTTCATCTGTTTTCCATTCTGGCAATGCAAGCTTTACACGAAATCTAGAGCCAATGTATTTCAACACAGATTCTTTGGTGAGCAGATCTTCATTTAAAGCTTGGCGTAACATAGCAACAACACACCTGGTGACAAAAATACTGTAGTTTTACATAATGATAAAATAACAAAACAGACACAACTAGAGCTATCACTAAAGGTGATGAATGTACCCCCCGCATGCACTGACACAGGACATTGCAATTTGACACACACAAGACTGCATAATTATGTGGACTGTATGTATATAGACTGTATGTATACAGTATAGTAACAAAAAACAAAGTCCCATAACTATGCAGAATATTTATCTAAAAGAATGTAACATGCACCATGCACAACTAAGGTTGGTACTGATCACTTGTGTGAAGTTTCATTAAATTGTGTGCAAGGGTTTGGTAGATTAGGCACGCACAAGATTGCATATGCAGACTGTATGTACATAGTATGTTAACAAGAAACAAAGTCTCATAACTCTGCAATTTTTGTCGCTGAAAGAACCTAAAATGCCCCATGCACAACTACTGTTGTTACTGATCAGTTGTGTGAAGTTTCATTAAATTGTGTCAAGAGGATGAGGAGAGATGGTGCGCACAAGATTGTGTCTATGTATATAGTATAGTAACAAAAAAACAAAGTCCCATAACTCTGCAAATTTTTTTTCTGAAAGAACCTAGCATGCCCCATGCACAACTACTGTTGTTACTGATCACTTGTGTGAAATTTCATTAAATTGTGTCAATGGGATGAGGAGAGATGGTGCACACAAGATTGTGTCTATGTATATAGTATAGTAACAAAAAAACAAAGTCCCATAACTCTGCAAATTTTTTTTCTAAAAGAACCTAACATGCCCCATGCACAACTACTGTTGGTACTGATCATTTGTGTGAAGTTTCATTAAATTGTGTCAAGGGGATGAGGAGAGATGGTGCGCACAAGATTGTGTCTATGTATATAGTATAGTAACAAAAAAACGAAGTCCCATAACTCTGCAAATTTTTTTTCTAAAAGAACCTAACATGCCCCATGTACAACAACTGTTGGTACTAATCACTTGTGTGAAGTTTCATTAAATTCTGTCAAGGGGATAAGGAGAGATGGTGCGCACAAGATTGCGTCTACGGACAGACGACCAGACGGACAGACAGACAGACAGACAGACAACCTGAAACCAGTATACCCCCCCTTACAACTTTGTTGTCGGGGGGTACAACTAGGAATTGTCTTTAGTAAAATGCACAGATCTCCCAACAGAGCTTTATCCAAACAGAAATATCTAGCCATATCACATAGTCATTTTATGATACAATGCTTTTCTTTTTCTTTTAAAAACAGCATCCCTTACAAAGTTTTGTTTAAATCCCACTGGTAGTTTTAGAGTAGTCCAGACACATTCTTGTGACAGACTAAAAAGAAGGTAGACAGACAGACTGACGGACAAGACAAAATATATCTCCTACAATGGGGTGACATAATAATCTCATGTAAAACTAATGTGCTAGTGATCACCTGTGAACAGAGACAACCTCACTCTAAAGGCCACAAGTTCAGTTCTAATTAATAGTTTTCTAGATTTTTTAAACCCTTTGATTTTCGGGAACATAATGTGTTATACAGGTGTGTCTACAGTTAAAAGTGTGTGTTAAATATACTTTCTTGGCATTGAACTCATTAAGAAAGATACCATTGGTAAATTTTCTGTTGATTATAATATAGTAAACAACAGTATTAACCCAATTAAAGTATTATTATATCTATAACACAAAATAACCATAGCAGTAGTATCCATAATAGCCTGATCCAGTTTGATATAAACACTGACTTCAACTTACCCTTTATAGAAGGAGTCCTCTTCTTTACCTTTCACCAATTCATCATAGATATATTTGTCTGGTACTGACATAAGACCCTGCAACATACAGGTACCAAAGATATAAACCCAAGTTTGGAGACCAATCACAAAATTCATCTTCCCATTGGTTTATAAATTAAAATTTAAAATCAGCCAATCAGATGTTGAAATTTTGAGACTGTTCTCAAAAACTCTGAACCTCCAGACTTTGATCTCTCTTAATTTTAAACTGGACTGAAGAAGACAGCATAAGTTTTGGATACATTCAAAATTGACATTTAATTAACAACAAAAAAAAAATCAGCTTATTTCACCTAAAATAAACATTTAAACACATGTAAAGATTCTATATTCATATGTTTGAGGCATATGGGTAAATATGGCTGTAGCAGTTAATAGTGTCAACTTCTTAATAGTCAATGATATCAAATAACACATGCTGTGGAAACCTTGATCATGAGGTATAAATTTCATTGATTTTATGGTTATACCAAATCAAAACATTAAACCCCCTAAGACAAAGGAAGACTCGCATTCAATGCCTTGTATTTCAAATTTTGAATCCAATTATTCCCCACAAAATAATCAAAAACACAAAATTCAATGCCACTTAATTAAATGATTCAACAGTTAAGGTAGTTCTGCAGGTTCAAATCAATTTTTTTTCTGATTAAACCCTGATATTTCAAAACTTCAGAATATCCTTAGAAAATTCAGCAAATAAAAAAGATAGGGTCCTGTGCTTGATTTTTTGCTACACTGATTTGAAAAATTTGGACCTCGTGCAATATTTCACAATGGGAGTCTATAGGAAAATCGCAATTTTTATAACATTCGCAAACAGAAATTTTTCTACACTGTAGATTTTAATGAAACTTCTCAAAGTTGTAAATAAACAAATGAATAAATTATGGCCTATAATACAGTGAAATAAAATGTATAGGTACATGGGGTTGTTTTTGAGGTACTTGCCTATAATTAAAATGATCCGCAAATTTCAAGCTGGCTTTAAGACATTACTTTGAATTACTTAACGTGTCAGATGTTTTAATAACGTATTTTAACAAGAAACGCGGCAATGCCACGAAACCAGGTTTTCAACACTTTTCATAAGAATAAACAAGAGTGCCAGAATGTCACAATATACGCCCGTCACAGCAAATTTCTTTACTCTAGCACCTGTATTTGCAGATGTAATTTTAATTTTGTGGTTGTTTAGTAATCACTGTAATTCTTTTGTTCTTCTAAGTCCACAAAAAAACTCCTTACCAGGTAGAGATACCTTAAAATACACCTAAAATTAGAAAGTAACAACTATGTTGTACCACAGAAAAGTGGTCTTGGTTTTTCCCTACGGTCAATTATAAAAAAGTTACAATATAAGTTATTTATAGTAACAACTAAGGGAAGTTAATCTTAAAAAAAAAAAACAAAAAAAAAAAAAATACAAAAAAAAAAATTCTAAGTCCACACAGAAATCCTTACCAGGTAGAGATTGGTCAAAATACACCTCAAAATTGGATGTAACATGCATGTTGTACTACAGAAAAGTGGTCTCGATTTTTCCCTACGTCTAGTAATGAAAAAGTTACAATATAAGCTATTTATAGTAACAACAAAGGGAAGTAATTCTAAAGAAGGGAACTGCGCAAGACACTTCGTCTCATGATGGTGTATAATTGTGCCAAGTTACATCAAAATCCCTCTATGCATGAAGAAGATATGCTCCGGACAAAGTTTTCATTCTTGTATCATTTGACCTCTAAGTGTGACCTTGACCTTAGACCTAGGGACCTGGTTCTTGCGCATGACACTCTGCCTCATGATGGTGAATAATTGTGCCAACTTTCATCAAAATCCCTCCATGCATGTAGAAGATATGCTAACCCTAACCCTAACCTAACCCTAACGCTATTTTTAGTAACAATGACCTTGACCTTGATCCCAGAAACCCCAAAATCAATCCCAAGCTACAACTTTATATAAGTTTTCTATATACCAAGTTTCATCATGATAGCTCATTCGTAAATTAAGTTATTAACCGGAAACACTTTTTCTATTTTAAGTAACAGTGACCTTGACCTTGACCCCTGAAACCCCAAAATCAATCCCAGCCTTTGTCTTGATATAAG
Source organism: Mercenaria mercenaria (assembly GCF_021730395.1). Classification (NCBI taxonomy): domain Eukaryota; kingdom Metazoa; phylum Mollusca; class Bivalvia; order Venerida; family Veneridae; genus Mercenaria; species Mercenaria mercenaria. The sequence goes on from NC_069371.1 coordinate 54,449,644, forward strand.
CTACATACATACCAAGTTTTATTCAAATATCTTTACCGAAACAAAAGTTATTGACCGGAAACCCTTTTCTATTTTAAGTAATAGTGACCTTGACCTTGACCCCAGAAACCCCAAAATCAATCCCAGCCTTTGTCTTGATATAAGCTACATACATACCAAGTTTTATTCAAATATCTTTACCGAAACAAAAGTTATTGACCGGAAACACCAGTTTGACGCCGCCGCCGCCCGCCAGCCCGATCGACATCTACCCCAATCTAATAACTCAGGTTTTCGTTGAAAACCTGGTTAATAACAGAAAGCTGGTAATGTTGCTATTGTAGTAAATTTACTCACGGGTTGCCATTAATTCATAAAATGATTTTCACTTCTGTACTCCAAATTCAGGCTTTATTCTACGTTATCCGGATAAATAACGTAACACCATCACTTCCAGTTTATCAAATGTGCAGAACTACCTTTAGCAACTTGGAAATATGCTCCACAAAATGTACATTAAACTAGATATGTTTCCACAGGTTACAGTTACCCCCACTTCTTGTCACAGTATGGTCATATGTTACTTGTTCACAATGTTAAGTAAACTTGTATATTTGTTGTCAGTCATCAAGGGTGGGGTTGTGGTAGTATGGATACTACAAGAAATCATCAAGAACCACAAGAGAAAAGAAACTGGTTTTGTTTTGTTTTTGTTGGGTTTAATGTCGCACTGACACAATCATAGGTCACATGTTGTTTTTCCACCTTTGATGGTGGAGGAAGACCCTAGGTGCCCCTCCGTGCATTATTTCATCAGGGGCAGGCACCTGGGTAGAACCATCAACCTTCTGTAAGCCAGCTGGATGGCTTCCTCACATGATGAAATCAACACTCCGATTGAGGCTCAAACCACATCTGTGAGGGGCATGAGATTCGAAATCAGTGACCTTAACCACTTGGCCAGGGAGGCCCCAAAAGCAAAAAGCTGTCTTTCGATTACTGTCATATAAATAAGGTAACTGAGAATTCATTTACTTTAATATATTTGCTAGTATATCAAACTATTCACGCAACTTAATACACTCTCTTAACCCGTTATAACGCTACTTGATATACTGCGGTATTCGTTATAATGCGGTAGGCCCATGGCTCCGGAATTTTACGGGGTAAAAAAAAACGAGTCCGCAGATGTTATTTAATTTGATCATAACCAGCGTTAAAACTACATGTACCTGTATACTTTGTACTTCAACACCTTTGCCATGACAACTGTGAAAAAAATCAATAATTGTCTGCTAGCTTACTTGTTTGCGTATCGCCTTTGTTAAAGTTTGAATACATGTAGACATGTGACAATTAGGCAATCAGTACTGTGTCAAAATTAGATTGTTTGCATAACAAGCGTGTAACATTGGTCAGTCAACTATCAAACCATTTTAAGTTTGCACCAATTAAGCGGATGACATGAACACTTGAGTGAATAAAAATCGACTAACAGGCCCAGTTTTGTAATAAAATGCAGCCATATTTCGTAATCATCACACTCAGCTCATCGGAATTAAAGAAGAATCGATGCACTGAAAGCCATATTGAGAATGTTCTCCCTTTTTAATATCGTATATTAATGACGGTGATTTAACAATTTTCTATCTTATCTATCGATTTTCTTAATGTATTCAAAATTAAATTTTTTAAGACTGTCCGCGTTTTTCTCTTTTAGTTACATAAACCCCCAGTGCAATTGCATTGCATATGTATTTCTCACAACCGCGCACTCCTCACACAGCGTTATATATGTTTACCTCTGGGATACACAATTCAACTTTCTTTTAGAATCACGACAAAATGAGAAGATGACACAGCGTTATAATTCATTTAATGTATTTTTCAGTAGCATTTAAGGTAAACAAGCAAATTCGATGACTTGGTATCCCCCGCCGAAAGGGTTTGTGGTGAGGAATGGCAAAAAAATATATCCGGCAAAAAGTTAAGGATGTTAATAAGAAGCAAATAATTTCATTAGTCAAAATCAATTTTAACAGAAAACAAATGTTTAATAAAAGAGTACATAATAAATGTATGATACTTTGATCCTGACTAAAGAATTTATTTTGAATGGGATATGCTTACTGTAATAAGCTTAGCTTTTAAAATTAAATGCAGTTAACTGAAATGTGAGCTTGAAGATTAACTGGAACGAAATATTGTCTTTGAGTGGTTTGGCACCAGGTGTTGCTGTTTAACATGTACATTTAAACTTGAAAGAATAGATGTCCTTAAGAGAACACAGGTAAGATATCTTGAACATGGCTGAGGGCAAGGTTTGTGCAGTCACAACTTAACATGTTGAAGGTTTGAACATTGTAAAAAATAAATAAAAAATGAATGGAAATAGATATATCTATATAGATATATGCATATTTTTTTTTAGGGGGAGGGGGTGCGGGGGAACGGGAGAGGAAACAAACTTTCACATGTTGATAATAAATATTGATGGAAAATTAAAAATGAAAAAAAAAAGGGTAAAAGGGTGAAGGGGGGGGGGGGGGGGGGGGAGGCAGAGGATGCATGATCAGTGGTGGTCATGACTGGGTGGAGGAGTGAGGTGGGGGAATGGTACAACTTGCATGTTAATAAATAATCATGGAAAGTTTGAAAAAAATCTAAAATAAGAAATGAAAAAAAAAATTTTGTTTGTTTGTTTGTGGGGGTGGGGGGAGGGAGGGTGTGTGACCAAGGCAAGTGGGTGACCAGGTGTGGGTGCGCAACTTCACATGTTTATAATAAATGTTCAAAGAAAAGAATGAAAGAAATTTAATGAAATTCTGCCAAATGGTAAGTTTGTTATGTACAAATATGTGGATTTTTAGACAATTAAAGGGCAATAACTCTGAAGTTACAAAAGAAATCCGTACGAAATTGTGTGTGCACAACCACATTATAGAGCTCTAAATCCTGTTAAAGTTTCATAGTTCAAGGTCAAATATATCAAAAGTTATGATGCAGAAATTGCCATATCTATAGTACCCTATACAGTTAACACTAGAAACTTCTAAGGGCCATAACTCTGGTGTTACTTGGGCAATCTGTCTGAAACTTGATGGGCCCCATAACCTTATAGTGGTGAACATGTATCTGATGTTTGTTTGAAGAAAATCTAAAATAAGGAATTTTTTTTGGGGGGGTGGGGAGGGGGATGGGTGTGATCAAGGTAAGGGGGTGACCAGGTGTGGGTACACAACCTTACATGTTTAAAATAAATGTTCATGGAAAAGAATGAAAGAAATTTATTGAAATTCTACCAAATGGTAAGTTTGTTATGTACAAATATGTGGATTTTTATACAATTAAAGGGCAATAACTCTTAATTTACAAATAAATCCAAACGAAATTGTGTGTACACAACCACATTATGGTGATCTAAATTCTGTTTAAGTTTCATAGTTCTAGGTCAAATATATCAAAAGTTATGATGCAGAAATTGTTATATTTATAGTACCCTATATAGTTAACACTAGAAACTTCTAAGGGCCAGAACTCTGGTGTTACTTGGGCAATCTGACTGAAACTTGACGGGCCGCAAGAACTCATAGTGGTGAACATGTATATGAAGTTTTAAATAAATATACCCAACCATTTCCTAGATATGGCTCCGGACGGACGGACAACGCCAAAACTATATCCCTCCGACTTTCGTCGGGGGATAATTAATGTCCCATTTATACCATTCTTATTTCTTATTTACATAAAACAGCGTCCAAAATACGTCTAATACATTACCGGTGGGTGGGGTATTGGATATACCGCTGATACGATAAACCCGCGTTATAAATTTAACCCCGCTAGATCCGTGGGTTTCGAACCTTGGACCCCGATGACAGCGTTGTAACGGAATCCCAGTGTATATCTGGCACTGGAGGGACAGAAATTGCAGTTTTTAACTACATTCACAGAAATAACTCTGGTGTAAATGTGAAGAGTCTATTCTGCTTTGCTGAAATGCATCCTCACATCAGTATTATCATCAACATATAAAATCTGCTGAAGCTCATATCCTATGATAAAGATATCAGCAAAAATGATCACTTAACCAAATCAGAGGCTGCAACTATGATTACTGAAGACTGATTTTAGCAACATTTGCTGAGAAGCTGCAATGAGTATACACAAATATTCACACTAAACATCAACTCAATGTGGCTAACAATTAAAATGTATCACTGCAGTTCATAACCATTTAAAGGCAATAACTCTGGTCATACAACTGCCCCACATGAAATATCAGCTTGATGACTACCCCACATGAAATATCAGCTTAATGACTACCTCACATGAAATACCAGCTTGACAACTACCTCAAATTAAGTATCAGCTTGATGACTACCTCACATGAAATATCAGCTTGATAACAACCTCAAATGAAATATCAGCTTGATGACTACATCACATGTAATATCAGCTTGGTGACTACCATGACTACCTCACATGAAATATCAGCTTGATGACTAACCCACATGAAATATCAGCTTGGTGACTACCTCACATGAAAAATCAGCTTGATGACTACCCCACATGAAATATCAGCTTGATGACTACCCCACATGAAATATCTTCTTGATGACTACCCCACATTAAATATTAGCTTGACGACTACCCCACATGAAATATCAGCTTGACGACTACCTCACATGAAAATATTCCACATCCCCAATGAAGCTTGTACATGCAAAGGTCAAAGGTAAGTAGTCTTATGCCTGTAAGCACTATCACTCTACCCTAGGCTATAATAAGATGTTGAGAATAATGACAGTAGGTTTAAACTGACCTTAAGAATCATAACAATAGGAGCAAAGAAGAGTTCCTGGTTGTGGAAGAAACATAGCTGTGCTGTTCCATTGTTTAGGTAGTGTAACACCATGTTCTGCAATAATAAAACATCAACAGTAATGCTGGTCCAAACTGCTGGTCCAAACTGTTATAAGTGTTGGGTATGTTCTATGTCTTATACCTCAGATTAACTGAAAACTGAAAAGTTCATCAGTAGCGCTCAGTTCATTATATTTGTCAAAAAAAGGTAAAGTTTATATTCACACTGAAACACATATGCAAAACTAGTAAATATTTTAATAAAATCAAATTTAATTTCATAACCTTCATGGCATTTCAGTTTTTTACTTCAACAGCCAGTTAATACAAATACAATATCTTAGTTCAGGATAGACTCACTGAAGTTTTTCCATTGTCTGAATTTGAAATTAGCAGGTGTTTTATATTTTTTGCTATTTATAAATACTTATATAACAAATCATGTTTATTTTCAATAAAACATGCTAACGATGACCTCACATCAATCTTACTGCAGCAAACAAGAAAAAGAACTACAATATTTCACCAGAGGGCAATTATGGCCCTAAATTGCTCACCTGAGTTACACTGCTTGTTTGAACATTTTTGGTAGATGGTTATGCAAAGACAATGTCTATGAAATTATTCTGAAAAGGTGCCAGTGTTTTCTGACACAAATATTTGAAAAGTTTTACTAAATAAATATGGGCGGATACTGTGTGTGTGTGTTGTGGGGATGTGGGGGAGGTTGGGTAAGAGGCTTGAGGAATGATGACATAAGGTACTAGAAGACAATATCAAACAGGATGATTTTTGAAGTATACATGGAAAAGTCCCCATGCATCCTGGCCACCATGTTTTAAGACGAATCACAAAAATTTGTATAATCTTAGTAGAGGGCCATTTGTGTGAAAATATTCTAAAATCATGCGTGCAGTTTCCCACAAGAAGATTTTTGAAGTTACCACTATTTACATATAGGGAAAAGTGAAAACGCCTCCTGGTGGCCATGATTTTTAATGAATCAGAATAATCTGAACAAATCTTGGTAGAGTATTGTGTGAAAATACTTCAAAATCTGACAAGTGGTTCAAGAGGAGATGTTGTTTGAAGAATTTTCTTTTTGTAACTTTGGTGGCCCCTATGTGCAACCAAGCCAAATCATTTAAACAACTTTGGAAGAAGACTATTCAACAAACATCCAGGCAAAGTTTCCTTAACTTCCACCACACAGTTTTAGAAGAGATGCTGTTTGAAGAAAAGTTTGGATAGACTGACAGACAGTGAGTGATCACAATAGCTTACCCCGAGCACTTTGTACTCAGGTGAGCTAAAAGAAATATTTTAACTCTATTATGCACCACACAGACACATACTTTATACACACTAGACCTTTCTATAACATCCTTTGTCATGCTAAATTAATCAAAACACCCTGTTAACTTACTGTTGCAGTATGATCGGATCTTACACATCTCAACATTACACCATAGTCAGAAAACATGGCACCACGCTTCCTCCAGCCTCCACGTGTCAAACAGATAGGCTGAAATTGTACAAATATTGTGTCATGGTTGGTTCTTATTATCTTCCAACAAGACAAGCTGCAATAAAAAAGTTCAACCTACAGTGTATTGCTGACAGTAGGACTAGCTACCATCAAATGTTCAACCTACAGATCATTGCTGCCAGCAAGACAAGCAGCAGGTAAAAGTTCGACATACAGTTCATTGTTGCCAGCAAGACAAGCAGCAGGTAAAAGTTCAACATACAGTTCATGGTTGCCAGCAAGACAAGCAGCAGGTAAAAGTTCGACATACAGTTCATTGTTGCCAGCAAGACAAGCAGCAGGTAAAAGTTCAACATACAGTTCATGGTTGCCAGCAAGACAAGCAGCAGGTAAAAGTTCGACATACAGTTCATTGTTGCCAGCAAGACAAGCAGCAGGTAAAAGTTCGACATAAGTTCGACATATAGTTCATGGTTGCCAGCAAGACAAGCAGCAGGTAAAAGTTCGACATACAGTTCATTGTTGCCAGCAAGACAAGCAGCAGGTAAAAGTTCGACATATAGTTCATGGTTGCCAGCAAGACAAGCAGCAGGTAAAAGATTGACAAACAGATCATTGTTGCCAGCAATACACCCACCAATCATCTCCAACCTTCAGTTCATTGCTGCCTGCAAGACTAGCAGCAACTAAAAGATCAACCTACAGTTCATTGCTGCCAGGAAGACAAGTGGCAGTTAAATTGAACCTACAGTTCATTGCTGACAAAAGGACAAGTTGCAGTCAAGTTAACCTACAAATCATTGTTGCCAGTAAGACAAGTGGCAGTTAAGTTCAACCTAAAAATCGTTGTTGCCAGAAAGACCAGTGGCAGTCAAGTTCAACCTACGAATCATTGTTGCCAGCAAGACTAGTGGCAGCCAACAAATCATTGTTGCCAGAAAAAAACTAGAGATGCTTTTGAGAAAAGCGCATGTCTCCCACAACTGCCTAATTATCTTGCACATGCGCTTTCGTGCACCCAAAATGTACCCTATACTACTTATTTCGCAAGCGCTTTCATGCAGGCAAAGCGCACCCTATACTACTAATAAGTAGTATAGGGTACATTTTGCCTGTATGAAAGCGCATGTGAAATGAGGATTTTTTGGTAATTCAAGGGCCATAATTCCAAAGTGCCTGAGCTGATTTGGCTAGTTATCGAACTTGGCCGAGGTCTTATGGTCAGACACATTTTGTTCAAGTTTGGTGAAGATCGGGTGAGAAATGTTCAATTTAGAGTGCGGACAAGCTTTGTGACAGACAGACACACAAACAGACAGACACAAAATCACTGTGGCCAGAAAGACAAGTGGCAGTCAAGTTCAACCTAAAAATTGTTGTCGCCAGTAAGACAAGTGGCAGTCAAGTTCAACCTTAAAATCGTTGTCACCAGTAAGACAAGTGGCAGTCAAGTTCAAACAACAAATCATTGTTGCCAGTAAGACAAGTGGCAGTCAAGTTCAAAGTTAAAATCGTTGTCGCCAGTAAGACAAGTGGCAGTCAAGTTCAAACAACAAATCATTGTTGCCAGTAAGACAAGTGGCAGTCAAGTTTAACCTAACAAGAGCTGTCAGTTGACAGCGCACTCGACTATTCTCAGTGCTTGATAGTATAATATAGCTATGAGTAAAACTTTAACATTACAATAAGCATATTCTAAGTCGAAAATGGGCCATATTCAGTCAAAATGCTTGATAGAGTTGCTTCCTCCTCTTTACAGACTGGGGTCATGACGGTAAACAAGTATGCAAAATATGAAAGCAATATCTCAATGGACTTTGAAAATATTTGGGGTGGTACGCAAACTTTAACATTACAACAAGGCAGTCTGAAAGACAGCTAAATCCCCCGCCACTGCTATGGATAGTGAAAGGGTAAAACCTTTGATTTTAGCTGTGACCTTGACCTTGAACTGACATGGCTGACTCATGAATTCTGCACAATGTCTTGATGAGGTGATCATTTGACCAAAGTTTCATGAAAATCCTTCAAGGGGTTTAGGAGATACAGAGCTGAAACCTTTGACCTTCAGTTGTGACCTTGACCTTGAGTTGACATGGCTGACTCATGAGTTCTTGATGAGGTGATCATTTGACCCAAGTTTGATGAAAATCCTTCAAGGGGTTAAGGAGATACAGAGTGGACACCAAATGGAAGGCTCAAACCTTCGACCCTTAGTTGTGACCTTGACCTTGAGCTGGCATGGTTGACTCATAATTTCTGCACATCGTTCTGATGAGGTAATCATTTGACCGAAGTTTTATAAAATTCCTTTAAGGGATTTAGGAGATATAGAGCGGACACGAAATGGAAGGCTCAAACCTTTGACCTTCAGTTGTGACCTTGACCTTGAGCCAACATGGCTGACTCATAAGTTCTGCACATCGCCTTGATGAGGTGATCGTTTGACCCAAGTTTGATGAAAATCCTTCAAGGGGTTTAGGAGATATAGAGCGGACACAAAATGGAAGGTTCAAACCTTTGACCCTAAGTTGTGACCTTGACCTTGAGCCGGCATGGCTGACTCATGGGTTCTGCACATCGTCTTGATGAGGTGATCATTTGACCCAAGTTTTATAAAATTCCTTCAAGGGGTTAAGGAGATACAGAGTGGACACAAAATGGAAGGCTCAAACCTTTGACCTTGAGTTGTGACCTTGACCTTGAGCCGGCATGGCTGACTCATGGGTTCTGCACATCGTCTTGATGAGGTGATCATTTGACCTAAGTTTTATATAATTCCTTCAAGGGGTTTAGGAGATATAGAGTGGACACAAAATGGCAGGCTCAAACCTTTGACCTTGAGTTTTGACCTTGACCTTGGACCGACAAGGCTGACTCATGGATTCTGCACATCGTCTTGATGAGGTGATCATTTGACCCAAGTTTCAAGAAAATCCTTCAAGGGGTTTAGGAGATATGGACCGGACACAATTTTGTTACGGACGGAAGGACGGAAAGACGGAAGGACGGACGGAAAGACGGAAGGACGGACGGACGGAAGGACGGACGCAGACCATTCCTATAATCCCTCCGCCACAGCGGGGGATTAATAAGCATATTCTAAGTCAAAAAGGGGCCATAATTCAGTCAAAATGCTTGATAGAGTTGCCTCCTCCTTTTTACAGACTGGGGTCATGATGGTAAACAAGTATGCAAAATATCAAAGAAATTTCTCAATGGACTTTGAAAATATTTGGGGTGGTACACAAACTTTAACATTACAATAAGCATATTCTAAGTCGAAAAGGGGCCATAATTCAGTCAAAATGCTTGATAGAGTTGCCTCCTCCTTTTTACAGACTGGGGTCATGATTGTAAACAAGTATGCAAAATATGAAAGCAATATCTCAATGGACTTTGAAAATATTTGTGGTGGTACGCAAACTTTAACTTGTGTAACGCTAACACTAACGCCGGGGCGAGTAGGATAGCTCCCCTATTCTTCGAATAGTCGAGCTAAAAATCATTGTTGCCAGAAAGACAAGTGGCAGTCAAGTTCAACCTACAAATCATGTTTGCCAGTAAGACAAGTGGCAGTCAAGTTCAACCTAAAAATCGTTGTTGCCAGTAAGACAAGTGGCAGTCAAGTTCGACCTAAAAATCATTGTTGCCAGAAAGACCTTTGGCAGTCAAGTTCAACTACAAATCATTGTTGCCAGCAAGACAAGTGGCAGTCAAGTTCAACCTACAAATCATTGTTGCCAGCAAGACATGTGGCAGTCAAGTTCAACCTACAAATCATTGTTGCCAGTAAGACAAGTGGCAGTCAAGTTCAACCTAAAAATTGTTGTTGCCAGTAAGACAAGTGGCAGTCAAGTTCGACCTAAAAATCATTGTCACTGTTGCAAGAAAGACAAATGGCAGTCAAGTTCAACCTACAAATCGTTGTTGCCAGCAAAACTAGTGGCAATCAAGTTTAACCAACAAATCACTGTTGCAAGAAAGACAAGTGGCAGTCAAGTTCAACCTACAAATCGTTGCCAGTAAGACTAGTGGCAGTCAAGTTTAACCTACAAATCACTGTTGCAAGAAAGACAAGTGGCAGCCAAGTTTAACCTACAAATCATTGTTGCCAGAAAGAAATGAGGCAGTCAAGTTTAACCTACAAATCACTGTTGCAAGAAAGACAAATGGCAGTCAAGTTCAACCTACAAATCGTTGTTCCCAGCAAGACTAGTGGCAGTCAAGTTTAACCTACAAATCGATGCCAGTAAGACTAGTGGCAGTCAAGTTTAACCTACAAATCACTGTTGCAAGAAAGACAAGTGGCAGCCAAGTTTAACCTACAAATCACTGTTGCCAGAAAGAAATGAGGCAGTCAAGTTTAACCTACAAATCACTGTTGCAAGAAAGACAAATGGCAGTCAAGTTCAACCTACAAATCATTGTTGCCAGAAAGAAATGAGGCAGTCAAGTTTACCCTACAAATCACTGTTGCAAGAAAGACAAATGGCAGTCAAGTTCAACCTACAAATCGTTGTTGCCAGCAAGAATAGTGGCAGTCAAGTTTAACCAACAAATCACTGTTGCAAGAAAGACAAGTGGCAGTCAAGTTCAACCTACAAATCATTGCCAGTAAGACTAGTGGCAGTCAAGTTTAACCTACAAATCACTGTTGCAAGAAAGACAAGTGGCAGCCAAGTTTAACCTACAAATCATTGTTGCCAGAAAGAAATGAGGCAGTCAAGTTTACCCTACAAATCATTGTTGCAAGAAAGACTAGCTGCTTCAAACTAAGAAAACATTTAGATAATACTCACATAATTTCTTCTTGGTAAAATTATCATTCTAACCAGACGTTCTATCCCATTTACAATAAAGTATCCACCCATTTCCTGAAATATAGTGATAGGTAAATCTTACTTTAATATTTTATGTTAGAAAACTTGTCCTTTTTTAATTTAAGAAAACAGTAAATCTAAATGTTATTTGTGTAATCTGCTTAAATGAAGCTTTACAACCAACTACAGAATTTTTTTATTTATCAGAATATTTTACATCATACTCGGACAGTACAATTTTGAGAAAGACCACAAAGACTTGCAGGTCAATATTTAAGCACAAGAGCACTGCAATGGGAGCACCATATTTCCAGAAGGTATGACCTTTGACCCCTTAGTGTGACCTTGACCTTGTAGTAAGCCATCCAGAGCATGTGCTCTGCACATTGTCATGATGTGTTGAACATTTGTGTCAAGTTTCTTTGAAATCCTTCAAGGGGTTCAAGAGTTACAGAGCGTACACAAAACACAATCGTGTTTGAATCGAACTTGCTGAAGGACAGACAGATGGACACTGGGGGTGTAACATAATACGTCCCTTCGGGCGTATAAAAAGGCAAGCTTAAGGTAGAACTTAAAATCTTCAACTAAAATGGAGGGCTTATTCAGTCACATGAAAGAATCCTACACTCTTTGTGGAACTCACCAGTAGTGAAAGGCAAGTTAGTCATCTAAACCAGAGAGTATTCAACATAGGATTTTACAGGTACTTTACTGACTCAGAAGTTGGTAAACATCTCTTTTAAAATATCTGATGTTTGTTAAGCATATTACTGTTTGATCAATTTTTTCAATAACCGGGATTTTTCTTGTTTCAAACCATCTTTAATTAGTGTATATGTAACATAAAGCATTGTATAGAAAATGGCAGTATAGAACTTACCCCCGAGTCATGGTGCTCTCATTGTAAGTCATAATGTTCCACTTAGGAATTTGAGTGTATATATTAATAACATGTCTGGGATAATAATAATATGTCTCCTATACACAATTCAGCAAACATCTCTTATAAATTCTGACAACTTCCATAAAAAGACAGCTTAATTCACTCATTTTCTTTTCTGTATCTAGATCTACAGTGCTGTTTTGGGGTGTTTTTTTTGCTTATTTTGGGTTAACTTCTGCTCCAATCCACTCTCAGAAAAAGGATATATTTTTTCCCTATTTCAATAAAAAATTTCCATCTAGCAGTGGCACAAAACACTGTATAATTGTTTCGGTAAGGGTTGGCCACACTGTCATCAGAGTGTAAGTTTACATCAATAAAAGCTTTACAGAAGCATTCACAACAGTTATTTGGAACCCTGGGTATGAAATATATGCCGAAAATTTCTGACATTTCATTTGTCACATATTTTCGCAACTTGTTTGGAAAGCACGAAACTGAAAAGTTAAACTACTAAGAAATAGCATAGTATTAGTTCATTAATGTAATGACAGCAAATAAATGATGTATTTAGATGAAAGTTTTTCCTTTTGCTGAACGTTATGAAGTACCAGTTTACTTTTACCCAGTACTTCAAAATATCACAGAATTGTTTTTACCTTTGATAATCAGGCACCAGGATATCTGTTGCGAATATATTTAATGTGTGAAAATTTATAACCATACCATACAGTGTTTATATATTTTGTAAAATAATTCCTATTTTCTAGTAGAGCAACATCAAAATCTCCTCCCAAACAGCCCTACTCTCAGACTGAAATAATCACTGCCTGCTAGGCTGGAATAAAATCAGTAATGCATACCTCTGCCTCTTCACCATGTTTTACTAGTTGTTGTGGTGTCAGTCTCGATAGATTACATATTTCACTCTGCAACAAACATATCGTAATTACCTTATATGGAACAGATTACTGGTAGCAACTACATGTATATATCTATCTTCAACTAACGATGAAATTCTAAATATGCTTAAACATTTAGTAATTGAACAAGAGCTGTCGGATGACAGCGCGCTCAACTATTCGAAGAATTGATTGAAGAATGGGGTCAAAATATTACCACAGATTTTATGACAAAAGAAAAAAAATAAATTAGGCAAACCATTTCGATAAGTCTTGCATTAAATGGCAGTGTGTGACCATGATGATAATGAAGTGTTCAAAGTTTCAAAGTCAAACAGTTTAAACAAAATATGGAATGGTATGAAAAATTTAACTGATTTCCAAGTCCAAAAACGGCCATAATTCAGCCAAAATAGTTGTCAGAATTATGTACTCTTGCCTACAGATGGAAATCATGATGATAAACATGTGTTCAAAGTTTAAAAGCCATATGTCAAATAATTTGGACAAAACGTGGACTTGTACGAAAACAAAACCAATTTCGAAGTCCAAAAAGGGCCATAATTCAGCAAAAATAGATGACAGAGTTATGTACTCTTGCCTACAGATAGAGACTATAATACTGAACAAGTGATAAAAGTTTCAAAGCCATATGTCAAACACTTTACACAAAATATGAACAGGTACGAAAAACTTAACCAAGATTTCTAAGTCAAAAGGGGCCATAATTCAGCCAAAATCCTTGATGGAGTTATGTACTCTTGCCTATAACTGGACATGGTGATGAAAAAACAAGTGTTGAAAGTTTCAAAGCTTTATCTCAAAAGACTTTGTCAAAATATGGACTGGTACGAAAAACTTAACCAAGGTGTGACGCCGATGCCAACGCCATGGTGAGTAGGATAGCTCTACTTATTCTTCGAATAGTGGAGCTAAAAATAAAAGAAAATTCTAGTGCATCAAATGGTAGCAGTGATAATATTTGAGGTGTAACAAGAGTACCATGATTGCTCAACTGAGTTTCTTAGCTAACTAGAATAGTTGGCAACACAAGGAAAAAATATCTGCGAAATTATTTTGAAATCTAATGCTAGTGGTTTCTGACTTTTTTCCCACTATAAAACAAACCATTGTTCACATGATATAGGAAAACAGGAGGATTACAGTGGTCCAAAGTCACTCACCTGATGCTGACTTTCTGACCTTGAAATGTATGACACACTGAATCATGAATGGAAACAACTGTGTTAAGTATAAAATATTTTCTATTTTTGGGAAAACCCTTACAGGGATACTACATACCAAATTTGGTGATGATCCACGTGGTTCATGAGTTGAAGGCTTTTAAAGCTGAAAACCTAATTCCAGACGATGGACAACAGATGATGGACACAGCCCCATCACAATAGCTTGCGCTGAACCTTTAGTTCAGGATAGCTAAATAGAGACAATCTCCTTTTATTGAAAGGACACAGACCACTTTCATTGTGCATTTCCCAGTTCTAGTGTTATTCAAAAAGTAAATTATTATATCACTCAACAATAACTTTCATGATACAGCATTTTTACAGACTGTTTTTTTTCCGTAAGTTATCTTTCCTATATATGTAACTAAACATCTCAAGTCTCTTTTTGGTATGAAGACATGTAATACTAACTGGTTATGAATGGATCTGGTATCACTGAAATGCTTGAAAGTACTAAAAATGAAGTATCTGGATTCAATTGTCAATACCAAACAAAGATAAATTTAAATTGAACTAGAAAATGCTTTTGTAAAAATGCGCATGTCTCCCCCAGTGCAAAGTCCTATAGGCAAGAAGTCAATAGGGGTGAGGAGCGAAAGTCAAAGAGACACTGATGGTTGGCTGCAATAGGGATCATCTACTTGGCATGTCCAGTTATCCCGCTAAATTTCAACACTCTTGGCCTAGTGATTCTCAAATCACTGTTCAGGCTCCTGTGACCTTGACCTTTGATCAAGTGACCTCAAAATAAATAGGGGTCATCTACTCTGCATGTCCAATCATCCTATTAAGTTTCAACATTGTAGGTCAAGTGGTTCTCAAGTTATTTCCAAAAAATGATTTTACATGAACAGGCCACTGTGACCTTGACCTTTAATAGACTCTGACTGACCCCAAAATCAATAGGGGTCATCTACTATGCATGTTCAATCACCCTATGAAGTTTCAACATTCTGGGTCAAGTGGTTCTCAAGTTACTGATCTGAACTGGTTATCAATGTTCAGGCCCCTGTGACCTTGACCTTTAACGGAGTGACCCCAAAAACAATAGGGGTCATTTACTCTGCATGAACAATCATCCTATGAAGTTTCAACATTCTGGGTCGAGAGGTTCTCAAGTTATTGATTGGAAATGGTTTTCCATGTTCAGGCCCCTGTGGCCTTGACCTTTAACAGAGTGACCCTAAAATCGTTAGGGGTCATCTACTCTGCATGACCAATCATCCTATGAAGTTTCATCATTCTGGGTCAAGTGGTTCTCAAGTTACTGACCGGAAATGGTTTTCAATGTTCAGGCCCCTGTGACCTTGACCTTTGACGGAGTGACCCCAAAATCAATAGGGGTCATCTACTCTTCATGACCAATCATCCTATGAAGTTTCAACATTCTGGGTCAAGTGGTTCTCTAGTTATTGATCAGAAATAGTTTTCCATGTTCAGGCCCCTGTGGCCTTGACCTTTAACAGAGTGACCCTAAAATCGTTAGGGGTCATCTACTCTGCATGACCAATCATCCTATGAAGTTTCATCATTCTGGGTCAAGTGGTTCTCAAGTTACTGACCGGAAAAGGTCTTCAATGTTGACCTTGACCTTTCACAGAGTGATCCCAAAATCATTAGGGGTCATCTACTCTGCATGACCAATCATCCTATTAAGTTTCAACATTCTGGGTCAAGTGGTTCTCAAGTTACTAACCGGAAATGGTTTTCAATGTTTAGGCCCCTGTGACCTTGACCTTTAATGGAGTGACCCCAAAATCAATAGGGGTCATCTACTTTGCATGTACAATCATCCTGTGTCAAGTGGTTCTCAAGTTATTGATCGGAAATGGTTTTCCATGTTCAGGCCCCTGTGACCTTGACCTTTGATGGAGTGACCCCAAAATCAATAGGGGTCATCTATTCTTTCTATGAAGTTTCAACATTCTGGGTCAAGTGGTTCTCTAGTTATTGATCGGAAATGGTTTTCAATGTTCAGGCCCCTGTGACCTTGACCTTTGATGCAGTGACCCCAAAATCAATAGGGGTCATCTACTCTTCATGACCAATCATCCTATGAAGTTTCAACATTCTGGGTCAAGTGGTTCTCTAGTTATTGATCGGAAATGGTTTTCAATGTTCAGGCCCCTGTGACCTTGACCTTTGATGGAGTGACCCCAAAATCAATAGGGGTCATCTAGTCTTCATGACCAATCATTGTATGAAGTTTCAACATTCTGGGTCAAGTGGTTCTCTAGTTACTGATCGGAAATGGTTTTCAATGTTCAGGCCCCTATGACCTTGACCTTTGACGGAGGGACCCCAAAAACAATAGGGGTCGTCTACTCCAGCAGCCCTACAACCCTATGAAGTTTGAAGGTTCTAGGTCAAATGGTTCTCCAGTTATTGCTCGGAAATGAAGTGTGACGTACGGACAGACGGACGAAAGGACGGACGGACGAAGGATGGATGGACGGACAGGGCAAAATCAACATGTCTCCTGGGGGGAGACATAATTAGAATAATATAACTTTGAAACATTTTTTGAGGAAGGTCCGCAAAGAGGCATGTCTGTACAATTACTTCAAAATTGCATCTGAGGTTAAAGAAAATGTCATTTATAGATATCTATTATTAGGCTTGGCAGTCATATTTTTGACAAACTAGAACAATTCAAATACCCTCTAAAGATAGTCACCACAGAAACATTTGTGTAGGGATATTTCAAAATGGGGCAAACAGTTTCTAAGCAAAAGATTTTTAAAGTTTATCACTGCTGCAATCAGGTAAGCTCTTTCAGAGGAAATGATTTCTGAAGTTTTCCATAAAGCCCTACAGGGAGAAATAGCCCTGCCTAATGGCAGTACTATTTTTTAACAAATCGCCTGACTTGGTAATTTGGTTGAGGGACACACTGGGAACATTTCTGTGAAATTATTCTGCAATTGGGCCTGCAGTTTCAGACATATGAAGGTTTAAATCTTTCCATTTGGTTTTCATGGCAACCAAGTCTGCATTGATGACCTTAATTTGCATGAAAATGGAAAGCACCAAACTTACTGGAATGTTCCTATCAAATTCCAAATTCTGCATGAATGATAGACATGAAGTTGCAGAAACATGGAAGGAGATGACCCAAATAACATTCCTGTAGTCTGGTTGAAACCAACTACCCGGAGACAGACAGACAACAACAGACATCCAACTATCCCTAGAACTCCCCATAAACAGTCTGTGCACAGGTGAGCTAAAAAGGTACAACTTTAAAACACTTACCTTGACCATGATAGGAATCTGACCAAGAACTTTGGGTATGGGAGGCCCTGCTTGTCCATTAACTCTGAAACCAATCTGCACTTGTAGGGGGCCTTTGTAACTTGCACCTCGTGATCTACACTGAAATGTGTCATAGACAGGATCAGACCAAAGCTACAATCAAACTGTTAATAAACATGTGCCTCATAATACAAACGAGCTCCATAAAGTAGGGCAACGTACACACAAAGTCCTACATCAGAGGAGGAGGAAGTAAAATTTAAGAATTTTTTGGAGGGTGTGTAGGGGATGGGGATGTAATGTGGCAGTTTGTGATTGGGATAGGAGGTTTTATGCAGCAGAGGTGATAAAATACTAAGGCACAAGAAACTGAGGGGTGGAGGAGGGGGTTAATGTTTGTGGTGGGAGGTGGGAAGGCGGACCAGTCATGTTGATTGTTGCACTCCTGATAGTTTTGAAGTTGTGCTCCTGACACAAAATACAAAAGACGGATTTGAATTTCTGACCTTGACCTTTGACCTATGGACCAAGTTCATGCGCTATGCATATTGTACGGACATTTAACTTTTAAATTTCTTTTAATAGAGCTCTCAATGAATAATCTAATTCCTTTTACTTTTTAGGAACTTTATGACTAAAATTTTTTGTGATGGATGGATCCCTTAAAATGAAACTTGAAGATTACAATCCCAATTTTTGATGTTTTTACACGAAACTGTTAAAATAGTTTGAGTATAACTGAAAACATTTTTATGTAAATGTAACATAGCAGGGGTGTAAAATTATTTTTCACACCACTCGTCCTGCAGGACTAGTAGCCAGTAATATCTACTCGCCCTTAGTGAACAGCCACTCGCCCTAATAATTGACACTTTTAATACTGTCACTTTTATGAAAGGAGTATTATGTACAATAGTATTATTTCCCGAAAAATATTTATTTTGAAAAGTGTCTAAATAATCATCGTCCATCCACCCGTGTTGAAAGAGAGGAAAAAACGTTAATGATTATCGGTAATTATTCAGTTGATAAACTAAGTAATTGACCTTGTTTTCATGATCAATTTACACCCCCTCAAAGAGCTGAAAGAAGTGTGTCAGTATCTTGACATCTGAAGCGGAGATCAAAGCGGTATATTTGCTCGAGATTGTCATGGCATTACGTCATGTTTTCGCGCCATGTGACACATCACTGTCTGATCGTACCGCATCGGTTCTTAAAATTGCTGAGAAATAGAAATCAATAAAAAGTTTCTTCTTTAATTTATCAAAAGCGAATGTGCTATATCCCGTATAAAAGGTAAATGTCTCAAACGATAGTTACTTTAGTGGATATCCTACCTATGTGACCTATTTGCCCTCAAGGAATTTACATTATTGTTTGACAAAAAAAACTTTTAAATTGTTGGTCAAAAAATACATGTACAAAGATTCATTTAAAACTTATTAAAAACCGCAATGACATCACATTGCTTTATTTTAAAATCGCATTTCTATTTACGTTCACGAGGTCACGTAACCCAGGGGTGGTATAGTACGTCATCAACAGGTGCGCGCAACACTTCCCGATGCGGCTTTTTTATGTCAAAACACCTCGATTCGGTGAGTAAACTTGCGATTATTTCATTAGTAACGAACAGACTTGGAAATGACATATAGTCTAAAGTACCCGCATGTGTCTCTAGTTTATCACTTACGTTTGCATTTTTCAAGAAAGTCTTACGTTTAAGAGAACATTCGAGCACAATGCACTTCATGGAAACACTTCCCCATTCACCACACCATATTATATCGCATAAAAAGAGTTTTCATGCATTTCTAATGACTAAATGCATTGACGGGTGTTCTTTTATGGCAAACAGAGGTCAGTGATACCTTAATTAATTATTGGAATCTATAGTTTCAAAGAAATCAGTAATATAAAATTTCGCCTTCCCGGTTCACCAGGTAAAATGATGCACTTCCCGGCTCACCGCCCATGTGGCATCGTGTTTGACTTAATTAATTATATGTAGCCTTTCAATTTATTTTGACGCATGGTACTTCGGTTGCCATACCAGCAAACCTAGTATTTAGCAATGAACGTTTATGTCAGTAAAAACAGTGTTTAATTTACTTTCAAGGGCTATATTATGACAGATTTGCTCTTTCTTTTTCAGATCACAACAGAAACACCTGAGATATTCTGTTTATCAGAATTAAATTATGAAGCATTTAAACACTTGGGGTTCAGTAGTATGATATCCGTAGACAGATGAACATAAACTGCATATAGAAATTCATGCATTTCTCGGGAATAAAATGACACGGCCAAAAAATCAGAATTGTAGAAAGAACAATACCCGCTTGTTGTGGATGTTTGTGAAAAAGTCAGAAATGAAGACCACAAAAGTAGTCGTTGTTTGAGGTTCACTCACTGGCAATATGTGCAGCTCACTGTTACGTGTGACCACTACTGTACAATATTTAGCCACGGACAGCTTTTGTAGACGGAATTTAATGTGATTTTGCGTGACTTCAAACAATTGTGATTTTTTTTATTGAAACATGTTTTGTTTTGTCTGTCTGTGTTGAAGTCACAGAGTCTTGTCAGTGCCTCTCCTTTCTTCTTAATAACATTTGACAGATTTTGATGAAAGGCAACAACAGTATTAAACTTTGTATGAAATGTAGTTGACACAAATGCTCATAACGGGTAAAACACAACAATGTAAATATTTTTGTTATCTCTATGTTTTGGTCAATAAACGTTCACAGATTATACTACATTGCCACTTTATCAATTTTTGTGTGTTTTTAATGAAATTTCTGAGTTATAATTGGTGTAGTTGCGCAAAACCTCAACATTTTCCAGTTTAATGGTTTCAAGAGTTATTATATTCTGCTTTTTGTTGATTTTGAAGTTTAGGCAGTGCATCTCCACTTCATGTCTTTCTGTCGTGTCTGAATATTTCCAATTGTTGAGAATATGTGACATAGAGATGTACACTACTTCTTGATCGAAGAAGATTAAAGCATACAATGTGGAAAGAATTTGTCAGATATGCGATCTTAATGAAACTTTAAGGTGAATTTCATTTTTTTAAATGTTGAGTTATTACGTCCAAAGTTAATGAAACGTTATCATTATACTCGTATTTATAAGTGTGTATAAAATTTAGAATTGCTACAATCAAGTAACAAATCTACTTTTGTTGATTTGTGTAAATATATAACATTAGCTGATAAAAAGGAAGATGTTGCTATGTCTTGAAAGTGTATGTGCGTATGTTTATGTCACAACGGCTTCCACTGTGTAAGGGTTTAAATAAAAAATCAGTAAAATTTCCTATTTTAAATAATCTTTTATACAACAACATTTTCAACAACTAAACAGTTTAAGAAAAGCAAAATAGTTTACACTGCAAGTAAAGTTGTTCTACCAGTGTTCATGCTCACTTCGAGTTTTAACATGTAACTGGGTGCACTAAGATTTGTAAGCAAAATCTGAACACCAGACAAATATTAAATCCTGAAACGCTTTCTAGTGTAGATGCAATCGATGTCCCATTGTACTACGTGGTAATTATAATTCGGTTGCAGTCACTCTTGTTCTTTCCCTGCGCACATCTAAAACTCCTTAATAAGAACATTTCGTTGGCGCGATACAGTAATTTCTCATTTTTCTCGAGCAGTTGTGATGATCACGTGGCCCTGAAACGTTAAACAAAATAAAATAGTAGCATATCATTAAAAACTAAACTGCATAGGTGCAACTTTATACCTTTAAAAATATATTAAAAGGTTGCTCCTTTAAAAAACAGCACATGATAATAATTTAACTATATAATTTTGCTTTACTTAGCATATTATCAATGCATAATCTTATTTGTCTCATTGAGTATTGCCTTGAACTCAAGTTCGGAATCAAAGCCATCATACTCGACTATTTTCGGTGACACGCCATATATAGTTATCATGAAAAAATAATTAGATTAACAAGTTAACTAATGGTTTCCAAAATACTTTCTATTTATATTATCATGTGTCGAAGTGCCTATTTAACTATACCCCTTATTAAGGTTTATCTACTTAACATTATTGAAATTAAATCAGTTATTTATATCCACACCTTCAAACAGCAACCGACAAAGTTTGGTACGGAGAACTAGTTGAGCGTTGAAATCCTTGTCTGGGGTAATTCCGTTAGAGGATGTTCTCCACTTCTCAAATATTATGTCGTACAGCTTTTGGAAAATATAATACGTCAATTATGTCTTGCATGCCGATCACTCAGCAATCCTTTTAAACATATATTGAGAATTCCATTGATGCAGACTAGAAGTTTTGTTTCCTTTTTCATCTTTCATGTACCTAAAATAACAAATATAAGGACAAGATAGAACATAATTATATCATACATATGCACGTTTATAGTACATGTATACAACATATGTTCAAGATATGCCTCGTTCTTTCAATATTATCTTCAAATGCTTAAATGAAGTTTACGGACCATCTAGTTAACAATTAGTTATTCGAATTAATAGAACTTCCAGGCAAGCGTGATCACATTTACATGAGCACCAGCCCGATGTTAGTCATGCTGGAAATTGGTGAGCCGGGAAGGACATCAATTCAGTTGGTGAACCGGGAAGGCGAAATTTTAGTTTACTGATTTTTCGGAAAGTTTAGATTCCAATGACTAATCAAGGTATCACTGACATCTGTTTACCATAAAAGAACATCCGTCAATGCTTGGATTTATCAGAAATGCATGTAAACTCTTGTTATGCGACATAATATGGTGTGGTGAATAGGGAAGTGTTTCCATGAAGTGCATTGAGCACGAATGTTTTCTTACACGGAAAGCTTTCTTGAAAAATACAAACGTAAATTATAAACTAGACGCATGTGCGGGTACTTTCGACTATATGTCATTTCCGAATCTATTAGTTATCAATGAAATAATCGCAAGTTTACTCACCGAATCGAGGTGTTTTGACACAAAAAAGCCGCATCGGGAAGTGTTGCGCGCACCTGTTGATGACGTACTATACCACCCCTGATTTCTCAAGAGGTGTTGAAAACTTGAAGCGAAAATGTTAAAAAATGAATGCACTACGCACGGTTTTGTGTACGTGTCGATGTAAATTAGGTATTACGATAGGTCGCACGTGCTTGTGGAATGGAAAATTACCGGCATGACGTTTTGATATCTTTACGATTCGCGGGTAAATTCCAGTCAATCCAGGTAGCGACTGAACCATCTCAAAGTTTATTGACGTTTTGGAGTTGTAATTTCTGAATTTTGGTAAAGTAAGGACGTAAAAAAACACTCGCCCGATCGGTCGAGTATACGGCGAGGGATTGTAGGACATTTGCCCCCCAGGACATTTGGCCCCCCAATGAAAAAATGAACTGCTGGACATTTGCCCCCCAGTTGAAATGGCAGATAGGACATTTGCCCCCCATGGCTTATTTTTGGAATGGACATTTGCCCCCCAATATTTTTGTCCAATATGCCAGTATATATAACTGAATTTTTTGTTGTTTTATTATCAAAATTACTCAAAAAGGCAATTTTCAGTAAAAAAAAACTGTTTTATTAATAATAATTTGATAAATATGTTAATTACTTTTAGGTGTTAAGGTAAATAATAGCATATTATTGAGTAATAAAAGTGCTCATAACAGCGTTATAATTTCTTAATTAGTGCAATGTTTTTAACACTCAAACTTGTTAATTTGGCTATTTTCTACTACAAAATTGTATAAAACAAAGATATTGTACCCTAGAATATGATGAATGTCTTGTACGAAGTTCCTAAAAAGTCACTGGGGGACAAAAATATTGGGGGGCAAATGTCCGTTTCAAAAATAAGCACTGGGGGGCAAATGTCCTATCTATCATTTCAACTGGGGGGCAAATGTCCAGCAGTCCACTTTTTCATTGGGGGGCAAATGTCCTGGGGGGCAAATGTCCGGTCCACTCGTCCTACTCAGACTTTCACTCGCCAATGCGAGCGGGCGAGTGGAATTCTACACCCCTGCATAGATTTTCCTACCTACAGTATCTACACCTAGAGAGTTTTAAAACATCAAAGAAAATAAACTCTGCTAATGTTTTCCATAGCTGCAGATAACAAAAGGAAAGGGTGTGCTCTGGCAATCCAAATTGTTAAAACATTCATACAGAAATAAATAAAAGCTAAAATTGTTTTATTACATTGTCAACAAAATAATACATGTGTTACCTCAGCTGGGTATACTTTTGTAGTTCTGCATACTGCCTTCTCATGCACTTTGGGACTTCCAATAATGATATCCTACAAAATACAATCTACTTTCGTACTCTATCTTCAACTGTACAATAGTGTATGCTCATAAGCATTAGAAATCAATTAAATATATTTTAGACACCTTTACAAAACTGACCTTGTATTCTGTAAATATATATCAAAGCCTAAATACAGGAGGGATGTTTCTATGCAGTGCCTGCAGTCACAAGGAACAGTCCTTGACAGTTTCAAGTTATCTCTAATATGTTTAAGATATTGACAATCAATAACAACCCTCTCATAATGTTGCGTGTTTTTTCAGGATTTCTTGAATGTTAAAGTAACTCATTCTAGTAAAAGACTTTCTGTACCAGCCACACAAATCAAAATTACTTAAATAGAAAACACTGATGGTGGTGTTTTACCTTAACCCAGAACACTGTTCAATGTTATACAAGTGATTTTACTGAATCTTGGTTGTATTTTATGAATGTTTATGCCCATTTCCAGACTTACTTGTGATCTTACTCTGGACATTTCCGACTTACGCAGTACGCAATTTTCTTATGTTTCAAAACAAAAACCAGATAACTATTTTTTGAGCATTTATCAACCATTCATTTTAGCTAATTTGCTATAGCTATATAGTGACATGTGAAAGGCTGTACCTGTAAAGTTAGTGACACTCTGTCACCGTTTGGCAAGGAAAATTCCACAGGTAACGAATTCTGTAAGAAAAGTAAATGAAAAAATAATATATACATTACAATGTTAAACTATGGACAAGATCTTATTTACACTTGATAAAACAAAAATATTTTAACATCTCTATTTTAAATCAAAGCAATTCTCTTGTTAAGAAGTTCAATAACTTTATTTGCAAACTATGCTTTTTATCTAGCTAATCAAGTGTTATTAATACTGGTGTCCAATTGGAACAATAGAATAAACAATTTAATTATTGTTTGAAATTCAGTGAAAAACTAGAGATGCTTTTGAGAAAAGCGCATGTCTCCCACAACTGCCCCTATGAAAAATGTCTAGAGTCTCCAGATGGCTTAGATGAGTGGATCCTATTAGATGGTCTGGACGTGTGGATCCAATCAGTAACTCATGGGCCATAATTTATTAAAAAAGCCTGGGTGGATTTGGCTAGTTATCTAACTTGGATAAGGTCTTATGGCCAAACACATTTTGTTCAAGTTTGATGAAGATCGGATGAGAAATGTTCGACTTAGAGAGCGGACAAGAGTAAAAAGGTAGATTTTTCTGTAATTCAAGGGCTGTAACTCCAAAATGTCTGCACCGATTTGGCTAGTTATCGAACTTGGCCGAGTTCTCATGGTCAAACACATCTTGTTCAAGTTTGGTGAAGATCGGATGAGAAATGTTCGACTTAGGGTGCGGACAAGAGTAAAAAGGCCGATTTTTGGTAATTCGAGGGCCATAACTCCAAGACGCCTGGACCGATTTGGCTAGTTATCGAATCTGGCCGAGGTCTCATGGTCAAACACATTTTGTAAAAGTTTGGTGAAGATCGGATGAGAAATGCTCGACTTAGAGTGCGGCCAAGCTTTGTGACAGACAGACACACACACACACAGACTGGAGTAAATCAATATGTCTCCCACACCACTGTGTGGTGGGAGACATAATAACACAGATAGTCCAGAGTGGTATTCCAGAGTGGTTCCAGAATGGTGTTCCAGAGTGTCTATACACATGGCAAAGATTCAAATTAAGAGATGAAAATGTTTTAAGCAGGTACGAATGTCTGAGAGGCCTGTATGTGAGCAGATATGAAAGTCTGAGAGGTCTGTATTTGAGCAGGTATTAAAGTCTGAGAGGCCTGTATTCTCACATATAAGAGAGTTTTCTAAATACAGGTAAGACAATATTTTCTCACATCAGCTACAGCTTTTTGTTTAGTTTATTACTCCATTATATGTGTTACACAGTCTGACTACATCATCTACACATTATTTATGCTGAAGTTATCTAATGTACCATATAGAGAAGTTATCTAATGTACCATAATTATAGAGAAGTTATCTAATGTACCATATAGAGAAGTTGTCTAATGTACCATAATTATAGAGAAATTATCTCATGTACATGTACCATATAGAGAAGTTATCTCATGTACATGTACCATATAGAGAAGTTATCTAATGTACCATATAGAGAAGTTATCTAATGTACCATAATTATAGAGAAGTTATCTAATGTACCATATAGAGAAGTTATCTAATGTACCACAATTATAGAGAAGTTATCTAGCGTGCCATATAGAGAAGTTATCTAACATGCCATATAGAGAAGTTATCTAATGTACCAGATAGTGTGTCAGGTAATTGTGGCATTTGATGATTTCAGAAATCTACCATCAACACCTGACCACCTCTACATCTGCCATATAGTGTCTGTTGTATAACCTCATTGTAACTATGAAGATATTCTTCTGCAAAAGGATTTATTTTGTTTGTCTAAAGAGAATAGAACACCAGTTTGAACTCTTATCCATTCATTTTTATAGTTTTTCAAAAACATATAAATGATAGATTTCAAATAACTAGAAATTTAATTTTCTTTCAGTAAAAGTATTAGGAAAATTTTACCTCAATGATTTTGCCTAGACCTTCATGTATAATACAATTGAAAGATTCGATGTGTGGTCTTACAAGATCCTGAATGTTCTGGAAACAAAAACAATAAAATTATAACATTATAATTATGGTATACTACTGTTCAAATTTGTGTTGTTAAAATTGATTAGTATCCAACATAAATTGTATTGAATCATACAGATTTGTAAACATTACCTAAATAACACACTGTTCCATCATTAGAAATACAAACAAGTACAAGAAATTGATTGTACAAAAATTAAAGGTTATACACTAACCACACTCAGTCACAGGTCTAAACTGTGTTTTAATGTCGTAAAATTTATGTAAAATCACCAATAACTATAAAAATGACATCTGCAAAATTAAACCATCTCAATTTCACAAATACATTTTATAACAATAATGTTTGTTCAGTTTGGGTTTAAAGCTGTTTTTCAACAGTATTTCAGTTATGTAACCGCAGGCAGTTAACCTAACCAGTGTTCCTGGATTCTGTACCAGTACAAACCTGTTTTCCGCACTAACTGGGAACTTCCCCACATGAATCAGAGGTGGAAGACAAATGATTTTAGACACAATGTCTTCTATCAAATCATCATGGAGAACATACACCCTCCTGGGGGTCGAACTCACAACCCTGCGATCCACAGATCTGTGCTCTCCCTACTGAAATAAGCTATGTTCCTATCAATTCATTTTTTGTTGCACTATTTCTGTACAAGCTATTTTTTGTGGGCAATTTCTGGCTATGTTTTGCTTGGTAGTCATGTTTCTTAGCTTGTTTGCTGCATGCCCACAGCAACTTGTTTGCGGCATATCCAAGGGTTGTTCTGGGCCCATAAAGGCCAAATGTAAAATGTGCCCATCCATAATTTTGGGAGTACATTGTTGATATCAAAGATGAAAAATGGCTACAGACAGCAAATGTTACTTGGTGGAACTCAAACTGACAATGATAAGGTCAGTCTTGAACATTCCTTAAGAAAAGCTGAAAAAAACATGACACAGTGAAATTAAATTCATATGAACGTAAGCTTCTAAGCGAACTGTGCACAATTTTACAGCCCTCTGAAGAAGCAACAATTCGAATACAAGCAGATGTGAATGTTACGGCCAGTTTAACTATTCCAATCACAATTTGATTAAAACAAGCTATGGACAAAATCTGCTCCAAATACAACAATAAAATGACTCAATCGTTGAAAGCATCATTGCAGAATGCTTTCTAACTATTAAAATGATGATTTGTTCAAAATGTCAGCTCCAGTTACAGCAGCGTTCGACACTAACTTTTTTGCCAGGTATCCCGAAGGAATACCTGCTGGGAAATTTAGGAATCCCTGCTGAAAATTAGGAGTCCCTGATAACAAAATGTGGTTAGAACATGAAAAAACTAAAATCTAACAAACACAACTGTTTACAGTACTACATGTATTTTATTTCCACTTTATTTCCATTTTACATCAATGACAACAATAGCTTGTATGACTTTTGCTGTAAAAGAATAATGTCATTTCTGTCCAAGTCCTCTTCCCCCTCATCTTCACTACCATCGCACTCCTCTGCGATTTGTTGTAGTTCGTCTAAATGTATGCCGCCTAGTTCATTCCCCCTTATAACCCCCTTATTTGTAATCATTTTTTTGACATAAAAAAAAATTCTGAAAAGTCTCCCTTAAATAAAAAAAATTCAAAAAAAAAAAAATGTTCCGACTTACCTACCCTAATTTTTTGAGCATGTTACCAGATACAAAGATTTTTTAGGCCTTATTAATGCAACTCCAACAGACTTTATCTAAAACTAGTACATTGGTCATAACAGATTTTCTTAAACATTTCATATTTTAGTTGTTTTATTTTGCACATTGCCTAAAAGTGGGTGGGGTTTAGTGTTTGCATGCTTTTATTATCAGCAAATTCTTCTAAATAAGAGCTGCTTTGGCAACAGTGATCATATTTTTCGTAAATGCAGACGTTTTATTGGCTTTTTATTTTAGCTTGTACTAGAAAAATCTTGTAAGAAATGATAAAAATGTTCGAAAATGTAGGTCTAGAAAATGAGTAACGAAAAACAAAAGTAACAGTTAAAGTTCTTGAAAAGATAACTGTTTTAACTTTATTTTCTCATCATACCACGTATAATTTCTGCTTATTTAATTTGTTTTGCCCAAACAAGTCAAGTCAAGTCAAGTCAAAACCTTTTATTTCACTCATTTCATGAATACATGAATAAATGAGGTAAGATATTTTAACAATATATTGGAGGCTCATAAGAAAATATTAGTACAATTCAATTCTAACAAAATATGATGTTTTCACAATAACGCCTTTCATATCTAGATTTCATATGTCAGTATTACAATATAATAAATAAATATATAAATAAATAAATGATGCCCCCATTCGGGCATCGGAGAGTCATAAAATGTACGGAGATGAAAATACAAAATTCATTTATCTTAGCTGTGACAATATAATTTTAACAAATTTGCACAATTTTAAAAACTCTTTTTTATTTCCAGTATTTATAAGTTGTTCCAATTTAAATACATTCGGATTTCTGAAGAAATATGGTTTGATAAATTTTTTTCGTTCATTTGAAAACAGGTTACACTCGAAAAGATAATGAAACTCGTCTCCTAACTTATTTTCACAGTTGTTACATGTTCTTTGGTTTAATGGTAATCTTGTCCAATTTCCTGTTTCTACAGGTAACCTATGGTTTCTCGTGCGAAATTTTATGACAGAATACAATAGAGACTTTGGGGTATTTGATAGATATTTTTCTTGACCAAATGAAGTCTTGAATAATCTATAGAATGTGCTATTGCTAGAATTTTCAACTAACGAGTACCATGTGTTTATAAATAAATCCTTTAGTTTATATTTAACTGCCATTTTAAGCCATTTGCTATTTGTGAATGTTTGTTGATCCCATATATTATTAAAACCGCACTTAATTAAGATAGATTGAACAGCATACAGCCACGGACATTTTTTTTTTAAAAGATTCGTGGTTACAATTTCTGCTAATAGCATACATATTTTTATAGATAATGGAGGAGAGTTTGGTAGGAAAATCATCATTTTCATTGTTGACAATTCTTGACCAGAAAGATATAATTTTTTCTTCTATATCGATATTTATAGGCATGCAACCTGTCTCGCCATATACCATGTAACCCGGTGTCGATCTTTTAAGTTTTAGAACGTACTTTAGAAATTTCAACTGTACTCGTTCGATTACTTCATTATTTCCTGTTCCCCAAATTTCAGCACCATATAACAAAATAGGCTTGATTGTTTTATTAAATAAGTCAATTTGAAGATCTACTGGGAGATCAAGGCGATGTGAATTTCTAATCAAACTGTACATAGCTCGTGTTGCTTGAGATGCAATATGAGATTTACACTTATTAAAAGAGCCATTTCTGCTAAACAAAATACCTAGATATTTATATTCATTTACTATTTCCATACGTTCATTTTTAAAAAGAAAATTACAGTTAGGCTGACGTCCTCTAGAGAAAATTATTATTTTAGACTTTGAAGTATTTACTGTCAGTTTCCACTGGTCACAATATTGGGCATAAAGGTCTAAAGCTTTCTGCAGGCCTGTTTCTGATTCTGATAATATAACAGTGTCATCAGCATAGAGTAATATAAAAATCTTTAAAAAGTCACGTAGTGCACCGTTTTGATAGCTTGCAATAGTAACACCGCTTTCAAAGTTATTTTGAAGAAAGAAATCATTGAGATCATTTAAATATAATGAAAACAAAAGAGGTGACAAGTTCTCTCCTTGTCGAACGCCGACATTGCATGTAAAAAATTGCGAACACTCAGAATTTGCTCTAACACACGATTTTATGTTTTGGTACATATTTTGGATTAATTTCAAACATTTACCGTTAATATTAAGATTCAAAAAGTTTTTGCCAAAGTCCTTTTCGCCATACAGTATCAAACGCTTGTTTAAGATCAATAAAGGCACAGAACAATTTTCCCCTGTTAGTACTTTGGTACTGAATTAAATGGTGAAGTATTAACATGTTATCAGATGTTGAAAATTTTTTTCTAAATCCTGCTTGGCAGTTGTGCAAAACATTATTTTCTTCTATATATTTAGTCAATCTGTTATTAATTACACACGTAAACAATTTGCCCAAGCAGCTAAGAAGTGTAATAGGTCGGTAATTTTCTGGCTTTAAAATATCACCTTTGTTTTTGTAAATGGGATTTATAACACCAATAGTCCACGATTCTGGAATAACTCCACTATTAAAAACAAGATTAAAAAGATTCAAATATATACCTTTCATGATGTGATATGTAGACTTAATATGTTCGTTTACAATTTTATCCACTCCACTCGCTTTATTGTTTTTTAATGATTTTATTGCAAAATCTATTCCATTTTGTGTAATTGGAATATTTATGTTGTTATTCAGTTGTTCACTTGGTACAATATCATTAATGCCTTCCTCGATATTATGGGAAAAATTTACATTTTTGAAATAATTATACAAGTCTGAAATATTTGCTTCGGGTTTACTATTTTGATTTTTCTCATTTATAACTTTCCAATATTTCCTAGGATCACAGTTTTTAAGTTTGCGTAATTTTTCAATATCTCTTTTATGGGATTTGTCATGATAAAATTTCATAGTTTTCTTATATTTCTTACTTTGTATTTTTAGATTATTTCTATTATTTTCAGTTTTCCTTAATTTATATAAATACTTAGCTCTATGGAAGTCCCTTCTGGACTTTTTACATTGTAACCCAAACCAGTCAGATGTTTTATTGCCATTTTTGTTACTATGTGAATTATGATAACCAAAAGACTCTTGCGAACATTTTAAAAACAGTTCAGATATTGATGTTACAACATCATCCGCTGTTTCTTGGTTAAATGAATTATGTTGTTCTAGCTCCTGTAATTTATTTTGAATTTTTTGCACTTCAAGTCTATCAATGTTTTGAACAAAATTATTCAATTTTGCATTATCCCAGAGTTTTACAGTTGGAAAATTCGGTGTTGTTTCATTTTTTACATGACAGTGTTCAATATCAAACGAGACACATAACGGATTATGTGCATCAGAATACATTGGACAAAAATCTAACACTTGTAATGAACATACCGTCACCTCAGTGCAAAAAGTGGATAACTGCATTGATTTAAAGAAGGACTTATTGACTTACTGCGCTAAGGTGACGATACATTCTTGAACAAATTCGATGTACATAAGAAATAATCTACAGTACTAACATTTTTGCATGTTACTTTTCCTGGTATATCGCCCCTGGTTCTTCCGTTTAAAATATACAAATTATTCAACTGTAGAAAATCTATTAATCTGTAACCATAATTATTTACTGAGCTATCCATGTTAATACGTTTTTTGTATACACTTGAGGAGGATTCAAAATTTGTCATTTCAACATTATACTCATCATATATATCATCTAAATTCTGCGAATCGAAAAAATCTTGATCTACAACAATGTAGTCGTTCAAGCTTTTAGTTCTCGAGTTCAAATCCCCAAAAAGACACAATGCGTTATAATTATGCGAAATGTTAATAAAATCGGATTGAATCTCCATAAATGGGTCCTCAGATGAGTATTCTGAATACTCGGGAGGAATATAGATAACACCGCACAAAATATCGCTATCTGACTGTGAAAGCTGTTTAGAAATACTAAACCATAAAACAAGTTTACAATCTGTTTCTATCACTTTTACAAATTTTGATACGTCTTTATTAACAAGTAACGCGAGTCCGCCTGACTTCCGTCCATTTCTAACTATATCTTTCCTACACTTGCGGTAAAAATCAAAATTCTTAACGTCAATGTAATCCAAATTATCTAGTTTTGTTTCTTGCAAACCTATAATATTATACCTTTGCAGTAACTCAATAAATTCTGGTGTATACACTTTCGATTTTAATCCACATACATTTAATGATAGGATTTTCAAAGAAGTATGTTCAACGGTTACATCATTTTTTGAACTTTTATGTGAATTTTCATTTGTACCCGGTGTTCTACAATTTGACCTTTCCGATCGCGGTGCGGGCGTATCACTAGAATTCAAATTATTTCTTACATTTTGATTTAAATCTAAACTGTTTTCCATTGTTATGCATTTACTATCGCATACATTAGAAAAAAAAACGGTAATGTGCGACATGTATCACTATTTGAGTTGACATCTAAATGTCTTCCATATACATCTATATTTTCCACCTGTAAAGTATCGCATAGAACATCATTATTTGAAAACGGTACACTATGATTATTTGTTATTAACAAATTTGTACTTTGATCAGTTACATGCCAAAGGCAATCATTCAAAATTGAGTAAGGATTACTACAACAATCTATAACATAATTACGACCTTGTGCGGTATTACTACCGTAATTTTCATGAAAAGAATTATACAATGGGTACTGCTTAAAATACAAGTCACAATTATCAATATTGTCGACACCATAAATCCGCCCACTCAAAAACTGGTTATTTATTAAGGTGTCCGTGTAACTCACTAGCACAGTTTGTGCTTGATATAGCTGAAAAGAAGGCAATATGCACTGATAATTATTTAATCCACCGTTAAAATTCCCGTTGTAGAAACATGTTTGACCATTTAAAAAAGTGTTTGTCATTACTGAAAACCCGTTATCATAGCTATCACTGTTTATGCATGACTCTCCATGCTTGGCCTATAACTGGGTTTGAGGTTCTGCTTCGGGTATTTCGGGAAGATTCAATATAGTGTCATTTCTGGTCCATGGGTTCTCTAACATTTCCGAACTTGCAAATGATGTAATCGGGACTATTTCATCGTCACACAGCACTGTATCTCCAGAGTCTACACGCTTGGCCGCATAATCAATGTCAAGAGGCGAACCTGCTTTTCTCTTTGAGTTTACAGCACTGTCGGAAAGAGCTTGATACCGATTAGGGGTCTCAAACAGTTTTTGTTGTTGCGCTTTCTGCTGCACTTGGGACTGAGTTGTACGGCTATAGTAACTTGGGGGATTCGAGGGGCGATATTGACGGTTTTGTTCAACATGTTGCTCAAACGTTCCAGGGGCAGAATTCCCTCTTGGCTGGGGCAAGGGGTTTCTTATAATGCGATTGAGCGTATTACTTTCTGGATCGTACAGCAAATTGTTAACGTACATTTTGTCTCTAATGATTGACACCTTTGCTCCTTTTTGTGTATAGGCACGTGCTATCGGGTACAGTTTTTTCCGGCGTTCTTCAATGTCACGTGGGAAGTGTTCATAGATTTTGTATTTGGTCTGTGATTTATTCAATAGAATTCCAGCACGCCGAACTGTCTCACGATCAGAATAACGTTCAAATTTTGCCATTATAGGTCTAGGTCGCCCATTTGCAAAACGACGGTCCGGGTTTCCCAAACGAATAACTTTATCAAAATTCATTGAGGAAACGTTTACAGGACACTCATGGTTAATATCTGTATTTTCTTGTATGCTATCATTTAAAAAAGTGCGTAATACATTTTCCACATTTTCGCGTGACTTAGAACCGTCGACTGTACTTGCCTTTGCCTGGGCCTCATCAATACCAAAGAAAAGGAGATTATTTTCCATTGATCTTGTTTGTATATCTAAACAATGTTCTTTCAGATTTGACGTTTGTGTCTGCAGGTTTTTTACATCCGTTTCAAGGGTTCGATTTGAATTTTTAACACAGGATAATTCATCTTGAAGGTTACGTTTTGATGTGATAAAGTCGTCCGTAATATCACTATAGGTTTGGCAAAAGTTTTCAACCTCGGAAATTCGCTTTGCAAGACTTTTATTTACTCCTTGGATATCGGAAATCTGGCATTTCAGGTTAGTGACTTCATTCTCGATTGGAATTATTTTCGAGACAGTATGTTCGATAACCTTCAAACGCGTGTTCATCTCCTGAATGAGTTCATAGAGCCCGTTGTCCTGATTGTGTGCGGGGTATTGGCGATACATGGGGCCTGGCCCCCCAGGTTGTACGAAAGCCTCGGCAATGATAATAAATTTGTTATAGACCGTAACGGCCGACCGGCTCATGTAATCGTATCGAGCACACAAAATAATGGTACAAACACGATAATCTAAGGCTGCATTGTTTATCAATTAACTTGTAAACATTGATCAATAAACACCTTGATAATGACAAGGCATATTGTACTAAATACAAACCGCGAGATAAGCACGTGTCATTTGGCGCGTGGCGTGACTGACATCTGTCGGTAGCTAATTAACATACGACGCTCCGCCTACTGCCATATTTCCGCTTGTGCCGGCGAACAATATTGAAATTCACTGGGATTTTGATTGACAGGGGGCAGAACTATCGAACTTTGAACGCATCTAAGTAAATTTCCGCGAGTCAAGCCGACGCGTGCGCCGTAATTTATGCAGGTAAAATACGAGTTTTTCTCGATTTTCGCGGGTCAAAACCCGGGACCTCGGGTCAACTGAAGCAAAAGACCGATGTTTGAGCGAACAAGACTGGGGAATTTCATTTTTTTAGAATCATATTTTATCTGAAAATCAAGAGTCCCGACGGAACACCGAAATTGTGAACTTTAGGATCCCTTGCTGATTTTTGGTGTCCTCGGGATCCCGGGACACCGTTAGTGTCGAACGCTGAGAGTAGAACGACTGTTTAGTATTGCAGGGAAAATCTTTAGATTTGAACAATTTTGTCTAAGTGATGAAAACTTTCACAAGTTAATGATTATCAAGGACAATGATACCCTACAGTGAGTAACAATGCCATAAATGAAGTTTCAGGATTTCAAGACTGAATGAATAATTAATTCCATTATCATATTTGTAAATAAAGTAAATTTCACCATATATTAATTCAGTTATATACAAATGTATTCCCATATAACTGTCGTCCAAACAAATGGCTTTAATGAAAGTAATCAAATGAAATCATGATTAATTGGGTGCATGACATTGTAATGTAATTCAATCAATTACTGATGCAAATTTAGAGTAATTAATTGTAATTGTTATCAGAAAATGTCAAAGTAATTGTAATGTAATCAATTACTGACGTAAGTAATTAGCCCCAAGCCTGGTGGTGGGAGACATAATTATATGATTTACAGATTGCAAGCACAAATAAAGGTGATTTGTAATTTTCAGCCAATATGGAAGACTTAATTTTAAGAAAATGTGATAAAACTTAAGTGATCGAAACTGTCTGAAATTCTTCTCCTGTTAGTTTTATCATATATGTATACAAGAAGTGAAACATTTCATATTAAGCTGCGGTTTCAAGTTAAAAGTGCAATTTCAAAAGATTTGATACACCAAGTCTGTAAATTTACAGATCGACTGAAAAATCTTTAAATTTATGGATTGTCCATTTATTTACAGAATATCTGTAAAACCAAAATCCTACATCTGGTAATGTTAGATGGTTTGTCATGTCTAGGATGTTAACCTCATTTATGCACAACTAGCCAGACTGTTATGAGTATAAATCGAACAAAATCTGTTTACCAGTTGAAAACGGGCTACACAATCGAGCACACCCATCCTCTAACCATATCCCGAAACTACCTATTTCCAACCACCACCTATTTTTGACCGTCCAAGACTTTGTACCGACTAAATTTATCTGTTAATTGCGACTGTTTCATTGTTTACAGTGGAGACAGAACAAGTTAAAAACCTATTCTCCCTCAGTTTTGATGCTTGGAAGTTTATATGAATTCCTTTTATATAGCAGTACCATGTTTTCAGGAGATATTTCATATTACCGAAAAAACCTGCATGTTTCCTTTATTTATACAAATGTATA
The DNA here is from genome assembly GCF_021730395.1 of Mercenaria mercenaria. Taxonomy (NCBI): domain Eukaryota; kingdom Metazoa; phylum Mollusca; class Bivalvia; order Venerida; family Veneridae; genus Mercenaria; species Mercenaria mercenaria. The sequence continues at coordinate 54,485,826 of NC_069371.1, forward strand.
CGTTTTGCACCAAATGTAAAAGTATGTTCCTTAACCCATGTTTCCTAAAAAATTATGAAGTATAATATACAAAATTATTTTGACAGTGCAATTCTGATGCAACAGTTTTTTTCATTTTCTTAGCATTTTGAAATTTTTGGAGTGTCAAAAGCTTAGCAGTAATGTAATACATTGTCATCTTTGACAGCCATAAATGTAGCAGATGTGCATCATACCATTGCAATGTTCTCTCAAATAACTGTGCACATGATGCAGTTCTTTAGATAATGCTCTAACTATTGCCTGCTATTTACTTTACCCTACTCCCTGTAATTTAATTGACAATTCAGGCAAGTGTACCTATACCAGTGTTCGCGGCAAACTATAATATTTCCGTAAGGGTGATACCATGGTTCTCTCTCGAGTTACTGTGCACATGATTATAGTTCTTTAGATAATGCACTAACTATTGCCTGCCATTTACTTTAGCAGACCCAGATCCTGGGACTGGTCAAGGGGGCCCGTGCCCACCCCCATAGTTGCCTGAAAAGTGACCTATAATCATCAAAGTTGCACAAAAAAAATATTTTCTCAAAATTTAAGCCCAAAAACGCACCAGAGGCGCTATCATTTCATACCTATATTTCAAAACTTTCCAGGGAGAGACCTTCTGACCCCCAGAGTACACCTCCTATACCTCACAATTTAGAACAAAAAAATACACCAAAGCCCAACATTTCATACCTGTATTTCAAAATTTCCAGGGGGAGAGCCTTCTGACCCTCCCCATAAAATGACTGGGATACCCCATCCCATACCTCAAAATTTAGACCCAAAATTGCACTAGAGCCAAGCATTTCGTACCTGTATTTCAAAATTTTCCAGGGGAGGGCTCCCTGATCCACTGAAAATGAGATGAGTACCCCTCAACATTAGACCAAAAAATGCACCAGAGTCCAACATTTCATACCTGTATATCAAAAACTTTCTGGGGGAGACCCTCACTCTTCCCCGAGTACAGAGGACCCTGCTCCCCTGCCTCTAAACGTTTATACATCTCGCCAGTGACGCATTTGTTCTAAACTGGTGCCCCCCATTCAAATATTTCTGGATCCAAGACTTTACCATACCCCCTGTAATCTAATTGCCAATTTAGGCAAGTGTACCTACAGTGTATCGATATGCCATATATGTTGGATTTGATGTTTGTTACCATGCAGAGTTCTGTTTGCCACGGTGGCAGGAAACTGCAGTAAAAATTTAGTGCTATTTCTTTATGTTTGATCGAAAATGCCACACATGGTCTGACTTAGGTTGTTAATTTCCAGCATGACTTCCTACTCGGGCTACTGATGATTCCAAAGATCAGAGATCATAAAATGCCAAAGAAACAGTTTAAGTTAGAAACTTGACACTTAAATGATATGCTAGAAAGTGTGGGGCAATAAACCAAAGAGTTGGTCATGCATGTGAACAAAACTGGTCAGAAAACTTGTTAAGCGGTCGGAAACTGGTTTTACCAGGATACCAGTATGTCGCGAAAAATAATGACAAATCACGTTTTATATCCAGAATAAATTTGGTTCACGAAATTTTATTAAATGTGTAATAGAATAGATTTATTTAACCTGGTTTTGTGTCTCTTTATGCCTGCCATAATCACTGGCAGTTAAATTCTTAAAATTTGGCAACTTTTCCATTTTTCACATGTGAAATCAACAAACGCTTTTCTACTCAAGCGGTATGTCTAAACACCGAACATGAGTCATGTCCGCGGACATGACTGGTAAATACCGAACATGAGCGATAATTATTTTATTAAAGCAATTTATTATGTTTTTGTGATCTAAATTGATTATATATGCTGAAAAAATAGTGCATGCAAAAAATAATTAAAATTAAACCATATTTAGGCTTTTATTTTTTATAAAAAAGAAAACTGCCGATCTGGCTCATGTCCGTGAACAGACTGGTAAATACCAAACATGAGCGATTATTGTTTTATTTAAGCAGTTTTTCATGTTTTCTTTATTTAGACTAATTATTAATGCTAAAACACTAATGCAAACCAAAAATAGTTGAAATTAAACCAGATATATGCTTTTTTTTTTTTATAAAAAATAAAACTAACGATCTGACACATGTCCGTGTACAGACCAGTAAATACCAAACATGAGCGATTATTTTTTTATTTAAGCAGTTTTTCCTGTTTTCTTTATTTAGACTAATTATTAATGCTAAAATACTAATGCATACCAAAAATAGTTGAAATTAAACCAGATATATGCTTTTTTTTGTTATAAAAAATAAAACTGCCGATCTGGCTCATGTCCATGTACAGACCAGTAAATACCAAACATGAGCGATTATTTTTTTATTTAAGCAGTATTTCATGTTTTCTTTATTTAGACTAATTATTAATGCTAAAATACTAATGCAAACCAAAAATATTTAAAATCCAAACATAATTATGGTTTTAATTTATATAAAATAGAAAACTGAGAATCTGATTCATGTCCGTGAACAGGTCGGTAAATACCAAACATGAGTGATATTTTTTTCTATTAAACTGACGATCTGACACATGTCCGTGTACAGACTAGTAAATTCCAAACATGAGCGATTATTATTTTATTTAAAATGTTTTTCATGTTTTCTTTACTTAGATTAGGTAGTGTTTTAATATATATATATATAATAGAAAACTGACGATCTGGCTCATGTTCGTGACTGGTAAATACCAAATATGAGCGATTACTACTAAACTAAAGCAATACTTTATATGTTTGTGAAATGATTATAAAGAATAAGAAACAAATACAAACCCAAAATGTACAACATGTAGCATTTTTTATGGCAATTACTGGTGATTTGAATTGAATAATTATGCTGAAATACTAGTGCATGCCATTTTTCATGTAGGGATATTAAATTAATTAATTAATACGGCTTTTAGTTTATAGGAAATAGAGAACTTATCTAAACTATAAAACTTGCTATATTTTCAGTGTTCACAGACATGACCCGTTTACTGAAATGAAAACACCGTACATGACATGAGTAAGTATGACCCGCCGCTGGTTTCACATATTGAAAATGTAGGACTTCTCATTTCAAATTAATACTGATTAATGAATTATATTGCGAAGTAGATTTTTCTACGGAAGTATCGGCTTGATATTTACATCAAATTCTAAATGAAATATTGTGTTTAATCCAATTACCCGTGTAACTGCTAGTGCTAATTGGATTATAACACCTTTCGAAATTTCTTAATCAGACACATGCCGTCCGTGTTTGAGGTCAAATTTGTTACCGGTAATCATTTTTGATAGCGCTGATTGGATTATAAAATATATTTTAATTGCAGTTGATTGAGAAACTAATTCCCTAGCGGTTAACTTTGAATAAAAATAGTGACAAGCGGCTCATTTGATGTAATTTTTCACATTACGTTGGTTTGTTTTTAAGTAATATATAATTGCAGTCGCTTAATTAAATGGTAAGTATATATTTCGTCTTCGTTATGAATTTGCCTTCCAATTCTGGAAATGATAGATCATTCTTTCAAAATGCCTAAATATCCTTGTTATGTGTGTTCGGATAATGTGATGACTTCTGTATCTACTGTGAGGTAAGTTAATTAGTTTTTTGTTGTTGTTTTTTTAATTGTGATTTTTGATATCCTGCTATATATACTTGATGCGCGTTAAAACATTGATAAAAACACAAACGGGAATGTTGAAGCTTCTGAAGTTTATTAAAGAGCTAATAGGATTATTTCAATACAAAAGCATTGCTGAATTTATATTATATATAATCAAATACGAATAACTACATACAAATATATTATTACACGCATAAAACATAAAATTAATGATATTTGGTGATATACACTAACAGTGTCCGGTCTTTTTGAAGGCTTTCAACACCTCATGCTTGAATATCTTCATTCCTCCTTGTCTATTTCCTGGATGTACTAAGTCCAAATCATAATGTCTCGGATAGATCAGTCTTTTACCAATTTGCACAAAATCACGTGCAAAATATTTCTTTAACTTTTTGTTCACAGATCTTCTGTATATGTTGAACAATTTGTGATTTAAACCAGTCCACTTTGGAAAATTTCCTCTCTCCACTATACTTGCAACAAAAACGCGTTCCACTCCACAGTTATACAGTTCTTCTACAATGTTGATAATATTCAGATATATATCATGGGGGTTGCATGAATCTGTGATATCGTTCCCTCCTAGATTGATGAAGACGTATCTGAAATGTAAGAAAAATATAAATGTAAGAAACGTTTTAATATAAGTACATATATATACTGAATTGAATAGAACAGTTTTTTATTAGTTTTATATACATTTAGATATATGATTAACACTTTTTAATACAAGTACATATATATACTGAATTGAATAGAACAGTTATATTATTCGTTTTATATATATTTAGATGTATGATATATTACTAACACGTTAAATAATTTGGTAAATAATACACAGACACTGTACTATTAATTAATTGATTAGTTTATCCTTTATACATGCAATATCAGTTCCTCGGTATTTATACTGATATTGGTACGTTTGTATAATATTTGTGACTCTTCATTGACTTTGAGGACACAAAGTTGTATATACACAAAGTTGTATATAAACTTATTGAAATCAAACTTACCTCGGTTTGTATGTCTTTAAGCTCTCAAACATCCCCTCGAACTTTCTGTTTGTTGCCATTCCAGGTACACCAGACAGCGAAAATAGTCAAATTGAACAAGATTCTGACAACAATGAAGATGAATGTTTTACACCTGGACCCCTACAAAACAAATTCATGGATATAAGTGACACTATAAAGACACTCAGTGGGCCTTATACCGTTTTAGAAAGCATTCCGCTTGGTCGCAAGGATGGACATTACTTTGTGGTCAATAATACAAATAACAATGACAGAAGATCAAATGGAAAAAGTCCGAATTTTGGGATGATTGCGGAACCTGGGCTAATGGCACCTCACTAAGCTACACTTTTCTCGAGCGTGATGGGAAACTGGTTACCATTCATAAAAGACAGGGTTTGTATTGCACGGAGAAAGTGGTAGACAAGCAGAAAGTTCATGAACCATTGGAACCTCAGCCTGACTCCAGTGAACTTCTGATTTTAAAGCGCTTGTATAACACTTTAAACGCCAGTGAAAAAGGTCCAGATCAGTTTCGACGCAGATGTACATGGGTCATAAACAGACCATTGTCAATGCCACACTTGTCGTTAGACAATGCTCTTGTAGAGTATATTGGACAATTTCCAGGCAGGAAACCACATGGTAATTCAATTGTGAACAGAGATGTCTACATTCGAACAAAAACCAATGTACGAAACAACTTAAAAGAAGAACTAAAACATCATTCGGTAAAAGCTGTCAGAAATAAAATGAACATACAAACGAAAGATGAACATTCAAAACAAAGAAATGAAAAACAACTCAGAAATATAAAACACATTCAAAAGAAGAAAACAGACAAACCTTCAGGAAATGCGGCTGATCAAATAATACACGTGGAAGAAATGGTAAAAACCCATGATATGGTTTACAGTGTGAAGCACTTGAAAGGACTGCACCATCCTGTTGTAACTTTACTGAATGAACAACAGATTACAGATATTAAGCGTTTCTGCGGTACAGGAAGAACAGTGCTAGGGGTCGATAAAACCTACAATCTGGGCGATTTCCACGTTACTCCGACAGTATTCAAAGACCTCTCTGTTATAAGGCAAGAAACTCAACAACATCCCATCACATTTGGACCTACATTCATACATACGAATTCAAACGCAAAAACCTATAGCTCATTCTTTCATGACATCGCTGATAATTTGACGCAAGAAGAAATAAATAATCTCGTGATAGGATCTGACGAAGAAAAATCATTTAAAATAGCTATTGAAAGGTGTTTACCAGGTGCCACCCATACTCTATGTACTCGACATCTACGCCAAAACACAAACAGATACTTGGAAGATCACGTCGGCTATCCAAAGCAGGAACGACAGCAGATAACCTCGGCTATTTACGGTGAGGATGGACTAACATTCACAGGGGACATGGATGCCTTTCAATATAAATTAGAAAGACTCAATGAAAAAATCGAGACCCTGGACAGCAAAGTAGGTGATAAAAAATTCAAACCATATTTCAGCGACAGGCTTCTACCGGTGTTAAAATCACAAGTGATCGAGCCGTGTAATAAAGGCAAAATAGAACGCGGTTGGACTAACAACAATTGCGAGTCCGCAAATCACATTTTGAAGTCCGCCACAGGCTGGAAGCAGACAGACCTTCCCAAATTTATTAACTTATTTAATGACATTGTGAAGGGAGAAAACATAGAGAGATGCCGTGCGATATGCGGTAGAGGGGACTTCAGACTTCACGATACATTTACGCATCACCAAACAGATATAGACAAATGGTCAAACATGTCCGAAGAAACTAGGAGCAACAGGGAGAAAAAGTTTCTCTCGGACAAAGGAAGGTCTCATCCGAACATGGTGACATCAACAAATGGAAACCGGACAGTACTGAACACTCCTAATGCGGGGAAGAAGCCAAACCAAACAAAACGAAAAAGATCAGAAAGGTCCCGTACACCGTCAGCAAAGCGAGTGTTGTTAGCCTAAAAATGTACCACAAAAACAAAATAGTATGTTATTGCTCATGTTTGGTATTTGCTATATTTACAAGTCATGTTCGTTGGCATAAAACATGTAAATACATTGTACATTGTTAAAGAGTTTCTACCATAAAAACAAAATAGTATGTTATGTCTCATGTTTGGTATTTGCTACATTTACAAGTCATGTTTGGTATTTACAAGTCATGTTCGTTGGCTGGCATAAACAGATTGTTGTTAACTTAAAAAATGTAAATATATTGTACATTGTTAATCAGTTTCAACCACAAAAACAAAATAGTATGTTATTGCTCATGTTTGGTATTTGCTATATTTACAAATCATGTTCGTTGCCATATACAAAGTGTTGTTAACTTAAAAAATATAAATACATTGTACATTGTTAATGAATTTCTACAACAAAACGAAATAGTATGTTATATCTCATATTTGGTATTTACAATCTTTACAAGTCGTGTTTGGTATTTACAATATTTACATGTCATGTTCGTTGGCATAAACAAAATAGTATGTTATATCCCATTTTTGGTATTTGCTACATTTACAAGTCAACAGATTGTTGTTAAATTAAAAAATGTAAATACATTGTACATCAGTTTCTACCACAAAAACAAAATAGTATGTTATATCTCATGTTTGGTATTTGCTATATTTACAAGTCATGTTTGGTATTTACTATATTCACAAGTCATGTTTGGTATTTACACGTCATGTTAGTCAGCATAACCAGAGTGTTGTTAGCTTAAAAATGTAAATACACTGTACATTGTTGATATATGAAATATGTTTACAAGTTAAAAAAAAACTAAAAAAATGAAAAAAAAATGAAAAAAAAAAAATGAAAAAGAAAAGAAAAAAAAGAAAAAAAAAAAAAAAAAAAAGAAGAAAAAAAAAAATACGGGCCATGGTGAGAGTTCCTCCTCGTGGTGTGGCCTGGATATTACATTTTGCATTGTATTTCGTACATGAAAGAAATAAATGTAAAATGTAATAACTGAACGCTCTCATAATACATTCTGTCTGGCTGTTAAACCTGTTTTTTTTCCGTATATCTCTGTCTTTACACGGCAACCTGCAATAATCCTATAGAAAATGTGTGCAGAAATCTTTATTAATAAGTAAATTAATTGCAGACAAAAACAATACATTAATCATCGGTGATCTTGAATCTAATATCTTAATATCTTTTATCATTATTATTTAATAGCGCTTTTTGCTCATGTTCGGTATTTACAAGTCAGTTCACGAACATGAATCATATTCGTTGGCATAAATCAGATAGCCTATACTGTATTCTATATACCTTAATATGATTGAATTTAATACATTTTTGGCATGTACACGTTTTTTAATATTAATAATCATTTTAAACCAAAAACAAATAATATATTGCTTTAATAGAAAAAATATCACTCATGTTTGGTATTTACCAGTCTGTTCACGGACATGAATCAGATTCTCAGTTTTCTATTTTATATAAATTAAAACCATAATTATGATTGGATTTTAAGTATTTTTGGTTTGCATTAGTGTTTTAGCATAAATAATTACTCTAAATAAAGAAAACATGAAATACTGCTTAAATAAAACAATAATCGCTCATGTTTGGTATTTACCAGTCTGTTCACGGACATGAGCCAGATCGGCAGTTTTCTTTTTTATAAAAAATAAAAGCCTAAATATGGTTTAATTTTAATTATTTTTTGCATGCACTAGTTTTTCAGCATATATAATCAATTTAGATCACAAAAACATAATAAATTGCTTTCAGGCACGTGTCCAGGTGGGGGGCCAGGGGGCCTGGGCCCCCCCAGCTGGCTGGCTAGTTACGATTTTTATTACTATGGGCCCCTCAATTAACAAATTTATACACCAGCGCAATTGGCTTAATTTGACAGCAATACACAGGCTAAAGAGCCATAAAACCGTGTCCGGTAGTGGAAATTAGCCCCAGGCATGTTACAGGTAAAAGTTTATCTGTACATGCTTCTTTGATCGCTTGCTTTTTTTAAACGCGGTACTTGATTGGGTAGTGGGTAGTTTTTCATTATATTTGCTTAGAACACAAGAAATGCAGAAAAAGTTCAAAAAATATCTTTGTGTTTTTATTTATTATATCATTAATACTTATTTGTGAACTTAGTAAATCTTTTTTCTACAAATCATGTCATTTTGTATATCAATTTTGAGCAGTTTTTGATAACTTTCTTTTTAGTGAAATTACACATATTATATTTTTTTTTAAATTTAATTAGAAAACAGTTTTTTTTATATTATGATTGAAAGAAAAGGGTAGAATGAATGAAATTTTATTCATTTGATTAAAATGTAGTATAATTATTGCTGACAATCATATAATTTGTTTTATTATGATAAATAAAGTTGATTTTCAAACCACTAGCTTCTTTATTACTGGTAGCTGGTTATACATTGGATTGGTAGATATCAGAGCCAATACACTGAGACCTGGGTATCATACAGAAAAATGAAGATTGTACACTGTGACTGTACAATCATACATACATTGAAAAGGCTTGATGAAATGATTAAAAAATAGACTTTTCCTTAATTATATAATACATTCATGCATCCTTAAAGGTGTTTCAGGTAGCAGGAAAATGCATCTTTTTATGTACCATATTAAAAAAATTTCGACATCGGGAGGGGATACCCCTCCCAAACCCACCCCAGGTTGGGCCCCCCCAGCAAAAAAATCCTGGACACGGGCCTGGCTTTAATAAAATAATTATCGCTCATGTTCGGTATTTACCAGTCATGTCCGCGGACATGACTCATGTTCGGTATTTAGACATACCCCTACTCAAGCGCTCGATAGAGGGACACTACTCTGAATGAAAACATATGTGTCAAAACAAAAACAACTTATAATCAGTTGATTTACGTAGACAGGTAGCAGGTAGATAACGTGTATCTCTTTGTGCGACTCTTAAAAAAGTGATATTTTTGTACTAAGAATATATAGATCAAAAATGCATCCTTGGCCACCATTCACCCTGTTTCTGTTATTCTCAGGGTCCTAAGCTAGGTACAACTCCCTGAGTGAGAATCGTACAGTGAAGGAATACAGGTGTGACCAACTACCAGAGAGACATTCGAGCTAATCAGGGCTTACGATTCAACCAGTCCTGATCATTTACAGATTTTACTAGACCTGACATACCTTTGTCCCCTAAAATTGATCATTTCGTCCCCCTCATGATAAAATTTGGTAAATTCATCCCCCTTTTGGTAAATTGATCATTTCGTCCCCCTCATGATAAAACTTGGTAAATTCATCCCCCTTTTGGTACTGTTATCCCCAACATATACAAGGCATTTTTTTCTTTTTTTTATGATATCTTTGACTTTGAAAATTGTTATTTAAAATCGTGAATAATTTGACGGAGTTATATTGGAAATGGTTAACTTTAATAATTACAGTCTAACCTGCCTTAACGGTCACTTTGAATCGGTGGTCAACAGACGTTAATGGTCAGTTGGAGATGCCCCCGACGAAATTCCCTCTATTTCATACTTTGATTCGGCTCAAATTGCCTCCCAAAACCTAAAAATGGCCTGAATTAGATGGCCAGCGGTCAGTTCCGCAGCCATATTTAAAATTGGATTTAACAGGTTGCTATATTGCAAGCCGTGTCCATAGCAACAGACAAGAAATCAATCACGGATGACAGACACATGACGCCGAAGTTAATCGAACGGCCGGTAGACAATAGAAGTTGTATATTTGATTTGATTGCTAAGTTTCGCGCGACTTCACCATAAAAACGACAAAATTACCTGAGTTTCTCAATTCAAACTGATAACCAAAGGTGTGATCCTCTTTGTTACAATCAAATGGCCAGTAATTATCGACAATTAGCATGTCACCTCGTGTCAATTCAAGTATTCACAGTTTGATCTCGGTTAAAGATAATACTTGATCTTTAATTAGTATCATAATATTTGAGATTTTTATGCCCCCGAAGGGAGGCATATAGTTTTTGAACCGTCTGTCAGTCTGTCGGTGTGTCCGCAATTTTCGTGTCCGGTCCATATCTTTGTCATCGATGGATGGATTTTCAAATAACTTGGCATGAATGTGTACCACAGTAAGACGACGTGTCGCGCGAAAGACCCAGGTCCGTAGCTCAAAGGTCAAGGTCACACTTAGACGTTAAAGGTCATTTTTCATGATGTGCATTCGTGTCCGGTCCATATCTTTGTCATCCATGGATGGATTTTCAAATAACTTGGCATGAATATGTACCACAGTAAGACGACGTGTCGAGCGAAAGACCCAGGTCCGTAGCTCAAAGGTCAAGGTCACACTTAGACGTTAAAGGTCATTTTTCATGATAGTGCATTCGTGTCCGGTCCATATCTTTGTCATCCATCGATGGATTTTCAAATAACTTTGCATGAATGTGTACCACAGTAAGACGACTTGTCGCACGCAAGACCCAGGTCCGTAGCTCAAAGGTCAAGGTCACACTTAGATGTTAAAGGTCATATTTCATGATAGTGCATTGATGGGCGTGTCCGGTCCATATCTTTGTCATTCATGCATGGATTTTAAAATTATTGGGCATGAATGTGTACCACAGTAAGACGACGTGTCGCGCGCAAGACCCAGGTCCATAGGTCAAAGGTCCTAAACTCTAACATCGGCCATAACTATTCATTCAAAGTGCCATCGGGGGCATGTGTCATCCTATGGAGACAGCTCTTGTTTTATATTTCTTCCATCAAAATACTATTCAATTTATATGAAATTAATTTTGTTTGAAAGAAATATAAACCACTCGATCTTTTACGGAATGTTATGGCAATCTTAGATTTTAGCATAGACAGTAAGTGCAGAGAGTAGCTTCCCTTTACCAAAATGGCAAAAATGGTAAAACAAACTAAAATCGTCTATGACAATTTTTGTTGTAAAAAAACATGGGGGAGTTGTCGATTGCAAAGGCAAATACACGTCAATATATCCTGGTAAAATAATAAAGAGTAAAACAAGAAAGAAATGGGCCTAAAGGCTAAAGTCATGATTGAACACTGGTCATAAGTCTGAAATATATATATACTGGCTGCCCCTCCGATCAGCGGTCACCTGACTTAAGCGGCCAAGTTGTCTGCTTCCTCTGGCTGGCAGCTTAATGCAGGTTAGACTGTAGGATGGTTAAAATAATAAAAGAAATATACTGAAAATATAAGACAATTAACTGAAATAAATTAAAAAATAAATACAATGCCTTCAGTAATAAAAAATGATATAATAATGAACTTTTTAAGAATCATAGTAAGAAAAGAGAAAGCAATAAATCGGTATAATTGAATATTATTTAAAGGATAAGTTAATTGGAAATATGATTAGATTAGTGGAGCTAACCTTAAGTATTACAGACATTTTAATCTGTTGGCACTTAAAATTTATTCGTTACTGAATACGTGTAATTAGTTATATATCGATAATTAGAAAGCAAAGAAAAATTAAATGAGTAATAATTAAAATAACATGTACTTAGTTAAACAAATAATACAAAAAATAAAATTTTACATGCTTTTAATCATAAGATTAAGTATGCGGTACTTTAGTTAATAGGTGATAACTCGGCATTGTAAAGGTGATAATTATATTATAAGCAAACAAGTCCACTGAAATTGGCAAATAACTGTTGCGGTTGTGCATTAAATCAATTTGTTGAAGTCACGCCCAGTTGAGGGATACATGGTTTTCTTTTTCCCTGGTCATAATAAAAGAAAGTTTTAATTGGAAATACAATAAAAAATAAAATAAATAACTTATATGTGTCACATATGTATTACTAAAGGTAACCAACATGCTTTATATTCATTTTTGTCATTAAAATAAAAAATATAAAAATAAAAAAAAAAAAAACTTAAAAAATCAGGGGACAGGCGTTTCTAAAAAAAAGTAGAATGAGCTTACAAGATACAACAAGATACAAATTTTTATTTATAGTCGGGTTGCAAACATAATAATATTAGCTATGAATAGCTATTAGCCAATAGCTTATACCTATATATACGAAAGGTGTTAAAGGTTAAACTTTAAAAATCTTTTTGTCTGTAACCTGCAACATTCAACTTTGGACCACATGTATAGTTTTGAGTGGCTAGATAAACCTTGACATGAGTTGACCTTGATCTTGACCCAGTGACCTACTTTTACATTTCTGTAGCTACAGCCTTCAAATTTGGACCACATGCATAGGTTTGTGGACTGAAATAAACTTTGACCCTGACATTGACCTAGTGACCTACTTTTACATTTTTGAAGATACAGGCTTCAAATTTGGACCACATGTATATTTTGTGTTCCAAAATGATCTTTGACCTTGATTTTGACCTTGAACTAGTCTTGAAATTTGGAACATTCAAAAATGGCTCAGTGGTGGGCGCCAAGATCACTCTGTGATCTCTTGTAAAGATAAAATATAGTCTGCTGTTTGTATTTACAATTCTCAGTACAGTGTTCGTATTGATTACAGGACCTTTAGCCTGCACTGTACAGGTTGTCTAGTCTCAGATCCGGTAACCGGACCAATGCCCCATTACAGTAGGGGAGACTATCGGCCTTCCTTACCTCTTCTCAGTTCTACCCGCCTCATCCTTGCCTTCTGCTTGTATCCCAAACAAAAATTATTTGATTTGGACCTTCAAAGGGAAAAAGCTCAACTATTCTACTCACCCTGGCTTCGGCGTCAGCGTCACACCTTGGTTAAAGTTTTGCATGCAAGTACATATAGTTATTACTTAAAGGCATATAGATTTGAAACTTGTTTTTTCTTTTTCTAGATCAATTACCAACCTCACTGGGTCAAGTCCCATAACTCTGACATGTATTTTGGGCAAATTATGCCCCCTTTTGAACTTAGAAAATTCTGGTTAAAGTTTTGCATGCAAGTTACTATCTGCAGAACAAATACAGATATTGAATTGAAACTTCACGTGTGCCTTCAGGGTTATAAAACTAGTTGATTGAATCAAGTCCCATAACTTTGACCTGCATTTTGGTTAAATTATGTCCCCTTTTGAACTTAAAACTTCTCAAGTTACTATCTCCAACTGGATTGAAACTCTATATATAGATATTTTATCATTTAGGGTAATATTTTCCTGCTTCTGGGACAATAATTCGAATAGTCGAGCATTGGCTGTCTTACAGACAGCTCTTGTTTATTTACCGGTAACCGGATACCTGGCCTGCATTCTAGCTGTACGGTAACCGGATACCTAGCCTATCCGCTAGAGTTTTTCTAGCCGTCCAGTAAATCAATTTATTTATAAGAGGTAATAAATTAATTTAATTTATCATGGTTTGTTTGCCCAACATAACAACATTTACCTGGGTAACCAGTATACAAACACTAGGCTTAATTCAAACCAAAAATTCAATATATTTTTATGCCCCCGGAAGGGAGGCATATTAGTTTTCAACTGTCCATTCGTTAGTCACAATGTTAACTTTTTGCATGAAGGCACTTTACTTGCAAACCACTGCACCCAGGACCTTCAAACTTCACCTGCTGATAGTACTCATTGAGTACACCACCCCTACTGACCTTGGGATCACCAGGTCAAAGGTCAAGGTCACAGGGACCAACGTTAACTTTTTGCTTGAAGGCACTTTACTCGCGAACCACTGCACCCAGAACCTTCAAATTTCACATGCTGATAGTACTCATTGAGTACACCACTCCTAATGATTTTGGGGTCACCAGGTCAAAGGTCAAGGTCACAGGGGCCAACGTTAACTTTTTGCACTTAACTCATGAACCACTGCACCCAGGACCTTCAAACTTCACTTGCTGATAGTACTTATTAAGTACATGACCCCTACTGACTTTGGGGTCACCAGGTCAAAGATCAAGGTCACAGGGGCCAATGTTAATTTTTTGCATGAAGACACTTTACTCACGAACCACTGCATCCAGGACCTTCAAACTTCACCTGCTGTTAGTACTCATCAAGTACACAACCCTTACTGACTTTGTGGTCACCAGGTCAAAGGTCAAGGTCACAGGGGCCAACGTTAACTTTTTGCATGAAGGCACTTTACTCGCGAACCACTGCACCTAGGACCTTCAAACTTCACATGCTGATAGTACTCATTGAGTACACCACCCCTACTGACTTTGGGGTCACCAGGTCAAAGGTCAAGGTCACAGGGGCCAACGTTAACTTTTTGCAAGCCATATAGAGACTTCGTTTATGGTTTTATTTGATACAAACTTCCAAAATATCTTCAACAACAATAAATCTTTGATTTCATGACGAACCTGTCAGATCCAGTCGTAGGTTCCAGAGTTATTTTATATCTTATTACCTCTCCCGATTGTAATCAAAATGGATTTATATCAGGAAGTACTTATAGGACTTACTTGAAATTTCATTATTGTCATTAGTTGGACTGAAACAATCAGGGTAGATAACTGTGGACTGATTTTATGACAAATTACCTCCCTTTATTTCAAATTAAAATGGGTATATCTCCGTAACTAATGAAGATACTGATCTGAAATTTCATTTATGTGAACAGATGGACTTGGACTATCAGTGAAGATACATATTGACTGAATTTATGACAGATTACCTCCTTTATTATTTGTCTAAATGAATACACTTCAGCAGCTTCTAATGAAATTGGTTTGAAACGATCATATCATTTTGAGCAATAGTACTCAGGTGAGCGACACAGGGCCATCATGGCCCTCTTGTACGGAGAATTAGTCCAAAACTATTGAATGGATTTTGTTTAACTTGGACAATGACAGAAAATGCATTGTACAAGAACCATAACTGTTCTTTATATGCTTTTTGAATTATCTATGTTAGTAAGATTTACTAATAACAGTTTTGTTAAGAGCATAACTCTAAAACTAAGAATGAGATTTTATTAAAACTTCATGCACTGACTGAGATGTACAAGAACCATATTAACTCTGTCTTGCTTACTGTTTGAATGGTCTCTTTTTATAGCTGACCAGAGCTCATAGTGGTCAGGGTGAACTATTGTCTATCCTCCATATGTTGTCCATCCATCAGTCATACATCCACACTTCCCTTCAGGAGACATTTACTCTGAAACAAAAAAATCTTTTAATTTTACTTCTTCCTTAAATTTTGCATCCATCCTCCTCTGATATATTACCTTACGGGCAGCATATATTGCCCTGCTTGGCAGAGCTCTTGTTTAGACTTTATATTATTCCAGCTACACAAATTATGTACCTTGTGTACTCAACTACTTCTATGTTTCTGTCCAATTCAACTGAAACTAGGTAAACAGCATCATTATGAAGTGGACATGTATATATATTAGAAGTTTCATGCCATACAATGTGCTTGTGCACCTTTTGTGGAATAAACCCTATTAAAACTGTATCTGTACCCTGCATACTCATCTCCTACAGTTTCCAGCGAATTCAAATGAAACTTGGTAAACATCATCAACATGAAGTGGACATGCGCATGTTATTGGGACTTCTATGTCCAGTTATGTTTCTGTGAGTTTTGCCCCTAAAATTTACGTCACTACAACTTCAATTTGAACTTTTGCATCCAGTTAAAGAGAATCTTGGATACATTAAGTGGACATGCACATATTCTTGAGAGGTGTGATTATTTTTTCTGGAGGTAAGCTCCTTTTTCGGATTAAAATGTGAAGCAGTTTTAAACGAAATATGTCATATAATGTTGACATCATTCTTGTCCCATTGCATTTGTTTGTTTTAAGCACAATGTGGTATTAAGATACTATCAAGCATGAATATCTATTTTGTAACTGTATTTACATTACCTGGATTGTTTTCTTTCAGATGATATAAAAAGTGACCAGCAGAAATGGAGTCATTGTACCAAAGTTCAGACTATGTGTTTGGCTGGAATAAGATAGTTGAGTCAGTGACAGGATGGGACCCAGTGAAGGCATTTCTACCAGCTATACCTGCAGCAACAGTTGTATATATGTCTGTGTATTTGATAGGTCTATTGTTACACACTATAACCAGGATGATAGTTCCTACTGCTGTAAGGGGATATATTCTAGACTTTGTGAAAACTATGACATTCTGTGCTTATCCCTTTGGACATGGTATTATGAGGAAATATTATGGAGAGCCGGGATACATGTGTGCAATGGTACCCACAATGTTCCTGTCATTTATGACTCTGAGAGAAGGTGACGGTAATCCTATAGCTGTATGGCTGCAGTATTACAAAAGAATCATACCACTTTGGAAATGCATCATTAAAACTATAATCCAGATCATTGCAGGATTTGCAGCATATCATGTTGGCATGTATATTCTGGGTCTTGAGCTTCATCCAATGTATGTTGCACGCCTAAAGGAATATTACGATGCGTTTTGCTCCAGTGATCTCACTGTACCAGCCTATGTAGGGTTCTGTATTGAGTTCTGTGCTGTTATCTATGATTGCTGGTTTGCCAACCAGACATTTACAGGCAATCTACCCATTGATACACTCATCAAGATTTTCAACAGTGGACTGCTTGTTGTATCAGGTAAACAAATGTCTACTGTGAAACCATTGATATGAGTAGGAGACGTATGTTGATGAATTTTGAGGATGTGTCAAAACTTCAAGAACTTGTTTCATCACACAAAAACCACTAGAAACCATTTTTGCCAAAACTACAAGATTTTATACCAATGGAACTGAATGATTTCACAGTAGACAGAATACATGTAATATGGCCTGTCATTAACTTTATTGTCGTAAGAAATAAGACAGAAGAAAAGGCAAAAAATTGTAGTAGAAAAAGCTGTTCATATACACCAAAAATTTCAGATATTTGTCAGCAAAACTACAGCTGCAACAAAGCATGCTAAAAGTGAAATGAGAGCTAGGGTACAACTAGAAATAAACTGTCCTATTGTGAGATAAATTGATGATTTATGTTGTAGGACCTGGTAGGCTGTAAGTCTGAGGTTCATGCAAAAACAAGTTTCAGTGAAATATCCACATCTATGCAAGCTTTTGCAGTAAATATTTGATTGGTCACACTTAAACAAACAAAAAATAGTTCATGATAAAACATTGAATCTGATGACCAATATGTCAGTGTGATTATTTGTATAAACAATTTTAAAAATTTAAGTAAATTATCAATCAGTGTTGAATCATTGACTGACATAAGTTGTTTGCTGGAGGCAAAATTGATACAGTTACACAAGAGAGGACAAATTGAATGATGTCATGAGTATGTTATGACCCATATTCATTATTAAGATCTTCTCTTCTCTGTTCCTGTTTTAGTTTTCAGCAGAATTGTTTGATGTAAGAAAATAACTCGATCGTATTTTGTCTGAATAATGACTTCCAAGAATAAGGAGAGCTACTGTACTTGCCCAATGTGTTGACATCACTGTTCTACTTAGGTTAAACTTTCATGGCAAGCTTCTCAGTTTCACTCGATATTCTTAACAACTGCCCCTGTTATCATCAGACTTCACATAAAGGTAGTTTAGGGTCAACTGTAGGGTTAGGGGTATTGGACAGGCAAATTGTAAAGTTGTTATTTGTTTGCCAATTAACAATTGTGAGAAAATCATTTTACAATTAATATTCCCTTTTTATGGATGAATCATGTCAATATCACAAAGTCATAATATTCATTTCTTTACAGTAGTTGTTTTATAAAATATATTGAAACCTATACTTTTACCACAACAGTGACAACTGTGCAAAAAAATTCTTGATGTTAAATTACTGTGAAATCATTTAAATTCGCATGAAATTTCACGCAAACGGCAAAGAAGACAGTTTCGCGCAGGCTTTAATTCACGAATTTTCAATTTAAGATAGAATTATTTTAAGATACTTACTTTTTTTTAGAAATCACCAGCATCACACGTGTCACTATCATGTACCGCCTGTCAATAAAAGCGGCCCGTTTATGACCTTGTTAAAACAGTATGACAGTCCAACTGATAATTGTTGCTAATTTACACTGTGGTTAGGTAAAGTGTGAAAGAGTATCAAAGGATCAATTAAATTAAGAGGAGTTTGAAGTCTTATTATGAATGGCGCTTGCCCAATTATTCTAAAACAGTGGCAGGTGCGAATAATTACGAAGCTGAGCTGTTACATTCAGTAACGCAGTGTGACAAACTTTAAATTTGTGGATGACGAACAAATTTATACACACTTTAATTCAAATATTTACATAGTTTCCTGTCCAGGATGATAAATACCGGTAAAAGAAATATTTTGTAGCGTTTGTAAGACAATGACAACGAACGCATTTGTAAAGAAAACAATTAACCCATTAATATAAATATTTTAATCAGATATCATAATCCATTTTGGTAAAAACAAATAAGTTCCTATCAGGACAAGCTTTAATTAACTGCCGATATACTGTGACATTTTGAGAAACTTGAAATACACGGGTCTTACAGCATACGTATTTTTTTGACAGGAAGTAAGTTTAGATAACTACATATTAAATGGTTAAATAATAGTGCAGTCTTTAATTCAGGCATTGTCCATAGCGCAAAATACAGGAAAATTCGTCCTGCACGAACAAAAAGATTTCACAGTAGCTCTTTCTCATGAAAAAGATTGAAATGAAATTTTTAGTAACTCGTATCCACTGGTGAAGTACATACTTTCGGTACTTTGCTTTTATTTGTCCTGGCATCTTAGAAAAATGAAAGCATTGTCAGTGAAAACATAAGTATGTATGGAAACAGTAAGTTAGACTGTCATCAAGTTGACCATTTACATTTTATTCAAATTCTGCAAAGACATTTTTTCAGATTAGCTTCGTATACTAATAATATTGTTCCTTCTCTTGAGAAGGAACACTTAGATTCGGTAAGTCACATTTGACTGAGAAACTGATCTCGAAAGCTGTTGTCATTACAAGCTGGCCAATCAAACTCCGTGACCTTAGCAATAACCTCTGACATTAGAATTATTCTTCCCTAATTGAAGCCACTCTCTGGCTGAACGCGCTGTGCGGATTACACATTACTAAACCCGAGGATGAAAAAGATGTGTTGTTGAAACAGGCCAAACATCTCATTCGTCACAAAGGTTAAAATATGTCGTTACCTTCGAATGCATGTTTAATATGTGATAATAAACCCCACTGCGACCCTCTCATTGTGTGCAACAAATTCACAAATCGAATGCCCGGATGTCACATTCACGAGATTTAGGACAGATACTACTAAATTACAGCCGTGAATTACTTGATCAATGACCACTAAGTTTGTTGTGTGCGAGGAAATATCCGTTTTACATGTTAGTTAAAAAACAAGTTCCGGAAAATGTCCACTATTCACTTTTAATGTCCCCTACTGTCATAGTCTGCTATCATTGCTATAAACTTCTCAAAACACTTTACCAGTAACACATGGACATTTTTGAACTGAGTTTAAATCGGGTCAATGTGTACAGCCAGTGTTTCTTAATTGCCGTATTTACTCAACTGAAATTGGTAACGGATTTATTTTGTTGTTGGATTTAACAACTTATGTTAGCGTACATACTGTCGAAATAGCGGACTTGACATTTTTCAGGCAATAAAAAACAACATAGATCTTTTTCAAAATTTTAGTGTTTTTTTTTATGTATTTTGGTGCAGAAATAAACGCCCCCTTGGTGCAAAATGTATCACCCCCTAACTCTGGGCACTTAAACGGGTGATACGGAATGTCAATAAGGTAGAATGGTCTTGTCATTGCATCCTATCCTAGGGTTCCACATATTTAAAACAGACATTGCAAACAAAATTTTACAAGATGATCATTATATATTTATATAGATGTGCCTTAGAAGGAACTTTTGCTATGCTTTAACTTGTACCAATATAATGCTTTTGTCACATACAGATATATTTTTTCAGGTGTACATCTCACTGGAATGTACATCCATCCTGCCATGGCAACGGGGCATACATGGGGCTGTGGTGATACTTCAGGAATTGCTCATATCATTATATACTGGGTTGGACCCATCATTGGAACCTGGATCAGCTTTCACCTGCAGAAAAGGTTCAGTAACTTACTTACAAGTAGATACAAAATATCGACAACTTGTGGTTTTCTCTTATGACTGAATGGGTAGAATTCATTTGCTACCACAGAAATTTACTTTCAAGCTTGACTATTTGAAGAATGAGTAGAGCTGGTACACTCACCCAGTTGTCGACATCTGCACCAGTTCCCTGATGTGGTCAAGTTCTGTTTGTATGCTCATGTCTCAATACCCACTTAGGAGAACAAACTACAGTGCACAGGTTAACTCTAGTTAAATGAAGTGGCTGAGTATTCCCATTCTCTCTGGATTCTGTATACAACTCTAGCTTTTTATTTTTAGCTCACCTGTCACATAGTGACAAGGTGAGCTTTTGTGATCACCCTTCGTCCGTCGTCTGTGCATGCGTGCGTCCGTCCGTGCGTCAACAATTTGTTGAATGTTTATCTTGATGATATCTAGGTCAAGTTTGAAACTGGGTCAACTGCAATCAAAAACTAGGTCAGTAGGTCTTGAAATAGAAAAACCTTGTGACCTCTCTAGAGGCCATACCCTTGAATGGATCTTCATGAAAATTGGTCAGAATGTTCACCTTGATGATATCTAGGTCACGTTTGAAACTGGGTCACGTGCCTTAAAAAACTAGGTCAGTAGGTCAAATAATAAAAAAACCTTGTGACCTCTCTAGAGACCATATTTTTCAATGGATCTTCATGAAAATTGGTCAGAATTTTTATCTTGATGATATCTATGTCAAGTTCAAAACTGGGTCACATGAGCTCAAAAACTAGGTCACTATGTCAAATAATAGAAAAAACGACGTCATACTCAAAACTGGATCATGTGGGAAGAGGTGAGCAATTCATGACCATCATGGTCCTCTTGTTGTTTACATGGTGGGGAATCAGTTGACTTCACATGATAGTATGAATGGAAAAAATGGATGCTCTTTCTCTCTGTTCATCAAGGAAAACAAGGCATTTTGGCTTAAATACAGGACTAATGTTATTGTAACATACCCTATCATATGACCATTGTCTTAATGGTTGGATGCATGGACCAGAGGTTAACATGCGATATACCGAATGAGTATATATGGTATATATACACGTTATGTTCACTTGTAAATAAAAGCACGGTATTCAATCCCTCTACGGTTACATGCGTTATACCAAATGAGGTATTTAGGCCAGAATTTTTTAATTTTTCGTTTTACAAATTTTTTTTGGAAAAGTGTAGGGTAGGGTAGGAGAATGGAATAAAAAAAAAAAACAGTTACACAATTTTTTATTTTTTTTACCGATTTTTTTTTTGGAAAAGGGTAGGGTAGGTGGAGAGAAAAAAAAAGTTATGCAAAATGTTGTTTTATAATCTGATGACCTATTAACAAATGTGCATTTCAACATCAGGCTTTATGGAATGATGAACACTATGCCTGTCTATGTGTCTCAGTGTACCTGAGAAATAATAAATCCTTTGCCATGCTTTGTCATTGTTAGAGCACGGTTAGAAGTTCAGACACGTAGGAATTATATCACGAGCCCGTACTCAGGGGGAGTGATCTAATTACACACATTTAAACAACTAACCCTGCTCTAATCAACGACAAAGCATGGCAAAGGATTTATTATTTCCATTCTAACTTGTTAATAAGACAAATCACTATATGCCACTTTAAAATTGAAACATATACAATTTCTTATTTTAATATTCAAAAATATACATTTAAATAATATTCACATACGACTTTCCATTAATACAACATTACACTTACAAGGCATACACATGTTAAATAAACTCAGAACTTATCAACACCATTAAAATATAACCTCTTTTTAAAAATGCCACTTCAAAACTTCCATTCAAATATTTACAGTTACTCCGAACTTCACATATGACTTTCCTTACAACACTCTTTTACAAGGCATACACATGTCACATATTTTGGATACGTGCACAACCAGTTTTTGATTTATATATATGTGTGTAGCATTAAAATGTCGCAAACAAATTTTTTTATAGTACTGCTAGATATCGTACCTGGGTTTTGGTAGGAATGCATAATTTCGACGCATAGTCATTAGAACATCAAATGCAGATTTTACATCTTGATCCTTGGAACTATTGACAGTCTCAATGGGTGGGGTTTCCATTTTACACTGGATGTATTTAATGTTTGCTTCACTCAGCACATCAGCTGGCATATCTGCCTCACATTTGATAAACTTTTCAGCACATGTTTCCTCGAACCTCGTTGATGACGTGATTTCATCAATCACGAATTCAGTAAAATCATGTGGTACATTCACTGATACAACATTTCCGATAGTGTCTCCGGATTCAACTTTCACAAATTTATTTACCCTACCGATAGAGGATTGTCTGTCTGATATAAACACCAAACCTATCCATCAAGCAGGCATGTTGAAAGTAAATATTTAAATTGGAAAATATAATCAAAGCCTTGAAATGTCTGATGGTTGCAGGGTTTTTAGTAGATTTATTTTCTGTTTAAATGACAGTCTATGAATATACATGAATGAGAAACAAATACAAATTTAATGTACCTCATATCTAAGATGAACTCTGTCTGTCCTAGCTTGTGATGTAACTATGGGCTGGAATACTTTATCATTGATAGATCTTATATAATCTAAATGGTCAGTGTGAGTGGATACAGGTTGAATAAGAGCTGCTTGTTCATTGATAATTCATCCGCATTGTTCATGAATGGGACTGTTTTGTGTAGCACATGAACATCCTTTGGATGTTATTCAGAATAAAATAAAGATGCTATGATTGTCAGAAATACACTTTAACTTTGGTAGCAGGATAAACCCACAACCAAAAATGTTTTTGAAAAGTTAAAACTTACTCCAGGTATATAGAGGCTTGACCTTTAGTATAAAAACCTGGTGCCGGATACAGTACTGATATGCTAGTGATAAACTACAGCTATAACATAACAGTTAAATTCGTAAAAAGTACGTTACTAAACTGGATTTTTTTTTTTTATTTTTTTTTTTTTTCCATCGGGCAAAATCTAGGGTCGGCGGGTCGGTAAAACGAAAAATTTAAAAAATCTGGCCTTACTATCGCATTAAAAAATGTGTACTTCAGTGCTGTCATTAGACAGTTCTTTTCAAATGTTATGGGATGAGTTGAAGTTGGATTGATTCCCGATTGAGGCAGTGCCTTCAATTATTATTCATTATGTTATCTGTTACAGGCAAAACTCTAGTTGTAATTGTAACATATTTTACTTTTGCAAGCAAATAAACCTGTAAAAGTTTATTTTTCAGGTTTAGTCTCAGAAGACGATCAACAAAAGCTTCCAGGTCTCGTAGTAGTGGCAATTCTCAGTCAAACAAGAAGCACGTCAATGGGACCACACCAGTCAATGGGACCACACAAGTCAATGAGCAAGGTAAAAAACATAGAAATGGTAAAAGGAAATTCTACAACAATTAGAGTTGTTGGGAATATAAACCATGTTATGTGTTTGAACTTATATACAGAGAATTGTATATTTATATTTATATTTTCTTTAAATGAGAGATATTTCTTTTGAATATATATACATTGTATATATATATATATATAAGTATTCTTGAAACATATGATAATTGCAATGACAATTGTTGATTTATTGAATATAACAATACTTTAAATATCTTAATGGCATAAGATGTACACTTTGAATGATTTAGTGCTGTATGATATATACTTTGAACGATTTAGTGCTGTAAGATATATACTTTGAATGATTTAGTGCTGTAAGATATACACTTTGAATGATTTAGTGCTGTAAGATATACACTTTGAATGATTTAGTGCTATATGATATACACTTTGAATGATTTATTGCTGTAAGATATACACTTTGAACGATTTAGTGCTATATGATATACACTTGGAATGATTAAGTGCTGTATGATATAAACTTTGAATGATTTATTGCTGTAAGATATACACTTTGAATGATTTAGTGCTGTATGATATACACTTTGAATGATTTAGTGCTGTATGATATAAATTTTGAATGATTTAGCTCTGTATGACATACACTTTTAAAGATTGAGAGCTGTTTGAGATACACTTTAAAAGATTTAGTGATGTATGAGATACACTTTGAATGATTGAGAGCAGTTTGAGATACACTTAGAATGATATAGTGCTGTATGATAAACACTTAGAATGATATAGTGCTGTATGATAAACACTTTGAAAGATTTAGTGCTGTATGAGATACACTTTGAATGATTGAGAGCAGTTTGAGATACACTTAGAATGATATAGTGCAGTGTGATAAACACTTTTAAAGATTTAGTGCTGTATGAGATACACTTCGAATGATTGAGAGCTGTTTGAGATACACTTTGAATGATATAGTGCTGTATGATAAACACTTTGAATGATATAGTGCTTATGATAAACACTTTGAAAGATTTAGTGCTGTATGAGATACACTTTGAATGATTGAGAGCAGTTTGAGATACATTTAGAATGATATAGTGCTTATGATAAACACTTTTAAAGATTTAGTGCTGTATGAGATACACTTTGAATGATTGAGAGCAGTTTGAGATACACTTAGAATGATATAGTGCTGTATGATAAACACTTTGAAAGATTTAGTGCTGTATGAGATACACTTTGAATGATTTAGAGCAGTTTGAGATACACTTAGAATGATATAGTGCAGTGTGATAAACACTTTTAAAGATTTAATGCTGTATGAGATACACTTTGAATGATTGAGAGCTGTTTGAGATACACTTTGAATGATATAGTGCTGTATGATAAACACTTTGAATGATATAGTGCTTATGATAAACACTTTGAAAGATTTAGTGCTGTATGAGATACACTTTGAATGATTGAGAGCAGTTTGAGATACATTTAGAATGATATAGTGCTTATGATAAACACTTTTAAAGATTTAGTGCAGTATGAGATTCACTTTGAATGATTGAGAGCAGTTTGAGATACACTTAGAATGATATAGTGCAGTATGATAAACACTTTGAAAGATTTAGTGCTGTATGAGATACACTTTGAATGATTGAGAGCAGTTTGAGATACACTTAGAATGATATAGTGCAGTGTGATAAACACTTTTAAAGATTTAGTGCTGTATGAGATACACTTTGAATGATTGAGAGCTGTTTGAGATACACTTTGAATGATATAGTGCTGTATGATAAACACTTTGAATGATATAGTGCTTATGATAAACACTTTGAAAGATTGAGTGCTGTATGAGATACACTTTGAATGATTTAGTGCTGTATGAGATACACTTTTGAAGTATGGTATATACTTTTTTATCATTTAATGTAGAATATACTTGGAATATTTTGAGGCAGTATGGCATATACTTTGGATGTTGATGGTGTATACTTTAAATTTTTTGAAGCAGTATGGTATATACTTTTTAGCTCACCTGAGCAATGCTCAGGTGAGTTTTTCTGATCGCTCGATGTCCGGCGTCTGTCGTCCGTCGTCTGTCGTCTGTCGTCTGTCAACATTTAGCTTGTGTATGCGATAGAGGCTGTATTTTTCAATTAATCTTCATGAATATTGGTCAGAATGATAACCTTGATGAAATCTAGGCCGAGTTCGAAAATGGGTCATCTCGGGTCAAAAACTAGGTCAGTAGGTCAAATCAAAGAAAAACCTTGTGTATGCGATAGAGGCTGTATTTTTCAATTAATCTTCATGAATATTGGTCAGAACAATAACCTTGATGAAATCTAGGACGAGTTTGAAAATGGGTCATCTCGGATCAAAAACTAGGTCACTAGGTCAAATCAAAGAAAAACCTTGTGTATGCGATAGAGGCGGTATTTTTCAATTGATCTTCATGAATATTGGTCAGAATGATTGCCTTGATGAAATCTAGGCCGAGTTCGAAAATGGGTCATCTCGGGTCAAAAACTAGGTCACTAGGTCAAATCAAAGAAAAACCTTGTGTATGCGATAGAGGCTGTATTTTTCAATTATTCTTCATGAATACTGGTCAGAATGATAACCTTGATGAAATCTAGGCCGAGTTCGAAAATGGGTCATCTCGGGTTAAAAACTAGGTCACTAGGTCAAATCAAAGAAAAACCTTGTGTATGCGATAGAGGCTGTATTTTTCAATTGATCTTCATGAATATTGGTCAGAATGTTTGCCTAGATGAAATCTAGGCCGAGTTCGAAAATGGGTTATCTCGGGCCAAAAACTAGGTCACTAGGTCAAATCAAAGAAAAACCTTGTGTATGCGATAGAGGCGGTATTTTTCAATTGATCTTCATGAGTTTTGGTCAGAATGATTACCTTGATGAAATCTAGGCCGAGTTCGAAAATGGGTCATCTCGGGTCAAAAACTAGGTCACTAGGTCAAATTAAGGAAAAACCTTGTGTATGCGATAGAGGCTGTATTTTTCAATTGATCTTCATGAGTACTGGTCAGAATGATTGCCTTGATGAAATCTAGGCAGAGTTCGAAAATGAGTCATCTCGGGTCAAAAACTAGGTCACTAGGTCAAATCAAAGAAAAACCTTGTGTATGCGATAGAGGCTGTATTTTTCAATTATTCTTCATGAATATTGGTCAGAATGATAACCTTGATGAAATTTAGGCCGAGTTCGAAAATGGGTCATCTCGGGTTAAAAACTAGGTCACTATGTCAAATCAAAGAAAAACCTTGTGTATGCGATAGAGGCGGTATTTTTCAATTGATCTTCATGAATATTGGTCAGAATGATTGCCTTGATGAAATCTAGGCCGAGTTCGAAAATGGGTCATCTCGGTTCAAAAACTAGGTCACTAGGTCAAATCAAAGAAAAACCTTGTGTATGCGATAGAGGCGGTATTTTTAAATTGATCTTCATGAATTTTGGTCAGAATGATTACCTTGATGAAATCTAGGCCGAGTTCGAAAATGGGTCATCTCGGGTCAAAAACTAAGTCACTAGGTCAAATTAAGGAAAAACCTTGTGTATGCGATAGAGGCTGTATTTTTCAACTGATCTTCATGAAATTTAGCCAGAATGATTACCTTGATAAAATCTAGGCCGAGTTCGAAAATGGGTCATCTGGGGTCAAAAACTAGGTCACTAGGTCAAATCGAAGAAATACATTGTGGATGCCATAGATGCTGTAGTTTTCAATTGATCTTCATGAAATTTGGTCAGAATGATTGCCTTGATGAAATCTAGGTCAAGTTTGAATATGGGTTATCTGAGGTCAAAAACTAGGTCACTAGGTCAAATTAAAGAAAAATCTTGTGTATGCGATAGAGACTGTTTTTTTTTCAATTGATTTTTATGAAATTTGGTCAGGATGATTGCCTTAATGAAATCTTGGTTGAATTTGAATATGGGTCATCTGAGGTCAAAAACTAGGTCACTTGGTCAAATCAAAGAAAAAACTTGTGTATGTGATAGAGGCTGTACTTTTCAATTGATCTTCATGAATTTTGGTCAGAATGATTGCCTTGATAAAATCTAGGTCGAGTTTGAACATGGGTCATCTAGGGTCAAAAACTAGATCATATCTAAGAAAATGCTTGTTTTATCGCAAGAGACCAATTTTTTGGTCCAGTCTTAATGAAAATTGGTCAGAATATTTGTTTCCATGAAATCACTAGGTCAAACATGTTTTACACTGTTATGGTGTGTTTCTTAGGTGAGCGACCTAGGGCCATCTTGGCCCTCTTGTTATTATTTAATGTAGAATATACTTAGAATATTTTGAGGCAGTATGGTATATACTTTGAATATTAGATGTGTATGATTTGTAATTTTAGCTGAATCATCCTTCTGTGTGGTTCAGATTGATCATCATTCCAGACAAATTTCACTGATAATAGTGTCAGTGTAAATGTCATTAAAACTTTAGGAGTAGAATAAATGGACCAAATTACAGTGGGACCCCAAGAGCTGTTCTTTTTAATGTATTTGCATTCAAAGATTCATATTGAGTACATATCAGTTCATCAATGATTAGACTTTTGTTCTTGAGGGCATTTTAGCCTGTTTCATGAAAATGTGAGTGAGGAAGCTATGCAGCTGGCTAATGGAAGGTAGATGGTTATATCCAGGTGTCTGCCCATGATGAAATAATGCCAGGAGGAGCACCTGCGGTCTTCCTCCACCATGAAAAGCTTGAAAGTCGCCATATGACCTATAACTGTGTCGGTGAGACATTAAACTCTACAAAAACAAACATCATAGTATGAAAAAAGCCTTCTGGCTGTTTTTTATTTGACATATTGTTATCACTATTGATCATTATTTACAGAAATCCAGCCTTTACTATTTTATAAACAAATCCATGCAAAAATTGCAAATTACAATGTGTTTAAAGGGAACTTACTTGTTTCTTTTTAGGATTATATTTTTTTTTTATTTGCAAGTCCAAGCCATCATCTCCATCTGTTTGTACAGTGGGCTTGTATAGATACATTCTGGATAACTTATGAGAATAATTGTGAAATAATTTTTCGGCGACGCCGTCTAAATTCGTTTTCGTTACCTATGCCACGTGACTTCAGTTTGCAAATCAAACTACTTGATAACGCATTATAGATAATTTATCAAAATGGAAGATTTATGCAACACTTTGCCTGATTGGACGAGAGTGTCAATTTCTTTCACTCTGTTGATTGTGCTACGCTGAGTGAAATGTAGACAAAGCGTTTATCCTAAACGACGCTGTTCACAGTTTTAAAGCTAACTTTGGCTCAGTATATTTAGCAAGAATATTGATATATCTCAAAATGATAAGTAAGTTTAATAAATATGATAAAAACCTGTTCAAATACCAACATATATCAAATTAAAGAAAGAGCTGAATACGGTCTGCGTATCACATGAATAAGGGTGTGATAAGAGTATTTTATGTAGAGAAGTGCTTTTTAAAAGAGTTTCCTTGTTACAATTGTCATCTGTATATGAAAAGGTTTCTTGCTTTTGTGACTTATTCAGATTGCATATTAAAATGAGTACTTGTTTGCTTTGATATATTTGTTATAAATTATTTAACTGATTTATTATATATGAATATTTTTCTTTAGTATCGTATGCAAATATTGAACTCAATTGAAATCTGTTTTATTATATATATGCTATATAATGACTAAATCTCATTACACTGAAATGAAGGTACGCTGCATACAGTTTATCTGTGTGATATGACTACGATCAAACTTTGCTTATGAAACAGAAATATTGAAATAATTACAATTGTATGTTTCGCTTGACCTTCACTTTTTTATAGGTGTGACGTCATTGTCCAAAGATTCATGAATAGCGAATATGCATTTGTTAAAGCGGGATCAGTTGGCCTATTTTAGAAATAAATAAAAATAATAAATAAAAAAATCCTTTAATTGATTTTTTCTTATGTATTCTAATGTATTCTTTTGCAATTTGAAAAATGTTAGATGAAAGATGAATGTTAGATGAAAAATTCATAAACTTCTTTCCTTATTACAATTCGCCGACCATCATTTTTAAAGATATTTCTTGTTATCCATATAATGAGATTTACTATATTTATTAATTTTTGTTTATATGTTGAATTTTTTTAAGCCATTCAGTAAGTTTTTGTTAACGTAAGTCAGCATATGTTTAAAAAAATACCTGCTTCTATTCTGATCTATGGATCGTGGGGTTGTGAGTATGATCCCCAGGCAGGGTGTATGTTCACTGTGACAATTTGATAAAAGACATTGTGTCTGAAATCATTTGTCGTCTACCTCTGATTCATGTGGGGAACTTGGCAGTTACTTGTGGAAAACATGTTTATACTGGTACAGAATCCAGGAACACTAGTTAGGTTAACTGCCTGCTGTTACATAACTGAAATGCTGTTGAAAAACTGCACTAAACCCAAAACAAACATTCTGATATCTAAAATAACATAAACTTTAATTTTCATCTTTTTATTTGTGTTTGTTATTACATATTTTCAGTTTTGTATTAATGTTTTGTTTTTTTGTTTTTTGCTGTTTTTTTTTTTTTACAAAATGTCATTTACCTTATGTGTCAACTAGTGTTAATGTAATGAGTAAATTTAAATGTGTACTGTTCTTGTTGCCATTTTTTTGTCACCATTGTCAAGATTACTAGTTTTTTGACTCATATTGCCCAATATCATTTAACTTTATGTAAAATATGTGAATACAATGAGATAAAGTAATTAAATTAGTTGTTTGGTGCTAGATATTCCCTATACATCAGAACTGAAAGAATACATTCAC
Organism: Mercenaria mercenaria; assembly: GCF_021730395.1. NCBI lineage: Eukaryota > Metazoa > Mollusca > Bivalvia > Venerida > Veneridae > Mercenaria > Mercenaria mercenaria. The sequence continues at coordinate 54,516,793 of NC_069371.1, forward strand.
ATAACAACATTTTGCAGAAAATCATTTTAGGGTTACAGTTTTATTATACATTTGTAAGTGTTCAATATGTAGCCACACATAAAACTTTGTCAGATGACATACTTGTTCCCTTTTTGCAAATACATTTGTCCTACTTTTTGGCATTTTGCTATATTAATATTTAAACCCTGATTAACTGTAAACAGCATAGCAATAATTACTTATATAATAAAGTTTTTATAACTTAATCAATGTTTTAGATAATGTACATTATTTTAAGTAGGACGTTCAAATCCAGCATGGTTTATTTTGATCACATATTTTAATACTTTTGTAGTTTGATTTTATTACTAATTGTAGTATAATATTATTTGATAAAGTTGATGAACTCTTATTTCGTTAAATGATTTTTATAATGATATTGATAGTTTATAATTCTAGTATGTCATATTTTCTTAGAAATCAAACATAAAATTGAACGGACAATCATTTAATAATGTTACTTCATAAAATGATTAGTTTACTTACCAAAAACTAGAATTTCATTGCATATATTACATATATTAAGTTGCAGCCATATGTAAGACTATGATATATATTTTGTGTCAAACAGTCAGACATGTGATTGAAGTCCCCCTAGTTGAAAAGACCAGTCATTTCATTGCCATATTAAATTATTTTTGTATAAAAACCTGTGATTAAAGACCATCTGGTTGAAAAGACCAGTAACTTCATACCAAATTAAAATATTTTTGTTTAAAAACCTGTGAATAAAGACCACACACACATAAAGCCCACCTGCACAGAAAGCTCACTTTTTGCCTTTTTCAAGCATGGTCTTATATACAGGGTCGACTGTACTTTCATGGATTTAGGACTTGCTCACTTTCTTCTATTGGTGCCATAGGTGACAGAGAAAGATTAATTGTTGTTGTTTTAATCAATCTGTGATATAAACAGTAATTTAAGGAGGCATGTAATTGTGATTTTTGCTTTATGCTCAATTTTCTCTCGTTATATGATATTTTACTTGCACACCAAATATTTACGAAGCTAGTATTGTTTTAATGTGCTTTATGCTTTAATATTTTATCAAACCAATACTTTAGTGTATATATCTGCCACTGCCTGGCTTCATGTCCTCCTAAACAAACCAATACTTTAGTGTATATATCTGCCACTGCCTGGCTTCATGTCCTCCTAAACAAACCAATACTTTAGTGTATATATCTGCCACTGCCTGGCTTCATGTCCTCCTAAACAAACCAATACTTTAGTGTATATATCTGCCACTGCCTGGCTTCATGTCCTCCTAAACAAACCAATACTTTAGTGTATATATCTGCCACTGCCTGGCTTCATGTCCTCCTAAACAAACCAATACTTTAGTGTATATATCTGCCACTGCCTGGCTTCATGTCTATATATCTGCCACTGCCTGGCTTCATGTCTATATATCTGCCACTGCCTGACTTCATGTCCTCCTAAACAAACCAATACTTTAGTCTATATATCTGCCACTGCCTGGCTTCATGTCTATATATCTGCCACTGCCTGGCTTCATGTCTATATATCTGCCACTGCCCGGCTTCATGTCCTCCTAAACAAAATCTGTTCAGCATTATTATGTTTCAGTGCATTTTTGTCCAGTAATGATTTATGAATTTTGGAAATGTATATTCAGATTTGACTTGCAATTTTGTTCAGTTATATTACTTAAATACTTACTTTTGTAAGCCTGAAGAACATTCTACATATATCAGATGCTTTCATTATTTTCAGTTATTGATAGCAGTGTTTTGATTAAAATGAAATATATTACTGCAATTACTGGACTGATTTTATTCAATCTTGTTACTCATCATCAATCTCCATTACTGTGGTGGAAATATTCCATGAGGTATGCAGTGTTGGATAGTAAAATCATAATTATTATTAATTAATTAATGAAATGCTATTTTATTGTTGTTGTGGTTTCAATGTTTTGTCATATTGTATGTTTTAATGTATTATTCAGGGAATAGGGTAGAATAAGATAGATTTATATTTATGGCCTAAATGTTTGTAACTGGTGGTAGGTAGGTATTTTGCATTATAAAGTCATGTACTTGTGTTCCATCATTACACTTACTTTTTTTTGAAGAAAGTTTCAATTTGCACTGAGTTTGTTTAAATCAGTATTTTATTTTTAATATTTGATGCATAAAGACTGAAAACTGAAAATTTTGGTAGCTTTTATATAGGGAAAAACTTTAAAAATCTTCTTGTCTGAAACCACACAACCTAGGCTTTTGATATTTGGTATGATGCATTGCCTAGTAGTCGTCGACCGAAATTTTTCAAATTATGCCCCTGGGGTTAAAAGAGGCCCCGCCCCAGGGTCACTTAATTAATCCCCCGCCATGGCGGAGGGATTATATGAATGGTCTGCATCCGTCCTTCCGTCCGTCGGTCTGTCCGTCCTTCAGTCCGTCCTTCCGTCCATAACAAAATCGTGTCTGGTCCATATCTCCTTAACCCCTTGAAGGATTTTCATGAAACTTGGGTCAAATGATCACTTCATCAAGACGATGTGCAGAACCCATGAGTCAGCCTTGTCGGTTCAAGGTCAAGGTCACAACTCAAGGTCAAAGGTTTGAGCCTGCCATTTTGTGTCCGCTCTATATCTCCTAAACCCCTTGAAGGAATTTTATAAAAGTTGGGTCAAATGATCACCTCATCAAGACAATGTGCAGAACTCATGAGTCAGCCATGCCGGCTCAAGGTCAAGGTCACAACTTAGGGTCAAAGGTTTGAGCCTTCCATTTTGTGTCCGCTCTATATCTCTTAAACCCCTTGAAGGAATTTTATAAAACTTAGGTCAAATGATCACCTCATCAAGACGATGTGCAGAACCCATGAGTCAGTCATGCCGGCTCAAGGTCAAGGTCACAACTTAGGGTCAGAGGTTTGAGCCTTCCATTTTGTGTCCGCTCTATATCTCCTAAACCCCTTGCAGGATTTTCATCAAACTTGGGTCAAACGATCACCTCATCAAAGAGATGTGCAGAACTTATGAGTCAGCCATGTCGGCTCAAGGTCAAGGTCACAACTGAAGGTCAAAGGTTTGAGCCTTCCATTTCGTGTCCGCCCTATATCTCCTAAACCCCTTGAAGGAATTTTATAAAACTTGGGTCAAATGATTACCTCATCAGAACAATTTGCAGAAATTATGAGTCAACCATGCCAGCTCAAGGTCAAGGTCACAACTAAGGGTCGAAGGTTTGAGCCTTCCATTTGGTGTCCACTCTGTATCTCCTTAACCCCTTGAAGGATTTTCATCAAACTTGGGTCAAATGATCACTCATCAAGAATCATGAGTCAGCCATGTCAACTCAATGGTCAAGGTCATCAACTGAAGGTCAAAGGTTTAGCTCTTTGTATACTTCCTAAACCCCTTGAAGGATTTTCATGAAAATTTGGTCAAATGATCACCTCATCAAGACTGGATATGTGCTTATCAGACTATTACATATGTAGCCATGTCTCAATCAGTTAATTATAAGTTATAGAATCTTACAATTACTGATCCTTGAAGACCTTAGAATGTATTGAATTATAAAGATTATCGATAAGCACATTGCATCATATAGTCTGCCGTGCCAGTCAGTTACAGCCGTATGCGTCGTGCTCATTTGTCCGTCTTTAACTGAATCCAATGCACGTCCATAGATACTTAGTCACAGAGCAGAAAGTATTTTTCTGTCCGAATCACCTTAGAATTAAACGGTCATGTACAACATTTGCGAATAGAGACATGCAGTACCAAGTCTCATGTCTTTAACATATCATGTATATAATGGCCCGTCCTACACATGAAGTCAAGGTCACCGATCTCAAACCGTTTTCATGAACTTTGTCAAATATCACATAGATGTGCAGATATCAGCATCTTCAGTAAGGTCCAGTAAAATCAGTACCTTCACATCCACATGGGGGGGGATAGCGTTCAGACTTTTATAGTTTACAGAAAAACTTAAAATATGATCCTTTTCAAGACTTTTAAATAATTACTATGACTCAGTAATTATTATACTGACTATCTGACTACTTCATTTAGCTATCTGGCACAGTCGCAAAGACTTGTGATCCCGTTCCGTCGTCGTCAGTCGTCCGTCGTCAACAATTTGACTGTTAACACTCTAGAGGTCACAATTTTGGTCCAATCTTAATGAAACTTGGTCAGAATGTTACCCTCAGTAAAATCTTGGACGAGTTTGATATTGGGTCATCTGGGGTCAAAAACTAGGTCACCAGATCAGATCAAAGGAAAAGCTTGTTAACACTCTAGAGGTCACATTTTTGGCCCAATCTTAATGAAACTTGGTCAGAATCTTACCCTCAATAAAATATTGAACGAGTTCGATATTGGGTCATCTAGTTTCTAAAACTAGGTCACCAGGTCAAATCAAAGAAAAAGCTTGTTAACACTCTAGAGGTCACAATTTTGGCCCAATCTTAATGAAACTTGGTCAGAATGTTACCCTCAATAAAGTCTTGGACGAGATGATATTGGATCATCTGGGGTCAAAAACTAGGTCACCAGGTCAAATCAAAGGAAAAGCTTGTTAACACTCTAGAGGCCACATTTATGACTTTATCTTCATGAAACTTAGTCAGAATGTTAATCTTGATGATCTTTAGGTCAAGTTCGAATCTGGGTCATGTGGAGTAAAAAACTAGGTCACCGGGTCAAATCAAAGGAAAAGCTAGTTTACACTGTAGAGGCCACATTTATGACCATATCTTAATGAAACTTGGTCAGAATGTTAATCTTGATTATCTATAGGTCAAGTTTAAATCTGGGTCAAGTGGGGTCAAAAACTAGGTCACTAGGTCAAATCAAAGGAAAAGCTTGTTAACACTCTAGAGGCCACATTTATGACTTTATCTTCATGAAACTTAGTCAGAATGTTAATCTTGATGATCTTTAGTTCAAGTTCGAATCTAGGTCATGTGGGGTCAGAAACTAGGTCACCGAGTCAAATAAAAGGAAAAGCTATTAAACACTTCAGAGGCCACATTTATGACCATATCTTAATGAAACTTGGTCAGAATGTTATTCTTGATGATCTTTAGGTCAATAGGTCAGGTGAGCGATACAGGGCCTTCATGGCCCTCTTGTTTAAGATACAGCCTTGAAGTTTGGATGACATGTACAGTTTTGCACACCAATTGTAAAACTGAATTTTATTGACCATGAATGTGACCTACTGACTTTCTTAATATTTTAACATCAGTTTGTCATTTGAAACATATAGCTCATATTACTCAGGTGAACGATCCAGGGTCATCATGACCCTCTTGTATCTACATATGTGCTGAAAACATGTATTGTATATGTACGTAAGACGTTAACTATTCTTGGTCAGAGTTTCTATATCTAGACTGGCATTCTCAAATTTCCACCAATATTTTACATAAAACCAAATTCTTACCACCATACCCAAGGTACAAAGTATATGGTAGCAATATTGGTGTTGTGCATATCTGTCTGTCTGTCTGTCTGTCTGTTAGTAATTCATTTCCAGAGGCCTAAACAATTTGACGGATTTTCATATAATTATGTTGAGGGGAGACATATTGCTTTTGCTCTGTCTGTCAGTACGTATGTCACACTTCATTTCCAGTCAATAACTGGAGAACAATTTAACCTAGAACCTTCAAACTTCATAGGATGGTAGGGCTTATGGAGTAGACGGCTGCTATTGTTTGTGGGGTCACTCCATCAAAGGTCAAGATCACAGGGGCCTGAACATGGAAAACCATATCCAATCAATAACTTGAGAACCACTTGACCCAGAATGTTGAAACTTCATAGGATGATTGGTCATGCAGAGTGGATGACCCCTATTGTTTTTGGGATCACTTTGTTAAAAGGTCAAGGTCAAAGGGGCCGGAACATGGATAACCAATCAATAACATGAGAACCACTTGACCTAGAATGTTGAAACTTCATAGGATGATTTGACATGCAGTGTAGATGACACCTATTGATTTTAAGGTCACTCTATTAAAGGTCAAGGTCACAGCGGATAGAACATTGAAATCCATTTTCGGTCAATAATTTGAGAACTATTTGACCTAGAACCTTCAAACTTCATAGGATGATAGGGCTTATGGAGTAGACAGCTGCTATTGTTTTTGGCACCACTCCATCAAAGGTCAAGGTCACAGGGGCCTGAACATGGAAAACCATTTCCGATCAAAAACTTGAGAACCAGTTGACCCAGAATGTTGAAACTTCATAGGGTGATTGGTCACCTCTATTGATTTTGGGGTCACTTTGTTAAAGGTCAGGGTCACAGGGGCCAGAACATGGAAAATTTCTGATCAACAACATGAGAACCACTTAACCTATTATGTTGAGTAGATGACCCCTATTGATTTTGTGGTCACTCTATTAGAGGTCAAGGTCACAGCAGACAGAACATGAAAATCCATTTTCAGTCAATAATTTGAAAACTATTTGACCTAGAACTTTCAAACTTCATCGGTTGATAGGAGCCCTTAGCTTTTGGGGTCACTCCATCAAAGGTCAAGGTCACAGGGGGCTGAACATAGAAAGCTCTTTCCAATCAATAAGATGAGAACCACTTGACTCAGAATGTTGAAACTTAAAAGGACGATTGGACATGCAGAGTAGATGACCCCTATTGATTTTGGGGTCACTCTATTAAAGGTCAAGACCACAGGGACTTGAACATGGAAAACCATTTCCGATCAATAACTTCAGAACCACTTGACCCAGAATGTTGAAACTTCATAGGATGATTGGACATGCAGAGTAGATGACCCCTATTGTTTTTGGGAACTCTCTGTTAAAGGTCAAGGTTACAGGGGCTTGAACATGGAAAACCATTTCCGATCAGTAATTTCAGAATCACTTGACCCAGATGTTGAAACTTCATAAGATGATTGGACATGCAGAGTAGATGACCCCTATTGATTTTGGAATCACTTTATAATGGTCAAGGTCACAGCAGACAGAACATTGTAATCCATTTCCATTCAATAGCCAAGACCTAGAACCTTCAAACTTCATAGGGTGATAGGACTTACAGAGTAGATGACCCTTTATGTCTTTGGGGTCACTCCATTGAAGGTCAAGGCCACAGAGGACTGAACGTAGAAAACTCTTTCCAATCAATATTACTGTTTGCAGATCAAATTGCCCTTTCGCCTTTTCTTAAATCAATAGACTTGTACCTTTACGTCACAAAAGCAGCGATGCTGAAGCTATTTTTGGATCTCGTCTATACAGGTAACTCCGCCTTTCCGATACGAATAAAAACATACTGAATGAACTTGTTTACATTGACTGCATCACCGAGAAATGATGATTTAAATACACATAAATACTGTCGGAACGGGTGTTTAACCAGATTGTAACAGATGTACCAGAGATCTAATCTTCATTTAGAATTTAAATGAATCTTGTCACAATGCACACTACATTTAGGTAGCGTGGATGTGAAAAAAGGACACCCACCCTCTTATACATTACAGGCCTTTTTCTGCCTAAATTTCAGTACCTTTTGCTGCAGAATTTTCTTCTATATAATGTATCTCGTGTTAAAGGCCTAGATTCACTACTATATAAGGGTCCCCCCCCCACCCCCAATCCAATATACAACTCCCATCTTATATGCTGCGAATATGTAACAGTAACTGATTAGAGGGCAATTAGCACAGCAGGGACCCCTAGACCATGAAGATGTGTGCAGTGGAGTTGAAAGAAATTAATTTTTCTTCAGTGAATGTGGAATGATAAAAATATTAATTATTATTTTGATATTATATAGATGATAATATCTATTACTTTAATGTTATAATAATAATAATAATTATTATTATTATTATCATTATTATTATTATTATATTACATAAAGGATGATTAAAGATACAGTAATAATATTGAAAATAATAATGATAATAAAACACAAGTATAGTGAAAACTTCAGGAGTTCTTTGTGCTGACAAACAATATTTTTCTAACTGGAAACTTGGTTTCTTGTATTCATGTAATCAACATTATTTGAACTTCAAATTATTGTGTTCCATCTATACTGAATTTTCATTTTCAGTATGTTGCCAAAAGTGACTTTTTTCATGCTTCGCTTTGTAAATTTGAAATGCACATACTGTTTTCAATTTTTAGACAAATGTTATTTACAGTATTCTGCAAGCTTTATATGAGTGAAAGTCACATTTTTCTGAAATATCACAATTCTCCAGACAGAATTTGAAAAAAACAAACCTTGCATATTTCTTTAAGTAAGTTTATCATTATTTCATTATTGTGAAAATAAGTTTCTGATTATCTTATTATTGTGTTTGATTAACAAATATTTTTCTTTACATAGAAATGCCAAAAAAAAACTAGTATAACTTTAAAAGTTATCAATTATATATCAATTTAAAATAAATTACATTGTTTCCCCTTCTCACTAATTGATACACTTGTAAGGTAGACTGACTGTCCAATAAACATTGACCCTTGTTTATTGGAACCATACTGTGATGGTCATTAGCCCCCAACTGTGCTGGTGAAGACAGAAATCCCTTGGCACATTGCCAAAATCTAGGCCTTTAAGTTTTCACTATAATTATAAAACGTGCCTGACACGAGTTGTTGGATTCACTCATCATTGACTGAAGGGAATAAGTTCGAATCCCAGAACCGATTATGCCTCTTTTGTTGAAAAAAAGTTGGCAATTTCTTACGGAATATGTGAGTCTTAGTCTAATTTGACGCGATCCTAGGAAACAGTTACGAGTTATTTTCTCCACTCGAAAGAAATTGTCATCGGTAGATTTGACTTTAAATGCTGATTTTGTTGCGAATATGAATTAAATTCAAATACAACTTACATATATCAAAAGGAAGTCCAAATAATTGTACTCAATAGTTTAATATTGTTTATTGTTTGACTGGTCGATATCCCCTTTACGTAGACAATGTAAAATATCAAAATGTAAAATCGGTCTTCCCGAGGTCTCATTATTTAGACTAATCCAAAGGTGGATTCAGTTCCTCATTAATTTATGTAAAAGTTATCAAAATTCCCCTTAACACGATTAACGTTACACATAATGTGCAAGCTAACTTGAAATGACGGTGTACTGTTATTTATCCTAAATTATTTTGGTCCTTTTAGAGTGACCGTCACAAATATAAAAAAAAAAGAAAACAACTAAATATCGAATTATTTTGATTTATGTGAGTCTATAACTGGTTCTTTCCATGAACTAAGACAAGGCTTATCAAGTGCCAGTATGTAAATAACTGAAATAGTGTTTTAACGACTTCAAATAAATAGTAGATAAATTCACATAGGGCCTACACATAAACCCCACCAAAATAAAAAAAAAAAACTAGATCTATAATGGAGTGAGATTTGCGATAGTTAAGCTACAGAAAACCCTGCAAAAGTTTGAATATCAAATAAATCAGTTTTTATATGGCAATTAGATCTACAAGTGTTTTGTAGCTTGAAGGTTCAATTTCTATAAAACCTTGTATACCTTGCGTGGTTGGAAATTTCGTTGATAATAATTGTCATAACAAACAAAGAAAAAACGCTATTTTCTTTTGAACGTAGTTGAAATATTCTATTCTACTTTTAAAACATATCCAATGATTATCACCTTATTGCACATTACATGTACAATGTATGCAAGACACGTACGGCGATACTTCAAAGATAGAGTCAGAGCGCGCGCTTTGTGTGATGTCAAGATAAAGAAAAAAAGTTTCACGACAAGGTGAATAAATATTTTTTTGTGGATGAGGCGGGGTTAACCTGTCAGGAGTATTCCAAAAATAGCTTCAGTTTCACAGTTTTTGTGATGTAAACATGCAACTCTAAGATTTGAAAAACGTTGAAGGGGCAATTTGATCTGCAAACAGTAGTAACTTGAGAACCACTTGACCTGGAATGTTGAAATTAGGATGATTGGACATGCAGGGTAGATGACCTCTACTGATTTTTGGGTCACTTGATCAAAGGTCAAGGTCAAAGGGGCCTGAACGTGTAAAACTGTTTCCAATTCATAACTTGAGAACCACCAGGCCCAAAATGTTGAAACTTAGTGGTATGATTGGACATGCCAAGTAGATGATCTCTATTGTAGCCAACCATCAGTGTCTCTTTGACTTTCGCTCATGTTCCCTATTGACTTCTTGCCTATACGACTATGCATTGGGGGAGACATGCGCTTTTTTACAAAAGCATCTTCTAGTTACACAAAAATATTTACCGTAATTTTGTCAGACATCAGATACAACCCATTTCACTGCATTGAAGATCAAGGCCACACTTGAAGGTCAAATGTCAAATCACTTGAAGTTTTTTCCACTCCTTATCTTCTGAATATATGGAAGGATTTTCATAAAAGTAGCATCACTTGTTTACATCATCTAGAAGATGTTCAGACTGCACAACCCAGATCACTAGATCCTAGGTCCTAGGTCAAAGTCACACTGGGAGGTCAAATTTCAGTAATTTTTTAAAAAAATACTTCTAGATATTCACCAATACATTGAGAATTATACATGACCCAGGTCACTATATCCAAGGTAAAGGTCACACATGAAGGTCAAAGGTCAAATACCTCAACTATGTATCTACTTCCATATATTATAAGCTGTTATAAGGAATTTCATAAAACAAGCTTATCAAGATGATATACAGAAGGCATAATACTGTTCACTAGGTGAAAGGTTAAGGTCATACTTTGAGAACGGAGCTTAGATAGCTTTGTACTTTCAAGTGTTTACATGTTCACTATCATAATATGACTAGAATCATACTTGATAAAGGTTGCTACATCCAAGTTAAATGTCAAACTTGAAGGTCAGAGGTCAAACAGCTTTATACCACTAAAAGGAATTTTCTTCAAACTAGCTTCAGTTGCTGATCTCATTAATATGACTTGTAGAGTACACAAATGTGATTGCTAGGTCCAAGGTCAAGGTAGCACCTGTAGGCCACAAGCCATGATCGTATCATTTTACCTTCCCTATTTCAAAGTGGCATTTTAGGGGTATTAATAACCTCTTATAGATGTAGTTTCTATTAAATAAAATTGAATAAAATTTGTAAAGAAATGTATATAAACCATTTGGATTTTTGTCATAAAACAAACTGATACTTTATTGACATCTGCATTCCATCTAGGGTAATTATAAATGATGTAGACTTGCTGAACAGTCTTGGGTAAATATAACCAGAATGTATATAATTTCTGCCTTACAGAAGTCAAAAAGGCTTTGCCTTTGCCTAACATTATTCATGTTTTTAGGTTAATGGGTTAGACTTGTGTTCAGATCAATACCTTATTTTAAAAATGCAACAGTAATTGTACAGACTATCAGGTATGTTATGTTTTATAATTGTAATTTATCACATATTTGTATAATTCTGTTCATTATCTGGGCACAGTTTGCAAGAATTGATCTTAGTTTATGTTTGACTTCAACTTTAAGCATAGATTTTTATGATTTGTCTGATATAATTGAAGAGCTCCTTTTTTGTTTACTATGCTGATAATTATACAACAGTTCTACACTATTTTAGGTAGCTTGAATTACATATTTGTTTAAATTTCCTTTTACCAGTGTATATAGGTTGAAACATTTCATTTAAAAAATACTAACCAATGGACTACATTTAAATGAAAATTTATACCTCAACAGCATGTTACTACATGTTAATTATTTTATTAGAATTGATGTAATTTTATGATATCTTTGATCTTCACTTATGTTTATTAGATCCTTAGACTTTCTGATGTAACACTTCTGTTAAGAATGTTTATATTGAAGGAATTATGTTAAACAGAAATCCGTACTATTTGACATGGAAATGTTCATAGCACAGATTTGTATTAATCAGTATTTTTATTTTACGCTTTATATATATATATATATATAGACATGTTGTACATAGACATGTTGTTGATTATATAACCATGAATGGTTTTGGTGATATGTTTTGATGATGCCACAAAGAAATACCTTGTGAGCTGTTTTATAAGCTCCACTATTCAAAGAATAATCCGAGCTACTCTACTCGACCTGCGTTGGCATTAGTGTCACAACTTGTTTAAAGTTTTGCATGCAAGTACATATAGTTGTCATTTAAAGGCATATAGCTTTGAAACTTATTTTTTCTATTTCTAGGTCAATTACCAACCTCACTGGGTCAAGTCCCTTAACTCTGACATGAATTTTGGCAAAATTATGCCACCTTTTGGACTTAGAAAATCTTGGTTAAAGTTTTGCACACATGTTGACAGCTCTCATTTTAAAACAAATTTGAATTTATTATACAACAAGATATAAAGTACATGTACCGGTATATATCGTTTCTACTTTGGAGTCACGCATGACCATCTGTTGGTCTGTCCACCAATCCTGCCATTTTGTCTACTCCATTACCTTCTTCGTTGCTGGGAAGATTTTCATAAAAATAACATCAGTTGTTAATCTCATCAAGATGACATGAAAATTGCACATAACCCAGGTCACTATATAGTTCTAATGTCAAGGTCATACTTGTCTAAACCACTTGAAAGATTTTCAGAAAACTGATATCAGTTGTTAACCTCACCAAGAAGATGTGCAGAGTACACAACCATGGTCCAAGGTCAAGGTCACACTTTGAGGTTAAATGTCAATAGCTTAACTTCATTTTCGCTCCATCTCGTCTTTACTACTGGGAAGATTTTCATGAAACTAGTATTAGATATTAACCTGACCGAAACAAAATGCAAAGTGAATAACCCAGGTAACTATGTGCAAGGTCAGTGTCATACTTGGAGGATAGTGGTCAAATAAATTAATTTTGTGTCCACTACATATCTCTAAACTTCTTAACTGCTTGGAAAATTTTCATAAAAATAGCATAAATTATTTACTTGATCAAGTCAATTTGCAGAATGTATGACCCATGTCACAAAGTCCAAGGTTAAGGTCACACTAAGAGATCTAAGATGAAATACCTGATTTTTGTGTCCACTCCAGTGTTTCTTAACCAGAGGAAACTAGTATCAATTGTTAAGCTTATCAAGGCAAGTCTTAGAGTGTGTACAACCCAGGTCACAAGGGCCAAGATCAAGGTCACACTATCAGGTCAAAGGTCATGATCACAACTTTTTACTTTCCTTGTATGGAATCTGCATCCAGGGGTATTAATCACAATTAATTATAGCTTACATCTGTTGTCAAGATGAAATATGCTTGTTGCAGTTCTAACTTGATGGAAAGTATGTTCAAATACACTTCAAAGGCACGTTTGACAATATCATTCCAGCAGGCAGACAATTTGATAATTACACTTTCAAAGAAAGAAACGAAGATAGCCTTTAGAACGTAATTGAGCTCACATATCAGCTAAAAGAAGAGATCACACAAAAACTAATTGGAACAAAATTAAAATCTAAAAAGTTCTGTGTGAATTTACTAAAATAAGCAGGATGAAATTGATACAGCACTAGCTACTTAACTTAATGTGCCAATCCCTGATCGTTTTTCATGGATAAAACAGAAATGTACTCTGACACGTGTATATTGTTTTCTCTTACTGTGTTCATTATTATTTATGTTGAATTTCTTGGTTCCAGGTATGTAGAATGAAATATATGCATTCCTTGTGAAGGAATATAAATAAAAATCTGTTTCGTATCTTGTTGTTTTGTAATATTGTTTTGACATAAAGCTTACTTTATTTCCAAATTAGGGCCCAGCCTTTTGGTAGAGACCCTTTAATAATCACTGTGTATTTTTCTTGTCCATCCCTCTATCTTACTTGTCTAGACTCCTTGTTCCATCCTTCTATCTTATTTGTCTAGACTCCTTGTTCCATCTTTCTATCTTACTTGTCTAGGCTCCTTGTTCCATCCTTCTATCTTGCTTGTCTAGACTCCTTGTTCCATCCTTCTATCTTGCTTGTCTAGACTCCTTGTTCCATTCTTCTGTCTTGCTTGTCTAGACTCCTTGTTCCATCCTTCTGTCTTATTTGTCTAGACTCCTTGTTCCATCCTTCTGTCTTACTTGTCTAGACTCCTTGTTCCATCCTTCTGTCTTACTTGTCTAGACTCCTTGTTCCATCCTTCTGTCTTACTTGTCTAGACTCCTTGTTCCATCCTTCTGTCTTACTTGTCTAGACTCCTTGTTCCATCCTTCTATCTTACTTGTCTAGACTCCTTGTTCCATCCTTCTGTCTTACTTGTCTAGACTCCTTGTTCCATCCTTCTATCTTATTTGTCTAGACTCCTTGTTCCATCCTTCTATCTTACTTGTCTAGACTCGTTCCATCCTTCTATCTTACTTGTCTAGACTCCTTGTTCCATCCTATGTTTTTTTTTCTAGACTCCTTGTTCCATCCTTCTATTTTACTTGTCTAGACTCCTTGTTCCATCCTTCTATCTTACTTGTCTAGACTCCTTGTTCCATCCTTCTATCTTACTTGTCTAGACTCCTTATTCCATCCTTCTATCTTACTTGTCTAGACTCCTTGTTCCATCCTTCTGTCTTACTTGTCTAGACTCCTTGTTCCATCCTTCTATCTTACTTGTCTAGACTCCTTGTTCCATCCTTCTGTCTTACTTGTCTAGACTCCTTGTTCCATCCTTCTATCTTACTTGTCTAGACTCCTTGTCCATCCTTCTATTTTACTTGTCTAGACTCCTTGTTCCATCCTTTTATCTTACTTTTCTAGACTCCTTGTTCCATCCTTCTATCTTACTTGTCTAGACTCCTTGTTCCATCCTTCTATCTTACTTTTCTAGACTCCTTGTTCCATCCTTCTATCTTACTTGTCTAGACTCCTTGTCCATCCTTCTATCTTACTTGTCTAGACTCCTTGTTCCATCCTTCTATCTTACTTGTCTAGACTCCTTGTCCATCCTTCTATTTTACTTGTCTTGACTCCTTGTTCCATCCTATCTTTTTTTTCTAGACTCCTTGTACCATCCTTCTATTTTACTTGTCAAGACTCCTTGTTCAAGTTGTTCAAGGAATTCTGCTAAATCTTAACACAACACTGTAAACAACACTTCCATTATTAATTTGTTAAATTTAGCTGTCAAGACCATAACTCTAAAAATACAAGAGAGTTTATTCAAACTATATGAAAAGACAGAGAATTTAAAAGGAACATACAATGTACAAGAACACAACTCTGTACCTTTATTAGCTCATCTGAACTTTTTTTCAAGATGAGCTGTTAGTATAGCTGGATGCTCCTTGTTCTGCATCAACATTTTTAGCTCACATGTCACAAAGTGACAAGGTGAGTTTTTGTGATCGCGCAGTGTCCGTCGTCCGTCCGTCCGTAAACTTTTGCTTGTGACCACTCTAGAGGTCACATTTTTCATGGGACCTTTATGAAAGTTGGTCAGAATGTTCATCTTGATGATATCTAGGTCAAGTTCGAAACTGGGTCACGTGCCATCAAAAACTAGGTCAGTAGGTCTAAAAATAGAAAAACCTTGTGACCTCTCTAGAGGCCATATATTTCAAAAGATCTTCATGAAAATTAGTCAGAACGTTCATCTTGATGATATCTAGATCAAGTTCGAAACTGGGTCACGTGCCTTCAAAAACTAGGTCAGTAGGTCAAATAATAGAAAAACCTTGTGACCTCTCTAGAGGCCATATTTTTCATGGGATATGTATGAAAGTTGGTCTGTATGTTCATCTTGATGATATCTAGGTCAAGTTTGAAACTGGGTCACGTGCCGTCAAAAACTAGGTCAGTAGGTCAAATAATGGAAAAACCTTGTGACCTCTCTAAAGGCCATATTTTTCATGGGATCTGTATGAAAGTTGGTCTGAATGATCATCTTGATGATATCTAGGTCAAGTTCGAAACAGGGTCATGTGCGGTCAAAAACTAGGTCAGTAGATCTAAAAATAGAAAAACCTTGTGAACTCTCTAGAGGCCATACTTGTGAATGGATCTCCATAAAAGTTGGTCAGAATGTTCATCTTGATGATATCTAGGTCAAGTTTGAAAGTGGGTCATGTGCCGTCAAAAAGTAGGTCAGTAGGTCAAATAATGAAAAAACATTGTGACCTCTCTAGAGGCCATATTTTTCATGGGATCTGTATGAAAGTTGGTCTGAATGTTTATCTTGATGATATATAGGTCAAGTTTGAAACTGGGTCAACTGCGATCAAAACTAGGTCAGTAGGTCTTGAAATAGAAAAACCTTGTGACCTCTCTAGAGGCCATACCCTAGAATGGATCTTCATGAAAATTGGTCAGAATGTTCACATTGATGATATCTAGGTCAAGTTTGAAACTGGGTCACGTGCCGTAAAAAACTAGGTCAGTAGGTCAAATAATAAAAAAACCTTGTGAACTCTCTAGAGGCCATACTTTTCATGGGATCTGTATGAAATTTGGTCTGAATGTTCATCTTGATGATATCTAGGTCAAGTTTGAAACTGGGTCAACTGCGGTCAAAAACTAAGTCAGTAGGTCTAAAATTAGAAAAATCTTGTGACCTCTTAGAGGCCATAGTTTTCAATGGATCTTCATGAAAATTGATCTGAATGTTCACCTTGATGATATCTACGTCATTTTCGAAACTGGGTCACGTGCGGTCACAAACTAGGCCAGTAGGTATAAAAATAGAAAAACCTTGTGACCTCTCTAGAGGCCATATTTTTTAGCTCGACTATTCAAAGAATAGTCTAGCTATTCTACTCACCTTGGTGTCGGCGTCGGCGTCGGCGTCGGCGTCACACCTTGGTTAAGTTTTTGCATGCAAGTACATACAGCCATCAATTAAAGGCATATAGCTTTGAAACTTATTTTTTCTTTTTCTAGGTCAATTACCAACCTCTCTGGGTCAAGTCCCATAACTCTGACATGTATTTTGAGCAAATTATGCCCCCTTTTGGACTTAGAAAATTTTGGTTAAAGTTTTACATGCAAGTTACTGTCTCCAAAACTAATGCAGATATTGATTTGAAACTTCACATGTGTCTTCGGGGTTATAAAACTATTTGATAGCAACAAGTCCCATAACTCTGACCTTCATTTTTGCCAAATTATGCCCCCTTTTGGACTTAGAAAATTTTGGTTAAAGTTTTACATGCAAGTTACTGTCTCCAAAACTAATGCAGATATTGATTTGAAACTTCACATGTGTTTTCGGGGTTATAAAACTAGTTGATAGCAACAAGTCCCATAACTCTGACCTTCATTTTGGCCAAATTATGCCCCCTTTTGGACTTAGAAAATTCTGGTTAAAGTTTTGCGTGCAAGTACATACAGCTATTTCTAAAAGGCATATAGATTTGAAACTTATTTTTTCTTTTTCTAGATCAATTACCAACCTCACTGGGTCAAGTCCCATAACTCTGACATGTATTTTGAGCAAATTATGCCCCCTTTTGGACTTAGTAACTTCTATCTCCAAAACTAACGCAGATATTGATTTGAAACTTCACTTGTGTCTTCGGGGTTATAAAACTAGTTGATAGCAGCAAGTCCCATAACTCTGACCTTCATTTTGGCCAAATTATGCCCCCTTTTGGACTTAGCAAATTCTGGTTAAGGTTTTGCGTGCAAGTACATACAGCTATTACTAAAAGGCATAAAGATTTGAAACTTATTTTTTCTTTTTCTAGATCAATTACTAACCTCACTGGATCAAGTCCCATAACTCTTACATGTATTTTGAGCAAATTATTCCCCTTTTTGGACTTAGAAAATCCTGGTTAAAGTTTTGCGTGCAAGTACATACAGCAATTACAAAAAGGCATATAGATTTGAAACTTATTTTTTCTTTTTCTAGATCAATAACCAACCTCATTGGGTCAAGTCCCATAACTCTGGCATGTATTTTGGGCAAATTATGCCCCCTTTTGGACTTTGAAAATTCTGGTTAAAGTTTTACATGCGAGTTTCTATCTCCAAAACTAATGCAGATATTGAATTGAAACTTCACATGTGCCTTCGGAGTTATAAAACTAGTTGATAGCAGCAAGTCCCATAACTGATATGCATTTTGGTCAAATTATGCCTCATTTTGAACTTAAAATTCTTTTGATATTTAACCTTTTTGGGTAATATTTTCCTGCTTCTGGGACAATATTGCGAATAGTCGAGCTTGGCTGTCTTATGGACAGCTCTTGTTATGAGATCTTCTGGAAATTAGTGAGAATGTTCACCTTGATGATACCTAGGTAAACTTCAAAACAGGGTCACGTACCTTCGAAAGCTACGTCAATAGGTCAAATAATAGAGAAACCTTGTGACCTCTCTAGAGACCATATTTTTCAATGGATCTTCATGAAAATTGGTCAGAATTTTCATCTTGATAATATCTAGGTCAAGTTCAAAACTGGGTCACATGAGCTCAAAAACTAGGTCACTATGTCAAATAATAGAAAAAACGATGTCATACTCAAAACTGGGTCATGTGGGAAGAGGTGAGTGATTCAGGACCATCATGGTCCTCTTGTTACTTTAGCATTTTCTTCTCTGAAACTCACTTATACTATCATTCAGACATTAGCCAAGTTTAAATGGTTCTGCTGGAACCCTTTAATTGAACAGTCCAGCTAAAGATAGAAGAAGAAACTTTAAGTGACTTATTATCATGAACAACTTGATGGATTATCACCAAACTTGGTCTGTAGTGTCCTTGCATCTCATTGACCGTTTGAAGTATTTTCTTTATATCTTAAAATATCCTTGTATTGGTATACAGACTTAATAGAAAAATGGCGAAGAAAAAAGTGGTAGTCTCAAAGTGGCGGATTCAAATAGTCCTCAGTTTATTTGCTCTTTGCTCTGTAGAGCAATTTTCTTCATTTTCTTTGCAATTTTTTGCTGAAATCACATGACAGATCTATGCTTGGCATTTTGGAAGCATTTTCATAATAAAATGATAGAGTGACAGAATTTGTCATGGAATCTTAGGTCATACACCACCACTACAATTTGGGGTCTCATTTTGTAGCTGATTCTGCAGTTTGATTGTTTGACTGAAAATAGTTTTCTTGCATCAAACATGACCCCTGCTTGTCTTTTGATTTTTGTTCAGCACTGACAATATTCTTCAAGAAAATGTAAGTTACAGACATTTAAAATGAGTCCTGATGTGTGCTGCAGCCACTGGAAATTGTCAATTTTATATAGAATAAAGAACAGCTACTTATTGTGTTGTAACCTTTATGGGAACATTAGCAAAAATTAAAATCTGGCCAGATGAGGGTGGAAATGGGCAACTTTGATGAGAATTTGATAGAAAATGACAAATTTAGTGCAATTTTTCTTTAAATATGGATCAAACACAAAAATATCACATGTTTTATGTGGGTTTTTTTTTTCAAAAACTGCATGAATGCTAATTTCTAGCAGCCACTGATGAAGGTAAAATTGAACATATTGTGTAATTCGTATGCAGATCAGAGTAGAAAATGACAAAACAGGGCAAAACTAGGCTACAGTTAGGATAACTGATTGGCAAAATTTGACGCATTGTCTTTCGTTTACTGAAAATGCTATAAAACCTTAGAAACTGTAGGTATCTTGCTAAAATCTTGTATTTCATCATGCATTAAGGTTGCTTGTACATTTCAAATGAAACTGGCACAATCTTAGAAGAAAAAGTGTTTCTTATTGACCCTCTTAGTTTTATTCAAATGGTTCCTCGTGGTGGTTTTTATGGACCACAAGAGCTAAAAGACCTTTTAACTGCGTTTCTCTTGAACCACTCGATGGATCTTCATCAAAATTTGCCTGTAGCAGCCTTATACAGACCTCTCAGGTTAGTTGCATTGATTCTAGTTGGCCACATAAATCACATTATGGATTTCCAGCCAATTCTGGTCTGTAGCATCCTCATATGAACAATTTGCGAAGCACTTTATGGATCATCACTTAACTCGGTCTTTATTATCCTTATACTGACCTCTTTCAATTGTATCCACATGGTATTGCTTGGACCCTTTTAGTGCCGACAAGTGTTAAAAATAGAAATCCTAGAATGACTTTCTTTGCAAACCCATTAAAACATCATATTGTGAATAGCTTTTGTCTTTAACATCCTTGAATGGACCTTTGTCAATTTTTATTTTCTTGACTGCATTTAGTATTGAAGAAACATTTTTAACAATTTCTTCTGAACAAATGTATGGATGTTTACTAAAAGCATCTTCTCAAGTTTGTGAAATGGTTCCACTTGGCTTTTCCTCTTTCTTATCCTTTCCAATCATATTTTGGGATGAATGTTTTTTCACATTAAACCAGCTGCTGCATGTAACGATACATTCAACGCCAAATGGGCATCTTCAAGGCCATCATGGCCGTCTTGATGAATTCATTTGTTCATAGTCTTTGTCAAAAACACTCAAAGGATTTGGTTGAATTTTCACACAATAACAGACATTAAGAGGAAATGCCGTGTAAAAATGGTTACCTTGGTTACCTTGCTTACTTTCTCCGAATTATTACCCTGTATTGAATTATCTAGGCCATAACTCTAAATGTGCTGGATATTTTTTAAATGCACACACAAAGATAGTGGACAGTAAGGGAAAGTGCTATGTACAGAAACCATATCCTTATTTGGTCAGATGTGGGTCTTGTTGATAAGGTACGCTCTTGTTTGAGTCATATTAATACATAGGCCGTACTACATAACATAATAGTTTCCTCGAGGTCCTGAGAATTCAACTTGTTCTTCTTGTTCTTTCAGTTACAATGCTCAGTCAAACCTATTTTTATTTTGTTTGGTTGCTTTTTTTTATTTATTTTTTTTTTTTTTTTTTGCTTCCGAAGGATCTTTTAGATTATTTTATTAATATTTGTACTTTCACCTTAGATTTTGATAGCGAATTGCTTGTGAAAAGATTATTTTGTCTTGGTTGTTCAGACTAAGGCCAAAAGTCAAAACTTATTGAATGTCAACAGTGTTCTCTTGAAGTTATTGCCCTTGAATTACTCAAAACTTCGAAACTTTCACTGTCCGCTGTAACCTAACTTTGTAGTATTTCTATAGGCCTAACTATACTAAAGGAACCAGCATGGGAGCCATCTGGTCTAGTCGCGTAATGGCTGCCAGGTATTTGAACACTAATTTTTCATTTGGCATGGCAACAGAGGTCTTAATTGAGGCTAAACTCTGTTTAAATTTCATTGTGGATGTATTGTTGGCATTTTGGTAGGAAAAATGGGAGAGCAGGTTGTATTTGGTGAAGTCAAGCTCAATTTTAGTATGAGTAGTACTTCCAGGTCACAGCAGTGTGATTTTGATGTCAGTTTACAGTAAGCAAATGTGACCAGAGAGATACATGACCCCAACTTTTCTCTTCATTTTATATCAGTTTTATCATAACTCTTTAAAATGAGGTAAGGATTTGTTCTCTGAAATGGGTCTAGCTATGTTTGGTAGCTCTTTGGAAAAGGTCAGTTTTATATAGAATATATAGGGAAAACTATTTAGGCTATTGTGACCTATAGGTCTAGTCTGTAAACAGTCATTTCCAACCAGTCACTGCCTTTCAATGAAATAAAAATGCAAAAAAATGGCAGTATCAGCTCAATAACTTGAGTATTTTTATTGAGATCAACCATATCTTAATTAACATAATATGTAGCTCTATAAAATATTGGTAAGGTTCGATTACTAACCATTTCGGATAAATGTCTTTCGAGTTATGACTCTTGAATTAGCCATGACTTGAAGTTTGAAAATTTCAACAGTCTTTGATCTCACAAATACTTTAAAAATATGTTTTGCTTTGATATCTAAGCCATGTTACCAGCTAGTCCAGACCAGAATGTATATAGCCTTTGTACTGTCCCTGTTGAGCTAACCGGGAAGGTCTCTTGACGCAGTTATCGTTTTTGCTATAAATAAGTGGAATGTACAGGAGTGGACTGTCAAAAAATAAAACTAAATGAAAACGAAACAAGCGAGAGAAATTATTCCTGCACCCTCGTATTTTCAACTTGCTTTTTGGCCTGTGTTGTTTGTCAGTCTTGTTGGTGATGTTACTACCCTGTCTCCCCCTTTTCCGACACCCACCATTTCCTTTTACCCCATTTCATATCTTTATTGTTTTTTTTAAGTATAGTTGTTGAAGCACTCCCGTTTTCTTTATATTTCCACTCCAGCTTCTGTTTGTGGCTGGCGTGTTATTATATTTATTTTTCGTAATATTTATAATCTTTGTAATGATTATTGTACACTTTTTATATGTTATCCTTTTTAGATATCAAAAAGCAAACATATAAATAGTATTATCTACTTATAGATTTACGATATACATGCATCTTGTCTTACAAAATATCCTGTCTGCTGCACGTGACGAATTTGTTTGACCACAAAAAATGTTAGTGTACTAATTACATCAGTATAAAAGAAGCCGGAAGTTGTAGAAATACTTTCCGTGTTTCATTAAAGTTATGAATCAATTTAGATCTCACATTAATGACATCTGAAAAAAAAATTAATTGAGACATTTCTTAGGTATGTGCTTTTGTCCCGACTGACATTCGGGATTCATCGTAATTTATCGGCCTATTTCGTCTGTACGATATTGAATAACGACGTAAACTTGCGGAAAAACACGAAAATTGTCCAACATGACGTTCTTGACACATTCCATCCATTTTTACTGGGTGAGATGTTGAAATACCCTGACTAAATACCTACCGATAAAGACATCCATCAAATATTTAGGCCCGTGCAAAACTTATTAAAATGCCTCCGCCTCTCCCTTGATACCATCAGTCTGGTTCAAGCCTTTCGTAAAGCAAGAACGTAGGAGAGTTAAAAATATTTTCCATTATATATAATATGAATTTCGACAGCTAGTGTTAGTTTGTTTCTGACAGCGACAACTTAAACACAGGACTGTATTAATTTCTAAATCGTTAAAATGGTAACGATGTTTGTAGGACTCGTATGTTTAACTTTTGTTTGGACCTCAGTTAGTGCACACAGAACTGGTGCCAATCCAATGGCGTGTGACACTATGAAGCCAGGACACGGTGCTAACCGGAGAAGGACGTCGGCAACACCGTATATAATTGATACTAATCTTAACGGTTACGTGCCGTGTACACAGAATGGACAACGTGACTGCGGTGTTATTGGTAAGTGGCATTCAATAACCTTATCTTACGAAGAAACAATTTGCACATTTTTTTTACATATTACGGTACTGAAGTGAGTTTATTGGATCCCTTTTGGGACATTCTGGGTTTTTTAAACTTTAAATGAGCAATGGTATGTTGAATTGTAATCTTTTGCCAATATATGCTAAAAGACGTAGTTTCATATTTTTACGCTTCACTGTTTTGCGCTTAGACAAAAAATATTTGTGTGTTCCTTTTCCTTTACTTTCCAGTGCGTATTAGGGGCAGAAGGGGACGTATGAATGCCCAGTTTAAGGGATTTCTACTGCAAGCGCGCACGAAAACTCCAGACGGACAACTTCGATACGTAGGAGAATATAGATACATGAACGGACAGGTATGATAGAGCTGACTGACATTTCCATGTAATTTGCCTAAATATGGACAGTTAATCATTATGGAGTTTTTTCTTGAATCTTTTTTAACAATTAGAAAAACATTTAGTGATTAATATGCTTACTTACAGTGTGTGTGTGTGTGCTTTTTAAAGTTTTGTTTCTTTATTTATTTGTTTTTATTTTTATTTTATTTTTTTTTTTTTTTTTTGAGAAAAGAACATAATTTTTATATAAAATCTTTTCAAGTAATAGTTCAAAAATGTTAAAATTCTTTTTTCCTGTCTTTTTATTTAATTATACTTATATATTTTACTCAAAGAGTATGGAAATGCCAATTATTAAATGTCAAAGCTGAATGTCAAATATCGGCTGTTAAATGGGTATTTGTTAATTGCAAAATGCGGAACAATACATGCCAAATGGTTATTGCTAAGCGTTTATTGAAATGTAGAGCTGAATATTTCAAGGTTCAAGGTTCAAGGTTTATTCGGCAAATTTGGCATTATACATGCCTTTGGCCATTAACAAATATAATAGGAACACGGCATATTAACAATTGATACAATACATGTATACACATATAGTTCAAAAAAGTAATAGCGTATGCATACAATAAACAAACGTATAAATTACAGAAAAAAATGTTAGGAAACATCCAAACAAACAAAACATATATAACAATTTACGTGACATTATGTAGTATTGTTATTAAGTGTATATCAATAAACGAAAGCGTATTGGTCATAAAATCATAACTTTGTCTCTTATAAAAATTTCTTCTGAATATTTGAGAGTGAACAGACTGTGAGAATAGTATATATTTCCAAGTATTAGAAAGTTAGATTAATTAAATATAAACCCTTTACTTACACAGTAAGATAATTTGATACTTAGCATCTATCATTTGGCAACAAGCATAAAATATTTGACAATTCGCATTTGGCACTCAGCGATGTATGTGACATAAAGAATTTGGTCTTAGCATAAAGTATGTAGCATTTAGCATTCTGCAATTGTGATAGCACACCAGCCTTTCATAAAAAATAAATATCGACATATTTTTGTGTATTTCAGCAAGTTGTTGGTAGGACGAATCCTAATGTTATGCAAGGTCAGTTTGCCGCTGGACGAGCCGGTCCTATTGCCTTGGGGCAGGTTGGGCCACCGCCAGGATTCAATCCAAATTTTAACCCAAATAATCCATTCATGGGGAATCAAGTCAACCAAATAAATAAGTAAGTTAAAGTACACACAAATATTTAAGAATTTTTACCAGATTTATTGACATACTAATTTACTTTCGGAAAAAAAATATTGATAATAAATTGACAACTTATCTTTGATCATCAATTTTGCATAAACAGTTCTAAAATAGGTAGATTTTTGAATTCTTGTAAAAATGAAATTAAAAAATAACGTAGGACTTTACTTATCATCATTTTCATGCATAAAGTTTTATTCGCGCATTTTTACGCTTTTAAATCATGCCTTCATTTAACTAATTAAGAGATTCAAAATGATCTTTATGAATTTTACAGCAACGTGATTGTTCAGAGGATGCAGTGTAATAGAGGTACAGGAGTTACACACACTGAAAATTCTATCAAAAATGTCGTCCAGTTACAGTGGATTCCTCCCGTTGGTTACAACAGACCTGTACAGTTTGTGTAAGATACATTAAACCTTATTTGCTATACCTATACATACTGTTTTACTTTCAATTCCGTCTCATTTTAGTACATTATATAGACTGCGGGGTATTTGTTAAATATAAATATCTGATGCACCATTTTCACGAGTGGTGTAGCCACGATCATATATAAAAAACTTTCCTTTTCCTTTATTTTTTTTTTTTTTTGGATAAAATACTCGCCGGTGCCAATAAACGCAACTATCAAACGTGTCAATAATTATTGTTGTTACAATGATAAATAACATGAAAATATCAGTATATCATTATTTATAATGTAATCATTAAATTAAAAACATATATTAGAAGTGAATGCCAGTGGAACTGGAATCCTGTTTCTTGTTTGGTATAGGAGACACCTATGTCATAAAAATAGTCAGTATGCGTGAAGTTTAAAAAATATTCTTATTTCAGGGCAACTGTGGTACGAGATTATAACACGTTTTGGATGGGACATAGATCACGTGCAATAAATGCGCGTCCAGCTCTCAGATTGATCAATGGTGGAGTTGGTGCGTGATCCTTTTTTCACTTTAATAGCTGTCTTTTTTCACTTCAATAGCTGTCTTAAGCATATGCAACTCGAGTGTAAACGAAAAGTTTCATTACTAAGAAATATACCACTTTAAATCCGAACAAAGACTCATTCTAACTATTTTTTCTCTGTACATGAATTTTGTTTCTTTTTCATTGATATGGTATTTAGAAGCGCACTAGAATAGTGCAAGACATAAATAGCATTGCCATAAAATCACATCAAATGTGCTGTACTGAAATATTGCATTGACCTTTTTCTTTCTTTTTTTCTTTGCAGCTAACACGGCCAGATGGTACAACAGCGCTGCAAAAGCTTCTTCCGGATTCGTCTTGTTGATGACATCATTGTGCACTTTATTATTTTTTCTCTTTTGATGATAAATAAGACGATATTTTCGAATCTGTGTGCTAATGTTACTGTGCCTGACATAATGATTCACTATATAAGATAACACCCTGAAATATAAAAGACGCCTGAAAAGGGGTGTTGTGAACTTCTACCTGATGACGGCGTTTTTTATCGTCTGCGATAAAGAAATTTTATGACTACCTGAAACTGGACAGTGTGTAGCTAAATGCCATATAGTTTTTAAATTCCTGTTGAGAGGATGCTATTGTACAAGGCTGTAAAAAGTTTGCAGAATCAGTTACAGCTGTTTAAAAATGTGTGTTACATTTTTCCAAATATTTTGAAGAAATTGACACTGAATGTTAATTGATAAATCTGTTTATATGATGTATCAGTGCTATATACCCTTCAGCATAATTCATTATATGTTTATTCTCATACAGCTGATGTATATGACGATCTTATATCATGCGCCCGCCTGCCAGAGGGGACACATGCTGCTCATTTTATCAATTAAGTAATTAATTAAGTTCATGTCGAATGATCAATGGTGTAAAAATATTTAGAAAAAAGAACATTTTCGCTAGAGGAAATATAGACCATACACAAGTTCAAACATTTTTATGATAAAAAGAACATGATCTAGACGTTTCAAATAATAAGATGATGATAACTGAGCGATTGAGTAATAGTGGTATGTCTGACAGATTGCTGAATGAGTACATGTCCGTGACATGTCTTAGTATTTCTTTTATAGTGTCTTTTTATACGGAATTTATTAAACGAGTTGAATAAAATAATAAAATGCGAGGCCCTTCCGAGCATTTTATCAATTCTATTCAACGAGTTTAATAAATTCTATGCGGAAAGTTACAAATGTATTATTCTTTTTATCACATGTTAGCTTTTCCAATCGAAACATCAAAATTTCTACCTTCTTTAACTGTTATAAACAAGTCAATTTGACCAACGTCTCATATACTATAAACGACGTCGACGCTAAAGCTTTTATTATACACTATAGTAACTTGTATTATCATTTTTATGTAATGGCTTTATTTCACTCCCGCGACGTCAAACATGTGATAGACAGATATAGTAAGCCTGAACATTTCGGTTATAATTTAATCTTAATAGTTTAACATGCAAACAATATTATGATTCTCCATTACAGAACTGAAGGCATTTCGCATAATTACTTATTAGATTTTGTAGCATCAGAACACATAGTTTTACAAAAGTTTTCATGTATGCTAGAATGTGTATGAGTGAATGAGTTAGTGTGTGTGTGTGTGCGCGCGTGCGCGTGTGCGTGTGCGTGTGTGTGTGTGTGTGTGTGTGCGTGTGAACTAATGGACGTGTGAATGAACGATAGAACGAACGAGAACAAAAAGACACATCTCTGTACCCATAAAGACTTTCAGATACTTTCCTTTTATCAGACCGAGAAAAGACTATATCGGTTACCATTTCATGATATTTGAAAGATAGAAGCTGTGCCTCTTTGACGACATAACACTTAGTTCAGCTTGAGAGAGTAACTATCACGTGTAACTAACTTTGTAACCCGCATGGCTGTAACTGAATGAATGTAATATGTTTATACATGTTTTTTATTTTAAATAAACAGTGCCTTGTAAACGTTGTATGTTACGTACTTTATAATACTGATGATAAAACTGATGTTTATATTTTACAACAGTAGACCTTGCCTTGCGTCTGCCACTCTAGTAAACTAAAACTGATTCCTAAACGTTGTCTACTTGTTGTTGATGATGACTTGTACATTAATTTCCATTTGATTTGGATGGACCTTTTAAGTACTTGTGTACATAAACTACAGATTATGTTCAGAATTGAAAGATAAAGGACATAACGCACAAAAGCAGTCATTCTAATTATCTGTCTCTTACGTCACTGTAAAAAAATCAAAACTGAAGTAGTTCTGATCATGAAACTTTCTTGTACAGTATCTTTATAACATACAATTAAACGGGCGCAGATTTATAGCAAAAATTACAAGAAGAACACACTTATACCTCCATGATGTGACCAATGACCTAATGATCCCTAAAACATGGGTCATTTACTGACCAATGACCTAATGATCCCTAAAACATGGGTCATTTACTGACCATAGCCAGTCATCCTGTGAAGTTTGGTGGCGGTAGGTCCAAGAGCTCTCTAGTTATCGACAGCCGCTAGGTCACTGTGATCTTGATCTTCGACACACTGGGCTCATAAATAACAGGGGCCATTGGACAAAATTAATCAGTCTATGTATTTTGGTGGCTGTTCGCCAGAACATCCTCCTATTGGCCTACTAACCCTTAAAGCTATTTAGTACATCATTCTTATGATTGAAAAGTGTTGGCTAAATGATTCTTAAATTCTTGATTGGAAACCAAATGGTCTATAGACCGACCGAAATAAGCAAAATAATATACCCATTCTTAATTCTTCGAAACGTTGGAAGTGAAAGATGGGGACAGGGAGTTTTGGAAATATAAATATGTTACGCAGATTTTGTTACAAGGAGCATGTTGCAGACGACATCATGACGCATGTGGTAACTTTGTTGTGAGTTAATGCGCATGTCAGACAGGACGGCGATAATACGGGATAGTTATGCAGCGACAACGCAACAGATGATGGCAATAGCATGATGGTGATAGAGCGAAGGAACGATGAAGACGATGAGAAGTAATATCGTGTCTTCATGTGCCGCTGTAGCTTCGCTTCATCTCTATCTAATCGTAGTATAACGTCTGTTGTGCCTTCGCGCCATTACCATCGTGCTATCATACTGTCGTGTCTTAACCACCATGTCATCGTACAGGCGTGGTATCACGCGTACCTGAGGCGACATTTTGGCTGAAAAAGGACACCGTACTGAGAAGTCCCACTACCAATGTCCTTCAAATATTCTTTTTCCGCTAAAGAATCTCGGTCTAGAGTGTGTCGGCTAGTTTTAGATGACTATATGGAAAACGTTCTCTTCAGAATTATTCCAATTTATTTTGGTTGGCTATCTACCAAACTCCTTCAGGTTATTGTGATTTATCTAAATTCATGGTGGTCAGGGACCGGGCTAGTGTCTTCTATATGTCGCTATACTGAAACTTCATGGTGGTCAGGGGCCGGGCTAGTGTTTTCTATATGTCGCTATACTGAAACTTCATGGTGGTCAGGGGCCGGGCTAGTGTTTTCTATATGTCGCTATACTGAAACTTCATGGTGGTCAGGGGCCGGGCTAGTGTTTTCTATATGTCGCTATACTGAAACTTCATGGTGGTCAGGGGCCGGGCAAGTGTTTTCTATACGTCGCTATACTGAAACGTCATGGTGGTCAGGGGCCGGGCTAGTGTTTTCTATACGTCGCTATCATGTGACTGAAACTTCATGGTGGTCAGGGGCCGGGCTAGTGTTTTCTGTATGTCGCTATACTGAAATTTTTATGGTGGTCAGGGGCCGGGCTAGTGTTTTCTATATGTCGCTATATTGAAACGCCATGGTGGTCAGGGGCCGGGCTAGTGTTTTCTATACGTCGCTATACTGAAACGCCATGGTGGTCAGGGGGCGGGCTAGTGTTTTCTATATGTCGCTATACTGAAACGCCATGGTGGTCAGGGGCCGGGCTAGTGTTTTCTATATGTCGCTATACTGAAACGTCATGGTGGTCAGGGGCCGGGCTGGTGTTTTCTATATGTCGCTATACTGAAACGTCATGGTGGTCAGGGACCGGGCTTGTGTTTTCTATATGCCGCTATACTTAAACGCCATGGTGGTCAGGGACCGGGCTGGTGTTTTCTATATGTCCCTATACTGAAACGCCATGGTGGTCAGGGACCGGGCTGGTGTTTTCTATATGTCGCTATACTGAAACGCCATGGTGGTCAGGGCCGGGCTAGTGTTTTCTATATGTCGCTTTACTGAAACGTCATGGGGGTCAGGGACCGGGCTGGTGTTTTCTATATGTCGCTATACTAAAATGCCATGGTGGTCAGGGGCCGGGCTGGTGTTTTCTATATGTCGCTATACTGAAACGTCATGGTGGTCAGGGACCGGGCTAGTGTTTTCTATATGTCGCTATACTGAAACACAGAAACACCGTTCCTATTTCAAAATAATTTCACAACAATGTTCCTTGGGAGACAATCTAACAAAATTGGTTGGAAAATGAACCTGCATTTCATCATTGAGGTTTACAGGAATTCAACATATAAACTGAAACTGAAACTGATTAATTTGATTAAACGCCTGTTTCTATACAATGGCATATTCAATGGCGTTGTACCTAATAATAATAATATAATGTTATTAATCAAGCAATTTCATATTGGCCTTGTTATTTGTGCAAGGGTTGTCGTATTGGCCCGAGGCCGTAAACTTCACAATATTACACACCGTATTAGATTAATTGCGAACATCATATGAAACAGACAGAGCTAATACAAAACATATTGTAATACTGTAAAGTTGAATAATAATAATTATTATTATTAATGGTGCCATCACTTTTTTTTTTAAAGAAATACTACACACAACCCTACCCATAGAGCATGTGCCAGCAAGTAAATTTAATTTAACAAACTGAAAATATAAATGTTAAAATGTAAATACTTTTACAAAAATATTAAAAACTATCACCTGCTGTTAACACATATAAAACAATTATAAAAAAAATAATTAAACAATGCCATAAAGTCTCTAAAATACAGTGTTTTAAGGGGTTTTTTTTTAATGCATCAAGTATTTTATTTTTGCAAAGTTGTAACTTCTAACGGCAGTTCATTCCGCATTTTTGGACCAATTGTACAGAAACTTATATCATTAAATGTTTTGCACTTGTTGTATGGAACAACATAACGACATTCAGATTTTTCTGACTAAACCTTGAGATAGTTGTGTTTGAATTAGCACGCGCTTTCTTGAGGGAGAAATTTTTTCTAAGCCTTTCTGCAAGATTTACAGCGATTTCCTGTTAGATAATCTGCCATTTAATAATTAAAGATCAGAGGACTTAATTTTGATTCTTAGCGGATAAATCCAACTTGGAAAATAGAATTATTGAAAATGTCATGTACAAAAACATCAAATCTTGTATTGGTAAAGGCAGCTAAAAAATGAATATTATGCGTTTCTTGATCCTTTCAGTATTTATTTTTCATAAATTCTAAAATTGAAGATCCGGATAATTCATGAATCCACTCTGCTAGACGTCTTTTCGTGGTCACACACCACCTATTGTTACCATGTAAAAAGATAACAGTGACATAATACAATAACCCACTATGAAATTTAAGCAAAATTACCTTTGTGAGAACGCATTTTAATGATATAACTTCGCTAAATGATAAATGATACAGCAAACGCTAAATGATAAAAAATAGAGGCTCGCTAAAAGATACAAAACTAACGCTAAAGGATACAACATTTTAAGGCTCGCTAAAAGCTACAACCCGTTGACGCTAAAAGATACAAGTTTTCTATAGGGGTATATGGAAAATTTCTACATTTGTTGACGATTTCACGAAATTCTTATCTCATTTTATGCAGGACTTGTCACACGAATATGTAAATATAGTTTTGTATGTTTCCTGTTTAATAAACATATACATGATCCCAACTGAATTTTTCTGGTGTGCTCGCCAGTAACATCCGTGCAGTCTGTACGTTTAATAAACATACACATGATCCCAATTGAATTTTTCTGGTGTGCTCGCCAGTAACATCCGTGCAGTCATTGTACGTTTAATAAACATATACATGATCCCAACTGAATTTTTTTTCTGGTGTGCTCGCCAGTAACATCCGTGCAGTCATTGTACGTTTAATAAACATACACATGATCCCAATTGAATTTTTCTGGTGTGCTCGCCAGTAACATCCGTGCAGTCATTGTACGTTTAATAAACATATACATGATCCCAACTGAATTTTTTTTCTGGTGTGCTCGCCAGTAACATCCGTGCAGTCATTGTACGTTTAATAAACATTATACATGATCCCAATTGATTTTCTTTCTGGTGTGCTCGCCAGTAACATCCGTGCAGTCATTGTACGTTTAATAAACATATACATGAACCCAATTGAATTTTTTTTTTCTGGTGTGCTCGCCAGTAACATCCGTGCAGTCATTGTACGTTTAATAAACATTATACATGATCCCAATTGATTTTTTTTCTGGTGTGCTCGCCAGTAACATCCGTGCAGTTATTGTACGTTTAATAAACATATACATGATCCCAATTGATTTTTTTTTCTGGTGTGCTCGCCAGTAACATCCGTGCAGTCATTGTACGTTTAATAAACATTATACATGATCCCAACTGAATTTTTCTGGTGTGCTCGCCAGTAACATCCGTGCAGTCATTGTACGTTTAATAAACATATACATGATCCCAATTGATTTTTTTTTCTGGTGTGCTCGCCAGTAACATCCGTGCAGTCATTGTACGTTTAATAAACATTATACATGACCTCAACTGAATTTTTCTGGTGTGCTCGCCAGTAACATCCGTGCAGTCATTGTACGTTTAATAAACATATACATGATCCCAATTGATTTTTTTTTCTGGTGTGCTCGTCAGTAACATCCGTGCAGTCATTGTACGTTTAATAAACATTATACATGATCCCAACTGAATTTTTCTGGTGTGCTCGCCAGTAACATCCGTGCAGTCATTGTACGTTTAATAAACATATACATGATCCCAACTGATTTTTTTCTGGTGTGCTCGCCAGTAACATCCGTGCAGTCATTGTACGTTTAATAAACATTATACATGATCCCAACTGAATTTTTCTGGTGTGCTCGCCAGTAACATCCGTGCAGTCATTGTACGTTTAATAAACATATACATGATCCCAATTGATTTTTTTTCTGGTGTGCTCGCCAGTAACATCCGTGCAGTCATTGTACGTTTAATAAACATATACATGATCCCAACTGATTTTTTTTCTGGTGTGCTCGCCAGTATCATCCGTGCAGTCATTGTACGTTTAATAAACATTATACATGATCCCAATTGATTTTTTTTCTGGTGTGCTCGCCAGTAACATCCGTGCAGTCATTGTACGTTTAATAAAGATATACATGATCCCAATTGATTTTCTTTTCTGGTGTGCTCGCCAGTATCATCCGTGCAGTCATTGTACTCTTAAAACTAGTAACATAAACTAGTGAAAATTGAATCGAAGTTGATTACACAGGCATATAAGCCGGGAATACAGATGATCATATTTCATCTTTTACCTTTTAGCTGTCTGTTTTACAACAAGAGAGGTTGACTGGGTTAACGGACTGTCCTACATATGGTGTACAAATTCGGCCGAAATCTTCTTTTCAAAATATACGTGCACTTATATAGAGGATATTACATATGAGTGTCTTGTCATTTTAATTTTTTTAAACAAGTTGAATAAAATGATAAAATCCGAGGCGCTGTCGAGCATTTTATGAATTTTATTCAACGAGATTGATAAATTCAATGTGAAAAGACACAAATGTAATATTCTTTTATCACGTGTAAGTTGTTTTTTTTTCTGCTGAAACATAAAAATTACTTCTTTCTTTACATTATCAAATTTATCTAATGGCTTTGATTCATTCAAACGACATCAAACATGTGATGGAAAAATATGAGCCGCGCCATGAGAAAACCAACATAATGCATTTGCAGGACTAATTTTCAAAAAATCGATGTAGTCCAGTAAGGCTAAATGTACAGTCTGGTCAGAAATGGTCCAGACTTAAAAGGCTAAATACCAGACCTAAATGGCTAAATACCAGACGCACACTTAGCTTTCTTGTATTGTATTCTTGTTTTGTTAATTGATATTTTTTTTTTCTATACAAATCTGAATATTTGAATAAACAGTTGATAATTAGTACGAGTTTATATGATATCAGAATAGTAAAATCATATTCAATAAAGATTTCCCAGCTTGCTTCGAAATTTAAAAAATCTCAGAATTTATTTCTCGGTGAGGACAGTCGGTGACAGGTAGCTCAGTTGGTTAGAGCACCACAGACATAGTAGAACAATGTCATTGTGAGGTCTCAGGTTCGAATCCTGACCTGGCACTTGTCCATCATATAAGCTCCAATTATGTCAATTTACACTTCCTAATTTTAACACATAAAACTTCAATTCTACATGTACATTTGATCTTATAATATTTTTCATAACACAGCACATTTAGAAAGTGTTTCCAGCATTCTGCCATGGAGAACTTATTGAGATTGATTTATTATTATAAATTTTGTTGTTGAGCACAGTATTTTATTACCTTTGATATAATGTTACAGTTTAGTTACATGAATCAGTAGGTATAAACTTATGTAACATTTAGATTTTTTTCAACTGAGAAACAGGCATGTCCCATGTTTTTAAACTGCAGGTCAATAGGCAGTACAAACTGGGACATGTTTGTTTTATTTGTACAAACATTTCTGTTGTAATTTTAAGAGTAATCAAACACATGAGTCTACTTTAGATGAATAATGAGCAAGATACCAGCATCAGTATATTACATATTTGTAAAGGTCACTGTGCGAGACACCAGCATCAGTATGTTACATATCTGTAAAGGTCACTGTGCGAGACACCAGCATCAGTATGTTACATATCTGTAAAGGTCACTGAGCGAGACACCAGCATCAGTATGTTACATATCTGTAAAGGTCACATATCTGTAAAGGTCACTGAGCGAGACACCAGCATCAGTATGTTTGATATCTGTAAAGGTCACTGAGCAAGACACCAGCATCAGTATGTTTGATATCTGTAAAGGTCACTGTACAGGACACCAGCATCAGTATGTTACATATCTGTAAAGGTCACTGTACAAGACACCAGCATCAGTATGTTACATATCTGTAAAGGTCACTGTGCGAGACACATATCTGTAAAGATCACTGTACAAGACACCAGCATCAGTATGTTACATATCTGTAAAGATCACTGTACAAGACACCAGCATCAGTATGTTACATATCTGTAAAGATCACTGTACAAGACACCAGCATCAGTATGTTACATATTTGTAAAGATCACTGTACAAGATACTAGCATCAGTTTGTTACATATTTGTAAAGATCACTGTACATAATCCTTGTATACTTCTCAATCTGCTGCATGAGCTGTCTTTCAAAAATTGTAGTGATATATAGAAATAATGGAATCTTTTGAAACTAAGTGACATTGTTATTTTTGTATCAAAATAAATTATGAATAAATTCCATTTCAGAAGAAAGGGATTTGATTTAAACATATTGCTTTGTGTTTCACGGCCTGTAAACACTGGCTCGTCGTCTTTGAGGAGATGAGTTGAAAAAAGAGCCAATGATACTTCCGAGGAGGCGCTAATGACCGGAACTTCATGCAGAATGTAAACAAAGAAGAAGGGTGAGTTGATTGTTTCCTTTCTCCAATAAATGTAAGGCCCTATTTTAAAAAATAGCCAATGTAGTTCCACTCAGAAATGATTATACTTTTTATATATGCAGGCCATTTTGCAAGGTAAATGCATTCCTTGACGTGAGAACTTTTGAAAGTTGGAAAATACAGTAAGTCCAAACCAAAAGTGGACATTTTCCCATATATTTCACCCTAATTTACACAAATTTAAGATTTTATAGTCCCTGCATCAACCTTGCTGAAAAGCATATCTTACTACTGCATGACTTACGTGGTTTACTAGCGTGTTTATCCCGTACACGTGCATTTATCACCATGTGGAGGAGCCAACGCCATCTGTTGAGGCAATATTTGATGTCAGGTTTGTTTTTAATTAATGCTACGTAGTAAGAATGGGTATTACAGAATTATAAATACAGTTTTCTAATTTTACTTAAATAACGTTTGTAAGGAAACATGTATGTTGATACTTAATTTCCAGCTAGCGCGATTCACTGATTTGCCGATCCTATTCTGCGGAATATCGAAAAAAAAATCATTTCTTATATTTACATTATATAGTATCGCTGCCTTTCTCGATTTTATTTATGCTTTCAAATAACTCTTAAAAAATTGTTTCTAAATGAATTAGAAAAGACATAAATATATTGAAAAGATAAAAAAAAAAAAAAACAACTGAGCAAAAATATCGAGGGAGTTTTATAAATAAAGTGTACATTCTAACATGACCAGCAATGCTTAAATCGTCAAAACGATATTGTGTTCACGTCGCAGTCGGAGTCGGCATCGCCGTTGGAAATTGTTTTTTTATAAAGTCAAATATCTCTGTTACTATCAAAGCTATTGACTTGAAACTTAAAACAGTTATTTACTATCAAAGTCCAGGAGAAACAATCTCTATAACTCTGATTGAATTTTGACAGAGTTATGCCCCTTTTTAACTTAGAGTTTTAAGTTTTATAAAGTTTTACTGGCAAAGCTCTAATTCAGAGTCAAGTACTGAGAAAAGTCGAGTGGGCTGTCTTATGGACAGCTCTTGTTATTTTAGGTAGATTATGTGCATTTGGGTAGTATAATACAATTTGAAGCATCAAATTATAAACATTAAAACGGAATAGATATTACATTGCGAGAACGAAAACGCTTTATACGAGTGTTCATCACCTAGGAAATGAACTGGTCAGTGGCTCCGACTCTGGACTTTTGCGCCTCCTCCAAGGCTTTGGCTCCTCCTCTTAGCCAAAATTGAGCATAGAGGGGTAAAACCCGCCGTTAAAACACACAAATAATACAGATTTAACATACCATTATAGGAAAAATTGGTACAATGTATATTTACTCTTATATGTGTAAATTGGGACGAAATATATGGGTAAATCTCCACTTTTGGTCCGAACTTGCCCCATTTTCCAACTTTCAAAAGTTCTCACGTCAAGGAATGCATTTACCTTGCAAAATGGCCTGCATATATAAAAAGTATAATCATTTCTGAGTGGAACTACATTGGCTATTTTTTGAAATAGGGCCTTACATTTATCTGAGAAAGGAAACAATCTACTCACTCTTCTTCTTTGTTTACATTCTGCATAAAGTTCCGGTCATTAGCGCCTCCTCGGAAGTATCATTGGCTCTTTTTTCAATTCATCTCCTTAAAGAGGACGAGCCAGTGTTTACAGGCCGTGTGTTTTAAAGGGTATGGTTGACATAATATTTACTAACAGTTTGGTTGGAAGATGGAAAAAAGATGGAGAGAATTTTTGGTCAAATATTTGAAATAAAACATACTTTCTGAGACAAAAATGAACCAAATATTTTACAACTAGCCTGGGAAGTAGAACTCTTGTGTGAAATACTATCAAATTAAAACATTGAACAGAATCTAGAAACATTTTAAACACCTTTTATTGACTATTTATATATAAACATCATTAACATTCTAGTTATTATTTTTATTTAAGTTATGACTGTATTACCCATTTACCTCTTACTGATCTAATAAAATGTTTTAATGTGTGTACCAGTTACAATATTAATAATCATTTGTAATATAACATGACTTCTTACATAAATATCTGGTCCATAGTTTGTGTTTCATGACATGTCTAATATTTGAGAATAATAGTGACTATTAATGTCTAAAGTCATGTAATATACCACTTATTGAATTGTTTGCCGGTCAGTGTTCATATCTTAGCCTTTTTTTACTATTGACCAGCAAATACTTCCATTAATAATTATATTGTATTGAAGTTGTCTGTGCTTAGGAATTTATATGTTTACCGAAGTGTATTTGTTTGATCTGTTACCCATGCTTAGTAGGCCTGTTAATTAATAAAAAATAAACTGCAAAATAGTGTGTATTAACTTTAATATATGTACAAATAAAACTGGAATTTACAAATGTGGTTGTTTTTCTCATGATAGTGATGTTGAAAACTGATATCCTGTCAGTATTACATTGCCCATGATTCATACAAACAACAAGTCCTTTTTAGCATTTCCAGCTAGTAGCAGCAGAGAAATTACTCTCTCTTTGGTCTAACTGCCAGTGGTGCACCAAGGGAAAGACTAGACTATCAGAATTGCAATATGTAAACTTAGAGAAAGTGTTTGGTCATTAACTCTTTGAACAGAATATGATATACATGTACATTGACATGGGGTGCCAGCTGGTATATCGGGCCACACTTAAGCACTCTGTTTGTGCATCATTTAGACGTTTAGGACATTAATCTTGAGAAGGAATATTATAATTCAATAAGTCACACTTGACTGAGCTACAGATACCGAAAGCTGTTGTCATTAAAAGCTGGCCAATAAAACTCCGTGACCTTAGAAATAACCTCCGTTAGACTACTCTTTCCTAATTGAGGCGAGTCTCTGACTGAACGCGTTCCGTGGATTACATATTACTAAACCCGAGGATGTTACTTCCTCTATTCTTGAGGAACATAACATACATTCAATCAACCAGATAGACATATATCAGTAAATTTAAATGTAAACAACTAAATATTATCGTTACCTTGAAATGCATAGTCAATATATGAAAACAAATCCCATTGCGACACTCTAATTATGCGCAACAAATTCATGCATCGAATCGTAAATGATTATGGCCGTATTTACTCTACTGAAAGTGGTAACAGATTTAATTTGTTGTTGGATTTAACAATTTATGTTAAATAACTAGCGTAAATACTTACTTGAAAATTTTTGGAAGTTGTAATAACAAGACTTACTATACATTCATTCATGTAATAAAACAATTATAGACTTTTTCATAGGTTGATATCAGGATTTAAAACAGACACTGCAACCAAAATTTTACAAGATGATCATTTTATATTTATATAGATGTGCCCTAGAAGGAACTTTTGCTATGCTTTAACTTGTGATATCTAAGTCTTCCAATCCATATTTAATATACCATATTGCGTTGCAATACTATAGTATAGGAAAGTGAAAGTAGATTTTCCTTTTTGTCAAAAAATAATTCTATGACACGAGTCAGAGAACGATAGCGGTTTAAAAAGTTTAAATAATCACAATGACTCATATTTCTTGTAATAACATGCAAAAAATAAGTTAATTCTGAAAATTTCACCTCCTCCGCGGGATTATGTTTTAGTGTATGTACAATTATCCAAAATCGGCTAGTTATCAGTTCCTAGTATAGAGGTTAGACGGAATGTGTGACGTCACGCTCTATGTATTTGCAAAAATAAAGGGGAGGTCACTCTAACCGTCCTGTTTTTAGCTCGACTTTTCGAAGAATAGGGGAGCTATCCTACTCGCCCCGGCGTCGGCTTGAGCGTCACACAAAAGTTAAAGTTTGTGTACCACCCCAAATATTTTCAAAGTCCATTGAGATATTGCTTTCATATTTTGCATACTTGCATACAGCATGACCCCAGTCTGTAAAAAGGAGGAGGCAACTCTATCAAGCATTTTTGACTGAATTATGGCCCCTTTTCGACTTAGAAGAAATGTTAAGGTTTGCGTACCATCCCAAA
The DNA here is from genome assembly GCF_021730395.1 of Mercenaria mercenaria. Lineage (NCBI taxonomy): Eukaryota > Metazoa > Mollusca > Bivalvia > Venerida > Veneridae > Mercenaria > Mercenaria mercenaria. Next base: position 54,556,340 of record NC_069371.1, read on the forward strand.
TATTTTCAAAGTCCATTGAGATATTGCTTTCATATTTTTCATACTTGTTTACCATCATGACCCCAGTCTGTGAAAAGGAGGAGGCAACTCTATAAAGCATTTTGACTGAATTATGGTCGACTTAGAATAAATATTAAAGTTTGCGTACCACCCCAAATATTTTCAAAGTCCATTGAGATATTGCTTTCATATTTTGCATACTTGTTTACCATCATGACCCCAGTCTGTGAAAAGGAGGAGGCAACTCTATCAAGAATTTTGACTGAATTATGGCCCCTTTTCGACTTAGAATATGTTTAGTGTAATGTTAAAGTTTTACTCATTGTTTATAGCGAGCTCGAAGAGCAGGCCCGAAGGGCCTGCTCGAGAATCGAGCTTTACGGTAAGCAAGTATAGATCTACTTCACACTTGGTGATGATTTGAAAAGTTTCGTCGGAAGTTTTAAAAAGCGCACCCTAGCGGACTGGTGCTCACAGAAGTATTCTTTCCCGGAGTGAATACAGAACTTCATTCAATGCTAAAATTATCTAATCACTCGACAATAATGAAGATGATTTCCAGTTGTTTGAAAAAAAAAATATTGCATTTAAAAGATCAAGCATCGCCAGAAATGGAAAAAATGTTCATTTATAAGCAGAAAGAAAAGGGAACGCGGTAATGACGTCACCGTGACACGCTTCCCATAAATTTTGAACGAAATTATATTCACTGTTATAGCTCGGTGTCATGAAAGTAGACTTTTCAAGTGAATGGTTCTCCTGAATCTTGTGATAGTGAATTTTTTTTTGTGACAATAAATGATGCCAATATTTTTTTAGTAAATCCGATTTTTTGAGCCTTTTGAGGCTTTGCCTTAGTTCATATTACGGGAAAACTGAAGGTTTTTCCGTCTATAGATAATGTGTACGTGTATATAAAATTATGTCAAAGTAAACCTATATACCGTTCAACTTGGGAATAAGTTCTATACCTTCACCGGTTTTGTTGTTGTTGTTCTCCCATAATTCTACCGGACCTGCTGCCATGCTTGCGCAATAAATAATTTTCAGGACGACATTTGATAAAATAAAATTTGTTATGAACGATCGGGTGCCGCATTGTTAAAACAAATTATTCTATCGAGTTGAAAGTTCGCGGTATCAATAGAAATCGGTGTTATTCGGGTTTCTTCATGAAACGAGTTTATGGATGAATCAAGCGGCCCGCTTTTCGTTTCCAATAATGAATTATGATGTAAGCTACATTACTGCACTGTTTGAATAACAAAACCGTTGTTTATTTATTTCTTTGATTGTAGAAAAGCCAATAATTTCAAAAAAGGTCAATGTAAAATGAATATAGACACGCTGTCCTAACAAAATTTATTTATATACAAAATTTTATCACACAATCATATCAAAAGTCTCTGTTGTCCAGTGGTTAGCACACATATTTTCCATGCGCGAGGTCCGAGTTCGAATCTCGTAAGTTGCATGATTTTTTTCAGCTGAGGCCCAATTTAATTTTTTTTCTTGATATTTATCACACTTTTTTTAATTACTGGAACACAAATCAATAATAAGTATAGTTAACCAATATTCTGTCTGTAAATTTTGAACAAAATATTCGAAGGCATGGAAAAGCATATATCGATATTGCTTATCTACCCTCCCTTCTACAATCTTTCACATACATTGAAACTACTTTCTAAAAGTCAATTTATTGACTAGAGTTTTAGTAAAATTACACTTGGAAAAAAATGTTGGCTATAAACTTTAGAGGCTCACTACGATCCCTATCAAGCTAAGAAATTAATCTTAATCGTATTCAGAAAAAGGTCCCAGACTGTTAGCAGTTAGGTAAATTAAATTAAATAAAATTCTGGTCAAGAACTTTTTACAATGAATTTGAAATAAGAACTTTACAAGTAAATGGTTGTTTGTCATTCTCACATACACGAGTTTTACCATAGATGTATTTGTGGAACACAATTTGTCCTAAAAGAGTGTCATTTGACACTAATGACATTTAAAAGAATTAAAATAGTCCGTGTTTAGGATAGCAGGATTATGTAAGTTCCGGTATCTATACTACAAAAGAATATCAGAACAAGATGATATTGAATGTGATGTTACACAGGCATAATGTGTAAATTGTTTTGTTTTATTTTTTGGATTGTTTTGTCGTTTTTAGAAACTATTTGTTTGTAACAAATGAACTGAAAAGAATATGTGCATTCCCGGATTCAGAAATTTTTATCAGAGAAACAAATTGATAGCAAAGGCATGATCGTTGTAAACAGAAAGAAATTTGGTAATACTATGTATAAATAAATGACTTGCATTAAAATTTTTATCCAAAACTATTGAGGAAGAGTGTGTTTTACGCATGCTCACTGACAACACATAAAGGCCTGATATTGGGTCACTTTTGAATGACTGTTGCACCATATATAAAACTATGAGGAAAATTTTGTAAATGACAAAGTGTTCGAATTTATCAATGTTCGTACAGCCCCCATTTTACATATCCCTTTCCGGCGCTCACTTCGTGTGAGTTAAAATTAGCTTACTAAATATAAATTTGAATTATGTAAAGTTTTCAGCAAAAGCAGCATTATTTTGATAACAATAAATGATAACAATTTGCAGATATAAAAAAGTGACAGGTAAAAAATCCCTCGTTATCTGTCCGGGTTTATGCAACAGTTTCGTTTTTGTCGTGTTGAGCGACATGTGAAGTTTCCACTTTTCTCTATTTTATCATCAGTACAACTAATGGTACATTTTGGGACTAGATTCTGTGCAGTCAAATATCACTATCATCTTTAACTCATGAACACTATTTTCCATTGTCTGTCTAGGCTTGATACATTTGAAGAAATGATTAGATCTATGTTCATTTAAACAAAACTTTTTAAAACAATTCCCCTTCTTATTTTTATAACAATAGCAAAACCATCAGGCTTACTGTCAAAACTGAAAGACAAACAGAAAATATCAGAAAGAACAATTTAATGCAGAAAAAAAGAAAGAATCCGTATCACTATCACTAGGTTTTCCCGTCAGATAGGCAGCGCCTAATTTCATATTATTATACTATCAAGCACTGAGAATAGTCGAGCGCGCTGTCCACTGACAGCTCTTGTTTAGATACAGAGTTACTTCCGCTATCTCGACGCCATTTCAATAGAAAGGGGAGGTCACTTTAACCAATCATTTTTTATCAAACAGAGTTTCTTCCCCTACCTCATTCGACACCAGGTGCAAAATATAGGGGAGGTCACTCTAACCGACCTGTTTTTATGGTTATAACACACTAAATAGTTATTGTTCTTTATTCCATATACAATTGACCTATTTCCAATGGCCGCAGCACACATCAGGACCCATTTTAAATGTCTGTAACCTACATTTTCTTGAAGAGTTTTGTCAAATAACACTGGTGGTGTATGATCTAAGTTTCCATGAAAAATTTTGTCATGTTGTTATTTCATTATGAAAATGCTACCTACATGTCAAGCATAGATCTGTCATGTGATTTTAGCAAAAAAATTGCAAAGAAAATAAGGAAAATAGCTCTACAGAGCAAAAAAAAAATGAGAACTATTTGTATCCGCCATTATCCTACCATTTTTTTTTTCGCGCCATTTTTCTATTTAGTGTCTGTATGCCTATAAAGGTTATAACACACTAAATAGTTATTGTTCTTTATTCTATATAAAATTGACCTATTTACAATGGCCGCAGCAAACATCAGGACCCATTTTAAATGTCTGTAACCTACATTTTCTTGAAGAGTTTTGTCAATGCTAAATAAAAATCAAAAGAAAATTGGGGGTCATGTTTGATGCAAGAAAAATAATTTCAGTCAATCACACAAACTGCAAAATCAGCTAAAAAATGAGACCCCGAATAACATGATAATTTTGTCATGTCGCTATTTCATTATGAAAATGCTACCTACATGTCAACTTTGTCAAGCATAGATCTGTCATGTGATTTTAGCCAAAAAAAAATGCAAAGAAAGTAAGGAAAATAGCTCTACAGAGCAAAAAGCTGAGAACTATTTGTATCCGCCATAATGCGATACCATTTTTTTTCGCGCCATTTTTCTATTTAGTGTCTGTATGCCTTTAATCATACAGGGTTAGTTTCTTTATCTCCAACATAAAGGGAATGTCACTCTAACAAATCTGGCTTTTTAACCATTGAAATGTGCTTCTCTTACCTCCCTCAACGCCATTTGCAAACTATAGGGGAGGTCGCTCTAATTATATGTACCTTTTTATATATTCAGTAAGCGATTCGTCTTTTTGGAACCCTTTTTGGAAGTCCTTATATTACATTTTGAATGCATATAAAGGGAAATCGAATGTACATAATAATGTTTGCTATCATATAATGAAAAGTTTGTTTCATATAAAGACGAAACGGTTCCACATATTGCATTGTTCAATTTATATAATGAACGAATGAACCTATAATATTTCTTAAGACGAATGAATAACATGAACACTGGCCGCGTTCCATAATAATGGGTACCAAACAAATTTAGTTGTTGTTTACAGAATTTCCAAGAGTTAAGAGTTTCCAAGAGTGCGACAATACGATTTAAGTACTCATCAGAGAAACTATAGCACACAGAATTTGAAAGCACCGCTTTATTCATTTTATTGAATCTCCTCGAGTTTACTTTAATTATGACACACAAAATCTTGATCAGAAGTTCTGTAAAGTAAATTATTACAATACACTTATCTGACCTCTTGACCGTTTCTTGAAACTGAGTGAATTCAATAAAAAAAAAGAGCCCGCCCGCTTAGCTCAGTAGGGAGAGCGGGGTCGTGAGTTCGATCCCCGGGCGAGGCGTATGTTCTCCGTGACGATTTGATAGAAGATATTGTGTCTGAACTCATTCGTCCTCCACCTCTGATTCATGTGGGAAAGTTGGCAGTTACTTGCGGAGAACAGGTTTGTACTGGTACAGGATCCAGGAACACTGGTTAGGTTAACTGCCTGCCGTTACATGACTGAAAAACTGTTGAAAAATGGCGTTAAACCCAAAATAAACAAAGAATCAATAACATGTTTCTAATTATTAAATATGGGGAAAAGTTTGCTGCCAGTTTATTTTCATACATATGTTAATAAAATGGTCTAAGTATAAAGGTCTTATTCATTTATACTAATTTATTTTAGCTCGATTGTGATGAAAGTTTCAAGCTTATTTGAACCACTCTCGAGTCTGCTTCCTGAAAAAAAAAACAGTACTAGTGTATGTATATATGTGTATGCATGGTCGTGATCCCAATGGGGCCCGAACCCACAACTATTAGCGGGGGAATATCAGAACCCCAACCATAAAATATTTCAAATGTCGAATGATTAATTACAAATGTGTCATTGTTTTTGGTTTTTGGGAATTTTTTGAGTAGTTTTTGGTTGTTTTTAGAAACAAAAAATTTGTTTGGGGTCAACAAATGAACTATGAAAAGTAATATTGTTTTCCCGGAACATTTTCAAGCAATATTTAAATGCAGAGAAAAACAAAATATGATAGCGACGTGCTACTTCCTCTCGCATTTTTAAAAGAATAGAGAAATTGAGTTCATTTACTTTGTACATAACATAAATTATTTTCCATAAATTTTTACCTCCAAACTGTTTGAGGAACGGTGTACTTTAGACTAACCATGTCAGTCAAACATATAAAAGGGCCTGGATCATTGGGGGTTGACATTTGGGAATAGAATGTTGGCAACATATAATAAGCAACAATTTGATTTAAAATTTGGTAATGTGAAAAGTGTTTTCCAATTATCAATATTCGTATAGGGAGCGTCCCACCCATGTTCGCTTCACTTTCCGGCGCTCCTTCGTCAGTGGTTAAATGTTTGATACTTCACATTTTAAACTTATGTATAGTATTTCAGCAAAAGCAGATACTTCGATTTGAAACTGTTTAAATATATGTAAAATTTGGCATAATATATACAAAAGTGCTGTAATTAAAAAAGCCCCTCGGTTATAGTGACGTTGTATGAAACAACTTCGGTGTTAGTCGGTTAGAGTACATTTTTATATTCAAGGGCAAGCAAATATACTGTCAAACATCTTTAACTCTTTTGAAACTGAGAAAAGCCATTGGTCTGACTCATTTTTTGATACATTTGCGGGGAAATGGATTAGATCTTCGTTACCTTTTTTGAAACCCAAAAATTCTTTTTAAAACAAAGTTCCCCCTTCTTATTTTAAACAATAGCAAAACTCTGTCAGCTGAATAAAACTGTAAATGACCAACCTAAATATCAGGGAAAGAACAATTAATGTAGCAGAAAAAAACGAGAGAACCATCACTTATATAAAACTAGGGGTTTTTCCGCATAAAACAACGTGTCGGTAAGAGTGATCTCCCCTTTATATTGCAAATTGCGTTGACGGAGGCTAAAAATGGGTCGGTAAGAGTGACCTCCCCTCTATATTGCAAATGGCTTAAAGGGAGGTATGGGAAGTAACTGTGGGCAGCAAAAAACAGGGATCGGTAAGGGTGACCTCCCTTTATATTGCAAATGGCGTCGAGGGAGGTAGGGGAAGTAACTGTGGGAGGCTAAAAATGGGTCGGTAAGAGTGACTTCCCCTCTATCTTGCAAATGGCGTAGAGGGAGGTAGGGGAAGTAACTGTGGGCAGCAAAAGAACAGGGATTGGGAAGGGTGACCTCCCCTTTATATTGCAAATGGCTTCGAAACGGCTAGGGGAAGTAACTTGGGCGGGAAAAAAAAGGAGACAGTAAGGGTGACCATCCCATTATATTGCAAATGGCGTCGAGTGAGGTAGGGGAAATAACTGTGGGTGAATATAAAACGGGTCCGTAAGAGTGACTTCCCCTTTATATTGCAAATGGCGTCGAGACAGGTAGGGGAAATAAATATGGGCGGCTAAATAGACGGGAATGGAAGGGTGAGCTCCCCTTTATATTACAAATCGTGGGCTCAGCGCGAAACTATTGTAAGTGACATTCTGGCCTAAAATGATCTTTTTGCAGATTTATAGATCTTTTTATATCCCCCAATATGTGAAAAAATATTGGAGTTCAGTTCCAACAAAAAAAGGAGAAAAATGATATTTGTCATTTTATTGTATGTGCAATTTGTTTATACTTTCAGTGCGAAACTATTGTAAGTGTACTAGTGCACTTACAATAGTTTCGCACAAAGATTTTTAAATTTTACATTGGTACAAAAGTATTGTAACTGTATCCATATAATAATTAATGTACTTTTGTCATGCATTTCAAGGTCTGTTATATAGTACACTGGTATAGAAATAGCTTCTTCATCTGACAAGAGAGAAAAAAGGAAAAAGTGTAGTTACAATAGTTTCGCGCTGGAAAAAAAATCTAGTTGAGTCAGTTACAATACCTACCAAAATTCATTTTGCTTTAAAATGTCATGTTTTTAGAGGTTCCATTTGTATCATTGTTGGTATTTTTGGTTTGAAGATTGCATATTGTGTGTCGGGACTGACTGTTTGGGGGTTGTATTTTTTTAGAGAGAAAAAAAAATTGGTTTTGGATTTGCTGAAAAAAAATAAATTCCGGCTTCAGCATGAAGAAAAAAAACTGACTTCAAAGGAACTGAACTTTTTTATTTATTTTTTTATTTATTTGCTATAATATTCTTTATACAATTAGCAATCTTCAGAGAACTGTAGCACATAGACAGGCCCTTTTTAAAAAAGAATTACAAGCTGACCTATAAATCACAGAAACACCAGGAAAAGAAGGCGCCAGGTATAGATCTTCCAGGGGAGATTTTTTGTCTTACAGGTCAACACTATCTCTTCTAAACTGACAGCTAAAATGTGGGTATGAACACATAAGTTATAAGGTTTGTTTAGGTTTCTGTAAATGCAAAAAATATCCTTGAAAATGCTACAAGAATGTCAAGGATAGGTCCACGGGAGTTGGCTACATAAAACATGAAAATGCCAATTTAACTAGGAATAAAATGAGGATTTTTTTTTCTTTTTGCCATTATACGTCAATAGTCTGGAAGTGCTGTTTGATTACCTATTTAGTACTATTATACCTACCTTTCCTTCTTATTTATAAGAATATACAGATAATTTTATCTTAAAAGCTCACTAGAATTCTGCATTTAACTTTTGAAACAAACACCAAGGATACTACACAAAAGTATATTTTTTTCAAGGATAATTGGACAGAATTCACCTAAAGTAACATACTGTCATAATTAGAATTCAGGATTTGGCATGCACAAATTTCAAAATTTTCTGTCTGGAGGAGAACCCAATACAACCATCATACATATAAAGGTTGCAACACTTTAAAAAGTGAGATGACAATTTTATAGAAAATAGTTCTCAAAAAGATACTATCAGACTAAACAAGAGCACTGCCTATGGGTGCCATCGCTTGTATGCAAGTGCTGGACAATATTTAAGAAAAGAGTTTTGTTCAAATTTTCTAAGTACAAAAAGGGCCATAATTCTGATAAAATCTAAGTTAGAGTTATGGTTCTTGAATACCTAAATTGTCCTCTAAGTTTCAAAGCTGTACCGCTTATAGTTTTTAGAAAAGCTAAACCAATAAACTCAAATTTTCTAAGTACAAAAAGGGCCATAATTCTAACAAAATGCATATCACAGTTATGGGTCTTGGCCTACATAGTCCCCTAATGATGATAAACAGTTGTGTAAAGTTTCAAAGCTTTAACCAATAAACTCAAATTTTATAAGTACAGAAAAGACAATATTTCTATCAAAATGCATACATGTATCAGAGTTATTGGTCTTGGCCTACATAGTCTCCTAATGATGATATATGTATGCAAAGTATCAAAGATGTAGCTTTTACAGTTTCTGAGAAAAGGTGGACATAACCAAAATTTTATCCAAGAAACTAAAATTTTCTAAGTACAAAAAAGACTATAATTCCGACAAAAAAATGCATACCAGATTTATTTCTTTGCCTGCATAGTCATCTAATGATGGTATAAAAGTGTGCAAAGTTTCAAAGCTGTAGCTTTTACAATGTTTTAGAAAATGTGAACCTAAACAAAATTTAAACCAACGCTGACGTCGACACAGACACCGACAATCAAGTGACGACAGTATCTTGTAGATTTTTTTTAAAGTCAGACAAACTAAAAATCTGAAATAAAAATACTTATGATTTTTTAACTCTTTATGATAGAAAAAATCAATTAAAATAGAACTAGTCTTCTGGTAAAAAAGTGCAAAATTATTGATAACAGAAATAATTTTCTGTTAAAACTGCAGGACTTTGGGTTTAAATACCAAAGTTTTGCAGGCTGGGGCCTCCTTCCACGATCTCCCCCACCCTGTCACCCCTACCCCAACTTTGATAAAAATGATACACACTAGTATACTTATTAGAAACTTATTTTTAGTTTATCTAGATCAATTACCAACTTGACTGGGTCAAGTTCCATAAATCTGACATGTATTTTGGGCAAATTATGCCCCCTTTAAGACCTTAGAAAATTCTGGTTAAAGTTTTGCATGCAAGTTCCTATCTGCAGAACAAATGCAGATATCAAATTGAAACTTCACAGTCATGTGCCTTTGGGGTTATAAAACTAGTTGATTGCATCAAGTCCCATAAGTCTGACATGCATTTTGGTCAAATTATGTCCGCTTTTGAATATAAAACTTCTGGTTAAAGTTTTGCATGCAAGTTACTATCTCCAAAACTAATGCAGATACGGGATTGAAATTCTATAGATATTTTAACATTTAGGGTAACATTTTCCTGCTTCTGGGACAATAATTTAAATAGTCGAGTATTGGCTGTCTTACGGACAGCTCTTGTTTTACACTACCAACAAGACTGCTTGTACCTTGAATAAATTCTAAAATAATTTTGACCTTTGCTTAACCTAAAAGCAATCATATAAAAATATAGGCTAAAACAGGTACAGGTAGCTATTAGCAGAATGACCTATTAAGTACAAAGGCCTGGGCGTGATAATTCCAACCTAGAATATTATTAATTTCTCCAAATATATATTACAGTGCTCCAGAGCTACTTGTACAGTTCAAATATTTCCCCTGATACTTTCCATATTAATAGAGATCCGAGAGAGGGAGGGGAGTGCATAGCCTGGGAATCCAGTCTGACAATTTTTAACAATTTTTTATGCCCCCGGCATCTACTGATGCGGGAGGCATATAGTGATTGTCCTGTCCGTCCGTTCATCCGTACGAGGTTAACCAAATGGGACCGTTTCGTCTAGCATCAATACCCCTATCTAGAATGACTTGATAGTTATGGAGATGTAACTTGTGACCATTCCTCATCTTCAGACATCACCATCAGTTTGACCTTGACCTCATTTTGGACTTAGGTTGCTTAGGTTGCTTTATAAGGGCTATCTCTTGGTTAACCAAGTGGAACCGTTTCATCTAACATCAATACTGCTTACAAGAATGAATAGATACTAATACAGATGTAAACTGTGACCATTCCTCATCTTCAAACATCACCTGACCTCAGTTTGACCTTGACCTTGACCTCACTTTGGTGCAAAATCTATCGACAAGGGTGCCACCGGGGGCATCAAGCGTTTATTGAACACAGCTCCTTGTTTCTACCTGCAAATTGACAGCCTTGGGAAGCCTGTATTTTTGACCGCAGCACCACCTATATTACACTCACGATATGCTGGTGTATGATAAAGAACGATAACTTCTGAAAGCAATAATCCAAAAATAGAAACAGAATTCTCACGGAAAGAGACAGATCGGAATCATGTACTTACGAAGGTTTCGGAACATTTCCAGGTCATAGACATACACCAGTTTTGTACCTACCACAGTTTTTTCCAGCAAGTTGTAATGACTATTAAATATGTCAGAATAAACTTAAATGTGCGTCATTATAGCTATCAAATTGAAAGATGTTATGTTAATGCAGACCTAATAATCTATGAAAATTTTTGGCAGCATTGCCTCGTTTTCATTTCAAACAAGCACAAATATGATCAATTGTTAATTAGGTTATTTACAGAAAATGGATAATCAGTAGTGACATGGAAACTCCTTCAGATTTCCCCAGGCATTGATAATATCAGAAACACGATGAATGCCAATTAACACCGATTAGCGCAAATTAATCGGGATCTTTAATGCATAGATATTAGGTATGATTTATTCTGACAAAGCAAAAATATTATCAACGGCTTCCCAGGCTAGGGAGTGTAGTATTAAAGTACCACAACTCTTCCTGACCACATTTTTCCTTAACACAACCTCCGTGTCTGTAAAGCCCCTTTTTTTACTGTAATTTCATGGAACATCTGTCAGTGTTACCGATCACCTTGTTTAACCATTTTGCGTATAGAAGTATAAGAATTAAATAATTATAAAAATCAAAGGGATTTGTATTTTAAGCTATTTCATGTTTTCATGTGTACCTTCTAAAGCAAATTACTCAATACAGAACAGAATGTATTTCTTTATCGTGTTTTTTTTTTTTTTTTTTTTTTAATAACAAAAGCTATTTTGAACAAAAAACCTCTGGTTTACTCTAGAAAAAAATATTTTGATCTTCAAGTTCTGAAAAAAAAAAAAAAATCTGACTTTAATAAAAAGCGAAGAAAATAAAATGTTGACTCAGAGTAAAATCTCAGCCCCCACCCCCACAAAAGTTCAAATGGTTAGTCTCTTAAATAACTTTTTTGGCAGATAAACTGAACAATTTTGAATTTGACACAGGTAAACAAAAGGTTCATTGGAATGGACTTCATTTGTTGAAATTTCATCAAATAATAAAGACCATGAGTTTAAAGGGTCTGTCTACAATGTCAGTTTGCTAAGCCGTTCTCCATGTACTTCAGATGAACCCAGTGCTTAACCAGTTGAGAAATGACACAGACAGACCGACCGACATCTGCAAAACAATATACCCCTTCTTCTTCGAAGGGGGGCATTAAAATCTAATGCGCTGCAATTTATTTCAAATTTTATAAGGAATACTCAAAATCATGATGTTTGCTTATATACATTTTTATACCCCCACAAACAAAGTTAGATAGGGGATGGTATATAGTGAGTGAGTGAGTTGGGTTTTACGGCGAATTGACACAAAGTGGGAGGTATTATAGGAATAAACTTATTGGTCTGTCTGTTTTCATGGTTTCTGGGCAATAACTCATGAAAGGCTTGATCGATTTATTATATATAAATAAATCTTGGTACACAGGTTTTACCTCATGAAATACAGGTTTGACGCAGTTATGGTCCCTTTCCAACTTAAAATTTGCCATACTTCTGTGACAAGGCCGTATTGTGGGGGTATTATTCGTCACTCCTGTGACAGCTCTTGTGTCTCTTAAAAACCTGTCGCAGCAAAGGAATTTTATTTTATACTTTCCCGTGATCTTCTGGGAATTATTTTTAAGATTTGAGAGAAAAATAGCTTAGCTGAGGTACATTGTATATTAATTCTTTTTTTTTATTAAGTAAACTGGAAGCTAAACTATTATTAAACTGTTGTAGTTGAGCTTTGTTCTTTGCTGATTCAAATAATGTTACTTCACAGGTTTTGTAATGCTTAGCAGTAAATAACAAAATGAGACAGAACCATATGCTTAGTATGCATCTTTTGACATTTTAGTTTACACCCTTGAATTTCCTGCTAGCTAGCTGTTATTAGAATTTGTTGGAAAATTCCCCACTTTGGTGTATTTGATAGCTCTTATTCTTGCTTTTACAGCGTTATTCAAAACCACACTGGAAAAGATTGTGTATTATCATCATGGTCAACAAAATATTTTATTTTTATTTTCATGTATATATATTCTATTACAATATTGAAATACCATTTGTATACAAATGTTGTATCACAACAAACATGCGAGATACCTACTTTTAGTTTGATTGTCTGTTCATAATGTGTGAAGCAAACGTATAAATTCTACATAAAATAGTAGAATGGAAATAGCTTAATTTAGCATACTACTGAAAAAAAGATATTTGGTTTTGACCCCTTCAAAATCATTACATTTTTTTTTAACTAAAACAGTATGAAAGTAATTGAAGGTTCAAAACTAGGGTGAAATTGTCAGACAAAAACGTTCAGATACAATAGTTTCGCGCTGAGATTTGTGGTTCTCATTGTTGGATTTTCAGCGCAAAAATATTGTAAGTGACTTGCCTTGAAATTTGTTTTTACTCATTAAAAGTATTCTGGTTTTTAACTTCAGACACTGAGACTGATAGCAATATCATATTTTGTATTTGTTAGAAAAAAAGTCAGTTACCATAGTTTCACGCTAAATTTTGTAGGCATTCATATTGGATTTTCAGCGTGAAAGTATTGTAAGTGACATTATTCCAAATTTATCAAAAATTAACAATATTATCATGGTTTTAGCTCTCAATAGCTAAATGAATAACATTTTTACACAGTATACTTAAATCTAATTTTATGAATTTTTTAAAAAAAGAAACAGTTTTTTCCTTCTCCTGAACAATTTCAAGAATGTAAGTTACAATAGTTTCGCGATGAACCCTCGAAATGGCGTCGAGGTAGGGGAAGAAACTTTGGGCAGCTAAAATAACTGGTCGGTAAGAGTGACTTCCCCTTTATATTGCAAATGGCGTCGAGTGAGGTAGGGGAAGTAACTGTGGGTGGCTAAAAACGGTCGGTAAGAGTGACTTCTGTAATTATGGGCAGCTAAATATACGGGAAAGGATGATCTCCCCTTTATATTGCAAATGACGTCGTGGCAGGTAGGGGAAGTAATTATGGACGGCTAAATAGAAAGGAAGGGAAGAGTGACCTCCCCTTTATATTACACTTGGTGAACTTTCGTTCACCATTGTAGTTTTCAATCATGGACTGTATTATGTATGATAGAAATTTCTTACACAAAATTGGACAATCAACAAGGTGTAGACTTAATCCTATTGTGTTATCAAGGTTAAAAGATTTGAGAATATTGAAACAGTACAGAGGAAAAAGAGCTGGTCGCCTGAAGGCACAATCCTTGAACAATAGCAAAAGTGGTTACGGTAAACCAGTGGTTTTCAGAGGTGTAAACTTAAGCAACCTTATATACCCTAAGGAAAATGGAAATAAATTGAATGGACAAAATGAACAGCTTACATGTTTGACGCTAAATTGTCGCTCGGCAGTAAACAAGGATGTTCTTATTGGTCAATTATTACAAGAGGAAAAGATAGATTTTGCTCTTCTTACAGAGACTTGTTTTTCGGACGACAAACAACACCAATATGAAACGTCTGATCTCAATCAAAATGGCAACAAACTGAGTGTTACGAACAGGCAAAGTAGGGTGGGTGGTGGTGTTGAAATGACGAGTAGATCTGCTGTAAACATGCGCAAACTTTCGGCAGGAAATTCTCACAGTTTTGAATATGGTATTTGGCAGTTAAATTTCAAGAACATTACCATGCATGTAGTTGGGATTTACAGACCTCCGTCTTTATCCACTTGTTCCCAGTTCGTCACAGACTCTTTCAATATATGGAGGGATACTATCACAGTACTCAAATGTAATGGTCATGGGTGACTTTAATCTTCACATCCACGATGACACAAATGCAGTAACAGAATTCAATAATTCTTTGTACGCCAGGGGTTTACAACAACATGTACAATTTAGTACACACACTGGTGGTAATATTCTTGTTTTGGGTCCTTACGGAAGTCGTAAATGTGTTGTTTTTTAACGGGGTCCATTATTTTTCTGATCACTGTGCAGTCAAAACTGTGACAAATGTTAAAAAGGGAAAATATAACAAGTGAGGTGGTGCTCTTTAGAAATTTCAAAGACATGGATACGAATACATTTTCAAGCGATCTGAGAAAAATGACAGTCGAAAGTGATAATGTCGACCTTTTGTTGAAGAATTTCAGACAGCAGTAGAAAAGATTATGAACTCACACGCACCATTTATAGAAAAAACAATCATCCATCGCGCTCCAAAACCCTGGTTCACAGAAAAACTTCTTCATCCTTAAAGAGTGGCTCGCAAATCTGAACGTTTGGGGAAAAGAAACATAGACAATCACATCTGCATGAAGCCTTCAAAACAGCACGTAAAACTACGAAAAAGAACTCAAACATGAGAAAAATCATCTCTGAGTGAAAAAGTTCTTAATGCAAAAGGTGACTCGAAAAAGCTTTATAGATTTGAAATCTGAGACAACAGGCACTATTTCTGAGAACCCTATGCCAACTGGACATGACACTACACTGGCTGAGAAATTTGCAGATCATTTCATGAATAAAATCGAAAAAAATTCGAGAATCGTTGAAACATTTCGATAAGTTTCAACCATGCGAAAAAGATATTCCTTGTTTTGACAGTTTTAAAGATCTGAGCGAGGAAGAAGTTAGAAAACTTATAAACCAACTACAGACAAAATCATGTGAACTTGATATTCTACCAACAAATGTGCTAAAATCATACTTGGATGAGCTGTTGCCTGTTATTACCAAATTGGTTAATTTGTCGTTGCACGACGGCATCTTTCCAACAAAATTGAAACAGGCAATTGTAAGACCTTTGTTGAAGAAAATGGGACTTGAACTTGAATTCGCAAACTACAGGCCTGTTAGTAATCTATCGTTTCTGTCAAAATAAATTGAAAAAGCAGCTCTGTTCAGGCTCAATGATCATGTAAACAAACACAATCTTCTACCAAAAAACCAATCTGCTTACAGGAAAAACCATTCTTGTGAATCAGCACTGTTACGTCTTGTAAATGATTTACTAGATGCTATGGAGAAGAAAGAAGTTACGGCGCTAATTGCCATCGATCTCAGTGCCGCTTTTGATACTGTAGATCATGACATTCTTGTTGATGTGTTAAACAAGCAGTATGGCGTTCGTGGAACAGCACTGAGCGGGTTGATTCCTATCTGCGCCCCAGAAATGTGTCGTGTAAGTGTCAATTCAGCCATGTCATTTCCACGCCAGTTAAACTGTAGCGTTCCACAAGGAGCTGCTTAGGACCGTGGCTATATTTGACATATGCGGGGACACTGTTTGATGTTATTCCGCCGTCGATTTCAGTTTACGGCTTTGCGGATGACCACACTGCTAATAAACGCTTTAAACCATCATCTCCAACAGTAGAATCCCAGGCAATACGGGAACTGGAACAATGTGCTAAAACAATCAACAACTGGATGAATGAAATAAGCTTAAAATGAACACTTCCAAAACTGAGTTCATCATGTTTGGTAGTAGGCAGCAGCTCTCTAAGTGTTCAACTGACAAGTATGCATTGTAGTGATGAAGTGAAATCAGTGAGCTTTATTCGATATCTAGGTGCATTCCTGGATGAAAACTTGAATCTAAAAGAGCATGTAAAACGAAAGTGTAGAACAGCAATGCTCAACTACTTCAGAATAAAATGTATCCCGGAAATATCTTTAACCAAGGAGGCTACCGAAACCCTTGTCCTGTCATGGTGATATCCCATTTAGATATTGTAATGCCATTCTGTATGGTATTGCTCAAAGCGAAGTAAACAAAATGCAACGAATTCAGAACATGTGTGCAAAACTTGTCCTAAATCGAAAAAAATATGACAGTTCCAAGCAAGCGCTGTATGACCTTCACTGGCTACCAATCAAAGCCAGAATCACATTCAAATGCTCACCTACATGTATAATTGTTCAGTTGGAAAACTCTCCAGAATATCTTTCTGAACTTCTCATAAAACAAACACAGACAAGAAACTTGCGTTCTTCAAACTCCGTTACTGGGTGTTTCGTTGTTCCTTTCAACAAGCGCAAAACGTTCAGCGACAGAATTTTGGTACTGTTGGACCTAAACTCTGGAATGAATTGCTCTCGAAATAAGGAACTCAGACACAATAGATTGTTTCAAAAAGAAGTTGAAAACTCATTATTTTGGAAATACTTTGCACTCTTTTAGAGAATGTGACTGTAATTTTTAAGAAATTGAAGTAACGTGAACTGGATGATTTTATTGTGTAAATACATTCGAATATGAACTATATAATAACAAATACAAAATACAATTGTTTGTAATTACTTCTGGACATGTCGCAATAACCCACTTATTCTTACTTAATAACAAACAGCTGTCTTACTGTATCTTAATATTCTAATATTTTATTAATCTTATCTGATGTCCGATCTTTTTTTTTTTTTTTTTTTTAATGCTTACTAAATAGTTTATTCACAATGGTATTTATGCTAAATTATGTTATATGTCATTAAATATCTTAATTTTTGTCGTATTTTTATGTATTTGTAAAACGCCATTGAATATGTTTTGCGTAAAAATAGGCGTTTAATCAAATAAAACAGTTTCAGTTTCAGTTTTTTTTACAAATAGCGTGGACGTAGGGGCATTAACTGTGGGCGGCTTAAAAAACAGGTGAGTAAGAGTAACCCCCTCTTTATATTACAAATGGCCTCGAGGTAGGGAAAGTAACTGTGGGCGGCTAAAAAACGGGCGGGTAAGTGACCTCCCCTTGTTATTGCAAATGGCGTCGAGGGAGGTCGGGGAATTAATTTTGGTCGGTTGAAAAAATGGGTCGGTAAATGACCTCTACTTTATGTTGCAAATGACGTCCAGGGAGGTAAGGGAAGTAACTGGGGGTAGCCTAAAAACGGGTCGGTAAGAGTAACCTCCCCTTTATATTGCAAATGGCGTCGAGGGTGGTAGGGGAAGTAACTGTGGGCGGCGAAAAAACCGGTCAATATGGATGACTTCCCATTTATATTGCAAATGGCGTCGAGGGTGGTAGGGGAAGTAACGGTGGGCGGCAAAAACAGGGTCAGTAAGGGTGACCTCCCCTTTATATTGCAAATGGCATTGAGGGAGGTAGGGGAAATAACTCTGGGTGAATAAGAAACGGGTCGGTAAGGGTGACTTCCCCTTCATATTGCAAATGGCGTCGAGGGAAGCAGGGGAAGTAATTTTTGGCAGCTAATAAAACGGGTCGGTAAAAGTGACCTTCCCTTTATATTGCAGTTTATATTGCAGATGGCGTCGAGGTAGGGGAATTAACTGTGGGTGGCTTAAGAAACAGGTCGGTAAGAGAAACCTCCCCTTTATATTGCAAATGGCGGCGAAGGAGGTAGGGGAAGTAATTCTGGGTGAATATGAAACGGGTCGGTAAGGGTGACTTCCCCTTCATATTGCAAATGGCGTCGAGGGAGGTAGGGGAAGTAATTTTTGGCGGCTAATAAAACGGGTTGGTATGTGTCCTCCCCTTTATATTGCAGATGTTGTCGAGGGAGGAAGGGGAAATAATTATGTGCGGCTAAATAGACGGGAAGGGAAGAGTGACCTCCCCTTTATATTACAAATGGCGTCGAGGTAGGGGAATTAACTGTGGGCGGCTTAAGAAACAGGTCGGTAAGAGTAACCTCCCCTTTATATACAAATAACATCGAGGAAGGTAGGGGAAGTATTTCTGGTTGGCTGAAAAACGGGTAGGTAAATGACCCGCCCCCCTTATATTGCAACTGGCGTCCAGGGAGATAAGGGAAGTAACTGTGGGAAGCTTAAAAAATGGGTCGGTAAGAGTAACCTCCTCTTTATATTGCAATTGGCGTCGAGGGAGGTAGGGGAAGTAATTGTGGGAGGCTAAAAAAATTGGTGGGTAAATGTTACCTCCCCTCTATATTGCAAATGGTGTCGAGGGAGGTAGTAGAAGTAACTGTGAGCGGCAAAAATCTGGTCGGTAAGGGTGTCCTCCCGTTTATATTGCAAATGGCGTTGAGAGTGGTAGGGAAAGTAACTGTTGGCGGCGAAAAAAAGGCGAGTATGGATGACCTCCCCTTTATATTGCAAATGGCGTCGAGGGTGGAAGGGGAAGTAACTGTGGGCAGCAGAGACAGGGTCACTAAGGGTGACCTCCCCTTTATATTGCAAATGGCGTCGAGGGAGGTAGGGAAATAACGCTGGGAGAATATGAAACGGGTCGGTAAGGGTGACTTCCCCTTCGTATTGCAAATGGCGTCGAAGGAGGTAGGGGAAGTAACTTTTGGCGGCTAAAAAACGGGTCGGTAAGTGACATCCCTTTTATATTGCAAATGGCATAAAGGGAGGTAGGGGAAGTAATTTTGGGTGGCTAAATAGACGGGAAATGAAGGGCGACTTCCCCTCATATTACAAATGGCGTCAAGGGGAAGTAACTGTGGGAGGCTAAAAAAATTGGTCAGTAAATGTTACCTCCCCTCAATGTCGTCGAGGGAGGTAGGGGGAGTAAATGAGGGAGGCTATAAATATTGGTCGGTAAGAGTGCCCTCCCCTCTTTATTGCAAATGGCGTCGAAGGAGGTAGGGGAAGTAGTGTGGTCGGCAAAAAACAGGAGACGGTAAGAGTGACCTCCCTTTAAGATTGCAATTGACGTCGAGGGAGGTAGTGGAAGTAACTGTGGGCGGCAATAAAATGGGTCAGTAAGCGTAACCTCCCCTTTACATTTCAAATGGCATCGAGGGAAGTAGGGGATGTAACGGTGGGCGGCTAGAAATGGGTCGGTGTGACCTCCCTTTAATTGCAAATGGCGTTGAGGGAGAGTAATTTAGGGTGTGAAACAAGGGTCAGGTAAGTGACCTCCACCTTTATTGCAAATGGCATGAGGGGTAGGGGAATAACTGGGGGACTGAGAAAACGGGCTTAGAAAGTGACCTTCACTTTATATTGCAAATGTCTGAGGGAGTAGGGAAGTAATTGTGGGGCGGCCAAAAACGATCGGTAAAGTGACCTCCCTTTACTTTGCAAAGCGCGTGGGAGGTAGGGGAAGTAACTGTGGGTGGGTAAAAACCGGGTCGGAAAGGGTGACCACCCTTTATATTGCAACTGGTGTCGAGAGAGGTACGGGAAGTTTGGGGCGTAGAAACGGGACGGTAAGTGACCTCCCCTTTATTTGCAAATGCTGTGGGAGGCAGGGGAGTAACTTTAGATGGCTGAGACAGGGTGGTAAGTGTCCTCGCCTTTATTTTACAAATTGGTTGAGGGAGGGGAAGTAATTTAATGGCGAAAACGGATCGGTAAGTGACCCCTTTTATTGCAAATGACGTCGAGGGAGGTAGGGGAAGTAACTGTGGGCGGGTAAAAAACCTGGTCGGTAAGGGTGACCACCCTTTATATTGCAACTGGTGTCGAGAGAGGTACGGGAAGTAACTGCGGGCAAGTAAAATAAACGGTTCGGTAAAGGTGACCTCCCCTTTATATTGCAAATGGCGTCGAGGGAGGCAGGGGAATTAACTTTAGATGGCTGAGACAAGGGTTGGTAAGTGTCCCCGCTTTATTTTACAAATTGGTGTCGTAGGAGGTTGGGGAAGTAACCTTTAATGGCTGAAACACGGATCGGTAAGTGACACCCTTTTTATTTTGCAAATGGCGTCGAGGAATAGGGATAGTAAAAGGAACAAACTGGAATGTTAGTGGCCTTCCCTTATTATTTGCAAATGGTGTGGTGTTAGAGTAAGAAACTGGATGGGAACGAAAGATGTCTCTTATGGTAACCCATATTTTGAAAAATGTAATGGCGTCTAGGATGGAAAGAAAAATAAAGAAAGCAGCCTCTTTTGGTAACTGGTGTCACTGTGGGAATGATATGATAAGGCTAGCTTTTGCAAGAAAGGGACTATGACTTTGGATGACAAAGAACTAGTTGATAGTAACTTATCCTGTATTTTAGAAATGGAGACGTAAATGTTGACCAAATTTAAACTATGGTAATCTCATCTTCGTTTTGCAAATAGGCTCTAAGGAGGGCTGGGAAAGTAGCTGGATGACAAAAGACAGGTCAGGGTATTATATTTTGCAAATGGCGTTAGGGTGAAGTAACATTGAATGACCAAGTATAATAGGGCAGGGGTAAACTCCCCTTTATTTTGCAAATGGCTAAAATGAATGGAGAGTCACTATTGACGACAAAGTACAAGTCGGTAAGGATACTCCTCTTTGACTTTTGCATATGAAGGAAGTAAACTTGGTCGGAAAGATTTCCGAAACCTTAATAATAAATGCAATTGTTTGTCATTTCATTTTTTTAAAAAGTAAACAACACAACAGAATGGCGTTTATTCGTGATTCAAACAACAATAAATAACACAAAAGACATTTTCAAGTATAATTTTAGTGTTAAAATTCTGAAAAATATTTCTTAAAATTAAATACCTGAACTTATATTCATTGAACTGAACTATGTTCTCACATCAAACAGTAAAACTCCTTGCGAAAAAAGGTAAGCTTACAAGTATATTTAAAATTCTGACTTTGCGAAGGAAAATTATACATTACTACAATACAAAATATAAAATGTATATAATTAATAAATCTAGAAGACGGACATGGTTGATTTATAAGAGAGAAAATTTATTTTTTTTCAAATGCGAAAATGTACTCTTCTTAGGATTATAAACCATAAAATATCTAAACACAATTATACATTTACCGAAATTGTGAATGTCATTTTGAAATGGCAAATGTTTAAATGTGAAAAAGGCAGTCTTATTGGGATCATAAAAATATTTAACAACAAATATATGAATTTCTGTCTTAGGTTGATTCATCTTATTTTTAGCCGTTATTCCTCAAAATATTAATGTTTGTTACCTATTTCTGCTGTAAAAGATATAGAAAGGGGGCAGTTGCTTGTTTCAGTATAAGATCGAAATATCTTTCACTGAGTAAATTTTAGTCTGGTGTTCCCGAGTGCAAGATAATTCAGTATTACACGTTTTTTTTTGTTTTTGTTTTCCTTTTTTTAATTCTTGCATTGGTCGGTTAAAAAGCTCACTGACAGTTTAAGTTGTATTTTTTTTTTATATCTTGTCGAGTTATATAAATTTATTTAATAATTCCACCGCACAGAGACGTGCGTGTTGCGTAACGGCGCGCTTTATTTTATGCCGTCATAATGCTTATGTTAGTAGGTCTACGAGATGTGCATTTCTTTTAAGTTTTGATCGTTTTGTCTGTATTTTAGTGATTTTGTAAGCAATTACTATAATACATATTTGTCTTTTTGAAGTTGTTCCAGTCCTTACTATTCATATCCTTTCGCGTTCAAGTGTAGTTCTACACCAGTGAAAATCATATTTGGACTTCTCTCCGTTTGAAACAATGAGTTTATCATGTTATAATCTTGTGTTGTTTTTTTTTTGTTGTTTTTATTATTAATTAAATTCTCGGTATGTATATAATGTAACATAAACATGAGATTCACATTTCAATAATAATAATAATAATAATAATAAAAACACGTGATCAGTAGAGGACAATTTTTTATTTAAAAAGGTGAAGGAATCGGCGTTTAAGTTTCATCTTGTTCAGAATCTATTCATCGTAACCTAGCCTATAATTAGAAAATTTTATTACCTCACTCAGTATCTAAGTTTTTGATTGGTTAGGATATTTGCACGCGCTTCTGTGTAGAATTATAATGACCGTAAATATGTTACTAGGTCAGACATATGAATTAATGTGTCATAATCATTGACCGTGTGATTTTTGAGAAAAAGCATGCTTAATTCACTTTTAATGTCCCTCACACGTGGTCTACCAGTAAAACAGTGTTCCGTGATTAAGAGGGACCAAATTCAGTGTCACAAAATAGTGTTAATGTGGATAGAGATATTAATAAATAGAATTCTCAGCAATTGTGTCATTTTGTGGAGTTTAAATTTAAAATCTTGAAAAGGACAGCAATCTCAATTTCGCAGTTGGAATTTTGCCGTCAGCTTGCGATTTAACTATCAAGAAGGGGTAAGTGACGTACTTTATCTAAGTTAGCAGTTGCATGCTAGTAAAAAAATATAGAAAATCTATCTATTCTGAGGTCAAGTACAGATGATCTACCCTTGACCGAAAACGAAACCACAAGGGCAAATCTGACTTGATTTTTCGGTAGAATTACCAGATGTTATGAAAATTCTTCTGTTCTAAGAAGAATTCAAATAAATATTTATAGTTGTAAACTAACAATCAGTATCAACAGTAGCAATACATAGTAGTCAATAGATAAATAGGGAAAGAGGTCTTTTTGGGAAATAACTTTTAGCTAAATAGTAAAATTTAGAGTTGGAATCTACTGTACTTCCTTCAGATTTCTAAATAACTGTTGTCCTGTTTAAAACAAGTACAGTATACATATATGACATAGGAGTAGACACTGTTGTGTTAACAAACTATTCATGTTAACTTAAAAATAAATGTGTAACGTTAAATTAACATGTTATTATTGTAACAAGTATTTTTTAAATAGACAAGTAACAAGTATTTTTAAATAGACAAATAAATTTTTCATTTTGGTAAGGTACCTTTTTGAGATAAATTCTATGGAGTACATATATACCATATTCACAAATTGTTCATGAATATGAGAAAAGAAGAAAAAAAAGCACAATTAGTCGTTTAATTATTAGGGGTGTATGGTTACTAAAGCTGTGACTAATTGAACTATGCATACCAAAAGCATATCAAAATTATAAACATTTATATTGTATAAAGCATGTACCTATTATTGTGTAAACATACATATAATTGTTCAAACATATACATAGATCTACATGTTTTAAATAACCATTTTATAATTGTACACAGTTTAAAAACCAAGTATTAATTTCTCTGTCATATCTTTCAGTCAAAATAGTAATATGATCCAGTAGCATTACTGTAGGTAATTCTTACCAAATTTACATAAGTGACTGTCAGATTATAGGCTTTTCATATAAACTGGTGTCTTTAGATGACTAACTTTTAGATTTTAGAAATTTTTTCTTTCAAATAATAGAAGTCCGATAATAGATAAGTTACACATTAAGCATAAAATAAAGTTTCTTTCTCCATAAGAATGACTATCTATTAAGCTTTGACTAATTATTAATATTGTACATACTAACTTGTATTTTTTAAAACATCTAAATTATTCAAAATCTGTTCATTCTGTTTTGTAAACATATATATAATTGTATAAACATAAACATACACATTTAGAGTTTCCTTTCTCCATCTGTACATTTGTATGGCTATCTTTTTAACTATGACTAATTAAAATGTACATGCTAAATTGTAGACATTTGTATATTTTCCAAATCTATACATCTACTGATTTCTAAACATACATATTTTTTGTTTCAACATATATGTACATACACATTTTAATCAAACATTTTGTAATTATACATTAAATATTATTTTTTACCAAGTATTCCTTTCTCTGTCATAACTTTTAGTCAAAACATTATATAGTGTTATACATAATTCTTGCAAAATTGAGATGACTGACTTTCAGGTTATTAAGATATTTAAGTAGGAAAAAAACTAAAAGAAATAGAACAGATACACAAACACATTACAGATATCTTTGTCCCTTAATATTACTGATGCAAACCCAAGATAACTCCCATTATTAAATTTGGCTAGCCTGCCTGACAGTTTTTATGATCAGGTCTATAAAATTACACAATTTTAACAAATCATTTTTATTTTCAGTGTTAAATAGTGCCTTGAACTTAAGTACATTTGGATGACTAAAGTAATACTTTTTAAGCTTTTTCTGTCTTTCTGCATGAAAATAACTACACTGTAATATATAATGATATTCATCTCCTACTTCATTTCTGTTACATAAAGTACAAAGTCTTTCATTCACTGGAGTACCCGTCCATCTCCCTACTTCAATTGGTAATCTATGATTTCTTGTTCTGAAGGCAATGAGAATTCTACTTAGTTTGTTTGGCAAAGTTTTGAGAAATAGGTTCATTTTCAATTCTGTTTTAAATATTCGATAGTTAATGCTACTAGAAGATTTTTGTATAATGTCATTCCAAATTTGTAGGTACTGGTCATTTATCTTTTGCTTAAAAGCTAGTGAAAACCATTTTCTGTTCAGGGTTCGTTGTTGTTCCCAAATGTTACCAAATCCATTTGAATACAGTAAATTTTTAATTTGCTCAATCCATTTTGAATACAATTTCCCTTGCTGTTGCAACCCATATATAATGTAGTACATGTGATTTGATAACTTATCATTTTCTAAATCAGTAAGCTTACCCCAAAAGTTTATTATTCTTTCATTAATATCAAGTTGTAGTGGCTTTATGCCTAATTCTCCATATAACATATGAGTTTGTGTAGATTTTTTAAGGTGAAATATTACTTTAAAATATTTTAACTGTACTCTTTCTAAAATATCATTGTTTCCCAAGCCCCATAATTCACAACCATATAACAATATTGGTTTTATAGTTTTATTAAATAACTCAATCTGTATATCATAAGGAAGATTTAAGACCCTACTCTTTTTTAGAAGTAAGAACATTGCTTTGTTTGCCTGTTCAGCTATGTGTTTTTTAGCTTTTAAGTAACTCTTCGATCTGGAGAGATATATACTAAGATACCTATACTCATTCAAAATATCAAGTTCAATTCCTTTAAAAGTAAAAATTTCTTTGTAGTTTTTACATTTAGACCCAAATATAAGTACTTTAGTTTTATCAATATTAACTGTTAACCTCCATGTATCACAATATTCTTCAAAAAGCTTTAGGTTTTCTTTCAAGTCAGTACTATTACTACTAACCAAAACAGTGTCATCTGCATATAAAATAATGAACAGTTGGAAATAATCTAACGGTACATTTCAGTAATCGTTTAAAAGCGCGAACTAAAATCCGAAAAGTTTGCCCACAATCTACTAAACATTTGATTAGTACATATTTTCACACATCGTTCCTAAAACATTTAACGTTTAACACATTGTTCCTATAAAAGACAAAATTGCTTTAAATGTCATTTCAGCCCCAAGCGTTAATGTTAGTGTAGACTTACAAAGTTTGTTGAGATCAAATAGTCTGTAATAATAATGTCTTCGCACTGACACTAAATTATTGTCTCAGAAAAACATTTTCTCTCTAGGCTCATCTCAACAGAGGCAAGAGATATTGTAAATTTGTTTAGAAAGTGGTATTAGAGAGGATTGATTTTATGGCCAGGTGCTTTACATTCAATGATTGTAACGACTGATGCCAGTCTAATGTTAGCGCTCAGGAGTTAGGTGTCGGTTAAGAGTTATGCCAAACAGTGTAAAATTCAGTGTACAAGAAATGAGGCCAAAATGACTTTTAAAGTTACATATAGGCGACACAGACAAAAGACGGTAGAATATGTGTTTGAATAAAACTATTATGATTTTATCTGTACATTTTGTAGTTACTAGAGTATGGAGTTTTATGTCAAGCTTTCAGAGTATTACTGAAACATAACGACACATTATACCCTGTTAAACCCACAGTTTTAGAAGTGGGAAATCAAAATACAATTTTCACTTGCACGCAACATCAATTAAACGCGAAATAATATGAATTAGATATACACATAATTGGATCGTTTTTTTTAACAAAAAAAAATCAATAGAAAATAGCTATATTAAAATGAAAAAGAAATCAATCTCGTAGAACTATATTAATTTTTTTCCAACATATTTATTGCCATAAGAGCAAGCGTAACGTTACGTGTGAGCTACACTGATAAATTGTGCACGAAAAAAGAACACTTTAATTTATATATAAAACTGGATTATTTTTACGCGTGAACACTAGAGTTTACATTTTCAGAAGCTGCGTCTTGAATGATTCGTATTTCGACCTTATACTGAAACAAACAAACAAACAAACAAACAAAATAAAGTTAAACTCCGGTCCCAAATTCTTTTATTTGTGTGCATAAACTGATCCCCGCATATTTATTTATCTTTGAAAACCATCCCTGTCCAGTTTTAAAATAACTTATACTTGAGATGCTTTTGAAATAATTTATCAAATCTTCATTTTTAAATATAGTGCGATACTTTAAAACTATAGATCACCAATTTAAAATTATATAATTTCCTAAATTTTACTGAAACTATTTATCCTAAAATTTAACTTATATTTAACAAATAAAATTTCATACTACAATTCAGCTAATGCCATACATTAGACCGCTTAAACATGAGCAATTAAAGCTATCAATAAAAGTGATTAATACCCCCAGACGTCGCTTTGGCAAAGGGTATGTAAAATTTTGTCACCATGACTTTTGACCTTCAAGTGTGACCTTGCCCTTGGACCTAGTGATCTACATTGAGGGGGGTGTAGGTGCTGGGGGATGAGGGAATCTAAGAATCTAAGAAACAATATGAGATATAAGCTAATGTCAGAAATGTACGAAAAAGGTTAGAAGTAGCAGTGTGTGTAGAGAGGGGTAAAGGTTATGAGGGGTAAAACAAGAGGGTCATGATGACCCTGAATCGCTCACCTGAGTAATAGGAGTCACATGTTTCAAATGGCAAACTGATGCTAAAACATTAGAAAGTAGGTCAGTAGGTCAAATTCATGGTCACTGAAAGTCAGTTTTAAGATCGGTATGCAAAACTGTACATGTCATCCAAATTTCAAGGCTGTATTTAAAAACACAAGAAAGTAGGTCAGTAGTTCAAGGTCACAGTAAGGTGATCGGTAATCACTTGGATACATCAGGTAAATATGATTAAACAGTCTAGGAAATATGATCTGATCATTTTTGAAGTATTTTTTCCTACATAACTCGTATAACAAGTGACCCCCAGGGCGGGGCCTCTTTTATCCCAGGGGCATAATTTGAACAATTCTGTTAGAGGTCCACTAGGCAATGCTACATACCAAATATCAAAAGCCTAGGCCTTTTAGTTTCAGACAAGAAGATGTTTAAAGTTTTCTCCTATATAGGTCTATGTAAAACTAGGAACCCCTGGGTGGGGCCTCGTTTCACCCCAGGGGCACAATTTGAACAATCTTCATACAGGACCACAAGGTAAAGCTACCTACAAAATATCAAAGGCCTAGGTCTTGTAGTTTTAGACAAGAAGATTTTTAGTTTTTTCCTAAATGTCTATGTAAAATTCATGACCCCCGGGGCGGGGCCTCTTTTCATCCCAGGGGCACAATTTGAACAATCTTCATAGAGGACCATTAGATGATGTCACTTGCCAAATATCAAGGCTCTATGCCTTGCAGTTTTGGACAAGAAGATTTTTAAAGTTTTTCCTCGAATATAAAGAAATTGAGGGGGTGTTGCTGTAGAATAGGAGATGGGGGATGAGATGTGATGCGTGAGAGATGTAAAAAAATATATAAGAAAAAAATAAGAAGCGAGTGGGGATGGGAGTAGAAGTGTGGGAATAAGGGATACTTAAACATCATATAGACATATGATATACAAGATGTACATTAATTTACAATCTAATTAATTGTAAAGAAAATGTAAAATAAATCTTCTTTGTTTTGGGCGAGAGGTGGTGAAATTGGGTTGATGGGAGTAGGTAGAGACAGGTGGGTAGCGCAGATGAGGGAAATATGAAATACAAGTTTGTGTGAGGAATGTATCTTTTGGTAGGTGTCGGGATTGGGGTAAAGAAAGTATGGGTAGGGCTTAAAAGTGTGGGACATACCAGTGCAAAGAAACAGTACGAGTTATAAGTCAAATTTAGAAGCGTGCCATAAAACTTTAACGAACATTATTACAAAATCTGACACCAATGCCCTTGACCTTTGACCTACCTGATCTTAAACCTAAAGATTTTTGCCCCTTCCTAAGAACAATCCTTACGTAAGATTTGATGATTATAGGATAGTGGTTAAGAGAACTGTCATACAACTTTAACCAGCACTGTTATAATGTTTGACCCAGTGACCTTGACGTTTAGGAAGCCAGACTCTAAAATAACAGATGTCTGTCCCTTACCAAGACTAACATTTATGTGAAGTTTGAAGTTAAAAGGGGAAGAAGTAAAGAATATATAGTGACACAAGCTTGCCATAAAATTTTAACATGAATACATCGGTGGCAGTGACGACGACGACGCAAAGGCAAGTACAATAATTCTCTTTAATCTTCGAATAGTCGAGCTAAGTACCTTCCAAGCCATTTAGACAATATGGAGCGGACATGAAGTTAAACTGCTCGACTTTAGACCTCAAAAGGTAACCTTAACTTTGGACCTAGTGACATGAGTTGTGAGCTCTGCACACCGTCCTGATGAGATTAATAATTGATGTCAGTTTTATGAAAGCGGACACGATGGACGGACGGGCGAACGGACTGTTGGACATACGTGACTCCAATATAACCCCATATACTTTGTACGTGGGGATACCGTATGATTATAAACATGTCAGCTTATTTCTAATCTGTTTAAATATGCTTGTGTCAGGGTGACTGTGATGGTGACATGCTTATATCTTGTGCAAGGTTTGTCGTAAATTCCTCATACTTCGTTCTTCCTTATGCATATTTTTCTCTCTTGTGTGTTTGAAATCAATCTGTAAAAGATTATAAATAATTAAGACACGAAATACTTCAAGCTATAAGGTCAAATTAAATTTAACTAAATATTTCATGATTTTTTTCTTTTCAGAGGATTTTTCTTTACAGATGAAAAATATATCTCTCCCCTTCCTTCGCAAGCAAAATAATAGAAATTTGGAATGGAGATATTTAACCAAAAGCAGCATATAAACAACAAGAAACTAGAGATTTTACCCTGATGTGACAGTGACTTTTGACTTATGCGCATTGCATATTGTCTAATCGCCACAAACCTTTATGACAAGTTTAAAGTTAATAACTTGAATGGTTATTGAGTTATGTTCCGGACACGAAATACGACGGACAGACAGTCAGACCGACAGACGCAAGCAATCACGCGCCATTATATAAAATGTCCGATTTTTTAAACCAGCATGTAAAAAGGTATGAAGTTTCAAATCTAAAGTATTCAAGCAAAGTGACCCTAAATAAAAGTAAAAAATAGCAATTTTCTAAACTTAAATGGGCTTTCATGCTACAAAATGCAAGAAAAATATGAGTCTTTGCCTTCTTACAAACTGAATAACTGAATTATTAACTGAATGATAATAAACAAATGTCTGAAGGTTCAAAGCTGTTACAGTTGCCCAAAACAAAAAAACAAATGACCAAGAAAATATAATTTCGCAGTACATAAGACGGCATAATTATAACGAAATGCCTGAGAGATATTTCTACTTACTCACCTAATGATGATAAACAATTGTGCACAATTTTAAAAGTTTTCTATATAAAACAAGAGCTGTCCGTAAGACAGCCAATGTTCGACTATTCGAAGCAGGAATATTACCCTAAATATTTTAATATCTGTAGAGCTTCAATACAGTACTAGAGTATCTGCATTAGTTTTGGAGATAGTAACTTGCATGCAAAACTTGACCAGAAGTTAAAAAGTTCAAAAGGCTTATAATTTTGCAAAATAAATGTCAGAGTTACGGAACTTGATGCTATCACCTAGTTTTATAACCCGGAAGACACATGTTTCAATTCAATATCTGGATAAGGTTTGAGTAAGTTCCATGCAAAACTTTAACCGGGACTTTCTAATTCCAAAAGGGGGCAAATTTTGCCCGAAATACATGTCAGAGCTATGGGACTTGATCCTGAGAAGTTGGGGTTTTTTTACCTAGAAAAAGGAAAAAAATATGTTACAATAGCTATAATTACTTGCATGCAAAACTTTTACCAAGATTTTCTACGTCTCAAACTTTAACCACGAGGACGCCATGGTAAGTACAATAACTGAGACTATTTTTCGAATAGTGGAGCTAAAAATGGACCTAAACTGAAACAAGAGCACCGCATTGCGGGTGCTGACGCTCATCTGATTTTTTTGGTGTAATAGAAATATTGTCCTACCCATGATTTTCTAAGTCTAAAAAGGGCCATCATTCTTGCAAAAAGCAGGATAGAGTTATGTTTCTTGATGTACAGTGTCCACTTATGATGGAGAAAAACTGTTGCAAGTTTTAAAGCAATACTAGTAGCTTTGATAGTTTATGAGAAAAGTTGACTTAAACATAATACTCAACCAAGAAAATGATTTTCTAAGTCCAAAAGGGGCAATAATTATTGCAAAAAGCAGGATGGAGTTATGTTGCTTGCTGTACAGGGTCAGCTTATGATGGTGAACAAGTGTTGCAAGTTTCAAAGCAATAGCTTTGATAGTTTAAGAGAAAAGTTGACCTAAACATAAAACTTAACCAAGAAATCTGATATTTTCTAAGTCCAAAAGGGGCCATAAATCTTGCAAAAAGCAGGATGGAGTTATGTTTCTTGCTGTACAGGGTCATCTTATGATGGTGAACAAGTGTTGCAAGTTTTAAAGCAATAGCTTTGATAGTTTAGGATAAAAGCTGACCTAAACATAAAGCTTAACCAAGAAAACTGATTTTGTAAGTCCAAAAGGGGCAATAAATCTTGCAAAAAGCAAGACGGAGTTATGTTTCTTGATGTACAGGGTCTGCTTATGATGGTGAACAAGTATTCCAAGTTTCAAAGCAATAGCTTTGACAGTTTAGGCAGAAAAGTTGACCTAAACATAAAACTTAACCAAGAAATCTGATATTTTCTAAGTACAAAAGGGGCCATAAATCTTGCAAAAAGCAAGACGGGGTTATGTTTCTTGCTATACAGGGTCAGCTTATGATGGTGAACAAGTATTCCAAGTTTCAAAGCAATAGCTTTGATAGTTTAGGAGAAAAGCTTACCTATACATAAAACTTAACCAGGCAACGCCGACGCAGACGCCGACGCCGACAACCGCTCAAGTGATGACAATAACTCATCATTTTTTTTCAAAAAATCAGATGAGCTAAAAATCTTATTCAACGTTGACGCGACAATGAAGTGACAATAATGCTTTTTTTTTTCAAAAATCGGACGGGATAAATAATTTACGTAAAATAAAACTAGAACTGTCACAGGAGTGACGAATACCCCAACAATACGGCCTTGTCACAGAAGAATGGCAACCATTAGAACGACATGGCTACAAGAAGGTGCAATTTAAATCAAACTTGACGTGTATTTTATGATATTACACCTGTGTACCAAAATTTATCTAAATCTGTCAAGCCTTTCGTGAGTTATTATCAGGCAACCATGAGTTTTGCAAATTTTAAGTTGGAAAGGGGTCATAACTACATAAAACAAGAGCTGTCTGATGACAGCGCGCTCGACTATTCGAAGAATTGATTGAAGAATGGGGTTAAAATATTTCCACGGATATTCAGACAAAAGAAATAAATAGATTAGATAAACAATGTTCCTGTATTACTTTGATTTCGATAAGTCTTGCACTAAATGGCAATATATGAGCCAATTTCAAAGTCCAAAAAGGGCCATAATTCAGTCAAAATAGTTATGTACTCTTGCCTACAGATGGAAATCATAATAATAAACAAGTGTTCAAAGTTTAAAAGCCATATGTCAAATAGTTTTGACAAAACATGGACTTGTATTAAAACAGAACCAATTTCAAAGTCCAAAAAGGGCCATAATTCAGCAAAATTGATGATAGGGTTATGTTCTCTTTCCTACAGATAGAGACTATTATACTAAACAAGTGATAAAAGTTTCAAAGCCATATGTCAAACACTTTACAAAAAATATGAACTGGTACGAAAAACGTAACCAAGATTTCTAAGTCAAAAGGGGCCATAATTCAGCCAAAATCCTTGATGGAGTTATGTACTCTTGCCTATAACTGGACATGGTGATGGTAAACAAGTGTTGAAAGTTTCAAAGCTTTATCTCAAAAGACTTTGTCTAAATATGAACTGGTACGAAAAACTTAACCAAGATTTCCAAGTCGAAAGGGGCCATAATTCAGCCAAAATCCCTGATGGAGTTTTGACTCTTGCCTATAACTGGCCATGGCAATGGTAAACAAATGTTGAAAGTTTCAAAGCTTTATCTTAAAAGACTTTGTCAAAATATGAACTGGTACTTAATATTAACCCAGATTTCAAAGTCAAAAAGGGCCATAATTCAGCCAAAATCCTTGATGGAGTTATGTGCTCTTGCCTATAACTGGACATGGTGATGGTAAACAAGTGTTGGAAGTTTTAAAGCTTTATCTCAAAAGACTTTGTGTCTAAATATGAACTGGTACGAAAAACTTAACCAAGATTTCCAAGTCGAAAGGGGCCATAATTCAGCCAAAATCCCTGATGGAGTTATGTACTCTTGCCTATAACTGGCCATGGCAATGGTAAACAAGTGTTGAAAGTTTCAAAGCTTTATCTTAAAAGACTTTGTCAAAATATGAACTGGTACGAAAAACTTAACCATGATTTCTAAGTCAAAAGGGGCCATAATTCAGCCAAAATCCTTGATGGAGTTATGTGCTCTTGTCTATAACTGGCCATGTTGATGGTAAACAAGTGTTGAAAGTTTCAAAGCTTTATCTCAAATGACTTTGTCAAAATGTGAACTGGTACGAAAAACTTAACCAAGGTGTGACGCCGACGCCGACGCCGACGCCAACGCCGTGGTGAGTAGGATAGCTCTACTTATTCTTCGAATAGTCGAGCTAAAAATGGTGGTTTGTAGACAAAGTCGAACTTTCACTGGATTGTTTAATGACTCCAATGGTGAATGAATATTGCACAATAGCTTGTGTCTGCGTTGAAAAAATCATATAATACGAGAGGTACAGATTAAGTGTATCGAAAGACTATATAAGTATAATTCTAAGAAAAAGGGGCATAATTCAGGAAATATTGGTGCAAGAGTTATGCACCTTGTGTCATATGATGTAGGTGATGATGTGGAACAACTACTTTAAGCTTGAATTAAATGCATTTCGTAACAACTGAGATGTAGTGAAAATGCATTAAAATCAACCTTAAACTAGAGATGCTTTTGAGAAAAGCGCATGTCTCCCACAACTTCCCCTGTGAAAAATGTCTAGTTTCTCTAGATGGTTTAGACGAGTGGATCCAATTATATGGTCTGGACGAGTGGATCAGATCAGTAAATCAAGAACCATAAATCAAAAGTGCCTGGGCGGATTTGACTAGTTATCGAACTTGGCTAAGGTCTTATGGCCAAACACATTTTGTTTGGTGAAGATCGGATGAGAAATATTCGACTTAGAGAGCGGACAAGAGTAAAAAGGCGGATTTTTCGGTAATTCAAGGGCCGCAACTCCAAAATGCCTGGACCGATTTGGCTAGTTATCAAACTTGGCCGAGGTCTCATGGTCAAACACATTTTGTTTCAGTTTGGTTAAGATCGGATGAGTTATGGCCCTTGACATAGCAATAAAAAAGCATAAAAAGGCATAAAATGTGTGTCGCACATATCTCAAACTGTATGATCTAGGGTCAATTATCCTCCTTACTGCGTGAAAAATACAATTCAGGTATTTTTATCGACGATTCAATACCTGATATATTATATTGGTAACAGAGTTATACACCTTGTGTCATATGGTGTGGTTGATGATGTTGAACAACTATTTTAAGTTTTAACCTAAAATTCTAAGTAAAAAGGGGGAATAATTAATGAAAAATTGGTGCCAGAGTTATGCACCTTGCATCATATGGTGTGGGTGGTGATGTTGAACAACTATTTTAAGTTTGAATCAAATCCATTCAGTAATAACAGAGACAGAGTGGAAGTGCATCAAAATTTTAACCTAAAATTCTAAGTAAAAAGGGGAAATAATTCATAACAAGAGCTGTCTGATGACAGCGCGCTTGACTATTCGAAGAATTGATTGAAGAATGGGGTCAAAATATTTCCATGGATATTCAGACAAAAGAAATAAATAGATTAGACAAACAATGTTCCTGTATTACTTTGATTTCGATAAGTCTTGCACTAAACGGCAATATATGAGCCAATTTCAAAGTCCAAAAAGGGCCATAATTCAGTCAAAATAGTTATGTACTCTTACCTACAGATGGAAATCATAATGATAAACAAGTGTTCAAAGTTTAAGCCATATGTCAAATTGTTTTGACAAAACATGGACTTGTATGAAACAGACCAATTTCAAAGTCCAAAAAGGGCCATAATTCAGCCAAATAGATGACAAAGTTATTTTCTCTTCCTACAGATGAGATATTATACTAAACAATGTAATAAAAGCCATATGTCAAACACTTTACAAAAAATGACTGGTACGAAAAACAGTAACCAAGATTTCTAAGTCAAAAGGGCCATACTTCAGCCAAAATCCTTGATGGAGTTATGTCTCTTGCCTACAATGGACTATGTGATGGTAAACAAGGTGTGATATTTCAAAGCTATCTCGAAAGATTGAAAATATGAACTGGTACGAAATATTAATCCAGATTCTAAGTCAAAAGGTCGATAATTCAGCCAAAATCCTTGATGGAGTTATGTGCTCTTGCCTATAACTGGACATGGTGATGGTAAACAAGTGTTAAAAAGTTTTAAAGCTTTATCTCAAAAGACTGTCTAAATATGAACTGGTACGAAAATTAACCAGATTTCAAGTCGAAAAGGCCCATAATTCAGCCAAAATCCTGATGGAGTTATGTCTCATTGCCTATAACTGGCATGGTGATGGTTAACAAGTGTTGAAAGTTTAAAGCTTTATCTTAAAAGACTTGTCAAAATATGAACTGGTACGAAAAACTTAACCATGATTTCTAAGTCGAAAGGGGCCATAATCAGCCAAAATCCTTGATGGAGTTATGTGCTCTTGCCTATAACTGGCCATGATGATGGTAAACAAGTGTTGAAAGTTTCAAAGCTTTATCTCAAATGACTTTGTCAAAATATGAACTGGTACGAAAAACTTAACCAAGGTGTGACGCCGACGCCGACACCGACGCCGACGCCGACACCGTGGAGAGTAGTATAGCTCTACTTATTCTTCGAATAGTCGAGCTAAAAAATTGGTGCCAGAGTTATGCACCTTGCATCATATGATAAGGGTAATGATGTTGAACAATTGTTTAAGTTTGAATCAGATCCATTCAGTAATAACAGAGATATAGTAAAAGTGCATAAAACCTTAACCTGAAATTCTAAGTAAAAAGGGGAATAAGAGTTACGCATCTTGTGTCATATGATGTGGGTGATGATGCTGAACAACTATTTTAAGTTTGAATCAAATCCATTTAGTAACTAGAGATGTTTTGAGAAAAGCGCATGTCTCCCAAAACTGCCCCTATGAAAAATGTCTAGTTTCTCTAGATGGTTTAGACGAGTTGATCCAATTAGATGGTCTGGATGAGTGGATCCAATCAGTAATTCAAGGGCCATAAATCAAAAGTGCGTGGGCGGATTTGGCTAGTTATCGAACTTGGCTAAGGTCTTATGGCCAAACAGATTTTGTTCAAGTTTGGTGAAGATCGGATGAAAAATGTTCGATTTAGAGAGCGGACAATTTTATAAAGGCGGATTTTTCGGTAATTCAAGGGCCGTAACTCCAAAATGCCTAGACTGATTTGGCTAGTTATCAAACTTGGCCAAGGTCTCATGGTCAAACACATTTTGTTCAAGTTTGGTGAAGATCGGATGAGAAATGTTCGACTTAGAGTGCGGACAAGAGTAAAAAGGCCGATTTTTCGATAATTCAAGGGCCGTAACTCCAAAATACCTGAACCGATTTGGCTAGTTATGGAACTTGGCCGAGGTCTTATAGTTAAACACATTTTGTTTAAATTTGGTGAAGATCGGATGAGAAATGTTTGACTTAGAGTGCGGACAAGAGTAAAAAGGCCGATTTTTGGTAATTCAAGGGCCATAACTCCAAGACGCCTGGACCGATTTGGCTTGTTATCGAATTTGGCCGAGGTCTTATGGTCAAACACATTTTCTTTAAGTTTGGTGAAAATCGGATGAGAAATGTTTGACTTAGAGTGCGGACAAGCTTTGTGACACACACACACACACACACACACAGACAGAGAGAGAGAGAGACTGGAGTAAATCAATATGTCTCCCACACCACTGTGTGGTTGGAGACATAATAACAGAGGTAGAGTGAAAGTGCACCAAAACTTTAACCTGAAATTCTAAGTAAAAAGGGGGAATAATTCATGAAAAAATGGTGCCAGAGTTATGCACCTTGTGTCATATGATGTGGGTGATGATGTTGAACAACTATTTAAGCTTGAATCAAATCCATTCAGTAATAACAGAGATAGAGTGGAAGTGCATCAAAACTTTAACCTGAAAATCTAAGTGAAAAGGGGGGATAATTCATGAAATATTGGTGCCAGAGTTATGGCCCTTATGTCAGATGATGTGGATGATGAGGAGGAATAAGTATTTCAAGTTTGAATCAAATCCATCAAGTAATTAAGAGTGTAAAAAAACTTTAACCAAGGTGGAGACGCGGAAAGACGCCGACGCCGGGTTGAGTAGGATAGCTCTCCTTATACTTCGTATAGTCGAGCTAAAAGGCCAATTTTTGATAATTCAAGGGCCATAACTCCAATACGTCTAGACCGATTTGGCTAGTTATCGAACTTGGGCAAGGTCCTATAGTCAAACACATTTTGTTTAAGTTTTGTGAAAATCGGATGAGAAATGTTCGACTTAGAGTGTGGACAAGCTTTGTGACAGACACACACACACACACACACACACACACACACACGCGCGCGCACACATAAAATTATACAAAATCGAGGTAGGTGGGTTTTTGTTTTTGTAAATAATGACACATTTGCGAATGTTTTCGAAAAAAAAGCAAAATGCTATTCGACACAAAAATGAATAAAGATCATATGTGTGAAATACCAACTTAATAATTTAAGAATCAGCTCTGTTATCACGAAAACTCTGCTGGCTAGAACTGTCAAAAAAGCACGAAATCATGAAAAATGCCAACTTTCTAACTCTTGTGCCTTCTTTCTGGAAAGGTGACGCTTCTAATGATCAAACACGTCTAAAACAGTCATGAATATTACATACACTTAAATGAAATGTTGCTTTTGGGGGAAAGATTGGCAAAAAAAAAAATAATCGGGAATGGGGTTGCGCCCCGGGAATGGAGTTGCGCGTATACATTATAAACATTATGATGTATATGAGCAACTCCATTCCCGGTGCGCAACCCCATTCCCGATTATTTTTTTGTCAATTATGTCCCCGTAAGCAGGATTTGAAGCAAATAATTTTGATATTCGTTACTCAGATTAGGCATATGAGGTCAGAAACTTCCATTTTTGTTGATTTCATACTTTTTCACGCTTCTTGTCGCCTGAGTTTTCGTGATAATAGAGCCGAATCATAACTTACAAACCAGATATTTTACACATATGATGTATTATCATATTTGTGTCGAATAGCATTTTGCTTTTTTCGAGAAAATTTATTCTTGTCTCATACGCAAAATCATAACTTCCCATACCTAAATTTCGTCTTTTTTTTACGCACAACACTAGCACCGGGCGTTGCGCAACCCATTTTAAGCGTATTCTCAGCGGGAATTGGATTGCGCGTTTACCACCCGTGATATAGATTTCGGGACGGGACGCGACATGCTAAACTGGCTCCTATATAGCACCCCCACCCCCCTCCCCAAACATGTTTGGATGTTTGGTGGGGATATAATGAAAAATTTACTTTTGATTAATCATATATTCTTATATTCATAGAAGGCATACATGCATATCTACAGCACACACCAGCGTTATTCATTTTCATAACTGCTCATATTTAAGGTAGTATCATTTATGGTTAGTCATAAGTATTTGAATTCTTAAACATGCTAAGTTCCGGGCGTTTAAGAACACGATTATATACCAAACAATTTACCATTAAAGGTGCACGTGTTTTTATCAATATTTCAACGTAATGTTTGATGACTGATGAAGTAAGTTAAATATTCAAAAAATGGTGAAAATAATGTGAAAGCTTTTACTTTTAACGAATGACTTCGTTTCCATTCACAGCTGGGTCGACTGAGGCAAACGTGATAAAGTGCCTTGCCCAAGGACACACCGCAATGGGAGTAGTCAGGATTCGAACCAGGGGCCTTCACCTCAGTAGGAAAGCGTCTTAGCCCACTCGACCATTGCGTCCACAGGATCCTTATTTTTGTCAACTTCTTAACTATTTGGTGCCATAGCAACGAATTTTTGTTACAACAACAAAAGTAAAGGATGTGTCTGTTCGCCATACTGCTTTCTACCAATGTAAACATCTTCTATCACTGGAAAATATCTTGAACTTTTGGAGTGACTGCATGATTCACATTTTTATTGATGGTCGGACTGAGGACGGTGGTGTAAATCGTGTCATCTCCAATGAAACACCGGTAGGGACAACAAACTTTTTAAGTATCATAATTCGTTAAAATTCATTGGCCAAAACATCAAAAAATTGTGCAAAACTATGCCCGATTTCAATTATTTAAACCATATTTGATCAAAATCCAATCAATTAGAACTGCAGGAGCTATAAACAAAACGCCGAAATGCGGATGGACAGACAACTCGTGAAGTATCTAGCCTATATGTCTTCTTTTGCGGAGAAATGACGTAATATGGTGTCAAGACATACATTTACACAACTTATTAACAGACTGAACCTCAAGACGAAACTACATTTGTATGCTACGTTTCATAAAGAATATTTGACAAACAAGATGGGGCTTTTGTCGTTTGCGGTAGGAATTGAATACATCCTAGCCGTTTCCGGTTCAGTCGTCTGCAGCCGTGCTATTTACTATTGAAATATGTTAAAGCAAGAAAAGGTGCATAATTTTATCAAATATATAGTAAGAGAAGTGTCATTCAGTTGGAAGTATAATGGGGAAAGCATGTATGGAGTTTCATTTATTTATAATATGTCCTTACTGAGAAATTAACACTGACAATCAAGAACATACTTTTGTAGAAACAAGAACTGTCGGAAGACAGCATCGCCCGACTATTACACAAAAGACGAAAAAGGCCCATATTAGTTTATAAAACGCAAAACATACTCGTTGTACCTGTGCAGTACATGTCAACACACGTGTGTAGTTTCAAGCTATTCCCGTAAGCCGGTACTGAAATAGCAACTTACATACAAAAAAAAAACTGAACCAATCATTATGAAGTCGGAATACTTTTTTTTTACAAAAAAAAGGAAAATAGAGTTATGGAACCTGCTCATAGTGGGTCAGTTCGTCACAGTGAATAAGTGTGGGAAGTATCAATCTATTTCCATCAGAGGGCACTGGAATACCACTGGGATATAAAAACTAACTAAAACTGCCAAGTCGAAAAAGGAATATCATTTTGTAAAAATGCAAAGTCAGTGCATGTCAGATCATCACAGTGAACAGGTGTGTGAATTTTCAATCATTTCGCCTTGTGAGTAGCTTCTACTAAGATACCAGTGTACATACTAAAGCTTAACAAAACTAGAGTTGTTACTCAGAAAACTAACTTGCAGACAATCGCAATTACAATTTTCTTAAAAAAATGTAGAATGTACTCCCCCCCCCCCCCCCCCCCCACCCCAGCCCCACATGCACTGACACAGTGCATTGCAATTTGACGCACACAAGTGGACTGAATGTATATAGACTTTATGTAGATATATAGACTTTTAGTATATAGTACAGTAACAAAAACAAAGTCCCATAACTCTGCAGAATTATTTTTCTGAAAGAATCTAACTGCCCCATGCATAACTAGGGTTACTGCTGATCACTTATGTCTAATTTCATTCAATTTTATGCATGGGTTCACGAGATTAGGCGCGCACAACATTGCATATACAGACTCTATGTATATAGTATAGTAACGAAAAACAAAGTCCCATAACTGTACTTTTTTTCTGAAAGAACCTAACATGCCCCATGCACAACTTGGGTTGGTACTGATCACTTGTGTGACGTTTCATTAAATTGTGTGCATGGATTAACGAGATTAGGTGCGCACAAGATTGCATATGCAGAGTCTATGTACATAGTACATTAAAAGTCCCATAACCCTGCAGAATTTTTTTCTGAAAGAACCTAACATACCCCACGCACAACTATGGTTACCTCTGATCACTTGTGTGAAGTTTCATTAAATTGTGTGCATGGATTAACGAGATTAGGCGCGCACATGATTGCATATAAGACTATGTATATAGTATAGTAAAAAAACAAAGTCCCATAACTGTACAGTTTTTTTTTTCTGAAAGAACCTAACATGCCCCATGCACAATTAGGGTTGGTACTGATCACTTGTGTGAAGATTCATTAAGTTGTGTCAAGGGGATGAGGGCAGTTGGTGCGGACAAGATTGTGTCTACAGACCGACGGACAGACAGACAACCTGAAACCATACACCCACCTACAACTTCGTTGTCCGGGGGGTACAATGACAGCTAGGTGACAGACTTGATATAATTAGAATATAATAGAGTCGTGAAATTTTGGCGTCAGAGTTATGGAAATTATCGTTCATGCTGTTGATGATAATGTCAAACTAATTCAAATCCAGTGAATAATCGGAATGATGTATATGTCCCTTGAAAAATGCTTGATACAATAAAGTAAGAAAGTCCTAAAAACGGGACATAACTCATAAAACAGATGACCGAGTACAGCAGTGGCAATACAGAAGTCCATTATCGGTGAAAAAAACAATTTTACTTGACATTCAGTAGTGATCTTGACCTTTGCCTGACAATTATGGGTCATGTGCCCAGCACATAGTCTTATCATGGTTAACATTTCTGTGTAATAATAAAAACGTCTTTCAATGCAATTGAAATCTATAGAGCAGAAACAAAATTTTTACTTGACCTTAAACAGTGACCTTGACCTTTAACCGACAAGAAAAGGTCATCCATTCACACATTGTCTCATCACGGGGAACGTTTGTGTGTAGCACTAAGATAATGCATTAATACATATAAAAGTTACGGAGCAGTAACAATTTTACTTGACCTTCAATATTAACCTTGACATTTAACCTATAATCGTAAATCATGTCCGTACATAATATACATATTGCTCTCTATTTACATACCAAGTTTATTACTTTTTGAGTAATTGCAGAATTCAGATTTGTGGACGGACGGACGGACGGACGGAGGGCATTACTGTAGTCCCCTCCAGTGTTCCACCGGTAGGGGACTAATAAGCAAAATCCCTAACATGTGCACACAACCACAACTTCATGTTAATGATGAATACCAAGTTTCATTAAATTTGAATTGATTTACAAGATACAGATGTAGTTGAAATATATGTATTGGGAAACCCCAAAAAGAGCATAACTTAAACATAATAACCAAACTATGAATTATGCGCAGGCACGCTACAGGTTGACGATGTAAATCAAGTTGCATTTAAGTTGGATGGAATATGTAGGAAGAGTTGAATACATACATGTAGTTACAAATGTACTTGTAATACTGTAAGTTAAAGCAAATTAGCCTGACGAAAAAAAAGGTAATGGGACATTCAAATCCAGACAATAAACACACATGCCTACTCCATTTTGAAGACGTATACCAAGTTTCATTAGAAAGGTTAGGAGGATCTGAATACACAAGGTATGTCGCTGTCCGTAAGACAGTGCGCTCCACTATTCGGCGATTTGACAGTACAAATATGAAAGGGGCATAATTTGGCCAAAAATACAAATCAGAGCTATGGGGATTGTTGCCACACATGCAGATGATGATGATAAAGAAACATTATAAGTTTCAAGTCATTATCTTATATTGTACTAAAGTTATATCCAGAAATCGAAGATTGTCAAGTATGAAAGGGGCATAATTCTGACAAAAATACAATTAGAGTTATGGGGATTGTAACCACACATGCAGAAGATGATTATAAAGAAATGTTTTTAATTTCAAGTCGTTATTTTTTAAAGTGCCAAAGATATGTCTATAAACGAAGCATTCGAAAAAAAAACATGAAAATAATTCGAAGTATAACACCTTGGTGACCTTGACCTTTAATATAATGGGCCCAGCTCCTGCACATACTTTGTTTGCATGCTGAACAATCTCAAGGTACTTCCGCCATCTTGAATTTAGGGTGACCTTTATTTGAGGTGTGAAAATATAGTGAACAAAAGCTTTCAAATGCAGCTGTTCGAGAGTACAAAAACAGCTCAGTTTGTGAACTAAAAGTAGCTGTATAAAAAGTAAAACTAAAATTTGGAAGTAAACAAAGAAGATATTTTACCTGCATTTTTCCAAATTTTTGGTTAGATTTATAAATCCTTTCAAAATACTTTATTAAAAATTCATGAATGGCAAAAGTTAGTTCAAAGTTTCAATTAGTGCATAGGAGAATTGTCTTAGTGAATAGAACTAAACTTAGTAAAAAAACTGTTTTCAAATCTGACCACCTCATGTAGTAAAACGAAAATAAATCTGTACATATCGCTATTTTCAGCATACATAAAAGTAGTGCAATGTGCGGACGTACGGTGTACCAAACTGCCTAAAATTGTAAGAGAAGTCTCAGACTTAATGTGAACAAGATTTGGCAACAATCCAAAATTCTTTTCAAGGATTGTGCAGGTATAAGAAAAGTTTAATTTATTATAGTGGAATTTATGTACTTACGCGCTGTTTATCTCACGGAAAATTTTGGTGGAAATCGAATTTTCGGTACTTCCTGCGGTAACTACCGAAATTACTTAACGTAACTTTCTCACACATACGTGATTGTATATTTATAAATTATAAAACAATCGAAATATTTGCTTTATCACAATATATGCAAATATTTTTAGACAATCTTGAAACATTTGGCCACAGTATTTCCGCATACTGGTCCGGGACAAGTTCGATGTGTATAGTGATCCCTTATTAGATGTTTAATGCGTCGTAAACTAACCAATTTTGATCTATCGACTTTTTATACAATATGAGAATTTATGCAGGATGTTTTTCAAAACACAGTGAGAATAAATCGCAGAAAAAATGTACAGTCAAATATGT
Source organism: Mercenaria mercenaria (assembly GCF_021730395.1). Classification (NCBI taxonomy): domain Eukaryota; kingdom Metazoa; phylum Mollusca; class Bivalvia; order Venerida; family Veneridae; genus Mercenaria; species Mercenaria mercenaria. The sequence continues at coordinate 54,600,111 of NC_069371.1, forward strand.
TAGGAGGTAATACAATTTGTATACAATTGTAGATAACTACGAAACATTTTACAAAATGCAATCAGTTGAACTTCTCACGCGGAAACCTGATGATTAAATCAGCAATATCTCAAAAGTAACTTTTCTGAATCTTGGTTCTTCGTTAAACAATGATATTTTTTCACACGTTCATAGATTTAAATTGATAATAAATGTGTATTGAAATTCCGGCATAGAAATGGACACTGACTTTACATTAGTGTTTCACGTGCCTGTGGTGTTGACAGCGGAAGCAGCGGTCCAGTACTAAGACTGTCTACGAAACCAAGGATAACGAGTTCTTTATCTGAAAATTACGAACATTGGGATCAGTGTTCAGTATACACCTGAAAATAATAGACTTGCTATTTGCCAAGTGCACACTTGTTTTCTATCCAGACCTGGGGTCAATTACTTTAAAATGTAATTAATTAAATTACAATTACAGTGAGAAATGTCCAATTAAATTACAATTACCATTACATGAAATTTAGCGATGTAATTAATTAAATTACAATTACATTGGAAATTGTAATTAATTACATTCAATTACAGTACCAAATGTGGTGCTTCTTACACGAACACTGTAGCAAAGTTCTTTACTTTGTACTACACAAACATGATAATCCACATGTAAACTGATTTCATTTATTTCAAAATTGAATTTAAGCTCAAAGTAAAATCTGTGTTTGCGGGAGAACATTACTCTGTCTTCAATATTATTGCAAAAGGAGCTACAAGTCAGCCCTAATTAATAGTTAATACATTGTCTAGCAGAATTCGGTTAGAGAAGATGCATGTAAAATCAGGTATTTCTCTGAGGTCTGAATTTCTCTGAAGTTTATAGGATCATGGTTCTGCAATATATTTCAAATTTAACTAGTCTAGTTCAGTATTTACTCATTTACATTTTAAACATATATTTTAAGTTTTTATCCTTGACACTACAAGTTATCCAAAGGACCACATTGAAAATAAGTTGTAAAACATTCATGAGTCATCCTAGAATAACTATGTCACTAAAACTGTAGAATACTCATAATGTCTACAATAATAATTAAATTTTTTATCTTGTTAGAACTGTGAAATGCTATGTTGTTTATACCATTTAATACAACAAATTTTATCACAGATAAAAATGATTAAACTAAATGCTAAGCATTTCAATTTTTGTTTCGATAAAAATCTAAATAATAATTATGCAAATAACAATTTCAAATCCTAATTTGATCATTTTCCCCAAAAACATAGTGACAAACATCATCAAAGATTACCAGTTGGTTCTAATGAAACAAATATCAGAACAAAGGAGCTATGTCCAAGGGGTTAACACCTACCATAATATTCTATTGTTGTTTTTCACAGCTATGAAATGCATATTAGCATGTTAAAGTGAAGTGTCACTGGTAATAAACATAAAATAATAATCCAGTTTGTTGAACAAATTATATATACTATTTGTTCAACAAACTGGATTAGCATGCGCCATGTAATTGGAAAGTAATTGAAATGTAATTGTCAATTACACCCTAGACCTGTTCTGTAATTAATTAAATTACAATTACATGTAATTGATAAATGACCCAATTACAAATTACATTCAATTACTTGGAAAATGTAATTTAATTGCAATTAATTACAATTACATTTTTAATTACCCCAGGTCTGTTTCTATCGTCGTTAATATAAAGTAGACTATAGTAAACATTCGTACATATTCATTATCTCATAAACACTTCTTTAATGTATGTTCTCTGAAATTAACAAATAACTGGCTCAACTGAGACACCATACTTTAAAGTAAATTCAGTTTATTCACCACGAGGTTCAAAATGCACGGGAGTCTCGCGATAGTACATGCCTTTAATTTCACATGGTTGAAGTGTAAACAAATAGTTAAATTTGCTTCGTTTTATTTCTCACGGAAAAGATCGGACGGTTTTTTTTATATTGGAATAATTATAGAACATATATGCATTTAAAGTTGAAAGTTGATTGTTTTCTACATGACGTAAAACTGAAACAAGTAAGCACTTTTACTTTTTCAGCAATGTTCCTCAGGTGAACTTTGACATTGTTTACGAAGAGAAATCAGTTTTGTGTCATCTTGAAATGCGTTGTTCGGCTGTAAAAAAATGTCGCAGCAGGATAAAGAGATGCAGGCCAAACAAAATGCGCACTGCTCTTTATCATGAACAGGTTTGTGCATTGCTACTTCTGTTACCATTCTTGCATGCTTTTCTCTGCAGATTTTTCCAAACTGGTGGCGGATGTTTAATACAAGCACAAGTGAAGATATAATGTTGAATGTTGCAGATATTGCAATGGTTTAGTGGATGTGCAACTATGGTGCTTGATATTGACAAACACGTGCACGGATGTCATGTTGTAGATTTCACAATGGCCAAGTGGATGGTGCAGCTTGGTCCTTTTTCTAAGGCACAACGGGGTATGTACTTTTTCTGTACAATTAGTTTATTTCTTTGGGTAGTTTTATATAAAAGTGCAGTTTTCAACAAAGTTATGCACATTCATTTTCATTTTATAACTTTTCTACAAATTTGTTATGTTCAAGCCCGCATTATTTAAATTCTTTTTTTTATTGTAAACCTATCAACTTTTAAATAACGACTACCAGTATTCAGTTAGCAGTGCATGATTTTGAACCTTTAGAAAGCTAAGGTTGACTTCTTTCCAGCCAGAGTGACTGAAGAGCGTCGGGCATGCGCATACAGTTTCTGACTTTGGTGATTGTAAAGCTCGAAGTATTTAATGAGAAACTCAAACTATGCGGCGAGAAGCAGTTTCCTTGATCATACACGTAAGGACCTATAATCTATAACGCATTTTGAATAGAAGTCGGTAATTCAGTTTTGTTACACTATAAAGTGTCAAAGGTTTTCCCCTTATGCCAACATATTAATTAACAGTTTTCAGTCAGGTAGGCAGCTAGCTTGCTTAAGAATTGTCATTTACGCGGTACGAGTTCGAGCAAGAATTTGCATTACACTTTTGGTTTCTGACTTTAGCCTTATGCTTGATGGAGAGCTAAATTCTACTGGTAAAGTAATGCAATTCGGTTATCTTGAGCTTATTGACTTATCTGAAACAATGTAAAATATGATAGGCACACCGGAAGCTGCTGTTGATATAGGCTAATATCTGGTTCTGTCACATAACTTTCTTTATGTTTCTTGAACATGTTGAGAGATTTGACTGGTAGTTATTAAATTTTACAAAATAATTATCATTCTGTCATGCTGGACATGATTGATTCTGCTTTTGCGACCAGTGTAGATCATGATCAGCCTGCACGTCCATGCAGTCTGATCAAGATCTGTATTGTTCGCCATTCAGTCAGTATCTTTTTGGTAAGCACCCCCTTAACAGTCAATGTTACTGTCCAAATTGAAAGATGGAAAAGTTCATTATAGAAATTTTAGCAGGGTAAGGGTTAAGAATAATAGTTGACACCAGTGGCGGAAGTAGGTCTGATGCCTGGAGTTACCTTCAAGTATAAAACTTTGATAAAGTAGATTTGCATTTAATTGTCGTCATCACGAACAGTGATACTGACTTGTATAACAGACAGATCTCAAAGGCGATGCCAATTTGTAAGGCGTTTGTTTTGGAAATTGAAATATCAACCCTAAACTGAAGAGTGTGCTCTGTCTTAGAGTGTATCACTTAGCAACACATAGATCAATTGCTTCATAAGATTAAATGACTAAAAAATAATTTAGTGTCATATGCTGTCATTTTTATAGTGCAATAGAAATTTATAAATGTAAGACCTGTAGGTAATTAGATGTATATCGAGAAATATGCACGAGTTCTGCAGCGGAAATATTGTGCAATATTCTTCCGCTAGAGAACGAGTGCATATTTCCCCGATACAAATCTAATAATTTTTTCATCACATACTAGTACCCATCTACACTAAATTATGAAATATCAAAATGTTTCAGTTCTATTATAACTTGGAATTTATAATTGATAATGTAATAAATAAATGTTCAGCACTGTTTGATGGTTTCAATGGAATTCAAGGCTTGGTGGACATGTCTGTATTTGGCCTGTCGTGCTCATGGTAGAGAGCTCTTCCACACCTCTTGCACAAAACGGAAAATCCTCGATGGCCGGACAGACCAAGACTTCAGCTGGGTAAAGTGAAATGAGACGCACCATGTGAAAACCAACATAGTGGCTTTGCGGCCAGCATGGATCCAGACCAGCCTGCGCATCCGCGCAGTCTGGTCAGGATTCATGCTAATCGCTTTCAAAGACTATTGCAATTAGAGAAAAAGTTAGCGTTCAGCATGGATCCTGACCAGACTGCGCGGGTGCGCAGGCTGGTCTGGATACATGCTGGCCGCAAAGCCACTATGTTGGTTTTCTCATGGTGCGGCTCAAATATTACTTCACATCGTTTGTTTATTTAAGCCAACAAATGTATTATAAAATAATATTGCGCATAAATTCCTGACACAAATTGCTCACATAGACTGGCAATTGTGGTTATAATGGTAGATTATTCGACTCCTTATCTGGTGTCACTGATTCGAACCCCGATGAGAGAGGACTTTGATTCCCGCGGTATTTGGTGAGGTGCGGGTACTGGTCAGAAACCAGCTTGCAAAATTATGAAAATAGATCTGATTTCAATAAGTACTCCCGATGGATCTACGTAAATTAATTCTGTTTTAACTAAACTTAGAGCTACTTAAAATTAGCGAGCAGGTCATTATAAAATTCAGACCATATTTGTGTTTAGGCTATGTCACCAACATACTAATACCCGATTAAATACACATTGTTATTTGCAAATTGTTTATCTCTAAAAAAATTCAGATAGACATAGAAATGGGTTTTTTTGCACGAATTAAAGGTGAATTATGAAACGACGTAAATTGTTTAATATATTTTAAGCTCACGGTGTCAAACGCCTATGAGTATATAGTGTTTGAATCATCTGTCCGTCCGTCTGTCACATTTCAACATTGAAATGACCATTTTTTTACTAAGTCAGGGGCCATAACTCCTACATGTCTAAAAGAATCCAGACGCGAAACCCCAGGTGCACAACTGCACATGCTGACCAACATTCCTGTAAAGTTTTGTGACTCTATGTCAAATACTTTTGGACTAGGCGCGACACAACATTCTCGGAAGAACGGACGGACGGACGGAATCTATATGCGCCCCCCACCCAAAAAAAAGTGGGGGCATAAAAATTCATTTGATAGAAAAATATTATAATATAAAACATGAACTACCTTTAATAACGCTTATCATGCTGGACACGATTGATCAAGATCTGCACTGTTCGCCATTCAGTGAGTATCATTTTGGTATGCACCCCTTTTAAACAGTTAATGGTACTGTCCAGATTGAAAGATTGACATGTTCATTATAGAAACTTAGCAGGTTAAGGGTTAAAAAAGATAGTCGGCGCAATTTAGATAAATCATTAAAACACGGAATTCTGTATATTTATATTGCGCAACCTATAAAACTGAGCTTGAATATCAGGTCCGTTCATCAGTAAGCACGTTTTCATCAATCACTTTTTGTTCTTCCCGAGGCGTACCAGTTCATTAGTTGGAGCTCAAACTAATCAACCAAGTACCTGATATTAAAGGATGTACTAGCGTATTTTTTTTTCAGGATATCCGACATTTTGAAAAATGTTTCTTCGAATTTTTCTTTCTAATAACCTTTTTCTTGCCAAAACATAATGCTATATATAATTAAAATATGGCTAATAATGTGGTTTAAACATATTCTACTTGCTGCGAAAAATAATTATATAATTCACCCTTATTTTTGGCTGGCATTGCCTAAAATTGATGTAAGATGTACAATAGGGTAGGGTCGGTAATTTCCAATATCTATTAACGTAGATCAGGTTTGGTTATATATATATAATAGAAAATATTAAAAGTTACTCCTGGACAAGTATATAATAAATAAAAAAGAAAAACATCCAATGGGTTTCCTCTATCTGTATTTCTGTCCACCTACCGGTTTCATATCATAATCATCAGGGCAGACATATAAAAAATGTGTAGTTGCTACGCAACGTCGCATGTGTACACATGTGTACGCAACGTTATTTTATGACGTCATCAATATTTGTTTAGTTTTGGCTTAAATACATCAAAAAAGTAACGTTCCTTAGACAACCTAGCTGAAACATTATTATTATGAAATTTATAAAAAGGAAAAATTAAATACTGTGGGTCAGTTTTAGAGCATAGATCTAAATGTTCACTAATATATATATATATTATACTAATGATAAGTTACATTTGAAGTCAAACTTTTTAGAATAGCACTAAGAAATACAGAACTAAAAATAACCAAATTTAACCGGTTTTTTAACGTTTTTTTTCTAAATAAATCTCTTACATGCATGAAGACCCAACTTTTTTTGTTCCATTTTGGGTGTCATTAAAGCTGCAAAATATTTTTAAAACCTTAACGTCAGATTTTTTGTAGATTTAGGTCAGAGACCACCAATTCAAACAACAGCTGTTATCTCAAAAGACTTTGTCAAAATGTGGACTGGTACAAAAAAACTTAACCAAGATTTCTAAGTCAAAAGGGGCCATAATTCAGCCACAATCCTAGATGAAGTTATGTACTCTTGCCTATAACTGGACATGGTGACGGTAAACAAGGGCTGAAAGTTTCAAAGCTTTATCACAAAAGACTTTGTCAAAATGTGGTACGAAAAACTTAACCAAGATTTCTAAGTCAAAAGGGGCCATAATTCAGCCAAAATCCTGGATGAAGTTATGTACTCTTGCCTATAACTGGACATGGTGATGGTAAACAAGGGCTGAAAGTTTCAAAGCTTTATCACAAAAGACTTTGTCAAAATGTGGTACGAAAAACTTAACCAAGGTGTGACACCGACGCCGACGCCAACGACGTGGTGAGTAGGATAGCTCTACTTATTCTTCGAATAGCCAAGCTTAAAAGTACAGGGAACTTACTGGGAATGAGGTACATACCTGGGAATAAGGTAAGGTCTGTGCGTTCTGATTGGTCAGTCATGTAAACAAACCCAGGAAGTGATTATTTTTTTCAAAACTGATATTTTTTCACTGTATTTACAGTATTTTATTATACATTTTGACAAGATTTGCTACATTTTATGTGTATTAAAAAAGGTTTTATTAAACGAATTTCTCCCGCCATGTCAATGATGTAAACAGTGGGTCATCTCATTCACACGAAAATTACTTAAATAAAGTATCACTATTCATATGTTTTTCGTCCGATATTTTGGTAGAACTATGATAGTTCTTGAAAATCTTGTAATAAGATATACATGTTTCGATATATGGAAGGCCGTACACGACATAATGTTACAATGTAAGTCTATGGGAAAACAATTGGTGGTCTCTAACCTATAATAGAGCTAAAACACGACTTTCGTCGGAAGCCATCACAGGTAATGTAAATCTGTTGTAAATGATGTAGAAAGACGTTTTCGTGCAAAAATAAGCGTGATTTTTTTTTTAAATTGTGGCCTCATTTTTTAACATGTGTGCCCATTTTTTATCTGAGCTTTTGGACCAAAAAGGATCATTTTTATTTCTGTAATGTTAGAGAATGGTCAAAATTATTAGACCTTATTTCTATTTTTTACGGAATGAATCGTATTTCAGCTTCCAAGTCAAATCAAATGCAGATAACTGGATTATCATAGGGAAAAGTCAAGACCACTTTTCTGTAGTACAACATGCATGTTACATCAAATTTTGAGGTGTATTTTGACCTATCTCTACTGGTAAGTATTTTTATGTGGACTTGAATATTTTTTTAAGATTTACTTCCCTTTGTTGTTACTGCAAATAACTTATATTGTAACTTTTTGCAATCTGTTTTTTTTTATTTGGCATAAATGATTGCCTTAATGAGACAGAGTGTCGTGTGCAATTCCCAGTCCTTTTGACAGCTGACGGGCTCGACATGTTGCCCGTGCGCATCTAGTGTTCAAGTATTGTGAAGACGGACTGGAGAGTAAATATATGACTTCACACGGTGTGGAGACAAACGTTCGTGACAGACAGAGTCACTAACATGAAACGGGATAAATCAATTTATGTTGTCCTCACTGTGAGTTGAAGACATTAACTGTTAATATTACATTATCCTTGAAGTTTGGGGTCCACAATTTAAACATAAATGTAGATATTTTATTCATACAAACTAAAAAATTTTATTTATATTTTTCTACTGTAAAAGATCTTAATAACAATCTTGTGTCAAGATATCATACTTGTTAAACATTTTGAATATTTTAGAATGCTCTACTTGCAAGAGAATTGGCTTCCAAATTCAGTTTGTAAATAAATGAAGTGTTATAAAGCTTAATTCAACTTATAAACACATTACTGTAAGCTAAATACATTTCACACTGTATATCAAGACTTTTCACAATGTTGGCTGCAACTGATAAAGAAATAAGACTTAACAACAAGATTATGTAAAGTCCAAGACAATAAAATATCAGTAAACACACATTTAAACTGAATAGTTTTAGACAATTAATAATAGTAAACTCTCACCATTTCACAGACTGTAATAGTAAAGCTTCACACATTTCACAGACTGTAATAGTAAAGCTTCACACATTTCACAGACTGTAATAGTAAAGCTTCACACATTTCACAGACTGTAATAGTAAAGCTCCACACAATTTACAGACTGTAATAGTAAAGCTCCACACATTTCACAGACTGTAATAGTAAAGCTTCACACATTTCACAGACTGTAATAGTAAAGCTCCACACATTTCACAGACTGTAATAGTAAAGCTTCACACTTTTAACAGACTGTAATAGTAAAGCTCCACACATTTCACAGACTGTAATAGTAAAGCTTCACACTTTTAACAAACTGTAATAGTAAAGCTCCACACATTTCACAGACTGTAATAGTAAAGCTTCACACTTTTAACAGACTGTAATAGTAAAGCTTCACACATTTCACAGACTGTAATAGTAAAGCTTCACACTTGTAATAGTAAAGCTCCACACATTTAACAGACTGTACAGTAACCCAACACACATTTCACAGACTGTAACACTAAACCTCCACACATTTCACAGACTGTAACACTAAACCTCCACACATTGCACTGACTGTTACAGTAAACCTCCGCACATTTCGCAGACTGTAACACTAAACCTCCACACATTTCACAGACTGCAACACTAAACCTCCATACATTTAATAGGAGGTGCGCAAGTTCATATCATGATTAAGACTCGTGCAAGGTTTCATGAATCTGTATCAAATACTTTTTAAGCTAGGCGTGTCACAAGGTGACAATGTGCATTTTTGACTATTTCAGGGGCCATAACTCTAAAAATAAGGGGCAGAGCCAGACGAACAAGGCAGTCTGAAAGACAGCTAAATCCCCCGCCACTGGTGTGGATAGTGAAAGGGTAAACATTTGACCTTGAGCTGTGACCTTGACCTTGAACTGACATGGCTGACCCATGAATTTTGCACATCGTCTAGATGAGGAGATCATTTAATCCAAGTTTGATGAAAATCCTTCAAAGGGTTTAGGAGACACAGAGCGGATGCAAAATGGAAGGCTCAAACATCTAACCTTGAGTTGTGGCCTTGACCTTGAGCTGACATGGCTGACTCATGAGTTCTGCACATCGTCTTGATGAGGTGATCATTCAATCCAAGTTTCATAATTATCCTTCAAGGGGTTTAAGAGATACAGAGCGAACACGAAATGGTAGCCTCAAGCCTTTGACCTTGAGTTGTGACCTTAACCTTGAACCGACCTGGCTGATTCATGGGTTCTGCACATCGTCTTGATGAGGTGATCATTTGACCCAAGTTTCATAAAAATCCTTCAAGGGGTTTAGGAGATACAGAGCGGACACAAAATGTTACGGAAGGACGGAAGACGGAAGGCACATCTTCTAGATGAGGTGATCATTTGACCCAAGTTCGATGAAAATCATTCAAGGGGTTTAGGAGATACAGAGCGGATGCAAAATGGAAGGCTCAAACATTTGACCTTGAGTTGTGACCTTGACCTTGAGCTAACATGGCTGACTCATGAGTTCTGCACATCGTCTTGATGAGGTGATCATTTAAACCAAGTTTCATAATTATCCTTCAAGAGGTTTAAGAGATACAGAGCGAACACGAAATGGTAGCCTCAAACCTTTGACCTTGAGTTGTGACCTTGATCTTGAGCCGACATGGCTGACTCATGGGTTCTGCACATCGTCTTGATGAGGTGATCATTTGATTCAAGTTTCATGATTATCCTTCAAGGGGTTTAGGAGATACAGAGCGGACACGAAATGGAAGGCTCAAACCTTTGACATTGAGTTGTGACCTTGACCTTGAACCGACATGGCTGACTCATGGGTTCTGTACATTGTCTTGATGAGGTGATCATATGACCCAAGTTTCATAAAAATCCTTCAAGGGGTTTAGGAGATACAGAGCGGACACAAAATGTTACGGAAGGACGGAAGACGGAAGGACAGAAGGACGGAAGGACGGACGGAGACCATTCCTATAACCGCCACCACTTGTGGCGGCGGATTAAAAATAGGAGCCGCGCAGGTTCATATCATAACAAAGACTCATGCAAGGTTTCATCAATTTATATCAAATACTTTTTTGAGCTAGGCACGCACGGACGGACGGACAAGACCAAATCTATATGCCCCCCACCACTCATGGGAGGGCACAAAAATGCAATCTGACGACGACAGGGACTGAGTCTGGGTATATAAATCGACAGGGGAAGACCTCAGTAAACTGTCCATATTTTTCTTACAACTGAACATTTCTTGATCAAACTTTGTAAGACTTTTGGTATTGGATCATGTTTCACAATATCACTGTAAAATTGGAAAACGTGATACGAAACATTCATCTATAGGTCAGAGACCACCAATTCAAAAAAGTACGGGGAACTTACTGGGAATGAGGTATGTGTATACCTGGGAATCAGGTAACGTATGTGCGTTCTGATTGGTCAGTCATGTAAACAAACCCAGGAAGTGATTATTTTTTCAAAATTGATATTTTTCACTGCATTTACAGTATTTTATTATACATTTTGACAAAATTTGCTACATTTTATGTGTATTGAATAAAGTTTTATCAAACGAATTTCTCCCGCCATGTCAATGATGTAAACAGGGGATCATCTCATTCACATGAAAATTACTTAAATAAAGTATCACTATTCATATGTTTTTCGACCGATATTTTGGTAGAACTAAGATAGTTCTTGAAAATCTTGTGATAAGATATACATGTTTCGACGTATGGAAGGCCGTACACGCCATAATGTTACAATGTAAGTCTATGGGAAAACAATTGGGGGTCTCTAACTTATAAATACGTTTGTTTTCCATTGAAAATAAAGTGGGTGGGATAATTATGTCAACATGTAAAAAATGAAAGAGATTTGTTTGTGACATTAAAGCTTATAGTACTGATATCACCTTGTATTGTATTTATAGTAACCTGTAAGACCTGAAATCCCTATGACATTAAGTGAGATATTATAAGTTTTATAAAATGCCACCATTTTTTTCAATTTTATAAAATTTCAGAAATGCTAGTATATGAAGAAAATGCCCTATAAAATTTAAACGAGTTCGGTGACCTGTGCGTTTTCTTTTCTTGTTTGTCTTAGAAACTATATGTTCTTCAAGTTCACAGAGTATGAAAAAATTCCTAACGGTAGAAAAGAAAATCCTACACCCTTATAACACTGTTAGGCAATCTACAGCCATGTGTTTTATTCAATTAGTTCAAGGGAAACTAGTTTTTAATTGCGGAATTATATTTCAATATACAATAAACTCTACTTTTCAAAAACATAATTATTATTATTTATTCACTTTAGTCTAGTTTATTTTGAATAAAAAGGTTGGTTGTATAAATAGAGTAGTGCCGTGTGCACTCAGACAAATTTAATAAATGATAGTGTGCAAGACTAATAGAAAAAGTAACAGTGTTTCATCGACGACAAAAAATATCTACACACCGGCGATATCAGCTTTGAGTAAGAAGCAATTGGTATCGAAACTGTATCTAACCCAAATCTGGCGCTAGATATGTTTCGTAATAACAGTGTTCTAGCTAAACATACAAAGGTTAAACAGAAAAGAATTAAACAGGTTTGTCAACCAGCTTGGTTTACAGAAGATATTCGACAAGCAATTTATCTCCGAGACTACTATTATAAGCATAAAGACTTTGAAAATTTCAATAATAAGTTACCTTCCATGATACGGAAAAGTAAGAAATCTTTTTATAACAACGCTGTAAAAGATAATAAATCCCCTAAACATCTGTGGAAAAGTCTAAAGAATATTACCAATTATGACAAAGAAAACCAACTTAATATTCCTAATAAACTCATAATTGATGATAATGTCGTAACTGATGAGTTGGAAATATTAAATGCCCTTAACTACCATTTTGTAAATGTATCCCATATAATTACAAAAATACCTTTAGTTGAAACAAATTTCACAAAACTTCAAAAATACTTAGATGCGAAATTGCGCCATGTACAGTTTAATATTGAATACATAACTCCATTAGATGTAAAAAATATCATGGACAAACTTGACTTATCAAAATCTACTGGTCTTGACGGTATCGGACCAAGATTGTTGAGATATTGTGGAGATCATATTACTTCTGCAATTGCATCTATTATAAATAATAGTATATACAATGGTACTTTTCCTGATAAATCAAAAGAAGCAAGGGTTATTCCTAAATTTAAGTCAGGTAACAAACAAGACCCAGGAAACTATAGACCTATTTCCGTACTTAATACAATATCTAAAATATTTGAACGTCACATTGCTACACAGTTACAGGACTTCTTTAAACGAACAGAAACAATACACAAAAATCAATCAGGATTCAGACCTAACCACTCCTGTCAGACTGCTTTAACATATCTAATAGAAACGTGGCTAAAAGACATTGACAATGGGAAGTATGTAGGGGCTATCTCTCTTGACTTTAGGAAAGCTTTTGATATGGTGGATCATGAAATACTGATTTATAAACTGAAACTTTACCATTTTACAGACAGAACATTGGATATATTTAAATCTTATTTAGCTAATCGAACACAGACTCTAGAAGTAAAGAAGCTGCATTCCAAAATAATGACAGTACAATCCGGTGTCCCGCAAGGATCCATACTAGAACCCTTTCTTTACCTGATATATATCAATGACATGGCGTTAATTTCAAATACTACCAACATTGATCTATATGCCGATGACTCCACCCTACATAAATCCGCCGACAGTATTACAAAAATTCAGTCTGAACTTCAGTATAGCCTAAATAGTGTCCATAGTTGGTGTAAAATAAATAACATGTCACTTCATCCTTCAAAAAAAAAAGATGTATGGTATGGTCAAAATAAAACATACTAAAAAACTTGAGTTAATTTTAGACGGTTCGGTCATTGAAAACGTGAAGTGTCAGAAAGTTCTAGGTGTATATATCGATGAAACTCTGTCTTGGCAATCCCACGTTAGTAACGTGGCCAATAAACTAAACTCAAAAAATGCTCTACTTAGAAGAATTGCATTTTTTCTTAACAGATGAGATGAAACTATTGTATTACAATGCATATATTATGTCAACCATGGAGTATTGTTGCAATGTCTGGGGACTTTGTCACAAATCGGACACTGATAAAATTACATCTTTGCAGAGACGTGCTATAAAAATAATTACAAAATCAAAGTGTAGCAACTTTGATGAAAAATTAAGAAACTCAAAATTTCTATCTTTTGAGAACAGGTGCAAATACCATATTTCATTATTAGTGTACAGGAGATTGTCCTATATAAAATTATTCACGTTTTTCATCGTCTGCTAACTATTTTGTCTCCAGTTCCCGGTAGTTATTTTACCGCGTTTTCTGCTTGCAATTCACGATTTTCTCATGTTTTCAGTGCACTATATAAGTGATTGTTAATTGATATTCTTCACTCAAGGTTGAATATTTGACAGCATAACAAGTATTTTGATTATTTGTTTATTCCTTCCCACACACCCTAACAGACATTTCAAGTTTCTTAATAGTTATTGCTGATGGCTTGTAACTGTATTCGAATATCAAAGGCAGATTTGACTTTTTGACTGTGATTTAAACAAGAGTAATCATTTAGTTCTAGAGAGTTTCCCCAGGCCAGATATTACGTCTCCTTTATGTTCTGATAGAAAATAATGTTCACAGTTACGTACCTTATATTTCAAGGGTCTTTAGACATGAACAGTTCCTTGATAATTATTACTGTTGGGTATTCATGTATTACTAGAACTTTAAAGGCAGCTATACATTTAATATTATATGAGAACATTTGAATTCTTCATGCCAGACTCGGTATCTACATTTAGAAAAGTAACATTCACAAGTACGCATTTAATTCTATATCTATATATTTTATGCTGATTTTCCCATGCAATGTTATTCTTTCGTTATCAAATGGAAATTGCCGTTATCCTCTTTTGAGCTAGTTTTCATTTTATTTTTGATTTTACCTTGAAAGAATGTTATGTTTTACACACTGCACATTTTTTCTTATTTTGTGGTTATTCAACGAAGCTGAGAGAGACCAACATTGCCATCTTATATGCTGTTTAACTATTCTAGATAAGATGAGTTCAAGTTATTACATTTGGTTCATTCGGGACCTAATAGAAAGCACATTTTTTACAGTTAAGATTTTCATGTACATCTGATTGTATATTTGCCTTAAATTTTGATAGTATGTTTTCAGGCTGAGTGGCGTACAAAGATAAAGATAGCCACATTTACCCCACTTCTACTGGTCGATCATCAACACATCGCACAACATCGTACCGTCTGACATTTGCAAGACAAATATATTCGTATTTTTTGTATATTGGAATGCTGTCAAATACTAAGACCTGTATCCTATATTTGTGTTTGTTGTTTCTGTAGTTAGGAACATGAAATTAGTGAATAATTGATTTACTCACGACATAGAGCGAGTAAATACATTTCAGATTTACTACATTTTGTTCATACTGATCATTACAGTCTGCGCTCAACCGAAAACATGGATCTTTCTATTGTTAAACCTAAAACGAACTACCTACTTCTAAGCTAGGATTCTGGGTGTTGCGCATGACAAGTCATTTTATCATTGGGAACATTTATGCCAAGTAATATTAAAATCCCTTGATGGATGTCAGAGTTCTGGAACAGACAGGAAAAAAAACCCTATTGACCTTTGACCTCCAGTTGTGACCTTGACCTTTAAACTAGGGGTCAGGGTTTTGCGCATGATACATCATCTCATCATGGGGAACATTTGTGCCAAGTAATATTAAAATACCTTCATGGATGGCAGAGTTATGAACTGGTTACGAAACATACCCTGTTCATGCCATGTTAACATTTGACTGCCAAGTGTGACCTTGACCTTTGAGCTAGGGGTCTAGAGTTGTGCACGACAAATTGTCTTATTATGAGGTACATTTGTGCCAAGTAATATTAAAATCCCTTCATGGATGACAGAGTTATGGACCGGACAGGAAAAAAACTCTGTTGACCTTTGACCTCAAATTGTGACCTTGACCTTTTAGCTAGGGGTCCGGGTTTTACGCAAGACACGTCGTCTCATCATGGGGAACATTTGTGCCAAGTAATATTAAAATCCCTGCATGGATGACAGAGTTATGGACCGGACAGGAAACAGACCCTGTTCATGCCATGTTAGTATTTGACTGCCAAGTGTGACCTTGACCTTTGAGGTAGGGGTCTGAAAGCAGTGCAAGACACATCGTCTTATTATGAGGTACATTTGTTCCAAGTAATATTGAAATCCCTTCATGGATGGCAGAGTTATGGACCGGACAGGAAAAAATCCCTGTTGACCTTTGACCTCCAACCATTAAGCTAGGGACCCGGGTTATGCGCATGACACGTCGTCTCATCATGGGGGAACATTTGTGCCAAGTAATATTAAAATCCCTTCATGGATGACAGAGTTATGGACCGGACACGAAATTGCGGACGGACGGAAGGACGGACGTTCTCACGGTATGATACTTAAGTGACTTTACAATGTTAAATTTTAGCCACATAAACCAAAACATTAGTCACATAAACCCACTTTTGGACACTTTTTAAAGTGACTGTCATATGAACAAAGAGTCTAAACCCTAACCTGCTAGACACTCAAGTACCAATTCGTTAGCCCGGAAAAGTACATTCCTATAGTCCCCGAAACTGGTTTTCAACCAGTAGGGGAGTAATAAAATCCATTTACTAACAACAGAAATATAGTGAAAAAGCATCAAAATTAGACTGAAATTCTATAGTAAGTAAAAAATTGACATAAGTCACTAAATATTTTTGCCTGCATTATGGACATTGTGTCATATGATGAGGACGACAATGTACAAGAATTATTTTAAGTTTGAATCAAATTTTAAGTTATAACACAGATAAAGTAAGGGTGCACCAACATTAACTTGAAATTCTAAGTAAAAAGGGGGCATAATTCATGAAATATTGGTGTCAGAGTTATGGCCCTTGTGTCATATGATGTGGGCGATGATGTGCTACAATTATTTTAAGTTTGAATCAAATCTGTTAAGAAGTAACAGATAAAGAGTGAAAGTGCATCAAACTTTAACCTGAAATTTTATGTAAAAATGTGGCTATTTCATGAAATTTAGTGCCAGAGTTATGACCCTTGCGTCATATGATGTGAGTGATGATGTCGAACAACAGCACGTGCCTCCATAAAAATATACTTGGATTGCTTCAATGGAAAACACACACTCTGTCGACAGAAAACTGTAGTGTGTACTACACGTGCACCAAAATACAGTTTGGAGTAGAAACTTTCCAGGTCTATTCCACTCTGTCATACTTGGAGCAAACAATGGCCGAGGAAAGTCTTTGCTCCAAATTGTACAACATTTAGGTATACGTTTAAAAAATCATGATCCTATATACAAATACGCTCTTCTAGGTATGTAAAGCGACGGAAATATTCAAACAGAATTATTCTTGAAAATTCCATTTACCGAAGCAAAACTACAGCCACTAAAGAACACACATACGCCTAGCCATGCTAAAGTGAACTTAAAAAGAGAGCGGAGCCAAGCAGAGCAGAGCAGGACAGAACAGAACAGAACAGAACAAGATGTGTGTCCGTAGGACACAGGTCCCCCACCCCCACACACTCCTGCCACTGTACATGGTTTTATGACTCAATGTGAAACATTTTAAGATGTTTGCAACACAAACTTTTAAGAACTTTATGTGCATTTTCACTTTCTTTTTTCACTTAGTGAAGGACCATAAGTCTGGTCTAGCTGAGTAAAATCCCAAAAAGAACACCCGGTGCAAAACCTCTCATGTTTTATGACTACAGATCAAGTACATTTTGACATATATGCAGCACAAACTTTTATTTTTTGACTATGTCAATATGGTCATAATTTTGGTCTTGCAGTGAAAAAGAAACCTAACAAGAGGGTCACGATGACCCTGAATCGCTCACCTGAGTAATATGAGCCATATGTTTAAAATGGCACAGTGATGCTAAAATATTAGAAAGTAGGTTAGTTGGTCATATTCATGGTCACTGAAAGTCAGTTTTAAGATCGATGTGCAAAACTGTACATGTCATCCAAAATTTAAGGTTGTATCATAAAAACAAGAAATTAGGTCAGTAGGTCAAGGTCACAGTAAGTAAAGTGACCCCTAATTACTTGGGGCCATAAGGTAATTATAATAAAAGGCCTAGGCCTTGAACTTTCAGACAAGAAGATTTTCCCCTTTATAAGTCTATGTTAAATTTGTGACCCCCAGGGCAGAGCCTCCTTTCACCCCTGGGGCATAATTTGAACAATTTTGGTAGAGGACCACAAGGCAATGCAACATAACTAATACCAATGGCCTAGGCCTTGCAGTTTCATGCAAGAATACTTTTAAACATTTTTTTCCTATATATGTCTATGTAAAACTTGTGACCCCCAGGGTGGGGCCTCTTTTCACCCCAGAACACAAATAGAGAACTGTTAGATGATATCACATGCCAAATGTCAAGGCTTGCGGTTTTGGACAAGAAGTTTTTCCTTTCGGTTTCCATGGCAACCAGAGTTCTGCATGGAATTCTTTGAAAAAAATTGAAAGGGAGCTACCCAACGTTTTATTCTAGTAAAGTTTGGTATAATTCTGCCCAGTGGTTTTTAAGAAGATTTTTTTTAGATATTGTTGACGGACCAACGACGGACGACGAATGACTGATGACGGACGACGGACATTGAGCGGTCACAAAAGCTCACCATGGTTCAGGTGAGCTAAAAAGCTAAAAACTATAAAACCTCAGGTGCATTAATTCACATGCTGGATAATATTCCTACATGATTTCATGACTCTATGTGAATTCTTATGCAACACAAGCACTTTATTATACATTTTCACTAAGTCAAGGATCATAACTCCAGTCTTTTGAGTGAAATCCCAAACAGACCACCAGGTGCGCAACTTCACATGATTTATAACGATCCCCTAATGTTTTATGACTAAGTTAAATACTTTTTGAGACACATGTGACACAAACGTGTATCCTGTTTATGCATATTTTTGACAATTAAGGACATTAACTCTGGTCTTATAAAAAAGAAGAACAAAATTCC
The DNA here is from genome assembly GCF_021730395.1 of Mercenaria mercenaria. Lineage (NCBI taxonomy): Eukaryota > Metazoa > Mollusca > Bivalvia > Venerida > Veneridae > Mercenaria > Mercenaria mercenaria. The sequence continues at coordinate 54,618,870 of NC_069371.1, forward strand.
ATGTGTGCACATGCTGAGTAATATTCCTATGAAGATTCATGATCCTATGTCTTATACTTTTTGAGATATGTGTGACACAACTTTTATGCCTTTTATGTATATTTTTAACTAAGTCAAGGGTCATAACTCTGGTCTGACTGAGTAATATCACTAAGAAAACCCCATATGCACAACTTCACATGCTAAATAATATTTATGTAATGTTTCATAACAGTGGGTCAAATACTTCTTTTTGAGATATATGTGACACAAACTTAGGCCCTTTTATGCCTATTTTTGACTTAGTAAAGGACCATAACTCTGATCTGACTGTGTGAGATCCAAATTGAAACCCCTGATGCACTGCTTTCCGTATTGAATAAACAATATTGTGAGGTTTGATGACTGCGTCAAATAGCTTTTGAGATATAAATGACACCAATTCGGACGGACGGACGAGGGCAACTCTAAGTGCCCCTAAAAACAAGAAATGGCCACTACACTCATCTTAACCGAATATTATCAATTTCTTGTGTTTTTAAATAGTCGAGACCGCCAAGATATGAACATAACTTAATATGGCACAGATGTGTATGGCGTGTAATGTGTTGCAATATTATATCTTCTATAATTATTGTGTATCTTTATATATTCATTCAATGTCTTAAAATATTTATTGTAAAACATAAATATTTTTTTTAAATGTTTCATATATTTTTTTCTATCTTCTGAAATATTTATTGTAAAACTAAAAAAAAAATATGCAATGTGACAAAATATGTATTCAATGTTTTCAAATTATTTGTTCAATCCTTTAAAAAATTATTCTATGCAACGATAATACTTTTGTGTAAAATGTAAATATTCATTCTATCTCATTGCTTAAAATATTTGTTCGAAAGAATTCTCGGTAAATTGCTATTTTGAGGACTTCCCTATTCTGCGGTCATGCGGCAAAATTTTATTACCTCAATTATAAAACAACTACATGTATTTTATGCTTATCACTGATTTTATCAGGAAAAAAACGCTAGAGGGTATAGATTATACCCTCATACATCATACATCGATAACAGAAATATACCAAACCATCGATAACCTGAGAAATATACCATACAAGAGCTTCGCCTAGCGGCCAATATACGCCCGAAAGGTTTTTTTTAGAGAAGGAGGGAAGCAAAATTTAAAGAAGACACATATCTAAAGATTTCATTGGCGGGACATGTGAGGGATTGGGAGGGGAGGGGGAGAAGGATGTGTGTGCGCGGTGCTGGTGACAGGAGACAGTTTACTAAAGAGGTAGAAACTAAATAAAAAATGCAGGATGTGGGAGTGTTTGGGGTTTGAATGTGACATAATACTAAAAAACAAGAAGCCAAATGAAAAAAAGGGGGAAAAAGAGAAAAATTAATTGATGGGACATGAGGTTGGTGGGACAGGGGGCGATTGTACAATGTAGATGGGGATGGGGGTGTAAATGAAAATATTTTTTTTGTTTTGTTTTGTTTTTGCTTGTGTGTGTGCTGGGGGGGGGGGAGGGGGAAGGGGAGGGGGTGTATGTATATGCTCTGGACATGAACTATGATGGAGAGATTTAACCTTGCTGTGACCTTTGACCGTCCACCTTGGTTTCAGCAGCACTCTGCACATTGTCTCATTACCACATACCTACCGCACATGAAATTAAACTTACAAATTTCATCTGTGAGCTCAATTTGTGAACTTGATCTTTGACCTTCAGAGCCGGTATAAGTGCTCTGTATATTGTCCCATCGCCACCTAAGAACATGCCAAATTTGAAGTCAATACCTTGCATGGTTATTTAGCTATGCTTCGGACACGAAATATGATGGTCAGTTTTGACCTTTTAGCTCAGTTTGTGGCCTTGACCTTTCACCTAAAGAGCCAATTTAAGTGCTCTATACATTCCCTCATCGCCATCTAAGTTTAAAGTCATTGGTTATAAAGTTATGCCCCGGACACGAATTTGACGGATGGACAGACAGACGGACGAATAGACGAACGCACGCACCAGCACATAGGCTAATACGTCCATCTTTTCCAAAACGGGCATATTAATAAAATGCGCCGCAGTTTTCCGCAGATTAGCCGCAATATAGCAATTTACCCAGAATTCTTTCGAACAAATATTTTAAGCAGATACAATAAATATTTACATTTTACACAAAATTATTACTCTTGCATCGAACAAAAATTTTGTAGGATTGAAAAAAAATACTTAATTTTAGAATAGAAATTTTGTGATATACAATAAATATTTTTATTTTGCAAAAACATTTTGTAGGATCGAATAAATAAACTGAAAACATTGAATAATATTCTGTCGCATTGCAGACTTTTTTTAGTTTTATAATAATTATTTCATAACATAGAAAAAAATTATGAAAACATTGAAAACATATTTCTGTTTTACAATAAATATTTTAAGACATAAACTCTTGCATCGAACAAAAATTTTGTAGGATCGAATAAAAATACTAAATTTTAGAATAGATATTTTGTGATATACAATAAATATTTTTATTTTGCAAAAACATTTTGTAGGATCGAATAAATAAACTGAAAACATTGAATAAATATTCTGTCGCATTGCAGACTTTTTTTAGTTTTATAATAATTATTTCATAACATAGAAAAAAATTATGAAAACATTGAAAACATATTTCTGTTTTACAATAAATATTTTAAGACATTGAATAAATATATAAAGATAGACAATAATTATAGAAGATATAATATTGCAACACATTACACGCTATAGATGTGATACATGCATTTTTGTGCTCCGCGATTTATAGTTACTTACCAGAAAACCGGAGGTCTAACTATTGCGTGGTTGTTCCTGCAGTAGGATGGGTTCGATCATATGTAGACACAGAGTTTCAGTCTTGCAGTAACACTTTGTTACCAAAGGTGTTGGGTCGATTATTTTGACACTCAGCCGTGGAGTCGTTCCGACCTGTATATATAAACATGTATGAATGTATGGATCTAATAATTAGGCATTGTTTACAAATTAATATGATTCAATACGACACATATAAGACAATGATTATTTTAAGCAGGTCTTAATTCATTGCTGTAATAGTGTTACGCTCCTACCCCTTGGAGTCGCTTGCGGAATTATTCCTGTGTTTATGTGTATATATAGCCTATATGCTATGACAGCGGTCAGTCGCTGCGTAGCAAATATGCTAATAAGTGCTACCTGACTGTAGCTCTTGGGCGTGATCTTGGGTGTGGTTCTGAACTACACTGTATTGGGCCGGATTGAACCCCAGGGTTAGGTTTTGAGCATATAAGTATATAATTGGTAGACGTGACTGTGACTGTTCAAGCGCCAAATTTGGCTTGACCACTGCTGCTGAATGTGTTTGCACCTCTGTAGACTGCTGAGACCAAACTCCTGTAGGCTGCTGGACGTGACCGGACTCCTGTAGGTTGCTTGATGTGACTGGACTTTTATAGGCTGCTAGATGTGACTAGAATTCTGTTGACCGCTAGACGTGACAAGACTTCAGTTGACTGCTAAATGTGACTGTACTTCTGTAGGCTGGTAAGTGTGATAGGACTTCAGTAAACAGCTCAAAGTGACCGTACTTCTGTAGGCTGCTAGGTGTGGCAGGACATCAGTTGACTGCTCAGCGTGACTTGCTTTATAGGTTTTAACACCTGACCGGATCACTGTTGACTGCTAAGTTACTCGATCTTTGTCGACTGCTCAGCGTGAATGGTACTAAGATCGCTTCTGGTCAGCCTTTGCAGACGTTCTCTGGTTGAACTCCAACATTTAAGTTTTGGGAAAATATATCTACTTAAGACTTAACAAAAAATTCTAGGACTTAAACTATTAAAAATACCACAAACGACTATTAAAAGTTTCTATTATTTATTTGACAAGTTCTTAATATTTGTTTCTCACAAATAAATCATCAAACATTGAATAAAATCTAAAAAGGAATAGTCGCAAAGCAGCTTAATCTATTAGTTTCTTGAGCCAAAGTTTGATTTCTGCAAAATAATTTAAATAGATCAAATAATTCTTCCTGTTCCAAAACAAGCTTTAGAATACCAAAATAAAACTAATAAAAAATGGTGCACACCCTTATAAATTCTATTTCAAGCCAAAATATTGTTAATTTCGAAGAACGGCCAAATACGGTATGCAGCCGAAATTTTGATGCTGGAGCTCCAGAATGACGGTGAGCAGCCCTTATATACTGTCGCCGAACATGCCACAAAAAAATGGTGAAATCCACGAACGCTCCACAGGAAAATTGTGGTGACCACAGAAAATTTGTGGCGCCCACAGAAAAATCGTGGTCCACGGAAAAGTTGCGGTACACCACAGGAAAACTGTGGGGAAAATTTAAATGGCTCTAGCTGACTGAAAAATACACAAAGACACAAAATATTTAACAGACATACAATATAAACCTCAAACTAGTGCTATCTGGAAAAGATTTAGTGTAAATAGCCGTAATTTTAGTATGAAAATATTCACTCCCTTTGCAACTATTCACCGTGTAAACAAACATGGCGGAAAAGATTCTAGGCAAAGGTGTAGTTGATAAAAACATTAAAATACATTGTTTTACATCAAAATTCATAGAATTACTCAGCAGATTTACTTCATGAAGGTTGCTACACAACATGAAATTGGAATTTAACATCAGGAAAGTAAAATGAAGGAATAAGGGATTACTGACAACTGTCGTGAAATTCGGATACATTTACAAACTTTGACAAAGTTCTGTCATGGAAAACGGTTTCAAAAGTGAAGAATAGATAAAAATGCTGGTACAATACGTAATGTCTGGTTGTTGTCTTGTGAATATGACCTAAGACAACGGTCAGCTTCATGCGTTGTCGCCAGCAAAAGCTGCAAAACGAAAGTAAACAACCCAAGTGAAAGAACGGAGGATAAATGAAAGGTAAAATTTCTAGAGCATTTCATTACCTCCCGGTTTTCCATGGCAAAACTCCTGTTGCCATAAATATTTAAAATTTTACCTTGACATTATCAAGAAATATACATGTGGTAGACCACCTTAACAATGCATATATGCAGTGAAGCACCTTAAAATTACAATAAATTTACACCAATCTCCTTAACGTTTATCAAATCCACAATATTTGGATGAACTTGACTGTACAATTGTTAAATAAGTTAGAAATACATTATTTTCTCATCTTATATCACTTATAAGTCAGCGTATCAAACATCTACATTTGAATGCAATTTAAATATATTTCGCTTTCTCTGCTCCTAACAAAACATAAGCCTTTAAACTTATTTTCCATTTACAAACACTTGAGTCACATAATTGTTCATTTCATTAATTAAGTTTATGTCCTAAAGTGTAACACTTAATATATATAAAAGTCTTTGATTTCGTCACCCTCCATGTTCTGTTCTGTTTGCTTGTGGTCTCTGAATGTTACATCTGCACCGTCGCCTTCCTGAATGTGTGATCTCCTTGGATATAGAGTGTACATCTCAATGTCTATTCGCCGTCTGCCCATCCTGTGTCTCCTATCCGTCAGCATCCTCGTCTGTCTCCCGGGGTGAAATGTGCGACTTCGCTGTTCATTACGTTAATTAGCGTCTGTCCGACATCGTACGTAGTTGCATTTGTATAAGTTGTATGCAATTCCATGTGCACTGAGCTGATACCCTGGTAGCGTCCTTTGTTAGCCACCTTTGCATCAAGGTGTACGGTTATAACACCAACATCAGCCCGAGTTGGATGTTCAAAGCTCAATGTTCCCCTCCGTCCTGAAACATCTGTCCGCTTCCCGCCCGTGTGTTCGTCTGTCCTCCTGGATCGAATACGCGATTCTCATCATTGAAATCGCACTTCATGTTTCTGCCTTTACTGTTACCCTTCTGGTCATCCTCGCTCCTCTCACATCTCGATTGTTCCACTTCCAGCTGGTCAGTCATCACACCTGCAGCACCGTTAGTCCATGGGACCCCATTGGTGGTTTGGCAGGGTGGAGCTTTATGCATTTCAACTGCTTTAAATAACGTTTCTTGAAGCTCCAGGATCTGTTCTCTTTCTGCTGTGCAGGTGCATGTTTGCCTCCCCGAGACTTGCCGCTGTCATCCTCAGCATCTGGAACTTTACATCACGCTGCACTGCATGCCCTTTCTCGTTAGCGGTCGCCTGAATGATACTCCCTCTGCACCCTAGCTCTGAGCAAGGCTCGCTCAGACTTTCTTTCTCTGCCTCTATTGGTTCACCTGTTCCTAATTGCATGAAGTTCCTTGTTGAATCGCCAAGTTGTTGATCAAAATGACCCACTTCATTATCATTTTGATCCACTCCAACCCTTTTCATACATCTATTAATAGGAACTTCTAACTCTCTAGGCATGTAACATCCATCCGCCCTCAGCGCGTCTAATGTTTTGCCGTAGACTCCCTTACGGCCAGGTACTTCTATTTCCTTTGCATCTTCATCATATTCTTGCATTAGGTCTGTTGAGCTCTCCTCAATACACCTTTGTGCATTATTTTCAAGATCAACATCATCTTTAATGTCAGTGACCTCCGCCTTAACCTTCTTATCATCAACATTAACCCGGAAGGCCGCCTGGCACCTCCCTTCATTGTTGAAACTCCCTGTTTCTTTGGGGCAACTACCCCTTTCAAAAGCTTGGTAGACATTAGAATCATGTCTGTCTTGTACGCTGAATGACAGTGTTATCATTGATGTCCCATTCTCCATGGTTACTCCCAAGGATTTGTCCCTGACAGCACCTTCTCCAGGATCACCATTTCCATGCTTTTCAGTTTGCTCCACACATTTTAAGTTTGTTCACAGACTCTTTTGGTAGTGTGGCATCTTGCTCTGACTTGAATACTTATGGCCTGTTCTACTTGGTTTACTGGGACCCCCCTTTGGCCACAAGGGTTGGTCCTTCCACGTTTAAAGTGTTTATTGAGCCCTTCTGCTCTAATTTATCCTTGTTCCAGATCAACTCTCTTTCTGTATGCTTCTTTGGACAATGTCTTGCATAATGCCCATGATCGTGACAATTGTAACACTCAATGTCACGTTTGCCTCGCCTATGAGGCTGCTCCATTGATTTTCGCGGGTCCTCATTATTTTCCAGTTTCTCAAGTCTCTGGAGAATCTGTTCAAACAGCTTTATTGTGCCATTCGGGCCTTCTGCAAGGACATCTTTAGCAGGGGCGTTCCTCTCGACATTATTCCCCGGCTGAATTCTGTTCAAGAAAGATAGACTGTCCTCATCATTATCAGCCTCATCCATCTGAGCTCTTCTTGTATATGTCTTTTGGATGTTTTTGGTTTGAATTAAATTCACAACATGGAAAACCGCTTCATCAATATCTTGCGGCTCCTTGTGGAACTCAATCTGAAAACGTATATCATCATCAGACAGTCCATCTAAAAATCTTCGTACAAGGTCTTCGTCACGTGTACGTTTGTCCCTATACCTATGTGCCTTGCTGTAAAGCCATTTTAGTTCTGCTGCATATTCCTCAGCAGTCTCCCCTTGTCGTTGGGTCCTAGCACTGAACTTGGCCGCAAAGGAACGCGTTGTTTCAATCTTCCTGTACCTACTATTCAGCTCACTGATCAGCTCATCGTAATCCTGCAAGATTGAAGGGGGAAGCTACGTGAAAACAAACTCACTCCGCTTGGCCCTCATTCTGGTAACAACTGATCAGTCTCTCTTCTCGTCCCCGTCTATACCTATGAGCAAACCGCTTCATAGCGCTATCCAAGTTGCCCATCTTCTTTACCTGTAAAAAAGCATTTTTACATTGAAAGACCTTAAAATTTATGGTGCTCTAAATCATTTTGTTGACGTAAGCCGTATCATGACGTATGCCGTACCGGTGACCTTCAGTTGCCATTTGTGGTCTCATAGATGCACCTTCAAAGTTGTTTTGGTTGACGTATGCCACGTCATCCCGTATGCCGTATCCATGGCTTTCAGCTACCCTTTGTGGTTGCATAGATACACCATACAATCCTCCCTGATCTTCATCATATCTTCTTGCATGGTCTACACCATTCACGGGTGGTGAAAAATTAACAGAACTGGATTGCCTAGCTGGGGTCTGCTTCAACTCCTTCAGTTCTTTGACAACGTCCTTCAATACATCGGTCACACCATTCATCATTGCAGATATCTGAACGACTGCATTCTCATTTGTGTTGCCACTGCTTGCGTCTAGAGTTAGTACAGCAGAGTGGTCACTCATAATAGAAGCCACCTCAGACATTTCATCGGCTGTTTCAAAATCTGCAGACCGTGTGTGCATTTCATCCAGAGGTTGATTACTCTTAAAGCTTACCACCCCATCACTGTCAAAAGGTGAGGTACTACTCATAGTTGCTGCTGCTTATTCAAAGGGTATCTAAAATTCAGGTGACTGTCAATTAAAATAAAAATCACTGGTCACTGGTAGCTTCAAGTTCAGGTTCGAATCTCTGGATCTACCTATGGAAAACAGTAGATCCCACCGCTGCCACCACAAAATGTTACGCTCCTACCCCTTGGAGTCGCTTGCGGAATTATTCCTGTGTTTATGTGTATATATAGCCTATATGCTATGACAGCGGTCAGTCGCTGCGTAGCAAATATGCTAATAAGTGCTACCTGACTGTAGCTCTTGGGCGTGATCTTGGGTGTGGTTCTGAACTACACTGTATTGGGCCGGATTGAACCCCAGGGTTAGGTTTTGAGCATATAAGTATATAATTGGTAGACGTGACTGTGACTGTTCAAGCGCCAAATTTGGCTTGACCACTGCTGCTTAATGTGTTTGCACCTCTGTAGACTGCTGAGACCAAACTCCTGTAGGCTGCTGGACGTGACCGGACTCCTGTAGGTTGCTTGATGTGACTGGACTTTTATAGGCTGCTAGGTGTGACTAGAATTCTGTTGACCGCTAGACGTGACAGGACTTCAGTTGACTGCAAAATGTGACTGTACTTCTGTAGGCTGGTAAGTGTGATAGGACTTCAGTAGACAGCTCAAAGTGACCGTACTTCTGTAGGCTGCTAGGTGTGGCAGGACATCAGTTGACTGCTCAGCGTGACTTGCTTTATAGGTTTTAACACCTGACCGGATCACTGTTGACTGCTAAGTTACTCGATCTTTGTCGACTGCTCAGCGTGAATGGTACTAAGATCGCTTCTGGTCAGCCTTTGCAGACGTTCTCTGGTTGAACTCCAACATTTAAGTTTTGGGAAAATATATCTACTTAAGACTTAACAAAAAATTCTAGGACTTAAACTATTAAAAATACCACAAACGACTATTAAAAGTTTCTATTATTTATTTGACAAGTTCTTAATATTTGTTTCTCACAAATAAATCATCAAACATTGAATAAAATCTAAAAAGGAATAGTCGCAAAGCAGCTTAATCTATAAGTTTCTTGAGCCAAAGTTTGATTTCTGCAAAATAATTAAATAGATCAAATAATTCTTCCTGTTCCAAAACAAGCTTTAGAATACCAAAAAAACTAAGAAAAAATGGTGCACACCCTTATAATTTCTATTTCAAGCCAAAATATTGTTAATTTCGAAGAACGGCCAAATACGGTATGCAGCCGAAATTTTGATGCTGGAGCTCCAGAATGACGGTGAGCAGCCCTTATATACTGTCGCCGAACATGCCACAAAAAAATGGTGAAATCCACGAACGCTCCACAGGAAAATTGTGGTGACCACAGAAAATTCGTGGCGCCCACAGAAAAATCGTGGTCCACGGAAAAGTTGCGGTACACCACAGGAAAACTGTGGGGAAAATTTAAATGGCTCTAGCTGACTGGAAAATACACAAAGACACAAAAATTTTAACAGACATACAATATAAATCTCAAACTAGTGCTATCTGGAAAAGATTTAGTGTAAATAGCCGTAATTTTAGTATGAAAATATTCACTCCATTTGCAACTATTCACCGTGTAAACAAACATGGCGGAAAAGATTCTAGGCAAAGGTGTAGTTGATAAAAACATTAAAATACATTGTTTTACATCAAAATTCATAGAATTACTCAGCAGATTTACTTCATGAAGGTTGCTACACAACATGAAATTGGAATTTAACATCAGGAAAGTAAAATGAAGGAATAAGGGATTACTGACAACTGTCGTGAAATTCGGATACATTTACAAACTTTGACAAAGTTCTGTCATGGAAAACGGCTTCAAAAGTGAAGGATAGATAAAAATGCTGGTACAATACGTAATGTCTGGTTGTTGTCTTGTGAATATGACCTAAGACAACAGTCAGCTTCATGCGTTGTCGCCAGCAAAAGCTGCAAAACGAAAGTAAACAACCCAAGTGAAAGAACGAAGGATAAATGAAAGGTAAAATTTCTAGAGCATTTCAATAGTACGCATAAGTATAAGCAATACTATATGTATATACCGGAGTCAGTAATTTATCAAAGGCGCTCCAGGTCTGCAGTGAGTCACTGTCATGTATTTATACCCGATTCAAGCAAACTGAATAAAAAGTATCTTTGATGTATATATTTTGTAATCAATATCGTTAAGGATCTTTGTATTTTGTGGATGTGGTTTCGATAGCCGTCTTAAGTGTTGTTTTTTTTTTATGATTTTACTCTTTTTTTTTTTTTGTAAAGTTTCATCCTTGACATAGCGTTATGTGAATCCATATATTATAATGAGATGTAGTGATTTTTTTTCAAATAGTCATAAAGCATTCTATATTGTAGGAATAATACACGTTTTTTTTGTATATTAACGTCTGCAGAAGCCCTTGGGATATGTTTGTGACCGGGTCTCACAAAGATATTCCAAGGGCTTCTGCAGACGTTAATACACAAAACAAACGTGTATTGTCGCTATTCTTGCATAAAAAAACATTACCCGACGACTAAATGTATCCATATGTGATGACTTTACGATCCCGGTACATTTTTTAATTACCATTCTGTTGTTCTTGGAAACGGTAAACAATGTTTTAAATATCCATAACCAGGGCCCAAAAATCAACAACATTACTAAAAGCACATACCGAAGATTTTTACACGATTTTTTATCTCTCGTTATTACAAACATGAAATACCAAAAAATATTCATATAACTACAATATTTGATAAACAGGAGCCCACATTCAAGAATAATAACTTTACATTCGAGTTATTTTGAGTACGGACACATCTGGAGTACGGATGAGTACGAATGTAATGTCAAACTTTCAAGTTGTTTATATACATTCTTCCAGAAATTAGATAAAAACATACCGACTGACACTTACCAAAATCATAAATATGATTCCGTAAAACAAACAATCGTACAAGTATTCACGGTCATCTACAAAAACTGAAACGACACCGAATTCTAAAAGGGGAGTAAACAAGGGAAGAAGTGAGTACGAACATTGTTGGGGAAGCACATTTGGCGTTGGTAACTGATACAGCAAAACATTCGATGGTTTAGATTGCATCTTTTATGCTACAAGAAGAGGTAATTATGAAAGAAACAAGACGCAGATACCAGGTGTCAGTCTGCGCAGAAATACATATACGCCCCAGGGAAACTGCGGCATTTCAAAAATAACAAGAGCTGTCCGTAAGATAGCGCGCTCCACTATTCGGGGATTTGACAGTAAAATGAATATATGTCTGAATAAGAGACCACTACTTTAAAAGGAAGATACACCAAGGGGCATAATTCCATCAAATACACAGATTTGAGTTATTACGATTGTTACAACACATGCAGATGATGATGATAAAGATATGTTTTGAGTTTCAAGTCATATTATCTTATAAAGTACAAAAGTTATGTCCAGAAAACAAAGTTTGTAAAAGAATTAAGCATAAAAGGGGCATAATTCGGTCAAAAATACAAACCAGAGTTATTGGGATTGTTACCACACATGCAGATGATGATTATAAAGATACATTTTAAGTTTTTAAGTCTTTATCTTATATTGCATTAAAATAGTATCCAGAAAGCAAAGATTGCAAAAAAGTACAAAAGGGGCATAATTCTGTCAAAAACACAATTAAGAGTTATGGGGTATGTAGCCACACATGCAGATGATTATAAAAAATACTTTTAATTTCAAGTCACTATCTTTTAAAGTATCTTTTTAAAGTACCAAAGATATGTCTATAAACGAAGCTTTCGAAAAAAAGTTAACATGAAAATAATTCAAAGTATAACTCCTTGGTGACCTTGACCTTGGATATAATGGGCCTAACCCCTGCACATACTTGTATGCTGGACAATGTTTATGTGAACTTACAGTATGATATAAGCAAAAGTAACAAAGATATGACAGAAAAACAAAGGTTGCCGAAAAACTTTAACCTTAAAAATAACCTAAGTATAACACCTTGGTGACCATGACCTTGGGTAGAATGGACTCAGCCCCTACATATACATGTTGTATACAGGACAATGTTTATGTTGAAGTTACAGTAAGATATAGCAATAGTAACAAAGATATGACAGAAAAACAAAGGTGCCGAAAAACTTTAACCTTAAAAATAACCTAAGTATAACTCTTGGTGACCATTGACCTTGGGATAAATGGGCTCAGCCCCTACACATACATTGTTGTATACTGGACAGTGTTTATTGTGAGTTACAGTAAGATATAAGCAATAGTAACAAAGATATGACAGAAAAACAAAGGTTGCCGAAAAACTTTAACCTTAAAAATAACCTAAGTATAACACCTTGGTGACCTTGACCTTGGGTATAATGGACTCAGCCCCTTTAAATATATTGTTTGTATACTGGACAATGTTTATGTGAAGTTACAGTAAGATATAAGCAATAGTAACAAAGATATGACAGAAAAACAAAGGTTGCCGAAAAACTTTAACCTTAAAAATAACCTAAGTATAACATCTTGGTGACCATGACCTTGGGTAGAATGGGCTCAGCCCCTACACATACATTGTTTGTATACTGGACAATGTTTATGTGAAGTTACAGTAAGATAAAATTAATAGTAACAAAGATATGACAGAAAAACAAAAGTTGCCGAAAAAATTTAACCTTAAAAATAACCTAAGCATAACACCTTGGTGAACTTGACCTTGGGTATAATGGGCTCAGCCCCTATACAAACATTGTTTGTATACTGGACAATGTTTATATGAAGTTACAGTAAGATATAAGCAATAGTAACAAAGATATGACAGAAAAACAAAAGTTGCCGAAAAAATTTAACCTTAAAAATAACCTAAGTATAACACCTTGGTTGTTAAAAAAAATAAAAATTTAAGCAAGAAGTGTCACGCCGACGCCGACGCCGACGCCGGGGTGAGTAGTATAGCCCCCCTATTCTCCGAATAGTGGAGCTAAAAATCGGGTATTTACAGCACGTGAAATGCCTTGTTCGCACACGATTTTTCTCCAGTTAAAATATGGGCGGATCCAGTGAAACAAGAGCTGTCGGAGGACAGCAACGCTCGACTATTCAACAGCCTTGTCAATTGAATGAATACAAAAGTCAATAAAAGGGGCATAATTTTGTAAAAATGGGAAAAAGGGTTATGGAACCTTCACAGAGCTTATCAGCTCATAAAGTGAACAAGTGCGTGAAGTTTCAATCCTTTCCCATAAATGGATACTGAAATACCAGCTTACATACAAAAACTTAACCAAAAACTGCTAAGTCGAAAAAGGGGCATAATTTTGAAAAAAATGCAAAGTAGAGTTAAGGGACCTACACAGTGCATGTCAGATTCTTTGAATAATCGAGCTAAAAAGTAGTTTTTATGCAAGAATATATATAATCAATGTTTTGCATACATTTGCAAATGAAATCAATTATATATTATAAGAAATCCACAGACACAGCTGGCGATACTTACCGCCTATGAAGTTACAATGGAATTTACCCGTACATTACAATAACAAGAGCTGTTCGTAAGACAGCATGTGCTCGACTATTCGGATCGTTGTCCCAGAAGAAGGTTTGTTTGTTTTGGGTTTAACGCCGTTTTTCAACAGTATTTCAGTCATGTAACGGCGGGCAGTTAACCTAACCAGTGTTCCTGGATTCTGTACCAGTACAAACCTGTTCTCCGCAAGTAACTGCCAACTTCCCCACATGAATCAGAGGTGGAGGACTAATGATTTCAGACACAATGTCGTTTATCAAATAGCCACGGAGAACATACGCCCTGCCCGAGGATCGAACTCACGACCCCGCGATCCGTAGGCCGACGCTCTACCTACTGAGCTAAGCGGGCGGGCTCCCAGAAGAAGGAATATTATTCTAATGTTAAATTATGTAAAGAGTTTCAATCCAGTATCAGCATTAGTTTTAGAGATAGGCACTTGCATGCAACACTTTAACCAGAAGTTTTCTATGTCCAAAAGGGGACATAATTTGCCCAAAATACATGTCAGAGTTATGGGACCTGATGCAATCAACACGTTTAATCACCCCACCCGAAGACACATGACTGTGAAGTTTCAATTTAATCTCTGCATTTGTTTTGGAGATAGTAACTTGCACGCAAAACTTAACCAGAATTTTCTTAGTCAAAAAGGGAGCATAATTTGCCCGAAGTACATATCAGAGTTATGTGACTTGACCCAGTGAGGTTGGTAATTGATCTTGAAAAAGAAAATAATAAGTTTCAAAGCTATATGCCTTTAAGTAATCGCTGTATGTACTTAAACGCAAAACTTTAACCATGATTTTCTGAGCCCAAAAGGGGGCATAATTTGGTAATTTGGCCGAAATTCAGGTCAGAGTTATTGGACTTGATGCTATTAACTAGTTTTGTAACCCCGAAGACGCATGTGAAGTTTCGTTTCAATATCTGCATTACTTTTGGAGATAGTAACTTACATGCAAAACTTTAACCAGAAAGTCCAAAAAGTGCACAATTTGCCCAAAATACATGTCAGAGTTATGGGACTTGACCCAGTGAGGTTGGTAATTGACCTTGAGAAAGAACAAGAGATGTCTGAGGACAGCAACGCTCGATTATTCAATAGCCTTTTCAACAGAATGAATACAAAAGATGAAAAAGGGAAATGGGAAACAGAGTTATGGAACCTGTTTATCAGCTCATGACAGTGGACAACCGAGTGAAGTTTCAATCCATTCCCATTAGTGGGTACTGAGATACCAGCTTACATATAAAAATTAACCAAGGAAACTGCTAAGTTGATAAAAGGGCATAATTTTGTAAAAATGCAAAGTAGAGTTATTGAACCTTTGAACTGCATGTCATATGACAGTGAACAAGTATGTGAAGTTTCAACCCTTTCCCATTAGTGGATACTGAGATACCAGCTTACATACAAAAACTTAACCAAAAACTGCTATGTCGGAAAAGGGGCATAATTTAAAAAAAAAGTAGAGTCATAGGACCTGCTTAGTGCATGTCAGATGATGACAGTGAACAAGTGTGTGAAATTTCAATCCATTTCTAATAGTGGGTACTGAGATACCAGCTTACCTATAAAACCCAACGCCGACGCATGGGCGAGTGCAATAGCTTTACTATTCTTTGAATAGCCGAGCTAAAAAATAAGTTTCAAGTATGTACTTGCACGCAAAACTTTAACCAAGATTTTCTAAACCAAAAGGGGACATAATTTGGCCAAAATAAATGTCATAGTTATGGGACTTGATGCTATCACCTTGTTTCATAACCCCAAAGACACAGGTGAAGTTTCAATTCAATATCTGCATCAGTTTTGGAGATAGTAACTTGCATGTAAAACTTTTATCAGAATTTTCTAAGTCCAAAAGAGGGCATGATTTGGCAAAAATACATGTCAGAGTTAGGGATTTGACCTCGTGAGGTTGGTAATTGATCTCGAAATAGAAAAAAAAAAGTTTCAAAGCTATATACCTTTAAATGATAGCCATTTATACTTGTACACAAAACTTTAACAATCAGCGATTTTCTAAGTCCAAAAGGGGACATAATTTAGCCAAAATAAATGTCAGAGTTATTTGATTTGATGCTATTACCTAGTTTTATTACCCCAAAGACACATGCGAAGTTTCAATTCAGTGTCTGCATTAGTTTTGGAGATAGAAACTTGCATGTAAAACTTAAACCATAATTTTCTAACTCCAAAAAGGGGCATAATCTGGTCAAAGTACATGTCATTGTTATGGGACTTGACCAGTCGAAATTGGTAATTGACCCAGAAAAAGAACAAATAAGTTTCAAAGCTATATACCTTTAAATGATAGCCATATGCACTTGTATGTAAAACTTTAACAAAGGTGTGACGCCGACGCCAGGGTGAGTAGAATAGGCCAGCTAATAAAAAAGTCTAATAACAAATATATCTCAGATTTTTACTCTTTAAAACAGTCCTCCGAGTATTGTGGGACAGACCACAAACCAATCATAGTGGTTCTAAAGCAACTCGTTAATTCAACAAGGTCACGGTGAGAATACATACACCAGATATCGCCATGTAGTGATAAGATATTTTTCCGAAAACGTGACAAGGTAATGCTGTTATATTTTATTACTATAGAAGAAAAGAGCATTACCTTTAATAACCAGATTCTGTGTATATGCTATGACAAGCGTAAAACAAGAGCACCGCCTTGTGGGTGCTGACGCTCATC
This sequence comes from Mercenaria mercenaria, assembly GCF_021730395.1. Taxonomy (NCBI): domain Eukaryota; kingdom Metazoa; phylum Mollusca; class Bivalvia; order Venerida; family Veneridae; genus Mercenaria; species Mercenaria mercenaria. Next base: position 54,635,468 of record NC_069371.1, read on the forward strand.
TGATTTTTTTTGTATAATAGAAATATTGTCCTACCCATGATTTTCTAAGTCTAAAAAGGGCCATCATTCTTGCAAAAAGCAGGATAGAGTTATGTTTCTTGATGTACAGTGTCCACTTATGATGTTGAAAAACTGTTGCAAGTTTTAAAGCAATAGCTTTGATAGTTTATGAGAAAAGTATACTTAAACATAATACTCAACCAAGAAAATGGTTTTCTAAGTCCAAAAGGGGCAATAATTATTGCAAAAAGCAAGATGGATTTATGTTGCTTGCTGTACAGGGTCAGCTTATGATGGTGAACAAGTGTTGCAAGTTTCAAAGCAATAGCTTTGATAGGTTAAGAGAAAAAGTTGACCTAAACATAAAACTTAACCAAGAAATCTGATATTTTCTAAGTCCAAAAGGGGCCATAGATCTTGCAAAAAGCAGGATGGAGTTATGTTTCTTGCTGTACAGGGTCAGCTTATGATGGTGAACAAGTGTTGCAAGTTTTAAAGCAATAGCTTTGATAGTTTAGGATAAAAGCTGACCTAAACATAAAACTTAAGCAAGAAAACTGATTTTCTAAGTTCAAAAGGGGCAATAATTCTTGCAAAAAGCAAGATGGAGTTATGTTTCTTGATGTACAGGGTCAGCTTATGATGGTAAACAAGTATTCCAAGTTTCAAAGCAATAGCTTTGATAGTTTAGGAGAAAAGTTGACCTAAACATAAAACTTAACCAAGAAATCTGATATTTTCTAAGTACAAAAGGGGCCATAAATCTTGCAAATAGCAAGATGGAGTTATGTTTCTTGCTATACAGGGTCAGCTTATGATGGTGAACAAGTATTCCAAATTTCAAAGCAATAGCTTTGATAGTTTAGGAGAAAAGCTGACCTAAACATAAAACTTAACCAGGCAACGCCGACGCCGACGCCGACGCCGACGCCGACAACCGCTCAAGTGATGACAATAACTCATCTTTCTTTTTTTCAAAAAATCAGATGAGCTAATGAGTCAGTTTTAAGTAGAAACGCTAAAGTTCTTTATAAAATGAAAATTTTATAATTAGATAATTGCATGCCGTGGACACATTTCTATTGATACCGTCACCTATTTGCATTGTGTCGAAAATTCTGAAGTGTACGATTTATTAAGTTACATAAAAAGAAAAAAAGCTTTCTTTCAAAGGACGGAGAAATCGGCCATAAATGAGCGTCAATGGTGCACTATATAATGCGTTATTTGAACTGTTTATTGTTTCGTATACTGAGAATTGATATTGTAAACCGTGTATATTTTAAGTATTGATGGCCATTGAATAGACAAGGCATTTACTGGCATTGGCCCAAATGATCGTAATTGAAAATGGAATGTCTTTTTTTCTGTATGCAGATGACATTAGACTTCACAGCGGGTTCATTAGCAGTATACATAACAACAGCTGTTACAGGAGACAGCGCGCTCGACTATTTCGATGCTGGATAGTGAAACTGGGCACATCTGAGGAAACTAGAGCTGTCACTGGAGTGTTTAATGACTCCAATTGTGGATGAAGATATTGCACAATAGCCTGAGTCTATGTCAAAAATATCAACTTAAAGTAATAAGAGAGGTAAAGATAAAATGTATCAAAACACTATATAAGTATATCCTAAGCAAAAAAGGGCATAATTCATTAAATATTGGTGCCAGAGTTATGCAGTTTGTGTCATATAGTGTGGGTGGTGATGTTGAACAATTATTTTTAAGTTTGAATCAAATCCATTCAGTAATAACAGAGACAGAGTGAAAGTGCATCAAAATTTAACCTAAAATTCTAAGTAAAAAGGGGAAATAATTCATGAAAAATTGGTCCCAGAGTTATGCACCTTGTGTCATATGATAAGGGTAATGATGTTGAACAATTGTTTAAGTTTGAATCAGATCCATTCAGTAATAACAGAGATAGAGTGAAAGTGCATCAAAACTTTAACCTGAAAATCAAGTGAAAAGGGGGGATAATTCATGAAATATTGGTGCCAGAGTTATTGCCCTTATGTCAGATGATGTGGATGATGATGAGGAATAAGTATTTTAAGTTTGAATCAAATCCATCAAGTAATTACAGAGATAAATTGAAAAAAGAGAAAGTGCACCAAAACTTTAACCAATGTGGGGACGCGGAAAGACTCCGACGCCGACGCTGGGGCGAGTAGGATAGCTCTCCTTATACTTCGTATAGCCGAGCTAAAAATAACAAGCACTAGTCTGAACATTGAACTTACAGCTTATAATAACAGCGGCATGCCAATAGTCACTCCGAGAAACTGTCTAAAGACAAGGCATTGCCAAGTACAGGCCCAGCCGCAAGTACACCCGTGAAGTTTGATAATAATATTACATATGATATGATGACGATAAATGTGAAAAAGGTTTCCTCTCATAAGAAGAACAAACATGAAAATGTGTTGCCCTGTTGCCGTCAATTTCATAGAGACATAATTAAGCCTTGGTCAATAGATGACCCCTATTGATTTTGGTGTCAATAATTCCAATATCATGTTTAATTAGATCGTTCAAACTTCATAGACCATGTAGTTTTACTTGATAATTTCTAAAAACCTGCATTCAGTATCAGAAAGCTGACAAGTATATTTATTTACAAATAATAATTATAATCAAAGTAATTTTATTGCTATTTTACTTTTACAGTTTCTAAAAGGCAATCAGCTCACTAGTTGTTTCATATGTCCTATTTTAATACTTCAATGCCCAGTATTTTATTGTGGAAGTAATTTACTCTTATCACATTTATGCAACACCCAGCTGCTTCTTTTACCTTCTTCTTACGACGGATACTTACAATATTCTGAAAAAGTTGTCCCCCTTTGAAAATGAATGCCATTTATAATGAAATAAAAATAAACAATTACTGAAAATTGTGTTCCATTTAGTTATGTGAAATTTCATCACTCGTACGCTATTGCATATGTATAAAAACGAACATATGTAACAGTTCTTTGAAAATGGTGAGTTTTTAAAGGCGTTTGACTGCCCGGAAATACTGCCCCTTTAAGCAGCCCTTTTCCGGAATTCAATGTTTATGTCAGTATACTGACACATCATTCGTAAAGTAATATACATGCTTTACATGCTGTTCAATTTTCAAGTGAAACAACTCTTTCTTTCTATGATTTGGTCTTGTTTGATCTTTTTTTCTAAACGTAAGGCTTAGCGTTAAGGTTCATATAAAGTGTTTGAGACTGCCCCTCGGGTGAATTTTCGTTTCTTGTTTTGAGACCTCATAGGCCTTTGTTTTTCATACATTGTATACCACACTGTTCAGAAAGGTAGAAGTGTCATTCAAGAGAGGTTGTTTTGTTCGGTACAATAATATTTCTCTTATATCACATGTACTTTGCTTGTCCACATTCTATTTTGTAAAAAAATATCAAACTTCTTTTTCAAAAATATTTTGACATTAGGTCTATACTTATTGTGTGCCTAACATATTTCTCCAGGTACTCCCAGTGTTAAAATTGCTACAATACATCTACATTTCAAAAAGTTTCAAAAATTGCAAAACGAAAGTAAAAGTAGAGCTGTCAAAATGACAAAATACTTCCATATTTCAGAAAATATGTAAGTTAACCGTATTTCAATACTAGGAGTACCTAGATAAATATGTTAGAGACACAAACAAAACATATTTAAAGAAAAAATACTTTTGAAAAAGAAGTTTGATATTTTCTACAAAACAAAACTGCGACGATCGAAGTACATGTAATTTTTGACAAAATACTTATTCTCAAAGAAGCTTACCTTCGTATAATGTATTCCCTACTTCCTCTGAAAAAATCTGAGTATTTATAATAAATAGAAACGATCTTTGAAGAATAAATTTCCAAAATCAAAATTCACCTGAGGGATGGTCTCCAAACACTTTACATGAACCTTAATTTAACGTCAGAAATGTGGTCTCTTGTATAATCGTTTAATCTTTTAAAGGCTACGTATTCATCTATTTTGTCACATTCTTTCAAATATTGTTTAACGGTGTGTACTCTTTTAAAACCTTTTCTTTCCGTGGAATTGCACTCTTGTGTGTCATTGAAGGTTCCCGGATGATGTACACAGCTGTGGGCGTCTCTAAATTATATTTTGGTACAGGTAGCACGTGTAAATGTTAAGTAGCTAGAGACCGTGGATGGTAGCATGTCATTTCCTTTGCCGTCCATGAACAGGCTCAGTCAAACCGAGCCTGCATCATTTTCATTTATATTGGGCAAAAATCTATCTTAAGTTTACAACCTTCTTGAAGGAGTTTTCTTTTGGAAATGGGTCCCTTTAAGTTTTCAAAGTGGGTTCCTTTTGAAACATGATTGTATTTTCATATCTTCTGAATCTTTTCTACTTTGTTCTCTGCATATTTCTAGTGTTATCTTGTAATTTACTTTTTTCCTGTTTTGTTCGTTTGTGTACTACATTTATTTTCGTCATTTGGGTAGTATTCAAATAAGAATTGTCCGTAAGACAGTGCGCTCTACTATTCGGCGGTTTGACAGTAAAATGAATTTATGTCTTAATAAGAGAGCTCTACTTTAAAAGGAAGATACGCCAAGATATAAAAAGACCCTACTACTTAGAGGGGTTAAAGGTCAAATATGGAAGGGGTACTGACATTATTTTGATGGAATTAGATTATATCAGAAAAAAAAACAGCCCAAGAAACTACATGCAAATAAAGTATAAAGACTTTGCTAAACTCAAATTATATGTTTATTTATTTTTTATGTATTTTTATTTTATTTACTTATTTCATTTATTATTATAGCAGATGATGATGATAAAGATACATTTTAAGTTTCAAGTCATTATCTTACATTGTACTAAAGCTATATCCAGAAAGCGAAGATTGCCAAAAAAAAAACTTTAAGTATGAAAGGGGCATAATTCTGTCAAAAATACAATTAGAGTTTTGGGGATTGTAACCACACAGGCAGATGATGATTATAAAGAAATATAATTTCAAATCCTTATCTTTTAAAGTACCAAAGAAACGTCTATAAACGAAGCTTTCGAAAAGAATTACCATGAAAATAATTCCAAGTATAACAACTTGGTGACCTCACAAAATTGTCTGCCGCTAAATGTCGCACCTTTAACGCTAAATGTCGCAAAAATTTGCCCACCGTTATATGTCGCAACACCAACGCTAAATGTCCCACTTCCTACTTGACACTATGACTATCAATTCCTTGTGTATATTTACTTTTTTGAGGGAAGAAAAATTAACAGGTTTATGTAATACAAATAATTATGTTAATGATAAGTGATGTTACGTATAGCAACAAGAGGGCCTTGTTGGCCCTGGATCGCTCACCTGAGTTCAACACCTTGCTTGAACAGTCACGCAAGAAAAATATTTGTGAAATTATTTTACAAAAAGGCCAGTGTTTTAGGACAGAAATATTCTGAGGTTTCTTTTAACTAAATACGACTTGGTAATAGTGTTGTATGTTTGTGGGGGTTGGGTATTGGTGGGGAACGGGGTGAATAACGACACAGAAATCTAAGACAGAAACACACAGCACCAAGACAATTAATAGAAAATATAAATATTTACATTTTTCAAGTGGGGGAGTGGCGGGGGTGGGGGGGGGGGTGGGGGAGGGTTATGTGTGGATTGGCGGAAAAGTAGGATAATGAGGGGTGTGAGACTAAACCAAACAAATTTAAGAGCCTAAAAAAAATAATATCAAAATTCCCGCTTTACCTGAAAGAATGTACATAGGGCCACATAGGATCTTTCTCCGCCATTGAAGCTTGATAGTTACCTTATGACTTTAAATGCAAACCTCCAAACAAAGAAAAAGAACCCATGTCTGATTAACAGAAAATCTTCGTTTTCTACAACTGGTACAAGGCCTGGATTGTTGCCCGAGCCGATTCCCCCCACCCCAAACCCCACCCTTGTTGGCTTACTAGTGACTTATACTCATCAAAGTTGCACCCAACTATTTTGGAAATAATATTTTCTCAAAATGTAGACCCAAAACGCCCCAGAGTGCGAACATTTTATACTTATGTTTCAAAATTCCGCAGGAGGAAGAACCATTGACCTCTTAAAATGGGGAGAGTACCCCTCCAGTACATTAAAATTAAGAAAGAAAATGCACCAGAGGCAACCAATTTATACCTGTTTTTTAAACCTTTCCGGGGAGAGACCCTGAACCCTCGAAATTGACAGGGATAACACCTCCCATACACCGAAATTTTGAACAAAAAGTGCAATAAAAGTCCAGCATTCCATACTTGTATTTCAAAATTGTCAATGGGAAAAGACCCTAACCACCTAAAATAAGGGAAGTGCCCCTCTAGTACGTACCTAAAAATAGACAAAAATGCACCACAGGCCAACATTTCATACCTGTATATAAAAACTTTCCCACAAATACGGACAGAGGAACCCCGTACCTACCGCACGTCGCCGGTGACGCTTTTGTTTTAAACTGGTGGTGCCCCCCCCCCCCCCCACACCCCCAATCCTCCATCAACAATTTCTGGTCCCCGGCCTGTTGTGTAACGAAATTCAGGTCGACTAAAGACATGCGATACAACGCGCGACAATACAAAGCGCGAGCTTAATGTCTCAGGAGCTAAACAGGACTCCATAGAAATACATAGTTCAGACCTGAAATAAATTTAGTACTGTGGCGAGTACCAAGTTAGTGCTTGGTGGACAATACAGAGAAATCGTCCACCACACTATTCTCCCTGTCGTCAAAGCAGAGGGCGGGTAAAATCAAGATGGGAAATACTTCGCTTATTGAGGCAGACGAGGCAAAATACCTCGGAGTGACCTTTGACAAACGGCTAACCTGTAAGCCCCACATTAGTCAAGCAGAAGGGAAGGCTTGTAGGAAGCTTGCCGTGGTGCGCAAACTTGCTGGAACAACGTGGGGAGGAAATGAGCAAATACTCAAGACAGTATATCAGGGAACAGTGAGACCCCATTTAGGGTGTGGCTCAACTGCCTGGTCCACTGCTGCCAAAACTAACCGGCAGGCTTCGGACAGGGTTCAGAACTAATCATTGCGGATCGTGACAGGGGCTACAAAGTCTACACCAGTCTCCTTCATGGAGAGGCTAACAGGCACACAGCCGTTACAAGACAGAAGGCATGCAAAGGTTCTGCTTCAAGCAGAGAAGTTCAGGTCTTTTCAAGACCATCCTATGAAAGCCAAGCTAGATGGCTACACAAAGAATCGGCTCACACGTAGCAGCTTCGTACATGAGGCAAAGAAACTCAATCGAGAGTTCACAACTGAGCTGAGCATACCAACGACTCCCCTAGGTAGTAAAAACATCATAAACCCACTAGCGAATGATCTGTCCTCAGTGACTGTGAGACTTGCTGTTCCTCGTCTTGACCGCGGGAAGCAAGAGGATGAAGGCATTCGGAAGAGCCTCACACTTGCTATGATCAATGAAGACTATCCTCCGGAATTATGGACTCATGTCTATACAGACGGATCAGCCACATGCGCCGTCAAAGATGGAGGAGCAGGGGTTTTCATTCAATACCCATCTGGCAAGAGAGAAACACTACATGCAGCCACAGGAAAGCACTGCAGCAATTACTAGGCAGAGACTGAAGCACTCATGAAGGCCGTCTCAATGGTTGAAGACTCGGCAGAAGAAAGCTCCTCAGTCGTCTTTCTCACAGATGCACTGTCTGTCATGGAAGCTCTGATCAACAATAAAGCTCCGCAGCTAGCCAGATTCCATCCCATTGTGGACTTGCAGGCAATGAAGAGGCAGATAAACTGGCTAAGCCAGGAGCTCGTCAGAACCACCAACAGAACCTGTGAGTTACAAGGAGAAAGTCACCATCATCAAGGCACTAACGAGACCAGGGATGGAGGAAGATGCTTTTCATCTCCTTGATCGGTCTGAACAAATGATGATGGTCAAGCTCCGCTCAGGGCACAACAAGCTCAATGCTCACATGTACAAGAAATACAGACTGACATCATCGCCAACTTGTCCATGTGGTGAAGAAGATCAGACTGCGGAGCATATACTTCAGAGATGTAAAAGGCATGACCAGGAGCAAGCTGCGACTTGGCCGATAGATACCTCAATCCACCAGAAACTGTATGGAGGCATTGAGGATCTCCGGCAAACCACAAGTTTCATCGAGGCTACTGGTCTGACAGGGTAGATGCGAACGACAAGAAGAAAAAGAAGTGCTTAAATCTTTAGATATAAAATATATAACGTATGTATGGTGCGGGACCACTGAAAAGCAAACGTGTAGATTAGAGTTGAAGGTCATTTCAGCCCTTCCAAAATCAAGCATGCATTACCCAGTTTTATCTCTAAGTTGTAAAGACCGTTTAACTTACCTTATTTTGCTGTGCGACATTTAGCGTTGGTGTTGCGACATATAACGGTGGACAAATTTTTGCGACATTTAACGTTAAAGGTGCGACATTTAGCGGCAGGCTGTGACTAAATACAGAGTTGGTGCGCCTGTGATATATTACAGACTCCGGTATATACCGGATTAACTAAATTTGAACAAAAATACCTTAAATATATATATTTTGTAACCATGGTGATTCTAACCCTAACCTTTAGTCAGTATATTATGCACATTATACACTAAATGCGTGCGGACATGCAAAAAAATGAGTATTTTTGCCGTGCGTTCCATTTGATAATAATTCCACGCATGCGCAGAACGGCTGCACCAACTCTGCAATGAGAAACATTCTTAGCGGCAGACGATTTTGCGACATTTAGCGGTAATTGCGACATTTAACGTCAACCTTGTGACATTTAACGGTGGTTGCAACATTTAGCGGCGTTGCGACATTTAACGTTGCCACCTTGACCTTAGGTATATTGGGCCAAGCCCCTGCACATTGTTTGTATGCGGTACAATGTTCATGTGAAGTTACAGTAAGATATAAGCAATAGTAACAAAGATATGACAGAAAAACAAATGTTGCAGAAAAACTTTAACCTTAAAAACAACCTAAGTATAACACCTTGGTGACCTTGACCTTGGGTATAATGTCACAGCCCCTACACATACTTTGTTTGCATGCTGAACAATGTTAATGTGAAGTTACAAGTAGTAACAAAGAAAAGCAAAGGTTGCCAAGGAAGATCATGCCGACGCCGACGCCGGGGCGAGTAGAACAGCGCCCCTATTCTCCGAATAGTGGAGCTAAAAATGACATACAATGACCTTAAATTCAAACAGATTGCTATAAGCACACATACTGAACACGCTGAATCTGCAACGAAAAAAAAAATATAGTATTTTAGTAGGACCGGACTTTATAGATAAAGAGACATACCAATTTCAAATTTAACAAGAGCTGTCACTAATGGTGACAAATGCCCCCGCAGCGCCTTGACCTTTGACTTGGTGATCCCAAAGTCAATAGGGGTCGTGTACTCAATAAGTACTATCAGCATGTAAGTTTGAAGGTCCTGGGTGCAGTGGTTCGCGAGTAAAGTGCCTTCATGCAAAAAGTTAACATTGGCCCCTGTGACCTTGACCTTTGACCTGGTGACCCCAAAGTCAGTAGGAGTCGTGTACTCAATAAATACTATCAGCATATGAAGTTTGAAGGTCCTAGGTTCAGTGGTTCGCGAGTAAAGTGCCTTCATGCAAAAAGTTAACGTTGTGACGAACGAACGAACTAACGAATGAACGAACGGACGGACAGTTGAAAACTAATATGCCTCCCTTCGGGGCATAAAAATATACCTTTAACTAATTTTGAGATTATTACATGGCTAAAGACATTACTGTTTTATACTTCTAAAAGGAAATGTTCATTTTGTAAGATTTATTCCATAAAACTCAGTGATCATGTTAACGTTACGCAGTACAGTAAAATGTGATATACGCCGGTCACACATACGGCGCGGCGCGGATAAAACGGTGTCACCCCGGTATTGAAGTACTTCCGGGTCGTTGTATCCTAGGAAGTAGTTCTTTGAAATTTTGAATTCCCCAATTTAACGCTATCCCTACTTTGACATGTTAAATTCCAAATGTATTTATTGATACTGTGTACATTTTTGTCATTTCTGATGTCTTTAACAGTTGTTTTATGTGTGTTTTCCAGGATAACATTTCTGTGCGGAAGGATTAAAAAACTACACAAGACTGGCGGCCATGACAGATGTTAGTGGAACTAGAGACTTTGATGTGTAGCAAAAAAGTTCATCGTTAATGGTGGTGTTTTTCTGTGATATATTGACTGGGATAGTATTGCTCTTCAGAAATACTGAGCTGTCAATGCTGCAATTCTGTTGTGAAATTCACAATCCATGTCCAAAAGTGCTTGTTTTACTATACAGCAAAGAAGGAGAAATTGTACTGGGCCGATACCTATATGCAAAATTCAGAAAGTGGAATATCTCAGCAACCATACGGTTTACAGTAATGAAACGCATTAGTAGCTGATAACAATACAAATCAGTGGCTAAAAGGATATTTCCAAGGTTTGTGGAATTTTAATTTTATTCAAATTTTAAAGATTCAATAGTTGAATTTTCTTTTAAATTTGGGTAATAGTTGTGTCCTCTTGATTTGCCAGTCTTCTACTGTAGTGCAAAGACACTGAACAAGTAAGAAGCTTTAAAAGGGCTATATAAAAAGAAGACACATAGAATTTCACATTAATTTTAAGAAAACAATATAAATTTAAATTTCTTAAATTTAAAAAAAAAATCTATTTCGCATAGCGTCTCTTTTCTGAAGAATTTATATGTGAACATGTTATATAGTGCCGCAATAGACCGTGGAAAAACAGTGTCGTATGTATGGAAGCTGTACATTTTGGACCGGATGGGTTTATAAATGAGGCTATAGTCAGTTTCATAACAGGAGTCGTAGAGACTGACTGCTTGTCGGGCCTGGATCTCGAACCGGTCACGGTGTTATTACACTGATGTTAAAGCCAGTCAGCCGGCGTCTCATATGTGCTATAAAGAAATTGCGCAAATGTTCGCTACCTTGCCTATGAGACGCATAACTAATATTACACGAAATAATTATTTTTCTCATTTCACTGTGCTACCGGCATTTTGGCATTGAAGGACATTTCTTACCGGTGTGCCGAGTGCAATTGTTGGCATCATTAATGTATAACTAGTTTTCTTTACACTGACAGGACATTGGTTGTATTACAGGGAAACACATGGAGGTTGCTTCAGTGTGATAAAATAGTTGTTGTTGTTGTTGTTGTTGTTTGTGTATTATTTTATTTATTCATTTATTTTTCAATTCAGAACATATTCCGAGCTTTCGGCTTCAGCCAGCATCAGACCATCATCAGATACATTCTGCCTTGAGTGGGATGGTTCTATTCTGATTTGTTTTTCAGGTGTACAGCACAGGTCTGTGTTACTAAGAAACTATTAGACCGGGCTGATTTCCTCGGTCGGCCTCGTCAAGTTTACTTAATATACAGTTGTCCTGGAACCGACTGGAAACACAGCTTTACGGTATTTGTATTTAAGTTTTGCTCGATTCATTCTACTTCTTTCTTTAGATGGGGCTTTTCCTGTTGGGACTTTTATCCATGTTTTTCTATCTGTTGTTTTTTCATAGCGTTTATGTGTTTATTCTTTTAAATGTGCATTACAGATACCTTGTTGTCTGTGCTGAAAGAGGTTGTCTGGTAATACTTATTATAATTTTCTTTTCACTATTTCATATATGTAGAAAATTATTCAGTTGCAGTGTTTTAATGACAGACTTCCTTTAAAGTTCCTGAACCAGTTGATATCAGAATGATAAAGAAATGATAGATGGCACCAATCTGTGAATATTATGTCACTTTCTTTTCTATAGGTTTTGTGTTCCTGATCACACTTAGAACTATACACACACACTCAGTTGTTTCTCAAGAAAGGCCGACATCGGTTCACAATCTTTCTTTTGTCATTTGCAGGCGATGAATTCCATACGTCAGTAGGAATTTAGAATCGTACAACTAGTCAGCAGCTACCCATAAACCAGACCAACCTATTAAGTCAAGTGGGCAGAATCTGTGATTCCCAGTGTTACACCGCAGAATGACGGCTAGTTTTCGGTAAGCTATTTACATGTTCCATCTGGGAATTTCCCTCTGGTCCTAATGTCTTTAGCCAGAACTGTAGTCTTGCCAGTAACTGCTTGACAGTTTCAGGGGTACCCTGAGCTGTGTCTGGCTCCAGTTGTAGTTCTTGACCTTCCACACTTGCCTGCTTCCAACATGATGCGGATCGGCTTTGCATTTGACGTTTCAGGCATTGCCCGGCTTAGTCGAAGAAATAATCCATTTTAAGATAGGTTGTGATGTATGAATCTGTTTTACTTCCAGTAATTGTCATTGATATAATCAAATATTGGTCTTAACTTGTGAGAGCTGGTCTTTCAGTCATTAAAATGTTCATTTTTCTGCAATTGTAATGGGTAAATTATGCATTTTTGAACTAAAATTGCATTTTTTTAAAGTAAATACTCATTTTGATACATTATTTTACAAAATAAATCAGCTTAAAGTTACATAAAACATACTATAAGCATTAACTAGTGATATCACAGTTGATCTCATGAAAATCTGATTGAAATATTCAGAAGGTAGGCAAATTTTGTTATGTGCCTTTTTTCTTCAAAATTCCGGTTTCCGAGCCAATTTTTCCGCAAAGTAGGTCTAATGTTTGAAATGTTTCTGCGGTACAGAATTTTCTTTGCGATGAGAATGGCTTGTGTAACTTTTCTCGCAGAAGGAGAAATTGTACTGGGTCGACACCAAACGTAGTAATCTGTATCGATCCGTACCTGAGCCGTACGGATTGATACGGATTACTACTTTAAGGTACGGCTCAGGTAATTTTTTTTACGTACGGATCGATACGGATGACTACGTTTCTATCCGTGGCCAGATGTAGCTATCCGTGCCGTATGTGTGGCTGGGGTAATAAACAGTACGTAAACATTGTATATTCAATACACAGTATGTTGTCGGCGCCCATTGATGGTCAATTTCTCCGTCATTTGAACATTTGCAAAGCTGAAATTTTGCACATATTAACTTTGTGCGTAACCGATTCGGGTTTTTTCACCATAAGACAATAGGTTACGACATTGAGAGAATTGCGTTCACGACACGCATTTATCATGATAAAGACTCATGCTAGGTGCGTCACAAGGTAAAAATGTGCATGTTTGACTATTTCAGGGGCCATAACTCTGAAAACATGTGGCAGAGGCAATAAAATAAGAAAGGTGCAAAGTTCATAACATATAAAGACTCATTTTCAAGGTATAAATCAATTTAAATGTAATTATTCAGTTTGACTTAGTTGCATCACAAGGTGAAAATTTCGTTTGACTATTCAGGCATCACTCTAGAATATGGTTTCGGTGTGTGAGTGTGTGTGTGTGTTGTTAAGTGTGTTTAAGTGTTCGGGTTTAACGTTTTTCAAACAATGTTTCAGTATTATAACACGCGTCTATAATAGGGGGAAAACCCAGATGAAATTAGGAAGTGCACAGTCATTCATGATTAAGAACCTCATGTAAGGTTTAATGAATCTATATCGAATACTTTTTTTGAGCTAGGCATGCCACAAGGTAAAAATGTGCATTTTTGACTATTTCAGGGGCCATAACTCTGGAAATAGGGGGCGGGGGCGGAGCAGAAACGAAAAAATAGGAGGTGCGCAAGTTCATAACATAATATAAAGACTCCATGCAAGGTTTAAATCAATGTAATACTTTTTGATTAGGAGCGTCACAAGGTGAAAATGTGCATTTTTGATTATTGCAGGGGCCATAACTCAAGAAATAGGGGACAGACCCAGGTGAAAAATAGGAGCTGCACAAGTTCATATCATGATTAAAACTCATGCAATGTTTAATGAATCTATATCGAATACTTTTTTGAGCTAGGCATGTCACAAGGTGAAAATGTGTATTTTTGAGTATTGCAGGGGCCATAACTCAAGAAATAGGGGGCGACACCAGTGATGTAAAAATAGGAGTGATGCACAAGTATTATATCAGAATTAAGACCATCATGTCTAAGGTCAATTTATGAATCTATATCAAACACTTTTGAGCTAGGCGTGTCACAAGGTGAAAATGTGCATTTTTACTGTTTTCTGGGGCCATAACTCCGCCGGGAAATAGGTGGCGGAGCGGAACGAAAAATAGGAGGTGCGCAAGTTCATATCACGATAAAGATTCATGCAATGTTTCATCAATTTATATTAAATACTTTCTGAGCTAGGCGCGTCTCAAACTTCGGACGGACGGACGCACGGACAAGACCAAATCTATATGCCCCCACCACTCATGGGGGGCACAACAGAAACGTTGGGCTGACCGTACTGCAACGTAACCATGGTCACGTGACTGAGTCACGTAATAAAAACGCTACAAATCAGAAAATACCTGCCTTCGCTTTCTCTTTAACCAGCAGTTACGACACAAACTTAGAATTGAAATCATCTTCACAATCAAGCATTATAAAGCTTCTATCTGGCATGAAAGCTGTCTTTACAAGGCGGGAAAATGGAACTACATACTGATGTTGCCTACATTGTACATTCGAGTGAACAGCTCAGGCATATCCTGGGAATTACAACCATTGTACCTTAGGTATAAGCAATTGCCAGATAATCCACTTAGCTCAATAGGGTGTGTGCAGATCTACGGATCGGGAAGTTCGAGTTTGGATCCCGAGCGAAGATTCAAAATGATGAGAATGACCAATAATTTTGACTATTGACCGGCACGTCATTCAATAAGTATTTTATTACATGTCAAAAGAAATTAATTTTTATTTTTTAACCTATTCGGTTGAATGTAGACAAACTATGGACCGGCGATTCATATCAGGAGTAATATAGTATAAATGGGCTAATATCATGAATATTAGTTCACAACTATTGGTGTCTTTCATTGTTTTACATGTATAATTCTGTGATTTGAATTACATGATTTCCTAATCAACTTACTTTTTACAAGTGCAACAAAGTTACTGTCCCGGATGAAACCTATTGTTATCGGCTGCACCTGATTCGCTGAACAGACTGACTCGGACTCTGTTACCGCAAACCGTGGCTCTTGCGTAATGATATGTACTCGTTGTAAGTTGAGTTCAGCACATCAGTTGCTTTGCACACCCTAGATCCCTGACGTCGGCATAATTGTTTTGCAGCACCTGCACGAAATCACTGTCTTCTATACTGCCAGGGTTGCCAGATCTCTGAAACAAATACGGGAGATAACAGACGGCTCTTTACAAGTTTACACAGATGGCAGGGTCTACTGGTCAATATTCTTCAAATTCATGCAGATGGCTGAACAATTTTTTTTTTGTAAATTATAAACTCTTAAAATAGACATATTGTTGTGGTTATTCGTTTTCTATCTATTTTGAAGCAGTATCAGATGTTCACTGCCTTTTTCCCGGCCATCCTAACACAAAGAACATAGCACATTAAGCACAGATTGAAGAAACAAGAGGGCCATGTTGGCACTATATCGCTCACCTGAGTTTAATTGCTTGCTTGAACAAATTTCTTTGCTAAAGGTTCAAAAACAAAACAAAACAAACAAAAAAAAAAAAAAAAAAAAAAAAAGGTGAGAAGGTCACGGTAAAGATTATTCACGATAACTACTGAAATTTGTTAAAAAAATTATACAGTTGGTACAAATCTCCTTGCTATAGGTTCAAAAACAAGAAAGTAGGTCAGTGAGTCAGTGTTAAGAATATTTAAGATGAGTATTGAAATCTGTATCAAACGTTATACCCATGGTCCACATTTCAATGATGTATCTTCAGAAACAAGAAAGTAGGTCAGTAGGTCACGATTAAGACCATTCAAGATGAGTATTGAAATCTGTATAAAAATACAGGTGGTTTAAATTTCTATACTGTAACTTCAAAAACGAAAAAGTAGGTCAGCAGGTCAAGGTCACAGTCAAGTGACCCCTAATTACTTGGGGTCATTAAGTAATTATAATTAAACAGTCTAGGAAATATGATCAGATAATTTTGAAGTATATTTTCCTGGATAACTCATATACATGTGACTCACGAAGCGGGGCCTCTTTTCACCCCAGGGGCATAATTTGACCAATATTGTTAAGAGAACTACTAGGCAATGCTACATACCAAATATCAAAGGCCTAGGTCTTGAACTTTGAGACAAGAATATTTTTTTCCTACATAAGTATATGTAAAACTTGGGACCCCCAGGGCAGGGCCTTTTTTCACCTCAAGGACATAATTTTCATTTTGGTAGATGACCGCTAGGCAATGCAACATACCAAATATCAAAAGCCTAGGCCTTGCAGTTTTAAGCAAGGGGATCTTTAAAGCTTTTTTCCTATGTAAGTCTATGTAAAACTTGGGACCTCCGGGGCGGGCCTCTTTTCACCCAAGGGGCATGATTTGAACAATCTTCATAGAGTACCATTAGATGATGTCATATGCCAAATATTAAGGCTCTACATCCAGGTCAAGTTTCATAAACTTCCACCATTTGGTTTCAGATGAGATGTTGTTTAAAGGAAAGTGTGGACGGACGCCGGACGGACGGACGGTCAGAGATTACAATAGTTCACCCTGAGCACCTTGTGCTCAGTGAGCTAAAAGCTGATTGTGAAAATCTGATTATCTGGTAAAAATCACAATGTATGACTTCCGATCTGTTGTATATAAATATATTTTATTACTTTACCCTTAGCCTGCTGGCACATCTGTCTGATCATGGTCTGCACTGTTCGCCATTTTGTCAGTATCTTTTATGTAAGCACACATTTAACAGTTAATGGAACTGTCCAAATTGAAAGATCGACAAGTTCATTATAGAAATTTAGCAGGGTAAGGGTTCAAGTAAATGTACAGTAAATAATCGTGAGACAGCGCTTGTATTTTACTTCCGTGTGCGTGAGAAAGTGTCTGCATTATATATGCTAATCTTCTTATGTATCTATTTCTTTGAATGTTGACGTATAACATTATTATCGCACGAAAGCAATGTGTTATATGTGTAATGAGCCAAGGCAAAAATAACCCACGGTCAATTCCATTTATTTAGCCAAGACAAACCCAAAATATTTTTTGTATACACCACTGTATTACAGCAGTAATATGAGACAAGGCAGTCTGAAAGACAACTATATCCCCCGCCACTATTATGGATAGTGGAAGGGTTGATGGTATTGGGTTGAAGCATTGATATTGTTAAGTATATTTCACAGTGACCTTGGCCTTGAGCCTGCATGGCTGACTTATGGGTTTTGCAAACCATCTCGTTAAGGTTAACACTTGACAAAAGTTTCAAGAAAATCCTTCAAGTGGCCAGTTTAGCAGAAAAGAAGGGGACATGAAATTGAAAGCTCAAGTATTTGAGTTGCGACCTTGACCTTGAGCTGGCATGGTGAATTTTGAATTCTGCACATCGTCTTGATAAGGGGAATATTACAGCCAAGTCATATTAAAATCCTTCAATGCAAGGGTTTTATGCTCAAACCTTTGACATTGAGTTGTGAGCTTGACCATGATCCAACATGGCTGACTTATAAGTTCTGCATATTGTCTTGATGAGGTGATCATTTGACCCAAGTTTCATGAAAATCCTTCAAGAGGTTAAAGAGATACAGAGCGGAAACAAATCGGAATGCTCAGACCCTTGACTTTGAGTTGTAACCTTGACCTTTAGCCAACATGGCTGCTGACTCATAAGTTCTGCACATCGTACCGATGAAGTGATCATTTGAACCAAGTGTCATGAAAAACCTTCAAGAGGTTTAGGAGATACAGAGCGGACACAAAATGGAAGGCTCAAACCTTTGACCTTGAGTTATGACCTTGACCTTGAGCCGACATGAATGACTTACTAGTATACGTTCTGCATATTGTCTTAGTGATGTGATCATTTGACCCAAGTTTCATCAAAATCCTATATGGAGCTGACACAAGTGTTCAGGACGGAAGGACGGACGGACGTCCGGAACAATTGTGTCAGCTCCATATATTTATGTGGCTACTGTTTGTTCTCTGTATTGTTCTTTTAGCCACGTAAAAGGAAAAAAATTAGCCACATGAAATGATCACCACGGTTTTGGTGGTTGACTATGTTTTAATGAGATTGGCCATGGTCGACAATGGTCAGAAAAGACGATCAACAGTTTGACCATGGTCTACCGTGGTCAACTTATTTCAACCACTGTTTGCCATAGACTACCGTGGCCATGTTAGTAATTTTCACACTAATCAAGTTTTACAATGCACCAAAGACACCTGAATGCATTTTGGCTCCAAAGGTTTTCCTAGTTATTTTAATGGTGACTTAGCAGCAGAACAATAGTTGCCTAATTAGTTATGTTAAGCTATAAATGTATAAACGGACAATCAGCAAACAGATATTCAGCGTCCCACCGACGACAAGCGGACATGCAGCAGACGACAGTAACTGTTGTCAGACGGACAGTCCGACAGACAACAATGCTCAAACTAAATATATGAATATTGTCCTTAAAGTTCTGCTGCTTTTAGCGGATTTCATAACTGAATTCAAGCCGAAATCCCACTGTGTATAAAAACAACAAAGCCATTGATCTTTTAACTTGTCTATTATTTAGAATTAGATAAGATTGGAGAAAGGTTGTGGCTTTATTTTCAATACTTATAAAATAAGAAATTATTAAATACATGAATGATGGCATAATGTAAGAGTCCTGACTAATTCGAAGACATTAAAATTGTAGAACATCACTAGCCAATATGCATAGTGATAGGATAGCAATGCGAAATTCAAAAGCTATCCAGATAAGCTCAAAATGAATCAAAGCCTTGAAATGTCTGATGGTTGCTGGTTTTGGTAGATTTATTTTCTGTTTAAATGCCAGTCTATGAATACACATGAATGAGAAAACAAATACAAATTTAATCTAAGATGAACTCTGCCTGACCTAGCTTGTGATGTAACCATGGGCTGGAATACCTTATCATTGATAAATCTTATACTTACATTATGCTATACTGAAGAGAACGAAGGCAAAAATTCTCAATAATTTCTCTTGTAAGCAGTAGAAAAACTATATTAAACAGGCAGAAGATTGGTCAGCAGACATGAGCAAAATTTATGTTTAGGTATCTAAATGAAGCTTAAACTTACATTATGCTATACTGAAGAATAACTGCGATTATAATTAATTCAACTTTATACACAACAATTTTTTTTAAATTAATACGACAAAAACAACAAGAGCATCGCCTTGCGGGTGCAGACGCTCATCTGATTTTTTTGTCTCTGTATAGTAGAAATATTGTCTTACCCATGATTTTATAAGTCCAAAAGGGGCCATAATTCTTGCTAAAAGTAATGTAGAGTTACAGTACTTGCTGTGCAGCGTCAAATTTTAATGGCGAATAACTGCTCCAAGTTTTAAAGCAATAGCTTTGACAGTTAAGGAGAAAAGTTGACCTAAACATAAAACTTAACCAAGAAATCTGATATGTTCTAAGTCCAAAAGGGGTCATAATTCTTGCAAAAAGCAGGATGGAGTTGTATTTCTTGCAGTACAAAGTCAGCTTTTGATGGTGAACAAGTGCTGCAAGTTTTAAAGCAATAGCTTTGACAGTTAAGGAGAAAAGTTGACCTAAACATAAAACTTAACCAAGAAATCTGATATGTTCTAAGTCCAAAAGGGGCCTTAATTCTTGCAAAAAGCAAGATGGAGTTATGTTTCTTGTTGTACAGAGTAATAGCTTTGATTGTTTAGGAGAAAATTTGACCTAAACATAAAACTTAACCAAGAAATCTGATATTTTCTAAGTCAGAAAGGGGCCATAATTCTTGCAAAAAGCAGGATGGAGTTATGTTTCTTACTGTACAGAGTCAGCTATTGATGGTGAACACGTGTTTTAAAGCAATAGCTTTGATAGCTTAGGAGAAAAGCTGACGTAAATCAGATGAGCTAAAAAAGATATCTTAAGGGAAGGACTAGCAACGCTTTGTTTCTAATGCATTAGAAAATATCCTAGAAAAGGCTGCACTAACCCGACAGACAATTACTGGAATCGGATCCATATAGCAGCGGGGTGGGGTGGGGTGGGGGGTGTGTGTGGGGGACTATGGTTGTTCTGCAACAACGAACCCATGTGTTAGAGGTATGTAGCAAAGGTGATCCACAGATATGCAAACATATGTACGACATTACTTGTACATAGTATTAAGCTAAAAAAAACAAAACAACGATGCTGAATGGCCAGTGGGTGGACGCAGCCCTGCTAAACTAAGTCACAGCCATTCCGAGGATATATGTTGAATGGCCGACCAACGGATGGTACAAGGCCCCCTCTAACGGTTGGTGGCACGGCACAGCAACACCAATACCAGTATAAGACATGGTCAATCCAATGGCCATCAAGCCACACTGCTGATTGTCATGACCAAGCTATGAAATCAAGTTTTCAACTTCAAAGCTATGAATATTTTAATAGTCACAGTTTTTCTTCAGTACAAATATTGGTTGTACGACAATATATGTATAGCGAGTATGATTACAGTATATATAGTGTGTATTGATTGCGTATGGAATCGACAAAAAAAAACAACCTCTCTTTTAATTTGCTAAACGATTCTCTTCCTCAAGTGCTTGCCATCCTCACAAATTATGGTACCAACTGCATGAAAAAAGCGCAGTTCCCATCGTAGAGATCATTCTTCAGAAGATGATACCCGAAAGTTGCTACAGTTCGAAGAAGATTGGCCAGTTGTATTTTTCTGTAATTCTCCTCTCCACTCCTCTGCCAATACCGGATCCATTCTAAGCTTGAGGAAATCCTGGAAATGAATGTCGTGATGTAGAGGATCATGCTATCCACATTTTTAGAGTTCAAATTTGAAAATCAACGATGATGCTTTTTTTTCCCAAATTTTATGCAGTCAATGACTATACATAATTATATGCATGCTTCTATCAAATTGTGATGTTATTTGTTTAAAAGATAAATCAAGCAGATACACTGGATTCTAGATAATGTGACTAAAAAACAAGAGCACCGTCTATGGGTGCCATCGCTCGTCTGCAAGTGCTGGATAATATGTAATATAAGAAAAGAGTTATAGTTCGGATTTTCTTAGTACAAAAAAGACCATAATTCTGGCAAAATGCAGGTTAGAGCTATGGTTCTTGACCTACATTGTTCCTTAATGATGATAAACAAGTGTGCAAAGTTTCAAAGCTGTAGCTTTTATAGTTTAAATTGAGAAAAGGTGACCTAAACAAAAAATTTAACTAATAAACTAAAATTTTCTAGGTGCCATAATTCTGACAAAATGAACATCAGCGTTATGGGTCTCGGCCTACATAGTCCCCTAATCGCTAATGATGATAAATAATGTGCAAAGTTTCAAAGCTGTAGCTTTTATAGTTTTTGAGATAAGGTGGACCTAAACAAAAAAAAATAAATACATAATATAACCAAGAAACTCATTTTTAGTACAAAAAACCCCCATAGTTCTGACAAAATGCATATCAGAATTATGGTTCTTGGCCTACATAGTCCCTTAATTATGAGAAATAAGTGTGTAAAAGCTGAGGCCCTTATAGTTTTGGAGAAAGGTGGACCTAAACAACAATTTTAACCAACGCCGACGACGACAATCAAGTGATGATAATACCTCGTAGATTTTTTCAAAAGTCAGACGAGCTTAAAAGATCTGGAGCACCTGTGATAAATTAAAGACTCCGCTGTATACCGGATTCAAGCGATTTGAATGAAAAGAATGTTTAATGTATATATTTGTAATCATGGTAATCCTTAAACCCTAACCTTTAGTCTATATATTATACATATTGTACACTAAAGGCGTGCAGACATGCAATAATTGACTATCACCTCCGGACATGCGCAGAAGACCTATCCAGTTCTGCAATTATAGGTTGATCACTACCAAATAGAATGTAAGCCTCCGCTGGTCACAAGGAGTCTAAATATAAATAGTGCTAATCTTTTACAAGTAGTCCAAATATAAATAGTGCTAATCTTTTTTCTTTTCCTAGTAGATCTACCTTTTCTCAATAGCAACGTGCTTACTTTTACCCTACCGCGTTTCAGTATTTATCACTTTGCATTCTATCGAAATCGGTTTGTTCCTATCGCATGCGAGGTAAAAATGACGGCGTAAGAATTTAATGTCTCGAAAAGAAATTGAAAGAAGCGAAAAGAAGTAAATTCAGCGGGTTGTATTTAACGAACTGTAGTTTTTTTATATAAAAGTTAACACCCCCGTTTCTTTTTGTTTTTCTAAACTAGCGATCAAGTTCTTTAAGGGAATATAAGTCTCTGAAAATCGAATATGCTAGAAAATGTCAAAAAACCGTTTTGAAGTATTTAGCGGATTTATATGAAGCAAGCAAATTCGACTAATTGCTATCCCCAAAGAGCTATAAAAACATTTTTTTGTATTTTATACTTCTTTGGTATCCCCCGCCGAAAGGGTTTGTGGTGAGGAATGGCAAAAAAATATATCTGGCAAAAAGTTAAGGATGTTACTAAGAAGCAAATAATTTCATTTAATTTAGTCAAAATCATTTCAAAAGAAAATGAAGTTTTAAGTGTACATAATAAATGTATTTTATGTTGATCCTGACTAATGAAATTATTTTTAATGGAATATGTTCGCTGTAATAAGCTAAGCTTTTAGAATTAAATGGAGTTATTTGAAATGTGAGCTTGAAGTGTAACAAGAATGAAATATTGTCTTCGAGTAGTTTGGCACCAAGTGTTGCTATTTAACATGAATATTTGAACTTAAAGAACAGATGTCCTGAAGAGAGCACAATCAAGTAAGATATCTTGAACATGGCTGGAATGTTTTTTTTTTTTTTTGTTTTTTTTTTTTTTTTATTCATTTATTGTGGGTTTTTTTGTGGGGGCGGGGTAGGGGTGACCGGGTGGGGGTACAAAACTACACATGTTGATTATAAATATTGATGGAAAATGAACAAGAGCTGTCACAGGAGACAGCGCGCTCGACCATTTCGATGCTGGATAGTGAAACTGGGCACATCTGAGGAAACTAGAGCTGTCACTGGAGTGTTTAATGACTCCAATTGTGGATGAAGATATTGCACAATAGCCTGAGTCTATGTCAAAAATATCAACTTAAAGTAATATAAGAGGTAAAGATAAAATGTATCAAAACACTATATAAGTATATCCTAAGCAAAAGGGGCATAATTCATTAAATAATGGTGTCAGAGATGTGCACCTTGTGTCATATGGTGTGGGTGATGATGTTGAACAACTATTTTAAGTTTGAATCAAATCCATTCAGTAATAACAGAGGTAGAGTGAAAGTGCACCAAAACTTTAACCTAAAATTCTAAGTAAAAAGGGGGAAAAATTAATGAAAAATTGGTGCCAGAGTTATGCATCTTGCGTCATATGGTGTGGGTGATGATGTTGAACAACCATTTTAAGTTTGAATCAAATCCATTCAGTAATAACAGAGACAGAGTGAAAGTGCATCAAAACTTTAACCTAAGATTCTATGTAAAAAGGGGAAATAATTCATGTAAAATTGGTCCCAGAGTTATGCACCTTGTGTCATATGATAAGGGTAATGATGTTGAACAAGTGTTTAAGTTTGAATCAGATCCATTCAGTAACTAATAAAAGAGGTAAAGATAAAATGTATCATAACACTATATAAGTATATCCTAAGCAAAATGGGCATAATTCATTAAATAATGGTGCCAGAGTTGTGCACCTTGTGTCATATGATGTGGGTGATGATGCTGAACAACTATTTTAAGTTTGAATCAAATCCATTCAGTAATAACAGAGGTAGAGTGAAAGTGCACCAAAACTTTAACCTGAAAATCTAAGTAAAAAGGGGGAATAATTCATGAAAGTATGGTGCCAGAGTTATGCACCTTGTGTCATATGATGTGGGTGATGATGTTGAACAACTATTTTAAGTTTGAATCAAATCCATTCAGTAATAACAGAGATAGAGTGAAAGTGCATCAAAACTTTAACCTGAAAATCTAAGTGAAAAGGGTTGATAATTCATGAAATATAGGTGCCAGAGTTATGGCCCTTATGTCAGATGATGTAGATGATGATGAGGAATAAGTATTTCACGTTTGAATCAAATCCATCAAGTAATTACAGAGATAAGTTGAAAAAAGAGAAAGTGTAAAAAAACTTTAACCAAGGTGGGGAGGCGGAAAGACGCCGACGCCGGGTCGAGTAGGATAGCTCTCCTTGTACTTCGTTTGGTTGAGCTAAAAATGAAAAAATGTTTTGTTTTTTTTTTCGGGGGTGGGGGGTGCATGATCGGGGTGGTGGGCATGACTGGGTGGAGTAGCGAGGTGGGGGAACAGTAAAACTTTGCATGTTGATAACAAGTGGGTACCCAGGTGTGGGTGCAGAACTTCACATGTTTATAATAAATGTTCATGGAAAAGAATGAAAGAAGTTTAATGAAATTCTACCAATTGGTTGCTTTGTTATTTACAAAACTGTGGATTTTTAAACAATTAAAGGGCAGTAACTCTGAAGTACGTAAAGAGATCTGAACGAAATTGTGTGCTCAACCACATTATGGTGATCTAAATTCAGTTTAAGTTTCATAGTTCTATGTCAAATATATCACAAGTTATGAAGCAGAAATTGCCATATTTATAGTACCCTATATAGTTAACAGAAGAAACTTCTAAGGGCTATAACTCTTTTACCGGACACGTAGCCACGATACGCAGTGTCGTATTTTTCCATGGTTTATTGGAAGCTCCCGAACACGAAGATAAAAGCGCCCTCTACTGGTAGCATAATGCGAGATGTACATTATGGTGACCTCATTATGCTTAGTCCTATCTTGCATTCTGCTTAGTGACAAGGGAGAGTGTGTGTGCTCTCATGTCTTAAACTTGGGAGAATATTTCTGTCAACTGTTCATGCGTACGAGTGATCACATTCATCCCGTCCGGGGACCACTTTTATTCATATCATTAGTAAATATACAACATAGACACATGATGAAGAAACGATGTAAGTTTACCACAAGGCAATACACCGAATTTAGCATCTCGCATTGCAGCATGGCTGAAAGCAAGATAAATCCTAGACTAATGAAGAAGACCCGATGTAGCAATACAGGTAGCAGTATAGATATTGTAGACAAATGAAGAAGGAATGATGTAACCATATGAATATCATATAGAGACATGGGCATGTAAGAATGCAAGATGTATTTTCAGTTGCCAAAATGTTGATGTCAGTTTGTCCGATAGTGGCTTGCATGTGTCACAAGCAATACGCAATTTTTGCCTTATTACTGTTCCATAGGAAACGTCAATATTTTTCCATACACCGACGCCTGAATTTCATATCGGTTGCGTGACGTAACTTTCAGTGTGTGTTGTTGCACTATTTATTTTCTACGTAGTTCAGTATTGTCAATCCCATTCAGGCTATTGAACATATTTATGATATTCACATAGTATTTATACGTGTAGATGCGTATGTAACAAGAGCCATATTAGTCATGGCCAATCCCCCCGCCGGGCATATTATAATTGGAGGATAAAGTTCCTGGCAAGTTAGTGTCTGAAAGTATTGATTTTGGGGAAAGCTTTGAAGAACCATTTAGTTGTGGTCCGCATCAGGGGTTTTAAAGATGTGGAAGAAAGAATAAGTCAGTGGTGAGGTGGTTTACTGCTAAATTTTATTAATTTTCATGAACAGTAAAGCTATGATGTTTTTCTATATGGCTACTGTAAAAAGAAGGAATGGAAAGCTAACAGGGAACACGAGTGCCAGAATGTCACAATATATGCCCGTCACAGCAAATTTGTTTACTCTAGCTAAGTCTTTTGTTTTTCTAAGTCCACAAAAAAAAACCCTTACCAGGTAGAGATATCTTAAAATACACCTAGAATTGCTAGAATTGGAAAGTAACATCCATGTTGTACCACAGAAAAGTGGTCTTGTTTTTTGCCTACGGTCAATTATAAAAATGTTACAATATAAGTTATTTATAGTAACAACTAAAGGAAGTTAATCTTAAAAAAAAAAAAAAAAAAAAAAAAAAAAAAAGAAATTGTAAGTCCACACAAAAATCTTTACCAGGTAGAGATTGGTCAAAATACACCTCAAAATTGGATGTAGCATGCATGTTGTACTACAGAAAAGTGGTCTCGATTTTTCCCTACGACTAGTAATGAAAAAGTTACAATAAAAGCTATCTAAAGTAACAACAAAGGGAAGTAATTCTAAAGAATGGAACTGCGCATGACACTTCGTCTCATGATGGTGTATAATTGTGCCAAGTTACATCAAAATCCCTCCATGCATGAAGAAGAAATGCTTCAGACAAAGTCATTCTTGTATCTAACCTTTGGCCTCTAAGTGTGACCTTGACCTTAGACATAGGGACCTGGATCTTGCGCATGACACTCTGTCTCGTGGTGGTGAACATTTCTGCCAAGTTATATCAAAATCCCTCTATGCATGAAGAAGAAATGCTCCGGACAAGGTTTTCATTCTTGTATCCTTTGACCTCTAAGTGTGACCTTGACCTAAGACCTAGGGACCTGGTTCTTGCGCATGACAATCCGCCTCGTGGTGATGAACATTTTTTCCAACATATATCAAAATCCCTCCATGCATAAAAAAGGTTATGTTCCGGACAATTTTTTTTAAGGAAATATGATAAAGGGGAATAACTCAAAAAATAGGCAAGGCAGAGTTATTGTTCTTGCACATTGCACTTCCTCCTAATGTGTTCTATCAGTGTATGAAGTTTGAAGAAAATCCCTCCAGTACTTTTGGAGTTATGCTCCGGACAAAATGTTTTAAGAAAATAAGATAAAGGGGAATAACTAAACAAATAGGCAAGATAGAGTTATTGTTCTTGCACACTGCACTTTCTCCCAGTGTGTTCTATCAGTGTATAAAGCTTGAAGAAAATCCCTTCAGTACTTTTGGATTTATGCTCCGGACAAATTTCTTTAAGAAAATAAGATAAAGGGGAATAACTCAAAAAATAGGCAAGGTAGAGTTATTGTTCTTGCACATTGCACTTCCTCCCAATGTGTTCTATCAGTGTATGAAGTTTGAAGAAAATCCCTCCAGTACTTTAGGAGTTATGCTTCGGACAAAGATCGTTGCGGACGGACGGACGGATGGACGCACACACGGACGGAGAGCATTTCTAATATCCCCTTCGCCTTTGGCGGGGGGATAAATAAAAAGTTATTGAACATATTTATGATATTTACATAGTATCTATATGTGTAGATGCGTATGTAATAAAAAGGTTATTATATTTCAGCTTTCTTCAGCGGAAGAATATTGCGCTCCTAAGGTCGTGCAATATTTCTGCTGAAGAACTCGTGCATATTTCCCGATACAAAGCTAATAACCTATAAATATTGCGACTTTCAAGCTTTGACGGCGGAGGAATATGGCACGCGAATTGCACAATAAATTAACCAATTGAAACCAGGGCGCCGAGAAATGCGTCACGCATATCAGCCAATAAAAACCTATGGGCTCGGTTTAATTACAAATGCGCTAGAACGTCGTTTAATCAGAAACTTGTGATATGAGGCTGAAATTAAAACCTATGATCCCGACTGAAAACACAAGTTTTTGCCATTTGTACAAATATTCTGGGAACCTAGGTTCTCTGAAAAACTTGTGATCTGAAGTTAAAACATAGGTTCTAGGCCAAGAACATAGGTTCTTGGATTTATTGTGTAATTCGCGTGCCATAGAGGAAGACCACAGTACCCATTCGTGCATAATTTTATCACGAGCGGACATCTGGGTAGAACCACTGTCCTTCTGTAAGCCAGCTGGACAGCTTCTTCACATGAAAAATTCAACGCCCTCAAGTGAGGCTCGAACCCACATCGGTGAGGGGCAGGTAATTTGAAGTCAGCGATCTTAACCACTCGGCCACGGAGACCCTACATCAAGAAACACAAGGAACGAAACGTAATAAATATTTTACGGGTTGGATTGGGTTTGGGGGTTAAGTAATGTGGGCAGGGTTAGCGGGGAGATGACGGAATACTAAGACATATCAAGAAACATAAGAAACTAAAAGTAAACAAGAGCACTGCCTTGCGGGTGCAGACTCTCGTCTGATTTTTTTGTCTCTGTATAATAGAAATATAGAAATATTGTCCTACCCATGATTTTCTAAGTCCAAAAAGGGCCATAATTCTTGCAAAAAGCAGGATGGAGTTATGCTTCTTGCTGTAGAGAGTCAGCTTATGATGGTGAACAACTGCTGCAAGTTTCAAAGCAATAACTTTGATAGTTTAGGAGAAAGTGTTACCTGAACATAAAACTTAACAAAGAAATCTGATATGTTCTAAGTCCAAAAGGGGCCATAGTTCTGGCAAAAAGCAGGATGGAGTTATGTTTCTTGCTGTACAGGGTCAGCTTATGATGGTAAACACGTGTTGCAAGTTTTAAAGCAACAGCTTTGATAGTTTAGAAGAAAAGCTGACCTAAACACAAAACTTAACCAAGAAATCTGATTTTCTAAGTCCAAAAGGGGCCATTATTCTTGCAAAAAGCAGGATGTAGTTATGTTTTTTGCTGTACAGGGTCAGCTTATGATGGTGAACACGTGTTGCAAGTTTTAAAGCAATAGCTTTGATAGTTTAGGAAAAAAGCTGACCTAAACACAAAACTTAACAAAGAAATCTGATTTTCTATGTCCAAAAGTGGCCATAATACTTGCAAAAAGCATGGTGGAGTTATGTTTCTTGTTGTACAGGGTCAGCTTATGATGGTGAACAAGTGCTGCAAATTTCAAAGCAATAGCTTTGATAGTCTAGGAGAAAAGTTTACCTAAACATAAAATCTAACCAAGAAATCTGATATTTTCTAAGTCAATTCTTGCAAAAAGCAGGATAGAGTTATGTTTCTTGCTGTACAGGGTCAGCTATTGATGGTGAACAAGTGCTGCAAGTGTTTCAAATAATCAAACTTAAGCATGACGATACTTGGACCGAATTTACATATACAAGACAAAATGTTTTTGTACAAATCATTATCAAAAACATCACTTTTACCAGTTCCCCTTTACCCCCATTTATCTTAAAGATGACAGGAAATTCCACTTCCTGTTGGTTCCCCAATCCCCTTAAAGTTCCTGTTAAGGTTAACTGTGGGTCCCACATTTTTTTATGTAAAATGCTTGTAACATATTTTTTGTGGGGAAAAAACAAGGAGCACGTAAGCCATAAAAATGATATTTTATTAAGAAACAAAATAAGTGATCAAGATGTGTTCACACCATCATCCTCAGGTGTATATATATGTCAATCAAAAACGGTATTTCATCCACTTTTAAATATTTTCTGCCAATTACTTTAGACCGTCGGGTTTTTTTTTTCTTCTGCCAAAAGTAATTAACAATGTATTTTCCTCCATTTGAACTTAACTGGTGTAACGATAGATATCTCTCTCCACCCAAAGAAATTCGTATTACCTTGACCTTCACCCGCTTGCTTATTATTACCAATAATACCTCTGTCTGTCTGTCTGTCTGTCTTGCTACTGTTAGCTATTGTATGTCTCCCCTGTATTCCGGTAGATATTTAAAGAGCTGTCGTTTTGTCTTTATGACAGTCTGTCTATCTGTATGAGCACATGCATGTCATAAAAGTGTGTCTGCTCTATATACATGTCTTTTTAGGTAACGTGCACTGCCATTCGTCAGTATGTATGCATTGTCATTTGTCAGTATGTTTACATTGTCATATAATTATGTTGAAGCTAACTACCCTTTGAAATTACTACATATTATTTGACATAATTAGAATTTTGTTCCTACAGTAGAATATGTACATTATAGATTTATAAAGCAACACATTTTGTAGCATCACCTCCAACAGCTTAGCAGGCTGACACCAAGAACAAAGTGCATTGCCCAAAATTACGCCACAATGGGAGTGACCAGGATTCGAACCCAGGACCTTCGCCCCGTAGGAAAGCGTCTTAGCCCTCTCGACCAATGCTTTAACGTAAGTTTCACAAGCACGCACTGTACCTTACAAAAAAGATACAGCGATGTAAGTGGTCGTGTATAAGCAACTCCACATCGAAAGCCCAGCCAAACCCTTCAGCAAGACCGGCTTTACAGTACTGGACCACACAAACTCATCATCTCGCCACAAATCCAAATGCTTTCCATTTGGAAACTCTCACCTCTTATGTGAGCTACACATTTTTGCTTTATCAATCATAAAGGAACATTTCTATTGTAGGATTATCAAAAGTAAAATTTTGAGAAAAGCGCGTATGTAGCAGAATGGGCAGAGTAGTTAGCATCAAAACGTTTTTCATGGTCATCACTGAATATGCATAACCAACTTTTTAGTTTGATGGATTTCAACATCACTTAACGCAAGAATTCATATACATGTACTAGAACTACTTAGAATATGATAATAAACTGCTGATCCAGCCAAAAAGGCATAGTTTGACCATCATATAAAACGCCGAAAAAAGATTGGATGAAAAAAATGACAATGGAACATGCGAAAAATGCAAATATGACATTGCGTCATTTTGATTCAGTTGTAATATTGTAAAATCATTAAATGTCGTGGGCATGAAATTTCGTGGATTTGGTCAAAACGCCAATTTTGTGGGGATATAAATTCCACACTGGCCATAGCTTTATCAGATCAAGTGGTTCCAACGTTGTTTGAGCGGTGAATTTTACGCCGATCAGATGGAGAAATATGGCCGATACTACAAATTTCCGGCATTGTAAGTATGATTTAAAGGAATTTCTACCCGTTAAATAACGAATCAAATGAGAACGATGGGTGCACCTGGAGCGCAAATGTATATATGTTTTAGCACATATGTCCGTTTAGCTGAGATTTGCACCGTTTATTCAAACACTTATGTACAGTCCGGCGGGGGAAGGATATTTTTGACAGTTTTTGACAATGTCGCATCAAATTTAGCGTTAATCGGGAACAAGTAACTGTTAAAACACTTTTTTATGTAAAGGGCTACCTCTTAAAACAATGTGTGTGAATTTTCATAGAATTACTCATGGTTATTTGTGAAATATCGGCCAAAAACCTAATGCAACGCCGTTTCGAGTGGGTCGCTATGCAACGCAATCAAGTGGATACCGTTCTCTGTCTTACTTGCGAAGTCTTATCCGTCTTAAAAAAACAGTCATTGAAGCCTAACAATGAATAAAGTTAGAGAGTTTTATATTATTATAATGATTCCGCCATTTCTAATATATTATACTTTTACATTTTTATGCTTAACATTTAACATATTTTTGCGGACATTGTCAAAAAACATCAACGCAGAAACATAAAAAAATCTCTTTAAATCAGTATAGTCACAGTTGGTTACTTTTTTAGTGCCTTAAAACCAATACATTGCGATTTCATTTCTGATTTGTTGTGCACTTGAGCTGTTCATACAAAATAAATAAAATTTGGCCCATGATAAAAGTATTGATCAGTTGTTTGTACATATTTTCATTCGTATTCCTGTGGTAGCGTTCATTTATTTTCAAAGAGATATATCACAGAGGATGTTAAAATTGGCCACTGAGGGAAAAGACAATATTTCATTTGTCCTCCATAAAACAGAAACGACGTAATAAACCTCTATGGTCGCCGTTTAAAAATGAAAATACAAATGAAATACAGACACCAATAAAAGAAAATAAACGGACCAGCAATACTAATAGAGATGTGCCACAGTTGTACTATTTAACTGTCTCTTACCAAAGAAGAAAAGCGATGTTTGCCAACGGGTACTTATTCTACTTATTCGAATTGATAAGAGTTAAAATATTGTAAAATAATGTATCTTTTGCTTCAGAAAGTTGTCTCAGGATAGCCTTGTCGCTTGCATTGTCTAAAAATCTGTCTCTTCCTCTGCTAATTCTTCAAACATTTCATCACATAAAACTCTCACTTTTAATACCTTATTGTGAACAGGTTTTTTTCTTGATATTTTGGTGCTTGAAGTTGGAATTAGCAGTATTTTCGGTTGTTTTTTTTTTAATTTTTATTCACTTTGAGGATATGGAGAAAACGCTCTTAATCGTTTGTTTAATGACATATCTCTATTAGTATTGCTGGTCCCGTTTTATTTTCTTTCATTGGTGTCTGTATTTCATTTGTATTTTCATATTTGAACGGCAGCCATAGAGTTTTATTACGTCGTTTCTGTTTTATGGAGGACAAATAAAATATTGTCTTTTCCCTGGCCAATTTTAACGTTCTCTGTGATTTATCTCTCTGAAAATAAATGAACGCTACCACAGGAATATGAATGAAAATATGTACAAACAACTGATCAATACTTTTATCATGGGCCAAATTTTATTTATTTTGTATGAACAGCTTAAATGCACAATAAATCAGTAATGAACTCGAAATGTATTGGTTTTAAGGGACTTAAAAGTAACCAACTGTAACTATACTGATTTAAAGAGTCAACCCGATTTTGGTATGCTGTTTAGTAACATTCGTGGAGGAGATAAATATCCGTGAACTGGTTCTAATTTTTACGAACTATTACTATTATTTACTTGGTGATATTGTTCGATGTTCATCCTTGCTTTATGTTTTTGTGTTGATGTTTTTTGACAATGTCCGCAAAAATATGTTAAATGTTAAGCGAGCATAAAAAGGTAAAAGTACAATATATGAGAAATGGCGGAATCATTATAATGATATAAAACTCTCTAAATTTATTTATTGTTAGGCTTTAATGACGGTTTTTAAGACGGATAAGACTTCGCAAGTAAGACAGAGAACGGTATCCACTTGATTGCGTTGCATTGCGACCCACTCGAAACGGCGTTGCATTAGGTTTTCGGCCGATTTTTCAGAAACAACGCTGAATAATTTTATGGAAATACACACGCTTTGTTTAAAGAAGTAGCCCTTTACATAAAAAGTGTTTTAACAGTTACTTGTTCCCGATAAACACTATATTTGAGGCGATATTGTCAGAAACTGTCAAAAATCCCCTTCCCCCGCCGGAATGTACATAAGTGTTTGAATAAACGGCACAAATCTCAGCTAAATGGACATATGTGCTAAAACATCGACACATTTGCGCTCCAGGTGCACCCATCGTTTTCATTTGATTCGTTATTTAACGGGTAGAAATTCCTTTAAGTCATACTTACAGTACCTGAAATTTGTAGTATCGGCCATATTTCTCCATCTGATCGGCGTAAAATTCACCGCTCAAACAACGTTGGAACCACTTGATCTGATAAAGCTATGGCCAGCGTGAATTCGTGGATATCAACTTTTGAACATAAAATGAATAAGAATTTTACTTGTTCGTTGGGATTAAAATTAGTCCCCACGAATATCAATGATTTCACAGGATTATATGTTTCTCTTTAAAACCTCAGTTTTAACAGGTTCATCAATTTGAAAGGTGAATGTCCATCATAGCATCCTATGTCGAAGATGTAAAATAATTTGATAATTCTGTGTAAACACTGTCCAACTTGTCTATATATCTATCTATAATGGAAGCTGACCATAGCTCTTAGAGGCCCAAATATTTGACATATAACATGTTTGGACAAAGAAACACTGGTAATAACAATTTCATGATTGCGAGCAAGCAATATCTGAGCAGAAGATTTGAGTATTAGAAAATTCCTATTGGTTTGGAAATGCCGCCAAAGCTAAAATAGCATTGTTAATTGTTTTAACTGGGAAAATTATCAAGAGTTCTTTTTATAGTTTCTGTAGCACTTTCAGTGCGCATACATTTAGTCTATGGTATTTGTCATGATCATACATCCTAGATTTGACACTGTTTAAGTCGACAAAAAACAAAAGTTAGGTATCATTTATCATTTAGGATTTTTTTATTTTTTATTTTTTGGAAAAGCTGGAATGAATGGTAAAAGTGTCTGTCATGTAACATAATTTTCAGTCCAAAATTCATTTAAAGCATATAACAATCATTTCATAAAACAAACATTTTGATAACTGAACAAAATAGGGAAGTAATGACTACATCTATTGTCCAACTAGAACATCAATACTCGAGGAGGCCAGACATAGTTAAAAATAATTCAATGTGTAATTGCTGTCTTATATCCAGTTGCAACTAAAGACATCGTGTAAAAATATTGCCCATATAAATAATTTCTGTTATCAACGAGAGCCATGTGAAACCAAAGTGACAAAGTGGAATATTTTTGTAAACAGTTATGCTTTCGGTCAATATACTACTCATAAGCCTTGTCACTAAAGAGTTAAAAGGCTTATAATGTCTCTGTTTAAAATGTGAACAGTAAATATGCATTTCATCTAAATGGGCAACTGATTTATCTGTTTTTGGCCTTATGGAACTTTATATAGTAGAAAAAGGGGCTCAACTTATGAAAACACAAAAATGAGTAGTTGAACCTTAGCAATACACATGAACAAGTGTGTGAAATTTCAATCCATTCTTATTAAGTGGTTACCGAGATAGCAGCTTATTTACAAAAATAATCAAAACAAAAACTGTCAATAAGATAACGTGCTCGACTTTTCTACAGGTTCTACGTCAAACAAGGGCTATAGCTCGGCAAACTTTATGTAACTGAGTTACAACATAACGTGCATGCAAAACTTCCATCACATTTTGTTTATCAAACAGGGCCATAATTTCAATGAACTTAAAGCAAGAGTTATCTAATTCAGATATCTGAGTAGATGTTATGACTGGAAAGCACTCAGTAGTGCAAAACAGCATTTTAATACAAATTAGATTGCAAAATTCTATTTTTTTTTTTCGTCTTTCTTGAATATGTCTTATTATTCGCTGCTGGGAAGTCGAAAGAGAGAATATAGAAAGGCTTTTCTTATAGTCATCTGTATCTCTGCCCATCTGCCTGTCCCCTCTCACACCCACTGACCATCCAGAAGCAAATTTGAAAAAAAAAATCTAGATTCTTGTATTTCTTTCATAAAATGTAGGATAATCTTATCAAAATGAAATCAAAAGTTATAGAACTTTGTTCATACTTTTGAAATTAAAGCAACAAAAGCGTATCCGAAGCATATTTCACTGTTTGAAGGTAAGGATAGAAATATCTGGCTCGGGGGCAACTGTTTAGACGGTAATGAGTATCTGCCGCGTTATCGCAAAAAAGTTACCCGAGAGCCATGCAGATATTTCCAGCAGCACCTTCAACTAGCAACATATTCTTTTTCTTGCATGCCATTTCTTCAATAAATAGAAGAACTTAAGTATAACAAATGCTTTTCTTTTAAGCTCGTTTTTATAGCAGTAGCGTATGAATTCAAGCATTCATTCATGACTGAGCTTACACACTGGTGTGTCAGACGAGTTGATTTTGGCAATGGCAAAAACATGAGGAAGTCGTGTCCGGTATGCAAGAAAAGTGTAAATTAGCATACGAATCACTGTCAATCGCGAACAGAATTTTGTTCAAAAAGTTGATGCGTGTCCATAGTACACTGATGCCCCACTTCCTGTCACTGTACATGGTTTAATGATTCTATGTGAAATATTTTTAAATATATGCAACACAAGTTTTAAGCACTTTTATTCTTCACAAAGCGATGGGAAATAACTCTGGACTGCCTGGGTGAAATCCAAAACAGAATACAAGCTGCATAAGTTCACATGCTATATACAACAATACCCTAATGCTTTATAACTCTAGGTCTTGTACAAAAAGGGCCTATTTTCAAGAGAATAATAGTTATGTTAGAATCTTTCACTGGTTGAAGGTGTGGACTGAAATATCTGACTCTGGGGTAACTGTTTAGGCAGTCACGAGACTCTGCCGAGTTACCGAAAAGCAGTTACCCAAAAGCCGGATATTTCCATCCACACCTTTAGCCAGTCATAGATTCTTTTTCTTGCATACCATATTCTTCAAATAGTAGCATATAAATTAAAGCATTCGTTCTGAGCTTAAGCCCTTAAAGACCCACCACAACCTAGTAACCTACATTTTTTCCTAATATGAACCTCGTGTAAAAATCATTCTGATGATACTGGTATACTACGTTTATAATAAAGATAATAAAGAGTATATATAGTCCCTCTCTGAATCAATGCGTTTTCGCAACTTCATCTGCAAACTTATTCAGTCAATCTCTTTTCCACGGAAGCATGGAGGGGACACCGGATTTTTTATTTTAACTTATCTCGTGGCCACGAGTTATAACAAAGGGAAAAAAAAACGAAAAAAAAAAATTGAAAATATTTTATCTCGTGGTCATGAGATATAACTAAGAAAAAACAAATAAAAAAATTCTTAATTCGTGGCCACGAAATATAACTAAGAAAAAAAACCCCAAAAAACCCGATCTTTTGCTAATTCGTGCACGAAATATAACTAAGAAAACAAACATGAATTAGCAAACATCGTTTTTTTGTTGTTTTTCTTAGTTATATTTTATGGCCACGAATTAGCAAAATATCGTTTTTTGTGTTTTTTTTTTTTCTTAGTTATATTTCGTGGCCACGAATTAGCAAAAAATCGTTTTTTCTTACTTAAATTTCGTGGCCACGAATTAGCAAAAATCGTTTTTTTTTTCTTACTTTTTTTTTAGTGGCCACGAATTAGCAAATTCGTTTTTTTTTTTGTTGTTTTTTTCTTAGTTATATTTCGTGGCCACGAATTAAGACATCTTTTTGTTTTTCGTTTTTTTTTCTTAGTGATAACTCTTGGCCACGAGATATATTAAAATAAGGAAATCCGATATCCCCTCCATGCTTCCGTACTTTTCGGTATAGTTTTATAAACATAGGTAAATAACTATCTTACCCGGTAGAAACAAAGTATAGTCTAAACTAATCTTCATACATCAAAAACTGCATACGGCTATAGTCATTTAATAAAATGTTTTAGACATGAAACATATTGTCTTGATCTAATATATATCACTGTCAGTTTGTAACTAGATACTTGTATTTCTTTTTTTCCCATGCAAATCGTGTATAATTACCATCATGGAAATACAAAAGAAAACAGTTATTCTGTGGCGCGTCTTTAAGTCATTTAGCTCCCCGGGGTGAAAGCGGGGAAAAAACGCGGGAAGTGCTATCCAGTATGCAAAAATAAAACAGCATGTCATTCAGTTGGTATTGTAATGTAGAGTAATTATAGGTTATTAGCTTTGTATCGGGAAATATGCACGAGTTCTTCAGCGGAAATACTGCGCGACTTTAGGAGCGCAATATTCTTCTGCTGAAGAACGAGTGCATATTTCCCGATGCAAAGATAATAACCTTTTTATTACATACGCGTCTACACGTATAAATATTAAGTAAATATAAATTTGTTCAATAGCTTGGATAGGATTGGCAATACTGAATTGAATAGAAAAAAAACGCACACGATATGAAATTCAGGTGTCAGTGTATGGAAAAATATTGACGTTTCCGGTACCAGTGTAACTTAACGGGGAATAGAAACGTGTATGTAATAATAACTAAGATGTGAGTTCGCTGAGAACCATAACTGAGGTGCCTAAATACGATGCCGACGTCAGTGCCGGAGGTACAGCAACAACACTTGTGACAGCGTCACGGAGTGTGATAAAGGGGAACCTTTTAGGTACTCAAACGGGGTTGTTTCGGCGGTTATATTGAGAAATCATAACATCCGATATTAGTAAACAAAATAAAATAAAATGATAAGCATTGAACTTTTGTCGAGAGACTAAGATTGTACGGTACGGCCAGCAGAGGACCATACAGTTTTTGTAAAGGAATTCGTCTAGGGACGTTTTGGTGCCAGGCTGGATACGCACACCTACGCAGAATAAATTATATCAGATGGTGTCTTACCAGTGATGCCACAAAGACCCTTGTCAATAGCCTGGTTACCACACGGTTAGACTATTGTAATGCCTTGTTAAGTGGTATCCCAAACATCGCACTTGACACGTTGCAACATGTCCAGAATAGGGTAGCTCGCGTTATAACTAGGACGTCCCGTCACAATCATAATACCCCGGTACTGAAGGGGGGCTCCAGTGGTTACAGGTGAAATACAGGCTACAACACAAGGTTCTGACCCGCACCTTTAAGGCTTTACACGATCAGTTCCCTGTCTGTATAAGGGATATGATAGAAATCTATAGACCGGATAGAAAATAAGACAGACTGTCGCTGGTTGTACCAAATACTAAAACCGCGATGTATGGCAATCGGGGCTTGGGCTATGGAACTTCCTTCCCGTCAAGATAAGGAAAGCTGACACTCAGGCTGCTTTCAACCCGACTTCTTGTACAGCATTTCGCAAACTAACTAAATATAATTATATCGTTTCAATTTGTACTTTGAGAAGAAACATGCTGTTGTTTTTTTTTTTGCGACAAATTGCATATAAACAATCATTTTGACATACACGTGACGTTCGAGTGACATATCTAGAACTCTTCAGGTTACAATATCTCTTGATTTATAATGACAACGGGTCTGCGAAAACAAAAAGGCGTGAAAATTGACTTCTATATCATGGTTAAGGTTTTTACCAACAGACCCTACAACTGGGGTAAACAGTGAGTCTAACGATGGATTCGTTTCCCGGGATACGAGAAAGAACTCTTCTCGTCAGTTAAAAACGGGTCAAAATCAAACGCACCATCTTCCAATGAGGTTGATTCCAATGATCAAGAAATTGAGGCACCGCAACGGCAGTTCCGAAGAACAAGAGGGCCATGATGGTCCTATATATCGCTCACCAGAATTGATCTGGCCTACTGACCTAGTTTTTGACCCCATATGACCCAGAGATGAACTTGACCTAAATATCATCAAGACAAACATTCTGACTAAATTTCATAACAAATTGGTTACAACTGTGGCCTCTAGAGTGTTCACAAGCTTTTCCTTTGATTTGACCGGTGACCTAGTTTTTGACCCACATGAGCCAGGTTCAAACTTGACCTAGAAATGATTAAGACAAACATTCTGACCCAGTCTCATAAAGATTCAGTCACAAATGTGGCCTCTAAAGTGTTCACAAGCGTTTTTTGATTTGACCAGGTGACCTAGTTTTTGACCCCACATGACCTAGATTCAAACTTGACCTAGAAGTCACAAAGCCAAACTTTCTGACTAAGTTTCATAAATACTGGGTCACAACTGTGGCCTCTAGAGTGTTCACAAGCTTTTCCTTTGATCTAATTTACTGGCCTAGTTTTTAACCGCACATAACCAAACTTCAAACTTGACCTAGAAATCATCAAGACAAACGTTCTGACCAAGATTCATAAAGATTGGGTCACAAATGTGGTCTCTAGAGTGTTCACAAGCTTTTCCATTGATCTGACCAGGTGACCTAGTTTTTGACCCCACATAACCCAGTTTCGAATGTGACCTAGAGATCATCAAGACTAACATTCTGACTACGTTTCATAAAGATTGGGTCAAAAATGTGGTCTCTAGAGTGTTCACAAGCTTTTCCTTTGATCTGACTTACTGACCTAGTTTTTGTTCCCACATGACCCAGTTTCAAACCTGACCAACAGATTATCAAGACAAACATTCTGACCAAGTTTCATAAAGATTGGGTCAAAAATGTGGTCTCTAGAGTGTTCACAAGCTTTTCCTTTGATTTGGCCTACTGACCTAGTTTTAACCCCACATAACCCAGTTTCAAACTTGACCTACAAATCATCAAGACTAACATTCTGACCAAGTTTCATAAAGATTTGATTACAAATGTAGTATCTAGAGTGTTCACAAGCTTTTCCTTTGATCTGACCTACTGACCTAGTTTTTGACCCCACATGACCCAGTTTCAAACTTGACCTAGAGATCATCAAGACCAACATTCTGACCAAGTTTCATAAAGATTGGGTCACAAATATGGCCTCTAGAGTGTTCACAAGGCAAACGTTGACGCACGACGCACGACGGACACCGGACAATGACCGGTCACAATAGCTCACCTTGAGCACTTTGTGCTCTGGTGTCAGACCGTGAGCTAAAAATATTCCGAGTAAAAAAGAGTAAGGGATCAAAATCTGTACCGTGGATTTCATATAAGATCAAAACACTTGTGGAAAGACGTGAATCGTGTGCATTCAAGCTTTAAGAAAACCAGTCGTATCAGACTAAAAATTAGGTGGCAAAATTTTAGGCAAACAGTGAAAAAGGAAGTTAAAATGGCACATGATACATATGTTAACAACCTAATCGAGATAAGGAAATATATTAGTGACCAATAATTGAAAACAAGAAATATCTTTAAAAATGATGGTCGGCGAATTGTAATAAGGAAAGAAGTTTATGAATTTTTCATCTAACATTCATCTTTCATCTAACATTTTTCAAACTGCAAAACTAAACACCGCACTTTAACAATTTAAATGGTTCTCTTTTAATTTTTCGCAAAGGTTTCGTAGGGTTGCAATTTTGTTTCGTTTATCCTTAGACGAGTAATTACAGCAGTAGTTTGATGAAGATTCATGAAGCGGTTCATGAAAAGAGGTCATTAAACGTGTTTATATTTTAGCTAAATTGGTCCCTATCCCCATTTGTAACAAAATAGCAGGAGACCTTACGATATTGTTACACATTGAGTTTGATAAAAATCCATTACATTTTAGTGGTTAATGCGAAGAAAGGCATATCTACTTTTAGCTATAGTGGTCCCTAATAGGGCCCAAGTTCCTATATAAATAAATTTGGAAGCGGACCTTATAATGATGCTCCAGACCAAGTATGACAAAGATCCACCAAGCTGTTCATGAGACGCTGTATAAAGGCATTTCTAGTTTTAGCTCTAGCAGCACCTAAAAGGGGTCAAATGTCCCAGCTGAACAAAGTTGGCTGCGGGCCTAATAAAGATGCTACAAATCAAGTTTGATTAGAATACATGAGAAAAAAATCAATTAAAGGATCTTTTTATTTATTTATTATTTTTATTTATTTCTAAAATAGACCAACTGATCCCGCTTTAACAAATGCATATTCGCTATTCATGAATCTTTGGACAATGCTTAATTATATAGCATATATATAATGAAACAGATTTCAACTGAGTTCAATATTTGCATACCATACTAAAGAAAAATATTCATATATAATAAATCAGTTAAATAATTTATAACAAATATATCAAAGCAAACAAGTACTCATTTTAATATGCAATCTGAATAAGTCACAAAAGCAAGAAACCTT
Source organism: Mercenaria mercenaria (assembly GCF_021730395.1). Classification (NCBI taxonomy): domain Eukaryota; kingdom Metazoa; phylum Mollusca; class Bivalvia; order Venerida; family Veneridae; genus Mercenaria; species Mercenaria mercenaria. The sequence continues at coordinate 54,676,696 of NC_069371.1, forward strand.
TTCATATACAGGCGACAATTGTAACAAGGAAAATCTTTTTATAAGCACTTCTTTACATAAAAGACTCTTATCACATCCTTATTCATGTGATAAGCAGACCGTATTCAGCTCTTTCTTTAATTTGATATATGTTGGTATTTGAACAGATTTTTATCATATTTATTAAACTTACTTATCATTTTGAGATATATCAATATTCTTGCTAAATATACTGAGCCAAAGTTAGCTTTAAAACTGTGAACAGCGTCGTTTAGGATAAACGCTTTGTCTACATTTCACTCAGCGTAGCACAATCAACAGAGTGAAAGAAATTGACACTCTCGTCCAATCAGGCAGAGTGTTGCATAAATCTTCCATTTTGATAAATTATCTATAATGCGTTATCAAGCAGTTTGATTTGCAAACTGAAGTCACGTGGCATAGGTAACGAAAACGAATTTAGACGGCGTCGCCGAAAAAAATATACTGGAATTCCTCCCTTAATAACTGATGACTATAGGACAGTAGAATCTCATATTGATAATTTAACAATAGGCAAAATACCCGAAGACTGGAAGATGGCAAATATCTGTCCAATACTAGTGTAGAAAAAGAAGGATAAATCTCTACCTAGAACCTACCGTCCAACATCGTTGACTATATGTTGCAAAGTGCTTGAACACATGATTTGTTCAAACTTTATGAAATATTTGGAACTTCATAATATAGTAAATAACAGGCAACATGCATTTAGAAAGTAATATAGCTATGAAACACAACTAGCAACAGTGATCAATGTCTGAGCATATTCAATAGATCGGAACAAGCACGTAGACATTTTCAAAGACTTGCGATACTGTGCCACATTAACTTCTAAAGTCCAAAACTGCATATATGTGTAGTTTAAGATCAAACATTTCAAATAAGATTGGCTCTTTTTAGTAAATCGTAGTCAATGTGTAGTAGTCAACGGTTACTTATCTAACGTAACATCAGTACTATCAGGAGTCAAACAAGGAACGTTACTACGACCTATTATATTTTTGATACATATAAATGACATGTCAGATGATATCACATCAAATATTAGGTTGTGTATGCTATTGGGAAATATTAACGGATAAAGACTGCGCAGAACTACAAAAAGACATTAATAAACTAGGGGAAAGGGAGAGCAACGTCATGATATCACTGTCAAGAAAAAAACAACAACCATAAAATAGCAATACGTTCTTAGAAATACACCTCTGGAATTTCTAAAATCAATTAAATACTTGGGAGTTGATATAACAAGTGACCTTAGTTGGAAAAAGTGAATGAAGTATTGCCAGGCCATACAAAGTCCCCTACTGGAAGGCACCGGATTTTCTCCATTGCAGTATAACATAATGAACTGATATCTGTCAATAATGTATAAACAATATTGTACTATATATACAATATATTATAACAAACACTTGGATTAGAATTTGTATATATAAAAAGTTTTATTAAAAACCTATAGTTGTTTTCATATAGCATTTTTTGACCGATTATCAAAAAGGTATCTTATAAGTTATTTATAGTAAAAAAAAATTCTACATAAGTCAACACAAAATTCTTTGCCAGATAGAGATAGGTCAAAATACACCTAAATATTGGAAGTAAAATGCATGTTGTACCACAAAAAAATGGTCTCGATTTTTCCCTACGGCCAGTAATAAATAAGTTACTATATAAGCTATTTATAGTAAAACAAAGGGACATAATTATAAAAACAAGGGTGCCTCAAGAGCTGTCCGTAAGACAGCGCGCTCCACTATTCGGCGATTTGACAGTAAATGAATATATATCTCAATAAGAGACCTCTACTTTAAAAGGAAGATACACCAAGGGGCATAACTCTGTCAAGAACACAAATAAGAGTTATTGGGATTGTTACCACACATGCAGATAATGATGGTAAAGATATATTTTGAGTTTCAAGTCATTATCTTATATAGTACCAAAGTTATGTAAAAAAAAAAAATTGTAAAAAAAATTTAAGTATGAAAGGGGCACAATCCGGTTAAAAATACAAATCAGAGTTATGGGGATTGTTACCACACATGCAGATGATGATGATAAAGATACATTTTAAGTTTCAAGTCTTTATCTTATATTGCATTAAAGTTATATCCAGAAAGCGAAGATTGCAAAAAAACTTAAGTACAAAAGCGGCATAATTCTGTTAAAAATACAATTAGAGTTATAGGGTTTGTAACCACACATGCAGATGATGATTATAAAGAAATATTTTTAATTTCAAGTCATTATCTTTTAAAGTACCAAAGATATGTCTATAAAAGAAGCTTTCGAAAAACATTAACATGAAAATAATTGCAAGTAGAACAATTTTGTGACCTTGACCTTGGGTATAATGGGCCCAGCCCCTGCACATACTTTGTTTGTATGCTGAACAATATTTATGTGAACTTACAGTAAGATATAACCAATAGTAATAAAGATATGACAGATAAACAAAGGTTGCCGAAAAACTTTAACCTTAAAAATAACCTAAAATACCTTGATAACCTTGACCTTGGGTATAATGGGCCCAGCCCCTGTACATAATTTGTATGTATGCTGGACAATGTTTATGTAAAGTTACAGTAAGATATAAGCAATAACTAAAAGATATGACAGAAAAACAAAGGTTTCTGAAAAAATTAATACAGATTGAAAAACACGCGACGCAGTGGAAAAGTGAATGAATATCCAGCCATACAAATCCCCCTACGGAAGCACCGATATTCTCCCTGCAGTAGTAAGCATAATGAACGATATCTTCAAATGTAAAACAATATGACACTAAATACATATTTATAACAACACTGGATATAGAATGTAATATAAAAAGTTTATTAAATACCATATGTTGTTATTCATATAGCATTTAATGACGATTACAAAAAAGGCTATCTTATATTTTTATAGTAAAAAAAAATCTACATAGTCAACACAAAGTGTTCTGAGATAGAGATAGGTCAATACACTAATATGGAATAAAATGCAGTGTACACAAATAAAAGCCATTTTCCACGCCATAATAAATAAGTACTATATAGCTCATTTATAGTAACAAGGACATACATTAAAAAAACAAGTCTCAAGACTTCCAAACAGCGCGCTCAATTCGCGATTGACAGTAAATAATATATATCTCATAAGAGCTCTACGTAAAAGGAAGTCACCAGGCATAACTCTGTCAAGACACAAAGAGGTTATTGGGCTTGTACCACATGAGAAATGTGGTAGATATTTTGAGTTTCAAGTCATTTCTGATTAGTACCAACAGTTGTAAAAAAAAAAAATTGTAAAAATTTAGTAGAAAGGCACAACTCCGGTTTTTAAAACATTCAATCAGAGTATGCGTTGTTACCACACATGCAGCTGATGAGATAGTACAAGTCAACGCTTACTTATTGCATACAGTTTATCAGAAAGCAGAAGATGCAAAAACTTAAGTACAAAGCGGCATAATTTGTTAAAAATACAATAGAGTAAGGTTTGTAACCCACATGCATGATGATATAAAGAACATATTGTTAATTTCAATCATTATCATTTGTAAATACCAAAGATAGTACATATAAAAAGCTTTACGAAAAACATTAACGAAATATTGCAAGAGCAACAATTTTGTACCATGCCTAGGTATAATGGGCCACCCTCACATGCTTAGATTGTAGCTGAACAATTTTATGTGAACTTACATAATTAACCAATAGTAATAAAGATATACAGATAAACAAGGTTGCCAAAAACTTTAACCTAAAAAACCTAAATACCTTGATAACTGACTGGATAATGGGCAGCCTAATAATTTATAAAGATGTGGACAAGTTTATGTGAAGTTCTAGATGTAGCAATAGTACAAAGATATGACAGAAAACAAGTTGCCGAAAAACTTTAATCAGAAGCCCGAGTCGTAGTAGAATACCGCTCACCTCCAACCCCCCCCCCCCAACCACAACAATTTCTCGAAAGTGACAAAATAATTTTAAAAAAAAGACACGAAAAAGATGTTTATAAGTTGAAATAAAACCTTGACAATTAATAGTTAATCACATTGATAATTGTGAATTTCAACAGATCCCTCACAAATGGTCACTTTTCATTACATTCAAAATTACCAAAACTTCTAAGTGTTCGAATAGGCATGAATTTATGGACATAAAGTCAAGAATAATTAATGAAACCATCGCACTGTTGTCAAAGCTTTTGTTCACATGATATATGTGTACAATTATCAATATTACCACAAGTGCGTTCACTAGCAAACATCCTAATCGAAAGTCATAGTGACCCCGAAAGGTTCGCGTGTAACGTTGGAAGCATGGTCTCCCTTGGGTACATCTTTCTGCATCGGGAAAACTGTAAACAAACACCGCAGAATCGCCCATCAGCAAATGTGCGCAAAGTCAACTTCATTCTTAATTACATTATACGACGATCTTGCTTAAAAAATGAATAACATTTTGAAAAACAGGAAATTTCTTTTTTAATAAAATGTCATTGAAATATTTACAACAGACAACTGGTATAAATAGTATTTCAGGCCAGTATAGAAATTACTAATCATTGTTCAATTACTACAAGAAAGTTTCATAGGGCTCAGGGCTGCTTACCTGGCCTGTCCAAAACCTGTGTCTGTGTGCGCTACCTTTTGAACGCTAAGAATGAAAACAATACCTACCTTATACATTTCTATGGATCGTCTCACGCAGCCAACAGTGTACGCCTATGTGGATGCAATCGAGTGGGTAACGAACCTCGTAATCTGATTTCGCGGCAAGAGTTCTGTGAACAGGTGAAGGTTCCCTTTTATATTTTCCATTATCTGAATAAAACATAACAAGTAATGTACAAAATAAAAAAAAATAGCAACACGTGCAATCTGTCGAAAAAAGTAAATGGCGCGGTACGAGTTTTCAAAATCAATAATTTGTAAGTATTGCACAGTATTGTCCATAAGTATTGACCTGGCACTCATTAATCTGTGCCAATATTTTCGGACGTTTTCGTTATTTTACGCAATATTTGTATCCTGAAAATATCTATATTACTAAAGTAACATATACCGTTGTTAACCGATGACACGGTGGCGTAGTGGTATGGTGTCTGACTTCTATGCACGTTACCACGGGTTCGAAAACACCTAAGATCATTTTTAATGTATTGTTATCGGCACCTGTTTTATTTTTACATTATTTTTTGTATCATATTTCATGAATTTAAATTGCTTTTTCTTGTAGTATTTATTTTCTGGAAACGCTGATGACAAGCAATTTGTCTTATTATCTAATATAGTTTTAAAACATTTTTTATTCCACTTTTTCTTCAACGGTTAAATAAGATAACTTTCAATAAATGAACCATAAAAATCACGATACGTTTGATCAGATAAGTGGTAAGCTTGCATATAAAATTTGGAAAAAATAGTAGATACTGTCAGCCATAGGACTCGAACCCACAACCCTGAGGTTAGCAGCTAAACGCTTTGTCCGCACATCTACCTGCACATGTGACATTATATCAATAAAGAATTATATATGTCATAGTTATATCGCTATTTATGTTCGGATACCGAAAATTAATTTACGGAAATATACGGAATATTCATGAGTGCCAGGCCGGACAATAATAAGGCGCTTTAAAATGTAAACAAACAAAAAATAGCATAAATTTAAGTCGATACGCTACGTTTACGCTGCAAACAGTAATTCCTCGTTGGCTGAGCGGTATTAGTATCCGTCTTATACTTTTTCGTCGGGAGTTCGGTTCCCGGACCCGTAAAAATTATTTTGAAAACTGTATTTAATTTCTTCTTTTTTTCAATACGTTTCAACGAAAACAACAGAAGTTTGTCAATCTAGTACTAACTTGTTCACTAACTTATATATGTCATTGTTAGAACGTAACGTTCGAACCATCAAAACTATCACTACAAAATAATTACATTTTACTGCGCCATCAAGCCAACTATTGATCTTACTCTCAATATCTTTTCTTTTAAAAGTGATTGCTAAGTACCGATTGTTTATTTACATGTTGCTAAAAATAAAAACGCCATAATACTGTGCGGCATAGTAGCGTTACATCAATAAATAAATTGAATATCGTTGAATTGTTTACAACACGGAAACGCAAATGTCTGTCAAGTATGAATATAACAAAATACCTGATTATATATTTCCAATATAATTAGTTATACTGATAATTTTAAGAGATCCCTACAAAAATGGCGTTTTTTTTTTTGTTTGTTTTGTCTTTTCCCCTCTTTTCAAAATATTACCTGTAACCTTAAAGGTGATAGGATAGAAAAAGTCACGTGAGAAAGACAATACAGGTAAACTTCCGGAGGGATATGGAACGCTGGTATGGACATAAATCGAGGAATATTAAATAAAATATCCACTGTGTTGCAAAAGCATTTGTTCAATGTATGTACTGTTATACAATATATACTTATTAAAATACTAGCCGTTCAATAGTCAAAACTATTTCCTGAGACCCAAAGAGGTCAGTGGTTTATCCTCGGAAAGAGGGTTTCGTGTGTATCTGTCTACACCGTGCACGTTAAAAGACAGACTGCCAGTTCGCAAACAGCTAGGTTAATGTAACTAAATAGGAGTTTTATCTCTCTGTCACAGTCTAGGGACTATTTCTCGCTCAGTCCCTCTGCAACTCTGGTCAGATCGCTCAGCGTCTATACTAAATATGGTGTAACATAATTATTATTAATGTTTTATTACATGATATGAAAACTTTTTTGAAACGGTAGTTTTTTTATACTATAGAACGATAGACCGGTCATTAGCACAGACTATGGGCCGGTGATCTATATATGGAATTTTTCAATAATCACACTTGTCAGGCGGTTGCAGCATTGGCGTGGCTACATCGTGTTTGTGTATATATTTCTATTCTATGAGAAACATCCCAAGAATCTCGTCCAAAGTCGGCTTCCTCACAAAAACCCAACAACGAATTACACACCACAAGAGAGGTTTGGAACCAAACAGCGGTGAGGGGCAAGTGATTTGAGGACAGCGATCTTAACCACTTTCCCACAGAGGTCCAAATTTAATTCGTTTGAAAAAATGTGCAACGCTTATCTATTAGATAAAATAATAAATCAATGACAAATTTATCAAAAGTAAAAATAAATAAATAAATAAAATATAATAGAAATGCTTTAACTGAAGGGTTATAAGTCAAATTATCGAGAGTTACAATCGGCCGGGAGTGTTGGCGTACTCCTGTTCTCCAGCTACTTTGAGGCAAGGATCTGAGGACGGTTTGAGGGTGGGAGCCCTGCTGTCAGCCTGTCAGTGTTAATCGGGCGTCCACACTAAGCCCGGCATCAATATGGGACACTCGGGGGAGCCTGGATGGTCCAGGCTGTCTAAGGAGGAACGTATCGGTCTAGGATAGAACCACAGCAGGCAAAAGTTCCCGTGTTGGACAGTAGTGTGATAGCTAAAGTGAATTGGCAACTGGTACTAGAATGTCCAATAAAACTGGACTCGATTCTTTTGCTAAATTTATTCGGGAAAAAAAGTTTTTTTTTTGTTGCATGACCTGATTTCTTCTACGATGTTATTGATAAGAATATAAAAAGAAGAGGCCCGAGAATCGAACCCTGGGGAACTCCAGCTTTTACAAAAGCCCAGTTAGATTTGACTCCAGGAAGTACAACATGTTGACGTCTGTGTGAGAGATAATCTTCAAACACGTTTTACAAATTAACACCAGATAAAGTCATGAATAAGTGAAACATGTACTAGCACCAGATGCAATGCCAAATATTATGTTCAACATGATTTAGTAGCCTTAAACGAGTCCTATAAAACCGATTTTGAACATGTCTAAATTATATTAAACCTGCACGTTACGTGTTACTTATTCGACAGATAAAATACCACCAGATGAAGTTGCAAATCGAACACATTTATGTTCAGCATGAATAAGTAAGTTATAACAAATCATATAAATTTGGTTATGAACATATCTGAATTATATTAAATCCGTACGTTACTTATTACTTATTTGTGCACGAATAAGTAAAACATGTACTAGCACCAGATGCAGTGCCAAGTATTATGTTCAGCATTATTCAGTAGCCTGTAGCAAGTCCTATAAAACCAATTTTGAACATGTCTGAATTATATTGAACCCGCACGTTACTTGTTACTTATTCGGCCGCAATTAAGTAACAGATAAAATACCACCAGATGAAACCGCAAATCGAAGGATTGAAGGATAGAGGTCTGGGACGTCTCGGTTTCCATCATCAATATATGTCTGCTTCTGAAAGTACTCGTTGAGGAGGTTAGCTTTATCAAAGTCAGGGAAAGTGGTTTGATGCGTATTGGAATTGTAAAGTGGCGGAAAAGTGTTGTCGGTGGACTTAGAAATAAAAGATTTTAAAACATTCCACCAATCTTTGGAAGAAAAAGAGCCATTTTTAAGTTTGTCTGAAAGTTTTGTGAAGTAGTTTGATTTAGCATCACGAATCAGCAAGACAGTTTCATTACGGAGTCGTCTAAATTTCTGCCATTGGTATGGTGAATTTGTTTCTCTTGCTTTTCTGTAAGTTCTCTTACGCTTGCGTATGTATTTCCTTATTTCATTATTCATCCAAGGAACGTCACAGGGTCTTACTTTGATATTCTTGTTTGGAATATTATTTTTTGCAATGGAAGTAATTTGGCTAGTTATGGTAGAAGCATATTTGTTTATATTCTGATCAGAACAGCTATTCCAGTCAAAGTTGTGTAGTTCTTCTCGCATGCTGTCGTAATCACCTCGATCATATTCCCAGACTAGTCGATCGAAACACTTCTGTTTGGGTTTGTGAAATTTGACAAGACCATAGATAGGCGTGTGATAGCGCTGTTCCTGTTCCAGGAAATGTTCACCTACGCCAGTAAGAAGAACGTTACTGCTATTTGAAACGAAAATAAGATCTAGTAAGGACGAAGAATTTTCTGTAAAATGTGTGGGTTCATCAATTAGTTGTTCAAGACTAAATTGCTGTGTAATGGATAATATGTTCAGATGTGGATTTGGACCAAGGACACTGTAGTTAAAATCACTGCTGGTACTGATGATAAACCCGAACAGAAAATGAGGTTTTTAACCTGTAACTTTTTTATTTCTACAATTTGTAATTAATGGTTGGTATCAAAATAAAGTTTAACATTTGCTGAAAACTTTACATAATTCAAATTTATATTTAGTTAGCAAACTCATACGATGTGAGGCCCTGAAAGGGGTTAGTAAAATGGGGACTGTAAGCAGGTTGACTGATGATAAATTCTAACACTTTGTCATTTACAAAATTTTCTTCGTAGTATTATATTGACACTTTCACCAAAAAGCTGCAACAGTCATTCCTGATCAAGTAATGAAAAGTGGCCCAATGTCAGGCCTTCATGTGGTGACAGTGAGCATGCGTAAAAAACACCCTCTTCCCCAGTAATTCTGGATGAATATATCTTTTATACAGATAAATGTAAGTCATTTATTTATACAGAATACTTACCAATTTTTGTTTTTATTTACACCAGTTGGTGCTGTAAATGGAAATTATTAGATGGTTATTCAGTTTTATAAATAACCGATTGCAATCAAATATTTCCAAGGTGGTCGACTTTATCATCTGTCCGGGTTTATCATCAGTACCTGTGACTGACTATAACATCAGGGATATTTGTATCAATTGCTAGACCGATGGAGTCCTCTATAAGATTGTTGTATTCTGCATCTGAACTTGGGGGACGATAAAAAGCCCCAAAAAGTATACGTTTGTTGTTGGAAAGAACTATTTCGACCCATATACATTCAAGGCGGTTGATCTCTAGATCATGTCTGCGAAAGTAATGGATGTTTTCCTTTAGATTCAAGATAACACCTCCATGTGAATCACCAGTACGGTCTTTACGTTCAGGCTTATGAAATGAATGCAACACTATATCTTCGGATGCGAAAGAGGCACTCAACCAGGTTTCAGAGAAAGCAAGAATATCAAAGTCACACAGTTCGGCATATAGAATATCGAGTTTGTGCTGAGTATTTAAATGAACGAAAGAAAGATCATTAGATATAGATTTCGGATGTATTAGTGTATTTGTGGGAGTAGTGTCAGAAGATGACGTGGATGAAGATGGGCCTGGATTTTTATGTATGTCCCCAGCAGCCAGTAGGAGGCATGTAATCCATGCTGCAAAAGTAACGACAAATAAACAGTTGATTACATACTCCATGAACATTAATCCATGTTGTTATTCGACGAGGGTGGTTGACATTGTTATAAATACAAGCACTTGCTAACAAGGAGTTACATAACGACAAGACAAATACTGGACAACTATGGATAGTAATGAGTAATAATATATGTGAGAAAAAAGTAGAAACCAGTGGAATCTGTATGTATACTTGACGGCTTGGTTACAAGTTTTAAATCGTTTATTTATGTGATTGAAAAGATAGACAGCAAGAATTTGAAAATCGCCGTCATTGGTAATCGAATAACATATCCAATATCCTTGAGACGTACAGGCCAAATCGGACAAAATCAGGCTTAGAGAAAAGTGAAGACTTTAAGAGATACAAAGTACTGGAGACAAATAATGGATGCAAAAATACGACATTTGTTACATCTGTTAAATGAAAAATTGGAAGATATGTGAGGGATGAAATGAAAACAATTAAAGTGACTTTTTGAAAAGAAAAGAACATAGATGAATACATTAATATACATGCTGATAATCTAATTTGCTTTGCTAAACGTTTAAATACTACATAGTTAAGTTTTATAGCTATTAAAATAGATTAGACGGAAAATAACTTGGATAAGAAGACTTCTGTTGACTGTTCAACATCACAAAATAAATAAACATCACACTGGGTTGAACTAAAAAACATGTATGAAAAGAACATTACAAACAGATGCAAGGAGAAAAACAGTAAAATGGAATTCCTCCCCATAAATCTCATTTCAAAGATGTTCAGTCATATTGGCTGAATTAACTCTACTGGATAGCAGTAATTTACGAAAAAGGAACTGAAAAGAAAACGACAAATGCAGGAAAAAGCAATAAACAAGAAAAAGTAAAAAATACACTACTTATATCTCTGTTGAAAAAGATCAGCCATTATGGCTGAATAAACTGTACTGGATAGTAGTCGTGTATGAATTAACAAAATTACAAGCGACAAAAAAAAAAAAAACAATAAACAATAAAAATAGAAGCACAGTATATAAACGAACTGAACCCCAACCGGTGATTCTGAACCTCACTTGCGAGTTTACCCGATGTCTTTGGAGTATTTTCAAAGATTCTGTACGTTTCTTGGGAGAAGAAATTTATGATTTAAAGCATTTTTTGTTTATTTTCAGGCAAAATGGAAGAATTCAGCTGCATAAACTGCAAGTTCCGGACAACAAACTTTGGCGATATCATTTTTCACAATTTGGAAACCCATGAAGAAAACAATCTAAAGATCAAAATTTCAAAATTCGACTCAAAAAGAAGGGAAATTATTTCATACTCAAAATACTTCAAAATTATTCCAAAAGATTTAAAACACTCAAAAAGGACTTTAATTCCAAACGATGACACAAAAACAGTGAGAGTTTCAAGGCTAGAAGACGTTTCGCCCATTAAAAAAGCTCCAAAACCAAACACACCAGTGAAAGATGTTCACAAATTGCTGGAAGAACCTGAGGATATAGAGAGTTCAGATGAAGATGAAGATACTACGCAGCTTTCTTTCCAAAATATGACTTTGCTAGAATCCACATCTTCAACGCAAACAGATCCTTGCTTTGTCCTGAGCACAGACTCATGCGAAGAATCTGATATGTTCACAATTGAAAATATTATTCAACAGATCCCTGATGTTTTAGACTACCTTAAATCAGAAAATCAAATGGAAATGTATATAAATTTACAACATTACTCGCGGAACGGAAGATTCCTTTATCAAATATTGCTTGTTTGTTATTTGCTGATGTGGTAGAATGGTTTTCCGTGGACAGTACCCGAAACATGAGATACTCATAAGAAGTGAAGCCATTTTGGCGGATTGGATTAAAGCTGTTCAAAGGAAAGTTCCTCAGGTTTATGTCAGGATGGAAAAACCGAGGCCAGGAACTAAAGGGTGATATCAGACCAGAAGATTCTGTCATTAATTTCGCTGTGCCATCACTGACTTGTCTAGAAGAATCTCATTAAGCAAAGCATTACGCCGACGTCAACACCAACGACGATGCATGAACACGTGAGTAGAGTAGCTCAGACTATTCGTTGAATCGTCGAGCTAAAATACAAAAGAACAATGGTTGCAAATGCAGAGGAGACATGTTACTAGTAGTTATTATATCATATCAAGTTATATTTTCTTTTTCCATAACTAATTACCAGCTTCGTGTAAATATTTTTGTTTCCAGGTAGGGATGCGTTTAGGCAGTTACCAGTCATTCTATGTGCAGCTAAATGCTTAACATTACTTATAGTACATATAGTACCAGAAAACAACTTTAGATGCGCCATATAACTGTTGTGGACACAGTAACTTCACATTCGGTATGATAAAAGACAAAAAGTGGATATAAAGGCAATGGAAATCCCCCTACGTGACTCGCAAGATATGGTTCAGTGAACTCACAAGTGAGGTACAGATCATTAGATTGATATTTGCAAAACGGGTGCAGTATTCAAACAGACGCCTTGTTTATTTTCCATAATTTTCTACATAACGAACATGTCCTGGTAGGTATATGTCGCCCTTTTAGTGAAGGAAATACATTTAAACAACACCTCAAACACGAGTATTGGTATAGATAAACGATTTTATGCAGCGATTTATCGGCAATTATAAGACGAAAGCTGGTAAAGAATGTATTTATCCGGAAAGATAAAGTATTTCTTGATATGATACAATCGTTTACATACTGCCTCAGCATCATTGCAACAAGTTTTTCATAACTATTTAGATAGTCCCACCTATTTTCGTCAATCGGATCCTGAAATCTGCTCGCAAGATCCGGTTGGGGTTCAGTTCGTTTATATACTGTGACCATGTAGTACATTTATTTAAAAATATTTATTTCAGTACATACTCCACTCTATGCACTTTGCCGATGATAAGCTGGTGCCTCCAATGAAATATTTCTCGACCTGGGCCTGGAAAGCACACTAGAAAATTAGTCTTCTTGCACGTTTCAATGTCAGACGTGTTGTACTACATCGCGTTCATTTTGTATCGATGGTTTTATGAATGATATTTCTGTAACTGCAGATCGACAATCGATAAATATATTCTTAATTTTCAATCAATAAAAATCAAATTTTATTGTTGCTTTTAATGTTTCCAACTACCCTTTACATCAATACAACAGTAGTCACATCTTCACGTCAGTTGTATATTAACCTGTCATTTTACTTGTGGTTTTTTTTTTTCTTCTTCAAAGTTCTGCAAATTGACACATACATTTTTATTTTCCCATCGGACTCTCCATATACCCAAAAGATACGTATAAAATTTCCAGAGTTGGATGTTTTTAAATCATTGACTCATAAAGATATTATTTATGTAACAATTTTGATTGAACGTGTATTAGTCCTGATGCACCTGATCTAATAGTATTAGTGGGTTCGCTCCTTTGAACTTGCAGTTGAATCGCATTTTAATGAAAAAAAGCGTTCGGAATGTTTACAATATACAACAAACTTTGAAAGTACAATAACAGTTGGCAGTACAATGTTGCAGCAGAATTATTAAAACCATGTACAACAAAAATATACGTAGTAGCGGGTAATTTGCAGAACTAAAAATATGTTTGAATTGTTATAATATCAGTGTCAATGACATAAATGTAACAGATTTTCAATAATTTGTATCCATTTTGCATATGTTACTACGGCAAGGATACGTTTTAATCTCAGTTTGAAGGACTTACAACATCAAATATGTACCATTGATTCCAATTTATACCACTAAAAAGTATTTATAACAGCGTAGAGATTGTATAAAAACCGAATACATGCCACTTTGTTCTTCAATTATATATACTGGCAAGCAATCCAGGAAAATACAATTGGGATCATGTATATGTTTATTTAACAGGAAACATACAAAACTATAATTAAATTTCCGTTTGATATGTCGTGCATAAAATAAGATAATATTTTCGTGAAATCGTCAACAAATATAGAAATTCTCCATATACCTCTGTAGAAAATTTGTATTGTACCTTTTATTGAGCCTCGATTTTGTATCATTTAGCGTTGGTTGTATTATTTAGCGTCCCCACACCCTTAATTTAAACGTCTGCGCCAGACATCAAGTGAAAATTTTGTGTTCAGTTATCTATCCGCTATAAGGTGGTAGGGGAGCAGTTTTTTTTTTTTTGTTTTTTTTTTGCTAGATTTTAAGAACGATTCGCAACTATTTTTCTTTCTAAGTTATCAGTACAAGAAGCGGTACTTCTGCTTTACAATATGATATGGCACTAAGGTAAGCTTCAAAATGAAAGCATTAATTTTAATCCATGTTGTCAACTTTAAAAGGAGTAGACATTACAGCCTACCCCTAACCCCTCTTAAAATCAAGAAAATTTTAGCATTTTTCCTTACTTTCAACACATGTCATACAAACGTTCATACAATTACACCAGGTTTTCATAAAAATCAACCCTTAGGTTGCAAAACCCTGCTAAGCAAAGTGTCTATCAACCACTAAGTTTCAGGAGAAAAAGCAGGTCAAGGACACTTACTGTCTATTTTGCTGTAGAAAACACTTGATTCGTTCAGGTAGCAGGGTACACTTGCATTCGAAAATTTTGGGCATGGACAGTCTTACATGTAGCGAGACGCAATATTGCACTTCTCTTATGAGCAGAATCAGGGTGGCCATTTTATAAATTGCGTGCATGTTTTGTGCTTTTAATTATTAGCAAGATCAGGATTCTCATACAAGAATAAAGAAAGTTATCAAAACGAAAGTTTTACACCATCCATTAAAAATAGCATGCCAAAATCATCAATTTTGCACTTTCTGAACAGCCTGCAATGATCTCGCTGCAAGAACAATGCCCAGTTTTATTGCATTTCTCAATTTAGTAGTCCTTACTGAACTTCAGGATATAAACGGAATGGGGGCCCATCCAGCTCGTTTTTTTTTTTCACAAAATAGCGAAAATGTTCCTGAGTATCAATCAACAAGCACAGAACCCTTCCGTGATTTGAATTTTTCCGCGAAAAGGTGTCTCATTGAGTTATATGAAGCTAGCAGCAGTTAGTTTTACAACTGACGTCAGAATTTTACATGTATCGGCTGTAAACATTTTCTAAAGAATTAACAATCATTATCTCTCACCTTAATTTACAGATATCCAAAATCAAGAAGTTCTAATTATTACAAATATTGACGGGGGCCAAAATTCGAAGTGTACCCTGCTACCTCAAATCTGCCTCCATAAATAATGACTCACAAAATTTATGGATCTAGGTGTAGCAAAATATTCGCATCTGCTATTTATAGCCTTATGCATGTACACATTGATTTCTTTTAGAATAAACTTTCAATAATTAAAACATTAATATTAATACATTTTGAACAAAGCTACCCTAAATTTTTTTAAAAAATCGACGTCAAAAAAAAAAAAAAAAAAAAAGTCGACGGGCCATAATTCGAAACTGCTTCCCTGCCACGTAACGCTCTTCCGGGCTGTTAAATGTAGCAGCTGGTAGTTTCCAGCCTTAGATGCGAATTGGCCGGAAAACTGGACCGTAAAAAAGCGCTAATTATCGTGTTTTCGCCCCGCTCCCTCGCCATTTTAGTCGCTAAGTCTCGACTTTTCGCCCCGCGACCCCGCTAATTATCGTTTTTTCGCTTCACGCCCCCCCCCCCCCTCCCCGCTAAATAGGGAGTTTTCGCCCGCGCCCCTCAGTTTTAACTTGTTAATTCTCGTGTTTTCGCTCGGCGGGATCGCTGGGCAAAAACGCGAAATGGCAGAAATCAGCCACCATAGTTAAAAACCCAAAGCTTTTATCTTTGTTTTGATTTACTTTGTGTTCACGTTTCAGATAGCAGTAATGAAAATAATTGCAACAATTAAGATAAGTTAACCATTTAAATGTTTACTCATTAAAAGCCGGAATCTATATAAGTCTGGTCACATTTTCATGCAGACGAGTGCATTATTTACACAAACTTGCATCGGCCAACTTTCGGACTATCAGCAAAATGCATCCGATCCAGTATCAGCGAATTTTCATTTTGGCGTATCTTTTATCAGTTGCCGGTACAGAGCCACAGTGCTCTAAGTTCCACTTTGAGGAGAAGTTGCTCGAAAAATCAGTGAGAATGGAATTAAAAATGTCTTCCTTACACGAAGAACTGGCAGACATGCGTGAAAGGGTGTCAACTCTCGAGAATAAGCAAGGTAATGGCTTTTTGCTTTAAAACTACATTTTGAAGTACTGTAGAACTGACGAGCAATAGCTTGCTGTATTTAAAATATATTATCTCAGTATAAAGACAAAACCCACAATGCTCTTAACGGGCATTTGGACTGTTAAGAATTTGCTTTGAAGGGAACCGTTTTCTAAAACATCAATAAAATTAGTTTGATAGTTCGGATCATGAAAGTCACGGCGGCATAACAATAAAAGTCAAAACAGAAAATAATAATAAAAAAGATTTTAACTAAATTTGACAGGACTTCTTTTACAAATTGTCTTTTGCGTATCACAGTTTTGATATTTTACGTATATTCAACAGCCACCGCCTGAATTTAATTCCAATATTATCAGAGTTTGAAGTTTCAAGAACGGTTTTTTTTCTATTCATTTTGTACTGGAACGGAACTACAAGATGGGTAAAATTTCATTTTAAGCATTGAAACATAAAATAAAATGTAGGTCTGTCCATTCATCAAACAATAGTGTTAAATTATTAAGCAGTCATTCTTAATCTAACATTTTTATGGTATAGATTCAGTATATGTTTGACATTTTTTTACTATATATTTTACGGTAAAAGTGGAAAGGTACCGTGGCGAAAATGCGTGCAAACGAGACTACTGGTCATTAGCTATACACACTTAACTTCTTCATCAACACGTAACATGGTTCAAAAATCTCTGTGTATTTTACTATTGCTTTGTTATGTTTTCATTTTATATACCATTCTTTGTTTTGTGCCATGATTAAGATGTGCATTACATGCCAAATAAAAAATTAATTACTTACTTTAAACACGCCTTTCAATTTCTAATAGTGTCGTAAAATTACACCTATGTACTTTGAGATGGAAAAAATGTTGATTTTACCCATGTCAGAAAAAATATGTGATGCAAAGGTTGAAAACATGGTTTTCACGGAATTTTCACGTCTGTTGCATCGTTTTGCTTTGAACAATTCTAACACACTGTTTTTTACTCGTATAAAGAAGTAAAAAGTATTAGGGAGCCTAAAGTATTTCCGGGATCAGTAAGTTCATTTATTTAACTAGTATTTTTTCTTTCAGTTTCATTCTATCTTTGTCGGGTTTAGAATCATGCCGTCACATATGGCGTTTTAAAGCTTTCTGATGATAGAGAAAGACTCAAGGGTGCCCCCAAGGGTAGGCGGGGATCTGGTTAGAACCTCCGACCTTCCGTAAGCCAGGTGGATGGTTTCCTTACACGAAGAATTGTCTTTCCCAAGCGAGGTTTCGAACCTATATCATTGAGTGGCAAATGATTCGTAGTCAGCGGCTTCAATCGCATGGTCACAGAGACATATTTCTCTTTAATTCTACACCAGTTGTGAAAATATTGCATCTGGATTTCACTCGGTGATAACTTATACTACAACAAACAATCTCTATTAATTTTATTTTCAAGATATGATTATCACGCCGACAGTAGTCTTCACTGCTCGGGGACCAAACAACTTACGCCCGCTGGATGGTCAGCTGATTGTTTTTAAAACCACTGTAATGAACCTCGGCAGCGGCTACGACAATCTAACCGGCGTGTTCACAGCACCGCACAAAGGAATATACCTCTTCACGACACAGTTTTGTATTCCACCGGGGTCGCGGTATATGTATTCAGCAATCGTTCACGAGGATGTCACCGTTAAAGGAAGTCTAATCTATGACAACAACTCGGATTTCTGCACAAGCGCCGATGTTATTGTAGGTATGAAGAAGGAAGAACGTGTCTGGGTAAAGTGTGTGAGGACATCCTCCAAATCTTCTGACGTATTGCGGGAAAGTGAGACAGATTGGAACACGTTCTCAGGGGTGTTACTGCATAAGTAATCATGAACGACTTACTATTTGTTACGAAATGCTGTTTGTTACTTTAGTTCTTCATTTATTTAGTCAAGATCAATTTCGGATAATAATGTACGAAAAATATATCAGATATAATATTTATATGTCTGCAAACTTATACAACAACCTCACATTCACATCTCAAACTCTCACACGCTTCTTTTCGAAAATGAGCGAACTATTTTAACAGCGCACTTTGATTGGAATTTGTTTAAAAATACAGAAGGGCTCCTTACTTCAAACCTAACAGTCATCGTCTCTGTTGTGGTCGTATTTCGTCAGCTCCTGACAACCCGCGACAAAAGCAACATGTTTAGACTGTAGGTAAGTCTGTCCCACCTATTACGTTTACCTCGTTTCAGATTTACCAGAGTCAGTTAAGTCGTCCAAAAACATATTGTTATATGTATAAGCAGGAGTTCCGGGAGGCTTATCATTGACAGTAATCCTCATTCATTAACAGGGGATAACATTCATCCTGATATAACGTCCACAAAGAGAGAGAATACCTGATACATCCCCTAATATCTACTTTACCAGGGCTGAAGCCCCTACAAGGTCAACAACCCACTCAGGTCACCAGTACACCTGGCAGGGAATCATCACCCGGTGCAACCGTAGTTGGTCATCCTGGAGCACAGCCATTAAGTGATGGACACCCTGGTGTAACAACGCCAGAAGGGTCCAATTCACAGTTGATGGTTAACACCTACACCTACACCTACATTACCAAGGTACATGGAATGACGGTGTATCACCCTGTAGACCCCCCCCCCCCCACAAAACAAACACACACACGCGCACGCACACACACACACACACACACACACACACACACACACACATGAACAACCAGCTGATATGTCGGTGCAGGCAGATATAGAGCACTCCTCAGGTAACCCGTGGTTCACTAAGGGGTCAAAGATGTCAGCTGGGAAAACAACGGTGTGGGGAGCCATCACTATGTACTACGTAGCGATGACACTGCGAACGGTCGCATGCGCCTTTCTAAAACAAAAGCTGCAGAATTATAGTTTATGTGTGTGTGTGTGTGTGTGTGTGTGTGTGCAGGGAGTGGGGGGAGGCGTTCTTTTATCCAGGACCCATCCACGGAGGGAGGGTGTCCCACTTTCGAGATAAGGAATGACAAGCTAGAGAAACAATTTACTCATGAAAATGCGATTTTCTACTATAGAGCCACTGAACACAGATAAACGTTCAAGACAAAACGTTAAAACAGAGTCAAAAGGGGACATTTACATTAAAGATATCAATTATAATGATAATGTCAAGCAGTTTGCTACTGAAATAAACATTAAGGTACACCACCGGGGCTTTGTAATAATTTTGTTGCATTAATGTTATTTGTTTTCAAGTGAGCGTGAATGTTGAATAATTCGGTTAACAACTATGATAATAATTGTATTCCCTTATAATCCAAATCTGGAACATGTATTTTATTTCATGGGACAGACTCCTTTTTTGCACGCCTTTTTTTTTTTTTAAGTTTTTTCAGAGCTTACTTATGTTGAAGTCATCAGTTACGAAATATTTTTTACAATACAAAGAAAATGTTATATACTCGAGAGAGAGAAAAATGAATCATCTTAAAATTGTTATCTTTTATTTCTATCGATTCTTTGAATTTGAAAGTTTTTATTTGGCAATATCAAAGTGGTTCGGATGGTGAAGCAGCGATCGTAGCCATCTTATATGCTTCAGTAACTTACAGCTCGCTCTGGTTAGGGGACACTGGTCAGTGACATGGAGCCTAAGTATGCAGATGTCATTCAAGTCGGAGAAAAATATATACAACAACTATTTGAAGTTGTGGAAAAAAAATAGATAAAATGAAAGAAGATATGACATTTTTAAGTGTAAGGAATAAGTTTATATTTGTATGATGTGTGGAAATAGACTGGAAATGTTTGTTCTTTTCTGGCGAAAATAAGAATAAAGTAGTCTTTTCAGGTAAGATATAATTAATAACATACATGTCTATAATGAAATTATACTGTATGATAAATTACTTGACTGAAATAATCTTTATAGTGGCAAAACAATTCGTAATAAAATGATTATTTTATGTAGGTTTTCTTATCGTCGAGCGTTCTTTTGCCTCACGTAAAGAGCGCATGCGCGTTAAAATCAAAACATCCGTGAAATAGCATAGCAACCAAAAGTTTGTGTAAAAAGGTCAGATTTCTTTCATTTGTACCAGATACATTATTAGCTCGTCTGATTCTAGAAAAAAAAATCTACGAGTGATCGTTGGCATCAGCGTCGGTGAACGTTGGTTAGCATTTTTGTTTAGGTCCATCTTTTCTCAAAACTTTAAGCGCTTCGGCTTTGAAACTATGCACTCTTGTTTATCATCATTGTGTGACTGTGTAGGCCAAGAACCATAACCCTAATGTGCATTTTGTCAAATTATGGCCTTTTTTATACTTAGAAAATTGGAGTTTCTTTGTTATTTTTTTAGTTTAGATCCACCTTTTCTCAAAAGCTACAGCTTTGAAACCTTGCACACTTATTTATCATCATTGGATGACTATGTAGGCCAAGTACTATAATTCCTATAACTCTATCTTGCATTTTAAAAGAATTATTGCCCTTTTTGTACTTAGAAATTTTGAACTGTAACTCATTTCTTACATACTCATGATACTGTCCAGTCTTGCAGACAAGCTAAGGTACCCGGCCGTAGGCGTTCCTTTTGCTTTTCAAAATGCTATAAATTTACACCTATACAAGTATTTTGTGAACGACCCTCGTATATACATTGCAACTGAAATGTATCAATACACATGACCTTATCTTATCTTAATAATAGAACATTGTCACAACTACTGTGTCACACGAGTATGTAAGCATATATAAATGTTATTTTTGTGCAGAGTAAATTGAATACATAAGTTAGACCGAGTAAATAAAGTTATTACTTTAAGCAACAGTGAGATTTATTTAGCACTGAATTGAAACCAACAATTGAATAGAAATAATTCTGTATTTGTTGATGATATATCTATATATAAGTAGTACTCATTGCATATATACATACCGAATATGAATTAAGCTTGCAGAACAGAAAATAAGTCAACGTTATTTTTTCTTTTACCGTAATTACTAATTGAGGGTTGGAAAGATTGTTTTCAGTGTAACAAGATGTGTTGTGACCTGTTTTCTGCAGGATGATAGGTTTCCTGCTTACCCTGGTGCTGGTCTGGTCGTGCAGTGCGACAATATTTGACGGAAAGCTACGAAATGCCTCTGACGGAACAATGGAGGCGTATATGATTCCACGCTTCAAATCCAGCCATGCCTCCTTCATAGAACCGTGTCCAAACGATGATCTAGTGATGGCGTGGTTTAGCGGAAGCGCAGAGGGAGAAAGTGATGTGAGTATTTTGTTATACTCTCTGTCACGATAACCACAAATAGATTAGTTTTGAGAAGAATTTCTAAAGTGGAATTTGTTATAGAATAAACCGCGACACACTGAAAACGTTTAACTGACTTAGGGTCATCGAGAAGAGACATGTAACTGTATATGTAGTACAAGGTGGATTTGTGTACAGAAACTCTATCACAGTATTTAACACTGAAGTCTACGAAATACAGGGTTAACACATGTACAGGCAGACACAAACACTTCTTTAGTAAATTAGTAAAGTGATATGCATTCATGTATAAATAGATTTAGATGTTAGTTAAGTTTGTGGTAATGGATGTTTCGGTTTCAATATGTGCATTAGTATTAATGTATCGCGATAATTTCATTTTAACGGTACTCGGTAAAATCCAAAAACAGGTAAAGCAGGTGTGTTATCCGATAAGTGGTGTTAATTTATATATTGTATACTATATAGTATTCTTAACTCTAAATACGATTCTTTATTCCATAACAAATCTAGTGGATAGTGTGTTGGACATCTATTCTTTTTATGTTAGTATGGTGTAGGTTCGAGCCCTTCTTTTTTTAAATGATTTTTACTTACTCTTTTTGCAGGTTTTTGTTCATATTATTATTATTATTATTATTATTATTATTATTATTATTATTATACCACATTTATATAGCACTCTTTTCATGCATGTGTACACGTTCAAAAGTGCTTCACAGAAAAATTGCAAAAATACTAACAAACACACATACAAAAAAATAATGCATTCCACATTAACAAAATTCATAAATGTAAAACGTATAGATTAAATAAGACAAACATACATACATATTGAAAAGGATTTAGGTTACCCTAGGATAAAATACTGTTCTACGCAGATTTATGAAGAAGAAGAATAAGAAGAAGAAAAAAAAGCATCAATGTATCGGTCAGTTAACAAAATATTGTACAAAGAAGTGGGTTTTAACAGGCTTTTGAAAGCAGCTAGCGTGTCAACTTCCCTGATCTTGACGGGAAGGGAGTTCCAAAGCTTCGGAGCAGCGCAAGAAAAGCTGCGATTGCCATACATCATGGTTTTAGTTTTTGGCATAACCAGTGACAGTGTGTCTTGTGATATTAGGTTTCTGACCGGTTTATACACTTCTATCATATCCCTAATATAGGCAGGGGACTGATTGTGTAAAGCCTTAAATGTGTGGGTCAGAACCTTGCACTGCACCCTGTATTTTACTGGCAACCAATGGAGATCCTTCAGAACCGGTGTTATATGATTGCGACGGGGCGTCTTGGTGGTGACGCGAGCTGCCACGTTCTGGACATGTTGCAACTTGTTAAGTGTGTTGTTTAGAATACCACTTAACAAGGCATAACAGTAGTTTAACCGTGAAGTAACCAGGCTGTTGATAAGGGTCTTTGTGGCATCACTGGTAAGATACCGTCTGATGTGACCTATTCTGCGAAGTTGTGCATATCCAGCCCGGCACACAGAGTTGACTTGTTGTTCCATATCCATATTACTGTCAAGTACTGCACCAAGATTCCTAACACAATTTGTGGATTTTATCACAGAGTCACCGTTCTTAATAAAGACGTTATCAATGTACTTGGAGTTACGCTTTGATGTGAATAGCATTACCTCCGTTTTATCAGCATTAAGCTTCAGCATGTTGCAATGCATCCACGAGACAATTTCAGCCAGACAGCTCTCAATGCGGCGCAAAGCCTCACTTCTAGCCACAGCCTCTATCAGCTTAAAGGATAGGTATAATTGAGAGTCATCGGCATAGAAATGGTGTAGAAGTCCATGACGTCTGCATATGGCACCCACGGGTTTAGTGTACATGATATAGTTCTTTGGACCAAGCACAGATCCCTGGGGTACACTGTATTTCATCAACATAGGCGTCGACAACTCACCGTCAACGCACACAGTTTGATAGCGGTCACTAAGATATGATGACATCCATGCAAGTGCTTTGTCTGTGACTCCAAAATGATGTTCAAGTCGGTGTAACAGCGTTTGGTGGTCAATCGTGTCGAAAGCTGCAGACAGATCGAGTAGCACGAGGACTGTTACAGAATTTTGGTCAAGGGATGTGAGGATGTCATTCTGTACCTTTATCAAAGCCGACTCAGTTGAATGAAACTTTCTGTAAGCAGACTGCAGTCCCTCATGTAGCTTGTTTTCACTCAAGTATCGCTCAAGACGCGCATCTACTACCTTTTCTAAGATTTTTTAAATGAATGGGAGGTTAGACACAGGCCTGTAGTTTTTGAGAATGTTTGGTTCAAGACCTGGTTTCTTAAGCAGGGGTCTTATCCTAGCACTTTTAAACTCTTTTGGTACATAACCTAATTCCATTGATGTATTTATGATGTTTGTTATCAATGGCAAGAGCTCATCGAGACATTTCTTCAAAAGCCATGTTGGTAAAAGGTCAAGTTCACAGGATTTGTTTGGAGATTTTTGTATAATTTGTTTTACCTCTTCTATCGTTGTAGGAGCCAAATCAATAAGACAGTTTGCTACTTTTGGTGTTCTGAACAATGCAAGTCAACTAAATCACAATCAGTTTGGCTGTGCGAAATAATGTCATTCCTAATGTTTTCAATTTTCTCGATGAAAAAGTCACTAAACTTCTGCGCAAGTTCCCTTGATGATGAGTTAGAGGGACGGGAAGCATCATGGCTGTCTCCTAGTAGATTTTTGGATACCTTGGCCAAACTTTTGTGGTCAGTGCCACACGACTTCACCTTCTCAGAGAAGTATTCGATTCGGGCCTGAATTAGGAGTTTATTCATGGTAACACATTGGTCCCTATAAAGTTGATGGTCGATTGTTAGCTTAGATTTACGCCATTTCCGCCCAAGCTTGCGTTTCAAGTGTTTAGCCTCATGAAGTTTATCTGTGAACCACGGACAGCTAGGTCGAAGAACGATGGTTTTTGTGCGCAAGGGAGCATGTTTATCTATCAGTAAGGATAATCCTTTTGAATATGCATTTACTAGCTGATCCACGTCTGTGCCTTCTGGAAATGTATTTAGTTCAAGGGACGCTGAGATGTCTTGTCTGAAAGAGCTTACGTCAATAGAGCGTAATTTCCGAAATGAAACTGGCTTCCGTATCGGCGCTGGTTTTGTGGCACAGGCGTTGAAGTGAATTGCATAGTGATCTTGTGACATATTACCAGTATTGTCACAAAGACCTGGATCGATGACCTCGACATATGATATTATTTTGCTGTCGTTCCTGGTTATTACAACATCTAATGTATGACCGCGGGCATGGCTTGGTCCGTTCACATGTTGATGCATACCACATGACTGAAAAGATTGTAGGACATTTGCCCCCCAGGACATTTGCCCCCCAATGAAAAAATGTATTACCGGACATTTGCCTCCCAGTTGAAATGGCAGATAGGACATTTGCCCCCCACTTCTTATTTTTAGAATGGACATTTGCCCCCCTATATTTTTGTCCTATGTGCCAGTAGATATACTGTGTTTTATGTTGTTTTATTATCAAAATTACTCTAAAAAGCAATTTTCAGTAAAAAAAACAACTATTTTATTGATAAAAATTTGATGAATATGTTGATTATATTCAGGTGTTAAGGTAAATAATAACCTATTATTGAGTTATAAAAGTGCTCATAACAATGTTATAATTTTTTAATTTGTGCAATGTTTTTAACACTCAAACTTGTTAATTTGGCAATTATCTACTAGAAATATGTAAGAAACAAAGACAATGTTATCTACAATATGATAATTATCTTCTACTAAGTTCCTAAAAAATCACTAGGGAACAAAAATATTGGGGGGCAAATGTCCGTTTCAGAAATAAGCACTGGCTGGGGGGGCAAATGTCTTATCTACCATTTCAACTGAGGGGCAAATGTCCAGCAATCCACTTTTTTATGGGGGGGGGGCAAATGTCCTGGGGGGGGGGGGGGGGGGGGGGGGGGGGGGCAAATGTCCGGATCCCGACTGAAGTACACTTTTAAATCTGACAGCATCTCGGTCTGATGGAATATCGAGATGGAAATTCATGTCTCCCACAATGATGATGTCTTTATCAACTGTAGCATACCTGCTCAGGAAAGTAGGCCATTCTTCGTCTAAGAACACACTAGTCTTTAAACCGTTTTGTTTTGTTGGTGGTGGTCTGTATATCACTGCCACTCGTGCAGAAAATCCATTGATGCTCAAATTACAATCCATGTATTCAAATTGTTTAAAATCTTTGTCACGACTAGATGCAACAACACGAAGAGTAAATGCAGATTTATGTATGAGAGCCACACCCTCTCCACGGCTGCCGCCGCACCGTGCAACATTTTTAATTGAATATCCATTCGGTACAAGTTCGCCAATACATGTTTTATCCAGGATAGTTCCGAGCCAAGTCTCAGTGAGTGCTACCAAATCAAAATCATTTGAAACTAAATAATCACACAGAGAAATTGTCTTATTTTTGACAGATCTTGGGTTGAAACTGCATACACGAATTTCTTCTCACTTCTTCCTGTTGTGATGGATTCACATCTAATTTTGGTAACATTTTCGGTATTTTGCTGATAAATTTCAAGATTTTTGCTATCCATACAATTTGAACTGTTTATGCAGATTTTATTTCGTGGTCGAACTGTAATTGTGATTGCTTCAGGCAGTACTTGTAAATTGTACAAATGGACCCCTACATTGACATCCCATATTGACTTAACTTTATGTTTACCTCCTCTTGTACCCCTGTATTTTAAAATACCTAACTGTTTTATTGTTGTTAAAAGAGTAACATCTGGCCGAGATTAACATCTGGCCGAGATTGCCTCCGGGCATACTTTCCAATATCAAGTAGTTCACGTCTATTGTATTGCTGTTTGGGGATCCGGACATTTGCACCCCAGGACATTTGCCCCCCCCCCCCCCCCCCCCCCCCAATAAAAAAAGTGGACTGCTGGACATTTGCCCCCCAGTTGAAATGGTAGATAGGACATTTGCCCCCCAGTGCTTATTTCTGAAACGGACATTTGCCCCCCAATATTTTTGCCCCCTAGTGATTTTTTAGGAACTTGGTAGAAGATAATTATCATATTGTAGATAACATTGTCTTTGTTTCTTACATATTTTTAGTAGATAATTGCCAAATTAACAAGTTTGAATGTTAAAAACATTGCACAAATTGAAATATTATAACATTGTTATGAGCACTTTTATAACTCAATAATAGGTTATTATTTACCTTAACACCTGAATGTAATTAACATATTCATCAAATTTTTATCAATGAAATAGTTTTTTTTTTACTGAATATTGCCTTTTAGAGTAATTTTAATAATAAAACAACATGAAACACAGTATATCTACTGGCACATAGGACAAAAATATTGGGGGGGGAGGGGGGATAAATGTCCATTCTAAAAATAAGAAGTGGGGGGCAAATGTCCTATCTGCCATTTCAACTAGGGGGCAAATGTCCTGTAGTACATTTTTTCATTGGGGGCAAATGTCCTGGGGGGGGGGGGGGGGGGGCAAATGTCCTACAATCTGCTGTTTGATATGAAAAGCTACAAGTGATAATTGATCAATCATTGTATGTGTGAAGAGAAATAAATTAAAGATTTCGGTGTTATTCTGAAAAAAAAGACGCGAATATATTGAAAAAATACAACCAAATGCAAGTATTTCACAATATTTCACAAAACTATTTACATCAATCCTATCACAATCAACTAATACACACTCAAGACAACTTTCACATATACATGTGTAGTAATTCTCGAGAAAAAGTCAAATCAATGTCAGCGAAATGAAATGCAGCCTACACTTGGCGCAATAACATAACATATATCGTTTTATGGATTTGTTTAATTTTTATTGCAATGTTTATAGATTCAATGTCTATTATAAAAAGAGATCCTCTGAAAAATGTCAGTAAGTACTCAGTATAAGTGCACGAGAAAATCATGATATAAATAGTTTTACACGAATTCCTTCTCCAGGTAAAAACATGTTGGAAAAATTAAAAATTAGCTCGTCCTGTATTCGAACCAGCATCGTAAGCTAACAAATCATACGTGTTAACCACGTTACCACGCCGCAATTTGCATTGGTTTTGCGATACAAGATATTTGTCATATAATGTGTCCACCTGATTCCCTATTTCATTGTTATGGGTTAATCCGGTATTAGTAAATAAAGACCACAGTTATCGCGTTTTGTTAATAAACGTATCTATGTCATCATAATAATAATACCCATCTTCTTTCAAACTAGGATGATTTAGACTAATCTACTAATTTTACGGCCTTAGATTTCACTTTCTATCGCAAATTACGGTGAGCCAGTCTAAAATGGCCATAATGCGCTTGCGCACAAGTAAGTTTTGAAATCCTCTAAGTCGAAAATAATGGTATGATGGTATTAAATGCCTCCGCTACTATTTTCTATATAAAATTAACAACTCATAACATATTTTTATCAAGATTTCTAGCCTTTCACTTCCTGCGAGACTATCCTTGTCTTGAAGGTCTGTCTTTAGGCAATCAAAACATACCCAAAAAATATGGGGTTGACCATAATGCAGTGAAACCATGGTCACGTGACTGAGACACGTGATGAAAACGCTAATATTGCGTAGGTAGACATCAGGAAATACCTACTTTCACTTTCATTTTACAAGGCAGCTTCAAATCAACTTTTGAAGCATATAACGTAGCTTAAAATCATCTGCGGACATTCCTTTTTACAATCAAGCATCAATAAAGCTTATATCTGGCATGAAAATGGCCTTTACTAGGCGGGAAAATTGCACTATATATTGATATGGACTACATTCGAGTGGACCACGGAGGCATATCCGGCTAATTGCCCCCTTCATGCCTATAAGAAATACCAAAGTTTTCAAAATCGTTCTGTTGCAGTCAATTATTGTACGTAAGTCAATTGTCAACAATTTTGCCAACTTTTAGTTTGAAAGAATGGCTGCTGTCGGAATTATGCCCCATTCAGACAGACAGTCCACACCTGCAAAAAAACGTGTCAGGGGCATAGATAATGCCAATTTTTCATTAAATATAGTATCATACGGCCTTACTTTTCTTATTTCTAGAATTCGTTTGCAAGAAACAGCTAGAAGTACACGAAAAATAATCGATTTCTGTCATTCTTACCTAAAATGGTGTCGCTGATGCAAAACTGAGATGTGGGGAATCACCTTAAAAATCCGAATTTTGCCTACTTTCCGAAAAAAATCTCAAATTTGCCCAAAATATGCAAATGATATGCCACATTTGTCTTAAAATGGTGTTTATTGCTCAATTCTGATCAGAAAGTACCAGTTTTACATCGGTTGAAGCAATTTTCACGAAGTGCGAATTTTTCAT
The DNA here is from genome assembly GCF_021730395.1 of Mercenaria mercenaria. NCBI lineage: Eukaryota > Metazoa > Mollusca > Bivalvia > Venerida > Veneridae > Mercenaria > Mercenaria mercenaria. The sequence goes on from NC_069371.1 coordinate 54,705,827, forward strand.
TTTAGGTATGATGGTATTAAATGCCTCCGCTACTATTTTCTATATAAAATTAACAACTCATAACATATTTTTATCAAGATTTCTAGCCTTTCACTTCCTGCGAGACTATCCTTGTCTTGAAGGTCTGTCTTTAGGCAATCAAAACATACCCAAAAAATATGGGGTTGACCATAATGCAGTGAAACCATGGTCACGTGACTGAGACACGTGATGAAAACGCTAATATTGCGTAGGTAGACATCAGGAAATACCTACTTTCACTTTCATTTTACAAGGCAGCTTCAAATCAACTTTTGAAGCATATAACGTAGCTTAAAATCATCTGCGGACATTCCTTTTTACAATCAAGCATCAATAAAGCTTATATCTGGCATGAAAATGGCCTTTACTAGGCGGGAAAATTGCACTATATATTGATATGGACTGCATTCGAGTGGACCACGGAGGCATATCCGGCTAATTGCCCCCTTCATGCCTATAATTGTTCGTTTAAAATAAAGAAATACAGTGTAATACTATTGTAACGTATTGTTACAAATGTTGGAAACGGTTCAGTTATTAATAGCAAAATATTTAGATATATATTTACTATTCTTTGTTCGCAGTATTCAAAGATATGCATTTGCATTGAATTACGTTAAAATATATTTCGTTCAATTAAATAAATTTATTGTTTAACTGGCGGTTCGTTTGCCCCGTTGCGCACAAGTAAGTTTTGAAATCCTCTAAGCCGAAAATAATTGTTCGTTTAAAATAAAGAAATATAGTGTAATACTATTGTTACAAATGTTGGAAACGGTCCAGTTATTAATAGCAAAATATTTAGATATATATTTACTATTCTTTGTTCGCAGTATTCAAAGATATGCATTTGCATTGAATTACGTTAAAATATATTCCGTTCAGTTAAATAAATTTATTGTTTAACTGGCAGTTCGTTTGCCCCGTTCGTTTGGGCCACGGAAGATCTGTCTGACTAAGAAGAGCTCTTTCGAGATGTTCGATTGTGCGTCTTCTGTTTTTAGAAGATTTTCTGTGTCTTCCATCCGATAGTCAGAAGAGGTAGCAGAAATGTTAATCACGTGATCAAAACAAGGCAGCAACTTACAAACTGAGAAATAAACTAGAACAAATGAAATGTTTAGAATTTCTTTTTCAAGTAGCACATTAACAGTAAAAATCTCTGAAAAAATACATTTAAAAAAAAAGAATGATATATTTGTTTTCACTTCCGGCATCGGTATTTTCTTTCAAGCTTTTCTAAAGCATCTCGAAAGCTATTCTCTTGGCCCAAACGAACGGGGTAGTTGACAAGCAAGCTTGTCAGGAGAGGTTCTCGCAAAAATGATAAGATGCCAATTTGGCAGCTTTCACCAGGGCCAAGTTCGGACTTGGAGCCAAAGACTTCAGTGTACAATTATTGCAGTGTAAGCTTTTGAACATTTTTAAATGAAATTCAGTAACTAGGAAATGCTTGGGTCTACAGTCCTCGGATTGGCGGATGATGATAATATCCTGAAGATGACTTATTGATTTTGATATCATTAGGTCGTGGTTACAGTGACCTGGACCAGGAAAACAGTTTCCAGAGAATAACCCAAGAAAGCTTGGGCCTAGGATCTCTAAACTTGATACTAAAGTTGGCCATTACCAACAGAATGATGCCCCCTAATAGGTCACAGTGATCTGCATCAGGGAAACTGTTTTCGTATATAGCACAGCCTATCATATAACCAGAGACATAGATAACAAATGTCCCTGATATAACTTTAAAGGAGCAACACTTGACCTCTCCTATGTTTCTTTTTTAAAAGAAGCCTACTTGTAATCTTCAGTAATCTAGTTTAGAAGAGTAAATACTGTACACATGTACCTGAAAGCTGTAACTGTTTACAACTAAATTAGACCAAAAGTCTCTGAAAAGCTGATAAAACAATGTCTGGCGTTATAATATAGGGAGATGCTGTTGTTTCCTAGAGCAGCCTTAAAGCCACCCAGCGCAGACTGATTTACTGTTTGCTGATGCATGAGGACACTAATGACAGGATAGAAGGTTTGTTGATAAGAAAAGTTGCTGCAAGAAATTTAGTCGACTTGTTGCTTGTGGATTCTATCAGACCTTGGTTGCCACCGAAATGGGGTAACATCATTATTATATACAACACTGTTACTTTAGAGTTATTGCGTTTGTGCTGAAGTGTGTCCCGTTGGAGTTCATTTCAGTATACTAGTATTTGAGACTGAGCTTGTTTGTATTAATCGTTTTTGTCTGAACCTTGCACACGCCCTATTACCTGATGTCCACCACGCCGAGGGATGCGGCTGCCACCATAAAGGTCAGAAATCAATAACGATGAGTAGTGGTGTTAGTCCTTTGAGCTGTATTTTTTCATTTCGACTTTCCATGAAGATATTCTGGTGCAAGCATATGTGTAAATGCTTAAACATATTATATGATTAATCCTGGTCGCCAACTTTGCGAAATAAAGAAGTATTCAGCTGTTTAAATTGGAAGTTTATTAAAATTGATGCGAAAATCATTTTCAACGGCCCAATTCGAAGTGTTTACAAAATAATTTGATCGGGTTTACCTCACACGTCAAACGACCAATCATCTGGGGATAATCCTGGCAAGTTTCAAGTCTGTCCGTACGTCTACACCAACGTTATGACCCTCCAAAGGGACCCGGGTACAGTCACGTATGATAAACTTTACCGCAGAGGGCATTTTTAAATGATACCCATCCCGCCGAGGAGTCAAAATATAGGATATCGTTTACGACAGAGGGAAATTTTGTGTAAAAATGTCTATTTTGGCTGTTTGTTTTACTTTTGAGACCTGGGAGGTCATGGAATTATTTGCAGTATGCATTGTTTTTACTTATGTTTAATAATGGGCGATTTTCAATGGCGAACACCGCTGTAACACGGTGGTAATCGGTCTAGATTGAACTTCTATCTATCTCCGACGTTGTTTACAAATCTACAGATCTTACCTTTTGGAGGAAGAATACCATGTGTTTCTCTTTTGTATCAAACAATTGATGCTGTGGCTGGCAAAAGTAATTGGACTCTTGTTGAAACAAAAACATTAAATTGCGATATGGAGTCATGCTGATGCTCAAAATGGACAATAGATGGAATGAACAGAAATTCTTAGATGAACACAGAAGTTTAAATATTGATGACCCCTTCTTGTTTCTGTTAGTCTCAATTCTTTGTAACCTTTTTTGCTTATTGCAAGATATTTGTTAACTTCCAACATTGCATGTATACATTTAAACCACATTTCTTTGCCTAGTGTGGACGCAAACTAGATTATATTTTGATGGGTTTTGAATGTCAAATACCAATTATAGCCAATTAGTGCCTAATAAAAATAAAACCGTTCTGCTAGTGTGAACACGGTATAAGTCCCGGTACTTGCGTTCTTGCTGGATTCAGTGTTAAATATAGGTTAATATTAAATATCAAATTATTTTGCATTATCAAGCTTTCATACTAAGAGGCTGCTGATAGTAACATAGTTCTACATAAAAGATCCGTTAGGCTAGAAAATTTAAATATATTTGTTGTCAGTGGCATAAGTCAAGTGATCGGTTCTAAATAAAACTGTTATTCATTAATCGTTTACAGAAATGTTCTAAACAATTTATTATGTATTCAATTTCAGAACCAAAGATGAAGGCATACACGTGTTATTACTGTAACAATTATTTTGAAGTTAACACTGGAGTGATTGACCATTTAGTTAAATGTCATGTTAAGAGAGATCTATCAAAGTGCAATGGAAATAACTAAACCATCTGTAATTACCGAGTTATTATCTGAAATGAAGATTTCATTCTGATCGATCTCTCTTGAAAACTTTAAAGATGTATTCAATTTCGATATTTTGCCCTGTAACTTCGATACATGCCCGCACGCTGGTCACTAGAAATGAATATTTCACCTTCATTTGGAGTCACGTCGGTATATGTTTTCTGTCCTATATCCAGCATTCCAAATGTTTTCATCTTATTCCAGTTCCACGTACTTAAATGGTCAGTCACTCTAGCGTAAGCTGCAAATCAGTGTCTTAGGTTTTTTAAACAATTTTCATGCATTTCAAATATATATGCTTAAATATACTACTCGACAAAATGTGTTAAACTATATGATCTGATGTGTATTTAAATGAAAGCTGTATATAATAAATGCAAAACGATTTAATACCTAATATTAACCGTAACTTCAGCACAGAATCCTGCAAGAACGCAAGTATCAGGACTTAAGATATCATTATTTCTGTATATTTCATCATAAAAGAAATTGAAACAAAAATGAATTTACAAAATGAACATTTACAGCAGCAGAACCAATCTATACATGTAGCAGATGGTATGCAATGTCGGAGATAGAAATACAATCTAGATTGATTGACACTGTGTTACAGCGGTGTTACAGCCATTGAAAATCGCCCATTATTAAACATAAGTATATAAACAATGCATACTGCAAATGATTCCATGACCTCCCAAGACTTAAAAGCAAAACAAACAGCCAAAATAGACGTTTTTACACCAAATTCCCCTCTGCCGTAAACGGTATCCTATATTTTGACACAGGTGCCCGTCCAGTCTTGGTGCCCATATGGGTGCCGCCCACTCAAAAAAAAAAAAAAAAAAAAAAAAAAAAAAAAATTAAAAACACTGTTTTAAGCCTAAAACGAAAAAAAAATTTTTTTTGGAAATTTTTTTTTCCCCTATATATACTCGTATGGAAAAGGTGCGTGTGTTGCCGTAACGCTATGGAGGTTTACTAGGACACGCTGTGGAACAACCAAAATGTCCAGTTCAGTACCAATGCAAGCTACCCTGCTGCAATTTACACATCATGCATTTATAAAATAGTAAACAATCCTATTCTTCCTAGTAAACAGCCTTAAATAACTTACATTTAAATTCAAACAAGCCAAATTGTCTAGACACTTGCAAAATAACAGTGAGGATCGGCCATTTTGTTTCAAAACGAAAGTAGAAAACCTTTTCCGTTGTTTGCGTCTTAGAATTTAAATGTAAGTTATTTAAGGCTGTTTACTAGGTAGAATAGGATTGTTTACTATGTTATAAATGCATGATGTGTAAATTGCAGCAGGGTAGCTTGCATTGGTACTGAACTGGACATTTTGGTTGTTCCACAGCGTGTCCTAGTAAACCTCCATAGCGTTACGGCAACACATGCACCTTTTCCATATGAGTATATATAGGGAAAAAAATTTTTTTCAAAAAAATTGTTTTTTCGCTTTAGGCTTAAAACAGTGTTTTTAATTTTTTTATTATTTTTTTTTTTTTGAGGGGGCGGCACCCATATGGGCACCAAGACTGGACGGGCACCTGTGTATTTTGACTCCTCGGTAGGATGGGCATCATTTAAAGATGTTTTTCACAATTATTTCTAGCGGACAGAATTTTTTGTAACTTTGCATATTTATAGACTGATGTATGACAAGTTAAAATAAAAAATAAAAATAATAGGTACCCGTGCTTCTTTTTTCAATATTAAAAGTTTATTAAGAACACCAAATCGGTATTTTTGTCTGAAGAAACAGTACATACATGTCATAATAAAACTACTGCAAACAATTATTTATTCGAAGTTTCACTCTGATGTTACTGTTTATGCATCCGAATTAATAACACCACTATAACTATGCATAAAATGTCAACATATAGATATATTAACTCAGAAAAAATACTCTTGACAGATGTCGAAAGTATCCGAAACTGAGAAAAACACGAAGTATTTCTTAATGATATGAAAAATCTAGCGGACAGAATTTTTCCAAATTTTATATTATGTAAGCTAGAACTAAGACAAAAAAATCTAAACCAAAAAAATAATATCAACCCGTGCTTGTTTTCAAGAAAAATTAAAAAAATATTCACTCCACCCACAAAAGTATTTTTTCATTACCCCACCCACCTAAAAATAATGAAAAAAAATTATTCTTACAAAACAAATTGCACAATGTTATTATCAGTTTCTTAACCAATATTCTTACTCACATGCGGAATAATGCTCCTTTAAGGTTGCATGCCTCTAGGTCAAATAATTTTTGAGATACGTGCTACACAAGCTTTCACATCCCATTTACGTATATATTTGACCACGTCAAGGGACATAAATCTGTTTTTATTGAGTGAAACCTCAAATAAAAGCACTGGTGCACAACTTCGCATGCTGAATTTAATTCTTGTGTGGTTTCATGACTCTTGGCGCATATAATTTTGAGGTACATGCGACACAAATGTTTAGACCCTTTATGTACAATTTGACTATCAAGGGCCATAACTCTGGTCTTACTACGTGAAATGCGGGATGGGGCACAAAAAGTATAACAACATTTTTAGGAAGTCACATTTGAACTTGAAGGAGATATATCTACGTTAAGATTTTCTGGAATTTTATTTGACTTGCAGTCGGCTGCATCATTACTGGACGAAATAGTTTACTTTCAAATTGGCTGTCCACAATGTATTCGATTCGAGCACTTCCTACAACTACTCCTCCAATAAAACACCATCACTTTTAAAGGTAAAATATGGATGCACGACCTATATTGTCAGTACATACGATATATTTTGCGCGAGTGCGCTGCATATCCGACAATTATGCACTTTCGGCGGCGAATTCTGAACTTTACAGTGGATATCGCTTGCTGCGCGATTGGGCTGCGCACAAAATATTGTGATGAACTCCTTTAAAAATGCCCTCTGCGGTAAAGTTTATCATACGTGACTATACCCGGGTCCCTTCGGAGGGTCATAACGTCGGTGTAGACGTACGGACAGACTTGAAACTTGCCAGGATTATCCCCAGATGATTGGTCGTTTGACTTGTAAGGTAAATTCGATCAAAATATTTTGTAAACACTTCATATTGGGCCGTTGAATATGATTTTCGCATCAATTTTAATAAACGTCCAATTTAAACAGCTGAATACTTCTTTATTTCTCAAAGTTGGCGACCAGGATTAATTCTATAATATGTTAAGGTATTTACACGTATGCTTGCACCAGAATATTTTCATGGAAAGTCGAAATGAAAAAAAATAAGCTCAAAAGACTAACACCATTACTCATCGTTATTGATTTCTGACCTCTGTGGCAGCCGCATCCCTCGGCGTGGTGGACATCAGGTAATAGGTTGTGTTGCAGCTCTTTGCTGAATCAACTTCAGCTGACTGTTGCGACTGTCAGCTTTGAGGTGATGGTATCTATGTTGGTTTTACCGCACATAAGTAGTGTGTGTTTTACTGATAAACAATTTGAGCAACATCAAAGGACAACCTTATCTGCATACATCACATGCAACTCTGATCTCGTATTTGGTATCATGCTAAATGTTGTTGAGCCAAACACAAATCCGTCAAGTGTACTAAATCATTGTACGTTAATGGCTTACTTATGATAAACAATGCTAAGGCGAAAATAACGAGATAGACAAAATATCGAGATGTTCCGACCGGTTGTAAGCTTTCCTAAGTAACGTTCGTTTTCCTTTTTCATGGGTGAAGGACGATTTTCCAAGAAGAAAAAAAGCCGGTTTACTGGAAGAACAGCTAGTTGTCAGATTTTCTATAAATTTTCTTACCGGGCGTACTAGAACGATTGAGCTAATCATGCATTTAAACAGACACGCTGATGCTTTTTTTTACTTGTTTTCCAGTAAAAGAGATTTTCATCGAGTCTACCCAAATTTTAGTTTAAAAATACATTTTGAACGTGCATGAATAACTTTCCTTTTAAATTGTCTCAGGTGCAGACCACATGATGGAGGCTATATGTTTTCGAGAACGCAGTGAACTTTTAACTGAATAAGTAGTTTATCTGTTTACCATAGATTTTAGTTTAGGTATGGAATACGTCTACTTTCAGACAAACTACTGGCTTAAATCTTTAGACTATCGTCGCCGCCATTACTTAATTTGTGTCAGACATATTTTTTCCTGTGGACAGTACGCATGGGAAACAGACTAGAAGTCACACACATTCGCGTTCCGGTACAAGTATTAGGTCAAAACCTCTGTTATCGCACGACCATAATGCAATAAATCCCCAATTTTATTACTTAAAGGTTGCGATTGTCGTGAGCCGTCTTCCGAATGGAACAGACCAATGGACGAGTCCTGTTGCAGTGTCACAAAGAAAAGGCTACTCCAATCAGAATCCGGTTTTATTTTATGATACCCAGTCATGTTCACTGTATCTTTTTCACACTCAGCAGGAAGCAAAGAAATTGGTAAATGGTGGAATCAGCGGGGAAGGTATGACCCTGTTTCCAAACAATGCACATAATTTCATATCTATATTGAACCGGGGATATTGGTATTTCAACTATATATATCTACAATCATTCTTCTATGCTACCTGGGACTGGTATAGGTTCTGTGTGTAATGACCAAAACAGACCCATTCTCATCTTTGGGAGGTAAGACATACTTCCAACACATGAACTACGGTAGACCTCTGGTACGTGAGTATGAACCCGGTCCAGCGGTCGCTAGGTAAACATCCGGAATATACTAATGAACCCGGTCTAGCGGTATCGAGACACGACTGTCCTCTGGCTATATGAGAATATATAGCGGTCTCAAAAACTCCATCAGTGCTTTCTTTATTTTCTAAGAGAACTGAAATAGTAATTATATTAACTTCATGCATTTTTGAGGCGGGTCGCCAAAGACGGGTAAGCTTGGAACGTTTATTTCAGCAAGATAACCGTGGACAGATTGTTTGACTCCTTAAATGTCTCAACAAACGTACTAAACATTATTTAACAGTAAAATTAATCTGCCACATTGAACTCATTTAGAGTATCGGTAGCTATAATTTACAATGAAAGATGCACGCATTCATTAGATTCAGCAACCATATGGGAACTACAGTCTTCTAACAATGGTATGAATTGGACCTCCCCGCGGATAATGTTTGCTAAGGCAGGATCGTTTGACAGGAACCGCATTGTTGTATCTCAGAAACAGTCCTGGCTCTATCCTATATATTATGCTGGCGGAAGTCGGAAAGATACATCCTATATAAAAGTAGGTATCTTATGCAAAGAGGATATTCAAGTTCATGAAAAATATAATATAAAATACATCTTACTACACTCAACATACTTGGATTTTTTTCAAACGAGGAATTTTATCAGTATTTGATCAACAACGGTAAAAAAGGTAAAATGTGTACTGATATTTCGTTTCTGGTGTTTTTTATTCTAAAAAGGACATTTGCATTTGTTGCTGTCTTACCTTTAGGATCTCTACCCTAGTTCTTTCTTATTTCGTTATAGCGTCCCACCTTTAAAAGCTGGTACAAGTTAAAAGCCTCATGAACAGACCCAGTTAAAACCAGTCTGCTATTATTTTGCTTCGTTGTGATTTATAATTTCAATGAATGTTCTGGCGTATTTTCCCAGGAAAGTGTTACTCACAAACCATTTGACACGTGGTTGGAGCATTACTTCACAGGTTCTGATCATCTTGTTCAGCCAAGTGTTGTTCGACCAGTAAAAAGTAAGTTCGTTCCGTGTGTTCTGTGAATATTAATCATAAGGAAAATGATATTATGACTACGTACAGTAGTAAAGATTAGAAATATGTTCACGTCACACAAATTGTTTAACGCATTCATCTTAAATGTTGTAGATTCTAACCTGGTCGGATATTGCCTGGCCTGGTCGGATATTGCCTGGTCAGATATTGCCTGGTCGGATATTGCCTGGTCAGATATTGCCTGGTCGCGGATTATTTCACTGATTATATGATTTTGTATTTACTGAAGCCGTTTTATTGTAACATATGAGGTATTTACAGAAAATTATTTCTAAGGCGTATTTTACTTAAAATTCTGCAGATTCGACTAGACTTGTATCCTTTTTCCGAGATAGGCGGGCAGAATACATATACCGCGCAGTTAGTCTTACAGATGGAGTCACATGGACCAAGCCGACAAAGACAACTTTGCCCAACAATAACAGTGGGATAGAGGCTACAGTTCTGCAGTCCGGTCACCTTGCTATAGTGTACAACCCTACAAATAAAATCAGGTAGCCTAATACATTGTACATTACAACAGTGAAATGTATTTGGCGTACGGTAGGACAAGATACTAGTATTATAGATATAATTTTATGTATACGAGTATACAAACCGTAGTCATTTTCTCGTCTTGCGGAGTTTTTTTTTTTTTAGAGAATTTAATGTTTGAATGTAAGTGTTCGTGGCATGATATATAAAAAAGTAACAATGCATTGGACGTTCGCCTATTTCTTTCCTTGTAAATAGTTTTTTTGAATGCAGCTGTAATTATAATACTGTAGGTTTAAAGTTGGCAGTTGAAAATGCATGGTTACTGAACATTTTTCTTTTATAAATTTGGAGCATTTTGTTATTTGTTAATAGGTGGTTTTCAAATACAAAGATTACAACTGCAAATGGTTCTAAAGTGTTCTCGATATAATATTAATGACGTTTCTTTTATGTTCAGGAGTTAAAGCCTCTTTATATAAAACTTTACAGGAATCCTATAGTTATTTCGCTATCAGAGGACGAAGGTGTGACATGGACTCACACACGATCACTGGACCATGAAACATACTCGAATGGTATAGAGCTCAGTTACCCGACCTTATTCCAGGATTCCACGGGAAGAATCCATGTGTCATACACATATAACCGAGAAACAATCAAACATAAAATTCTGCCGAACGAAGCATGGATTACTCAAAAGGCGAATTATTAAAGATCGTGTAATAAAATTCATTATTACATGATAATTCAATGTAGAAACTATAACCTTTCTTATCCAATGACTAAAGAGGGTTTTTTAAAATGCTACTTCGAATACAAAAATAGTCATTTTTTTCATTAAGTAGTGTTCAGCCTGCCGTGCTTCTTCACAAGTTCAGCCAGACAGACAGACAGACCAAGTTAAGAGACCTACCACAACCTAGTGATCTTCTTTATCATAAACTTCGTGAAAAAAAAACATTATGATGATACTGTATTAATACAGCTGTACTACAAAATAAAATAAGAAATAAAGCACTTATATTTTCACAGCTTTCTCTGTTAATTCTTTCAAGTTTTTAATACAATCAAACTTTTTCAGTATATTAAGTTTTAAAGATATTATATTTATATGCAAATCCTATGGAAACACAAGTTTCAGCACGCAGGACTTTAAACATTAAAACTAAATTAAATTAAACAGTAAAACATGTGCCACCAAACAGACACCTACTTCCTAGATACAGTAACCTGTGAACGTACTTATATATTTTACACATCTTAACAATGCAGTTCAGGCCCATATTGAGGTGAATCAAACAATATATATGTCTTTACTGGTACTGATGATAAACCCTGACAGATGATAAAGTCGACCACCTTGGAAATATTCAATTGCAATCGGTTATTTATAAAATTGAACACACTATCTAATAGTTTCCACTTACAGCACCAACTGGTGTAAATAAAAACAAAATTGGTAAATATTCTGCATAAATAAATGACTTACATTTATCAGTGTAAAAATTATTTATTCAAAATTACTGGGGAAGAGGATGTTTTTCGCGCATGCTCACTGTCGCCACATGTAGGCCTGACATTGGGTCACTTTTCATTACTTGAACAGGAATGACTGTTGCAGCTTTTTGGGGAAAGTTCCAATGTAATACTACGAAGAAAATTTTGTAAATGACAAATTGGTCGATTTTATCATCAGTCAACCTTCATACAGTCCCCATTTTACAAACCCCTTTCAGGGCCTCACTTCGTGTGAGTTTGCTAACTAAATATAAATTTGAATTATGTAAAGTTTTCAGCAAATGTTATGCTTTATTTTGATACCGACCATTGATTACAAATTGCAGAAATAAAAAAGTTACACGTAAAAAACCTCATTTTCTGTTCGAGTTTATCATCAGCACCAGTAAATATGTCTTTAATTGTGATTCCTGTTCAATATTCGTTTGTCATTGTCGTCATCAATGATAATTTGTAGTGATGAATTCAGCTACATTGTATGTCTTCTTCCTCATCAATGATAGTTTGAAGTGATGAATTCAGCTACATTGTATTTCTTCTTCCTCATCAATGATAATTTGTAGTGATGAATTCAGCTACATTGTATGTCTTCTTCCTCATCAATGATAATTTGAAGTGATGAATTCAGCTACATTGTATGTCTTCTTCCTCACTTTGAGGTGATGAATTCAGCTACATTGTATGTCTTCTTCCTCACTTTGAAGTGATGAATTCAGCTACATTGTAGGCCTATGTCTTCTTCCTCACTTTGAAGTGATGAATTCAGCTACATTGCATGTCTTCTTCCTCACTTTGTAGTGATGAATTCAGCTACATTGTATGTCTTCTTCCTCACTTTGAAGTGATGAATTCAGCTACATTGTATGTCTTCTTCCTTATTTTGAAGTGATGAATTCAGCTACATTGTAGGCCTATGTCTTCTTCCTCACTTTATATTGTGCATATTACTATTTAATATGGAATTAAATATATTCGGTTATATTCTGTTGAGCAGTAAAGGAGAAATCTCCGTTGTACAAGGATGAATTCCATCGGTATCAGTTTAACTCGTGTATCTGAAAACTGGTAAGAGATAGACCCATCAAAATCTACTCGATGAGACATTTCTAGCGGCACTGGCCCACGCCGTCTAGGTTAATGAACAGTTTAACAGTTCATGCACCGTTAAAGGTAAAGGTAACGGTAAAAGTATATTTTATTTACCGTCGCTTTGTTAAACATTCTAACACGATCAGATTCCTTTTCCTATTAAACAAAGAAGGCAGAAAGCAGTGAATTATCATACAACAAATCACTGTTCTGAGGTCACAATTATTACGTCATGGCGTCAAATGGCATAGCGGCGCGCTGGAAAAGAAACCGGTTGAAAACGGGCAAATATTTAATGAATGTCGTCAAGGATGTATTTAAAAATCGTTGGTAACGTGTTAGGATCGAAATAATATATCTCATCCAGTGATTTGCTCTTGAATAAATCATTGTCGTTCAGATGCGTATTATTATATCACTCGGGCTGCGCCCTCGTGATATAATTCCTTCGCATCTGAACTCCAAACAATGATTTATTCAACGGCAAATCACTGGATGAGATATATTATTTCTTAAGTAAATACTAGCTTTGTAGAGCTTTTTAGCGACCATATTTTAAAACAGTTAAAACCAATTATACCTTACCCCAAGCAAATGACTGGAACCCATTTACAGCTGGGTCGGCTGAGGCAATCGTGATAAAGTGCTTTGCCCAAGGACACACCGAAGTGGAAATAGGAATCGGGGCCTTCACCTCTGTAGGAAAGAGTTTCTGTCCTCTCGACCAATGCGTCCACTTGAGTTTTCAAATTACCTTTTGGGTCGTACCGCTATGGTGCTATTGACGAGTAATTCAGTTTTGCCGATAGTTTTGGTACTGTATTCTGTCTTCAGATCTTGGGATTTGCCAATAGACTTTGCATACATCAGTACCACCGATCGTAATGATTATTAGGTGAATTCACCCGCCCCCACCCATTGGGATTTTGGCAGACTTTCACAAAAGTGTTATATTATTTTGCAAAAAAAAATTGATGAAGTCGTTGTTGATATATGTTTACAATATGCAAAACATATTGTCCATACATATATGTTGATACTACGTCTTCAAATAAGAAAGCTATTAATGAAACTTAGAAAATACTGCGTTACACGTAAATATAGATAATGCTTAACACGAACGTGTTCTTTTATTACTTTCATATAGCATTTTTTACTATTTACTACGATTCTCATTTCGTAAAAGTCTTCAATAAAATTTCTACACTAACATGAATCAAGAGCTCTCATTGTTAGCTATGCCAACTGGACCCTTGATTAGTAACAAAGAAGTTTTGGGGACATGTGAATGAAACAGTTCTTAAATTTGATCAGTACTTTAGATTTTATTCCTTTGTTATGAAGTATTGAATGAGTTATTTGGCATTCTTTTTTTCATAAATCTAATTTCCGATAGATTGTGATATTCGATGCGCTACGACTTGAAAAGAAATTAACATGCAAAAACAAGCATATGCCGATAGTTATACACGAATTATTAAAGGGTGTCATTACATGCCTATAACTGAAATTTAGGTGATTATAGGCCTACACATAACAACTTTTCTAACGCTACCAGTAACCTTTTCGCTATAGTAATTTTAAAATTACCCAAGATAATTCCGTGAAATGTTCAGGACAGTTAAAGGAATATCAGTCATTGTTTGATGGAAAACTAACAACAAACATTTCCGTAATTTGAAGATTTTGTATTTTATTTGATGTAGCCCCGATGATTTACAAAGTCGCAAAATTTATCCAATAAATAATCTAGCTTGGATGGGTTAACTGAATGGCTACATAAGGAAAGTGGCTGCTTAACTCAGGCATGGTACCACGCTTAGGCAGGTTCAGCTGTAAAGATCTAACTGTGAATAAAGATTCTTGTATAACACCTTTTCTCTTTCAACTTCCTATTGTAGGTGTATGCATATAGTTGTTTGTCGGAACACAAGTCTCTAAAATCCTACTATGTTAGACATCCTTATTTAGTGTAGTCCAACTAATTTGACGCGATCCTAGTAAATATTGAGATAATTTCTTCATATGGGCAATTTCTTGCATACCAGACGGGGATTTATCACATGTTTGACGTCGTGGGAGTGTAATAAAGCCATTACATAAGAATGATAATACACTAGTGTAATAAAGCTTTGACGTCGACGTCGTTTATAGTGGTAGGCGACGTTTGACAAACTGACTTGTTTATATAGTAAAAAAAGTTGAATTTTTGATGTTTCGACAGAAAAAGCTAACATGTGATAAAAAGAATATTACATTTGTGACTTTCCACATTGAATTTATTAAACGAGTTGAATAAAATGGATAAAATGCTCGGCGGAGCCTCGCATTTTATCATTTTATTCAACTCGTTTAATAAATTCAATATGAAAAGACACTCATGTGATATCCTCTATTTCCGGTATTTTTACCGGTGCTGGAAAAATCCACCTTACACCCCGGGGGTGTAAGATGACTCTCGTGCTTTAAATGACGTATTACAAACTTCATATATGTAGAAGATTTATGTAGTTATTTATATCTTATTTCGAAAAACGGAATAAAAATCCAATACCTTGACAGTTCCTCTTTGTTCCTGATTCTCGATTCAAAACACGTCATTTTATCAAAAATTCATAACGTTACGCCGGAACTGATAAAACAAAACCGGAACTAAATATTGTTATTTGTCTTTGAAACGTCATGACGTCTTTTCTGTTTACGGACGTTGATTTCCCGCGCTTTGTTTAAATACGCTGCCATAAAAAAAGAAAGCCGTTCGACTGATTTTATTTTTATTATTTTATCTTGATATCGGTATGCAAGAAAAAGATTCTGTCACTGGTTGTAGGTGCAGATGGGAATATCCGGCTCTCGGGTAACTGTTTAGGCGATAACTCGGTAGGAACCTCGTTACCGCCTAAACAGTTACCCGAGAGGCCGGAAATTCCCATCTGCACCTATAACCAGTGAAAGAATCTTATAATCCCCACTCGCGTCAAACACTCGAAAGACCAAAATAGTGGAAGCAATTTCCGATGAAATTTTCATCGCTGCCCGCGTTTTACGTGCTATAGGTTTAAATGCCGATTATTTCACAAATTGGCCATAAATTCAAATAAACCTTGCATGTATCGAAAGGAGATTCAATTCCTCATTAATTTATGTAAAAAGTTATCAAATAATATCCAAAATTACGAATTTTCGGGTGATTTAAACCTATGTATGTACTGGGCACGATTAACGTTTACCCGAACCAATAACTTTTCATGACTGTGTACTGTGATTTATCCTCCATTATTTTGGTCCTTCAAAGTTTTGACGTTTAGATTGCTCGCCACAAATATAAAACAATCTGAACGTCGAGGCTGGTCACTACCAAATAGAACGTAAGCCTCCGCAGGTAGTACTAATCTTTTTTCCTTTCCTAGTGCATTTTCTCGGCAGCAACGTGCTTACTTTTACCCTACCGCGTTTCAGTATGTATCACTTTGCATTCTATTGAAATCGGCATGTTAGATAAAAATGGCGGCGTAAGAATTTAATATCACGAAAAGAGAAATTGAAAGAAGCGAAAAGTAGTAAATTCAGCGGGTTGTATTTAACGAACTGTAGTTTTCTTATATAAAAGTTAACACCTCCTTTTCTTTTTGTTTTTCTAAAGTAGCGATCTAGTTCTTTATGGGAATATAAGTCTCTGAAAATCTGATATGCTAGAAAATGTCGAAAAACCGTTATGAAGTGAGTGAATTTTATATGAAATAAAGAACAGCTGGATTTAGTGGTGTTCAGCCTATAAGGGGCAATACATGGTATTTTCTGAAACCCCTCGAAAATGAATGGAAATGCCACTAATCTATTCTTTATGATGTAAAACAGTAACAAATGGCTAAAAACGCTTAAATTTCTTGTGTTTTTGGAATTTAGATCAAATTTTCGACCAGGTGGCACTATTTTGGTTCGTCTTAAGACCTAGTAAATGTCTATTCTCGCATTTTAGCACTTCAGTTGCCTTAATAATATGAAAATTAGCATGTTTCTGAATGAAAATGACAAACATCGTAACGATTAAATGGATGTTAAATGTAAATTCCACGAATAAGGTAAAATAAATTGAAATATTGCCTGCACAGGGTAGATTTTGCATATTTTTGGGGATGGGGGTGACCTGTAATGAACTGACATTTCTCTAAATTTTCTCAATATTTTGCACCAAAACTAAGCAGAATCATTGTAAAATAGGTGTAGCTTGAAAATGAATGCAAATTCATGGAAAAATCAAACCAAATTTTCTCTTATAGGCTGATCACTACCAAATAGTACGTAAGCCTCCGCAGGTCTATCACAAGTAGTCCAAATATAAATAGTACTAATCTTTTTTCCTTTCCTAGTGCATTTTCTCGGCAGCAATGTGCTTACTTTTACCGTACCGCGTTTCAGTATGTATCTCTTTGCATTCTATTGAAATCGTCATGTTCCTAGCGCATGCTAGATAAAAATGGCGGTGTAAGAATTTAATATCACGAAAAAGAGAAATTGAAAGAAGCGAAAAGTAGTAAATTCAGCGGGTTGTATTTAACGAACTGTAGTTTTCTTATATAAAAGTTAACACCTCCTTTTCTTTTTGTTTTTCTAAAGTAGCGATCTAGTTCTTTATGGGAATATAAGTCTCAGAAATCTGATTTGCTAGAAAATGTCGAAAAACCGTTATGAAGTGAATGAATCTTATATGAAATAAAGAACAGCTGGATTTAGTGGTGTTCAGCCTATAAGGGGCACTACATGGTATTTTCTGAAACCCCTCGAAAATGAATGGAAATGCCACTAATCTATTCCTTATGATGTAAAACAGTAACAAATGGCTAAAAACGCTTAAATTTCTTGTGTTTTTGGAATTTAGATCAAATTTTCGACCAGGTGGCACTATTTTGGTTCATCTTAAGACCTAGTAAATGTCTATTCTCGCATTTTAGCACTTCAGTTGCCTTAATAATATGGAAATTAGCATGTTTCTGAATGAAAATGACAAACATCGTAACATTTAAATGGATGTTAAATGTAAATTCCACGAATAAGGTAAAATAAATTGAAATATTGCCTGCACAGGGTAGATTTTGCATATTTTTGGGGATGGGGGTGACCTGTAATGAATTGACATTTCTCTAAATTTTCTCAATATTTTGCACCAAAACTAAGCAGAATCATTGTAAAATAGGTGTACCTTGAAAATGAATGCAAATTAATGGAAAAATCAAACCAAAATTTTCTCTTATAGGCTGATCACTACCAAATAGAATGTAAGCCTCCGCAGGTCTATCACAAGTAATCCAAATATAAATAGTACTAATCTTTTTTCCTTTCCTAGTTCCCTAGTGCATTTTCTCGGCAGCAACGTGCTTACTTTTACCCTACCGCGTTTCAGTATGTATCTCTTTGCATTCTATTGAAATCGGCATGTTCCTAGCGCATGCTAGATAAAAATGGCGGCGTAAGAATTTAATATCACGAAAAAGAGAAATTGAAAGAAGCGAAAAGTAGTAAATTCAGCGGGTTGTATTTAACGAACTGTAGTTTTCTTATATAAAAGTTAACACCTCCTTTTCTTTTTGTTTTTCTAAAGTAGCGATCTAGTTCTTTATGGGAATATAAGTCTCTGAAAATCTGATTTGCTAGAAAATGTCGAAAACCGTTATGAAGTGAATGAATTTTATATGAAATAAAGAACAGCTGGATTTAGTGGTGTTCAGCCTCGAATTATTTTGACTAATTTTAGTGGTGTTCAATCGAAGAGTCGGTGGCACGCTGACAGATGATAACAGAACACCGTCTTTAAAGGGCAAGGTCGCTAGCGGCATCGAAACTTCCTCAAACCGACCATGAGCGAAATTCCGTGGTCAAATAAAAGAGAAGATTATGAATTAAAGGATGTAATTGGTATGAGATACTGTACATAAAAAGTAACTTTTTATCCCAGTGCATGCACAGGGATCTGTCAAGAGTTTTAAATGTTTTTGTTTTTAAATGAAAATTTTTATTCAAGAACTTTTATAAATTATTTTTAGCATGAACCAATGATTTTTTAGAATTTGAGGAATGAATCTAATAACTTGCAGGCATAATATTTAAGGTTTGAGATGACATATACTTTTTGTTTCAATGGAATATTGTGAAAATTCAATTTTTAATGATTTTTTCAGTATTTGTGGGTGACAGACTTTTAAAAAATGGTCATTTTTTCTGACAAAAAAGTGGTTCCAAGATGTTAATGGATATCATGAGACAATTTTGCAATACATTTACAAATCTTTTGCTTTTTCTGGGTAATATACATTCTTAGCTAAATAAAAAAAACAATTATGACCATAAGATATATCAAGAATGATTTTTATTTTTTTTTTGTTTATTATGTATGCAAGCGAAAATATGCTTTTTCAAAGAGCTATAAAAATAAATAGATTGGCAACTTGAAAGGCATATAGAGCAAATATCGCCAACCTCCTGTGACAAAAAAAACGAGATCTCGTTTACCAAAAGTGGTGCTTTCTCCACGCGCCATTTTGTATGCGAAAGCAATTATTCATCGGTAAAATAATTATCACCGTATGACCACGCTTCTTTCGATGGCAAAAAAAAACGTGTACTTTGTGTCTTAAGACCATTTCACATTAAACTAATTTTGTTTTAGAAGCTAACATGTATTTTAAATGTAGTTTTAAAGGTACAAATTGCAACTCCATGCTCGCCGATGTTTGTTTTTAGTAAGATAACGCCGAATCACGCTCTGACACGAGCTCACGCAAGATTACAGCCAGTTGCCATTCTGTGTATTTTATACTTCTTTGGCTTTTTTAAGTAATTAAAAGCACTAACTTTCTAACACTTTGATTTTTTCTGTCTCTTCCTTTTTGGCTGTTTTTCTGTTTGCTCTTGGGGCTTTTCTGACTGGTCTTTTGGTTTATCTGTCTCCTCTTAGGGCTGACTTCTCTGTGATTTAGACTTTTCTACAAGCTCTGAAATCAACAGCCAAAGAAGATAATAAGTTTGAAACAGACAACATAATGCAAGACTGTTGAGAATATTTATTTTTGTCAAATGTATTGCTCTAAATAGCCACGAAACTGACACAATTCAATATAAGCAGGAAATAAAGCAAAAGAATGCAGTCATAATAAAGATTTTGTAGCATGGGTTTTATTCAGTCTGTCCATCTGACACCAAGGTACAGACACATGTCAGACAAACCTCAGCTGGATTAGTTTTGAGGATTTACTTTTAGTTAACATAAGGCCTAAAAAAAAAATATGTTTGTTTCCTGTAACCCGACCGACCATAAGTTTTTACCGCCGACCGCAATTTTTTTATGGGCTGAAATTCGAGATTCTGATTATATCTTTATTGATTATAGGGATAATTTAGTTGTACCCGACCTCGTCGCGCATAGTCACGAACGTACCTGGTTCAGTCGACATGAAACAACATGGCGAAAAGCCTGTTTGTCGGTAGACTCGAGGTTCCAGGTTTTCACCCGCGAAAATCAAGAAGTTTTCTTTGATGCATATCGAGTTCAAAAGTTCTGCCCCTTGTCAGTCAAAATCTCGGTGAATTTCAATACTGTTCGCCGCCACAAGCGGAAGTATGGCAGTAGGCGGAGCGTCATATACTAATTAGCTACTGACAGATGTCAATCACGCCACGCGCCGACTGACACATGGTTATCTCGCGGTTTGTATTTAATACTTCATTATGAAAGGTGTTTATTGATCAAGGTGTAAACGTTAATTGATAAACAATTCGTAGAAGAGTAGTCTATTATCATGTTTGTACCACTTGTTCAGGGGTCACGCTGTCGGTTGCACTTGAGCCATTTGCGACAAAAGATTAATTGTGGCCCCGAAAATCTCTAATTGGCAAAAACGGCCCGAAGCTATGTCTGTCTGCAAAACTATGAACTTTGCCTGTTACACAATGTTTACTGAACAAAGGGAATCAGTGTAGAAAAAAACTTGTATGAACAACATCTGTTATTGAAAGGCGGGAGCAAATTTTCAACAATTTTATTTGATTAGTAATTTTAACAGGCCTCGACCTTAGCGGTGGACCGTTGGACCGACGCAACCAAAAATATCGGCAGGTCCACTATCAAAAGTTGGGTAGATCGACAGTCAACCAATTTTCAGTCACGGTCTGCAAATAAAATAAAACCCTTAAAAGTGAAAAAATAGGGGTGGTGGGGGTGGGGGATCGTATCCATATCGGCGAATTCACAAAACGAAAGTTGATTTTGCCTTAGTACGGCATTCTACAGTTATAAGCATTGGCGAGTTAAAGTCAGGATAGCACGAATGGACTACTCCACCGATCGGGTGAGTGGTTTTTACGTGGTAACTTTACCAAATTGAGTAATTACATCAGGCAAAATTACCTGGATTGACTGGAATTTACCCGCGAATCGTAAAAATATCAAAACGTCATGCTGGTAATTTTCCATTTCACAAGCACGCGCGCCCTATCGTAATACTTAATTTACATCGCAGTTACTTTTGACACAAAAAACGCGCGTAGTGCATTCATTTTTTAATATAATCGCTTCAGATATTCAACACCGCTTGAGAACTAATACACTTTGAATTCTATAACAGTTTTAATAAGATATCGACAGGAATGTAGGCAAAATTCTTTTAAAACGATCAAATTTTCATATAATGTTTTGTAAAATTTCAAACAGCGCGATCTTGATTATTTATTTCCTTTTTAAAGTAAATAAACGGTACATACTATGGTAATAAAATTCAGACTTTTGACCAGAAAATACAAAAAACACAATTAAAAAATCTTAAATAATGAAAAAGCGGCAGCAATTTAAATACATGGAGTAAAACGATTTTTGGCAAACAGATTTCTGTTAGCACGGCAGAATAGGTTACGTGACCTCATGAACGTAAATAGAAATGTGGTTTTAAAATGAGGCAGTATGATGTCGTTGCGATTTTTAATAAGTTTTAACTGAGTCTTCGTACATATATTTTTTGACACAACACTTTGTTAGATATTCTTCTCAAACAATAATGTAAATTTCTTGAGGGCAAATAGGTCAGCATCGTTCACGGTCTGACACATTTACATGTCAGTTTATTCAGGATATTGCACATTCGCTTTTAAAAAAATAAAGAAAAAACTTTTTTACTGATTTCTTCTCAACAATTAAAGGAATCGAGAAAGTACGATCAGACAGTGATGTGTCACATGGCGCGAAAACATGACGTAATGCAATGACAATTTCGTGGAAACTATACCGCTTTGATCTCCACTGCAGATGCCACAATAACCGACACACTTCTTTTAGCTCTTTGAGGGGGTGTTAATTGATGATGAAAACGAGGCCAATTACTTAGTTTATCATCAGAATGATTACCAATAATTGTTGATGTTTTGTTTTTTTTTTCACTTTCAACACTGGTGCTGATTGTGTCCATATTTTGGGACACTTTTCAAAATAATTATTTTTCGGGATAACAGATTGCTACAGTCTTCCATTTTTAATTATTTAGAAATAAGTCCTGTTTCTTTGAGTCATATGAAGTTATGACGTCTACAGCATCACAATTTATGAGATAGAATTGGAGGTCCACTAAAGTATGAGCAGGTCTGCTAGATTTTAGCAGTTGGTGAACCTGCTGGCAACTGCTGAAAAAAGTTAATTGGCGATAATAAGGTTACTAAACACTGAAATGTTCTGACACCTACTAAAAAAAAATCTAAAAAAAAAAAAAAATTCCCTACCTACCGACCCCCATTTTTTTCAGCATGTTACAGGAAACAAACATATTTTTTTTTTTAGGCCTAATTCTTATGAAAGTAATTGTACTTTTAAGAAAATGAAACTGACATGCAACTTATACAGAATAATGATAAATTATATTAAAATAATGCATTTGTTCAGTCCTTTAGTAAAAATTATAATTTTAACCATGCAAAAAAAAAAGAAAAAGATTAAGACAGAAAGTCAGGTTACCTGAAGAGAAACAATTATTTTAGGTCTAACAATTTTAAGAAGCATGGAGTCAGTTTGGGCAGTTATAGTAGCTGAAATAATAACA
The DNA here is from genome assembly GCF_021730395.1 of Mercenaria mercenaria. Lineage (NCBI taxonomy): Eukaryota > Metazoa > Mollusca > Bivalvia > Venerida > Veneridae > Mercenaria > Mercenaria mercenaria. Next base: position 54,728,585 of record NC_069371.1, read on the forward strand.
TTAAGCAGGGGACTACTGGGTAAAACTGTCATCTGTCTGCTCACTGATCTATATAGCAAATACTTCATGCATTGAATGGAAACTAAGATCTTGTCTTCTGTCTGCCCACTTATATGAAAGATCAGGGTTCCCGCTGTCGGTCGCCAATGGCGCCAAATGCGACAAAATGTAAATTCTGGCGCTAAAAATCTTCAATTGGCGAATTTCATTGGCGCCTACAAGATAATCCTCGATCTGATCTTCTGATCTTTCTCAATGACGCATTATCCGATATTTAACACTACATGAAGACAATACAATAATCAGCATAAATTTGATTATCTAAGCATTTTTATAACGGAAAACAATATATCTATTTGAAACATGCTCAGAGAAATCAAAAGAACATGATATTGTAAAGAAACAAAACTTGTTCAGCAGACCCAAGGGCTATTTTTGCATATTTTTGTCAGTTTTACGTTGGTACTTCTGCTATTTTATCGAGTTTCACATAATAGAATTTAATCAAACTCTGCACATACCTTTGGTTACAATGTATGTCTACCTAATCTAAAACAAAAAGAAAATTGATAGGTCACCATATTAGATTTCGCTTAAATCAAATTACAACAAGGTGGGGTGTGGCGGGCATTTATACAACGCAGGTTGGTACGAAATACTCTTTCAGTGTTTGAGCAAATGACTTAGAAATATATATATATAATTATCAAACGGCAGATTTCTTAATAAGCGGATTTTAAGGTGTTTCTGAAGCATTTTGATGGCATAGAATGATGAAAGTTTCCGCCCTTGTTTTTAACAAAACCTATAGTTTATGAATGTACGGTACGGGTACAGTACGGGATTAGAAACAGCTGTGACTCAATGCAGAGTTTGGGCGCTGATATAAATAACAGACTCCAGTATATGTCGGATTGAAGCAATTTGAACTAAAAGTACTTTATATGTATATATTTGTAACCATGGTGATACTTACCCTAACCTTTAGTCAGTATATTATACGTTTTGTACATTAAATGCATGCGAACATACAATAATTTGCGAATTTTTTGCCGTACGCGACATTAGATAATCACTTCCGGGCATGCGAAGAAGACCGCACCAGCTCTGCAGTGAGCTACATCGATTAGAAACACAACCAAATTTGCATGGTGTTGGGGTAAATATCGACCCGTCTGGAAAAACTGTAGCGAGTGCCTTTAAAAGAGATTTGAATTTAATTCCGAAAGACACCTGTAAGCATTAATATTAGTACATGTTTTCAAAGCAGTCAAGCAGATAAAATTAAATGCATAAATTATTTAGGACGTGTGTTTGTTTTTTTTTTTTTTTCGAGAGAGAAAACAGTAATATAAACATTGATTATTATTAAATGGAAAATTTAAGGTGAAGCGAAATGAAAATGTTTTAAGTAAAATGGATATGTGAATAAAAAGAAGTTACTTCAGAATTTTTTTTTACAAATTGACCGTGATCTTAATTAATATGCATGTTACCTGAAGATATTAATCTAATCAACGCTAATTAATGGCGTTGTTGACACAAGCCATCAAAGGTGTGAATAACTGACTGATTAAACAATTTAGTTTGGACGTTACTAATTTCTATTACTTGTTGAGAAAACAGATCGATTTTGCTTTTAAAAGAGATTTGAATTACCAAAAGACAAAATTGTAAGCATTAATACATGTTTTCAACATCATCAAATATATCACTTCCCATTCAGATATCATTTTAACATTATACCAAATAATTCATGAGTGGGTTTAATGTTTTTAACATAATCTAATGCAAAACCATTCTTGAGGTTTTTTGTAGTGTCCGTAACCAGTTACTGGTATCTATCAATATTTAGGATTTTTTTTGAAAATTAACCACTTTCCATTTGATTTAAGTCATTTTGTTTCAACAGAGACAGAATTTGTGTTGATTTTTCATTAAGTTTTCGTCATTAACACTTAAATTGAAGATGTCAGATGATTTGAAATATACATGTTTTTTAGCAACAAAGTAATATCCAACAATATGTTTCTTTTTTCAGTATCTATACCTTTCCCAGTCCTATTTTTGCCTTGCATTATGTATTTCCATGTGTTTGGCCTACAAAACAGTAAAAATAGTTCAAGTTTATCATAAATTTGAAGCTTTATTTTACAAAATGTACCACTTGTAGTGTACGTAACCAGCAAAAATATGCATTTTATCAGCCTTTAAAAATTACATTTCCGATGCAAGTACCAGCAAACTACTTAAGTTGCTTATACTTCAAGCACTCTTCTATGTAGAAAAATACTTTTTTTGCCAAAATTAAGAACTTATTTTTAGCTCACCTGTCACAAAGTGACAAGGTGGGCTTTTGTGATCGCGCGGTGTCCGTCGTCCGTGCGTGCGTCCGTCCATCCGTAAACTTTTGCTTGTGACCACTCTAGAGGTCACATTTTTCATGGGATCTTTATGAAAGTTGGTCAGAATGTTCATCTTGATGATATCTAGGTCAAGTTCGAAACTGGGTCACGTGCCTTCAAAAACTAGGTCAGTAGGTCTAAAATTGAAAAACCTTGTGACCTCTCTAGAGGCCATATATTTCACAAGATCTTCATGAAAATTAGTGAGAACGTTCACCTTGATAATATCTAGGTCAAGTTCGAAACTGGGTCACGTGCCATCAAAAACTAGGTCAGTAGGCCAAATAATAGAAAAACCTTGTGACCTCTCTAGAGGCCATATTTTTCTTGGGATATGTATGAAAGTTGGTCTGAATGTTCATCTTGATGATATCTAGGTCAAGTTCGAAACTGGGTCATGTGCGGTCAAAAACTAGGTCAGTAGGTCTAAAAATAGAAAAACCTTGTGACCTCTCTAGAGGCCATATATTTCATGAGATCTTCATGAAAATTGGTCAGAATGTTCACCTTGATGATATCTAGGCCAAGTTTGAAAGTGGGTCATGTGCGGTCAAAAACTAGGTCAGTAGGTCAAATAATAGAAAAACCTTGTGACCTCTCTAGAGGCCATATTTTTCATAGGATCTGTATGAAAATTGGTCTGAATGTTCATCTTGATGATATCTAGGACAAGTTTGAAAGTGGGTCATGTACCATCAAAAACTAGGTCAGTAGGTCAAATAATAGAAAAACCTTGTGACCTCTCTAAAGGCCATATTTTTCATGGGATCTGTATGAAAATTGGTTTGAATGTTCATCTTGATGATATCTAGGTCCAGTTTGAAACAGGGTCATGTGCGGTCAAAAACTAGGTCATTAGGTCTAAAAATAGAAAAACCTTGTGACCTCCCTAGAGACCATACTTGTGAATGGATCTCCATAAAAATTGGTCAGAATGTTCATCTTGATGATATCTAGGTCAAGTTTGAAACTGGGTGACATGCCATAAAAAACTAGGTCAGTAGGTCAAATAATAAAAAAACCTTGTGACCTCTCTAGAGGCCATACTTTTCATGGGATCTGTATGAAAGTTGGTCTGAATGTTCATCTTGATGATATCTAAGTCAAATTTGCACACTGGGTCAACTGCGGTCAAAAACTAGGTCAGTAGGTCTAAAATTATTAAAATCTTTTGACCTCTCTAGAGACCATATTTTTCAATGGATCTTCATGAAAATTGGTCAGAGTTTTTATCTTGATAATATCTAGGTCAAGTTCAAAACTGGGTCACATGAGCTCAAAAACTAGGTCACTATGTCAGATAATAGAAAAAATGACGTCATACTCAAAACTGGGTCATATGGGAAGAGGTGAGCGATTCAGGACCATCATGGTCCTCTTGTTTCACCTCCAAGTGCAACACTACTGTTCCCTATATTTTGTTTCACCCGTGACATTGCATACTGGTTGGGAACCAATAGCCGGACAAATTTTAATATTTCGGCTCCATTATTTCTACAAAAAATCTTTGACATAAATGAAGACCACACTGTACAAACTTCAGCTCCTTCTGCATCTGATGTTATAATCACTATCAGCATCACGTGACGTAAAATATGGGCTCCATGCACAGTGCTCGCGCTGCCAATCGACATTATCGCCAAATGGTGATGATTTTATTAAAGTGTCGATTAAAACGCAATTTTTGGCGATAGAAAATGGTGATTAATTTATAGAAATGCTACAAAAAAAATTTTGCAAAAAAGTGTCCTTAAACTCTTGGAACATAGGTAGTTTTATCGACAAAAACGTGCAAAGTCGGTAGCAGGAAGCGTATTTGCCCAGAGGCATAATTACCCCTTCTAAATGGTGACACGCTTAATTGATTTGTTTATCGCCAACACGTGTACGACTTCACTAATTGATCCGCATGTGTGCACTATTGATCGTATAGAAGTTTAAAGCAACAATTATCATCACTTTATCCTTGCATTTAATCGCCATTAATTACCAAACAAACAAATTAATTAAACATAATTCCTTCAAATGTGGAATTCCTGATGTCCGACTCGAGACTTTTCGACGGGGAACAAGTGCGTTTTTGCATTCCGTCTGTGCGCGGACAAGCACAAACTACATTTCATTAGCTTACACATATTCTTTTTTTGACCTTTAGAAAGTATCTTACCTTGACTGTCTCAGTAATTTTCTTAAATCCACTTATTTTACTCGTATTTTTCAAAACCAAGACTTTAGAAACCTAATATTATCACTGACACTTTCTGTGACTTAAATTAGGTAACTTAAATTTACCCAAATTTTTGACACCTGCCATCAGAAACTGAGTTTAACCTGTTTGACAACTGTTTCTTTTAATGTGTGCTGACACCAGCAGATCAAAGAGGACACCAGCAGATCAAAGAAGACTTGTATTCCATGTGATGTCATAGTGAAGTCACTGCTATTGACATATTTAATTCAGAACCAGCATCAATACACTCCTGTTATTTAAAGTGACTGTGACTTTGAGTGCATTATAGCACTGGGAGTTAATTTATTTTTTGCTGATATGGAATTAACTTTTTAAAATTGTATTAATATTCAAAGGGTTTTCTTGGTTTGGGCAATCATTGCAAGAGTGAAAAAAAAACTTTAATTTGCAGTTCAATCACATTAGATTCACAAGGTTTACCAGGATAAGAAAACAGAATCACTGACATTTTGAGTGAATTTGTTATTTACTTTAAATCAGCTTAAACAGAGGCAGGAAATGATAAAAAAGTAACATTATATTAAGCATATTTAGTTCCTTGTTCAACTTGCATGCCATGGCGTTGAAATATTTCCACATTTTCCCTAAAATCTTGTCACTTCTCCCTACAATCTCTCCCCTTCTCCCTAATGTTAGCTGAGGGAGAAATGACTTATCCCTAAAATCTTAGCCTAAATTAAGCCTTGACTTTCGTCACAAAAAGTAATGATCATTCTTGACAAGAATTCACAATGGGTCATGTCACATACTAAAATGGTATTTTCAGTGACATCTGAATTCAAACAACTGAAGATATGCATAAATGTTTCAGGGGTCACGCTGTCGATCGCCACTTGAGCCATTTGCGACAAAAAAATAAATGTGGCTCCGAAATTTTCTAATTGGCGAAAATGGCCCGAAGCTATGTCTGTCTGCAAAACTACGAATATTGCCAGTTTTACGAACCAAAAGGTGTGAAAAATCGATAATCTGTGTAGACACAACATCCGTTATTGAAAGGGAGGGAGCCAATTTGCAAATTTTTTGTTTGATTAGGCAGTTAATTGGCGATAATTAGATTATTGAATAACAAACTGGATAATTATAATCATCATTTTGTGCACTTGATACGATTTTATGAGCAGTCGGCCGTTAGACAAAGTTTCTATGATTGCCGAGGGTTAGTTTGGGCTGAAACAAATAAAAATGCTTTAGACAAGCAGAAATTGTAAGTATTGAATAGCTATGATGATAGAAAAGCAATAAAACATAGGTATTTTATCAAATATTTAATTCTAACTTACGTTTTCCGAATTTGTCACCCGTTTTCGCGACCGTGATTTTCAGATATTTCTGTCATTTCTGAGTGCAGTCTTAATAAAAAGCCAATAAAAAGTTTTTTTTAAACATTTTTTTTTTCTTTTTTGACCTCTTTATTTTAAATGTGATTTTTCAGAATTTTTTTCTTAAATGGCAGATGTTTATAAAAATGATAATTCTAGAAATTAACACAAATTGATTTTCTAAATAGCTTTTTCACGGGTACTAAACAGTGCCTGCGGTACTGACTGTGCCGACGAGGATTGAAGGCACTTCTCTTCCTGTACCGCAGGTACTTCGTCAATGTTTACAAAACGAGCGAGATCGGTGAGTGATTTTTGTCATTTTTGTCATTTTGTTACTGCATGAACCATTTTTTTCAAAAATCGGGGAATGTAGCGGGGTGTAGATGTATTTTATCTACATATCCGTGCTAAAATTTGTGGCAAAAGATCAATTTCCTAGAAACGTAAGGACAAATAAGTTGGGAATGAACGTGAATTTTTCACATCAGTGACTGTTTAGACTCGATTTCTTTTCGCTGACCCAAACGATGTCGTCTCTGGCGTCGTAATTATATTTATAATGACATGTGATCTGCTAAAACATAAAATGTGTCCAGAAAATTACGAATTTGAACGTTATGCCAATTTTGGAAAAGTGCCGCAGGCATTTCGACGATGCCGCAGCCCTTCGAGTGCCGCAGGCACTTTCAAAAAGTATCGGGACATAAATTTGGCCGAAACTAGACAAATGGAAGACTGTGACAGAGAAACAGAAGGGCAGAAACTAAATGCACCCATGATACTGTAGTAAATTGACTTTATAGTTGTAAAATAAAAGGGACCAAACCTTTGTAACGCTTTAAATATCAATCCATTATGGTGGTATAGGCTATATACCAATAAAAATTTTCAGATAAAATATCAGCTACGTAATTCAGAACAATTTTGTTACAGTTTCTAGATTTTCACTCCGTCGTAGACCTATTTTCCACAAGATACCCGTACATTTCCTTTAGGTAAACGAAAAGAAAAAGGGATGTTTAATAGTATGCAGTGAAATGCAGTCAACTGAAGTCAGGTACCCTCATTTGCCGCATTTCAGAAAGCGGTCAGCAGAATAAAACCCTACTTTGTTTTTACTTAAAACAACTCGAAAACATGCGAGTATTAGCATGAAAGTGTCCTATTTTATTTAAAATTCATTCCACGAGTGAAATAATGCTCATTTGGCTCCCGAATTACGCCCAATTGCGCGAAAAATGGAAAAATTAGGATCTATTTACTAGAGACACACACCACGGAAGCACATTTTTGACCGAATTACTGCATTATAACCTCTGCCATGAGTTAGCAGGTAGCTGTCGCGATACCTCAAAAACTTACCGTGATAAAGCGAAGTTTTCTAATAAGAGTCTCATAGTCAGAAGTTTCCTGTAAATATTATTGCGATGATTCACATTATAATCTCGATACCATTTGTGTAAGAGCCCATTGTGGACAGCTAACACTTACTAGCTAGACAGTTATTTCGGTATAAAATCCGAAACTATATTGATGTTGAAATTTTCTGCAGTTATTTTAATAGCCTAATGTTGCCTGGAAATGTTAAGTATATCTACAAAAAATTTTTTATATATATATATATATATATATATATTGTAAAAATGTTTTCAGAAAAATGGAGAACTTATATAAGTATAGCTCATAAACGATCAAACTGGAGTATTTTTACATGTACGTAAAAACCTATTCGTTTCCTGCAAACAAAACTTTGAAAAAAAGAATAACATATCGGGCAGCATAGGACGGACAGAGAAGGCAATTTTCAAAAAAGCATAATGTTTGGGAAATTAACTGACCGGAACAATCGCGTACTAGAGTTTAAGATTACCCGCGAAGATAAACCGATTGCTATACTGTTTTATATTTGTGAATATAAAATATAATCGTACAAATGCAAGTTATTTGAGATTTGGTTAGTTATGGGCCAAATTTATGAAACTTTTGGAAGTGCCTGCGGCACCTCGAAAGGGCTGCGGCATTGTGGAAATGTTTGCGGCACTTTTTAGCTCACCTGTCACATAGTGACAAGGTGAGCTTTTGTGATCACGCAGCGTCCGTCGTCCGTCCGTGCGTGCGTGCGTCCGTCCGTCCGTCCGTAAACTTTTGCTTGTGACCACTCTAGAGATCACATTTTTTGTTGGATCTTTATGAAAATTGGTCAGAATGTTCACCTTGATGATATCTAGGTCAAGTTCGAAACTGGGTCACGTACCTTCAAAAACTAGGTCAGTAGGTTTAAAAATAGAAAAACCTTGTGACCTCTCTAGAGGCCATATATTTCATGAGATCTTCATGAAAATTGGTCAGAATGTTCACCTGGATGATATCTAGGTCAAGTTCGAAACTGGGTCACGTGCGGTCAAAAACTAGGTCAGTAGGTCTAAAAATAGAAAAACCTTGTGACCTCTCTAGAGGCCATATATTTCATGGGATCTGTATGAAAGTTGGTCTGAATGTTCATCTTGATGATATATAGGTCAAGTTCGAAACTGGGTCACGTGCGGTCAAAAACTAGGTTAGTAGGTCTAAAAATAGAAAAACCTTGTGACCTCTCTAGAGGCCATATATTTCATGAGATCTTCATGAAAGTTAGTCAGAATGTTCACCTTGATGATATCTAGGTCAAGTTCGAAAGTGGGTCACGTGCCTTCAAAAACTAGGTCAGTAGGCCAAATAATAGAAAAACCTTGCGACCTCTCTAGAGGCCATATTTTTCATGGGATCTGTATGAAAGTTGGTCTGAATGTTCATCTTGATGATGTCTAGATCAAGTTCGAAAGTGGGTCACGTGCCGTCAAAAACTAGGTCAGTAGGTCAAATAATAGAAAAACCTTGTGACCTCTCTAAAGGTCATATTTTTCATGGGATGTGTATGAAAGTTGGTCTGAATGTTCATCTTGATGATATCTAGGTCAAGTTTGAAACAGGGTCATGTGCAGTCAAAAACTAGGTCAGTAGGTCTAAAAATAGAAAAACCTTGTGACCTCTCTAGAGGCCATACTTGTGAATGGATCTCCATAAAAATTGGTCAGAATGTTGATCTTGATGATATCTAGGTCAAGTTCGAAAGTGGGTCACATGCCGTCAAAAAGTATGTCAGTAGGTCAAAAAATGAAAAAATGTTGTGACCTCTCTAGAGGCCATATCCTTGAATGGATCTTCATGAAAATTGGTCAGAATGTTCACCTTGATGATATCTAGGTCAAGTTTGAAACTGGGTCTCGTGCCTTAAAAAACTAGGTCAGTAGGTCAAATAATAAAAAAACCTTGCGACCTCCCTAGAGGCCATATTTTTCATGGGATCTGTATGAAAGTTGGTCTGAATGTTCATCTTGATGATATCTAGATCAAGTTTGAAACTGGGTCAACTGCGGTCAAAAACTAGGTCAGTAGGTCTAAAATTATTAAAATATTTTGACCTCAAGTTCGAAACTGGGTCACGTGCCATCAAAAACTAGGTCAGTAGGTCAAATAATAGAAAAACCTTGTGACCTCTCTAAAGGCCATATTTTTCATGGGATCTGTATGAAAGTTGGTCTGAATGTTCATCTTGATGATATCTAGGTCAAGTTCGAAACTGGGTCACGTGCGGTCAAAAACTAGGTCAGTAGGTCTAAAAATAGAAAAACCTTGTGACCTCTCTAGAGGCCATATATTTCATGAGATCTTCATGAAAGTTAGTCAGAATGTTCACCTTGATGATATCTAGGTCAAGTTCGAAAGTGGGTCATGTGCCTTCAAAAACTAGGTCAGTAGGTCAAATAATAGAAAAACCTTGCGACCTCTCTAGAGGCCATATTTTTCATGGGATCTGTATGAAAGTTGGTCTGAATGTTCATCTTGATGATGTCTAGATCAAGTTCGAAAGTGGGTCACGTGCCGTCAAAAACTAGGTCAGTAGGTCAAATAATAGAAAAACCTTGTGACCTCTCTTAAGGTCATATTTTTCATGGGATCTGTATGAAAGTTGGTCTGAATGTTCATCTTGATGATATCTAGGTCAAGTTTGAAACAGGGTCATGTGCAGTCAAAAACTAGGTCAGTAGGTCTAAAAATAGAAAAACCTTGTGACCTCTCTAGAGGCCATACTTGTGAATGGATCTCCATAAAAATTGGTCAGAATGTTGATCTTGATGATATCTAGGTCAAGTTCGAAAGTGGGTCACATGCCGTCAAAAAGTATGTCAGTAGGTCAAATAATGAAAAAATGTTGTGACCTCTCTAGAGGCCATATCCTTGAATGGATCTTCATGAAAATTGGTCAGAATGTTCACCTTGATGATATCTAGGTCAAGTTTGAAACTGGGTCTCGTGCCTTAAAAAACTAGGTCAGTAGGTCAAATAATAAAAAAACCTTGCGACCTCCCTAGAGGCCATATTTTTCATGGGATCTGTATGAAAGTTGGTCTGAATGTTCATCTTGATGATATCTAGATCAAGTTTGAAACTGGGTCAACTGCGGTCAAAAACTAGGTCAGTAGGTCTAAAATTATTAAAATATTTTGACCTCTCTAGAGGCCATATTTTTCAATGGATCTTCATGAAAATTGATCTGAATGTTCACCTTGATGATATCTAGGTCAAGTTCGAAACTGGGTCACATGAGGTCAAAAACTAGGCCAGTAGGTATAAAAATAGAAAAACCTTGTGACCTCTCTAGAGGCCATATTTTTCATGAGATCTTCATGAAAATTAGTGAGACTGTTTACCTTGATAATATCTAGGTAAAGTTGAAAACAGGGTCACGTACCTTCTAAAACTAGGTCAATAGGTCAAATAATAGAAAAACCTTGTGACCTCTCTAGAGGCCATATTTTTCAATGGATCTTCATGAAAATTGGTCAGAATTTTTATCTTGATAATATCTAGGTCAAGTTCAAAACTGGATCACATGAGCTCAAAAACTAGGTCACTATGTCAAATAATAGAAAAAACAATGTCATACTCAAAACTGGGTCATGTGGGAAAAGGTGAGCCATTCAGGACCATCATGGTCCTCTTGTTTAAAATTGGCATAACGTTCAAATTCGGAATTTTCTGGACACATTTTATGTTTTAGCAGATCACATGTCATATATAAATATGATTTACAACGGCAGAGACGGCATCGTTTTGGTCAGCGAAAAGAAATGAGTCTAAACAGTCACTGATGTGAAAAAATCACGTTTCATTCCAAATTTATTTGTCCTTACGTTTCTAGGAATTTGATCTTTTGCCACAAATTTAAGCATGGGTATGTAGATAAGATACATTTACACCCCGCTACATTCCCCGATTTTTTAAAAAATGCTTCATGCAGTTACAAAATGATAAAAATGACAAAAATCACTCACCGATCTCGCTCGTTTTGTAAACATTGACGAAGTACCTGCGGTACAGGAAGCGAAGTACCTTCAATCCTCGTCGACACAGGCAGTGCCGCAGGCACTGTTTAGTACCCGTGTTTTTAAAGGGTTACTAAGAAATATGTAATAACTACATTAATTTCTTGAGTAGTATGAGTACTTTGGTACATATAATGTAGTCCTACAAGAACGTCGACGCTATGCACTTCGCCGTTGTTGGCCTCATAATTTTATCTTCGGAAAAAGCAGTGGCTCAGAGAAAAAAATTCCCAGTGTGACCCCTGTGTATGATAAGCCTATGATAAACATGAAAAACGATAATTGAAAAATAAAATATGTTTGTTTCATGAAAAAGAAAATAGTTATAAATACCCTGTTTTATGTTTTTCATTGAAATGCGAAAGCGCATACGAATTACATTTGCGCCAAATTTGTCAATTAATTTTTTCCCTGAAAAGTGGCTATTAATTTATAATGGCCAGGGCTAGCACTGCATGCATATGGGGCCTAAAGTAGGGTCACAAGAAGATATTTTCCCTGTGAGGTAAACCAGTAGCCGGACAAATATTTTGACCATGGTTTGCTTTTATTTTGATATCGAAATAAGTAATTAACCTATTTTTATACGTTTCTGTATCATTAATCTCTCCAAAAATTCACATGAAAGATAATCCGACTTTCAATAGCAGCTACGAAAGCGAAGAGAGGCTAACTATAAAAAAGTCGAATTTCATCTAACACAAAAGTTAATTCCAATAGAAATAGAGTAAAATTAGCGCAAAAATTGACAGCCTTGCATTTTTAGCTCACCTGTCACATAGTGACAAGGTGAGCTTTTGTGATCACCCTTCGTCCGGCGTCCGTCCGTGCCTCTCGTGTGTCGTGCGTCAACAATTTCTTGTCTGCACGATAGTGGTTTCATTTATGATTTTATTTTAACCAAAGTTGCACACAACTTGTATCACCATAAGAGCTCGGTTCCTTTCTTGAACTGGCCAGATCCCATTACAGGTTCCAGAGTTATGGCCCCTAAAAGGGCCAAAATTAGCTATTTTGACCTTGTCTGCACAATAGCAGCTTTATTATGCCCCCCTTTGAAGAAGGAGGGGTATATTGTTTTGCAGATGTCGGTCGGTCGATCGGAATGTAGACCAATCCGTTTCCGGATGATAACTCAAGAATGCTTGGGCCTAGGATCATGAAAATTGATAGGGAGGTTGATCATCACCAGCAGATGACCCCTATTGATTTTGAGGTCAGTATGTTAAAGGTGACAGTGACCCTGAATAGTTAAAGGGTTTCCGGATGATAACTCAATAACACTTGGGCTTAGGATCATGAAAGTTGATAGGGAGGTTGGTCATCACCAGCAGATGACCCCTATTGATTTTGAGGTCAGTATGTTAAAGGTCAAGGTCACAGTGACCCTGAACAGTTGGTTTCCGGATGATAACTCAAGAACGCTTGGGCCTAGGGTCATGAAGGTTGGTCATGACCAGCAGATGACCCCTTTTGACTTTGAGGTCAGTATGTCAAAGGTCAAGGACACAGTGACCAGGAACAGGAAAATGGTTTCCGGGCAATAACTCAAGAATGCTTGGGCCTAGTGTCAGGAAAAATTGATAGTGAGGTTGGTCATGACCAGCAATGACCCCTATTGGATTTTGAGTCATTAGGTCAAAGTCAAGGTCACATTGGCCTGAACAGTTAAACGGTTTTCCAATCTTTTTGTCCAAAACCACAGGGCCTATGGGCTTTGATATATGGTATGTAAGCAAAATCTAGTGGTCCTCTACCAAGATTATTACAGATATTTTCCTGGGGGTCACATGGTTTAATAGAATTATCATAGAAAAAAACTTGAAAAGCCTCTTGTCCAAAACCACAGGGCCTAGGGCTTTGATATTTTGTATATGACATCATCTAGTGGTCCTCTACTAAGATTATTCAAATTATTCCCCTAGGGTCAAATATGGCCCTGCCCTGGGGGTCACATGGTTTATATAGACTTGTATAGGCAAAAAACTTAGAATCTTCATGTCCATAACCTACATCATTAAAATTTGGACCACATGTATAGTTTTGAGTGGCAAGATGAAGCTTGACATGAGTTGACCTTGATCTTGACCTAGTGACCTACTTTCACATTTCTGTAGCTACAGCCTTCAAATTTGGACCGAATGCATAGGTTTGTGTACCAAAACAAACTTTGACCTTGTTATTGACCTAGTGACCTACTTTCACATTTTTGAAGCTACAGACTTCAGATTTGGACCACTTGCTTAGTTTTGTGTTCCGAAATAAAATATGACCTTGATTTTGACCTAGTGACCTTCTTTCACATTTCTCAAGCAAGCTTGACATGAGTTGACCTTGATCTTGACCTAGTGACCTACTTTCACATTTCTGTAGCTACAGCCTTCAAATTTGGACCACATGCATAGGTTTGTGTACCGAAACAAACTTTGACCTTGTTATTGACCTACTTTAACATTTTGAAGCTACAGACTTCAGATTTGGACCACTTGCTTAGTTTTGTGTTCCGAAATAAAATATGACCTTGATTTTGACCTAGTGACCTTCTTTCACATTTCACAAGCAAGCTTGACATGAGTTGACCTTGATCTTGACCTAGTGACCTACTTTCACATTTCTGTAGCTACAGCCTTCAAATTTGGACCGAATGCATAGGTTTGTGTACCGAAACAAACTTTGACCTTGTTATTGACCTAGTGACCTACTTTTACATTTTTGAAGCTACAGACTTCAGATTTAGACCACTTGCTTAGTTCTGTGTTCCGAAATGAAATATGACCTTGATTTTGACCTAGTGACCTTCTTTCACATTTCTCAAGCTACAGCCTTCAAATTTGAACCCCATGCATAGTTTTGTGTACCGAAATGAACTTTGATCTTGATTTTGACCTAGTGACCTACTTTCACATTTCTCAAAATACAGCCTTCAAATCTGAACCGCATGCATAGTTCAAATTTGGACCACATGCATAGTTTTGTGTACCGAAATAAAATTTGACCTTGATTTTGACCTAGTGACCTACTTTCACATTTCTCAAAATACATCCTTCAAATTTGAACCACATGCATAGTTTTTTGTACTGAAATGAACTTTGATCTTGAGATTGACCTAGTGACCTACTTTCACATTTCTAAAGGTACAGGCTTCAAATTTGGACCACATGCATAGTTTTGTGTACCGAAATAAAATTTGACCTTGATTTTGACCTAGTGACCTTCTTTCACATTTCTCAAAATACAGCCTTCAAATTTGAACCCCATGCATAGTTTTGTGTACCGAAATGAACTTTGATCTTGAGATTGACCTAGTGACCTACTTTCACTTTCTGAAGCTACAGCGTCAAATTTTGACCGATGAATATTTTTGTGTTCTGAATTGAAATTTGACATTGAATTTTACCTATTACCTACTTTCGCATTTCTCAAGCTACAGCCTCCAAATTTGAAGCACATGCATAGTTCTGTCTACCGAAATGAACTTTGACCTTGAAATTGATCTAGTGGCCTACTTTCACATTTCTCAAGCCACAGCTTTCAAATTCGGACCACATCCACAGTGTTTTATACTGATATGAAATTTGACCTTGATTTTGACCTTGACCTAGTCTTGAAATTTGGAACATTAAAAAATGGCTCAGTGGTGGGTGCCAAGATCACTCTGTGATATCTTGTTAGGTTAATAGATTAAAGGTCAAGGTCAGATTGAACTAGAATGGTAGAACTTTTGTTTACAGTGAGCATATAATTTCTGTTCCCTGTGCAATTACTGAATGCATCAAGGGGGGCATTTCGTGTTCGACGAGCTCTTGTTTATAATTTGATTTTTGCCAAACTGGCACACAACTTGTATCACCATAAGATCTTGGTTCCTTTCTTGAACTGGTCAGATTCCATTATGGGTTCCAGAGTTATGGCCCCTGAAAGGGCCAGAATTAGCTATTTTTACCTTGTCTGCACAATTGCAGCTTCATTTATGATTTTATCTTAACCAAACTTGCACACAACTTGTATCACCATATGATCTTGGTTCCTTTCTTGAACTGGCCAGATTCCTTTATGGGTTCCAGAGTGATGGCCCCTGAAAGGGCCAGAATTAGCTATTTTGACCCAAAACTTGTCCGCACTCTAAGTCGAACATTTGTCATCCGATTTTCACCAAACTTAAACAAAATGTGTTTGACCATAAGACCTTGGCCAAGTTCGATAACTAGCCAAATCGGTCCAGGCGTCTTGGAGTTATGGCCCTTGAATTACAAAAAATTGGCCTTTTTACTCTTGTGCGCACTCTAATTCAAACATATCTTATCCGATCTTCACCAAACTTGAACAAAATGTGTTTAACTATAAGACCTCAGTCAAGTTCGATAACAAGCCAAATCAGTCTGGGCATTTTGGAGTTACGGCCTTTAAATTATCGAAAAAATAGGCCTTTTTACTCTTGTCCGCACTCTAAAGTCGAATATTTCTCATCCGATCTTCACCAACTTGACCAAAATGTGTTTGACCATGAGACTCGGCCAGGTTTGATAACTAGCCAAATCAGTCTAGGCATTTTTGAGTTACAGCCCTTGAATTACCGAAAAATCCACCTTTATACTATTATTGTCCGCTCGCTAAATCGAACATTTCTCATCCGATCTTCACCAAACTTGAACAAAATGTGTTTGGCCATAACACCTTAGCCAAGTTCGATAACTAGCCAAATCTGCCCAGGCACTTTTGATTTATGGCCCTTGAATTACTGATTGGATCCACTCATCCAGACCATCTAATTGGATCAACTCGTCTAAACCATCTAAAGAAACTAGACATTTTTCATAGGGGCAGTTGTGGGAGACATGCGCTTTTCTCAAAAGCATCTCTAGTTTTTATCCCCCGACGAAAGTTGGAGGGATATAGTTTTGGCGTTGTCCATCCGTCCGAAGCCATATCTAGGAAATGGTTGGGAATATTTATTTAAAACTTCATATACATGTTCACCACAATGAGTTCTTGTGGCCCGTCAAGTTTCAGTCAGATTGCCCAAGTAACACCAGAGTTATGGCCCTTAGAAGTTTCTAGTGTAAACTGTATAGGGTACTATAAATATGGCAATTTTTACATCATAATTTTGATATATTTGACCTAGAACTATGAAACTTAAACAGAATTTAGATCACCATAATGTGGTTGTGTACACACAATTTCATTTGGATTTATTTGTAAATTAAGAGTTATTGCCCTTTAATTGTATAAAAATCCACATATTTGTACATAACAAACTTACCATTTTGTAGAATTTCATTAAATTTCTTTCATTCTTTTTCATGAATATTTATTGTAAACATGTGAAGTTGTGTACCCACACCTGGTCACCCCCTAACCTTGATCACACACCTCCCCCCCCCCCCCCCCCCCCCCCCCCCCCCCCACCAAAAAAAAAATAAAAATTTTTTTTTAGATTTTTTTCAAACAAACTTCATATACATGTTCACCACTATGAGGTTATGGGGCCCATCAAGTTTCAGACAGATTGCCCAAGTAACACCAGAGTTATGGCCCTTAGAAGTTTCTAGTGTTAACTATATAGGGTACTAATAGATAATGCCATTCTGCATCAATAACTTTTGATATATTGACCTAGAACTATGAAACTTAACAGAATTTAGAGCACTATAATGTGGTTGTGCACAGACAATTTTGTATGGATTTCTTTTTGTAACTTCAGAGTTATTGCCCTTTAATTGTCTAAAAATCCACATATTTGTACATAACAAACTTTCCATTTGGCAGAATTTCATTAAATTTCTTTCATTCTTTCCTGTGAACATTTATTATAAACATGTGAAGTAGCGCACCCACACCTGGTCACCCACTTGCATTGGTCACACCCCCTCCCCCTCCCAAAAATTTTTTTTTTTTTTCATTTCTTATTTTAGATTTTTTTCAAACCTTCCAAGTTGTACCATTCCCCCACCTCACTTCTTCACCCAGTCATGCCCACCACTGATCAAGCATCCTCTGCCCCCCCCCCCCCCCGACTCCAACTTCACCCTTTTACCCTTTTTTTTTAGCTCACCTGAGCAATGCTCAGGTGAGTTTTTCTGATCGCTCGATGTCCGGCGTCTGTCGTCCGTCGTCTGTCGTCCGTCGTCTGTCAACATTTAGCTTGTGTATGCGATAGAGGCTGTATTTTTCAATTAATCTTCATGAATATTGGTCAGAATGATAACCTTGATGAAATCTAGGCCGAGTTCGAAAATGGGTCATCTCGGGTCAAAAACTAGGTCACTAGGTCAAATCAAAGAAAAACCTTGTGTATGCGATAGAGGCTGTATTTTTCATTTAATCTTCATGAATATTGGTCAGAATGATAACTTTGATGAAATCTAGGCCGAGTTCGAAAATGGGTCATCTCGGGTCAAAAACTAGGTCACTAGGTCAAATCAAAGAAAAACCTTGTGTATGCGATAGAGGCGGTATTTTTCAATTAATCTTCATGAATATTGGTCAGAATGATAACCTTGATGAAATCTAAGCGGAGTTCGAAAATGGGTCATCTCGGGTCAAAAACTAGGTCACTAGGTCAAATCAAAGAAAAACCTTGTGCATGCGATAGAGGCTGTATTTTTCAATTCTTCTTCATTAATATTGGTCAGAATGATAACCTTTATGAAATCTAGGCCGAATTCGAAAATGGGTCATCTTGGGTCAAAAACTAGGTCACTAGGTCAAATCAAAGAAAAACTTTGTGTATGCGATAGAGGCTGTATTTTTCAATTGATCTTCATGAATTATGGTCAGAATGATTGCCTTGATAAAATTTAGGCCGAGGTCGAAAATGGATCATCTCGGGTCAAAAACTAGGTCACTAGGTCAAATCAAAGAAAAACCTTGTGTATGCGATAGAGGCGGTATTTTTCAATTGATCTTCATGAATTTTGGTCAGAATGATTACCTTGATGAAATTTAGACCAAGTTCGAAAATGGGTCATCTGGGGTCAAAAACTAGGTCACTAGGTCAAATCAAAGAAAAACCTTGTGTATGCAATAGAGGCTGTATTTTTCAACTGATCTTCATGAAATTTAGCCAGAATGATTACCTTGATGAAATCTAGGCCGAGTTCGAAAATGGGTCATCTGGGGTAAAAAACTAGGTCACTAGGTCAAATCGAAGAAAAACATTGTGTATGCAATAGAGGATGTATTTTTCAATTGATCTTCATGAAATTTGGTCAGAATGATTGCCTTGATGAAATCTAGGTCAATTTTGAATATGGGTTATCTGAGGTCAAAAACTAGGTCACTAGGTCAAATTAAAGAAAAATCTTGTGTATGCGATAGAGACTGTTTTTTTTAATTGATTTTTATGAAATTTTGTCAGGTTGATTGCCTTAATGAAATCTAGGTCGAATTTGAATATGGGTCATCTGAGGTCAAAAACTAGGTCACTTGGTCAAATCAAAGAAAAAACTTCTGTATGTGATAGAGGCTGTATTTTTCAGTTGATCTTCATGAATTTTGGTCAGAATGATTGCCTTGATAAAATCTAGGTCGAGTTTGAACATGGGTCATCTAGGGTCAAAACCTAGGTCATGTCTAAGAAAATGCTTGTTTTATCACAAGAGACCAATTTTTTGGTCCAATCTTAATGAAAATTGGTCAGAATATTTGTTTCCATGAAATCACTAGGTCAAACATGTTTTACACTGTTATGGAGTGTTTCTTAGGTGAGCGACCTAGGGCCATCTTGGCCCTCTTGTTTTTTTTTTCATTTTTAATTTTCAATCAATATTTATAATCAGCATGTGAAATTTTGTTTCCTCCCATTCCCCTGCACCCCCACCCCCTAAAAAAATAAATATATACATATATCTATATGATAGAAAATATTAAAAGTTACTCCTGGACAAGTATATAATAAATAAAAAAGAAAAACATCCAATGGGTTTCCTCTATCTGTATTTCTGTCCACCTACCGGTTTCATATCATAATCATCAGGGCAGACATATAAAAAATGTGTAGTTGCTATGCAACGTCACATGTGTACACATGTGTACGCAACGTTATTTTATGACGTCATCAATATTTGTTTAGTTTTGGCTTAAATATATCAAAAAAGTAACGTTCCTTAGACAACCTAGCTGAAACATTATTATTATGAAATTTATAAAAAGGAAAAATTAAATACTGTGGGTCAGTTTTAGAGCATAGATCTAAATGTTCACTAACAAGCAATTGTCTTGTTGATGGGTCTCTTATTTGCTGATCATGAACTGTCCTTCTGTTTCTTACTTTGTCACCTGTTTGACCAATATAAAACTCTTTGCATCCATTGCAAATCAAAACATACAGAACATTTTGAACAGTACAATCCATGTTTTCTTTTACATGAAAAATTGTATTATTTAATTTTAAAGTAGAACCTTCTACAATGTGTTTACATAACCCACAACGTGGCTCATTACATTTTTAGCTCACCTGTCACATAGTGCGTTAGTCCGTCCGTCCGTCCGTAAACTTTTGCTTGTGACCACTCTAGAGGTCACATTTTTTGTGGGATCTTTATGAAAGTTGGTCATAATGTTCATCTTGATGATATCTAGGTCAAGTTCGAAAGTGGGTCACGTGCCTTCAAAAACTAGGTCAGTAGGTCTAAAAATAGAAAAACCTTGTGACCTCTCTAAAGGCCATATTTTTCATGGGATCTGTATGAAAGTTGGTCTGAATGTTCATCTTGATGATATCTAGGTCAAGTTCGAAACAGGGTCATGTGCAGTCAAAAACTAGGTCAGTAGGTCTAAAAATAGAAAAACCTTGTGACCTCTCTAGAGGCCATACTTATGAATGGATCTCCATAAAAATTGGTCAGAATGTTCATCGTGATGATATGTAGGTCAAGTTCGAAAGTGGGTCACGTGCCTTCAAAAAGTAGGTCAGTAGGTCAAATAATGAAAAAACGTTGTGACCTCTCTAGAGGCCATATTTTTCATGGGATCTGTATGAAAGTTGGTCTGAATGTTAATCTTGATGATATATAGGTCAAGTTTGAAACTGGGTCAACTGTGATCAAAAACTAGGTCAGTAGGTCTTGAAATAGAAAAACCTTGTGACCTCTCTAGAGGCCATACCCTTGAATGGATCTTCATGAAAATTGGTCAGAGTGTTCACCTTGATGATATCTAGGTCAAGTTTGAAACTGGGTCACGTGCCTTAAAAAACTAGGTCAGTAGGTCAAATAATAAAAAAACTTTGTGACCTCTCTAGAGGCCATACTTTTCATGGGATCTGTATGAAAGTTGATCTGAATGTTCATCTTTATGATATCTTGGTCAAGTTTGAAACTGGGTCAACTGCGGTCAAAAACTAGGTCAGTAGGTCTAAAATTATTAAAATATTTTGACCTCTCTAGAGGCCATATTTTTCAATGGATCTTCATTGAAAATTGATCTGAATGTTCACCTTGATGATATCTAGGTCAGTTTCAAAACTGGGTCACGTGCGATCAAAAACTAGGCCAGTAGATATAAAAATAGAAAAACCTTGTGACCTCTCTAAAGGCCATATTTTTCACGAGATCTTCATGAAAATTTGTGAGAATGTTCACCTTGATGATATATAGGTAAAGTTCAAAACAGGGTCACGTATCTTCGAAAACTAGGTCAATAGGTCAAATAATAGAAAAACCTTGTGACCTCTCTAGAGACCATATTTTTCAATGGATCTTCATGAAAGTTGGTCAGACTTTGTATCTTGATAATATCTAGGTCAAGTTCAAAACTGGGTCACATGAGCTCAAAAACTAGGTCACTATGTCAAATAATAGAAAAAACGATGCCATACTCAAAACTGGGTCATGTGGGAAGAGGTGAGCGATTCAGGACCATCGTGGTCCTCTTGTTTAACTGAAGGTGGGGTGACATTTTCATTAAAATTCTGATTTAACAAGAATACGTTTAAGGCTGGGTAATTGTCTTTTGCACTTAATTAATTTGGTATTATCTATTATTTTTTTCATGGTGGAATCAGAATTTAAAATTTCCATGTTATTTTTTATTATTCCAAATAATTCTCTATTTTTAGGATTAAATGTAGAAATATATGGCGTGATTTTTTCTTCTTTATTTTCCTTTACTGATAATAAAGTACTTTTAGGTATTTGCATAGCTTTTATAATTCCTGTTTTTATAACTTGTACTGGGTATTTATTTTTAAACAAATTAGAAGATAATTCTATTAATCTTGTGTTAAGTATATTTTTGTCCGAAATAATAGTATACAGTCTACGAGCTAAAGAAAAGGGAATATTAGTTTTAGTGTGCTTAGGGTGACAAGACTTAAAATTTAAGAGTTGTTTAAAATCAGTAACTTTAAAGTAAATATCTGTTGAAATTACTGTCCCTTCTTTTATAACTAAAATATCCAGAAATGGCAGACTACCGGCACTCTGTTGCTTTTTAAAACTTATATCTTTATGAAGTGAATTCAGCATTTTTTCAAAAAGTTCTAAATCATCAAATGATAGTTTCCAAAGTATAAAACAATCATCCAAGTATCTTTTCCACTGTTCCATGATATAATAAGCAAATTGTTCATCCTTTACTTGTTTCGCTTTTTCATATAATTGTTCTTCCAAAAAACCAAGGACCAAAGTGGCATATGTAGGTGTAACTTTTGTGCCCATAGCTGTGCCTTTAGTTTGATTAAAAAACAAAGAATTAAAAGAAAAATTATTATTACTTAAAACAATTTTCAAACCATCAAGAATAAAATGTTTATTGAACCTCTCGTGGAGTAAATGAGGGTGTTTATTCAACCAAAATGATATGGCTTCTAGACCTAATTCATGTGGAATGTTAGAATATAAACTAACAACATCGAAAGAAACTAATATAGTGTCTTTTGGCACTATTTTAGGTAAAAAATTAAGGAATTCTATATTATCCCTTAAATAACTTTGTACTTTGTTTAGAAATGGTTTAAGTAAAATATCTAAAAAGCAGCTAAGGCGACTTGTTTCACAGTTAGGGCCAGCTACTATAGGACGAAATTTTAAATCTTGAGGATCTACCACCTCAGTGTATTCAGAATTGATATTTTTACAAATGTTTTGAATTAAAATGCTTTTGTGAATTTTTGGTAAACCATAAAATATGCTAGATCTGCAATCAAAATCTAATAGGAAATGAATTTCATGTTTAGTAAGATTTGTAGTTTTATTAACAAGACTTCTTATTTTAGAAAATATTTCTTTTTGATTACCACTTGGTATAGATTTATAATACGACTCATCAGTTAACATTTCCATAATTTTGCTTTTATAAAAATCTACATTCATTAATACAATACCACCTCCTTTATCAGCTTCTTTAATAATAATAGATTTATCTTGCGCTAATGACTGAATTGCTTTTCTTTTGGCTAAAGTAATGTTATGTTTGATTTGTTTATTTTCAGTAGAGATATTTAAACACATTGTTTTGGTTGTTGTTATATATGTATCTAGTTTTTCATTGCGTCCTCTTGGAGGCATAAAATTTATTTTTAACTAAAGAATTGTTTGTACATACTTCATGTTTAAAATATTCATTTAATCTAATTTTACGAAAAAATTCCTCCATGTCATTAATTAATTCAGCAGAATTATGTTTTTCAGATGTAGGGGTAAATTTAAGACCCATCAACAAGACACTTTTTATACGCCCGTTTGAAAAACGGGACGTATTATGGGAACACCCCTGGCGGGCGGGCGGGCGGGCGGGTTGGCAGGCGGGCGGGCGGGCGGGCGGCGTCCACAGACCTTGTCCGGAGCATATCTTCTACATGCATGAAGGGATTTTGATGAAACTTGGCACAGTTGTTCACCATCATGAGACGGAGTGTCATGCGCAAGAACCAGGTCCCTAGGTCTAAGGTCAAGGTCACACTTAGAGGTCAAAGGTCAAATTCAAGAATGACTTTGTCCGGAGCATATCTTCTTCATGCATAGAGGGATTTTGATGAAAGTTGGCACAATTGTTCATCATCATGAGAAGGAGTGTCTTGCGCAAGAACCAGGTCCCTAGGTCTAAGGTCAAGGTCACACTTAGAGGTCAAAGGATACAAGAATGAAAACTTTGTCCGGAGCATTTCTTCTTCATGCATAGAGGGATTATATATAACTTGGCACAAATGTTCATCACCATGAGGCGGAGTGTCATGCGCAAGAACCAGGTCTCTAGGTCTAAGGTCAAGGTCACACTTAGAGGTCAAAGAATACAAGAATGAAAACCTTGTCCGGAGCATGTCTTCTTCATGCATAGAGGGATTTTGATATAACTTGGCACAAATGTTCACCACCACGAGACGTAGTGTCATGCACAAGAACCAGGTCCCTAGGTCTAAGGTCAAGGTCACACTTAGAGGCCAAAGGTCAGATACAAGAATGACTTTGTCCGAAGCATTTCTTCTTCATGCATGGAGGGATTTTGATGTAACTTGACACAATTATACACCATCATGAGACGAAGTGTCATGCGCAGTTCCCTTCTTTCGAATTACTTCCCTTTGTTGTTACTATAAATAGCTTATATTGTAACTTTTTCATTACTAGTCATAGGGAAAAATCGAGACCACTTTTCTGTAGTACAATATGCATGCTACATCCAATTTTGAGGTGTATTTTGACCAATCTCTACCTGGTAAAGATTTTTGTGAGGACTTACAATTTTTTTTTTTTTTTTTTTTTTTTTTTTTTTTTAAATTAACTTCCCTTAGTTGTTACTATAAATAACTTATATTGTAACTTTTTTATAATTGACCGTAGGGAAAAACCAAGACCACTTTTCTGTGGTACAACATAGATGTTACTTTCCAATTTTAGGTGTATTTTAAGGTATCTCTACCTGGTAAGGAGTTTTTTTGTGGACTTAGAAAAACAAAACAGTTATTACTAAACAACCACAAAGTTAAAATTCCATTTGCAAATACAGGTGCTAGAGTAAAGAAATTTGCTGTGACGGGCGTATATTGTGACATTCTTGCACTCTTGTTTCAACATCATTAAGTTTACGATTAGAAAGATTGTAAATTTTTGTAAAAGTTTTATTTGTTTCAGCTAGGTTACCCTCTTTTATGATTGGCTTCTCCAGTTGTGGTCTGCCTCTAGAAAAGAACAATAGTTATCAGGCTTGACCACTTCTTCTTCACAAATTATTTCAGAGTTATTAGATCTGTCTCCTTGTCTTCCACGGTATGAATTTCTTTCCCAAGGTCTACTTCTTTGGGGCCTTCTTTGTTGCTGGTTTCGTCTTTCTTCAGGTTGATTGTTCTTGTTAAAGTTTGATAATAGTTGTTGTAGCAGAGCTTCCATACTACTAAGGACATCTGATCTTTTAAGTTCAAATGTACATGTAAAACAGCAACACCTGGTGCCAAACCACTCAAAGACAATATTTCATTCCAGTTAAACTTCAAGCTCACATTTCAATTAACTGCATTTAATTTTAAAAGCTAAGCTTATTACAGTAAGCATATCCCATTCAAAATAAATTCTTTAGTCAGGATCAAAGTATCATACATTTATTATGTACTCTTTAATTAAACTTTTGTTTTCTGTTAAATTGATTTTGACTAATGAAATTATTTGCTTCTTATTAACATCCTTAACTTTTTGCCGGATATATCTTTTTGCCATTCCTCACCACAAACCTTTCCGGCGGGGGATACCAATTCATCAGATTTGCTTGTTAGTAACTTTTTTATTATTGGCCATAGAGAAAAACCGAGACCACTTTTCTGTGGTATAACATGGATGGTACCTCCAATTTTTAGGTGTATTTTGACATATCTGTACCTTGTAAGAATTTTTTTTTTTTTTTTTTTGGTTTAATTTCTTCCCTTTGTTGTTCCTGTCCTTTGGACTTAGATATTTTTTCTGAGGACCTTCTTGTCCTCAAGTGCAATGATAACAGGTGAGCGATATAGGGCCATCATGGCCCTCTTGTATGTAACTGTTACCTTGAAATTAAAAGAAGTACATGTTATCAGCAGACAATCAATATATAGTTTAATTATTTCTTCCCCACTTGATACTTTGACAAGTGTAAACTATTGCATATACGCAATGCTATCTTCATAATCATACCCCGTGATGACAAAAAGTTGTTTTGTAAACACAGGTGAAGTATCATCATAAAACCTATCATTATACAGCCTTGTAATATAGTGATTTGTCGTAGACATGAAGGACAAACATCCAAATGATCCAGATGAAGCAATTACGTGCATAACGCCGAAATAAAGGGGTTATTACATACATGTGTCCAGAAAATGGTCTTGTCCGGAGACTGGTTCCCAACCAGTATACATTTTCAAATTGAAAAAAGAAATAAAAGAAACATGTTGGCATGGTTTACGAATTTCTGTGACTGATTTGGGGTGCTCTGTTACTCATGCAGACAACCAGTCTGCGGACTGCACATAAAACGGAACCGGAAGTCATCTAAAAAATCGCCTCGGTATATGCAGACAACAAAGACGAATAACCATATACGAACAACACCGTCTCGGGGATTTTCATCCCCTTTAAAGAGGCAAAGGGGATAACATGGTAGATTTCAATTTTGACCTCTACGTTCTTGTACCCCATGCTATCATGCAACATTTTGGTAATATCCGACTCTTTAACTACTGAACTACATGAGCAAAAGATGATACTTTAACAGAAAATGTATACATTTCCCACCTTAAAATGTACCAAAAAAGTCAAAGTCGTAAATTATAATATTCTATATGTTGACACAGCCGTGTTTACAACCTGTACATGGTCACGTAAAGCATTGACACGGTCCTGTTCATGTGTGTAAACTGTAATAAATAGCAGTAGAACTTGGTGAAACAAGTTATGATTCATAAGCATTTCCACACCTCGGAATGCTCTATCGGAAAAGAATAAGTGTATAAATTTTGTCTTTCTCGCTCTATGTTCCTGCATTTCTCGCCATGTTGACAGCCGTCTTATTGTTCGGGGGGCTCACTAGACTTTAAAAGTCAAGAGTCAATGACCCTTGAGGCCAAAGCTTGTAAACACTCTAGAGGTCACAATTTTGGCCCAGTCTTAATGAAACTTGGTCAGAATGTTACCCTCAATAAAATCTTGGACGAGTTCGATATTGGGTCATCTGGGGTCAAAAACTAGGTCACCAGGTCAAATCAAAGGAAAAGCTTGTTAACAGTGTCTAGGGTTGGATATCGTTAAGGACGAAGCGGTCCGATACCGATACCAACGAAACGATACGGTATTTTTAACGATACCGATACCATGCTTTGTAGTACATTACATAATAAGCAATGATTTGGTCAGTATTAAATACACCTATGTAAGTAGATATACATGAAAATTTGCTGTGATAAATAAACATTTTAAGTCTGTTAATGGAATGTTGTATTACATTATGAAAGAGTAAAAAATAAACATGTCTTACAAACTAGTTTTTCAAAATAAAAATCTAGAATAGATACCTTGCTCACTATGCAATTTAAATCTATGAATACACCAGGGTTGTTAATAATTACTTTCAAAAGTAATGCATTAAATTAGCATTACTTAGAAAAAATCGGCATTAAATTAGCATTAGCATTACTCTTTTTGTCAAAATAATGCATTAAATTAGCATTACATAGGGTGCATTAGCATTAGCATTAGCATTACTTTTTGTGAATCATTGCATGTTATAATCAAATCACTATTTGTTTTTCATGTTATCATTTTAGTTGTTTATTTCATTGCGGCAACACATGACAATCATTTGTAATGAATCAAATCTACCAACTAGGGATTATATATAATTTGTATGAAATACTTGAAATGGTCCAACAGCACCATAAGAAACACAGCATTTAAATTCTTCAGTATTTTTGTATCTGTCTATGTCTCCAGTGCTTGATATTGTTAATGTATTATAGTTAATCACTGTTGCATTTTATGAACATGAGCTGCTCAAAGATTTGAGTGTTTGGTCTGCTTTACAGTATTTACCTCTAGGTAATCTATAGTTAAATACATGATTCACTTTCTTATATTATATCTGAATTTTTCTTTTACCATTACTTTATAAAAACACTTATGTTGAAAGTCAAGTACCTGTTTAATGGCTCCCTAACAGCCTAATTTGACATGACATGTAAAAGCTAGTTGCCTTAAGATCTTTACCATCACTATCAGTGGCATACTGTTAATTGATAAAAAGGTGTCAAAAGATAACAATGATTCTGTTTGATATTTTGGTTGACAAAACTAATTATGTCACACTTTAATTGTTATTATGAATTTGCGCTTTGGAGCTGTCCCAGATTTCAAAATGTATAGTTCAGTGCATTAATTTGCATTAGATACACTGTGAACGTTATTGAAAATTTAATTGGTTACAAACAAATAGTGCTAGTGTTTTAAGTAAAATTGTATGTTCAAAAATGTTTCATAACTAGATAGCCCATATATGATTTAAATTTTATCAGTATGTAGGCAGAATATTGTGCATACCTGAACATTTGGATTGTGTTTTATGTCCTTCAGATTGAGGTTTGTGATATATCTCTGGATCTGATCTGGTTCACACCAAGTTAACTTGAACCTGGGATTTCCAGTGATACAGAAAATAATGCCTAAGTAATGCTAAGCATTAGCATTAGCATTACTAACTCTGGCATTAAATTAGCATTATTTTTAATGCTAAAATTGTGGCATTAATCATTACTTGGCATTATTTGAAAAAAAATAATGCATTACTAATGCATTAGCATTAGCATTACTACAACCCTGGAATGCACTCACTGTAGCAATGCTTTTAAAGCTCAGCACTGTCTAGAACTGGTAAACTGAACACTTATTAGCTTTCAAATTACCCATCTAAAAAGTCAGACTTATTAATCCCCCGCCGTGGCGGAGGGATTATAGGAATGGTCTCCGTCCGTCTGTCCTTCCGTCTTTCCGTCCTTCCGTCCGTCCGTCCTTCCGTCCGTAACAAAATCGTGTCCGGTCCATATCTCCTAAACCCCTTGAAGGATTTTCATGAAACTTGGGTCAAATGATCACCTCATCAAGACGATGTGCAGAACCCATGAGTCAGCCTTGTCAGTTCAAGGTCAAGGTCACAACTCGAGGTCAAAGGTTTGAGCCTGCCATTTTGTGTCCGCTCTATATCTCATAAACCCCTTGAAGGAATTTTATAAAACTTGGGTCAAATGATCACCTCATCAAGACGATGTGCAGAACCCATGAGTCAACCATGCCGGCTCAAGGTCAAGGTCACAACTTAGGGTCAAAGGTTTTGAGCCTTCCATTTTGTGTCCGCTCTATATCTTCTAAACTCCTTGAAGGATTTTCATGAAACTTGGGTCAAATGATCACCTCATCAAGACGATGTGCAGAACCCATTGTTCAGCCTTGTCGGCTCAAGGTTAAGGTCACAACTCAAGGTCAAAGGTTTGAGCCTTCCATTTTGTGTCCGCTCTATATCTCCTAAACCCCTTGAAGGAATTTTATCAAACTTGGGTCAAATGATCACCTCATCAAGACGATGTGCAGAACCCATGAGTCAGTCATGCTGGCTCAAGGTCAAGGTCACAACTTAGGGTCAAAGGTTTGAGCCTTCCATTTTGTGTCCGCTCTATATCTCCTAAACTCCTTGAAGGATTTTCATCAAACTTGGGTCAAACGATCACCTCATCAAGGCGATGTGCAGAACTTATGAGTCAGCCATGTCGGCTCAAGGTCAAGGTCACAACTGAAGGTCAAAGGTTTGAGCCTTCCATTTCGTGTCCACTCTATATCTCCTAAACCCCTTGAAGGAATTTTATAAAACTTGTTTGATCTTAGTTAAAGATAATACTCGATCCTTAATTAGTATCATAATTTTTGTGATTTATTAATATTTTTTCATCAAAATACTTTAAAATTTATATGAAATTAATTTTGTTTAATAGAAAAATAAACCATTCGATCTTTTACGGAACGTAACGGCAATCTTAGATTTTAGCGGTGTCAGTTAGCGCGGAGAGTAGTTTCCCTTTACCAAAATGGCGAACATCGGTAACAAAACTTGTTTTGAAGTTGGAAAATCGTCTATACCTGTGTATAATGAGCACCCACGATTCGGGGATGGACCCGGTGGTAAAAAACTGCGCATTTTACATGGGTATCTGCGCAAAGGAAGCTTCAGTGCAAAGGAGTTTCGTGACTGATTTTGCGGGTCCAGTGGACGCAGAGGCACTACAAAATGCCACAGACACTTGGGGTCTGGAACCCCCGGCCCCTCCAGCCCAAACTACTACGCACTTGTATATATTTTTATCATCATCATTGTATATCCAGGCACAGACTATAAACACACAAGCAATGTTAAACTTATTTGAACTAATTTGAAAATATATATAATCTCCCACTAGCTTAAAAATACACAAGATATAAATGTTCGCCAGAAATATCTCGCACACCCACCTTGAAAAATTGTCCCATGTTTACTATTTATGCAACTTTCCCATAGAATTTTGGTGTTCTTTAATACAATACATATTTTTCTTCAAGATGATGTTAATGATAATACTTTATCTTCACTGCTGTCAACAAAATACGCGAGAAATATTACAACTGTGAAAATTTTTGTTCCATTTACAAAATCTTTCGACTACGTAAGCTGTGGCTTCCGGCTTCGTACGATAAATACACATCGCGTAATGAATGTGGGAACCAGCTGGTACCAGTTTTCACTGCGCGAAAAATATTTACCATACGAAGCCGGCAGCCATAGCTGACGTAGTCGAAAGATTTTGTAAATGGAGCGAATTTTTTGACAATTGCAGAATTCCTCGCGTATTCTGTTGACAGCACTGAAAATCCAGTACTATCGTGAATATCATCTTGCATTAAAATATGTACTGTACTGAAGAACATCAAAATTTTATGGGAAAGTTGCAAAAATAGTAAACATGAGATGATTTTTCAAGGTGGGTGTGCGAGATATTTCTGGCGAACATTTATATCTTGTGTATTTTTAAGCTAGTGGGAGATTATATATATTTTCAAATTAGTTCAAATAAGTTTAATATAGTCTGTGTCTGGATATACAATGACGATGATAAAAAATATATACAGGTGCGTAGTGGTTTGGGCTGGAGGGTTGGGTGTTCCAGACCCCAAGTGTCTGTGCAAAATGCGAGTCCAAAGCAGTCAAAGCGCGTCAGGGACGCAGAAAACCTGCGTCCGGGAAAACCCTGGATGTGCAGAAATTATGAGTCAACCATGCCAGCTCATGGTCAAGGTCACAACTAAGGGTCGAAGGTTTGAGCCTTCCATTTTGTGTCCACTCTGTATCTCCTTAACCCCTTGAAGGATTTTCATCAAACTTGGGTCAAATGATCACCTCATCAAGAACTCATGAGTCAGCCATGTCAACTCAAGGTCAAGGTCACAACTGAAGGTCAAAGGTTTCAGCTCTGTATCTCCTAAACCCCTTGAAGGATTTTCATGAAACATGGGTCAAATGTTCACCTCATCAAGACGTTGTGCAGAATTCATGAGTCAGCCATGTCAGTTCAAGGTCAAGGTCACAGCTAAAATCAAAGGTTTACCCTTTCACTATACATAGCAGTGGCGGGGGATTTAGCTGTCTTTCAGACTGCCTTGTTTTCACTCATGATAATCTTCGACCAGGTTGACTAGTAATGTTTTTAAAGTGCAACACTTTTGCAACACATTTTTTAATTGAACAATAACCTTCAAAACACATGTCACCAACATTCCAACAATAACATATTTCTAATGGTTCGCGAAAACTGATTTTTTGTTTATGTAGGTTACAGCTTAGTCTCGTAACTTTTTATTTTACATCATTTTTAGCTCATCTGATTTTTTGAAAAAAAATGATGAGTTATTGTCATCACTTGAGCGGTTGTCGGCGTCGGCGTCTGCGTCGGCGTTGCCTGGTTAAGTTTTATGTTTAGGTCAGCTTTTCTCCTAAACTATCAAAGCTATTGCTTTGAAACTTGGAATACTTGTTCATCATCATAAGCTGACCCTGTATAGCAAAAAACATAACTCCATCTTGCTTTTTGCAAGATTTATGGCCCCTTTTGTACTTAGAAAATATCAGATTTCTTGGTTAAGTTTTATGTTTAGGTCAACTTTTCTCCTAAACTATCAAAGCTATTGCTTTGAAACTTGGAATACTTGTTCACCATCATAAGCAGACCCTGTACATCAAGAAACATAACTCCATCTTGCTTTTTGCAAGAATTATTGCCCCTTTTGGACTTAGAAAATCAGTTTTCTTGGTTAAGTTTTATGTGTAGGTCAGCTTTTATCCTAAACTATCAAAGCTATTGCTTTAAAACTTGCAACACTTGTTCACCATCATAAGCTGACCCTGTACAGCAAGAAACATAACTCCATCCTGCTTTTTGCAAGATTTATGGCCCCTTTTGTACTTAGAAAATATCAGATTTCTTGGTTAAGTTTTATGTTTAGGTCAACTTTTTCTCTTAAACTATTAAAGCTATTGCTTTGAAACTTGCAACACTTGTTCACCATCATAAGCTGACCCTGTACAGCAAGCAACATAACTCCATCCTGCTTTTTGCAATAATTATTGCCCCTTTTGGACTTAGAAAATCATTTTCTTGGTTGAGTATTATGTTTAAGTCAACTTTTCTCATAAACTATCAAAGCTATTGCTTTTAAACTTGCAACAGTTTTTCACCATCATAAGTGGACACTGTACATCAAGAAACATAACTGTATCCTGCTTTTTGCAAGAATGATGGCCCTTTTTAGACTTAGAAAATCATGGGTAGGACAATATTTCTATTATACAAAAAAAAATCAGATGAGCGTCAGCACCCGCAAGGCGGTGCTCTTGTTTTCCATTTGTTTTAAAAGAATACGACAAAGAAAAATAGTGTTGTATATTTTGAAATTAAGTATTGGTTTACGAATTTTAAAACGATGGGAAAAGAAATATTTCAAGTAATATTTAGCATACGAAACTATTCGCACGGTTAGCTTCCATGTTAATTCAGGGGAGGTTACTCGGAGTGGTATCACAGTAAACAATGTCGATTGCGTTATTACGATATTTGCTTAAATTTCTGCTTTATTTTGCCCCAGATTTTGTAAGAAATTTGTTTTCACTTTTATGGAACAACCGAAATCGGAACCGGTTCTTTTACGAAACGGTATATACCAGTACTTTTCGAAGTGATTATTCGGTATTGTACCGATACCGGAAACCGGTATCCAACCCTAGTTAACACTTTAGAGGCCGCATTTATGACTGTATCTTCATGAAACTTGGTCAGAATGTTAATCATGGTGATCTCAAAGTCAAGTTTGAATCTGGGTCATGTAGGTTCAAAAACTAGGTCACCAGGTCAAATCAAAGGAAAGGGTAGTTAACACTCTAAGAGGCCACATTTATGACCATATCTTAATGAAACTTGTTCAGAATGTTAATCTTGATGATCTATAGGTCAAGTTCAAATCTGGGTCAGGTGGGGTCAAAAACTAGGTCACTGGGTCAAATCATAGGAAAAGCTTGTTAACACTCCAGAGGCCACATTTATGAGTGTATCTTCATGAAACTTAGTCAGAATGTTAAACTTGATGATCTTTAGGTCAAGTTCGAATCTGGGTCATGTGGGGTCAAAAACTAGGTCACCGGGTCAAATCAAAGGAAAAGTTAGTTAACACTGTAGAGGCGACATTTATGACCATATCTTATTGAAACTATCTTGATGATCTTTAGGTCAATAGGTCAGGCGAGTGATACAGGACCTTCATGGCCCTCTTGTTACATTTCGGTATATTAGTGCATTGTTAGAACTGTCAAAACAAAATGTACAGTGTTAAAAAGAATTCAAGTTTAGAAAATAAACTGTTTGATTCTCATCCCCACCCACCCGTATCTAAAACCCCTAGCCGCAACTTTTTTATTGATCAAAAGCTGGATATCTAAAATTGAATGTCTGGATACTGATACACTTCCGTAAACATTGCCCGAATCTCCAGTTTAAAGGATGTGTTTGACAAATTGTGATAATGCAAAGACAGTTTAACAGCATTTGACAGTATCTGATAGTTAAATTTACCATGACATTACCTCTTATTAAAATGATTTAAGAGAAATGTTTATCAAAAATCGGTGAGCAGACAACCTACTTTAGATTTCAAAAACTTATAGAGAAAGGTAAAGCCAATATATTTTCTTATCAAAATTTGATTGTGATTAATTTTTAGCTCAACTATTCAAAGAATAGGTAGAGTTATTGGACTCACCCATGCGCCGGCATCCGCATCAGCGTCGGTGTTCCGCTTTGGTAAAGTTTTTGTATGTAAGCTGGTATCTCAGTAACCACTTGTGGGAATGGATTGAAACTTCACATACTTATTCACTGTGATAAACTGACTTACATTGCACAGGTTCCATAACTCTATTTTGCTTTTTTACAAAATTATGGTCCTTTTTTGACTTAGAAATTTTTGGTTAAGGTTTTATATGTAAGCTGGTATCTCAGTATCTACTTATGGGAATGGATTGAAACTTCACACACTTGTTCAGTGTGATGATCTAACATGCATTGCACAGGTTCCATAACTCTACTTTGCATATATATACAAAATTATGCCCCGTTTTTGACTTAGCAGTTTTTGGTTAAGTTTTTGTATGTAAGCTGGTATCTCAGTACCCACTATTGGGAATGGATTAAAACTTAACACACTTGTTCACTGGGATGATCTGACATGCATTGCACAGGTTTCTTAACTCTATTTTGCTTTTTTTACAAAATTTTGCCCCTTTTTCAACTTACTAATAGAAAATTATGTCTCCCCTCTGGGGAGACATATTGTTTTTGCCCTGTCCGTCCGTCTGTACGTCACACTTCATTTCCGAGCAATAACTGGAGAACCATTTGACCTAGAACCTTCAAACTTCATAATGTTGTAGGGCTGCTGGAGTAGACGACCCTAATTGTTTTTGGGGTCACTCTGTCAAAGGTCAAGGTTACAGGGGCCTGAACATTGAAAACCATTTCCTATCAATAACTAGAGAACCACTTGACCCAGAACGTTGAAACTTAATAGGATGATTGTTCATGAAGAGTAGATGATCCCTATTGATTTTGGGATCACTCCATCAAAGGTCAAGGTCACAGGGGCCTGAACATTGAAAACCATTTCCGATCAATAACTAGAGAACCACTTGACCCAGAACGTTGAAACTTAATAGGATGATTGTTCATGAAGAGTAGATGATCCCTATTGATTTTGGGATCACTCCATCAAAGGTCAAGGTCACAGGGGCCTGAACATTGAAAACCATTTCCGATCAATAACTAGAGAACCACTTGACCCAGAATGTTGAAACTTCATAGGATGATTGGTCATGAAGAGTAGATGACCCATATTGTTTTTGGGATCACTCCGTCAAAGGTCAAGGTCACAGGGGCCTGAACATTGAAAACCATTTCCAGTCAATAACTAGAGAACCACTCAACCCAGAATGTTGAAACTTCATAGGATGATTGTTTCTGCAGAATAAATGACCGCTATTGTTTTTGGAGTCACTCCGTTAAAGGTCAAGGTCACAGGGGCCTGAACATAGATAACCATTTCCGATCAATAACTTCAGAACATCTTGATCCAGAATGTTGAAACTTCATAGGATGATTGAACATGCAGAGTGGATGACCCCTATTGTTTTTGGGGTCACTCTGTTAAAGGTCAAGGTCACAGGAGCCTGAACATTGAAAACAATTTCCGATCAATAACTTGAGAACACTTGACTCAGAATGTTGAAATTTCATAGGATGATTGAACATGCAGAGTAGATGACTCCTATTGATTTTGGGGTCAGTCTATTAAAGGTCAAGGTCACAGGGGCCTGGTCATTTAAAATCATTTTTGGAAAATAACTTGAGAATTACTTGACCTAGAATGTTGAAACTTAATAGGATGATTGGACATGCAGAGTAGATGACGACTCCTATTTATTTTGAGATCACTTGATCAAAGGTCAAGGTCACAGGAGCCTGAACAGTGACTTGAGAACCACTAGGCCAATAGTGTTGAAATTTAGCGGGATGACTGGACATGCGAAGTAGATGATCCCTATTGCAGCCAACCATCAGTGTCTCTTTGACTTTAGCTCCTGACCCCTATTGACTTCTTGCCTATAGGACTTTGCATTGGGGAGACATGTGCTTTTTTACAAAAACAATTTCTAGTTTTGGTTAAGGTTTTGTATGTAAGCTGTATCTCATTACCCACTAATCATGACTAATGGGAATGGATTGAAATTTCACACACTTGTTCACTGTGATGATTTGACATGCATTTCACAGGTTCCATAATTCTGCTTTGCATTTTTAGCTCACCTGAGCACGAAGTGCTCTAAGGTGAGCTTTTGTGATTGCCGTGTCTGTCGTCCGTCCATCGTCAACAATTTCACTGTTAACACCCTAGAGGTCACATTTTTGGCCCAATCTTAATGAAACTTGGTCAGAATGTTACCCTCAATAAAGTCTTGGATGAGGTGGATACTGGGTCATCTGGGGTCAAAAACTAGGCCACCAGGTTAAATCAAAGGAAAAGCTTGTTAACACTCTAGAGGTCACAATTTTGGCCCAATCTTAATGAAACTAGGTTAGAATGTTACCCTCAATAAAATCTTGGACGAGTTCGATATTGGATCATCTGGGGTCAAAAACTAGGTCACCAGGTCAAATTAAAGGAAAAGCTTGTTAACACTCTAGAGGTCACATTTTTGTCCCAATCTTAATGAAATTTGGTCAGAATGTTACCCTCAATAAAATTTTGGATGAGTTTGATATTGGGTCATCTGGAGTCAAAAACTAGGTCACCAGGTCAAATCAAAGGAAAAGCTTGTTAACACTCTAGAGGTCACAATTGTGGCCCAATCTTAATGAAACTTGGTCAGAATGTTACCCTCAATAAAATCTTGGACGAGTTCAATATTGGGTCATCTGGGGTCAAAAACTAGGTCACCAGGTCAAATCAAAGGAAAAGCTTGTTAACACTAGAGGTAACATTTTTCGCCCAATCTTAATGAAACTTGGTCAGAATGTTACCCTTAATAAAATCTTGGACGAGTTCGATATTGGGTCATCTTTGATCAAAAACTAGGTCACCAGGTCAAATCAAAGGAAAGGCTAGTTAACACTTTAGAGGCAACATTTATGACCATCTGGGTCATGTCGGGTCAAAAACTAGGTCACCAGATCAAATCAAAGGAAAAGCTTGTTAACACTCTAGAGGTCACACTTTTGTCCCAATCTTAATGATACTTGGTCAGAATGTTACCCCAATAAAATCTTGGACAATTTCGATATTGGGTCATCTGGGGTCAAAAACTAGGTCACCAGGTCAAATCAAAGGAAAAGCTTGTTAACACTTTAGAGGTCACAATTTTGGCCCAATCTTAATGAAACTTGGTTAGAGTGTTATCCTCAATAAAGTCTGGAACGAGTTGGATATTGGGTAATCTGGGATCAAAAACTAGGTCACACAGTCAAATCAAAGGAAAAGCTATTTAACACTGTAGAGGCCACATTTATGACTGTATCTTCATGAAACTTGGTCAAAATGTTAATCTTGATAATCTGTAGGTCAAGTTCAAATCTGGGTCAGGTGAGGTCAAAAACTAGGTCACTATGTCAAATCAAAGGAAAAGCTTGTTAACACTGTAGAGGCCACATTTATGACTGTATCTTTATGAAACTTAGTCAGAATGTTAAACTTGATGATCTTTAGGTCAAGTTCGCATCTGAGTCATGTCGTTTTAAAAACTAGGTCACCGGGTCAGATCAAAGGAAAAGCTTGTTAACACTTTAGAGGCCACATTTATGACCATATCTTACTGAAACTTGGTCAGAATTTTAATCTTGATGATCTTTAGGTCAAGTTTAAATCTGGGTCAGGTGGGGTGAAAAACTAGGTCACTAGGTCAAATCAAAGGAAAAGCTTGTTAACACTGTAGAAGCCGCATTTATGACTATATTTTTATGAAACTTAGTCAGAATGTTAAACTTGATGATATTTAGGTCAAGTTGGAATCTGGGTCATGTGGGTTCAAAAACTAGGTCACGGGGTCAAATCAAAGGAATAGCTAGTTAACACTGTAGAGGCCACATTTATGACCATATCTTAATGAAACTTGGTCAGAATGTTAATCTTGATGATCTTTAGATCATTAGGTCAGGTGAGCGATACAGGGCCTTCATGGCCCTCTAGTTTAAGATACAGCCTTGAAATTTTTATGACATGTACAGTTTAGCACGCTGATCTTAAAACTGACATTCAGAGACCATGAATATGACCTACTGATGTACTTTCTTGTTTTTAGCTTTTCTGATTGCCCTGTGTCCGTCGTCGTTGTCAACAATTTGACTGTTAACACTCTAGAGGTCACAAATTTGAGCCAATCTTAATGAAACTTGGTCAGAATGTTACCCTCAAAAAAATCTTGGATGAGTTAGATATTGGGTCATCTGGGGTCCAAAACTAGGTCAACAGGTCAAATTAAAGGAAAAGCTTGTTAACACTCTAGAGGTCACAATTTTGGCTTAATCTTAATGAAACTTGGTCAGAATGTTACCCTCAATAAAATCTTGGACGAGTTTGATATTGGGTCATCCGGGTTTAAAAACTAGGTCACCAGGTCAAATCAAAGGAAAAGTTTGTTAACACTCTAGAGGATACATTTTTGGCCCAATCTTAATTAAACTTAGTCAG
Source organism: Mercenaria mercenaria (assembly GCF_021730395.1). Taxonomy (NCBI): domain Eukaryota; kingdom Metazoa; phylum Mollusca; class Bivalvia; order Venerida; family Veneridae; genus Mercenaria; species Mercenaria mercenaria. Next base: position 54,766,754 of record NC_069371.1, read on the forward strand.
AATGTAGCCCTCAGTAAAATCTTGGACGAGTTCGATATCAGGTCATCTGGGGTCAAAAACTAGGTCACCAGGTCAAATCAAAAGAAAAGCTTGTTAACACTCCAGAGGTCACAATTGTGGCCCAATCTTAATGAAACGTGGTCAGAATGTTACCCTCAATAAAGTCTTGGACGAGTTTGATATTGGGTCATCTGGAGTCAAAAAAGGTCAAATCAAAGGAAAAACTTGTTAACACTGTAGAGGCCACATTCATGACTGTATCTTCATGAAACTTGGTCAGAATGTTAATCTTGATGATCTCAAGGTCCAGTTTGAATCTGGGTCATGTAGGATCGAAAACTAGGTCACCAGGTCAAATCAAAGGAAAACTAGTTTACACTGTAGAGGCCACATTTATGACCATATCTTAATGAAACTTAGTCAGAATGTTTGTCTTGAGGCTGTATAGGTCAAGTTCGAATCTGGGTCAGGTGGGATCAAAAACTAGGTCACTAAGTCAGATCAAAGGAAAAGCTTGTTAACACTGTAGAGTCCTTATTTATGACTGTATCTTCATGAAACTTAGTCAGAATGTTAATCTTGATAATCTTTAGGTCAAGTTCGAACCTGGGTCATGTCAGGTCAAAAACTGGGTCACCGAGTCAAATCAAAGGTAAAGCTTGTTAACACTGTAGAGGCCACATTTATGACTGTATCTTTATGAAACTTGGTCAAAATGGTAATCTTGATATTTTCAAGGTCCAGTTTGAATCTGGGTCATGTAGGATCAAAAACTAGGTCACCAGGTCAAATCAAAGGAAAAGCTAGTTTACACTGTAGAGGACACATTTATGACAATATCTTAATGAAACTAGAATGTTAATCATGATGATCTATAGGTCAGATTCAAATCTGGGTCAGGTGGGGTCAAAAACTAGGTCACTAGGGCAAATCGAAGGAAAAGCTTTTTAACACTGTAGAGGCCACATTTGTGACTGTATCTTCATGAAACTTTGTCAGAATGGTAATCTCAAGGTCCAATTTGAATCTGGGTCATGTCGGGTCAAAAAGTAGGTCACTAGGTCAAATTAACAGAAAAGCTAGTTTTAACTTTAGAGGCCACATTTATACCATATCTTAATGAAACTTGGTCAGAATGTTAATCTTGATGGTCTTTAGGTCAATAGGTCAGGTGAGCGATACAGGGCCTTCATGGCCCTCTTGTTTAAGATACTGGTTTGAAATTTGGTTGACTTGTACAGTTTTGCACATCGATCTTAAAACTGACTTTCAGTGACCATAAATGTGACCTATTGACCTACTTTCTTAATATTTTAGCATCAGTTTGACATTTGAAACATGTAGCTCATATTACTTAGGTGAGTGATCCAGGGTCATCATGACCCTCTTGTTACAAAATTATGCCCCTTTTTGGACAGAGACATTTTTGGTTAAGGTTTAGCAGTATATCACAAAACAACAGATGTTTTTAGAAAATGAACAGCATCTTGACACACAACTTATCTGTCCAATAAATGTTTTACTGTTTTGTCCCACAGAGTTGGATACTTAAAATATTCTTAATGAGTTGTCCCCCTTTAAACAAGAATGCCATTTGTAATGAAATAAACGTAAACAATTGTCAAAAACGATGTTTTACCTAGTTATGTAAAGTTTAAACACTCGCAAGATGTTGCAATTGCATCAAAACGAAGACATGTAACAGCTTTTAAAAAATGGTGAGTTTTTAAAGCCGCTGAACTGTCCAGGAGTGTGGCCCCTTCATGCAGTCCCTTTCCGGAATTCAATATATATTTAAGTAAATTGACAATGATTTTGTAGAATAATATAAATGTTTTATACGCTGTTAAATTTTCATGTAAAACAATGCTTTCTTTCTATGATTTGATGACGTTCGAACTTTTTTCTCCGAAACATGGACCTATACCTTAAGGTTTTATATGTAAGCTGGTATCTGAGTAGCCGCTTATGGGAATGAATTGAAATTTCATACAATTAATTGTCTATTGTCATGAGCTGATATGCATTGTACAGGTTTCTTACATGTATGTTGCAATTTTACAAAATTATGCCCCTTTTTGGACTTTAATGTTCATTCAATTGACAAGGCTGCTGAATAGCCGAGCGTTGCTGTCCTCCAACAGCTCTTGCTATTGATTAAAATTAAATATCTGTTGTGTACAACACGGACATTTACTAAGTCGGAAAGCCTTTAATACAAGCAATTTTCACATGCAAAGCAGACGACATTACCACGCTATTTCATTAATTTGGATATAGGGCTAAAATATGTTACCTTTGCAAGTGCATTGAACCAAACAAATACTAACATGGTGCCCATTTGACCCCAGGTTTTGACACATGAGAATCATCATATGATTCCGGTTCAATTTAAATATTACCTGTACCACAAATTGCAATTCAATAAAAAGTGTCCGATGTTTTACACACACATGTAACAAATAGGCCGTTTATTCTTTCCCGATGGATTAACATAATTTTAATACGTTACAATTTTCGCGCCTCGAGTCGTGTTTTTGATTCTACCCATGATAATGAACGAGAGATTCACTGATTGGCAGGGAGGCGTGTTAAAATGGCGTAATGATCCGATCAGTCAGGCGCATTTATCAATCCTTACTTCACAATCGACATCCTACAAAGACTTGAAAACCGATTCAGTCAGTCACGCCCATTTATCAGTTTTCACTTCTCAATCAACCTCCTTCTGTAGAATACAGACTTTGATATCTGTTGACGCGCAGCCGAAAATTGCCACGGGTCAAAGTTGACTCTTGGACCATAAAGTTGACTCTTGGACCATATTTGCTACGAGTCAAAGAAGCGTCTTTGAGAATTTTTGTGTGTCAGAACCCGGGACCTCGAGTCAAATGAGCGCCCTGCTGTTGATGAAACCTGTATTCTGATTGAATGACCAGTACAAAAAATGATTATGTGACCATTCTTGTGTCATGGCCAGAAAAGAAGAAATGATTGTCAGTTATGATAAAAATACACGTATTCTTCTATAGATAGAGCTTTCCGAGGTGTGCATTATTAACATTCTTATGTATTTTTGGCAAACTATGCCCCTTGTTGGACTTAGAAAATCCTGGTTAAAGTTTTGCATGCAAGTTACTGTCTCCAAAACTAATGCAAATACTGAATTGAAGCTTCACGTAAAACTGAAACTGATTTATTTGATTAAACGCCTATTTCTATACAATGACATGTATATTCATTATACAATGGTTAACAAACCTTAAAATATTAATGATGAAATTAACAACTCAAATAAAATTAAAAATGAAAACCTGCTGTTATCACATAAAACAGTTATCAAAAAATTTAAAACAATGCCACGAAGTCTCTAAAATACAGTGTCTTAAGATTTTATTTGAATGTATGAAGTGATTTACTTTTTCGTATTAAAAAATTTAAATTCTAACAGCAGTTCATTCCCCTGTTTTGGACCAATGGTACAGAAACTTCTGTAGTTAAATGTTTTGCACTTGTTGTATGGAACAACATAACTACATTCAGAATTTTCTTACAATCTCAAACCTTGTCTACTAAGAACATACTCTGTAAGCAGTCCTGTTAAATACATAGGTGCTCTGCCAATGTGACAGCTATACATTAAAAAAAGCATCTTAAACTCAATCCTTGCTTTCATCAGCAACCAATCGAGGGCTGACCGGGAAACTATTGTATCTGCATTTTTGTAAATTTTACAGGAGAAAGAAAAAACTGAATATTTTCTTAAAAAACACAGCTTAGTATTACCATTCTTAGTAAATCATTATCAATTGAAATAAGAAATAATATGTTGGCTTTTAAAATGTACTCAAATAATTTATTTTTAAGATTTAGCAAAAAGTGTCAGATACAATAGTTTCACGTTCAAAATGACGTTATTGAATTTAAAAAATTACCGTGAAACTATTGTATCTGCATTATTCATTAAATATTATTCATAAAATTCATATTGCTTTAAGCATAGAATTATTGTTTTACTTATAAATAACATAAATTACAAATATACAATGAAAATAGTGTTAGATACAGAATTTTCTTTCTGATGACCGGGAAACTATTGTATCTGCACTTGAATTATTTTTTCATTTTTTATTATTATCTCATTGAATTATGACTTATCTGTATTTATATTTTTGTATTTCCATTGATAAATTGGTAAATGAATTAAACTGAACAATATCTTAAGCCAGTAATAATGGTCAAATAAAATAAAAATATGTTTATCATTACCTTAAATTATTATTATTATTATTATTTATATTTTTATTTTTTTTGCAAGCGTATGCATTAATACTTGACTGTACACATTTCATTACATCCGGATATAAATTTCGTACAACTTGTCAAGAAATCAAGAAATTAATTTATGCTAAAATGAAGTTATACAAGGGGGAAATGAGCTGCAGCATGAGAAAACCAACATAGAGCATTTATGACCAGTGTGGATCCAGACCAGCCTGCTCATCTGTGCAGTCTGGTCAGGATCTTTACTGCATGCTAACTGTTGTAAGTTTCTCTAATTGCAATAGGGTTTGAAAGTAAACAGTATGGATCCTGACCAGACTGCGCAGATGCACAGCTATGTTGGTTTAATTTGGACCGGTTTCACCCCTCCCAAATATTCAACAAGAATTTAATTTTTCAGGACAGTCCGTGAATTCCACTGTCATTATTTCAGTAATGGTACAGCACTTTTGTGTTTTAACTTATAGCCAATATTGATGTGCAGTGGCATGGTTACACTGAGTTCTGTTGCTTTTGAAGTAAGGCATAAAAAAATTGTTTGTTTCCACTGTTTGTTTACAGTATTCCGACCTACCCAAAATGGTTGGTCCGACCCTAAAATTTAAATGTTTTTATGGCCTTAGCGAATTTTTTTTTCAAATTTTTAATAAAAAAATGCAGAACTGCACTTTTATGCTTTAAACATTGTCATTGATGTTAGAAAGGAACTTATTGGTGCTCTAAAGACATAACCTCCATATTTGTATTCATTTCTTGACATAAAAATAATTTCCGAAAAGTCTCAATAATTTTAAACAAACAAAAAACATTTTCCAACCTACCTACCCTAATTTATTTTGTGCATGCTACCGAAAACAAAAAAAATTTAAGGCCTAATTTACCTCACCTGTGTTCCAGCTACAGTAGTATAGTGAAACTTTGGTAAAGACAGAATATTATCAAGAATCATTTTAAAAAATTGCTTAAAACAGAGATTTCTACATGACACTGTCTCTTTTTCTTTTTTGGACAAAGGTATTCATATACACTCAAAAATTTAAATCGTTATAATACAAATAAAAAAGGACAAAATCGACAAGATGTTTTTAACAGAACTTCAGTTTATTACAATAACTTAATCACCATTATCAATATTTGAGGCTAAAATTTCAAAAATGACCAGACAGCAAATGAAAAGCCAGAAAGCAAGCACATGACCACACGCATGTGCGATAAATGAATAAAAACTTAGGCATTTTGTCATGTCCTTACCCTCTCCGAAGCATACAACCCTCCCATAAGACAGAACAGCATAATCCGAGAGGAGTCACAAAGGAAACTAAGGTAATGCATCATTGACCTAATCTGGTCATGCTGCCATTTTCAAAAGTAAAGGACAAGAAAAAGCAACAAGATAAGCCATTATGTCACATAACAGAATGACACATGGCTAACTCTGTCTTCTATTTTTTCATAAAAGTATGTACAAAATTAAGTCCATAGCCATTAAAGTGTAAGCCATGACTGTATGAATTAACATGGTTATAATAGAGCCACGTCACACTAACAACTGCCTTTGGTAATCTTCAGGACTTTGCAAACAGTGGGCCCAGATCAGTCTGATCAGGGCCCAAAGTGTTTGCTAAGTAACAAAAGACCTATTAAACTTTTTCAAGAAGCAATTTTCTGATCCTATTTCAACAACCTAAAAGCACAGAAAAGCCTGAATCTACAGTAAGTCTTGACAGAAATTTACTCAGTCATGAAGACACTTTTTTGCATGACATGGCTCAATTATGTAATAGTATTCAGCATTAATTTTTTTGGGAAATTGGCTTTGAAGCTTACAAGCCAAGTTCTTTCTGAAAAAAATAGTAACAATTTTCCAACAATAAAAAATAACACGAGGATCCACAGAGTCGTGAAACGCTCACCTCAGTGATACCAATTTACCAAATGTATATTAAAGCTCTTGGCTTCTTGGTTTTAGACTAGATAATATTTTCAAATCTTTTCCTACATAAGTGTATGTAAAAGAAGTGATTTTTAACAACAGCTTGAAATATCTTGGTAGAAACATCTTGGTAGAGGGTCACCTCACAAACATTTCTGGACAGGTTTTGTTTAAACAATTCATGCCTAGCAATCTGCAAATGAGGACTTTGGCAAATGCTGAAGACCAACCTCAGATGCAACAGAATGTGACGTATGATTAGAGACTTCACTGTTTGCATGAAGGATTCACTTGTTCTAAGTAAGTCAAGACCTGACACCACCATACAAGTTTGCACATACAACATTTTATTTCATAACCAGTGTGTTTGCAGTTACCGTGAAACTATTGTATCTGTATCACATTATGTGAAAATGTTAATGTAAACTATTATTTATTTTAGTTTTTTAATATTCACATAAAACCTGAACAACAGTAACAAGTTTTCTCCTTGTTTGGTGTTTAAATTACAGACCATAATGTCACAAATAATGTTTTTTCAAATTGAGACTGTAACAGGAAAAGTTACCGGGAAACTATTGTATGTGCTTAGGAGGCAGATACAGTAGTTTCCCGGTCAAAAAACTTTTAAAAAGTTGATGGTTGCAGATACAATATTTTCACATTATTAAAAAAAGAACAAGAAATTATTGGAAAGTTTTTATAATATTTTTGCAGTAGATGTATGACAATAAAAGGCTTAAGAAAATGCAATAAAACCATTTTTGGTCAAAATGTCAGATACAATAGTTTCCCGGTCAACCCTCGCAATGTAAGTCTTACAGTGCTTGTTGGAACTGTGAAATTTCATCCTGTTAAGGACAAGTTTTGCACACATGTTTTGAATATGTTGCATCTTACGCACCTCACAGTTAGCTACACCATACAGTATGACATTGCAGTAATCCGGAGTGAAATAACTTGAGATAAAACTAAAATTCACATGTGTCTTCTGGGTTATAAAACTAGATGATAGCATCAGGTCCCATAACTGATATTTATTTTGGCCAAATTATGCCCCATTTTGGACTTAGAAAATCCTGGTTAAAGTTTTGCATGCAAGTTACTATCTCCAAAATTAATGCAGATATTGAGTTGAAACTTCACATGTGTCTTAGGGGTTATAAAATTAGGTCATAGCATAACCCTGACATTTATTTTGCAAAATTAATTTTTGTTCTTCTTGTTGAAGTTTTGCATGCAAGTTACTGTCTCCAAAACAAATGCAGATACTGAATTGAAACTCTTTAGATATTTTAACATTAGGGTAATAGTTAGTCCTGCTTCTGGGACAACACTTTGAATAGCCAAAATGTGAGCTGGAAATTGTAAAAATGTCCCACAGAAGGTCTTGTTAATTCATAAAATTCACAAACATATCCACATTGCAAACTTCTTCTCTCATACAGTATATCAATTACTGGACCTGTAGACATCGATATATTCATTTTTGAGTACACATGCATTTTTCTAGTATTTTTTCACAGTTCTAGCCTGATATAAGATTAAACTTTAACAGTCATTTACTTGCTACTGTAATCAATGTTAAAACACAAAAGTATTATTGTCAGTGCACATACCATGTCAAAGCATCAATAGCAAACAACTTTCATTTTAGACTGATTGGGATACAATAGCTGGTTCTCAGATTGCCAGTAAAGCTCAGTCTTTTTAATTGCTTTCATGCAAAAATCCTGTCATAGTACAGACCTATCAAGACAGGCCAGAAAATGTCAGTAAAGTTAACAGTCTCAATGTAGGTCTGCCTTAAATAGAAACTCTAGTGGGAAGTTATAGCAGACCGGTTGCTTTAATACTACATAAGCTTGCATGTGATAAAATGTTTCCAGAATCATGCCTTCCATATATAACCTGTTAATGGGCTGTACAGTAATAAATAAATTTGCTATACATGTATGTTCTATATAAAATTAACAATTTTGTAAGTGCTGTATCACATACAATGATAGCCAGGCTCATTTTAAAAAGGAATTACTAGCCTTATGTTCCTAAATTACCTATAAACTACCAAAAAACACCAAGGAAAGTAGGGGTCGTGTATCTTCTCAGAGAGATTTTTTGTCTAACAGGTCAGCACTGTGGAATATCTTCCAAACTGAGAGCTAAAATGTGGGTATGAACACATGAGTAATAAGGTTTGTTAACATTTCTATAAATGCAAAAAATTTCCTTGAAAATACTACCAAAATGTTAAGTATAGGTCCACAATGAAATAAAAACAGGAACTGGTTTGTAAACATAAAACACGAAAATGCCACTTCAATTGGGAAAAAATAGAGCATTTGTTCTTTCTGCCGTTATCGGACGAGTGCGGAGATAGAGACTTGCCCTAAGCCTTCTTTACACAAGGGAAACAATCCGTTTATATAGTGACATTGTTGAGTGAACTCTGTTTGTTAATCCTAATCATGTCCATGTTATATCAGTGCAAAGGAAAAGTAACCTATCTATGTTAAATGCCATGCATGATAACACAGTTATGCACTTAACAGTCTTGAAATTGATTTCTTCGATTTTCTCATATTTCTAGATATATTTCCCATACTTTGATGCATATGTATGGGTATTTAAGATTGCAGTAACCTTTTCAACATATTTCACCTTGTGAAATTCTGTGGGTTTTGACTTTTTAAAAAAAGATCGTCTGTTTCTTGACAAATTTCACCTCAGAAAATGTCCCACTTTCCCCAGAGCAATCAATTATTTGATCTTTACATAGTTTTGTATTCAGGTTGCTAATCTATGTGGCAAGAATGCATGCTTTTTCCATGCTTAGAGGTAAAAAGTGCATAGTTTGCTTGAGGTTCTAGGTCAATAGCCACTTTAGCCTATCATAAAGTCTTTGCGGAGTTGTCTCCATTTTTTCCAAATATTTTACCCGGGGTCATTTATTTCATCTCAAATAAATCTTTTTCAGGAAATGATATTTTACTAATTTTTTCAGTCCTTGTATTTTGATACAGTTAACTACACATATATCTAATATAGATAGCTCCTACTTGGAGTTTGTATTTTTATACCCCCACCAAAAATGTTTGAGGGGGGTATATAGGAGTCACGTCCCGTCACGTCCTGTCCCGTCCTGTCGTGTCCCGAAATTATTATCTCGGTTATTACCAAATGAATTTGATTCAAACTTATAATACATGTTCCACCTTATCACCCACATCATGTGACACAAGGTGCATAACTCTTGACACCAAGTTTTCATGAATTATGTCCCCTTTTACTTAGAATTTAAGGTTAATTTTGTTGTATTTTCACTATATCTCAGTTATTACTAAATGGATTTGATTCAAACTTAAAATAGATGTTCCACCTCATCACCCACATCATGTGACACAAGGTGCGTAACTCTGACACCATTTTTTTTTTATGAATTATGCCCCTTTTTACTTAGAATTTAAGGTTGATTTTGATTATTTTCACTATATCTCAGTTACTACTGAATGGATTTGATTCAAACTTAAAATAGATGTTCCACCTCATCACCCACATCATGTGCCCACATCATGTGACACAAGGTGCATAACTCTGACACCAAGTTTTCATGAATTATGTCCCCTTTTACTTAGAATTTAAGGTTAATTTTGTTGTATTTTCACTATATCTCAGTTATTACTAAATGGATTTGATTAAAACTTTAAATAGTTGTTCCACCTCATCACTCAGATGATGTGACATAAGGTGCTTAACTCTGACATAAATTTTGTATGAATTATGTCCCCTTTTACTTTAAATTTAAGGTTGATTTTGATGTATTTTCACTATATCTCAATTATTACAAAATGGATTTGATTCAAACTTAAAATAGGTGTTCCACCTCATCACCCACATCATGTGACACAAGGTGAATAACTCTGACACCAATTTTTCATGAATTATGCCCCTTTTTACTAAGAATTTAAGGTTAATTTTGATGTATTTTCACTATATCTCAGTTACTACTGAATGGATTTGATTCAGACATAAAATAGATGTTCCACCTCATCACCCACATCATGTGACACAAGGTGCATAACTCTGACACTAATTTTTCTTGAATTGTGTCCCCTTTTACCTAGAATTTAAGGTTAATTTTGATGTATTTCACTATATCTCATTCTGATTGGCTAAGAGCCAAAGGGAAGTAACCTTTTTTAGCTCACATGTCACAAAGTGACAGTGTGAGCTTTTGTGATCGCGCAGCGTCCGTCGTCCGTGCGTCATTCCGTGCGTCCGTGCGTAAACTTTTGCTTGTGACCTCTCTAGAGGTCACATTTTTCATGGGATCTTTATGAAAGTTGGTCAGAATGTTCATCTTGATGATATCTAGGTCAAGTTCGAAACTGGGTCACGTGCCATCAAAAACTAGGTCAGTAGGTCTAAAAATAGAAAAACCTTGTGACCTCTCTAGAGGCCATATTTTTCACAAGATCTTCATGAAAAGTAGTCAGAATGTTCACCTTGATGATATCTAGGTCAAGTTCGAAACTGGGTCACGTGCCTTAAAAAACTAGGTCAGTAGGTCAAATAATAGAAAAACCTTGTGACCTCTCTAGAGGCCGTATTTTTCACAAGATCTTCATGAAAATTGGTCAGAATGTTCACCTTGATGATATCTAGGTCAAGTTCGAAACTGGGTCACGTGCCTTCAAAAACTAGGTCAGTAGGTCAAATAATAGAAAAACCTTGTGACCTCTCTAGAGGCCATATTTTTCATGGGATCTGTATGAAAGTTGGTCTGAATGTTCATCTTGATGATTTCTAGATCAAGTTCGAAACTGGGTCAGCTGCGGTCAAAAACTAGGTCATTAGGTCTAAAAATAGAAAAACCTTGTGACCTCTCTAGAGGTCATACTTTTGAATGGATCTTCATGAAAATTGGTCAGAATGTTCACCTTGATGATATCTAGATCAAATTTGAAACTGGTTCACGTGCCATCAATAACTAGGTCAGTAGGTCAAATAATGAAAAAAATGTTGTGACCTCTCTAGAGGCCATATTTTTCATGGGATCTGTATGAAGGTTGGTCTGAATGTTCATCTTGATGATATCTAGGCCAAGTTCGAAACTGGGTCAACTGTGATTAAAAACTGGGTCAGTAGGTCTAAAAATAGAAAAACCTTGTGACCTCTCTAGAAGCCATATTTTTCACAAGATCTTCATGAAAATTGGTCAGAATGTTCACCTTGATGATATCTAGGTCAAGTTCGAAACTGGGTTATGTGCCATCAAAAACTAGGTCAGTAGGTCAAATAATAGAAAAACCTTGTGACCTCTTTAGAGGCCATATTTTTCATGGGATCTGCATGGAAGTTGGTCTGAATGTTCATCTTGATGATATCTAGGTCACTTTCGAAACTGGGTCAGCTGCGGTCAAAAACTAGGTCATTAGGTCTAAAAATAGAAAAACCTTGTGACCTCTCTAGAGGCCATACTTTTGAATGGATCTTCATGAAAGTTGGTCAGAATGTTCACCTTGATAATATCTAGGTCAGATTTGAAACTGGGTCACATGCCTTTAATAACTAGGTCAGCAGGTCAAATAATGAAAAAACCTTGTGACCTCTCTAGAGGCCATATTTTTCATGGGATCTGTATGAAAGTTGGTCTGAATGTTCATCTTGATGATATCTAGATCAGATTCAAAACTGGGTCACATGAGCTCAAAAACTAGGTCACTATGTCAAATAATAGAAAAAAAACGACGTCATACTCAGTTCAAAACTGGGTCATGTTGGGACAGGTGAGCGATTCAGGACCATCATGGTCCTCTTGTTTAACTTTTGTACTGAGTTTTTCCCCTTAAATTCCAGGAATTAGTCTATTTTTAGAAATCCTATTTTTAAATTTTCAATATTTTAGGTATTTTTCTAACTTTTTTATTATAAGTCCTATGTAAAAAGTAAAAGCATTTTTCTGTGGTAACATGGGTCGTTAAGACACTTTTTTGTATTCACTTTTAGTGTATCTCTAATATTAGAGATTTAATATATTTACTAGTATTACTATACTAGTATTATGCTAGTATTACTTATATGTGGAAGCCCAGGATGAAGTACTCCAAGGTATTTTTAAGATTTCTTATGGTTGCCATTCGTCTGTGACAAGACCGTATGGTGGGGGTATGAGTCACTCCTGTGACAGTTCTAGTTAGTTACAGTGCCTACCGGAAGTGCTGCTTGATTACCTATTTAGTACTATTGTACCTTAATATAGTTGGTAACATGTAGACAGTCTAGATTCAGTATCCAGGTACATAAAAATGCCATGACGTTACTTTCTTGGTCTGACTTTGGAAAAATATTACAATTTATAAAGCAGATAATGAGGAGTTTTTTGCAAATGATATATCAGCAGGATATACACTTACTCATAGTCCTTAAGATAATTCAGGTAACAATAATGATATCAATCCTTACCTAGCAAATTCAAAAGCTCACAATTTCTAACAGTAATTTTTCAGGAAGAAGACTGAGTTTTTACATTTTCGAAAGTTATCTTATTTGGTAATGAATGTTGAACATGTTTATTTGTTCTAGGTGCTGGTGCAACAGCCGTTGTTCAAGGTGCATTATGTAAGCCAAGAAAAGAATCATGTGCAATCAAACGTATCAACTTAGAAAAATGCAACACAACAGTGGAGGAACTGTTGGTAAGTAGAAGGTTAATAGGATCATTGCCTGTGGACGTTCAATTTTGATGATCCCTGTCATTTTTTTAAATCACTAGGTCAAATGTCAAGGTCAAAGTGACTTAATGACTAAAAATTGTGCCTGATTAAAGGAATGCTGGACAGCTGCAGACCATTATTAGGTTTTATATGGAAATTACCCGTGGTGAGTAGATGACCCCTATCAGTTTAGGGTCTGCTGGTCAGTGGGCAAGGCCACAGTGACGTATTTGACGGAAAAGGGTTTCCAATCAATGACTGAAAAGGGTTTCCAATCAATGACAAAAATGTTTTTTTGCCTAGGATAATCACACTTTATAGAATAATTGCCTTTGACAGTATGTGGGCACAGTGACATACATGTAGAATAATTGCCTTTGTAGACATGGAATAATTGCCTTTGTCAGTATGTGGGCACAGTGACATAGAGTAATTGCCTTTGACAGTGTGTGGGCACAGTGACATAGAGTAATTGCCTTTGACAGTGTGTGGGCACAGTGACAGAGTAATTGCCTTTGACAGTATGTGGGCACAGTGACACAGAATAATTGCCTTTGACAGTATATGGTCACAGTGACATAGAGTAATTGCCTTTGACAGTGCGTGGGCACAGTGACACAGAGTAATTGCCTTTGACAGTGTGTGGGCACAGTGACATAGAGTTATTGCCTTTGACAGTATGTGGGCACAGAAACATAGAGTAATTGCCTTTGACAGTGTGTGGGCACAGTAACACAGAATGATTGCCTTTGACAGTATGTGGGCACAGGACATAGAGTACTGGTAATTGCCTTTGACAGTGTGTGGGCTCAGTGACAGAGTAATTGCTTTTGACAGTATATGGGCAAAGTGACACAGAATAATTGCTTTTGACAGTATGTGGGCACAGTGACACAGAATAATTGCCTTTGACAGTATATGGGCACAGTGACACAGAGTAATTGCCTTTGACAGTGTGTGGGCACAGTGACATAGAGTAATTGCCTTTGACAGTATGTGGGCACAGTGAACTTGAGACTGAAAATAGATTCAGCTCATTGCTTGAGAAAGTATGAGCTTACAAATGTCAAACTTTGGGCAGCTAACAGGGAGCATTGGTTAAGGTGTCAGCCGCTCACCCCTGAAGTTGTGGGTTTGAGCCTGGCTGGAGTAACAACCATGCCTCTTCATGACACCAGTGCTGGATTTTCCAGGACGCAGACTCTAGACAGATTCAAATTAACTTCAAGTTTTACCACAATAGAGCTAAAATAAATTACAAGAAACTAAATGCCAAACTTTATAGGATGACTGCCTATTGTTAGATGGTGTCACCTAAATAATGTTATGGTCACTTTGGAACAGACAGTTTATTCTTAAAATATGGATATTGCTGACAGGTATATTGTTGGGGACGAAACAGTACACATATATATACAATATGTTTTATTACCTCCAGTAGCTGTTTTGAAAGATGAGATCTCATAATAGTATTTATAGAAATGTAGAAAAAGATAGTTCTGGAAAATAAGGAATAAGTCCTTTAAAAAGTACTTACATTTTTGTTAGGTTAGTTTGTATGTACCCTACAATTTTGATAATAGATATTGTGTTAGTAGTTGTTTCATCCTCCACCTCTTAATCATGTGGAGAAGAAGACAGTTACTTGTTTTGGTTTACTGCCTGCTGTAACATAACTGAAATATTGTTGAAAATGGTGCTAATCCCAATCATAGGACAACTTTGAGGTCACATTTATATATGCTCGTTTTGGGAAAATGGACATATTATTTGATGATGCGTGTGTCTGCCATCTGTCTGTTATATTTCATGCTGGAGCATAACTAAATTACTATTCAAGGTATTGACTTTAAAGTTGGCGTATTTGGTAGATGGAGACGAGACGATGTGCAAAGCGCATGAACCAGGTCTGTAGATCAAAGGTCTAGGTCACAAATGGAGCTCAAAGGTCATATTTATCCCGCATATTTCATGTCTGGAGCATAACTATTTAAGGTATTGACTTTAAACTTGGCATATAAGTAGGTAGTGATGAGAGGATGTGTATGAACCAGGTCTATTTGTCTGTCATATTTTGTGCCCAGAGTAAAACTTTCATTGACAATTCAAGGTATTGATTTTGCATATAGGTAGTTGACAATGAGAAGTGTTTAGCAGTGCAACAATCCACATTACTTCCTGCCCCCTCCGCCCCGCACCACTCCACCCGCCACCGCCCTCTCCCCCAAAAGAAATTACTTTTAGATTCTTGTGCCTTAGTATTCCACCACTGCCCACCCCCCCTAACTCCCTTCTCCAACACCCACTCACTGCCACATGCCCCCTTGGACACAAACACCCCAAAAAATTTCTTTACATTATTTTGATTACCTCCTTATGGAAAATTTCAAAAATCTTCTCAGAATCTGCTAGTCTGAACACATAGGCGACAATCTACCAAAATCATTGATTCCAGCTGTGCCACTCAGGTGTGAGATCTAGGGCCATCCAGACCCTTTTGTTTGGATCACCAGGTTAAAGGCAAAGGACACCATTATACATTTGACTGTAAATCACATACCTACTCACCTCTGACAGGCAAACATGAAGGCATGTGTATTTTACAAACATACCTAGAAAATACAAATTGGTTTAAAAATCCAGAGAATTCATGTTTTCCTTATCTTAACTATATTTTATAGAAAGAGATCCAGGCTATGAGCCAGTGCAAACATGAAAATGTGGTTAGCTATCACACATCATTTGTTGTCAAAGATGAACTCTGGGTGGTTATGAAGCTGTGTGCTGGGGGTAAGTATTATGTTTTAGAAGTTATATCTTTGCTTAACTTGGTATAAAATAGTTGGAACAGTGTATATTAAGTAAGAATAGTATTAGAACAGTGCTAGTCTTAATTAGCCTGTGAATAGATAAAAAGAGTATGAAAGAGAAAAGACAGGAGCAGCAAAGTGGATAAGGTCTTAATATAGCAGGTATAGACCCACCACAGTATTGCCTGCTCATATAGCAGGTATAGACCCACCACAGTATTGCCTGCTCATATATCACTAGGTGGAACACAGTTTTCAGCAATTGTTTATCTTTATTTCTTTACAAATGGCATTCATTTTCGAAGGGAGACGACTGTTCCCGATTATTTTAAGTACAGATGGCATTCATTTTCAAAGGGAAACAACTTTTCCGATTATTTTAAGTAATCTTTGAGAAAAAGTTGTCTCCCTTTGAAAATGAATGCCATTTGTAAAGAAAAAAAGATAAACAATTGCTGAAAACTATGTTCCACCTTGTTATGCGAAATTTCACCACTCGCACGCTATTGCAAATGCATCAAAACAAACATGTGTAACAGTTCTTTGAAAATGGTGAGTTTTTAAAGGCGTATAACTGTCCGGAAGTGGATCCCCTTTAGGCAGCCCTTTTCCGGAATTCAATGTTTATATCAGTATACTGACACTTGTTTCGTAAAGTAATATACTTGTTTTACATGCTGTTCAATTTTCACGTCAAACAACTCTTTCTTTCTATAATTTGGTGTTGTTTGATTTTTGTTTCTCAAGGCCTCCATCGAAACCTTAAAAACCTCTACCATAGAGTTAAACTTTTATTTTTGGCAGCAGCAATTACGGACGGTCGGCGGGTAAAATAAAAATAAAAATACTGAAAATGACTTTTATTTTTATTTTGTTTTGTCAAAAAATAGGGTCGGCACTCCCTTAAACCAGAAAATTAAAAAATGCTTGCTAAAATCCCAGAGTTATCTGCTCAACTTAAATTAAGTAGGTATGATTTCTAAGGAGAGGTACTAATATCACTAGTCTGGAGTCATGCCAGTATCATCTGGTGAATCTGCAAAATATAAATCTGTCTGGAGTCATCCCAGGTTTATCTAGTCATTCTTTATGAATGATGATGATTCCCGCTAAAAGTCATATCAGTAATATTATATGCTCTGTCTAAGTGAAGCAGGTACTTATACCACTAGAGGCAACAGAGTATTGTCTGCTTAATTTGTATGTAGCAAGTACTAGTACCACTAGAGTCCACACTGTATTGTCAGCTTAAGTTACATGTAGCAGTACTAATACCATTAGGGTCACCACAATTGTCTACTCAGTTTAAATGTAGCAAGTACTAATGCCACTAGGGTCACCACAATTGTCTACTCAGTTTAAATGTAGCAAGTACTAATAACACTAGGGTCACCATAGTATTTTCTACTCAGTTTAAATATAGCAAGTACTAATACCACTAGGTTCACCACAGCATTGTCTGCTCAATTTCAAAGGTGTGCGGTACTAACACCATCAAGAGTAACCACAGCATTGTCTGCTCAGTTTCAATGTGGGAGGTGGTTATACCACTGACAGTCATCACAGCATTGTCTGCTCAATTTCAGTGTGGCAGGTACTAATACCACTGAGAGTCTCCACAGCATTGTCTGCTCAATTTCAATGTGGCAGGTACTAATACCACTGAGAGTCTCCACAGCATTGTCTGCTCAATTTTAATATGGCAGGTACTAATACCACTGAGAGTCTCCACAGCATCGTCTGCTCAATTTTAATGTGGCAGGTACTAATACCACTGAGAGTCTCCACAGCATTGTCTGCTCAATTTCAATGTGGTAGGTACTAATAACACTGGGAGTCTCCACAGCATTGTCACTTCTCAATTTCAATGTGGCAGGTACAAATACCACTGAGAGTCTCCACAGCATTGTCTGCTCAATTTCAGTGTGGCAGGTACTAATAACACTGGGAGTCTCCACAGCATTGTCTTCTCAATTTCAATGTGGCAGGTACAAATACCACTGAGAGTCTCCACAGCATTGTCTGCTCAATTTTAATGTGGCAAGTGCTAATACCACTGAGTGTATCCACAGCATTGTCTGCTCAATTTCAATGTGGCAGGTGCTAATAACACTGAGAGTCTCCACAGCATTGTCTGCTCAATTTTCTATGTGGCAGTTGCTAATAACACTGAGAGTCATCACAGCAGTGTTTGCTTAATTTCAATGTGACAGGTACAAATACCACTTAGAGTCTCCACAGCATTGTCTGTTCAATTTCAATGTGGCAGGTACTAATACCACTGAGAGTCTCCACAACATTGTCTGCTCAATTTCAATGTGGCAGGTACAAATACCACTGAGAGTCATCACAGCATTGTCTGCTCAATTTCAATGTGGCAGGTACTAATAACACTGATAGTCTTCACAGCATTGTCTGCTCAATTTCAATGTGGCAGGTGCTAATAACACTGAGAGTAATCACAGCATTGTCTGCTCAATTTCAATGTGGCAGGTGCTTATAACACTGAAAGTCATCACAGCATTGTCTGCTCAATTTAATGTGGCAGGTGCTTATACCACTGAGAGTCTCCACAGCATTGTCTTTTCAGTTTCAGTGTGGCAGGTACTAATAACACTGAGAGTCACCACAGCATTGACTGCTCAGTTTCAGTGGTGTGCGGTACTAATATCACAAAGAGTTACCACAGCATTGTCTGCTCAAATTAAATGTGGCAGGTACTAATAACCCAGGTGCAGAAATCAAAGAAAATCTGGCGACTTGCATTTTGCTTTGAGGTTAGATTTGAGTGAAGTTTGAAGTTCCAAAGTGCCTATTTTGCTCAAGTCGCCCACTCGCGAGAGCCCTGGTTTGTACTAATACCACAGCATTGTCAGCTCAGTTTCAATGTAGCAGGTACTAATACCACTGAGTGTCATCACAGCATTGCCTGCTCAGTGTAAATGTAGTTTGTACTAATACCACTGAAATGCATCACAGCATTGTCAGCTCAGTTTCAATGTAGCAGGTACTAATACCACTGAGTGTCATCACAGCATTGCCTGCTCAGTGTAAATGTAGTTTGTACTAATACCACTGAGAGTCATCACAGCATTGTCTGCTCAGTGTAAATGTAGCAGGTACTAATACCACTGAGTGTCATCACAGTATTGTCTGCTCAATTTCAATGTAGTTTGTACTAATACCACTGAGTGTCATCACAGCATTGTCTGCTCAATTTCAATGTAGCAGGTACTAATACCACTGAGTGTCATCACAGCATTGTCTGCTCAATTTCAATGTAGCAGGTACTAATACCACTGAGAGTCATCACAGCATTGCCTGCTCAATTTCAATGTAGCAGGTACAAATCCCACTGAGGCCCTCACAGCTTTGGGCCCTGCTAAATTTTCAAAAAAAAGCGGAAAATTTACCACTGAGTGTCATACAGAAATTGTCTGCCCCAATTTTTAAATGTACAGGTACTAATACCAT
This sequence comes from Mercenaria mercenaria, assembly GCF_021730395.1. NCBI lineage: Eukaryota > Metazoa > Mollusca > Bivalvia > Venerida > Veneridae > Mercenaria > Mercenaria mercenaria. The sequence goes on from NC_069371.1 coordinate 54,785,971, forward strand.
GAGTGTCATCACTTTTTGTCTGCTCAATTTAAAGGAAGTTATTTCAAATTACCACCGCATTGTCAGCTCATTTCAATGTGGCGGGGTTACTAATACCACTGAGAGTCTTCAAAGCTTTTTCCCTCAATTTCAATGTAGCAGGTATAATACTACTGAGTGCATCCAGTTTTATGTTTTCCCCATATTTTACCCAGTCTTTGTGTCTTTTTTTCAGTTGTTTTGTCTGTCCCCAAATTTTCTCCGCACTTAAGTCAACTTTTCTCATCCAAAATTTTTTTTCCCCAAACTTAAAAAAATTTGGGGTCTGCCAATAAGTGCTCAGCCAAAGTTCAATAACTAGCCAAATCGGCCTGGGGCCCCTTGGGAAATTTAGGGCCCCTTAAATTTAAACCAAAAACACTCAAAATTTCTTGCGCGGGTTTTCCCCCCCAAAAGGGGGCCCTTTTTCTACTAGTAGTTTGGGCCCCGTCCTTTTGGTGTCAAGAAAGCCATGCACTGTGGATTAAGTAAACAGAAAAATAAAAAGACTAACTTTAATTTAGAATGATTAGGTAGTTGGGGGAGACGGGCCTTTTCTCAAAAGTTCTATTTGTCTGCTCAATTTAAATGTGTTAAAAAACCACAGCATTGCCCTGCTCATTTTAAAATTGTGGCGGGTGCTTTTTTCCACTTTTAAAGGCTCTTCCTGCATTGTCTGCCAGTTGCAGTGAAAGCTAATACCACAAAGAGTCACCCCCGCTTGTTGTAAATTTCATGTAGCAGGTCTAAAAACCAGTAAGTCATAAAAAAATTATTTGTGGTTTTTTAACTAACAAAATTAGAATGTTTGGAAATTTTATTTAAATTTTTTTGAATTAAATTTTTTTGATTGAAACAAACCCAAAAAGGGCTGTGAAAATTAGTTCCCCCAAAAATACTAAAGGGTTTTACAGTACCAAAATGACAGATGTCTTAATCTTTTGGGACAAAAAGGGAAATTTTTTAAAAGTCTTGTATCAGATGATAATTTTTTTTCCATACAAATTTTTTATTTCCCGTTTAAAAATTAAATCTTTTTTTTTTTTATTTTTTGTATTTAGGTTCTATGTTAGAATTATAAAAGCCAAAAGCGAGCTGGAAATTTTACCAAAAGGTTTGTTTTGATGAAGCTTCCTTTGCAAAACCAAATTTTTTAAAGAGGTTTCTTAGAGGTTTTGGAAAAACTTCCACGCAATGGACCCGATTTTTATTGGTTTTTTTTAAGGGAAAAGGCCCCTGCGAAATTTTTATTCCCCCGCTGAAGGGAGAGGGGTTTTTTTTTTTGGGATATCCGGTTGTGGTTTTGGGAAAATTTAAATAAAATTATTTACATTTTCACCATAAAAAAAAAATTTGGGCCTTTTCAAGATTCATTCAGATTGCCCAATTTAAAACTAGAATTATGGCCCCTTTTTAGTAGTTTTAGTGTAACTATTAGGGTTTCTATAAAATTTCAGTTTTGCTTCATAACTTGGGACATATTTGACCTAGAATATAAAAATAACTTTAAAATTTTTAACACCATAAACGGGGTGTACCCTACCAAAAGTGGTTTTTGACGTATTTTTGGGTATTACAGCAAGAAAATTTTTTAAAAAAATCCTCAATTCAAACTTAAGGATGTACGAGCGTTTTTTTTTTTGGATATCCGCCATTTTGAAAAAATTTCTTTAAATTTACCTTCCAACAAAGGTTTTGGGCCCAAAAAAAATGCTAAATCATTAAAATATGGTAATTTAAAATTCCATTTAAACAAATAGATTCGCTTTTTTTCAAAAAAAAAAAAATTTACCCCTTTTTTTTGGCTGGCAAATTTTCCCAAAATTTTACGTAAGGGTTTTCAACGGGGTGGGGTTGGGAAATTTCCCAAAATCCCATGAAAGTAAACAGGTTTCGTTTTTATATTTTCCGACTGATCATAAATGAAAAGCTATTATTGAAATAAAAATTTTAAGAAAACTCTTTTTTTATCTGGGGAAAAAAAAAAATTAAATAAAAAAAAACAAAAAAATTTTCAAAAATTACCAGTTTTTGACAGTTTTTTTTAATAAAAATTTTTAAGTGCACAGTGACCCTACTTTTTTCCCCCTTCCCCTTTTAAAGATTTTTGTGGGGTCATTAAAGCTGGGAAAATAATTTTTTTTAAATTTTTCCGTCAGAACTTTTTTTTTTAAGATTTTAAACCCTTTTTTTCCATTTAAATAAAGTGGGGGGGGTAATTATGGGGCCAAAAATGTAAAAATGAAAGAGATTGGTTTGTGACATTTTTGCTTATTTTTTTTTAATTTTTGACATTACCTTGTATTCATTTTTAACCTAAGACATGAAATCCCTATAAAAAATTAAATGGGGTTTTTTATTTTTTTATTAAGTACAACCCTTTTTTCAATTTTTACAATTTTTTAGGGAAAAGCTTAAACTGGGGTGTTGGGAAAAACCCTAAAATTAAAACGTTTCGGTGAACTATGTTTTTTTCTTCTCTTTTTTTTTCTTGAAAACTAATGTTCTTTAAAACTACAGGGGGTATGGGAAAAAAAAACTTAAAAAGTTTTTGAAAAAATTTGATCGTACACCTTAAAAGCACTGTAAGTTTTTCATTTTTGCACCGATTTGAATAATTCTTTTACGAGGCTCAAGCCAAGGTAGTGGGCTATAAACATAAGACAAGTTTTTGTGAAATTCTAAGCAGTTTTGGAAAGGTCGGTTCCAACCCTGAAAATCGGCAAATTCTTGGAGGGTAATACGGCAAGAAAAACCCGTGTTTTACAAAATAATACAGGATTGCTTTCCTTTACATTGTTATGCCTTTCACCGCTGTTTATTTCGGTTCCAAGAAGGCCTGTGAACCACTTGACTTGACATAAAATGGTAGGTTTCTCTGTGAAAACATATGTCTTTTGAAAATGATAATACTGCAAGAATGATATGACGGCAAGCAGATTTATGATTATTCCTATTGTCCCTAATAGCAGTTGAGACTTACTTCTGTCAGCAGATTAGTAAATAGGGCATACCTACATAGTGCATGGTAAGCTAAACCAGACGGAACCATTTATAAACAGTAAATTAAAGCCTTATTTCATTTTTGAGTTTCAACAAATCATGTTTCTGTATGCCTGAGATTTATTAAAAAGAATAATTCAGTGGTATGTTTTCAAAATTATTGTTACGTTTTCATGCATTTTCAGTCCATAGGAAGAATTGGGACTTTGCTGTACAAGCAGTTTTACTATGATAGCGATAAAGGACTGTAATAGCCGTCTCAAGACTATTTTTTAAAGTCTGTCTGTTTAACACAACTTGAAATTTGTTTTTACGAATATTTTTGGCAAGTAAAGTGATTGCATAAGCATAGATTTACATTCTATTTTACAAACATGATTCTGAAACGATATTTTGAATGACTGTTATTTTATTCATAAAATATTTTTATCGTTTGTCAAAAATAATTTGATTCTATGATAACTTACGTATAGGGGTCTGAAGAATGCATGTAATACTGTACAATTTTGATATTAGATTATGCAAAATCTTAAGAAAATTCAAATTAAAGTGGAATTATGGGCATTTTTCAAGTAAAATTCCAGCTGAAATAGATGTGTGTGTAAAAAAGGTGGAGGAAATTATAGCTTTTAACCCAATATACCAAACCCTGTTACCAGTACGAAAAAATAACTTTCCAAATATGACTTTTCTTATTTTGACTGGGGCAGTCTTTTTAAGATAAATCAAAGTGCACGCAGGAGTTGCTTCCCTTCAGCTTCAGAAATCTCTACTTATAGGTAAGGGAGATCACTGCGTAGAAGATTGAAGAAAAGAACTATTATTTTATTAGTCCGATTTCTTTATTTATAAAGAACCAACTTCAAATGCTTATGCGGCATCATCGTTAATTTAACACATTTAAATGCACAGCAACCGAAAATTGCTTTTATAGAACATTCACCAAAAACAGTAAGTAAGATACGCATAATGCCACTTTAAGAATGTTACGTCTACCAAACAGGATAAACCTTTTCTTTTCATACTTTTATGCCCCCTTTTAGGACATAAAGTTTTAGCACTTTCTGGATTCATCATTATATGATTCTTAAGTTTTAGGTTAAGCCCAAGTTATCTTCAGTAATGATTCTGTGATCCTTACCTTAACTAGGGTCATAACTTGGTAAACAACTGTTTCATAACATGACCTGTATTTAGAAGATGTTACACCGACCCTTGTCTGTGACAACGATGTTTTATTTTCCAACAGTTTGGTATGCCTCAGGAGCAGATCAATATCGCACTGATGTGTGCTCTTTGGCTAATCACTAACGCTTTATTCAAAGGTCATGCGATATTTTTTTCTTTCACGCTCGGTGTGATCTTAATGAGATTCAAAGAATCGTTGGTTTACTCGTTGAAAGTGTCCAAATATTTAAGAAAATATTTTAACTCATTACGTTTTGTAGATCTATATTGTTTTTATTTTTTAAATATGCATTTTCATTTTACACTGTAGTATGACATACTAGAAGGATACATGTATATTTTTGTAATTATATGGTTTACATTGATTAAGTATAGGTTAATAGATGGGAGAGCGGTGCCTTTGAGTGATAATGGCCCTGGAAGAAGATAATAGCCCTCGGGCTATTATCACCTTGCCAGGGCCATTATCACTCAAAGGCACCGCTCTCCCATGTATTTACCTGTTTATTACATGTTTACCTATATTATAGTAAGAAATGGGTTTTTTTTGTGTCATTTTTATGGCTACTTGCATCTTCTGGCACAATAAATTTCAGCTGTTCAGTTTCTATATTATTTGTATAAGAGTCTATTTACTGTATAAAATCAAATTCCTGGGTAGTTGTACTTCCTTGCTTATTGCATAATTTAGGGATAAAAATACATTTTTTCACGAAGAATACACAATGTTACGCTCAAGATGAAAAAATAAAACGGAAATATTCGCTGTTCTACCTTCATGAAACGCCATGACGTCATTTCTGTTTACTGACGTTAATTTCCGCGCAAACGCCAGGGCCATTATCGATAATGGCCCCGGGCCTTATTATGATAATGTGATAATGCATGACGCAATGTGATAATGGGAGAAATTTCAGCACAAATTTGTTACTATTTATAGGTACTCCTGTAATAAACTGTGATTAATGGACGATACAACAAATACAAAGAGATGGAAATCCTTTGCACTTACAATAATTTTGTATCATAATTATGTGCTAGTTTGCCCACCGTCTGTAAAATTTTTGTTTAAATAAAAGATAATTTTGAAATACAAATTTATTACAAAAGGATGATGCACAGTATTTATTTATGAACATTGATTACTAAGTATAAATGTGTATAATATGTTGTTGCGTTACTTACTTATATAGAAACTACAAAGCTGGCTTGGTGACCTTTTGTTGTTTTTGCATTTGTTGTGCTACTTTTGCTTTCTTTGGTCTGATAAAATGAATTGTGCAATTTTACTTAATATTACTGTAATGTTTAACATTGCAAAACGCTTAATAAATTTCTAAAATTTGTAACTATCTCCTTATACTGTCATAATTTAATGTGTAATGCGTTAATTTTATTATAATAAGTAACTTTATTGAAAATTTCAATTTCTGTGTGTATCCATAATGTAATAAACTTTACATATGAACTCGCTTGTTGGTTTTTGTGTCTGAACACTGACGTCTTAGATCGTTTCCCAAGTTAAAGTTTAGTCTTTGTTCGCGTCATTACGCTAAAGAGTAAAAATACATCGTCCGAGTATTAATTTCGTCTTTGCTAACATCAAGTTGTTGTTTTCTTTTTGTTTTTGTTTTTTGTATCAAAGTTTAGTAGATCTCGAAATCTCAAAGACTTATATTGAAATACAGTGCTGATACATTATCAATTACTATTATTGATAGGCATTGTTGAGAGGCCCAGCTTTCACTAATGATTGATAAGTAAACACATAATGTGAATATGTAGGATATATTTTCAATTATAAACACTTTTTGTAGACATTTTTAGCAGTTTGACTGTTTAAAGATGGTTGTTAGCATTCGCGGATGTAACAATATAGACACATAGGGACTCATTTTTAAGATACCTCTTGAGACTACAAATAAAGTAGAAATTAGGAAACTTTTCTTGAAAGCTATAATTAGATAACAATAATAGATCTACTAAACGATCTTTAAGAAGCATTGAAAAAAGCCGTTCTTTCCTAACACATCATACCGAAATTTATTTGAATAGAGGCTTAACAAATCTGCAAACAGGTATTATACATGAGGAAACGAGTCTTAAACTCAGTAATTCGCGAAACTGTTTGTAAAGGAACAATAGATGTATTCGTGAATCTGCTTGCCGTCATATCATTCTTGCAGTATTATCATTTTCCGAAGACATATGTTTTCACAGAGAAACCTAGCGTTTTATGTCAAGTAAAGTGGTTCGCAGGCCTTCTTGGATCCGAAATAAACAGCGGTGAAAGGCATAACAATGTAAAGGAAAGCAGTTCTGCATTATTTTGTAAAACATGGGTTTTTCTTGCCGCATTACCCTCCAAGAATTTGCCAATTTTCAGGGTTGGAACTGACCTTTGCAAAAACTGCTTAGAATTTTAGAAAAACTTTGTCTTGTGTTTATAGCCCACTACCTTGGCTTGAGCCTCGTAAAAGAATTATTCAAATCGGTGAAAAAATGAAAAACTTACACTGTTTTTAAGTTCTGAATTGACGGATTTGTTTATAAATTTTCTTGCCGTAATACCCAAAAATGACGTCACAAACCACGTTGTATGTACACACTGATAAATGCAGTAGTGCAAACACAACTTTTTTCAGGATCTCTTTTGTAACTTCAGAGTTATTGCTCTTTAATTGTTTAAAAATCCACATATTTGTACATAAATTAAGGAGTTGGTAGAATTTCGTTAAATTTCTTTCATTTTTTCCATGAACATTTATTGTCAACATGTGAAGTTGTGTACCCACACCGGGTCACCCCCACCACCCTGGTCACCCTCCCCTGCCCCACCCCTCATCCCACACAATTTAAAAAAAAAAAATCTTTTTTTTTTTAGCTCACCAGAGCCAAAGGCTCAGGGTCAGCTATTCTGATCAGTCACTGTCTGTCGTCCGTAAACTTTTACTTTAAACGACATCTCCTCATAAACCGCTAGGCCAATTTCATCCAAACTTCACAGGAATGTTCCTTTGGTGAAGCTCTACAAAAATTGTTCAAAGAATTGAATTCCATGCAGAACTCTGGTTGCCATGGCAACAGAAAGGAAAAACTTTAAAAATCTTCTTCTCAAAAACCAGAAGCTCTAGAGCTTAGATATTTGGTGTGAAGAATTGCCTAGTGGACCTCTACCAAATTTGTTCAAATCATGACCCGGGGGTCAAAATTGACCCCGCCCCAGGGGTCACTTGATTTTACATTATAGGAAAATCTTTAAAAAATCTTCTTCTCAAAAACCAGAAGCCCTAGAGCTTAGATGTTTGACATGTAACATTGCCTAATGGACCTCTACTTAAGTTGTTCAAATTATGACCCCGGGGTCAAAATTGACCCCGCCCCAGGGGTCACTTGATTTTACATAGGAAAATCTTCAAAAATTTTCTAAAAATAAACCAGAAGGCCTAGAGGTTAGATATTTCACGTGTTGCATTGCCTAATAGACCTCTACAAAATTTGTTCAAATCATGACCTCCGGGGCCAAATTGACCCTGCCCCATGGGGTTACTTGATTGTACATAGAAAAATCTTCAAAATTTTCTAAAAATAAACCAGAAGGCCTAGAGCTTAGATATTTGACTTGTAGCATTGCCTAATGGACCTCTACAAAATTTGTTCAAACATGACCCCCGGGGTCAAAATTGACCCTGCCCCAGGGGTCACTTGGTTTTACATAGGAAAATCTTCAAAAATTTTCTAAAAATAAACCAGAAGGCCTACAGCTTAGATATTCCATGTGTAGCATTGCCTAGTGGACCTCTACAAACTTTGTTCAAATCATGACCCCCGGGGTCAAAATTGACCCCGCCCCGGGGGTCACTTGATTTTACATAGGAAAATCTTCAAAAATTTTCTAAAAATAAACCAGAAGGCCTAGATCTTAGATATTTGACATGTAGCATTGCCTAGTAGACTTCTACAAAAAAAATTCAAATTGACTCCGCCTCATGGGGTTACTTGATTGTACGTAGAAAAATCTTCAAAATTTTCTAAAAATAAACCAGAAGGCCTAGAGCTTAGATATTTGACATGTAGCATTGCCTAGTGGACCTCTACAAAAGTTGTTCAAATCTTGACCCCCCCCCAGGGTCAAATTGACTCAGCCCCAGGGGTTACTTGATTGTACATAGGGAAATCTTCATAAATTTGCTAAAAATAAACCAGAAGGCCTAGATCTTAGATATTTGATATGTTACATTGCCTAGTAGACTTCTACAGACTTTGTTCAAATCATGACCCCCGTGATAAAATTGGCCCCGCCCCAGGGGTTACTTGATTGTACGTCAGAAAATCTTCAAAAAAAATTCTAAAAATCAACAGTTTGACTTTTGAAACATGTAGCTAATATTACTCTGGTGAGCGATCGAGGGTCATCATGACCCTCTTGTTTAAACAAACTTCCATAAATATTTATCAACAAGCATAGTTGTACCCTCTCCCTACCGCGCTCCTCCACCCAGTCACCCCAACCGACCCTATCATGCACCCCACCCCAACAATTATCAACATGTGAAGTTGTAACGTCATTCGTTTTCTGTTAAAATGATCCTGACTAATGAAATTATTTGCTTCTTAGTAACATCCTCAACTTTTTGCCAGATATATTTCTTTGTCATTCTTTACCACAAACCCATTCGGTGAGGGATACCAATTCATGGAATTTGCTTGTTAAAACTTTAAACCTTTTTTATTTTATTGAAAGTCATTTAACATTTATTTTTCTGTATTAAGTTTTTGTGATCACAGTGAATTATTAAGTTCAATAGTATGCAGTAAAATATTTAGGGATGGTTGGAAAGCATGGGCAAAGATTGTTGAAATATCTAAATTTCTGTCAAAACTTTAAGGTATAAACTTTCTTTCTGAAAGAACAAAATAAGAAAAATTGGTATGTGTTGTTATGTAATATGTAACCTGGGTATGCACTTTTATAACTATTGACAAAACTAAAATAAGCAATTACCTTATAAATCAGTTCATACTGGACCAAGTTTCCTAAATAGAGTGTCCAGAAAATCACTTTTTATCCCTTGCCAAAAGAAGTAATATGTTTTTTAGCAGTGTCTGTCTGTCTTTCCATCCATCTGAAACCACATATAACATGGTTTAGAATATTTAAAGAAAACATGATAGAAATGTTAACTGCTATAGGGAAATGTGGCCTGTCATTCAGCAGAACATTATTTATTTGTTACAGCAGACTATTATTTATTTGTTACAGCAGAACATTATTTATTTGTTACAGCAGAATATTATTTATTTGTTACAGCAGAATATTATTTATTTTATTTATTTGTTACAGCAGAATATTATTTATTTGTTACAGCAGAACATTATTTATTTGTTACAGCAGAATATTATTTATTTGTTACAGCAGAACATTATTTATTTGTAAGCAGAACAATATTTATTTGTTACAGCAGAATATTATTTATTTGTTACAGCAGAATATTATTTATTTTATTTATTTGTTACAGCAGAACATTATTTATTTGTTACAGCAGAATATTATTTATTTGTTACAGCAGAACATTATTTATTTGTTACAGCAGAATATTATTTATTTGTTACAGCAGAACATTATTTATTTGTAAGCAGAACAATATTTATTTGTTACAGCAGAATATTATTTATTTGTTACAGCAGAATATTATTTATTTATTTATTTGAAATGGACAAAGCCAAATATATTTCCTTTTCTATACAGCATAACATTCTGTATCTTACATGGCTGGAACAATATATTTTTTTCTTTTCATGCAGCAGACCATTTTGTTTTTAATATGGCAAAAACTATATATATGTCATTTTTCATGCAGCAGAAAATTCTGTAATTAAAATTGCCAAAGGAGACATATTTTCTTTTTCATACAACAGAACATTCTGTATTTTACATGTCAGACCAGATATATTTCCTTTTTCTTACAGCAGAGCATTTTGTATATTACTTGGCACAAATAAGACATATTTCCATTTTTAGCTCCACTGTTCAAAAAATAGTAGAGCTATTGGACTCGCCCATGCATCGGCATCGGCGTCCGCTTCAGCGTCGGCATCCTGATTTGGTTAAGCTTTTGGTATATAAGCTGGTATCTCAGTAACCACTTGTGTGAATGGATTGAAACTTCACACACTTGTTCACTGTCATGATCTGACATACACTAAGCAGGTCCCATAACTCTACCTTTTTTTTTTTTTTTTTTTTTTCAAAATTATGCCCCTTTTTCCACTTAGCCTTTTTAGCTCACTTTTCACGAAGTGACAAGGGTAGCTATTGTGACCGCTTGATGTCCATCGTGCGTCAACAATTTCTAAAAACATCTTCTTCTTGAAAACCACTGGGCAGAATTACACCAAACTTCACAGGAATGATCCTTGGGTGGCCCCCTTTCAAATTGTTCAAAGAATTGAATTCCGTGCAGAACTCTGGTTTCCATGGCAACCGAAAGGAAAAACTTAAAAAATCTTTTTGTCCAAAACCACAGGGCCTAGGGCTTTGATATCTGGTGTGTAGCATCATCTAGTAGTCCTCTTCCAAAATTATACAAATTATCTCCCTGTGGTCAAATATGGCCCCGTCCCGGGGGTCAAATGGTTTATATAGACTTATATAGGGAAAACTTTGAAAATCTTCTTGTACAAAACCACATGGCCTAGGGCTTTGATATTTGGTATGTAGCATCATCTAGTGGTCCTCTACCAAGATTTTTCAAATTACTCCCCTAGGGTCAAATGTGGCCCCGCCCCGGGGGTCCCAAGTTTTACATAGACTTATATAGGGAAAAAGGTTTAAAAATCTTTTTGTTTGAAACCACAACACTTAGACCTTTGATATTTGGTTTGTAGCATTGTCTTATGGTCCTCAACCAAAATTGTTCAAATTGTACCCCTTGGGTGAAAAGAGGCCCTGCCCTTGGGGTCCCAAGTTTTATATAGACTTATATAGGAAAAAGCTTTAAAAACCTTCTTGTCTGAAACCATACGACCTATGCTTTTGATGTTTGGTATGATGATTGTCTAGTAGTCCTCTACCAAAATTGTTCAAATTATGCCCCTGGGGTTAAAAGAGGCCCAGCCCTGGGGTCACTTAGTTATTATGTGAGTTATATAGGAAAAATACTTAAAAAATCATCTGATCCTATTTCCAAGACTGTTTAATTATAATTAACTGATGACCCCAAGTAATATGATGTCACTTGACTGTGACCTTGACCTTCTGACCTACTTTCTTGTTTTTTAAGATACAGCCTTGAAATTTTGATGACTTACACAGTTTTGCACACAAATCGTAAAACTGAATTTCATTGACCATAAATGTGACCTACTGACTTTCTTAATATTTTATCATCAGATTGACATTTGAAACATGTAGCTCATATTACTCAGGTGAGCGATCCAGGGTCATCATGACCCTCTTGTTTGGTTAAGGTTTTGTATGTAAGCTGGTATCGCAGTACTCACTAATGGGAATGGATTGAAACTTCACAAACTTGTCCACTGTCATAAGCTGATATACACTGTGCAGGTTCCATAACCCTGTTTTGCATTTTTACAAGAGTATTCCCCATTTTCGACTTTTTTCTTCATTCAATTGACAAGGCTGTTGAATAGTTGAGCATTGCTGTCCTACGACAGCTCTTGTTGACTTTTGTATTGATTCAATTGACAAGGCTGTTGAATAGTCGAGCGTTGCTGTCCTCCCGACAGCTCTTGTTAAACAGTGACATGTTCTGTATTTTTCATGGCTGAAATGAGATCTATGTCTTTTTTCATACAGCGGGACATTCCATATTTATAACATGGCCAAACAAGGCATATTTCCCTTTTTTCATATTGTAGAACATTCTTATTTTACAAGGTTAAGATTAGACCTGTTTTCCTTTTCATACAGCATCACATATTTCCTTTCTTTATGTAGCAGAACATTCTGTAATTAACATGGTTAAAATGTGACATATTTCCTTTCTTTATATAGCAAAACATTCTGTAATTAACATGGTTAAAATGTGACATATTTCCTTTCTTTATATAGCAAAACATTCTGTAATTAACATGGTTAAAATGTGACATATTTCCTTTCTTTATATAGCAAAACATTAGCAAAACATTCTGTAATTAACATGGTTAAAATGTGACATATTTCCTTTCTTTATATAGCAGAACATTCTGTAATTAACATGGTTAAAATGTAACATATTTCCTTCTTTATATAGCAGAACATTCTGTAATTAACATGCTTAAAATGTGACATATTTCCTTTCTTTATATAGCAGAACATTCTGTAATTAACATGCTTAAAATGTGACATATTTCCTTTCTTTATATAGCAGAACATTCTGTAATTAACATGGTTAAAATGTGACATATTTCCTTTCTTTATATAGCAAAACATTCTGTAATTAACATGGTTACTTTCTTTATATAGCAGAACATTCTGTAATTAACATGGTTAAAATGTGACATATTTCCTTTTTCATACAGCAGAACATTCTGTCCTTTACATGATGGCTAACATGAGACGTATTTCCTGTGTCATACAGCAGAATATCTGTAATTTAAATGGCTAAACCCAAGACTTATTTTGTTTTTCAGAGACATCAAAGCAGGAAATGTTTTAATTGGAAGAGATGGGTCTGTATTTATTGCAGGTAAGTAATGATAACATCTGTCACAGTATTTACTGATTGATCCCTGTTACTGGGAACTGTGGCCCTGCAAGATTCAGGGAAATTGCTTCAGGAACACTTCATGAGTTATGGCCCGTAGTACTTATATAATGTTTACTATATGGGGTTCTGCTATGCAACTTTAATGGTACTTTAGGGTCCATTTTTGCTTTTGGATATTGAGACTGTGCTTATTACATATATACCTTTCTTGGAAACTTATAAGAAGTCAAGGTCAATGCTACTAAAATGTTGTTTCTGCAAAGGAATAGGTTATTTGGATCAAACTATGAATTTAGGAAGCCTGCATGGAGGCCATAGTTTTAGATGGGTTTTTTAGGCCTTCTGACGCTCCAACTTTTTCCTATTTTTTTAAATGCCTCATACTTTTTCCTACTTTTTGATGAAAACCTCCTACTTCTACTTTTTTGCTTTACATAAAAAAGGAAAAAGTAAACTGCCTTTTCATTAATTATATTAATTTTGCAGATCATGGACTTTTGATGTGTTGCTGGCAGTTTCTGGAGCCATTTGGTGCCTCCTGCAATACATTGCCGCATATCAAGGCTGACAGGCACACTAATTCAAGCACAGAAACTGCCAGAAAGACATCTGGGGTCATCATTTGGTTGCAAGTGTAGGTCAGTAGTAACAGCTATTAAGGTAAGCATTGCAAATTTTATGTTGATAACCTCCTAGTTTTCCTACTTTTTTGTCTGCATACTTGTTTTTTCCTACTTTTTTGTTTAGGGACCTCCTACTTTTTTGCAAGGCCATGCTGGAAGACCTGTATTTTGGGTTGCTTGTGTCAAGGTCAGGATCATTGTTAATGGAAAAAAAATGGTTTTCTCTTAATAACTTCAGATAGGATAGAAAAATAGTATTGGATCATTAATTTAGTAAGGAAAGAGCAGCTTTCAAAGAGACTGAAATTCAATTGCATTTAAGTGCTTTTCATAGGCAGATAATGCTTCTTTAAGGGTGACACGTTTAATCTGTTCAGCAGGGGATACTAGTTCACTTAATTTTCTAGTAAAGCTTAAAATAGACCTTGCCATATTTACGAGTGGTGTGTGTTTTATACACTGTGTTGTCAACAATATGGAAGTCAGAAGAAAACCATGTATCTTTGTACACAAAAAAAGCAGTAATATAACAAAAATCCCATTGCAAATTATTAGTCCTGTACTGTTGGAACACCAGAGGGGACTATAGAAATGCCCTCCTTCCATCTGTCCTTCCGCAAATCTGGATCCTGCAATTACTTGAAAAGTATTCATGCTAGGTTCATAAAATTTGGTTATGTGAATAGAGTGCAATATGTAGATTAAGCATGTACATGACTTATCCTTGTAGGTTAAAGGTCAAGGTCACTATTGAAGGTCATGTAAAAATTGTTTCCACTCAATAACTTTTCTATATGCATTGGTGGATTATCTTAGTGCTACACACAAACATTCCTCATGATGAGACATTGTGTCAACACATGATCTATGCTTGCGACAGGTCACTGTTTAAGGTTAAGTAAAAATTTGTTTTTGCTGCATAACTTTTAATTGCATTGAAGGATTTTTTATAACTACACAGAAATGTTCCCCATTATTAGACTATGTGTTGCTCACAGGACCGATGGTTGTCTGTCAAAGGTCAGTGTTCTCTGAGTGGTGATTTGACTTATGATAATTAGTTTACTATTATTTATTCTCCATCTGATTGTCATGAAAAAGTTGTCAGTTACTTACGGAAAACAAAAATCCACGGAATCCACCAAGTCTGATCAGTGACTGACTACACTTTGTTTATGAAATACTTGTGAGAAATGGTGTTAAACTTAACAAAATCCTTCAGATTAAACACTGTATGTTTCAGATTTTGGTGTGTCAGCCTGGCTAGCAACTGGGAAAGACCAAACCAGGGATGCGGTCCGACACACTTTTGTTGGTACCCCATGTTGGATGGCACCAGAAGTCATGGAACAGGTAAAAATAGTTTGTTTTATCTTCTATATATTCATATTGAAACCAAGAATGTACTGAATAGTTTTGACAGGCTGAGGAGGTTTAATATCTAATCTATAAAGTGAAAAATTAAACCCAAATGAGAAGTAACTTCAGTTTGAGTACAGAAAATATAGTACATAGCATCTGTTAACCATTTTCTTTATACAAAACCTTTTTCCAAAACATATGGGTGGAGTTGATGTTGATTACAGAAAAGGAAAAACTTTGTCATTGAGAATGTTTTTTAAAAAAAAAGAAAGAATATAATGGTGTTAACACAAGGCTGTTTTTGTCCATCTGCATAATGGTTTTAGAACAGACTGTTTACATCCATCCAGAATTATAAGTCAATCTGCATAATGGGGTAAACACATATGTTTATATCAAGCTGCATGATGATGTAAGAACAGACTGTTTATGTCAGTCTGCAAAAGAGTTATTAACCAATTTGCATAATGGTGTGAACACAGACTATTTATGTTAATCTGCAAAATGGTTTAAGATCAGACTGTTTATGTCAATCTGCATAATGCTGTAAACACAGAATGTTTATGTCACATAATATTGTAGAACAGACTGTTTTATGTCAATCTGCATAATGCTGTTAACACAGAATGTTTATGTCACATAATATTATAGAACAGACTGTTTTATGTCAATCTGCATAATGCTGTAGACACGGAATGTTCATGTCACATAATATTGTAGAACAGACTGTTTTATGTCAATCTGCATATTGCTGTAAACGCAGAATGTTTATGTCACATAATATTGTAGAACAGACTGTTTTATATCAATCTGCATATTGCTGTAAACACAGAATTTAGTAGTCAAGCCACATAATGATGTGAACACAGACTATTTATGATAATCTGCATAATATTGTAGAAAAGACTTTTTATGTCAATCTGCATAATGTTGATGTAGTACTAGAGATCAATCATTGAACACAAATAGTAATCCTACCTGCATTTACCAATACACATGTATGACACAAGTTAAAAGGAACAATGAAGTAACTGTATGGTTAAAAACTTTATTGTTATGTCACTTTTCATGGTAAATACTGAAGAGCTTTTTCTTGTTTTTAGCTCGACTATTCATAGAATAGTAGAGCTATTGGACTCGCCCATGCGTCGGCGTCCGCGTCCGCGTCCCGATTTGGTTAAGTTTTTGTATGTAAGCTGGTATCTCAGCAACCACTTGTGGGAATGGATTGAAACTTCACACACTTATTCACTGTGATAAACTGACCTACATTGCACAGGTTCCATAACTCTATTATGCTTTTTTACAAAATTATGCCCCTTTTTCGACTTAGAAAATTTTGGTTAAGGTTTTGTATGTAAGCTGGTATCTCAGTAACCACTTGTGGGAATGGATTGAAACTTCACAAACTTATTTACTGTGATAAACTGACTTACATTGCACAGGTTCCATAACTCTATTTTGCTTTTTTACAAAATTATGCCCCTTTTTCGACTTAGAATTTTTTGGTTAAGGTTTTGTATGTAAGCTGGTATCTCAGTACTCACTAATTGGAATGGATTGAAACTTCACACACTTGTTCACTGTCATGATCTGACATGCACAAAGCAGGTCCCATAACTTTATTTTGCTTTTTTTCAAAATTATGCCCCTTTTTCAACATAGAAATTTTTGGTTAAGTTTTTGTATGTAAGCTGGTATCTCAGTATCCACTAATAGGAAAGGATTGAAATTGCACACACTTGTTCACTGTCATGATATGACATGCAATGCAAAGGGTCAATAACTCAACTTCGCATTTTACAAAATTATGCCCCTTTTTCGACTTAGGAGTTTTTGGTTAAATTCCTATTATGTAAGCTGGTATCTTAGTACCCACTAATGGGAATGGATTGAAACTTCACACACTTGTCCACTGTCCTGAGCTGATAAGCACTATGCAGGTTCCATAACCCTGTTTTGCTTTTTTACTAAATTATGTCCCTTTTTCGACTCGTATTCATTCAATCAACAAGGCTGTTGAATAGTCGAGCGTTGCTGTCCTCCGACAGCTCTTGTTATATAAGGTGGTACATAATATTGTAAACAATATTGTACAAATAGCATTATAACTAAATTTCAGCTTAATTAGTGGATCAGATTTTATTTTGTTAGACTTTAAACATTTTCTGTTGTCATACAATATGCATCTGACAACTTAACTGGTCTTAAATGTTATATTTAAGCAGTCTGTGTGAATTTTTAGCTCACCAGAGCCAAAGGCTGAAGGTGAGCTTTTGTGACAGCTTGATGTCCGTTGTCAGTCGTGCATCATCCGTCACCCTCCTTCAATAATTTCTAAAAAATCTTCTTCTTCAAAACTACTGGGCATACTTACACCAAACTTCACAGAAATGATCCTTGGATGGCCGCCTCTCAAAATTGCTCAAAAATTAAAATCCATTCAGAACTGTGGTTGCCATGGCAACCGAAAGGAAAATCTTTAAAAATCTTCTCAGAAACTGTTAGCCAGATTTCCAGATTTCAAAAATATTTTGTAGAAATTATCTCTAGGTGACCCTGTACCAAAATTGCTGAAGCCGTTCTTTTTCGGTAAAAAACATGGTCGCAAAGGGGGCGGGGCTTATTTTCCCTCTATGACTATATTGTAAATTTAAAAAAATCATCTTCTCTGAAACCAGAAGACCTAGAGCTTAGATATTTGGTATGTGGCATTGTCTAATGGACTATTACCAAGGTTGTTCAAGTTATGATCCCAGGGTCAATATTGACCCTGCCCCATGGTCCCATGAAGTTACATAGAGTTCTGTAGGAAAAACATGAAAAAATGTTCTTTTCTGAAACCAAGAGACACAGAGCTTAGACATTTTACATGTGGCATTGTCTAGTGGTCCTTTGCTAAGAATGTTCAAATCTTGACCCAGGGTCCATTTAAAGACCCACCCCAGGGTCACTTAGTTTTTATATGAGTTATATAGGAAAAAATACTACAAAAATTATCTGATCATATTTCCTGGACTGTTCAGTTATAATTACCTGATGACCACAAGTAATTAGGGGTTACTTGACTGTGACCTTGACCTACTGACCTACTTTCTTGTTTTTTAAGATACAGCCTTGAAATTTGATTGACATACAGTTTTGCACACCGATCTTAAAACTGACTTTCAGTGACCATGAATGTGACCTACTGACCTACTTTCTTAATATTTTAGCATTAGTTTGACATTTGAAACATGTTCACACAACTGGGAAAAGATTTCGATGCTTACTTATATTTGACTTTCTTACCTGATCTCTTATACTTGTCTATGTAGCTCATATTACTCAGGTGAGCGATCCAGGTCATCATGACCCAATTGTTTAATTGTTTTTTCATAACTTTAAATTTTAGATACTATCTCTACATAATGGTTTAAATGCAGAATGTTTATGTCAATCTGCATAATTTTTTAAACATAGAATGTTTATGTCAATCAACATAATGGTGTAAATGTAGTTACATGTATTTGTGTTGTTCTGCATAATGGTTTAAACACAGAATGTTTATGTCAATCGACATAATGGCATAAATACAGACTATTTATGTCAATCATGACTCTGCATAACAGTGTAAATGCATTGACTGGTTATGTCAATCAGTGTAAACAGAGACTGTTTATGACATTTAATAGTACGGTATGCAATTGTAGGTTAGCTGATTTGTGAGGGTGTAATGATGTGAGTTGATATAACATTTAAAAAAAAAACAAAAGTTAATCTCAAATTATTTATGTTAATTTTGTTGCTGTCATGCAATGTAATGTCTTATCAGTTATGATCATGTAACTCTTGTAAGTTTGCTCTGAATTAATTCACTTGAACTTCACAGTATTACCTCGAATCATCAAACATTTTATCAATTTTTAAGCTGTCTATGTTTGTCTTTGTTGCAGGTGACAGGGTATGATTTTAAAGCAGATATCTGGAGTTTAGGAATTACTGCCATAGAATTAGCAACGGGTACAGCACCATATCACAAATATCCTCCAATGAAGGTAGGAAGGTAGCAGTATCATGAATCTGTAGTTGTATTTGCTTGTGTATGCTGGTATATAGTACCAAATGTCCGGAGAGTGTTGACAGTTTGAGTTAGAAATCAGCAGCCGGTGCTAGAGGTGACTGGTCAGTCTCTGTCGGATATGATGAGTGTGAAATGGTATCTTTCTAAAGCTAGAGGTGTTGTTCTCCTTATACATTGTTCTGTTGGGTTAGAAATTGTATCTCTGTAATGCTGGAGTTGTCATTGGAATGTAAAGTTTGAAATGGTATCTTCATAATGTTAGACATGAGGTGCTCAGTCCCTATTTGAATGTTAAGTTTGAAATGGTATGATTTGGCTGGGTGTGAGCCGTGAAGGATGTGCTTTCTTGTTGGTTAGACATCTTCACTAAACATGTGACAAAAGTATGATATAGAATAGAAAATCAATGAGATCATGCATGGTGATGTAGAGACAGAAAATAACATAAATATAAGATGTATCAGGAAATACTTCTGGATCCATGAGCACTTTACACCTGGTAGGGATCAATATTTCCAGATAGAATGGGAATACTCAGTCACTTCATTTAACTGTTACGTATTTGAATGTTAAGTTTGAAATGGTATCTTCCTAATGCTAGATGCTCATCCCCATTGGAATGTACAGTTTGAAATGGTATATTCCTAATGCTTGAGGTCCTCAGCCCCAATTGGAATGTAAAGTTTGAAATGGTATCTTCCTAGTGCTTAAGGTGCTCAGTCCCCATTGGAATGTAAAGTTTGAAATGGTGTCTTCCTAGTGCTAGTGCTGAAGGTGCTCAGTCCCCATTGGAATGTACAGTTTGAAATGGTATCTTTCTAGTGTTGAAGGTGCTCAGTCTCCATTGGAATGTAAAGTTTGAAATGGTATATTCCTAATGCTGGAGGTGCCCAGTCCCCATTGGAATGTACAGTTTGAAATGGTATCTTCCTAATGCTTGAGGTGCTCAGTCCCCATTGAAATGTACAGTTTGAAATGGTATCTTCCTAATGCTTGAGGTGCTCAGTCCCCATTGGAATGTACAGTTTGAAATGGTATCTTCCTAGTGTTGAAGGTGCTCAGTCTCCATTGGATTGTACAGTTTGAAATGGTATATTCCTAATGCTGAAGGTGCTCAGTCCCCATTGGAATGTACAGTTTGAAATGGTATCTTCCTAGTGTTGAAGGTGCTCAGTCTCCATTGGAATGTAAAGTTTAAAAAAAGTATCTTCCTAATGCTTGAGGTGCTCAGTCCCCATTGGAATGTACAGTTTGAAATGGTATATTCCTAATGCTTGAGGTGCTCAGTCCCCATTGGAATGTAAAGTTTGAAATGGTATCTTCCTAATGCTTGAGGTGCTCAGTCCCCATTGGAATGTACAGTTTGAAATGGTATATTCCTAATGCTTGAGGTGCTCAGTCCCCATTGGAATGTAAAGTTTGAAATGGTATCTTCCTAGTGTTGAAGGTGCTCAGTCTCCATTGGAATGTAAAGTTTGAAATGGTATCTTCCTAATGCTTGAGGTGCTCAGTTCCCATTGGAATGTACAGTTTGAAATAGTATCTTCCTAGTGTTGAAGGTGCTCAGTCCCCATTGGAATGTACAGTTTGAAATGGTATCTTTCTAGTGTTGAAGGAGCTCAGTCTCCATTGGAATGTAAAGTTTGAAATGATATATTTTAATGCTTGAGGTGCTCAGTCCCCATTGGAATGTACAGTTTGAAATGGTATCTTCCTAATGATTGAGGTGCTCAGTCCACATTGGAATGTACAGTTTGAAATGGTATCTTCCTAGTGTTGAAGGTGCTAAGTCTCCATTTGAATGTACAGTTTGAAATGGTATATTCCTAATGCTTGAGGTGCTCAGTCCCCATTGGAATGTACAGTTTGAAATGGTATCTTCCTAGTGTTGAAGGTGCTCAGTCTCCATTGGAATGTAAAGTTTGAAATGGTATCTTCCTAATGCTTGAGGTGCTCAGTCCCCATTGGAATGTACAGTTTGAAATGGTATATTCCTAATGCTTGAGGTACTCAGTCCCCATTGGAATGTAAAGTTTGAAATGGTATCTTCCTAGTGTTGAAGGTGCTCAGTCTCCATTGGAATGTAAAGTTTGAAATGGTATCTTCCTAATGCTTGAGGTGCTCAGTCCCCATTGGAATGTACAGTTTGAAATAGTATCTTCCTAGTGTTGAAGGTGCTCAGTCTCCATTGGAATGTAAAGTTTGAAATGGTATATTCCTAATGCTTGAGGTGCTCAGTCCCCATTGGAATGTACAGTTTGAAATAGTATCTTCCTAGTGTTGAAGGTGCTCAGTCCGCATTGGAATGTACAGTTTGAAATAGTATCTTCCTAGTGTTGAAAGTGCTCAGCCCCCATTGGAATATACAGTTTGAAATGGTATATTCCTAATGCTTGAGGTGCTCAGTCCCCATTGGAATGTACAGTTTGAAATAGTATCTTCCTAGTGTTGAAGGTGCTCAGTCTCCATTGGAATGTAAAGTTTGAAATGGTATCTTCCTAATGCTTGAGGTGCTCAGTCCCCATTGGAATGTAAAGTTTGAAATGGTATCTTCCTAATGCTTGAGGTGCTCAGTCCCCATTGGATTGTACAGTTTGAAATGGTATCTTTGTAGTGTTGAAAGTGCTCAGTCCCTTTTGGAATGTACAGTTTGAAATGGTATATTCCTAATGCTGAAGGTGCTCAGCCCTCATTGGAATGTGCAGTTTGAAATGGTATATTCCTAATGCTTGAGGTGCTCAGTCCCCATTGGAATGTACAGTTTGAAATGGTATATTCCTAATGCTTGAGGTGCTCAGTCCCCATTGGAATGTAAAGTTTGAAATAGTATATTCCTAATGCTGAAGGTGCTCAGGCCCCATTGGAATTTGCAGTTTGAAATGGTATCTTCCTAGTGTTGAAGGTGCTCAGTCTCCATTGGAATGTAAAGTTTGAATAGTATATTCCTAATGCTGAAGGTGCTCAGCCCCCATTGGAATGTACAGTTTGAAATGGTATCTTCCTAGTGTTGAAGGTGCTCAGTCCCCATTGGAATGTACAGTTTGAAATGGTATATTCATAATGCTTGAGGTGCTCAGTCCCCATTGGAATGTACAGTTTAAAATGGTATGTTCCTAATGCTTGAGGTGCTCAGTCCCCATTGCAATGTACAGTTTAAAATGGTATATTCCTAATGCTGAAGGTGCTCAGCCCCCATTGGAATGTACAGTTTGAAATGGTATATTCCTAATGCTCGAGGTGCTCAGTCCCCATTGGAATGTAAAGTTTGAAATTATACCTAATGCTAGAGTAGTAGAGGAATTCATTTCCTGAAGGTTCATTGTTTTCACAAAAGTCAAATTCTGTGAGACCAGATGTAACGTGAAAACAACAACAAATAGTATAGTATTTTATAGAGCATTTGCAAGTCAGTCATTATAGCCTGTCAATCTACACCTGATTAGTATATGCTGCCCATATTAGGAAAAAACTGCAAAAATCTAAAATGTTTTTAAGTAGAATGCATATTTCCTCTTCCCCCCCATCCAAAGACAAAAAGACATTTTTACTTGTTTTTGCAGGTTTTAATGTTGACATTACAAAATGATCCCCCATCATTAGATGCTGGGGCTGAAGATAAAGACCAGTATAAAAACTACAGTAAAGTGTTCAGAAAGTTTGTCTCTGATTGTTTGAAAAAGGAACCTGAAAAAAGGTGAGTGTAGTTATGCTTTAAATTGCAGGTTAGTGACAACTCTAAGGAAACAGTTTACTTACTAGGTAAAATTGCATGATTACTAAACTTTGAGTTGTAATTTTGATTCATAGTCCAGTTTTTCTTTGACATGTTTGATGACTTACTGTCTTTGCTCTTGCCGACGGTCTGTCCATTTTTGGCTGGACTGCATTTTGTCTCATTAAACCCCTTACATTTTTGCACACACACTCAGCAGAAACAAAATTAAAATTTATTGTCTTCCGTATTTTATTTTCTCAATGGCGGTTTTTAGCTCTACTGTAACGAAGTATATGGAGAGCTATCCTACTCACCCGGCGTTGGCGTCCTTCCGCGTCCCCACCTTGGTTAAAGTTTTTTTTACACTTTCTCTTTTTTCTCCTTATCTCTGTAATTACTTGATGGATTTGTTTCAAACTTCAAATAGTTATTCCTCATCATCACACACATCATATGGCACAAGGGCCATAATTCTTACACCAATATTTCATGAATTATCCCCCTTTTTACTTAGCATTTCAGGTAAAAGTTTGGTGCACTTTCACTCTATTTCAGTTATTACTCGGTAGCCTAGTGGTAGAGCGTCTGCTTCGAGTGCGGAAGGTCGTAGGTTCGATCCCCGGCCGCGTCATACCAAAGACGTAAAAAATGGTACAAGTAGCTTCCTCACTTGGCGCTCAGCATAAAGAGGATAGTGCTAGGACTGGTCAGCCCGGTGTCAGTATAATGTGACTGGGTGGGGTATCAAGCCACGTGTCTGCGGCATGATATTCCAGTGAGGCAGCACTATAAAGTTGGGCATTGTGTTCACAGCTGCAAGTAGACACAGTCGTTAATATGACTGAAAAATTGTTGAAAAAGACGTTAAACCCGAACACACACACACACACACAGAGTTATTATGTCTCCCACCACACAGTGCTGTGGGAGACATATTGATTTACTCCAGTCTGTGTCTGTCTGTCTGTCTGTCACAAAGCTTGTCTGCACTCTAAGTCAAACATTTCTCATCCGATCTTCACCAAACTTGAACAAAATGTGTTTGACCATAAGACCTCGGCCAAGATCAATAACTCGCCAGATTGGTCCAGGCATATTTGAGTTACGGCCCTTGAATTACCAAATCTCGGCCTTTTTACTCTTGTCGGCACTCTAAGTCAAACATTTCTCATCCGATCTTCACCAAACTTGAACAAAATGTGTTTGACCATGAGACCTCAGCCAAATTTGATAACTAGCCAAATCGGTCCAGACATTTTAGAGTTACAGCCCTTGAATTACCAAAATATCGGCCTTTTACTCTTGTCTGCACTCTAAGTTGAACATTTCTCATCTGATCTTCACAAAACTTAAACAAAATGTGTTAGGCCATAAGACCATAGCCAAGTTTGATAACTAGCCAAATCGGTTCAGGCATTTTGGAGTTACAGCCCTTGAATTACCGAAAAATTGGCCTTTTTGCTCTTGTCCGCACTCTTGTCGAACATTTCTCATCCGATCTTAACCAAATTTGAACAAAATGTGTTTGACCATAAGACCTCGTACAAGTTTGATAATGAGCCAAATCAGTCCAGGCATTTTGGAGTTCTGGCCCTTGAACTGTAGTGAGTAAACAGTATAAAAAGACTGACTTGCTGTTTAGATGATTAGGCAGTTGTGGGATACATTCGCTTTTCTCAAAAGCAGCTCTAGTTTCTATATGGATTTGATTTAAATTTAAAATGGTTGTTCCACATCATCACCAACCTCATATGACACAAAGTCCATAACTCTGGCATCAATTTTTCATGAATAATTCCCCCTTTTTACTTGAAATTTCAGGTTTAAGTTTTGGTGCACTTTCACTCTATCTCAGTTATAACTAAATGGATTTGATTCAGACTTAAAATAACTGTTCCACATCATCACCCACAGCATATGACACAAGGTTCATAACTCTTGTGGAAATTTTTCATGAATTATACCCCCTACTGGTAGCTAGGAACGATAGTACTGGTAGCTAGGAACAATAGGCACCAGGTCTAGTGGTGCATAATCTACAGGATTTCGTTGAAGGATTTTCCTTTCCATTTAGATTATGGAATCTCTGACATTTTTCCTAATTTTCTGTTTTCCAGTAAATTGATCTAGTTTGTATAAACCTAGGTATTGTTTCAGACTAATTATTTGTCTATCTGCTATATATTTAGCCACAATGATAGTGAGGATTTCATTCCATTTAGATGTGTAACTGTGATTCATTAGTTAATTTGCATATTTTATCTCAAGCTTGTATTTAACATCGATTTTCATTGTTTCTCGGCAGGCCTACAGCAAAGCAGTTACTGAAACATGAATTCATGAGAAAAGCAAAGGTATGGTCATGAGAAATATCATAAATCTTTAAATAAAATAGGAAGATTTGTGTTTTGTTTTTGTTAGGTTTAACTTGGCACCGACACAATTATAGGTTGTATGGAGACTTTCCAGCTTTGATGGTTGAGAAAGACCCCAGATGCCCTTCCATGCATTATATCACCAGGGGTTGGCACCTTGGTATAATTACCAACCTTCTGTAAGCCAACTGGATGGCTTCCATACATAAAAAATTCAATGCCCCAAGTGAGGCTCGAACCCACATCGGTGAGGGGCAAGTGTTTCGAAGTCAGAGACCTTAACCACTCGGCCAAGGAGGCCCCTATAAAATAGGAAAAAAATAGAAATACAGTATTACATACATACAACCTAATTATTCCGAGTTGTTACTTGCTTCAGTTATTATTATTCTCTTGATAGATCATCAAAACCAGGTTGTATATTTTGAAGTATCACCATGGATGTTGCACTGTTCTATTTGTTGAATTACTGGTAATGTCAGTATGTACATTTTGTCAAGGCAATGTAATTTTACAGAAGGAATGTGTTAAATGTAAATTCTGTGTTGTTTATTGAGTAATTCTGTCTTCCATCTTATTTTATTGGTATACACATATAGACCTATTTTTGTACTCGTCTTCTGCCTCCGCTGTATGCTTCACTGAAAATCTTTATGCTACTTAAAAAAGTATGCAACAATACAACAATATTTGGAACAAACAAAACCTGTCTGTATGAACAGTATCTGGAACAAACAAAACCTGTCTGTATGAACAGTATCTGGAACAAACAAAATCTGTCTGTATGAACAATATCTGGAACAAACAAAATCTGTTTGTATGAACAATATATAGAATAAAATGAAATTTTGTCTGTTATAGAACCATTATTTGAACACAAAAATATTTTTGTACTGTCTTCTGCTGCTGGAAACAAAAAGTATGCATATACAACAATATTTGGAACAAACAAAATACTGTCTGTATAAACAATATCTAGAACAAACAAAATCTGTTTGTATGAACAATATTTGGAACAAACAAAATCTGTCTGTATAAACAATATATAGAACAAAAGAAATCTGTCAGTATGAACAGAATTTGGAACAAACAAAATCTGTCTGTATGAACAATATATAGAATAAAAGAAATCTGTCTGTATGAACAATATTTGGAAAACAAACGTTGATAACATATCTGGACATTGTTAGACATATCTTGAACAAACAAAATGTCTGTATGAACAATATCTTAGAACAAAAAAATCTGTTGTATGAACAAATCTGGAACAAACAAAACTGTCTGTATAAACAATATATGAACAAAAGAAACTGTCAGTATGAACAATATATGAACAACAAAATCCGTCTGTATAACAATATATAGAATAAAAAAATCTGTCTGTATGAACATCATTTGGAACAAACAAAATCTATCTGAATACTGAAACTTGTAAGTTTTTCTCTTTCAGGACAAAACTTACCTTGTGAAATCATTACTGTCGGAAGGGTCTTCAGTGAAACCCCAGAAAGTGAGTGGTTTGTTCTGTTACATAGATGTTCTTACTTGTCCTGAATGATTGTCTTAATTATAGTCTTCTCAATAAATACTTAAAAACTCATCATTAATTTTTTAAAGAAAATTATTTGTAACAAACCCACTCTACCCTCTTGATATGTAGGGACTTTATTAATGATGTGATAACCTATAAAAACTGTTCCTGGGTTTATTATTTAATGCAGCAGATGTGTTTTGGTCTATATGTCTGCTGTGGTCAGGGGTCAGAGTTCAGTCTCTTTCATGGTGCAGTGGTTTTATATATTGAATTAGTGGTAAAGTCAGTATCTTCAAATTGCAGAGCAAGAAGGAAGGAATGGTACAAATGTAAATTGTGTATGATTTATTTAGCAATTCTTTCTTCCATCTTCTGTGAAGTAATTAATATTGTGTGTGTGTGTGTGTTGGGGGGGGAGTAGTTTTCATGGTTGTCAGTGTATGAAATGAAGTCCCAATGTACAAAGGAAATTCCAGTTCATTTTCTCTTAAAAACTGAAATCAGTGAATTCATATACCCATGAAATAGCATGTTAGGCATTAAAACACAAAAATTCGTGCCCATTTTACAGTGGTTTCTGTTAGTAAAAACACCTATTATATGAAGATGGCTAATGAGTTGAAGACATTGCCAGGTGCTTGCCACATGTCCCCCCAATGTGCAACTACTTACTAGACTGATTCTGTACCTACTTCATGTCTAACACTAATTTGTTTATCTGCCAGAATCTGCTATAAATTTCCGAAAACTGAATAAGCGTGACTTTTCTTACTGATAGAGTTATAGTTTTCTTTATAGCAAGGTCTATATAGGGTGATTACCTTATTGTACAGGTAAAAAGGGTTCCAGGCTCCAGTGGTCGTCTGCACAAGACAGAAGATGGCACATGGGAGTGGTCTGATGATGAAATGGATGCCGAGTCAGAGGAAGGAATGGCTGCAGTCGCTGAAACTAGCAGGGTAGGTTATGCGGTTCAGTGATAAGGATTTATTCTAAAAACTGGAAATTACTAATCAGTCCTCTTACATCTGCTATCCTGGTAATGGAGGGGATGAGGTTTGGAGGGAAAAGGCAGATGAGCAGTTAGGAATGCACTCTAAGACACACTTTGAACTCAGTCTACACATTTGTCTGTGTACTTTATGCTTTTGATTTTCTGTTTTGATATTTATTGTTTACTCATAACTAATTATTCAAGAAATTTGAGTGTCTATGATGTATTGAAAGCACCATTCTTGTTATTGGGAGATTAAATGAATTTAAAACTAAATAATGAAATACTACAGTAAAGCAGAGGACTGATTACGCAGTGACCCAGTTTCGGTTGTATTTGTTTGCAAATTGACTTTTTGTTGTTTTAATGTATTTTAGTTAGAATTGATGTTGAAAAGCATGTTTAACTGTCATGTGTATATTTTGGTTGAAGGAAGATAAAAGCATGAAGAATTTGTGACATTACCATCTATAGGTGGTAATATTATAGGGAGTTTATGTACGTGTGGTGTAAGTTATTGTTGATCGGGGGTATTTGTCACAAATTGAACAAGCCAATAAATAGTCTCCTTTGTGGAATTGTGATATTTAAATTTCTATTATAAATTTGTAATGTGTTATTTTACAATATTTTCGGCCTATTTACGAAGTGCACTCAAATCAGCAAAAAAAAAAAAATGTTAAAAAAACCCTGCCCAAGACAAATCACTTTTATATGATTAGTTCATTTCTAGTTACAAATAGTAAAATTCCAGGATGAGGCAATGTAGGATGTTAACTTTAATTTATGTAGTACCATTCTGATAGAAAGTCTGCTTTGTGTTCTTGCACTTTTCAAAATAAGCGTGCACTTACGAAAATACACATGCACATGTAATTATATATGTCCATGTGTATGTTTTTATACATGCATATGTAGTTATATAGGTGCATGCTTATATGGGTGTGTATGTACAAGTGCACTTGTAATTAGGCATGCACATATGAATTTACACGTGAACGTCCATAGATATGTGCACATGTATACATATGTGCACCAGTAATCACAAGTACACAATAATTTATGCTTGCATGCATATTTGTACATACACGCATATATATGAGCACCCAGAAGTACACATGCCCTTGTAGAATTATACATCCATGTAAATATTTACGAGTACACTCTTAAATATATAGGTGCATCTTTTTGTCAGAAATGGCAAGCATCATTTTACCCGTTAAGTGAAGTGAATTTCCAAGAACTTTCTAGATTTATTCTTTTGAAACAAAAATTTACTGATTTCTGTCCAATAAAACCCCGGTCAGTGTTACTTTTAAAAAATTATTTTATTGATGCAAGAAAAAGTGGACAGTAAGATTGATAATTAGTAATTTCATTTGATATCAAATCAATCAGTAAATTGTCATTTTAAGCAATACTGATTACTAATAAACACAAATTTATATGTGATATTTTGTGAAAGTATTTAATATATGATAGACATAAATGCTAGTGCTAAGTAATGGAAATAATTATTACAAATTTAAATATTAAACACTGGCTCGGTCATGCTTCTTATGATCTTTGGTTTTTTAATTACAAATTGTGTATTTTAGCTTAATGCTAAACATTTCACTAGATGATAAACCCAGCTTACTGGCGATGTAGCTTTCTTTAGTGCTACTGGTATCGGAGCAGTACCCGAACAGTACCAGTATCCGAATTCTCGTAATTTCTCCTTTCATGTTACCCTTCATAAAGGGAGTACTATATGTTTTGGAAGGCTGTTTCACAAGCAAACATCGAGCGAAATTTCGTTCATCAGTGGCAAGTGTTTACAGAGAAATTCTACCTTCTTTATTAAGCAATCAACTTCCTGTTTTGTTTACATCTGAGGGATTCCACATGTCACGCATGCGCGGAAGACAAACCCATGTTTGTCCTATTCCAGAGAGGTAAATCCTGAGCTTATGATTTGCACTCCGTTGTAGAGTTACTCTCCCTTTATAATTTAGATAAAATATTAAGGAAATTATACTGCTATTGCGTCACATGGGTATTTAGTAACAAGGTAGAATGCTCGCTTCAGGAGTAGGAGGACATGGGTTCGAATCCCAGCCTCGGCTTAAACTTTTATCCTTTTTTTTTTTATTACTTTTTTAAAATCTATATAACACAGCTTAAGGACTTAAAATCAATATAAAACTCCCATATACCGGGAGTACAATGTATACAGTAATCAAATAAACTACTGTTTACAAAGCTAGACAAATACACGATGTGAAAGGTGCTTGTCTGAAGTGTTGCATAATATGATTGTACAGGTGCTGTACGGTACCGTACGTAACGGAACGGAAGATAGCCACACCCTGTACGATTTATAGGAAAAAGTAGTAAAGGTTAATTACATAATTTAAAATCAAAATTATAAAAGATTTTCAGTCAAAACAATTCTAAAGCTGCTTAAAAAACCATTTATCGGAAACTGGTACTGTAGATAAACCAATTAACGTTAATTAGACTGCCCTTTCGGAGCCCCTGTTTTTGGACGCATGCGCAGATAAGGCCGGTATTGTTTACATCCTTGCAAAGAGTAAAGACTAGGGTTTAACGATTTGTAGATTACTTTTGTAAACAATTTGTATTTAAAAATAAATATAATGAAAACCCTCATTTTTTATCGGAAACTGGTCTGAAACCAGTAGTGCACTTATAATACATTACTGCAGTAAGGGGAAATAATTTTGCATGTGCTGAAATGTTGCATATATTGTGTGTGAAGTAAGTTGGTAGGAGTGAGGGAGGGAAGGACATTTATTGCAGAGTACTTGCCTTATACTGAAGGCATTTTGCGAGTGATACCTAGCATGACCTCAGCACCACCTTTGATGAATTACCTATAATTGCTTCCCATTTCATGAGTTAAGTCAAGTCTTTATTGTTTTACTTAAGAATGTTAATTGTAGACAGAATAAAAGAAATCTAACCAGATTTGACAGTGTTTGAAATAGAACAGAATTACCATGTATTGGTGAAAGTACTGCACACAAGTTGGCACCCATGCTGTTGCAGGCACGCACACATGCACCAAACCCACACACACTAATTTAATTTTCTCAATTGATATTTGTTCAGATATAATCACATACAGCTTTCTAAAACATGAACTCAGGTGAACAATACATGTATAATTGTACCCCCCGACAACAAAGTTGTAAGGGGGGGTATACTGGTTTCAGTGTCTGTCTGTCTGTCTGTCTGTCGTCTGTACGTCTGTCTGTAGACCAGTTTGTGCGCACATCACTCCAAATACCCTGACAGAATTTAATGAAACTTCCATAATGATCAGTACACAGTGTTTGCATGGCATGTAGTCTTTAGAAAAAGAAATTTGCTAAGTATGGGACTTTGTTTTTTTGTTAATAATAATATCATAATACATAATCTTTTTTTGTTGCGCACACCATCTCTCTACATTCCCTGGACACAATTAAATGAAACTTACAAAGTGATATACAACATTAGTTTAGATTTGGGCAATGTAAGGTTTCTTTTAAGAAAAAAATTTGCAGTGTTATGGGGACTTTGTTTTTTTTTTTACAATAATTAATACAATTAAAACAATTTTGCGCACATCCTGTCACACCTTGACACAATTTGAATGGAAACTTCACACAAGTTGATCAGTAAAAAAGTAGTTGTGCATGGGCATTTAGGTTCCTTTCGAAAAAAAAGTTCCAGTTATGGACTTTGTTTTTTTTTACTATACTTAAAACTAGTACACAATCTGTGCGGCACCATTCTCCTCATCCCCTTGACAAATTTAATGAACTTCACACAAGTGATCATAATCATCATTGATTTTGTCATGGGCACTGTTAGGGTTCTACGCAAAAATTGCGAGTTATGGGACTTTGTTTCTTGTTAACAATACTTATGTGACATACAGTCTTCATATGCAATCTTGTGCTGCTAATCTACCAAACCGTTGCACACAATTTATCAATGAAACTTCACAAAGTATCAGTACCAACCCTAGTTAGGTGAATGGGCATGTTAAATTCTTTTAGAACTATTCTGCACTAAGTTATCGACTTGTTTTTGTTACATATGTAATACAACTGTCTATATACATACAGTCCAATAATTATGCAGTCTTATGTGTGTCAGATTGCAATGTACTGTGTCAGTGCATGTGGGGGGTACATTCATCACCTTTAGTGATAGCTCTAGTTATTTTTAACACCTACTTTCCAAGCATTAATGGATATTTTTGACACTGTGTCAGTCTTTCCTTATATTTGCATTACCTGTAGGGAAAATTGTTGATCAAATACCACACAAATAGCCAAAGTTATTTGAGGATAAAGTTGGCCATTTGAGGATTTCTAGTCAAGTTTCACATTTCTTTAAATTAAAGTGATTTGTTAATTAACTTTGCTAAAAAAGGCCCTTGTGTTTAATAAATACTATAAAGTTAATTAATAAAATAATCATTAATTAGGTGTTTTCTTATTTGCTTTATTATTGATATTGGCCTTGGCCTATCTGCCTCGGTCAATCTGACATTCCTTTGCCACATAAGGCCAATATGAAATCACCTAACTGATAACATTATATTAATGAATAATAAAAACAATCATAATTAGGAGACAAAATATAATTTAAGCCTCAAATGAATATTAGATATGTATTACAAATACCATATTTAATTATACCCCCATAAACGAAGATTTTGTTGTGGGGTATATAGGAGTGAGCTTGTTGGTCTGTCGGTCAGTCCGTTGGTTTTCTTGGTTTCTGGACAATAACTCGTGAAAGGCTTGACAGATTTAAATAATTTTTGGTACACAAGTGTAACATCATTGAATACAGGTCAAGTTTGACTTTGGCTATAAACTTCCAATTTTTAGCTCACCTGTCACATTGTGATAAGGTGAGCTTTTGTGATCACCCTTCGTCCGTCGTTTATGCGTCCGTCCATCAACAATTTCTTGTCTGCACGATAATGGTTTTATTTATGATTTTATTTTAACCAAACTTGCACACAACTTGTATCACCATAAGATCTCGGTTCCTTTCTTGAACTGGCCAGTTCCCATTATGGGTTCCAGAGTTATGGCCCCTGAAAGGGCCAAAATTAGCTATTTTGACCTTGTCTGCACAATAGCAGCTTCATTTATGATTTGATTTTTACCAAACTTGCACACAGCTTGTATCACCATAAGATCTCGGTTCCTTCCTTGAACTGGCCAGATTCCTTTATGGGTTCCAGGGTTGTGGCCCCTGAAAGGGCCAGAATTAGCTATTTTGACCTTGTCTGCACAATAGCAGCTTCATTTATGATTTTATTTTAACCAAAGGTGCACACAACTTGTATCACCATAAGATCTCGGTTCCTTTCTTGAACCGGCCAGATCCCAGTATGGGTTCCAGAGTAATGGCCTCTGAAAGGGCCAAAATTTGCTATTTTGACCTTGTCTGCACAATAGCAGCTTCATTTATGATTTGAATTTAATCGAACTTGCACAAAACTTGTGTCACCATAAGATCTCGATTCCATTCTTGAACTGGCCAGATTCCATAATGGGTTCCAGAGTTATGGCCCCTGAAAGGGCCAAAATTAGCTATTTTGACCTCGTCTACACAATAGCAGCTTCATTTATAATGTGATTTTTACTAAACTTGCACACAGCTTGTATCACCATAAGATCTCGGTTCCTTCCTTGAACTGGCCAGATTCCTATATGGGTTCCAGAGTTATGGCCCCTGAAACGGCCAGAATTAGCTATTTTGACCTTGTCTGCACAATAGCAGCTTCATTTATGATTTGATTTTAGATAAAGTTGCACACAACTTGTATCACCACAAGATCTTGGTTCCTTTCTTGAACTGGCCAGATTCCCTTATGGGTTCCAGAGTTATGGCCCCTTAAAGGTCCAAAATTTGCTATTTTGGCTTTTGCAGCCTATAGAGACTTCATTCATGATTTGATTTGATACAAACTTCCAAAATATCTTCAACAACAATAAATCTTGGATTCCGTGACGAATCTGTCAGATCCAATCGTAGGTTCCAGAGTTATTTCATATCTGATTACCTCCCCTGATTGTAATCAAAATGGATTTATATGAGTAAGTACTTATAGGACTTATTTGAAATTTCATTATTGTCATTAGTTGTACTGAGACAATCGGGGTTGGTTACTATGGACTGATTTCATGTCAAATTACCTCCCTTTATTTCAAATTAAAATGGGTATATCTCCGTAACTAATGAAGGTACTGATCTGAAATTTCATTTATGTCAACAGATGGACTTAAACAATCAGTGAAGATACATATTGACTGAATTTATGACAAATTACCTCCCTTTATTTTTTATCTAAATGCCTCTAATGAGATTGGTTTGAAACGTTATTTGTCTTCCATGGTAAGAAATAGTCATATTAGATAACTCTTGATTGAACATTTATCGATATGAATACTTTACTAATATATTGTTGTTTAGGCTTGTACTCTGTATCTTCTACATGCATATACCAATGTATGATTACCTCCCCTGATGTTAATAAAAAATGGATTTATCTCTGTAAATATTTATAGACCTCATTTGAAATTTCATTATTATCTTTAGTTGGACTGAGGCAATCAGGGTAGATAGCTATGGACTGATTTTATGTCAAATTATCTCCCTTTATTTCAGATTAAAATGGGTATATCTCCGTAACTAATGAAGATACTGATCTGAAATTTCATTTATGGACTCTGACAATCAGGGTAGATAACTTTTGACTGAATTTATGACAAATTATCTCCCTTTATTTTATGTAAGCGAATACATCTCATGATCTCTAATGAGATTGGTTTTAAATGTTATTTAAGTCTTTCAGGGTAAGGAATAGTCATGTTAGTACAAAAATGCAGCATTTGAGCCTAGGACCCTCAAACTTGGTATGGAAATTGGCCCTAACTAGGTCGAAAGGGACTGTTACAAGAAAATGTTTATCCTGATGATATTTAATGAGTACTTTCGGGAATTCCATATTTTTTCTGTTCAGCACTGGTGATTGCAACTGACTCAAAGAGTTAATGAACGTCAAATTCTAGTAAAACAGGTATTTGGAGAAAACTGAATTTATGCAAACTAACATGCATTCTTTCATATGCCCTACTGACAAATAAGCGCTAACAGTACAAAAATGATATCACTCTAAGACTTATAAAAATAGCAGACGATAGTATAATGCTAATTTCTATAAAACATGTGAGACAGTTTTGAGTAATTATGGTTTTGGGGGGCAATGCCCCCAGATTTAACAAACCATCTTTCAATTTTCTTGTCGAGCTTATGACCAAACTGACAACACACAGAAAACAAGTTCCAAAGTATTTACCAAACATAACTTTCATATTGCATTTTGCAATTATATTTTCGATCCAGATATGATTAAATAGATCTACACAATTTATATCAACAACAGTATGTGAAGAAAACTAAACTGCATTATAAATATAAATTACAATAGATCTTCTCAAGCGTAAGAATAATAAAGACGCTTGATTTGATCATGTGATCGATTCTGAAACTGTCACTTGTTTTGGTCATATGACCTATTCTGAAATCCAATAACTAGTTTCAGTACGCTCAAAAAATGTGTTCATGATTCTGCGTGAAAATAGCAACTACTAAGGAATTGCAACGCCACTGATAAGCCGATAGATTATTGATTTTTTCATCACCGTGCCTCAACACTTTTGTGGATGCGTATTACGGAGAAACTTTATCAGTTTGTGGCGATCAGTACCGTTTATCAGTAGGCGAATCTATAAATATGCGGCAACATCCTATAGATCCCGATTCGCAATCTGTAAAAATATCTTTTCTGTGCAGGTG
This sequence comes from Mercenaria mercenaria, assembly GCF_021730395.1. NCBI lineage: Eukaryota > Metazoa > Mollusca > Bivalvia > Venerida > Veneridae > Mercenaria > Mercenaria mercenaria. Next base: position 54,821,435 of record NC_069371.1, read on the forward strand.
TTATTTCTAAAATATTATTTCAGAAAATAGTAATTATTAATATCTAATTTAATAATCGTCAGTAGATTTTTTCTCTCATTGTTCGAATTTGTAAAATCAACTATGAACAGATTACTTCTGTTTTACACCAACTGTAAAGAATATTTTAAAGCTTAAAGGCATATTTATGTACTTGGTCGGACCGTCCTTATTCGTGATTGTTTATTATGTATAATTATATATTTTGTTCTCGAAATCAGCTGTAAATCGTTAATCAAAATGTCTTGTCCACAGAAGTTGCATAAAAATGAATTGAATTTCAAATAGTTACTAAAATCTAATAAACAATAGCACGGTGCATATCCATATTGGCGGACTCTTTGCGAAATATGCTTTATCGGCGGTTTCTTGCATCGGCACCAGCGATTCTTTGCTATAAACAGGTTGGCAGTTATAAAAAGTCAGATGAACACACCAAATTAATTAAGCTATAATGTTTCCAGATAGTCATTAGCCTAGAGCACCTCTGTGCGTAATGCAGAGAGCCTGCCTGTGCATCAAAAAAAAAAAAAGAAAAAAAACTGGTATGCAGAGAGACCGCCGGTGCCACGACAAAACCGAAAGTAAGTGGTTTTGAAAAATTCCATTTACATTTCGGCCTATTTATCTTTATTATTTGGAAGAATATTGATATGTATGATATCAAAGGAAAAACTGGTTAAAGACTGTGGAAAAAGTCGGGCTAGTGTTCCATGTCAATACACCATCAACAAATTTCATCGAGTTGCGAGCAAAATCGCTGATAATTAAAAAGTAAACACTATAAAATATAGAAAAGACAATCTTATGTTCCGTGCTCTACTTATTTTGAGCAGCATACCTATGATCATGGATGGCAGCTCGATTTTTCGCCTCCCATACCAACCTGGGCACTGTTTATAGCAAAAAATAGCCGGTGCCGGCGCAAAGAAAGCGCCGATATAGCAGATTTCGCAAAGAGTGCGTCGATATGGATATGTACTGTGAATTGGAGAGAGCATCCTGAATATACATGTCATCTAGGGAAGGTTTGAATCCATGGAGATGTTGTCAAAAGTTATGGCATCAGAATATTGAGGGCATGCAGTAATTTCAGTTGGAACCACCACGCCACTGCAAATCAGGAGAGATATTTTTTTTTACTTTTTCCTGAGATCCGACCTCACAATAGGGCGAATAGAAACGCGCTTATTCTGGAAAAGTACAGCATTTCCCAAACTGAACATGTGTTCTGTTCTTTAGTCTAAAGATCAGAACATTATGTATATGACGTGTTTAACATAATTATAATGTTCGGAAATTCCTTGAAAAAGGACCGAAGAAAACATTCATTCCCAGATTTTTATTTAAAAAAAAAAAAACGCCATATACGCTGATCAAATTGCTCACCTACATGTATAATTGTTCAGTTGGAAACTCTCCAGAATATCTTTCTGAACTTCTCATAAAACAAACACAGACAAGGAACTTGCGTTCTTCAAATTCCGTTACTGGGTGTTTCGTTGTTATCCCCCGACGAAAGTCGGAGGGATATAGTTTTGGCGTTGTCCGTCCGTCCGGAGCCATATCTAGGAAATGGTTGGGAATATTTATTTAAAACTTCATATACATGTTCACCACAATGAGTTCTTGCGGCCCGTCAAGTTTCAGTCAGATTGCCCAAGTAACACCAGAGTTATGGCCCTTAGAAGTTTCTAGTGTTAACTATATAGGGTACAATAAATATGGCAATTTCTGCATCATAACTTTTGATATATTTGACCTAGAACTATGAAACTTAAACAGAATTTAGATCACCGTAATGTGGTTGTGTACACACAATTTCATTTGGATTTATTTGTAAATTAAGAGTTATTGCCCTTTAATTGTATAAAAATCCACATATTTGTACATAACAAACTTACCATTTTGTAGAATTTCATTAAATTTCTTTCATTCTTTTCCATGAACATGTATTGTAAACATGTGAAATTGTGTACCCACACCTGGTCACCCCCTTACCTTGATCACCTCCCCACTATTCCCCCCCCCCCCCCCAAAAAAAAAAAAAAAATAATTTTTTTTAGATTTTTTTCAAACAAACTTCATATACATGTTCACCACTATGAGGTTATGGGGCCCATCAAGTTTCAGACAGATTGCCCAAGTAACACCAGAGTTATGGCCCTTAGAAGTTTCTAGTGTTAACTATATAGGGTACTATAGATCTATAGATATGGCAATTTCTGCATCATAACTTTTGATATATTTGAACTAGAACTATGAAACTTTAACAGAATTTAGAGCACTATAATGTGGTTGTACACAGACAATTTTGTACGGATTCCTTTTGTAACTTCAGAGTTATTGCCCTTAAGTGTCTAAAAATCAACATATTTGTACATAAAAAACTTACCATTAATTCTGGCAGAATTTCAGTAAATTTCTTTCATTCTTTTCTGTGAACATTCATTATAAACATGTGAAGTTGCGCACCCACACCTGGTCACCCACTTGCCTTGGTCATACCCCCTCCCCCTCCCAACCCCCCCCCCCCACCAAAAAAAAAAAAAAAATTTTTTTATTTTTTTTCATTTCTTATTTTAGATTTTTCTTTCAAACCTTCCAAGTTGTACCATTCCCCCACCTCACTTCTCCACCCAGTCATGCCCACCACTGACCACTGATCATGCACACCCCCTCCCACCCACAACTTCACCCTTTTACCATTTTTTTTTTTTCATTTTTAATTTTCAATCAATATTTATAATCAACATGTGAAATTTTGTTTCCTCTCCCGTTCCCCTGCACCCCCACCCTATAAAAAATAAATATATACATATATCTATATAATTATACTTTATATATTTCCATTCCTTTTTTTTTTTTTTTTTTAAATGTTCAAACCTTCAACATGTTTAAGTTGTGACTGCACAAACCTTGCCTCAGCCATGTTCAAGATATTTTACCTCTTAAGGACATCTGTTCTTTTATGTAATGTACATGTTAAACAGCAGCACCTGGTGCCAAACCACTCAAAGACAATATTTCGTTCCAGTTAAACTTCAAGCTCACATTTCAATTAACTGCATTTAATTTTAAAAGCTAAGCTTATTACAGTAAGCATATCCCATTCAAAATAAATTCTTTAGTCAGGATCAAAGTATCATACATTTATTATGTACTCTTTAATTAAACATTTGTTTTCTGTTAGCTTGATTTTGACTAATGAAATTATTTGCTTCTTATTAACATCCTTAACTTTTTGCTGGATATATCTTTTTGCCATTCCTCACCACAAACCCGTTCGGCGGGGGATACCAGTTCATCGAATTTGCTTGTTCCTTTCAACAAGCGCAAAACGTTCAGCGACAGAAGTTTTGGTACTGTTGGACCTAAACTCTGGAATGAATTGCCTCTTGAAATAAGGAACTCAGACACAATAGATGTTTTCAAAAAGAAGTTGAAAACTCATTATTTTGGAAATTACTATGCACTCTTTTAGAAACTGACTGTATTTTTTTAAGAGATTGAACTAACATGAACTGGATGATTTTATTGTGTAAATACGTTCGAATTCTTACTTGATAACAAACAGCTGTCTTACCGTATCTTAATGTTCTAATATTTTATTAATCTTATCTGATGTCTGTTCTTTTTTTTTTTTTTAATGCTTACTAAATAGTTTATTCACAATGATATTTATGCTCATTTATGTTATATGTAATTAAATATCTTAATTTTTTGTCGTATTTTTATGTATTTGTAAAACGCCATTGAATATGTTTTCCGTAAAAATAGGCGTTTAATCAAATAAAACAGTTTCAGTTTTTTATCAAATTGGTATTTATCTGCAGGAAAATTATCGTTTAACGTAAAAAGTGTGCTAAATACTGTTATAATTGAGCGTACATATACGTATTTCATCATTTTTCAGACCGAGTAATTTTTGCTATGGGAGGTAATCCACCACTCGTCACAGGTGCCCGTTATATTTTGGCCTCATTTTCTTGGTAATTATCCCTACAGATATACATTTATGTTACCAGTTTAATGTATTTCATCTATCTGAGGGTGCAAATGGTTTCTGATGGGGATATTCGAAGGCAGAACCACCAGTAATCTTGTTCTTTTTCCACGGGCGTTTCGTATCCTAATTTACTCGAACCTAACTGTATACGCCAGCTCGGTAGGTTCATTGATATGACGAATCACGGTTTTCATAGTGTTTAATGTATTTCTTATATCATGATATTGATAGTTTGAAACACAGGTGTACATTAAATAACATAAAATTGAAAAAGACAATGTTATTTTGATCAACAAACATAACAAACAATATGAATAATAATATCATCATATATCATGTATGTTATTAAGAAAACAGTTACTGAATTTTAGCAATAGTTGGAATGGAAAAAGGTAGATCTATGAAAATATTTTTTACAGGTGTTAGTGTGTTAACTAATGACGACTCCTTATTAAAATGATGCTTATTTGTAACAAAAACATTCCTTGTTTGCCTGTTTCTGTTAGACTGTCAAGAACACATGATGTCAGGACATAGAGTGCAAACAGAAGTATTGAAGAAATTGAAATACATTGTATAACTTTATCTTTTTCATTTTATCAAACCTGGCAATGAAAGGTTTTTGTTTGTCGATGAACAACAGCTATTGAACAAGACCAGATTTTTTATCTTTATCTTTGAACAAAATATAGAAGTGTATTGAACACAAAGTTAATAAATTTTATTGTTGTGCACTCTTAAAGTTGTGCCCACTTCATTTCTTGCCACACACAAGTGCATTACATAATGCCTGCATGTGCTTCCCTGACATGAATGGATTACATCAAGTCTTGAAACTTCAAAGGATTGCCCCCATCAGTCCTCTCAGTACTTTGATTATGTCATGTTGTCTAAGTCGGATAGACAACTTGTGCTGTTGTCGGGATATATACAACTCTCTGTCTATCCTATACATGTTACTAATGAAACATGTGTTAGACTGCTTTAAGGGCATTGGAACTAATGACTCTGGGATATGCTAGCTTTCATGAAAAGACAAAATTTAATAAAAAGAGAGAAAAACAAATTGTTTGTTTGAGAAAAATGTTACTGATATAAATTGTGTTATTTATTTTGCTGCATTAGAAGACAGTTTAGATTTTGCTTAGATTTTGACAGACCATGTTGAATTAATTGCTAGGTAGCTGATGTCATTCACTTAAAAAATTGTAAACATAAATAAATGTTTTAACAACTTTTTATCCATTTTATTTATGTCATTACCTAAGTATTCTAGCAGTTAATTTCTGGTGTCTTAAAATATTTATTACAAACAAGTGTTATGGGAACGGTAGGATTATGATCTATTTAGTTTGTTGCCATTTTGGTGTGGAATACTTCATATATTTCATGTAGAAGTTTTATCTTTTTTTCAGGACTGTTTTAGAATTATTTATTATATTCTTGCTCTGTGACAGAAAAAAAGAACCTGATATATTTTAATGCTTTTGAATTTTCTGTCACAGAGAGTTTTGTGCATTTTGTTGTTGATTTCTATATTCTACCTTATTTATTTGGTGTGGATTTCCTTAATATAAATAACAAACATTTTGTTATATCTGCACCCCAATAGACTTTGTCTGTTTGTCTGCCATATTTTGTTTTCAAACTTGTTCTCTTTACCTCACTGAATTTGATGTAAATGTAAGAGTTGTTATTAGTATCAAACTTCATTTTAAACTGTATCATGCCCTATTATAGTGATCAGTATTAATTTCCACAGTGGTTAATGTCAAATTTTGTTGTGAATTATTTTAAAACCTGTTGTGAATATTTCAATGTCACACTGTAAACAAGACCAAGTCCCCATTGTGATCAGTACCATACAAGTCCCATATGAACAACACCAAGCCTTACTGAGAACAGTACTAAGCTAGAATTATGAACAATATTAAGTCTCATTCAAGTCACCAAACACAATTATGATCAGTAGTTAGCCGTATCGAGAGCAGTAGGAAGTCCCCATTGTGAACAATACTAAGTCTCCTAAATACCAATGCCAGGTCCCACTTGTGGACAATATCATCTTTGAGAACAATTCATGAATAACTAAATTTCATGTAGGGCACTGTAAAGTCCCCTTTGTGAACATTATTAAGTCTCATTGAGGGGCAGTAATAAGTCCCAGTTGTGAACAGTTTTAATCTGTTGAGTCCTATTTGTGTTCACTACTAAGTCATATTGAGATAAATAGCTTTGTTAACAACAACAAGCCTCATTGAGAGCAATACCAAGTCCTGTTAGTGTTCACTATTAAATCCTGTTGAGAGCAATGCCAAGTCCTGTTTGTGTTCTCTACTAATACTGCAGTCACAAGAATGCTACGAGTAGGTTTTCAGTCTAATTTTTAAAAACTTGAACGGCGTCTGTACAGACATCGTTGACTCATACGAGCGTCAGACGGATTTTTTAACACGTGGAAGACTCGGAAACTCAGTGAAAATGTTTCACCGAGCTCCCGAATTCTCTACGAGCTTTTTGAAGTCGGGAGCAGCTCGCAAGAGCCCCGTACAGGAACCGCACGGCCCCGGAAGAGCTCATACGGGCATCGCACGATGTCTGTGCAGATTTGGAAAACTGCAAGGCTTGCAGATGCTCGCACCACTATGGCAGGGGACTCACATGGTCAATGTACGATGTCAGTACGATATTAAGATACGGCCGGGCTCCTTGTGAGCACTTGTCTGCTATGTCTGTACTGATATCCTACGATTGAAAATGGAACTTTTTCAGACGTCGCCAAACTGATTTATTCTTGTTGCGCCGTACGAGCGCCGTACAAACCCACAAGCACTGTAAGATACGGCGGGGCTCCTTGCAAGCTCCGTATGACTTGCCTGCGATGTACGTAGGATTATCCTATGATTACATCCTCATAAGATCGTACGGGGCCAGTAGGTACTGTGACCAGATGCTACGATTGTACAGAGACCGTAAGGATTCTAAAATTGGATGGACATTGTACGGTTTTGTGACCGAGGCATAAGTCTTATTGAGATCAGTACCTTTGTTAACAACAACAAGCCTCATTGAGAGCAAAACCAAGTCCTGCTAGTGTTCACTACTAAGTCATATTGAGATCAGTACCTTTGTTAACAACAACAAGCCTCATTGAGAGCAAAACCAAGTCCTGTTTGTGTTCCTATTAAGTCTTATTGAGATCAGTACCTTTGTTAACAACAAGCCTCATTGAGAGCAAAACCAAGTCCTGCTTGTGTTCACTACTAAGTCTTATTGAGATCAGTACCTTTGCTAACAACAAGCCTCATTGAGAGCAAAACCAAGTCCGGTTTGTGTTCACTACTAAGTCTTATTGAGATCAGTACCTTTGTTAAGCCTCCTTGAGAGCAAAACCTAGTCCTGCTTGTGTTCACTACTAAGTCTTATTGAGATCAGTACCTTTGTTAACAACAAGCCTCATTGAGAGCAAAACCAAGTCATGTTTGTGTTCACTACTATGTCTTATTGAGATCAATACCTTTGTTAACAACAACAAGCCTCATTGAGAGCAAAACCAAGTCCTGTTTGTGTTCACTACTAAGTCTTATTGAGATCTGTTCCTTTGTTAACAACAAGCCTCATTGAGAGCAAAACCAAGTCCTGTTTGTGTTCACTACTAAGTCTTATTGAGATCAGTACCTTTGTTAACAATAAGCCTCACTGAGAGCAAAACCAAGTCCAGCTTGTGTTCACTACTAAGTCTTATTGAGATCAGTACCTTTGTTAACAACAAGCCTCACTGAGAGCAAAACCAAGTCCTGCTAGTGTTTACTACTAAGTCTTATTGAGATCAGTACCTTTGCTAACAACAAGCCTCATTGAGAGCAAAACCAAGTCCTGTTTGTGTTCACTACTAAGTCTTATTGAGATCAGTACCTTTTTTAACATCAAGCCTCATTGAGAGCAAAACCAAGTCCTGTTTGTGTTCACTACTAAGTCTTATTGAGATCAGTACCTTTGTTAACAACAAGCCTCATTGAGAGCAAAACCAAGTCCTGTTTGTGTTCACTACTAAGTCTTATTGAGATCAGTACCTTTGTTAACAACAAGCCTCATTGAGAGCAAAACCAAGTCCTGTTTGTGTTTACTACTAAGTCTTATTGAGATCAGTACCTTTGTCAACAACAAGCCTCATTGAGAGCAAAACCAAGTCCTGTTTGTGTTTACTACTAAGTTTTATTGAGATCAGTACCTTTGTCAACAACAAGCCTCATTGAGAGCAAAACCAAGTCCTGCTTGTGTTTACTACTAAGTCTTATTGAGATCAGTACCTTTGTTAACATCAAGCCTCATTGAGAGCAAAACCAAGTCCTGTTTGTGTTCACTACTAAGTCTTATTGAGATCAGTGCCTTTGTTAACAACAAGCCTCATTGAGAGCAAAACCAAGTCCTGTTTGTGTTCACTACTAAGTCTTATTGAGATAATTAAGTAATCCATTGATGGGTCTTCATGAAATTTAACACAATTATAAATCATTATAGGGTGATTGTGCATGCACTTCTTTCATCAGGATCTCCCTAGTAACTACAGAGTTATTGTCCTGTAATTGTTCTAAAATTCATAAATTCCCCAATGGAACTTAATACAAATATAGGTCACTATAGGGTGGTGGTACTTGCACAATTTTGTTAGGATCTCTTTTAATAGTAACTGCAGAGTGATTGCTCTTTAATTGTTATATCTTTCAAAATGTAACCAATTCAGTGGGGGATATGAATTCACTGAATTTGCTGGTCATGTTTTATAGTATCCATACCTCCCGCCTCAACCCCCAGATGACCTACACCCCAACCAAGTTTTCATTGTCTTGCATTGTCAACAAGTAACATATGACAACACAGTGACAGGAAGTTTGAGCACCTGTGTCCAATGGACACACATCTAGTTAAATAATTTTTGCTGTATTCAGTATAGGAGAGACATATTTTTACTAGGGATGGCAACGAATATTCAATTTTTTATCTTTTTACATGAATATTCAAATACTGTTTTACTATTTGAAAATTTGAAAAAAAAAGATGATAAAAGCTAAATGAAAGAGCCAAAATGTTTGTTTATTAATATTTTGCTGAAATCTTCTTTCATAAGTATGCATGAAAATGACTTCCACCAATGATTGCTAGACATCTCATTTTGTATATTAGTGTGCCAAGGTTATATGTCGCTATGGTGATGACAGTGTACCATGTACTCTGTAGTTAATATCATTAATTGCTTGCCTTTAGAAATCTTTAATGGTCACAAATTGATGCAAATCGGTTACAAATTGCCTTGTTTTCAGTAGGTGCAAACTGCTGGTAATTAAAAAGCTTTCTGAAAACACTTGATTTAATGACTCGGATTTCAATCAAATTCAGTCAAAGATGTGTTTGAGTAAAGAAAATGCCAAAAAGTGTAAGAAACAAGCCAGATGTAACGCATACAATTTTTTTAGCTCACCTGTCACATAGTGACAAGGTGAGCTTTTTGTGATCACCCTTCGTCCATCCGTGCGTCAACAATTTCTTGTCTGCATGATAGTGGTTTCATTTATGATTTTATTTTAACCAAACTTGCACACAACTTGTATCACCATAAGATCACAGTTCCTTTCTTGAACTGGCCAGATCCCATTATGGGTTCCAGAGTTATGGCCCCTGAAAGGGCCAAAATGAGCTATTTTGACCTTGTCTGCACAATAGCAGCTTTATTTACGATTTGAATTTTACCAAACTGGCACACAACTTGTATCCCCATAAGATCTTGGTTCCTTTCTTGAACTGGCCAGATTCCATTATGGGTTCCAGAGTGATGGCCCCTGAAAGGGCCAGAATTAGCTGTTTTGACCTTGTCTGCACAATAGCAGCTTCATTTATGATTTGAATTTAATCAAACTTGCACAAAACTTGTGTCACCATAAGATCTCGGTTCCTTTCTTGAACCTGCCAGATTCCCTTAATGGGTTCCAGAGTTATGGCCCCTGAAAGGGCCAAAATTAGCTATTTTGACCTTGTCTGCACAATAGCAGCTTCATTTATGATTTGATTTTAACCAAACTTGCACACAACTTGTATCACCACAAGATCTTGCTTCCTTTCTTCAACTGGCCATATTCCGTCTTAGGTTCCAGAGTTATGGCCCCTTAAAGGTCCAGAATTGGCTATTTTGGCTTTTGCAGCCATATAGAGACTTCATTTATGGTTTTATTTGATACAAACTTCCAAAATATCTTCAACAACAATAAATCTTGGATTTCATGACAAATCAGATCCAATCATATGTTCCAGAGTTATTTTATATCTGATTACCTCCCCTGATTGTAATCAAAATGGATTTATATCAGTAAGTACTTACAGGGCTTATTTAAAATTTCATTATTGTTATGAGTTGGACTGAGACAATCAGGGTAAATAACTATGGACTGATTTTATGTCAAATTACCTCCCTTTATTTCAAATTAAAATTGTTATTTCACCATAATTAATGACGATACTGATCTGAAATTTCATTTATGTCAACAGATTTTTTTGGCAGATCCTTCTTTTGTCCACTTACAATATTTTTTTTTTTATTACTTCCCTTTTACGTTACTATAAATAGCTTACTTTAGTAACTTTTTTATTATTGGCCGTAGGGAAAACCCGAGACCAGTTTTCTGTGGTTCAACATGGATGGTACCTCCAATTTTAGGTGTATTTTAACATATCTGTACCTTGTAAGATTTTTTTTTCTTTTTGGTTAAATTCCTTCCCTTTGTTGTTCCTGTCCTTTAGACTTAGATATTTTTTCTGAGGAACTTCTTGTCCTCAAGTGCAGTGATAACAGGTGAGCGATATAGGGCCATCATGGCCCTCTTGTTTATGTTAGTAGCATTATCCAATCAATATGACTATAAAAATAATTAACTCAAAATGTAACGAAAAAAATGCAAAAAGTGCTCAAGGTGAGCTTTTGTGATCGCCCTGTGTCCGTCGTCCGTCGTCAACAATTTGACTGTTAACACTCTAGAGGTCACAATTTTGGCCTAATCTTAATGAAACTTAGTCAGAATGTTACCCTCATAAAAATCTTGGACGAGTTTGATATTGGGTCATCTGGGTTCAAAAACTAGGTCACCAGGTCAAATCAAAGGAAAAACTTGTTAACACTCTAGAGGTCACAATTTTTGCCCAATCTTAATGAAACTTGGTCAGAATGTTACCCTCAATAGAATCTTGGATGAGTTCGATATATTGGGTCATCTGGGGTCAGAAACTAGGTCACCAGGACAAATCAAAGGAAAAGCTTGTTAACACTCTAGAGGTCACAATTTTGGCCCAATCTTAATGAAGTTTGGTCAGAATGTTATCCTCAATAAAATCTTGGATGAGTTTGATATTGGATCATCTGGGGTTAAAAACTAGGTCACCAGGTCAAATCAAAGGAAAAACTTGTTAACACTCTAGAGGTCACAATTTTGGCCCAATCTTAATGAAACTTAGTCAGAATGTTACCCTTAATAAAATCTTGGATGAGTTTGATATTGGGTCATCTGGGGTCAAAAACTAGGTCACCAGGTCAAATCAAAGGCAAAGCTTGTTAAAAATGTAGAGGCCACATTTATAACTGTATCTTTATGAAACTTAGTCAGAATGTTACTCCTGATGATCTCAAAGTCCAGAATGAATATGGGTCATGTAGGGTCAAAAACTAGGTCACCAGGTCAAATCAAAGGAAAAGCTAGTTAACACTCTAGAGGCCACATTTGTGACCATATCTTAATGAAACTTGGTCAGAATGTTAGTCTTGATGATCTATAGGTCATGTTCAAATCTGGGTCAGGTGGGGTCAAAAACTAGGTCACTGGGTCAAATCAAAGGAAAAGCTTGTTAACACTTGAGGCCACATTTATGACTGTATCTTTATGAAACTTAGTCAGAATGTTAATCTTGATGATCTTTAGGTCAAGTTCGAATCTAGGTCATGTGGGGTCAAAAACTAGGTCACCGGGTCAAATCAAAGGAAAAGCTAGTTAACACTGTGGAGGCCACATTTATGACTGTATCTTCATGAAACTTGGTCAGAATGTTACTCATGATGATCTCAAAGTCCAGAATGAATCTGGGTCATGTAGGGTCAAAAACTAGGTCACCAGGTCAAATCAAGGGAAAAGCTAGTTAACACTCTAGAGGCCACATTTATGACCATATCTTAATGAAACATGATCAGAATGTTAGTCTTGATGATCTATAGGTCGTGTTCAAATCTGGGTCATCTGGGATCAAAAACTAGGTCACCGGGTCAGATCAAAGGGAAAGCTTGTAAACACTCTAGAGGCCACATTTATGACATTATCTTTATGAAACTTAGTCAGAATGTTAATCTTGATGATCTTTAGGTCAAGTTCGAATCTGGGTCATGTGGGGTCAAAAACTAAGTCACCGTGTCAGATCAAAGGAAAAACTTGTTAACACTCTAGAGTCCACATTTATAATTTATCTTCATGAAACTTAGTCAGAATGTTAATCTTGATGATCTTTAGGTCAAGTTCGAATCTGGGTCGTATGGGGTCAAAAACTAGGTCACCAGGTCTAATCAAAGGAAAAGTTAGTTAACACTTTAGAGGCCACATTTATGACCATATCTTAATGAAACTATCTTGATGATCTTTAGGCCAATATGTCAGGTGAGCGATACAGGGCCTTCATGGCCCTCTTGTTTGTTATGTACTCCATATTCAAACTAAATATTTTCTTATATTGTCCACATTATGCTCACTCAAAGTCTAAAACATCTCAGTTGATTTATAATACTCTTCATGCTTATTATGTTAATCTACTGTCAAAATGCTACCTATGACTTCTGCCATTTTGAAGTATTTCACAGGATCATCCAATAAAAAGTCGGCAATGAGTAATTGGAGATAACCTTACTGTAATGATTAAGAAAAAAACCTTACAAATTTAATCTAAATGAAGGCAGATTACGAATATCTTATATTACAAAAGATGAACAAGTGACAAGAACGAGTCGGTCAATTTGTCAATGTCTGAATTTTTTTAGGTGTAAAGGAAAGAACATTTTGTGTGAGTGGCTGAATAGGGTATGATAAAACACATAAGATTTTGAGTTGTTTTGTTGATCAGTGTATGACTAAATATTTGAGTATTTGTTTGGAAGGTTGGTCGAATATTTGAATACCAAAAAATACAATTCGTTGCCATCACTAGTTTTTACGACAAACAAAAAATACCTTGATCATGAGGTGAAAGGAAGCTTTCAATAAAATGAAATAAACTAGATGTAAGTGAATTTTTAGAACAACTAGGCTAATACACACCCTTGTATTATAGCGTTTGAACGACAAAACAGAACTAGGGGACATTGAGGAAGATGTTGAGGTAAGAGATATAGCTTGTTTAGTAATATCACAGTATCTGGTTGGTAATATCACAGTATCTGGTTGGTAATTTCACAGTATCTGGTTCATAATATCACAGTATCTGGTTGGTAATTTCTCAGTATCTGGTTGGTAATTTCTCAGTATCTGGTTGGTAATTTCACAGTATCTGGTTGGTAATCTCACAGTATCTGGTTGGTAATTTCACAGTATCTGGTTGGTAATCTCGTAGTATCTGGTTGGTAATTTCTCAATATCTAGTTGGTAAATTCCCAGTATCTGGTTGGTAATTTCTCAGTGTCTGGCTGGTAATTTCACAGTATCTGGTTGGTAATTTCACAGTATCTGGTTGGTAATTTCACAGTATCTGGTTGGTAATCTCGGAGTATCGTGCTGGTAATCTTACAGTATCTGGTTGGTAATTTCAAAGTATCTGGTTGGTAATCTCACAGTATCTGACTGGTAATATTACAGTATCTGGTTGGTAATCTCACAGTATCTGGTTGGTAATTTCACAGTGTCTGGTTGGTAATTTTGCAGTATGTGATTGGTAATTTCACAGTATCTGGTTGGTAATTTCCCAGTATCTGGTTGGTAATCTCAGAGTATCTTGCTGGTAATCTTGCAGTATCTGGTTGGTAATTTCAAAGTATCTGGTTGGTAATCTCACAGTATCTGACTGGTAATATTACAGTATCTGGTTGGTAATCTCACAGTATCTGGTTGGTAATTTCACAGTGTCTGGTTCGTAATTTTGCAGTATCTGGTTGGTATTATTTCACAGTATCTGGTTGGTAATCTCACAGTATCTGGTTGGTAATTTCACAGTAACTGGTTAGTAATTTCACAGTATCTGGCTGGTATAATTTCACAGTATCTGGTTGGTAATCTGACAGTATCTGGTTGGTAATTTCACAGTAACTGGTTGGTAATTTCACAGTATCTTGCTGGTAATTTCACAGTTTCTGGTTGATAATCTCACAGAATTTGGTTGGTTAAGTTAGAGATTGGCCTATTGTGTCAGAGTAATTGATTGATTATAGAATATTTGGACATTATTATTATTTTCGCAAGTAATATTACAGTAAGGAAGATGTCTGGTAATGTCATAATATTGTATAGGTAACCACAGTAATGGTCACATCAATGTTTTTTTATCTAGAAACAAGAAAATTATAGCCACCTTTCGAATCACTCAACAGCGTTGAGGTAGAAAAGGTCCTCCCACTTCTCCCTAAATCAGCTTGAGTGAGAAGTGACTTCTCCTAAAAAATTGGACCTGGCTAGACCCCTGATGATAGTGTCAAAATTACAATATTTACTTAGTAATAACAGTTTAAGGATGTAAAATAACTTTACGCATCACAGGGTATTGTTGATATTGTCTCAGTATTTGTTAATGTTACAGGTTTTAGTGAGATTATGTCACTGTAATTGATTGGTAGTAAGCAGTAGTTGATCAGTAATGTTAGTGAGAAATATTTCATAACTGGTAATGACACACACAGTAAATGGATGCTTATTTAGAAAAAAGTGCCATGGTAAGGATAGAAAAAAACCATTCTGTAGCTGAAATGTTATTTGGTTGGTAATATTTCTTTAACAATATTAGGTAATTTTTTTTAATACTGTGAAATAATTTATTTCCGTTTCTATAAAATTTTGTAATTTTGACCCAATATATATTCAAGGATTTCAAATTCAAAAGATAAAGTGAAGGGGAATATAAAATTGTTAGGATTTTACCGACAGTGAATATTAATGATGTATGAGTGGTTAATGTTGTCACAGCATATTGTTAGTGATGTCACAGAATACAGTTGGTGGTGTCACAATATATGGTTAATGATGTCACAGTATACAGTTAGTGGTGTCACAATATATGGTTAATGATGTCACAGTATACGGTTAGTGGTGTCACAGTATACAGCTAGTGGTGTCACAGTATATGGTTAGTGGTCACAGTATATGGTTAGTGGTATCACAATATATGGTTAATGATGTCACAGTATACGGTTAGTGGTGTCACAGTATACAGTTAGTGGTGTCACAGTATACGGTTAGTGGTCACAGTATATGGTTAGTGGTATCACAATATATGGTTAATGATGTCACAGTATACGGTTAGTGGTATGACAGTATACGGTTAGTGGTGTCACAGTATACGGTTAGTGGTGTCACTGTATTTAGTAACGATATCACAGTATACAGTTAGTAGTGTCACAGTATACGGTTAGTGATGTCACAGTATACGGTTAAAAGTGTCACAGTATTTGGTAATGATATCACAGTATACAGTTAGTAGTGTCACAGTATATGGTTAATGATGTCACAGTATACGGTTAGTGGTGTCACAGTATACAGCTAGTGGTGTCACAGTATATGGTTAGTGGTCACAGTATATGGTTAGTGGTATCACAATATATGGTTAATGATGTCACAGTATACGGTTAGTGGTATGACAGTATACGGTTAGTGGTGTCACAGTATTTGGTAATGATATCACAGTATACAGTTAGTAGTGTCACAGTATACGGTTAGTGATGTCACAGTATATGGTTAGTGGTGTCACAGTATACAGCTAGTGGTGTCACAGTATACAGTTAGTAGTGTCACAGTATATGGTTAATGATGTCACAGTATACGGTTAGTGGTGTCACAGTATACAGCTAGTGGTGTCACAGTATATGGTTAGTGGTCACAGTATATGGTTAGTGGTATCACAATATATGGTTAATGATGTCACAGTATACGGTTACTGGTATGACAGTATATGGTTAGTGGTGTCACAGTATACGGTTAGTGGTGTCACAGTATTTGGTAACGATATCACAGTATACAGTTAGTAGTGTCACAGTATACGGTTAGTGGTGTCACAGTATACGGTTAATAGTGTCACAGTATTTGGTAATGATATCACAGTATACAGTTAGTAGTGTCACAGTATATGGTTAGTGATGTCACAGTATATGGTTAGTAGTGTCACAGTATATGGTTAGTGATGTCACAGTATACGGTTAGTAGTGTCACAGTATATAGTTAGTGATGTCACAGTATACGGTTAGTAGTGTCACAGTATTTGATAATGATATCACAGTATACGGTTAGTGGTGTCACAGTATATGGTTAGTGATGTCACAGTATACGGTTAGTAGTTTCACAGTATTTTGTTACTGATGTCACAGTATACAATTTAGTGATGTTTTAGTTTAGTTTATGATGCCACAGTATACAGTTAGTGATGATATAGTATATGATGCCACAGTATACGGTTAGTGGTGTCATAATAATTATAAGGTTTGGGATGTCACAGTATTTGGTTACCAATGTCTGAGTGTATGGTTTAAGTAGTGTCACCGTATTTGGTTAGTGATGTCACAGTTTTTAGCTCACCTGTCACAAAGTGACAAGTTGAGCTTTTGTGATCGTGCGGTGTCCGTAAACTTTTGCTTGTGACCACTTTAGAGGTCACATTTTTCATGGGAACTTTATGAAAGTTTATCAGAATGTTTATCTTGTTGATATCTAGGTCAAGTTCGAAACTGGGTCACGTGCCGTCAAAAACTAGGTCAGTAGGTCTAAAAATAGAAAAACCTTGTGACCTCTCTAGAGGCCGTATATTTCACAAGATCTTCATGAGAATTGGTCAGAATGTTCAACTTGATGATATCTAGGTCAAGTTCGAAAGTGGGTTACGTGCCATCAAAAACTAGGTCAGTAGGTCTAAAAATAGAAAAACCTTGTGACCTCTCTAGAGGCCATATATTTCACAAGATCTTCATGAAAATTGGTCAGAACGTTCACCTTGATGATATCTAGGTCAAGTTCGAAACTGGGTCACGTGCCTTTAAAATCTAGGTCAGTAGGTCAAATAATAGAAAAACCTTGTGACCTCTCTAAAGGCCACATTTTGTCTATGAGTGTCGATGTCATCTGTATTAGAAAGTTCAAATGGTCTGCCAAACTGGTCATACTCTTGTGACTTGATATATCTAGCGAATGTCAAGTTCACTGAAATCTGTCGGTTCAGGCGTGCCTAATCTAGGTCAGTAGGTCAAAAAGAAAACCTTGTGACCTCTCTAAGCCAATTTTTCTGGATCTGTATAAAGTTGTCTGAATGTTCACTTGTATATCTAGCAAGTTCAAATGGTCACGTGCCTCAAAACTAGGTCTAGGTCAATAATAGAAAACTTGTGACCTCTCTAAAGGCCATATTTTTCATGGGATCTGTATGAAAATTGGTCTGAATGTTCATATTGATGATATCTAGGTCAGATTCGAAACAGGGTCATGTGTGGTCAAAAACTAGGTCAGTAGGTCTAAAAATAGAAAAACCTTGTGACCTCTCTAGAGGCCATACTTGTGAATGGATCTCCATAGAAATTGGTCAGAATGTTCACCTTGATGATATCTAGGTCAAGATTGAAACTGGGTCATGTGCCTTAAAAAACTAGGTCAGTAGGTCAAATAATAAAAAAACATTGTGACCTCTCTAGAGGCCATACTTTTCATGGGATCTGTATGAAAGTTGGTCTGGATGTTCATCTTGATGATGTCTAGGTCGAATTCGAAACTGGGTCAACTGCGGTCAAAAACTAGGTCAGTAGGTCTAAAATTATTAAAATCTTTTGACCTCTCTAGAGGCCATTTTTTTCAATGGATCTTCATGAAAATTGATCTGAATGTTCACCTTGATGATATCTAGGTCAGTTTCGAAACTGGGTCACGTGCAGTCAAAAACTAGGCCAGTAGGTAGAGGCCATATTTTTCATGAAAATGAGTGAGAATGTTCTCTTTGATGATATCGAGGTAAAATTCAAAACAGGGTCATGTACCTTCGAAAACTAGGTCAACAGGTCAAATAATAGAAAAACCTTGTGACCTCTCTAGAGACCATATTTTTCAATGGATCTTCATGAAAATTGGTCAGAATTTTTATCTTGATAATATCTAGGTCAAGTTCAAAACTGGATCACATGAGCTCAAAAACTAGGTCACTATGTCAAATAATAGAAAAAACGACGTCGTACATAAAACTGGGTCATGTGGGAAGAGGTGAGCGATTCAGGACCATCATGGTCCTCTTGTTGTTAGTGATGTTAAAAGTATGTAAAAATTGTGACATTACAGTGTTTTTAGTGATGTGACAATATATGGTTAGTGATGTCACAGTATTTGGTTAGAAGTGACATTATAGTATATGATTAATGATGTCATAGTGTTTGGCTGTACATTAGTTCATGGTAGATGACTGTGGTATGCTGGTCAGATTAAATGCTTTTCAGGTTATATACTTGGTTAACTGTATAATATGACTAAATGTTTCCACAATTCTTTCATAGTGATATGTTGGGTTCACTGGTTCAAAGTAGACTGGTTCAGATAATGAGATTATTACTCAGCCAGACAGCACATTATAACAACTTGTATATATAGCTTTCAGTTACCACCATTCCTACATGATTTCCTCATATAGTGGTCTATTACCCATGCTCTGGTTTATCTTCATATTGTCAAGCATCTCTCAAACTTCATAGTGCTGTTGCTTGAAGAAACCTTGCCAATTTTAAAATCACATTGATATAGTTACAGTTTCTTTTCTCCAATATATGTCAGTCTTAGAAAACATTTTTTTGGATTTTCTTGGGTTTTGTTCCTGCATTTCTTGATTCTAATATAGTAAAGATGTTACTAGACGTTGTGTAGTATTTATCTGATGCTGTAGTTATCTGTACCTTAACCTTGTGTAGCACTAACATGTACTAGACATTAGCTACTGACTCTTTGTAACACTAACATATACTAGACATTAGCTACCGACTCTGTGTAGCACTAACATCTACTAGACATTAGCTACCGACTCTGTGTAGCACTAACATCTACTAGACATTAGCTACCGACTCTGTGTAGCACTAACATCTACTAGACATTAGCTACCGACTCTGTGTAGCACTAACATGTACTAGACATTAGCTACCAACTCTATGTAACACTAACATGTACTAGACATTTGCTACCGACTCTGTGTAACACTAACATGTACTAGACATTAGCTACCGACTCTGTGTAGCACTAACATCTACTAGACATTAGCTACCGACTCTGTGTAGCACTAACATGTACTAGACATTAGCTACCGACTCTGTGTAGCACTAACATGTGCTAGACATTAGCTACCGACTCTGTGTAGCACTAACATGTGCTAGACATTAGCTACCAACTCTGTGTAGCACTAACATGTGCTAGACATTTGCTACCGACTTTGTGTAGCACTAACATGTATTAGACATTTGCTACCGACTCTGTGTAACACTAACATGTACTAGACATTAACTATGTACTAGACATTAACTACCGACACATGTGTAACACTAACTTGTCCTAGACATTAGCTACCAACTCTGTGTAACACTTACATGTCCTAGACATTAGCTACCAACATTGTGTAACGCTAACATCTACTAGACATTAGCTAATGACTCAGTGTAACACTTACATGTCCTAGACATTAGCTACCGACATTGTGTAACACTAACATGTCCTAGACATTAGCTACCGACATTGTGTAACACTAAGATGTCCTAGACAATATCTACTGATCGTGTGTAACGCTAACATGTCCTAGACTTTAGCTGCTGACATTGTGTAACACTAACATGTACTAGACATTAGCTACTGACATGTGTAACACTAACATGTCCTAGACATTAGCTTCAGACTCTGTGTAACACCAAGATGATCTAGATATTAGCTACCGACATTGTGTAACACTAACATGTACTAGACATAAGCTACTGACCTTGTGTAACACTAACATGTCCTAGACATTAGCTACTGACATTGTGTAATGCTAACATATACTAGACGCTAACATATACTAGACATTAGCTGCTGGTTCTTTGTAAAACGTACATGTCCTAGACATTAGCTACCGACATTGTGGAACACTAACATATACTAGACATTAGCTACTGACATTGTTTAACGCTAACATGTCCTAGACATTAGCTGCTGACCTTGAAAAACACTGACATGTATTAGACATTAGCTGCTGACATTGTGTAACACTAACATGTCCTAGAGATTAGCTACTGACATTGTGTAACACTAACATGTCCTAGACATTAGCTACTGACCTTGTGTAATGCTAACATGTCCTAGACATTAGCTGCTGACCTTGTGTAATGCTAACATGTCCTAGTCATTAGCTGCTGACCGTGTAAAACACAAACAGGTACTAGACATTAGCTGCTGACCTTGTGTAATGCTAACATGTCCAAGACATTAGCTGCTGACCTTGTAAAACACAAACAGGTACTAGACGTTAGCTGCTGACATTGTGTAACACTAACATGTCCTAGACATTAGCTACTGACCTTGTGTAATGCTTACATGTCCTAGACATTAGCTGCTGACCTTGTGTAATGCTAACATGTCCTAGTCATTAGCTGCTGACCTTGTAAAACACAAACAGGTACTAGACATTAGCTGCTGACCTTGTGTAATGCTAACATGTCCTAGACATTAGCTGCTGACCTTGTAAAACACAAACAGGTCCTAGACATTAGCTGCTGACCTTGTGTAACACTAACATGTACTAGACATTAGCTGCTGACATTGTGTAACACTAACATGTACTAGACATTAGCTGCTGACCTTGTGTAACACTAACATGTACTAGACATTAGCTGCTGACATTGTGTAACACTAACATGTACTAGACATTAGCTGCTGACCTTGTGAAGCACTAACATGTATTAGACATTAGCTGCTGACCTTGTAAAACACTAACTTGTACTAGACATTAGCTGCTGACCTTGTGTAACACTTACATGTACTAGACATTAGCTGCTGACCTTGTGTAACACTAACATGTACTAGACATTAGCTACTGTCTCTGTAGTGGAACATATAACACTAGCATAAATCACAGGAGATTTAGCAGTAGAAAATACATCCTTTTTATACGCCCAAAGGGACATATTATGTTATGACACTGGTGTCCATCCGTTAGCAATTTGTGTCCGCTCTGTAACTCTTAAACCCCTTGAAGGATTTCAAAGAAACTTGACACAAATGTTCACCACACGGAGACGACTTGCAGAGCGCATGTTTTTGATGTTGCTCAAGGTCAAGGTCACACTTAGGAGTCAAAGGTCATATCAGTTTGTTTCTTGTCCGCTCTGTAACTCTTGAACTGCTTGAAGGATTTCAAAGAAACTTGACACAATTGTCCACCACACCGAGACGACGTGCAGAGCGCGTGTTCAGGATGACTCACTTCAAGGTCAAGGTCACACTTAGGGGTCAAAGGTCATATATGACTGCTTTGTGTTTATTGCTCTGCATTGCAGTGCTCTTGTTTTTATTTGGCAGATCCCTCTTTTGTTCACTTACAATAAAAAAAATTTGAATTACTTCCCTTTTATGTTACTATAAATAGCTTATTTTGAAACTTTTTTATTATTGGCCTTAGGGAAAAACCGAGACCACTTTTCTATGGTACAACTTGGATGGTACCTCCAATTTTTAGGTGTATTTTGACATACCTTTACCTGGTAAGGATTTTTTTGTGGACTTAGATTTTTTTTTTTGGATTTCTTCCCTTTGTTGTTCCTGTCCTTTGGGCTTCACACTCCAAGTTGTTTAAATTTTGCTCCCATCCTCTGATGTAACCCTTCGGGCATATAGTGCCCCGCTTGGTGGAGCTCTTGTTTACACAGCTTCTTAATAGCTTTTCATTTTTAGCTTAACTATTAAAAGAATCAGGAGGGCTAGTGTACACACCCAGTTTGTCACATTCACTTTTGCACTCAGGTTAATGTTTTATGGCACTATATCTTCTTAACTACTGCCTCTGTTATCATCAAACTTTAGGTAAGTGTTGGTCTTTGTAAGGGGCAGGCATCTGGTAGTTTATAGCCTGGTAGCGTAAAGGTCAAGGTCACTAAGTTGTAAAAGTGCTAGTTATAATTTCATGGCAATCTTTGCAGTTTAACTGCTGCCCATGTAGCCATCAAATCCCACATAAGGGGCAGACATCTTTTGGTAAAGGATGAGGTACCTCAAAGGTCAAGGTCACTGGGGATCAGATTTTGTAATAGTGTTGGTTGAAGTGTTATAGCATACTTCTCAGTTTCACTGCAACTTCTTAAACTTATATCACATGTTTCTTAGTACTGGTATCCCTCATACCACTACTTCTAACCCCTGCCCCCATTTCTTCCCTCTAACTTCCCCACACATAACAACCACTTGCACCCCCCACCCCTCCCCCTCCATCCACCACCCACCATTACATTTCCCACACTTACTTGTATCTCGTATAGCTTGTTTGTATCATGTATCACTCGTAGTCTCGCCCATCTCGCAACTTCTACCCCTTCCCCTTCCAATTTTGTTTTACTTTTCTCATACTTACAGTAGATCTCATACCCTCACCCAACCCATACTCATACTTCTACCTTTCTTTTTAGCTCCACTATTCGGAGAATAGCGGGGCTATTCTACTCACCCCGCCATCAGCGCCGTTTTTCGGCAACCTTTGTCTTTCTGTCATATCTTTGTTACTATTGCTTATATCTTACTGTAAATTCACATAAACATTGTCCAGCATACAAACAAAGTATGTGCAGGGGCTGGGCCCATTATACCAAAGGTCAAGGTCACCAAGGTGTTATACTTAGGTTATTTTTAAGGTTAAAGTTTTTCGGCAACCTTTGTTTTTCTGTAATATCTTTGTTACTATTGCTTATATCTTACTGTAAGTTCACATAAACATTGTCCAGCATACAAACAAAATATGTGCAGGGGCTGGGCCCAAAATACCCAAGGTCAAGGTCACCAAGGTGTGATACTTAGGTTATTTTTAAGGTTAAAGTTTTTCGACAACCTTTGTTTTTCTGTCATATCTTTGTTACTATTGCTTATATCTTACTGTAAGTTCACATAAACATTGTCCAGCATACAAACAAAGTATGTGCAGGGGCTGGGCCCATTATACCCAAGGTCAAGATCACAAAGTTGTTATACTTGGAATTATTTTCGTGTTAAATTTTTTTGAAAGATCAAGGTGACAGTGACCTCAAAGCTGAAAAAAAGTTTTTGCTCAAAGAATGCTTTTTCTTACAAATGACAAACTTTATAGGGTAACTGCCATTGATCAGTTGATGATCACAATTATTTTGGAGGTATGTCGGTCGAAGGTCATTATGTCATAGTAGTCTTGAGATTAAAAATGGTTTATATTCAGTAACTACAGAACACTTCATTTTACTGTCATTAAACTTAATAGGATGGCAGTGATCAATTGATGACCTTTGTTGTTTTGGGGATCAGTAAGTCACAGGTCAAGGTAAGAGTGACCTCTAGACTGAAAACTGTTTCCGCTCAGTAGTTAAAGAACACTTCAGCTGTCAGTCTTCATAGGGTTGTTGCCTGTAGTCAGTTTATTTTTAGGTTATTTGTTCAAAGGTCAAGTCCACAGCATACAAACTACATACCCATTTGCCTCCAACAGGCCATCATGTTGAGGCATATGTGTTTTACAAATCGCTCCTTTTTACATAAAATATGTTTTTTTTATTTACTTCTTCAACTACAATAGTTGTTTTGGATGCTTCTTTTGCTGCTTCGATTCACCATATAATGAATAGCATAATGTGAGTTATCTTTTGCTTATATAAATATTTTACCAGCATTTTTAATACCAAGCTTATACAAAATATATAAAGTAAGATAATAAAAAGATTTTCAGAAGAGGAAGATACCAGTTTTAGTTCAATTTTCACTTGCATTTTAAAGAAGGCTTTTATATAAATATAGATTCACTGATATTCTTGTAATTTCATTCCTTAGTCTCCACGTGTCAGGCCTCCAGAAGACAAAGAGGATGAAGCTGTTGAGAAGCTTGCAGAAGGTGCTGCCAAAATGTCAACGACTAATGTGGAGAAGCCAAGCCCTCCTGCAGAGCAAAAGACTGAACCAGCAGTCAGTGAGGTATCAGAAGGGACAGTGACAAAGGCAGAAACTGTCCCAGCAATAAATCTGGTGCTGAGGTTAAGGTAAATGTATTGTTGTAATACTGTAGTACTGAGATTAATGTACATGTTTTGTTGCAATGCTGTACTACTGAGATAAATGTACATGTTTTGTTGCAATGCTGTAGTACTGAGATTAATGTACATGTATGGTGCCAGTGCTGTAGTACTGAGTTAAAGATAAAAGGTTGATCAAATTGCTATAATACTGAGATTAAGTTACATGTTTGGTCACAATGTTGTAGTGCTGAGATAAAGGTAAATGCCTAGTAGTTGTTGCATTGCTGTAGTACTGAGATTAGGATGAACCCCTGATCATATTGCTGTTATACTGAAATATAACCTACATGCATGGTCCTTTTGCTGTAGTACTGAGATAAAGGTAAATGCCTAGTTGCATTGCTGTAGTACCAAGATAAAGGTAAATGCCTAGTTGCAATGCTGCAGTACTGAGATAAAGGTAAATGCCTAGTTGCAATGCTGCAGTACTGAGATAAAGGTAAATGCATAGTTGCAATGCTGTAGTACTGAGATAAAGGTAAATGCCTAGTTTCAATGCTGTAGTACTGAGATAAAGGTAAATGCCTAGTTGCAATGCTGTAGTACTGAGATAAAGGTAAATGCCTAGTTGCAATGCTGAAGTACCGAGATAAAGGTAAATGCCTAGTTGCAATGCTGTAGTACTGAGATAAAGGTAAGTGCTTAGTTGCAATGCTGTAGTACTGAGATAAAGATAAATGCTTAGTTGCAATGCTGTAGTACTGAGATAAAGGTAAATGCCTAGTTGCAATGCTGCAGTACTGAGATAAAGGTAAATGCATAGTTGCAATGCTGCAGTACTGAGATAAAGGTAAATGCCTAGTTGCAATGCTGCAGTACTGAGATAAAGGTAAATGCATAGTTGCAATGCTGCAGTACTGAGATAAAGGTAAATGCCTAGTTGCAATGCTGCAGTACTGAGATAAAGGTAAATGCATAGTTGCAATGCTGTAGTACTGAGATAAAGGTAAATGCCTAGTTTCAATGCTGTAGTACTGAGATAAAGGTAAATGCCTAGTTGCAATGCTGTAGTACTGAGATAAATGTAAATGCCTAGTTGCAATGCTGAAGTACCGAGATAAAGGTAAATGCCTAGTTGCAATGCTGTAGTACTGAGATAAAGGTAAGTGCTTAGTTGCAATGCTGTAGTACTGAGATAAAGATAAATGCTTAGTTGCAATGCTGTAGTACTGAGATAAAGGTAAATGCTTAGTTGCAATGCTGTAGTACTTAGATAAAGGTAAAGGCCTAGTTGCAATGCTGTAGTACTGAGATAAAGGTAAATGCCTAGTTGCAATACTGCAGTACCAAGATAAAGGTAAATGCTTAATTGCATTGCTGTAGTACATAGATGAAGGTAAATGCCTAATTACATTGCTGCAGTAGTGTGATAAAGGTAAATGCCTAGTTGCATTGCTGCAGTACTGAGATAAAGGTAAATGCCTAGTTGCAATGCTGTAGTACTGAGTTAAAGGTAAATGCCTAGTTGCATTGCTGCAGTACTGAGATAAAGGTAAATGCCTAGTTGCAATGCTGTAGTACTGAGTTAAAGGTAAATGCCTAGTTGCAATGCTGTAGTATGGAGATAAAGGTAAATGCCTAGTTGCAATGCTGTAGTATGGAGATAAAGGTAAATGCTTAGTCGCATTGCTTGCAGCAGTAGAGTGATAAAGGTAAATGCCTAGTTGCATTGCTGCCATACTGAGATAAAGCTAAATGCCTAGTTGCAATGCTGTAGTACCGATATAAAGGTAAATGCCTAGTTACATTGCTGCAGTAGTGTGATAAAAGTAAATGCATAGTTGCAATGCTGTAGTACTGAGATAAAGGTAAATGCCTAGTTGCAATGCTGTAGTACTGAGATAAAGGTAAATGCCTAGTCGCATTGCTTGCAGCAGTAGAGTGATAAAGGTAAATGCCTAGTTGCATTGCTGCCATACTGAGATAAAGGTAAATGCCTAGTTGCAATGCTGTAGTACTGAGATAAAGGTAAATGCCTAGTTGCAATGCTGTAGTACTGAGATAAAGGTAAATGCCTAGTTGCAATGCTGTAGTACTGAGATAAAGGTAAATGCCTAGTTGCAATGCTGAAGTACCGAGATAAAGGTAAATGCATAGTTGCAATGCTGTAGTACTGAGATAAAGGTAAATGCCTAGTTGCAATGCTGTAGTACTGAGATAAAGGTAAATGCATAGTTGCAATGCTGCAGTACTGAGATAAAGGTAAATGCCTAGTTGCAATGCTGTAGTACTGAGATAAAGGTAAATGCATAGTTGCAATGCTGTAGTACTGAGATAAAGGTAAATGCATAGTTGCAATGCTGCAGTACTGAGATAAAGGTAAATGCCTAGTTGCAATGCTGTAGTACTGAGATAAAGGTAAATGCCTAGTTACATTGCTGCAGTAGTGTGATAAAGGTAAATGCCTAGTTGCAATGCTGTAGTACTGAGATAAAGGTAAATGCCTAGTTGCAATGCTGTAGTACTGAGATAAAGGTAAATGCCTAGTTGCAATGCTGTAGTACCGATATAAAGGTAAATGCCTAGTTGCAATGCTGTAGTACTGAGATAAAGGTAAATGCCTAGTTGCAATGCTGTAGTACCGATATAAAGGTAAATGCCTAGTTACATTGCTGCAGTAGTGTGATAAAAGTAAATGCATAGTTGCAATGCTGTAGTACTGAGATAAAGGTAAATGCCTAGTTGCAATGCTGTAGTACTGAGATAAAGGTAAATGCCTAGTCGCATTGCTTGCAGCAGTAGAGTGATAAAGGTAAATGCCTAGTTGTATTGCTGCCATACTGAGATAAAGGTAAATGCCTAGTTGCAATGCTGTAGTACTGAGATAAAGGTAAATGCCTAGTTGCAATGATGTAGTACTGAGATAAAGGTAAATGCCTAGTTGCAATGCTGTAGTACTGAGATAAAGGTAAATGCCTAGTTGCAATGCTGTAGTACTGAGATAAAGGTAAATGCCTAGTTACATTGCTGCAGTAGTGTGATAAAGGTAAATGCCTAGTTGCAATGCTGTAGTACTGAGATAAAGGTAAATGCCTAGTTGCAATGCTGTAGTACTGAGGTAAAGGTAAATGCCTAGTTGCAATGCTGTAGTACTGAGATAAAGGTAAATGCCTAGTTACAATGCTGTAGTACTGAGATAAAGGTAAATGCCTAGTTGCAATGCTGTAGTACTGAGATAAAGGTAAATGCCTAGTTGCAATGCTGTAGTACTGAGGTAAAGGTAAATGCCTAGTTGCAATGCTGTAGTACTGAGATAAAGGTAAATGCCTAGTTACAATGCTGTAGTACTGAGATAAAGGTAAATGCCTAGTTGCAATGCTGTAGTACTGAGATAAAGGTAAATGCATAGTTGCAATGCTGTAGTACTGAGATAAAGGTAAATGCCTAGTTGCAATGCTGTAGTACTGAGATAAAGGTAAATGCCTAGTCGCATTGCTTGCAGCAGTAGAGTGATAAAGGTAAATGCCTAGTTGTATTGCTGCCATACTGAGATAAAGGTAAATGCCTAGTTGCAATGCTGTAGTACTGAGATAAAGGTAAATGCCTAGTTGCAATGATGTAGTACTGAGATAAAGGTAAATGCCTAGTTGCAATGCTGTAGTACTGAGATAAAGGTAAATGCCTAGTTGCAATGCTGTAGTACTGAGATAAAGGTAAATGCCTAGTTACATTGCTGCAGTAGTGTGATAAAGGTAAATGCCTAGTTGCAATGCTGTAGTACTGAGATAAAGGTAAATGCCTAGTTGCAATGCTGTAGTACTGAGGTAAAGGTAAATGCCTAGTTGCAATGCTGTAGTACTGAGATAAAGGTAAATGCCTAGTTACAATGCTGTAGTACTGAGATAAAGGTAAATGCCTAGTTGCAATGCTGTAGTACTGAGATAAAGGTAAATGCCTAGTTGCAATGCTGTAGTACTGAGGTAAAGGTAAATGCCTAGTTGCAATGCTGTAGTACTGAGATAAAGGTAAATGCCTAGTTACAATGCTGTAGTACTGAGATAAAGGTAAATGCCTAGTTGCAATGCTGTAGTACTGAGATAAAGGTAAATGCCTAGTTGCAATGCTGTAGTACTGAGATAAAGGTAAATGCCTAGTTACAATGCTGTAGTACTGAGATAAAGGTAAATGCCTAGTTGCAATGCTGTAGTACTGAGGTAAAGGTAAATGCCTAGTTGCAATGCTGTAGTACTGAGATAAAGGTAAATGCCTAGTTGCAATGCTGTAGTACTGAGATAAAGGTAAATGCCTAGTTGCAATGCTGTAGTACTGAGGTAAAGGTAAATGCCTAGTTGCAATGCTGTAGTACTGAGATAAAGGTAAATGCCTAGTTACAATGCTGTAGTACTGAGATAAAGGTAAATGCCTAGTTGCAATGCTGTAGTACTGAGGTAAAGGTAAATGCCTAGTTGCAATGCTGTAGTACTGAGATAAAGGTAAATGCCTAGTTGCAATGATGTAGTACTGAGATAAAGGTAAATGCCTAGTTGCAATGATGTAGTACTGAGATAAAGGTAAATGCCTAGTTGCAATGCTGTAGTACCAATATAAAGGTAAATGCCTAGTTGCAATGCTGTAGTACTGAGATAAAGGTAAATGCCTAGTTGCAATGCTGTAGTACCGATATAAAGGTAAATGCCTAGTTGCAATGCTCCTAATGCTTAAGTAGTGACATGAAAGTTCGGGTATGTTCACAATGCTGTTCTACTGAGACCAAGAGAATGATTTGGTCTATAGTTCTACAGAGTTATAGCCTGTGAAATAGTCAGAATTATGAGAATTGGCACTGTCTTCTTAGTAAGTAAAGTATTTAAAGTCATATAATTTAGTGTGCTGGGCACAAGTTGTGACATTATGCACTCTTGCCATGGTTGGACTCTTAAAGTCACTGAAAGGGTTAATGTGTTTCAAGTATAAACTTTGTTCTGTGATAACAACTAAATCTACTTTACCTCTTACAAGTATGCAACATGTGTGCAATAAAAATACTCACCTTTAAACACCTGTCACTCACAGTAATTTACCTGAGATGATACTGTCCAGGGCAAACCAATGGAAAACTTTGTTAACATTTTAAGAGCCACTTTTCAACTTGATCATCATGAATTTTTGTCACAATGTTTGTCTGTACAAAATCTAGGTCAAGTTTGAAAGTGGGGTACCTGAGGTCAAAAACCATGTCATTGAAAATCTTGGTTAATGATCTACCCTATTTACATAAAACATGTTCAAAATACTTGTCCAGGGTGTTCGAATTTGCCGTGGTCGAACATTGTACCTTATGTAGGGATTTTGCCAGGATCAGACAATGTACCTTATGTAGGGACTTTGCCAGGATCAGACAATGTACCGTATGTAGGAATTTTGCCAGGATTTGGACAATGTACCTTATGTAGGGATTTTGCCAGGATCGGACAATGTACCTTATGTAGGGATTTTGCCAGGATCGGACAATGTACCGTATGTAGGGATTTTGCCAGGATCGGACAATGTACCTTATGTAGGGATTTTGCCAGGATCGGACAATGTACCTTATGTAGGGATTTTGCCAGGATCTGACAATGTCCCGTATGTAGTGATTTTGCCAGGATCGGACAATGTACCGTATGTAGGGATTTTGCCAGGATCAGACAATGTACCTTATGTAGGGATTTTGCCAGGATCGGACAATGAGTTCTAGTGAAAGGTGGTGTTTGAGTTCTAGTGAACGAAGCTCAACTGTATTTTTACTGTTTCAGAAATGAAAAGAGAGAGCTAAATGACATTAAATTTGACTTCACACCTGGTCAAGGTAAAGTATGTTGTTGAAAGTGTTGTTATAGAGAAACAGTTTATGAGAGCATTTCATATAGAGAAAAATGAAATTTTTGAATGAATTAGCTTGACTGTTTGAAGAATAGGTAGAGCTACTGCTCTCGTCAATTCGTCGGTGTCCCCATCGGTGTCTTTGTCCTGATTTGGTTTAGTTTCTGTGTTTAAGCTGGTTCTCAGTTATCACTTGTTGGGATGGATTGAAACTACATTTATTTTCTGTTGTGAACTAACTTGCAGTGCACATGTTTCTGTAACTTTTATTTCGCTTTTTTTTAGCTTGACTATTCAAAGAATAGTCTAGCTATTCTACTCACCCTGGCGTCGGCGTCACACCTTGGTTAAGTTTTTGCATGCAAGTACATACAGCTATCATTTAAAGGCATATAGCTTTGAAACTTATTTATTCTTTTTCTAGGTCAATTACCAACCTCACTGGGTCAAGTTCCATAACTCTGACATGTATTTTGAGCAAATTATGCCCCCTTTTGGACTTAGAAAATTCTGGTTAAAGTTTAACATGTAAGTTACTATCTCCAAAACTAATGCAGATATGGAATTGAAACTTCACATGTGTCTTCGGGGTTATAAAACTAGTTGATAGCACCAAGTCCCATAACTCTGACCTTCATTTTGGCCAAATTATGCCCCCTTTTGTACTTAGAAAATTTTGGTTAAAGTTTTGCGTGCAAGTACGTACAGCTATTACTAAAAGGCATATAGATTTGAAACTTATTTTTTCTTTTTCTAGATCAATTACCTACCTCACTGGGTCAAGTCCCATAACTCTGACATGTATTTTGAGCAAATTATGCCCCCTTTTGGACTTAGAAAATCCTGGTTCAAGTTTTGCGTGCAAGTACATACAGCTATTACTAAAAGGCATATTGATTTGAAACTTACTTTTTCTTTTTAGCTCATCTGATTTTTTGAAAAAAAATGATGAGTTATTGTCATCACTTGAGCGGTTGTCGGCGTCGGCGTCTGCGTCGGCGTTGCCTGGTTAAGTTTTATGTTTAGGTCAGCTTTTCTCCTAAACTATCAAAGCTATTGCTTTGAAACTTGGAATACTTGTTCACCATCATAAGCTGACCCTGTATAGCAAGAAACATAACTCCATCTTGATTTTTGCAAGATTTATGGCCCCTTTTGTACTTAGAAAATATCAGATTTCTTGGTTAAGTTTTATGTTTAGGTCAACTTTTCTCCTAAACTATCAAAGCTATTGCTTTGAAACTTGGAATACTTGTTCACCATCATAAGCAGACCCTGTACATCAAGAAACATAACTCCATCTTGCTTTTTGCAAGAATTATTGCCCCTTTTGGACTTAGAAAATCAGTTTTCTTGGTTAAGTTTTATGTTTAGGTCAGCTTTTCTCCTAAACTGTCAAAGCTATTGCTTTAAAACTTGCAACACTTGTTCACCATCATAAGTTGACCCTGTACAGCAAGAAACATGACTCCATCCTGATTTTTGCAAGATTTATGGCCCCTTTTGGACTTAGAAAATATCAGATTTCTTGGTTAAGTTTTATGTTTAGGTCAACTTTTTCTCTTAAACTATCAAAGCTATTGCTTTGAAACTTGCAACACTTGTTCACCATCATAAGCTGACCCTGTACAGCAAGCAACATAACTCCATCCGCTGTTTTGCAATAATTATTGCCCCTTTTGGACTTAGAAAATCATTTTTTGGTTGAGTATTATGTTTAAGTCAACTTTTCTCATAAACTATCAAAGCTATTGCTTTAAAACTTGCAACAGTTTTTCACACATCATAAGTGGACACTGAACATCAAGAAACATAACTCTATCCTGCTTTTTGCAAGAATGATGGCCCTTTTTAGACTTAGAAAATCATGGGTAGGACAATATTTCTATTACACAAAAAAAAAATCAGATGAGCGTCAGCACCCGCAAGGCGGTGCTCTTGTTTTAGATCAATTACCTACCTCACTGGGTCAAGTCCCATAACTCTGACATGTATTTTGAGCAAATTATGCCCCCTTTTGGACTTAGAAAATCCTGGTTCAAGTTTTACATGCAAGTTACTATCTCCAAAACTAATGCAGATATTAAATTGAAACTTCACATGTGTCTTCGGGGTTATAAAACTAGTTGATAGAATCAAGTCCCATAACTCTGACATGTATTTTGGGCAAATTATGCCTCTTTTTGGACTTAGAAAATCCTGGTTAAAGTTTTGTGTGCAAGTACATACAGCTATTACCAAAAGGCATATAGCTTTGAAACTTATTTACTCTTTTTCTAGGTCAGTTACCAACCTCACTGGGTCAAGTTCCATAACTCTTAACATGTATTTTGAGCAAATTATGCCCCCTTCTGGACTTAGACAATTCTGGTTAAAGTTTTACATCCAAGTTACTATCTCCAAAACTAATGCAGATATGGAATTGAAACTTAACATGTTTCTTCAGAGTTATTAAACTAGTTGATAGCATCAAGTCCTATAACTCTGATATGCATTTTGGTAAAATTATGTCCCGTTTCGAACTTAAAACTCTTTTGATATTTAACATTTTGGGTAATAATTTCCTGCTTCTGTGACAATATTTCAAATAGTCCAGCTTGGCTGTCTTACGGACAGCTCTTGTTTTAATTTTGCCCTTTTTTCGACTCAGAATTTTTTTAGCTCGACTATTCGAAGAATAGTCTAGTTATACTACTCACCCTGGCGTCGGCATCGGCGTCTGTGTTGGTGTCGGCATCACACTGAAGTTTTTACATGCAAGTACATACAGCTATCATTTAAAGGCATATAGCTTTGAAACTTATTTTTTCTTTTTCTTGGTCAATTACCAACCTCACTGGATCAAGTTCCATAACTCTGACATGTATTTTGAGCAAATTGTGCCCCCTTTTGGACTTAGAAAATCCTGGTTCAAGTTTTACATGCAAGTTACTATCTCCAAAACTAATGCAGATATTAAATTGAAACTTCACATGTGTCTTCGGGGTTATAAAACTAGTTGATAGAATCAAGTCCCATAACTCTGACATGTATTTTGGGCAAATTATGCCTCTTTTTGGACTTAGAAAATCCTGGTTAAAGTTTTGCGTGCAAGTACATACAGCTATTACCAAAAGGCATATAGCTTTGAAACTTATTTACTCTTTTTCTAGGTCAGTTACCAACCTCACTGGGTCAAGTTCCATAACTCTTAACATGTATTTTGAGCAAATTATGCCCCCTTTTGGACTTAGAAAATTCTGGTTAAAGTTTTACATCCAAGTTACTATCTCCAAAACTAATGCAGATATGGAATTGAAACTTAACATGTTTCTTCAGAGTTATTAAACTAGTTGATAGCATCAAGTCCTATAACTCTGATATGCATTTTGGTAAAATTATGTCCCGTTTCGAACTTAAAACTCTTTTGATATTTAACATTTTGGGTAATAATTTCCTGCTTCTGTGACAATATTTCAAATAGTCCAGCTTGGCTGTCTTACGGACAGCTCTTGTTTTAATTTTGCCCTTTTTTCGACTCAGAATTTTTTTAGCTCGACTATTCGAAGAATAGTCTAGTTATACTACTCACCCTGGCGTCGGCATCGGCGTCTGTGTTGGTGTCGGCATCACACTGAAGTTTTTACATGCAAGTACATACAGCTATCATTTAAAGGCATATAGCTTTGAAACTTATTTTTTCTTTTTCTTGGTCAATTACCAACCTCACTGGATCAAGTTCCATAACTCTGACATGTATTTTGAGCAAATTGTGCCCCCTTTTGGACTTAGAAAATTCTGGTTAAAGTTCTACATGCAAGATTTTCTATCTGCAAAACTAATGCAGATATTGAATTGAAACTTCACATGTGCCTTCGGGGTTATAAAACTAGTTGATGGCAGCAAGTCCCATAAGTCTGATGTGCATTTTTGTCAAATTATGTCCTCCTTTGAACTTAAAACTCTTTTGATATTTAACCTTTTTGGGTAATATTTTCCTGCTTCTGGGACAATATTTCGAATAGTCGAGCTTGGCTGTCTTATGGACAGCTCTTGTTATCCCCCGACAAAAGTCGGAGGGATATAGTTTTGGCATTGTCCGTCTTTCCGTCCGTCCGTCCGGAGCCATATCTAGGAAAAGGTTGGGAATATTTATTTAAAACTTCATATACATGTTCACCACTATGAGTTCTTGCGGCCCGTCAAGTTTCAGTCAGATTGCCCAAGTAACACCAGAGTTATGGCCCTTAGAAGTTTCTAGTGTTAACTATATAGGGTACTATAAATATGGCAATTTCTGCATCATAACTTTTGATATATTTGACCTAGAACTATGAAACCTAATCAGAATTTAGATCACCATAATGTGGTTGTGTACACACAATTTCATTCGGATTTATTTGTAAATTAAGAGTAATTGCCCTTTAATTGTATAAAAATCCACATATTTGTACATAACAAACTTACCATTGGGTAGAATTTCATTAAATTTCTTTCATTCTTTTCCATGAACATTTATTATAAACATGTGAAGTTGTGCACCCACACTTGGTCACCCACTTGCCTTGGTCACCCCCTTTTTTTTTTTTTTTTTTTCATTTTTAATTTGATTTTTTTCAAACCTTCCAAGTTGTACCATTCCCCCACCTCACTTCTCCACCCAGTCATGCCCACCACCGATCATGCATCCTCTGCCCCCCCCCCCCCCCCACCCCAACTTCACCCTTTTACCCATTTTTTTTTTTTTTTTTTTTTTTCATTTTTAATTTTCAATCAATATTTATAATCAACATGTGAAATTTTGTTTCCTCTCCCGTTCCCCAGCACCCCCACCCCCTAAAAAAAAAATATATATACATATATGTATATATATATATTTTTACTCCTTTTTTTTTTTTTTTTTAAATGTTCAAACCTTCAACATGTTAAGTTGTGACTGCACAAACCTTGCCCTCAGACATGTTCAAGATATCTTACCTGTGTTCTCTTAAGGACATCTGTTCTTTTATGTACAAATGTACATGTTAAACAGCAACACCTGGTGCCAAACCACTCAAAGACAATATTTCGTTCCAGTTAAACTTCAAGCTCACATTTCAATTAACTGCATTTAATTTTAAAAGCTAAGCTTATTACTGTAAGCATAGCCCATTCAAAATAAATTCTTTAGTCAGGATCAAAGTATCATACATTTATTATGTTCTCTTTAATTAAACATTTGTTTTCTGTTAAATTGATTTTGACTATTGAAATTATTTGCTTCTTAATAACATCCTTAACTTTTTTACGGATATATTTTTTTGCCATTCCTCACCACAAACCCTTTCGGCGGGGGATACCAATTCATCGAATTTGCTTGTTGTTTAAGTTTTTGTAAGTAAGCTTGTTTCTCAGTACCAACTCATGGAAATGGATTGAAACTTTACACACTTGTTCACTTTGATGATCTGACATGCAGTGTACGGGTTCTATAACTGTAGTTGGATTTTTAGCTTACCTGAACACAAAGTGCTTAAGGTCACAATTTTGGTCCAATTAATGAAACAGAATACAGTAAACTTCACTTATAAGGAAATTGGATATAAGGAACACTTGGTTATAAGAAACAGTTTTCAATTCCCCGATCTAATTCCTTCTTTATTCAATGTGAAAATCCTCGTTTATAGGGAACTCGGTTATAAGGAACACTTGGATATAAGGAACACTTTTTCCAGTCCCCAAGTACGAAATTCAATGGTCCTTGGTTATAGCAAACAGACATAAAGAATAAAATATATTGAAAACCAGAAATAAACAGAAGAATTGCTGATGACATCAGCTTTCATACACATGAATAAACAAAAATAATTCATTTCTACGATCTTTAGCTTGTTAATTCACACATACGATAAAAAGAAAAGATATAATATCATCATTAACATTTATCAAATACTAGACTAATAGTAGACTAATACTAAATTTTACACAAGATTATGTTCGAGAGCTACAGGTATTTCATGTTAACAATAGTGAATGAAAATCAGACATGGTCATGGACATACTATCCTAAATAAATGTGCTAATTACGCATGATTAACAATGGCAAACAGTCCAGTTTACCAAACTTTCAATTGTAAAAATAATACTAATCCCCAATGATAACGTGATTCCCGCTGAAACGTGAGGACGAGTCCATTTCATGATAACTGATAAAATAACAATCATTACTTGACAAGTAAATAAGTATTTGTATCATTTTAACTATCCTCTTAGTATACGGCAACATAGCTCCGTCCAGTAAAATAGAGATAACATTGGATAAAAGCAAATCGTTTTGTGGGTTTGAATCCTTATGAGGATTGTTTTTTATGCCCCCGAAGGGAGGCATATTAGTTTTACAACTGTCCGTCCGTTCGTTAGTTAGTTTGTTTGTTCGTTCGTAACAACCTTAACTTTTTGCATGAAGGCACTTTACTCGCGAACCACTGCACCCAGGACCTTCAAACTTCATATGCTGATAGTACTTATTGAGTACACAACCCCTACTGACTTTGGAGTCAAAGGTCAAGGTCACAGGGGCCAATTTTAACTTTTTGCATGAAGGCACTTTACTCGCGAACCACTGCACCCAGGACCTTCAAACTTCACGTGCTGATAGTACTTATTGAGTACACGACCCCTGATGACTTTGGGGTCACCAGGTCAAAGGTCAAGGTCACAGGGGACAATGTTAACTTTTTGCATGAAGGCACTTTAATCGTGAACCACTGCACCCAGGACCTTCAAACTTCACATGCTGATAGTACTTATTGAGTACACGACCCCTATTGACTTGGGTCACCAGGTCAAAGGTCAAGGCGCTGTTGGGGCATTTGTCACCATTATTGACAGCTCTTGTTTCAGATTTTTTTAGCTCACCTGTCACATAGTGACAAGGTGAGCTTTTGTGATCACCCTTCGTCCGTCGTCAGTCCGCCCGTCCGTTCGTGCGTGCGTCAACAATTTCTTGTCTGCACGATAGTGGTTTCATTTTTGATTTTATTTTAACCAAACTTGCACACAACTTGTATCACCATAAGATCTCAGTTCCTTTCTTGAACTGGCCAGATTCCATTATGGGTTCCAGAGTTATGGCCCCTGAAAGGGCCAAAATTAGCTATTTTGAGCTTGTCTGCACAATAGCAGCTTTATTTAAGATTTGATTTTTAGCTCACCTGTCACAAAGTGACAAGGTGAGCTTTTGTGATCGCGCGGTGTCCGTCTGTGCGTGCTTGCGTCCGTAAACTTTTGCTTGTGACCACTCTAGAGGTCACATTTTTCATGGGATCTTTATGCAAGTTGGTCAGAATGTTCATCTTGATGATATCTATGTCAGGTTCAAAACTGGGTCACTTGCCGTCAAAAACTAGGTCAGTAGGTCTAAAAATAGAAAAACCTTGTGACCTCTCTAGAGGCCATATATTTCACAAGATCTTCATGAAACTTGGTCAGAATGTTCATCTTGATGATATCTAGGTCAAGTTCGAAACTGGGTCACGTGCCGTCAAAAACTAGGTCAGTAGGTCTAAAAATAGAAAAACCTTGTGACCCCTCTAGAGACCATATATATTTCACAAGATCTTCATGAAAATTGGTCAGAATATTCACCTTGATAATATCTAGGTCAATTTCGAAACTGGGTCACGTGCCGTCAAAAACTAGGTCAGTAGGTCTAAAAATAGAAAAACCTTGTGACCTCTCTAGAGGCCATATATTTCATGAGATCTTCATGAAAATTAGTCAGAATGTTCATCTTGATGATATCTAGGTCAAGTTCGAAACTGGGTCATGTGTGGTCAAAAACTAGGTCAGTAGGTCTAAAAATAGAAAAACTAGAGGCCATATTTTTAATGGGATCTGTATGAAAGTTGGTCTGAATGTTCATCTTGATGATATCTAGGTCAAGTTCGAAACTGGGTCATGTGTGGTCAAAAACTAGGTCAGTAGGTCTAAAAATAGAAAAACCTTGTGACCTCTCTAGAGGCCATATATTTCATGAGATCTTCATGAAAATTAGTCAGAATGTTCATCTTGATGATATCTAGGTCAAGTTCGAAAGTGGGTCACATGCGGTCAAAAACTAGGTCAGTAGGTCAAATAATAGAAAAACCTTGTGACCTCGCTAGAGGCCATATTTTTCATGGGATCTGTATGAAAATTGGTCTGAATGTTCATCTTGATGATATCTAGGTCATATTTGAAAGTGAGTCACGTGCCATCAAAAACTAGGTCAGTAGGTCATATAATAGAAAAACCTTGTGACCTCTCTAAAGGCCATATTTTTCATGGGATCTGTATGAAAATTGGTCTGAATGTTCATCTTGATGACATCTAGGTCAAGTTCGAAACTGGATCATGTGCGGTCAAAAACTAGGTCCTTAGGTCTAAAAATAGAAAAACCTTGTGACCTCTCTAGAGACCATACTTGTGAATGGATCTCCATAAAAATTGGTCAGAATGTTCACCTTGATGATATCTAGGTCAAGATTGAAACTGGGTCACATGCCATAAAAAACTAGGTCAGTATGTCAAAAAATAAAAAAACCTTCTGACCTCTCTAGAGGCCATACTTTTCATGGGATCTGTATGAAAGTTAGTCTGAATGTTCATCTTGATGATATCTAGGTCAAGTTTGAAACTGGGTTAACTGTGGTCAAAAACTAGGTCAGTAGGTCTTAAATTATTAAAATCTTTTGACCTCTCTAAGAGACCATATTTTTCAATGGATCTTCATGAAAATTGGTCAGAATTTTTATCTTGATAATATCTAGGTCAAGTTCAAAACTGCGTCACATGAGCTCAAAAACTAGGTCACTATGTCAAATAATAGAAAAAACGATGTCATACTCAAAACTGGGTCATGTGGAAAGAGGTGAGCGATTCAGGACCATCATGGTCCTCTTGTTACCAAACTGGCACACAACTTGTGTGTAAAATAAGGTCTTGGATCCTTTCTTGAACTGGCCAGATTCCCTTATGGGTTCCAGAGTTATGGCCCCTGAAAGGGCCAGAATTAGCTATTTTGACCTTGTCTGCACAACAGCAGCTTCATTTATGATTTGAATTTAATCAAACTTGCACAAAACTTGTGTCACCATAAGATCTTGATTCCTTAGTTGAACCGGCCAGAACCCGTAATGGGTTCCAGAGTTATGGCCCCTGAAAGGACCAAAATAAGCTATTTTGACCTTGTCTGCACAATAGCAGCTTCATTTATGATTCGATTTTAACCAAACTTGCACACAACTTGTATCACCACAAGATCTTCGTTCCTTTCTTGAACTGGCCAGATTTCATCATGGGTTCCAGAGTTACGGCCCCTTAAAGGTCCAAAATTGGCTATTTTGGCTTTTGCAGCCATATAGAGACTTCATTTATGGTTTTATTTGATACAAACTTCCAAAATAGCTTCAACAACAATAATTCTTGGATTCCATGACAAATCAGATCCAAGCATAGGTTCAGAGTTATTTTATATCTGATTACCTCCCCTGATTGTAATCAAAATGGATTTATATCAGTAAGTACTTATAGGACTTATTTGAAATTTCATTATTGTCATTAGTTGGACTGAGCCAATCAGGGTAGATAACTATGGACTGATTTTATGTCAAATTACCTCCCTTTATTTCAAATTAAAATGGGTATTTCTCCATAACTAATGAAGATACTGATCTGAAATTTCATTTATGTCAACAGATTTATTTGGCAGATCCTTCTTTTGTTCACATACAATAAAAAATTTTTAAATTACTTCCCTTTTACGTTACTATAAATAGCTTATTTTTAGTAAATTTTTTATTATTGGCCGTAGGGAAAAACTGAGACCACTTTTCTGTGGTACAACATGGATGGTACCTCCAATTTTTAGGTGTATTTTGACATATCTGTACCTTGTAAGAATTTTTTTTTCTTTTTGGTTAAATTTCTTCCCTTTGTTGTTCCTGTCCTTTGGACTTAGATATTTTTTCTAAGGACCTTCTTGTCCTCAAGTGCAGTGATAACAGGTGAGCGATATAGGGCAATCATGGCCCTCTTGTTTTGTTTTTCCTATTTGTTTGCATTTTTAGCTCACCTGAGCACAAAGTGCTCAAAGGTGAGCTTTTGTGATCGCCCTGTGTCCGTCGTCGTCCGTCAGTCA
This sequence comes from Mercenaria mercenaria, assembly GCF_021730395.1. NCBI lineage: Eukaryota > Metazoa > Mollusca > Bivalvia > Venerida > Veneridae > Mercenaria > Mercenaria mercenaria. The sequence goes on from NC_069371.1 coordinate 54,861,899, forward strand.
CCGTCCGTCCGTCGTCAACAATTTGACTGTTAACACTCTAGAGGTCACAATTTTGGCCTAATCTTAATGAAACTTGGTCAGAATGTTACCCTCAATAAAATCTTGGATGAGTTCGATATTGGGTCATCTGGGGTCAAAAACTAGGTCACCAGGTCAAATCAAAGGAAAAACTTGTTAACATTAGAGGTCACAATTTTGACCTAATCTTAATGAAACTTGGTCAGAATGTTACTCTCAATTAAATCTTAGACGAGTTTGATATTTGGTCATCTGGGTTCAAAAACTAGGTCACAAGGTCAAATCAGAGGAAAAGCTAGTTAATACTTTAGAGACCACATTTATGACTATATCTTAATGAAACTTGGTCACAATGTTAATCTTGATGATCTTTAGGTCAATAGGTCAGGTGAGCGATACAGGGCCTTCATGGTCCCCTTGTTTTCCTATATTTTCGTTTCTTTCTTTAATTGGTCTGTATTTTAATATCATCTTTGATATGATACCTTTCTCATATGCCATATCGGCTTTAGATATTTCTCTGTCGTGTTGTCCCAGAGCACATGAAGGAATCAAATTTTTCTGCAAAAATTAAATAAAAATGAAATGTCAATGCTAAGTTTCGAACCCACATTGCAAAAGATCTGTTTAACATGGACAGTATGCTTTACCTCTGAGCTAATTTGTAATTGATACTAAAACTAGAAATAGTTAGATGTTAACATGTTAGAAAAATGCTGAATTCCCTATGTTCTATTTTATTCTATTTATAGCCATGTTTGTAAATATCACGTTATCGTTTGGGCATAGTAGCAGGTGCTAAAATGGACAATAGCAAAAGTATAGGTATAATTTACACTTTAATCCGTATGTGTGGCGCTGTTGTCTAGTCGTAATGTACTGTATGTCATAAAATTTTAATGGATAGGCTAACTTAACATTTTTGTAATAAAAATTCGAACATTTATTTTATATTAGTATTGATGCCTATTCACATAACGTGCAGGCGAGTAAGGTAAGGGGAGTAACTGCAATATCTTATAGTCGAAATGTAGCGCTGTCTAAAAAAGAAAATAGAAATAATTGGCAAAAAATAAACACAAATTACGGTTATTCTTACCAACGTACATTTTGGCTTAGTTCAGGTTTAACGCCATGTTTCAGCACTATTTCAGTCATATACATGCAGGCAGTTTACCCTACCATCTCTCCAGGAAAGGACTGGTACTAGACTCGAAACTTTCTCACATAAAGATTCATGGTCGGCCCAGAATGTGAACACATAGCCCTTTTCAGTCGTCAGTCAGATAGTGTTCGTTATACAAATCTCGGTTACAAAGAACTAGTTCGCTATATGGATATAAGGAACATCGGTTATAAGGAAATATTTTTAGAGGTCCAAAGCTGTTCCTTACAAGCGAGGTTTACTGTATTACACTCAATAAAATCTTGCACAATTTCGTTACTTGGTCATCTGGGGTGAAAAACTAAGTCATTAGGATAGTTAATAGGAAAACTTCGTTAACAGGTAAAGGCCACATTTTTTTACCTCATCTTTATCAAACTTTTTCAGAATGTTTTTCTTTGTGAAATCTAGGATAATTGGGTTACCTGAGGTAAAAAACTAGGTCACTAGGTCTAATCATAGAAAAACCTTGTAAACACTCTAGAGGCCACATTTTCTATTGGATCTTCTTAAAATGTCTGTTTCTATGAAATCTGGGTCAGTGTCAAAACGGGGTTACCTGAGGTTTTAAATTAGGTCAGTAGATTGTATCATTGAAAATCTTATTAGCCTTCTAGAGGCCACATTTTGTTTGTTAGATTGTTTTTCTCTATTAAATCTAGGTCAAGTTTAAAACTTAGTGATCAAGCTTTTAAAATGGGTCACTAGATCAAGTCATAAAAAATCCTTGTTAACACTTAAGAGGCCACACATTCTTCTTGATCTTCATAAAACTTTGTCAGAGTGAGGTCACATTTTGTTTGTCAGAATGTTTTTCTCTATTAAATCTAGGTCAAGTCCAAAACTGGATTATCTAGGTAAAAAAACTAGGTCACAAGGTCATATTATAGAACAGCATTGTTAAAGGAATTTCACTCATACATCATGATTTATGGACAGATAGTTGTAACACTAATCCTGTGAACTGTAAATAGTTTTATGTATGGTTGCCATGCATTTCACCCTACATGGATGTACAGTCACCTTGCTATAGATGTCTACATTGTGGATGTTGGCAAGAAACCTCATTGAAGTTGAACGCTCAGAATGCCACATTTTCTACCTGATATTCATGAGATTTGGTTGGAATGTTTGCATGTTTAAAATCTAAGATAAATTTGTAACTGAGTCACTTGAGAAAAACCTAGGTCATTAGGGAATATTATTGTAAAACTTTGTTAGTGCTTTAGAGGCTAGTTTTTCAACTTGATCATTATAAATTTTTGACAGAATGTTTGATTGTACAAAATTTTGGTCATGTTTAAAAGTGGAATAACTAGGGTCAAAAACCATTTCATTGTATCCCACGACAACAAAGTTGTAAGTGGAGGTATACTGGTTTCAGGTTGTCTGTCTGTCTGTCCATAGACACAATCCTGTGCGCACCATCTCTCCTCGTCCCATTGACACAATTTAATGAAACTTTACACAAGTGATCAGTAACAACAGTAGTTGTGCATGGGGCATGTTAGGTTTTTTCAGAAAAAAAAATTGCAGAGTTATGGGACTTTGTTTTTTGTTAACATACCATGTACATACAGTCTGCATATGCAATCTTGTGCGCGCCTAATCTTCCGAACCCTTGCACACAATTTAATGAAACTTCACACAAGTGATCAGTACCAACCCTAGTTGTGCATGGTGCATGTTACGTTCTTTTAGATAAATATTCTGCATAGTTTTGGGACTTTGTTTTTTGTTACTATACTGTATACATACAGTCTATATACATACAGTCCACATAATTATGCAATCTTGTGTGCGTCAAATTGCAATGTACTGTGTCAGTGCATGTGGGGGGTACATTCATCACCTTTAGTGATAGCTCTAGTTTTTAGCTCGACTATTCGAAGAATAAGTAGAGCTATCCTACTCACCACGGCATCGGCGTCGGCGTCACACCTTGGTTAAGTTTTTCGTACCAGTCCACATTTTGACAAAGTCTTTTGAGATAAAGCTTTGAAACTTTCAACACTTGTTTACCATCATCATGGCCAGTCAAGAGCACATAACTCCATCAAGGATTTGGGCTGAATTATGGCCCCTTTTGACTTAGAAATCTTGGTTAAGTTTTTCGTACCAGTTCATATTTTTTGTAAAGTGTTTGACATATGGCTTTGAAACTTTTATCACATGTTTAGTATAATAGTCTCTATCTGTAGGAAAGAGAACATAACTCTGTCATCTATTTTGGCTGAATTACGGCCCTTTTTGGACTTTGAAATTGGTTCTGTTTTCATACAAGTCCATGTTTTGTGAAAACTATTTGACATATGGCTTTTAAACTTTGAACACTTGTTTATCATTATGATTTCCATCTGTACGCAGGAGTACATAACTATTTTGACTGAATTATGGCCCTTTTTGGACTTTGAAATTTGCTCATATATTGCCATTTAGTGCAAGGCTTATCGAAATCAAAGTAATACAGGAACATTGTTTGTCTAATCTATTTATTTCTTTTGTCTGAATATCCATGGAAATATTTTGACCCCATTCTTCAATCAATTCTTCGAATAGTCGAGCGCGCTGTCATCAGACAGCTCTTGTTAGCTCACCTGTCACGAAGTGACAAGGTGAGCTATTGTGAGCGCTTGATGTCTGTCATCCGTCGTGCGTAGTCCGTCGTGCGTCAACAATTTCTAAAAAAATCTTCTTCTTGAAAAGCACTGGGCAGAATTACACCAAACTTCACAGGAATGATCCTTGGGTGGCCCCCTTTCAAAATTGTTCAAAGAATTGAATTCCATGCAGAACTCTGATTGCCATGGCAACCGAAAGGAAAAACTTTAAAAATCTTCTTGTCCAAAACCACAGGGCCTAGGGCTTTGATATCTGGTGTTTAGCATCATCTAGTGGTCCTCTACCAAAATTTTTCAAATTGTCCCCCTAGGGTCAAATATGGCCCCGCCCCGGGGGTCACATGGTTTATATAGACTTATATAGGGAAAACTTTGAAAATCTTCTTGTACAAAACTACATGGCCTAGGGCTTTGATATTTGGTATGTAGCATCATCTAGTGGTCTTCTACCAAGATTGTTCAAATTATCCCCCTAGGGTCAAATGTGGTCCCGCCCCGGGGGTCCCAAGTTTTGCATAGACTTATATAGGAAAAAAAGTTTAAAAATCTTCTTGTCTGAAACCACAACACTTAGACCTTTGAAATTTGGTTTGTAGCATTGTCTTATGGTCCTCAACCAAAATTGTTCAAATTGTACCCCTTGGGTGGAAAGAGGCTTTGTCCTGGGGGTCCCAAGTTTTATATAGACTTATATAGGAAAAAGATTTAAAAATCTTCTTGTCTGAAACCATATGACCTAGGCTTTTGATATTTGGTATGATGCATTGTCTAGTAGTCCTCTACCAAAATTGTTCAAATTTTGCCCCTGGGGTTAAAAGAGGCCCCGTCCTGGGGTCACTTAGTTATTATGTGAGTTATATAGGAAAAATACTTAAAAAATCATCTGATCCTATTTCCAAGACTGTTTAATTATAATTACCTGATGACCCCAAGTAATATGATGTCACTTGACTGTGACCTTGACCTACTGACCTACTTTCTTGTTTTTTAAGATACAGCCTTGAAATTTTGATGACATACACAGTTTTGCACACAAATCAAAAAACTGAATTTCATTGACCATGAATGTGACCTACTGACTTTCTTAATGTTTTATCATCAGTTTGACATTTGGGACATGCAGCTCATATTACTCAGGTGAGTGATCCAGGGTCATCATGACCCTCTTATCTTAATATTTTAGCATCAGTTTGACATTTAAATTAGTTCACACAACTGGGAAAAGATTTCAATGCTTACTTATATTTGACTTTCTTACCTGATCTCTTATACTTGTCTATGTAGCTCATATTACTCAGGTGAGCAGTCCAGAGTCATCATGACCCTCTTGTTTTACTTGCAAGACCAGAGTTATAGCTTGTGACTAAGTCAGAAAATCAAAAGTTTATGCCACATATTTCTTAAAATGTACTTGATCTAGAGGATTGTTTCATAGCATATGAAGTTGTGCACCTGGTGTTCGCTCAGGGATTTCACTTGGCTAAGCCAGAGTTATGGTCCTTCTATGGTGAAAAATACACAAAGTTCTTTTAAAGTTAGTGTTGCAAACATCTTAAAAAGTATTTCACCTAGAGTGATGTAACCATGTACAGTGACAGGAGTGGGGGCACCTGTGTCCTATGTACACACATCTAGTCACTTGAACATCTCCTCTGAAACAACTGGTCAGAAATACACCAAACTTGGTCAGTAGAATCCTAGCATGGACCTCTATCAAGTTTGTTAGATGGTTGAGCTTGGCCCCTTCTAGGGGCCACCAAAGGTAGAAGTAGACAAAAATTTAAACAACTTCTTTTCATGAACTTCTTGATGGACTGTCATCAAACTTGGTTTGTAGCATTATTATAAGGTCCTCTTCCAAATTGTTCAAATGGGGCACTTGGACACTTAAGGGGGTTGCTAGAGATAGGTAGAAAAAGATAAGCAAATTCTTACCATGAACTTTGTTCTAATGGGCCTTCAGATGTAGAAAAGAAACCCTGTAGATAACTTATTGACTGCTTGAAGGATGTTTAACAAACTTGGTCAGAAGCAAGGTCAGTTTGTCAAGGTTCTTCTCAGATTAGCAATGTAGGCCCATTTGTGCCACCAGAGCTAAAAATAGAAAAAACTTCAAACAACTTCCTTCATGAACCACTTGATGGATATTCATCAAACTTGATCTGTAGCATCCTTGCATGGACCTCTCCCAATTTTATTCAAATAATTTTACTTGGCCCCAATACTGTTGTATGCTGTGAGATGAAAAGAAAAAATATATTGGTGAGTGTGCAGAATATAGAAATTTCATGAAAGTGTTTTTTGTTTCTCAAGAACTACTTGACCAAATGTTTTCAGGTTATCCTTTGCTTAGAGGACATGTCGTAAATGAGGAAACGGTGACAGTTCAGTTTGGATAGGATTTATCTTATTTATAATGACTGAAAATATCTTCAAAAGTTTCTTTGCCAAGGGGTATCAGGGGACTTCACTTCATGACTTGTGAACTATTTGGGAATTGGAAGACTTCATGGTTTTTTAGGGGTTTCCATTTATAAATGTCTCAAATGGGACAGTGTTTAGCATTTATGCTGCAGTGTATATTTCTTGATGTTTATTACAGATTCTTCAGACAGTGTCTCCCGAGAGCTTGTTGAAGCTGGCCTTGTTGATGGAAAGGATATGATAGTTGGTTAGTAATTTTAATCTATGTCATCCTATATTTAGCATTTAAAGCATATTGCTGACATTTTTAACTCAACTATTCGAATATTGTCTGTGCTGACGTCCACATCTGCATCCAGATTTGGTTAAAGACTCCTAATGCTTTTGTTTATAATATGGCAGCCATGTTTGTTGTTATGAACATAAAATATTTTTTTTTCTTTTGAAATCCTATTTTCTACAATTGTTTTCTTATTAGCTCACCTGTCACATAGTGACAAGATGAGCTTTTGTGATCACCCTTCGTCCGTCCGTCAACAGTTTCTTGTCTGCACGATAGTGGTTTCATTTATGATTTGATTTTAACCAAACTTGCATACACTGTATCACATAAGATCTCGTTCCTTCTAATGCCAACCCATAGTTCCAGAGTATGCCCTGAAAGCCAAAATTAGCTATTACCTTGTCTGCACAATAGCACTTATTATGTTATTTACCAAACGCCCAATGATCACCAAGATCTGATTCCTTCTTGACTGGCATTTCCATTAGTCAGAGTATGGCCCCTGAAAGGGCCAGAATTAGCTATTTTGACCTTGTCTGCACAATAGCAGCTTCATTTATGATTTTATTTTAACCAAACTTGCACACAACTTGTATCACTATAAGATCTTGGTTCCTGTCTTGAACTGGCAAGATCCCATTATGGGTTCCAGAGTTATGGCCCCTGAAAGGGCCAGAATTAGCTATTTTGACCTTGTCTGCACAATAGCAGCTTCATTTATGATTTGAATTTAATCAAACTTGCACAAAACTTGTGTCACCATAAGATCTTGGTTCCTTTCTTTAACCGGCCAGATCCCATAATGGGTTCCAGACTTATGGCCCCTGAAAGGGCCAAATTTAGCTATTTTGGCCTTGTCTGCACAATAGCAGCTAGCTTCATTTATGATTTGATTTTAACCAAACTTGCACACAACTTGTATCACCACAAGATCTTGCTTCCTTTTTGTACCCCCCGACAACAAAGTTGTAAGGGGGGGTATACTGGTTTCAGGTTGTCTGTCCGTAGACGCAATCTTGTGCGCACCATCTCTCCTTATCCCCTTGACAGAATTTAATGAAACTTCACACAAGTGATCAGTACCAACAGTAGTTGTGCATGGGACATGTTAGGTTCTTTTAGAAAAAAAAATTGCAGAGTTATGGGACTTTGTTTTTTTGTTACTATACTATATACATAGACACAATCTTGTGCGCACCATCTCTCCTTATCCCCTTGACACAATTTAATGAAACTTCACACAAGTGATCAGTACCAACAGTAGTTGTGCATAGGGCATGTTAGGTTCCTTTAGAAAAAAAATTTGCAGAGTTATGGGACTTTGTTTTTTTTTGTTACTATACTATATACATAGACACAATCTTATGCGCACCATCTCTCCTCATCCCCTCGACACAATTTTATGAAACTTCACACAAGTGATCAGTAACAACAGTAGTTGTGCATGGGGCATGTTAGGTTCTTTCAGAAAAAAATTTGCAGAGTTATGGGACTTTGTTTTTTTGTTACTATACTATATACATAGACACAATTTTGTGCGCACCATCTCTCCTCATCCCCTTGACACAGTTTAATGAAACTTCACATAAGTGATCAGTAACAACAGTAGTTGTGCATGGGTCATGTTAGGTTCTTTCAGCGACAAAAATTGCAGAGTTATGGGACTTTGTTTCTTGTTAACATACTATGTACATACAGTCTGCATATGCAATCTTGTGCGTGCCTAATCTACCAAACCCTTACACACAATTTAATGAAACTTCACACAAGTGATCAGTACCAACCATAGTTGTGCATGGTGCATGTTACATTCTTTTAGATAAATATTCTGCATAGTAATGGGACTTTGTTTTTTGTTACTATACTGTATACATACAGTCTATATACATACAGTCCACATAATTATGCAATCTTGTGTGCGTCAAATTGCAATGTACTGTGTCAGTGCATGCGGGGGGTACATTCATCACCTTTAGTGATAGCTCTAGTTTGAACTGGTGAGATTCCATCATGGGTTCCAGAGTTATGGCCCCTTAAAGGTCCAAAATTGGCTATTTTGACTTTTGCAGCCATATAGAGACTTCATTTATGGTTTTGATTTGATACAAACTTCCAAAATATCTTCAACAACAATAAATCTTGGATTCCATGACAAATCAGATCCAGTCGTAGGTTCCGAGTTATTTTATATCTGATTACCTCCCCTGATGGTAATCAAAATGGATTTATATCAGTAAGTACTTATAGGACTTCATTATTTGAGAAATTTCATTATTGTTATTAGTTGGACTGAGACAATCAAGATAGATAACTATGGACTGATTTTATGTCAAATTACCTCCCTTTATTTCAAATTAAAATGGGTATATCTCCATAACTTATGAAGAAACTGATCTGAAATTTCATTTATGTCAACAGATTTATTTGGCAGATCCTTCTTTTGTTCACTTACAATATTTTTTTTTAGCTCACCTGTCACATAGTGACAAGGTGAGCTTTTGTGATCACCCTTCGTCCGTCGTCAGTCCGTGCGTCCGTCCATGCGTCAACAATTTCTTGTCTGCACGATAGTGGTTTCATTTAGGATTTTATTTTAACCAAACTTGCTCACAACTTGTATCACCATAAGATCACGGTTCGTTTCTTGAACTGGCCAGATCCCATTTGGGTTCCAGAGTTATGGCCCCTGAAAGGGCCAAAATCAGCTATTTTTACCTTGTCTGCACAATAGCAGCTTTATTTATGATTTGATTTTTACCAAACTGGCACACAACTTGTATCACCATAAGATCTTGGTTCCTTTCTTGAACTGGCCAGATTCCATTTTGGGTTCCAGATTTATGGCCCCTGAAATGCCAGAATTAGCTATTTTGACCTTGTCTGCACAATAGCAGCTTTATTTATGATTTTATTTTAACCAAACTTGCATACAACTTGTATCACCATAAGATCTTGGTTCCTTTCTTGAACTGGCGAGATTCCATTATAGATTCCAGAGTGACGGCCCCTGAAAGGGCCAAAATTAGCTATTTTGACCTTGTCTGCACAATAGCAGCTTCATTTATGATTTGAATTTAATCAAACTTGCACAAAACTTGTGTCACCATAAGATCTTGGTTCCTTTCTTGAACCGGCTAGATCCCTTAATGGGTTCTAGTGTTATGGCCCCTGAAAGGGCCAAAATTAGCTATTTTGACCTTGTCTGCACAATAGCAGCTTCATTTATGATTTTATTTTAACCAAACTTGCACACAACTTGTATCACCACAAGATCTTGCTTCCTTTCCTAAACTGGCCAGATTCCCTCATGGGTTCCAAAGTTATGGCCCCTTAAAGGTCCAGAATTGGCTATTTTGGCTTTTGCAGCCATATAGAGACTTCATTTATGGTTTTGTTTGATACAAACTTCCAAAATATCTTCAACAACAATAAATCTTGGATTCCATGACAAATCAGATCCAATTGTAGGTTCCAGAGTTATTTTATATCTGATTACCTCCCCTGATTGTAATCAAAATGGATTTATATCAGTAAGTCCTTATAGGACTTATTTGAAATTTCATTATTGTTATTAGTTGGACTGAGACATTCAGGGTAGATAACTATGGATTGATTTTATGTCAAATTACCTCCCTTTATTAGTCCCCTACTGGTTGAAAACCAGTTTTGGGGACTATAGGAATGCACTTTTCCGTCATTCTGTCTGTCCGTCCGTCTGTCCATCCTTGCGTCCTTCCGAGCTCACATTTGCATACTTAGGTGGCTATAGGAACAATAGGTAACTGTACTTTTTCTTTGAAGTCATTCATTCCAAAAGGCTTTTATGTGGCTATTTTTCTCTTACGTTTTCTCTTACGTGGCTAAAAGAACAATAGAGAGAACAAAAGAGTAGCCACATAAGTATCCATATGTAGGAATGTCCGTCCGTCCGCAATTTCGTGTTCGGTCCATAACTGCAATTTCGTGTCCGGTCCATAACTCTGTCATCCATGAAGGGATTTTAATATTACTTGGCACAAATGTTCCCCATGATTAGACAACATGTCATGCGCAAAACCCGGACCCCTAGCTCAAAGGTCAAGGTCACAATTGGAGGTCAAAGGTCAACAGGGCTTTTTTCTTGTCCGAGCCACAACTCTCCCTTCCTTGAAGGGATTTTAGTATTACTTGGCACAAATGTTCCCCATGATGAGATGACGTGATGACGTGTCATGCGCAAATCCCGGACTCCTAGCTCAAAGGTCAAGGTCATACTTAGCAGTCAAATGTTAACATAGCATGAACAGGGTCTGTTTCGTGTCAGGTCCATAACTCTGACATTCATCAAGGGATTTTAATATCACTTAGCACAAGTGTTCCCCATGATGAGACGACATGTCATGTGCAAATCCCAGACCCCTAGCTCAAAGGTCAAGGTCACAATTGGGGGTCAAAGGTCAACAGAGTTTTTTTCCTGTCCCGTCCATAACTCTGCCATCCATGAAGGGATTTTAATATTACTTGGCACAAATGTTCCCCATGATTAGACAACATGTCATGCGCAAAGCCCAGACCCTTAGCTCAGAGGTCAAGGTCACAATTGGAGCTCAAAGGTCAATAAGGTTTTTTCCCTGTCCGATCCAGAACTCTGTCATCCATCAAGGGATTACAATATTACTTTGCATAAATTTTCCCCATGATGAGATGACGTGTCATGCGCAACACCAAGTACCCTAGCTTAAAGGTCAAGGTCACACTGAGATCAAAGGTCAAGAGGAATTTTTTCCTGTCCGGTCTATAACTTTGTCGTGCAAAGCAGGATTTAGATATCAGTTGGCACAAATATTCCCCTGGATGAAACAACATGTCATGCGCAAAAACCAGGTCCCTAGGTCTAAGGTCAAGGTCATATTTAGAGGTCAAAGGTCAAATTCAAGAATGACTGTACGGAACATTTCTTCTTCATGCAAGGAGGGATTTTGATATAACTTGGACCAAATGTTCACCACCATGAGGCACCCTTGTTTTTAGAATTACGTCCCTTTGTTTTACTATAAATTGATTTTATTGTAACTTTTTTATTACTGGCGGTAGAGAAAAATCGAGACCACTTTTCTCTGGTACAGCATGCATGTTACATCCAATTTTTAGGTGTATTTTGACCTATCTCTACCTGGTAAAGAGTTTCTTGTGGACTTAAATTATATAGATTTTTTTTTTTTCTTTTTCTTTTTTTTAAAGATTAATTTCCCTTTGTTGTTACTATAAATAACTTACATGATAACATTAATATAATCAGCCAAAAAAATTCAATATGAAAACAACTGTGGGTTTTTATATATGCACATTTTAATCCAAGTATGTTGTTATAACATATTGTATATGTAGTACAATATTGTTTATACATCATTGACAGATATCAGTTCATTATGTTATACTGCAGTAGAGAAAATTAGGTGCCTTCCAGTAGGGGACTTTGTATTGCATGGCAATACTTCATTCACTTGTTTCGAATTGAAATAGGTATATCTCCGTAACTAATGAAGATACTGATCTGAAATTTCATTTATGTCAACAGATTTATTTGGCAGATCCTTCTTTTGTTCACTTACAATATTTTTTTCTTTTTAATTACTTCCCTTTTACGTTACTATAAATAGCTTATTTTTAGTAACTTTTTTATTATTGGCCGAAGGGAAAAACCGAGACCACTTTTCTGTGGTACAACATGAATGGTACCTCCAATTTTTAGGTGTATTTTGACATATCTGTACCTTGTAAGAATTTTTTTCTTTTTGGTTAAATTTCATCCCTTTGTTGTTCCTGTCCTTTAGACTTAGATATTATTTCTGAGGACCTTCTTGTCCTCAAGTGCAATGATAACAGGTGAGCGATATAGAGCCATCATGGCCCTCTTGTTTTAATTACTTCCCTTTTACGTTACTATAAATAGCTTATTTTTAGTAACTTTTTAGCTCACCTGTCACATAGTGACAAGGTGAGCTTTTGTGATCACCCTTTGTCAGTCCGTGCGTCCGTCCGTCCATCAACAATTTCTTGTCTGCACGATAGTGGTTTCATTTATGATTTTATTTTAACCAAACTTGCACACAACTTGTATCACCATAAGATCTCGGTTCCTTTCTTGAACTAGCCAGATCCTATTATGGGTTCCAGAGTTATGGCCCCTGAAAGGGCCAAAATCAGCTATTTTGACCTTGTCTGCATAATAGAAGCTTTATTTATGATTTGATTTTTACCAAACTGGCACACAATTTGTATCACCATAAGATCTTGGATCCTTTCTTGAACTGGCCAGATTGCTTTATGGGTTCCAGAGTTATGGCCCCTGAAAGGGCCAGAATTAGTTATTTTGATCTTGTCTGCACAATAGCAGCTTCATTTATGATTTTATTTTAACCAAACTTGCACACAACTTGTATCACTATAAGATCTTGGTTCCTTTCTTGAACTGGCTAGATTCCATTATTGGTTCCAGAGTTATGGTCCCTGAAAGAGCCAGAATTACCTATTTTGACCTTGTCTGCACAATAGCAGCTTCATTTATGATTTGAATTTAATCAAACTTGCTTAAACAAGAGGGCCATGATGGCCCTATATCGCTCACCTGTTGTCATTGCACTTGAGGACAAGAAGGTCCTCAGAAAAAATATCTAAGTCCAAAGGCCAGAAACAAAAAAGGAAAGAAATTTAACCAAAAAGAAAACAAGAGCTGTCACTAATGGTGACAAATGCCCCTGCAGCACCTTGACCTTTGACCTGTTGACCCCAAAGTCAGTAGGGGTGGTGTACTCAATAAGTACTATCAGCATGTAAAGTTTGAAGGTCCTGAATGAAGTGGTTTGCATGTAAAGTACCTTCATGCAAAAAGTTAACGTTGGCCCCTGTGACCTTGACGTTTGACCTGGTGACCCCAAAGTCAGTAGGGTTGGTGTACTCATAAAGTACTATCAGCATGTAAAGTTTGAAGGTCCTGGGTGAAGTGGTTCGCGAGAAAAGTGCCTTCATGCAAAAAATTAACGTTGACCCCTGTGACCTTGACCTTTTATCTGGTGACCCTAAAGTTAGTAGGAGTGGTGTACTCAAAAAGTACTATCAGCATGTGAAGTTTGAAGGTCCTGGGTGCAGTGGTTCGCGAGTAAAATGCCTTCATGCAAAAAGTTAACATTGGCCCCTGTGACCTTGACCTGGTGACCCCAAAGTCAGTAGGGGTGGTGTTCTCAATAAGTACTATCAGCACGTGAAGTTTGAAGGTCCTGGGTGCAGTGGTTCGCGAGTAAAGTGCCTTCATACAAAAAGTTAACGTTGGCCCCTGTGACCTTGACCTTTGACCTGGTGACCCCAAAGTCAGTAGGGGTGGTGTACTCAATAAGTACTATCAGCATGTGAAGGTTGAAGGTCCTGGGTGCAGTGGTTCGCAAGTAAAGTGCCTTCATGCAAAAAGTTAACGTTGTGACTAACGAACGAACAAACTAACAGACGGACAGTTGAAAACTAATATGCCCCCAAAGGGGGCAGAAAAAATTCTTACAAGGTACAGATATGTCAAAATACACCTAAAAATTAGAGGTACCATCCATGTTGTACCACAAAAAAGTGGTCTCGGTTTTTCTCTACGGCCAATAATAAAAAAAGTTACTAAATAAGCTATTTGTAGTTACGTAAAAGGGAAGTAATTAAAAAGAAAATTATTGAAAGTGAACAAAAAAAGGATAAAATAAATCTGTTGACATAAATGAAATTTCAGATCAGTATCTTCATTAGTTACGGAGATATACCCATTTTTATTTGAAACAAAGGGAGGTAATTTGACATAAAATCAGTCCATAGTTATCTACTCTGATTGGCTCAGTCCAACTAATGACAATGATTAAATTTCAAATAAGTCCTATAAGTGCTTACAGATATAAATCAATTTTGATTACAATAAGGGGAGGTAATAAGATATAAAATAACTCTGGAACCTACAATTGGACCTGATTTGTCATAGAATCCAAAATTTATTGTTGTTGAAGATATTTTGGAAGATTTATCAAATCAAACCATAAATGAAGTCTCTATATGGCTGCGAAAGCCAAAATAGCCAATTTTGGACATTAAAGGGGCCATAACTCTGGAACCCATGATGGAATCTGGCCGGTTCAAGAAAGGAACCAAGATCTTGTGGTGATACAAGTTTTGTGCAAGTTTGATTAAAATCAAATCATAAATGAAGCTTCTATTATGCAGACAAGGTCAAAATAGCTGGTTTTGGCCCTTTCAGGGGCCATAACTCTGGAACCCATAATAGGATCTGGCCAGTTCAAGAAAGGAACCGAGATCTTATGGTGATACAAGTTGTGTCATAAATGAAGCTGCTATTGTGCAGAACAGGTCAAAATAGCTAATTTTGGGCCTTTCAGGGGCCATAACTCAGGAAACCCATTAAGGAATCTGGCCGGTTCAACAAAGGAACTAAGATCTTATGGCAACACAAGTTTTGTGCAAGTTTGATAAAATTCAAATCATAAATGAAGCTGCTATTGTGCAGACAAGGTCAAAATAGCTAATTCTGGCCCTTTCAGAGGCCATCACTCTGGAACCCATAATGGATAATAAGTTGATGAGTATCATGTGCAAGACCCACCCCTAGCTCCAAAGTTAAGGTTACTTTGTAGATTTTTTGGTATTTTTTGTCTGGTCTGTAACTTTTTTTATGCATTGGTGTATACTCAAATAACTTGGCATAAATATTCACCATTTCAAAACATTGTGTCATATGCAGAGGTCAAGGTCACAGGCACACAAGTTAACTTTTTTGTATTTATACAAGAAATTACCTCCCTTTTATATGGTAAAGTTCAATACATGGGTTTTTATACCAATTTTCCCACTTATTTAAAAATGAAATTATCTGTTAAGTAAAATGATTGGTATTGATATATATATATAAAGCGGTTAACAATTGTAGACTTGTAGAACACAAACCCAGGCACAAGTTATAACTTAATGGTTTATGTAGGTAAATTCAGCATTACTATGGTTGCAGCACATTAGGTTGATACTGACCAACAGTAGAATTTACTTTTTCTGGTGTGTTATTTAAAAGCAAGTTTTTAACTCTACTTTTCGAAGAATAAGTAGAGCTATCCTCCTCCCCACGGTGTCGGCAGCAGCATCACACTTTGGTTAAGTTTTTCATACCAGTCCACATTTTTACAAAGTCTTTTGAGATAAAACTTTGAAACTTTCAACACTTGTGTACCATCACTATGTCCAGTTTTAGGCAAGAGTACATAACTCTTTCAAGTAATTTGGCTGAATTATGGCCCTTTTTAACTTACAAATCTTGGTTAAGTTTTTTGTACCAGTTCACATTTTGTGTAAAGTGTTTGACATATGGCTTTGAAACTTTTATCATAACTCTGTCAACTATTTTGGCTGAATTATGGCCCTTTTTGGACTTGGAAATTGGTACAATTTTTGTACAAGTCCATGTTTTGTTAAAGCTATTTGACATGTGGCTTTGAAACGTTGTACAATTGTTTATCATCATGATTTCCATCTTCAGGCAAGAGTACATAACTCTGTTGACTATTTTGGCTGAACTATGGCCATTTTTGGACTTGGAAATTCGTTCAGTTTTTATACAAGTCCATGTTTTGTCAAAACTATTTGACATGTGGCTTTGAATCTTTGAGCACTTGTTTATCATAATGATTTCCATTTGTAAGCAAGAATACAATAAAAAGTCATAACTCTTTCAACTATTTTGGCTGAATTATGGCCCTTTTTGGACTTGGAAATCAGTTAAGTTTTTCATACCAGTCCATATTTTGCCAAACCTGTTTGTCATATGGCTTTGAAACTCTGGCCACTTGTTTACCATCATGGTCTACATATGTAGGCAAGACTACATAACTAGGACAAGGACTATGACTTTAACTCAGTAATGACCCTTTTTTGACATAGAAGATAGTTAAGTTTCCCATACCATTCCATATTTTGTCTAAACTGTTTGATATAAAGTTTTGAAATTTTGAACACTTGTTTACCATCATGGTCACACATTGCCATATAGTGCAAGACTTATCCAAATCCAGAAATTCAGGTACATTGTTTGTCTTAACTATTCTTTTTCTTTTGTCTGAAAATCTCTGGTAATATTTTGACCCCATACTTCCATCAATTCTTCAAATAGGCGAGCGCGCTGTCAACAGACAGCTCTTGTTTTAGTACAATGTAAGTGTCATGCATTTCATCTGTTTATTAGCCCACCATCATCAGATGGTGGGCTATTAAAATCACTCTGCGTCCGTGGTCCATCCGTCATTCGTCATCCCGTCCGTCCGTCCGTTAACAATTTCTCGTTATCGCATCTCCTCAGAAACTACTGGGGGGATTTTGACCAAACTTTGTCAGAATGATGCATTGATACCCAAGTTGTTTCTCTGAAATCAGACTGGTTCAACAATTTATGAGTGAGTTATGGCCTTGTTATTTCTATAATTTACAAGTTTATTAGAAAATGTAATGTCCAAACACACTAGTTGATATTTTATAGCCTCACATCATCAAAGTGCTATTAAATTCATCTGCGTCCTGGCCATGCCTGTCGTCACCCGTTTTACGACGTCTATAACAATTTGTATCCTTCCAAAACTCACAGGGGATTTGAGACTTTGTCAAATATGTATTGAACCCACATTGTTGTCCCTGAAATCAGATGTTCAATTAACCTTAGGTCAAGTTATGCCGCCCTGGTTGTATGTTTTTTACATAGATTTTTAGGGAAAAATTTGAAAACTTCTTGTCCAAACCACAAGCCTAGGGCTTTGATATTTGTATGAAACATCATCTAGTGGTCCTCTACCAATTGTTCAAATTATTCCCTGGGTCAAATATGGCCCGCCCTGGGGGTCACATGGTTTATATAGACTTATATAGGGAAAAGCTTTGAAAACTCAGTCCAAAACCACAGGTTGGGACTTGATATTTTGAGTGCAGATAAACCTTAATGAGTTTACTTGATTTTGAAACTAGTACCTCTTTCAAATTTCTAGCACCGCCCTGTTAAGGTTTGACCATAGCTATTTTCGGAAAAAATTTGAAAATTTTCTGTGTCCAAACCAAACCGGCTTTGATCAACGATTATTTGGGCATCATCTAGTCGATTCTTAAAATTTTTTACATAGATCCCACTAGTTCAAATAAGCACCGCCCCGTTCACAATGGTGTACATATAGCATAAATGGGAAAAGTAAGATTTAAATGTTCTTTTCATAACAATACAACATTCAAATTGACCACATGAAATTTTGAGTGGCAAATAAACCTTACATAGATTTGAACTATGATTTTGACTAGTGAACCACTTCATTTCTTAACTTAAGCTCAAATTTCGGACCATTTTGCTTATTTTGGTTTCGAATGTAAAATCTGACAGTGATTTTGACCTACATGCATAGTTTTGTGCACTGGAAAAAACTTTGACCTTGATTTTGACCTAGTGACCTACTTCCACATTTTTGAAGGTACAGGCATCAAATTTGGACCATATGCATAGTTTCGTGTTTCAAAATGTAATTTGACATTGATTTTGACCTAGTGACCTACTTTCACATTTCTCAAGCTACAGCCTTCAAATTTGGACCACATGCATAGTTTTGTGTACCGAAAAAAACTTTGACCTTCACATTGACCTAGTGACCTACTTTCACATTTTTGAAGGTACAGGCTTCAAATTTGGACCACAAGCATAGTTTTGTATACTGAAATAAAATTTGACCTTGATTTTGACCTAGTGACCTACTTTTACATTTCTCAAGCTACAGCCTTCAAATATGGACCACTTGCATAGTTTTGTGTACTGAAATGAACTTTGACCTTAAGATTGACCTAGTGACTTACTTTCACATTTTTGAAGGTACAGGCTTCAAATTTGGACCACATGCATAGTTTTGTATTCCGAAGTAAAATTTGATCTTGATTTTGACCTAGTGACCTACTTTTACATTTCTCAAGCTACAGCCTTCAAATTTGGACCACTTGCATAGTTTTGTGTACCGAAATGAACTTTGACCTTAAGATTGACCTAGTGACCTACTTTCACATTTCTGTAGCTACAGGCTTCAAATTTAGACCACATGCATAGGATTGTGTACCGAAACAAACTTTGACCTAGTGACCTACTTTCACATTTTTGAAGGTACAGGCTTCAAATTCGGACCACATGCATAGATTTGTGTTCTGAAGTGAAATTTGACCTTGATTTTGACCTAGTGACCTACTTACACATTTCTCAAGCTACGGCCTTCAAATTTGGACCACTTGCATTGTTTTGTATACCAAATTAAACTTCGACCTTAAGATTGACCTAGTGACCTACTTCCAAATTTCTCAAGCTACAGTTTTCAAACTTGATGCACATGCATAGTTTTGTGTACAAAGAACTTTGTCCTTGAAATTGATCTAGTGACCTGCTTTCACATTTCTCAAGCTACAGCTTTCGAATTTGGACCATATGCACAGTGTTTTGTATGGAAATGAAATTTGACCTTGAGCTAGTAATTAAGTGTTGAAATTTGGAACACTCAAAAATGGCACATTGGTGGGCGCCAAGATCACTCTGTGATCTCTTGTTAATTATCTTCCTTAAATATGATCAAATATTGCGTTGTATTTTTTATTAATTTTTCCTTACCAATTTAAAAATAATATCACTTTAAATCTTTAAAATACAGATATTAGCATTTGAAAGCATTCACCAATGATAGATTTCCAGACATTTTCAAACTTCATAGTGTCTTCATGAATTATATAGAGGATAAAAATTGTTGGTATCGATGTAATATCATGATAATTTCACTCATGAACACCAAAAGTTGTTATTTTCACTCGTGGCTGCGCCCCTCGTGAAAATATCACTTTTGGTGCCCACTCGGTGAAATTATAACGTGATATTACACCGAAACCAACAATTTTTCTGTTTATTTTATGTCTAAAACTCTACTTTTGTTGTGTTTATTTCAATAAAATGTCGAAATTTGCGGGAAACTTTATCAGGAAGCATCGCAAAGATGACATCATTTTAATAACATCATCGTCATATTGTTTCCGGCTTTCAGTACGCTCGGTAAACTTTTTGACGTTAATCCGGGTATCAGGTTTGATAATTTTCACTGAGTGGCCAGTGAGTTTATCAGGATATAATTCACCGTTATTTTTCGATAAACCACCGAAAAAAATAAAATAAATTATATATAGCCATGGTTTATGTGTGGAGCTTTACTGTTACAGTCTGTGAAATGTGTGGCGCTGTACTGGTTCAGTCTGTGAAATGTGTGGATCTTTACTGTTACAGTCTGTGATATGTGTGGCGTTTTACTGTTGCAGTCTGTGAAATGTGTGGAGGTTTACTGTTACAGTCTGTGAAATGTGTGGAGGGTTACTGTTACAGTCAGTGAAATGTGTGGCGCCGTACTGTTACAGTCTGTGAAATGTGTGGAGCGTTACTGTTACAGACAGTGAAATGTGTGGAGCTTTACTGTTACAGTCTGTGAAATGTGTGGCGCTGTACAGGTTCAGTCTGTGAAATGTGTGGAGCTTTACTGTTACAGTCTGTAAAATGTATGGAGCTTTACTGTTACTGTCTGTGAAATGTGTGGCGCTGTACTGTTACAGTCTGTGAAATGTGTGGCACTGTACTGTTACACTCTGTGAAATGTTGGAGCTTTATTGTTACACTCTATGAAATGTCTGGGGCTTTACTGTTACAGTCTGTGAAATGTTTGGAGCTTTACTGTTACAGTCTGTGAAATGTGTGGAGCTTTACTGTTACAGTCTGTGAAATATATAATATGGAGCTTTAATGTTACAGTCTGGGAAATGTGTGGAAGTTAACTGTTCCAGTCTGTAAAATGTGTGGAGCTTTACTATTACACTCAGTGAAATGTATGGAGCTTTACTGTTACAGTCTTTAAATTGTGTGGAGCTTTACTGTTACAGTCTGTGAATGTGTGGAGGTTTACTGTTCCAGTCTGTAAAATGTGTGGAGCTTTACTATTACACTCAGTGAAATGTATGGAGCTTTACTGTTACAGTCTGTAAATTGTGTTGAGCTTTACTGTTACAGTCTGTGAATGTGTGGAGGTTTACTGTTCCAGTCTGTAAAATGTGTGGAACTTTACTATTACAGTCAGAGAAATGTAAGGAGCTTTACTGTTACAGTCTGTAAATTGTGTGGAGCTTTACTGTTACAGTCTGTGAATGTGTGGAGGTTTACTGTTCCAGTCTGTAAAATGTGTGGAGCTTTACTATTACACTCAGTGAAATGTATGGAGCTTTACTGTTACAGTCTGTAAATTGTGTGGAGGTTTACTGTTCCAGTCTGTAAAATGTGTGGAGCTTTACTATTACACTCAGTGAAATGTATGGAGCTTTACTGTTACAGTCTGTGAATGTGTGGAGGTTTACTGTTCCAGTCTGTAAAATGTGTGGAACTTTACTATTACAGTCAGAGAAATGTAAGGAGCTTTACTGTTACAGTCTGTAAATTGTGTGGAGCTTTACTGTTACAGTCTGTGAATGTGTGAAGGTTTACTGTTCCAGTCTGTAAAATGTGTGGAGCTTTACTGTTCCAGTCTGTAAAATGTGTTGAGCTTTACTATTACACTCAGTGAAATGTATGGAGCTTTACTGTTACAGTCTGTAAATTTTGTGGAGGTTTACTATTCTAGTCTGTAAAATGTATGGAGCTTTACTATTACACTAAGTGAAATGTATGGAGCTTTTCTGTTACAGTCTGTAAATTGTGTGGAGCTTTACTATTACAGTCAGAAAAATGTATGGAGCTTTACTGTTACAGTCTGTAAATTGTGTGGAGCTTTACTGTTACAGCGTATAACTGTTCAGTCGTGAAATGTGTGGAGCTTTACTGTTACAGTTGTAATTGACAATTATGTGAATGTGAGCTTTACTGTTACAGTCTGTAAATTGTGTGGAGACTTTTACTGTTAAATGTCTAATTACATAGTGATGTGGAGCTTTACTGTTACAGTCTGTAAATTGTGTGGAGCTTTACTTTACAGTCGTAAATGTGGAGCTTATGTAAGTCTGTAAATTGTGTGGAGCTTTACTGTTACAGTCGGTGAAATGTGTGAAACTTTACTGTTACAGTCTGTAAAATGTGTGGAGCTTTACTATTACAGTCAGTGAAATGTAAGGAGCTTTACTGTTACAGTCTGTAAATTGTGTGGAGCTTTACTGTTACAGTCAGTGAAATGTGTGGAGCTTTACTGTTACAGTCTGTGAAATGTGTGGAAGTTTACTGTTACAGTCTGTGAAATGTTTGCAGCTTTACTGTTACAATCTGTGAAATGTGTTGAAGTGTTACAGTCTGTAAAATGTTTGCAGCTTTACTGTTACAGTCTGTGAAATGTGTGGAGGTTTACTGTAACAGTCTGTGCAATTGTGAAGCTTTACTGTTACAGTCTGTGAAATGTGTGGAAGTTTACTGTTGCAGTCTGTGAAATGTGTGTTGGGTTACTGTTACAGTCTGTAAAATGTGTGAAGCTTTACTGTTACAGTCTGTAAAATGTGTGGAAGTTTACTGTTGCAGTCTGTGAAATGTGTGTTGGGTTACTATTACAGTCTGTTAAAAGTGTGAAGCTTTACTGTTACAGTCTGTGAAATGTGTGGAAGTTTACTGTTGCAGTCTGTGAAATGTGTGTTGGGTTACTGTTACAGTCTGTTAAAAGTGTGAAGCTTTACTATTACAGTCTGTTAAAGGTGTGAAGCTTTACTATTACAGTCTGTTAAAAGTGTGAAGCTTTACTATTACAGTCTGTTAAAAGTGTGAAGCCTTACTATTACAGTCTGTTAAAAGTGTGAAGCTTTACTATTACAGTCTGTGAAATGTGTGAAGCTTTACTACTACAGTCTGTTAAAAGTGTGAAGCTTTACTATTACAGTCTGTGAAATGTGTGAAGCTTTACTATGACAGTCTGTGAAATGTATGGAGGTTCAGTGTTACAGTCTGTGAAATGTGTGTTGGGTTACCGTACAGTCTGTTAAATGTGTGGAGCTTTACTATTACAGTCTGTTAAAAGTGTGAAGCTTTACTATTACAGTCTGTGAAATGTGTGAAGCTTTACTATTACAGTCTGTTAAAAGTGTGAAGCTTTACTATTACAGTCTGTGAAATGTGTGAAGCTTTACTATTACAGTCTGTGAAATGTGTGAAGCTTTACTATTACAGTCTGTTAAAAGTGTGAAGCTTTACTATTACAGTCTGTGAAATGTGTGGAGCTTTACTATTACAGTCTGTGAAATGTGTGAAGCTTTACTATTACAGTCTGTGAAATGTGTGAAGCTTTACTATTACAGTCTGTGAAATGGGTAGAGTTTACTTTTATTGCCTACAAAATATTCAGAAATGTGTTTACGTTACTATTGATGGGTTAATACTGATATGTGCTCTTGAACTTACATAAACTTGTTGATTTCAAGGTCATTATTTCTTTTTCAGTTGCAGCCAACTTGCAGAAAAGTCTTGATAACAGAATGCTGAAAAGCCTTTGCTTAAGTAAGCTTTAGTAAGTGAATAATAATAATAACCACTTTATTTATTGAGGCAACGTAATTTGGCAAGCCCAATCTTCCAAGTGAGCCTCAAAAGTATGTACAATATTAACAAGTATAATGACAAGATGTATAGATCTTCTACAGTAGACAAAATAAAATATGATAAAAGATATCTAGAATTGCATGTTAATGTGACAATCTAAGCATATGTAATATTACTGTTATGTCTCCCACCACACAGTGGTGAGGGAGACATATTGATTTACTCCTGTCTGTCAGTCTGTCTGTCTGTCACAAAGCTTGTCCGCACTAAGTCGAACATTTCTCATCCGATCTTCACCAAACTTGAACACTAGATGCGCACGGGCAACATGTTGAGTCCATCAGCTGTCAAAAGGACTGGGAGTTGCACACGACACTCTGTCTCATTGAGGCAATCATTTATGCCAAATATAAAAAAGATTGCA
This sequence comes from Mercenaria mercenaria, assembly GCF_021730395.1. NCBI lineage: Eukaryota > Metazoa > Mollusca > Bivalvia > Venerida > Veneridae > Mercenaria > Mercenaria mercenaria. The sequence goes on from NC_069371.1 coordinate 54,885,440, forward strand.
AAAAGTTACAATATAAGTTATTTGTAGTAACAACAAAGGGAAGTAAATCTTTGAAAAAAAAAAAAATATTCAAGTCCACATAAAAATCCTTACCAGTAGAGATAGGTCAGGGGGCCTCCGTGGCCGAGTGGTTAAGGTCGCTGACTTCAAATCACTTGCCCCTCATCGATGTGGGTTTGAGCCTCACTCGGGGTGTTGAATTCTTCATGTGAGGAAGCCATCCAGCTGGCTTACGGAAGGTCGATGGTTCAACCCAGGTGCCCGCTTGTGATGAAATAATGCACAGATGGGCACCTGGGATCTTCCTCCACCATTAAAGCTGGAAAGTCGCCATATGACCTATCATGTGTCGGTGCGACGTTAAATCCAAAAAAAAAAAAAAAAAAAAAAAAAAATAAAGAGAGATAGGTCAAAATACACCTCAAAATTGGATGTAACATGCCATGTTGTACTACAGAAAAGTGGTCTTGATTTTTCCCTATGACCAGTAATAAAAAAAGTTACAATATAAGCTATTTATAGTAACAACAAAGGGAAGTAATTCTAGACTTTGTCTCATGATGGTGAACAATTGTACCAAGTTACATCAAAATCCCTCTATGCATAAAAAAGAAATGCTCCGGACAATGTCATTCTTGTATCTGACCTTTGACCTCTATGTGTGACCTTGACCTTAGACCTAGGGTCCTGGTTCTTGCGCATGACACTCCGTCTCATGGTGGTGAACATTTGTGCCAATTTACATCAAAATCCCTCCATGCATGAAGAAGAAATGCTCCGGAAAAAGTTGTCATTCTTGTATCCTTTGACCTCTAAGTGTGACCTTGACCTTAGACCTAGGGACCTGATTCTTGCGCATGACGCTCCGTCTCATGATGGTGAACAATTGCGCCAAGTTACATCAAAATCCCTCCATGCATGAAGAAGAAATGCTCTGGACAAAGTCATTATTGAATTTGACCTTTGACCTCTAAGTGTGACCTTGACCTTTGAGATAGGAACCTGGAGTTTGTGCATGACACGCCGTCTCACTGAGGTTTACATTCGTGCCAAATATAAAAAAGATTGCTCCATGCATGTCGAAGTTATGGTCAGGACAAACAAATCCGGACGGACGCACGCACATATACCGAACAGCTATTTGGACAACTATGTCTTTGCTTCCGCAAGCGGGCTCGACAGAAATGTGTTTGCCAATAAGTGATCAGCCAAGTTCGATAACTAGCCAAATCGGCCCAGGCATTTCGGAATTATGGCCCTTGAATTACCAAAAAATGCTCAGATTTCTTGCACATTTTTCACATCAAAAGGACTCCTATTCTACTTTTAAATGTGGTACAGGGGTCCTTTTGGTGTTAAAAAAGCGCATGCGCATGTGCTCTAAGTAAACAGTATATAAAGACTGACTTACTATTTAGATGATTAGGCAGTTGTGGGAGACATGCCCTTTTCTCAAAAGCATCTCTAGTTCTTACTCCAGTTCGTCAAAAAGGATCTTTTGAACTGTTCAAGAGTTCCAGATTGGTCCAGAGTATTCAAGGGATTTTCTGTACAGTTCTAAATTTAGTTTCAGTAGTTCAAGACATTTATTCCATTCTGATCTTAAATTAATGTAAGGATTTCTTATAATGCAGAATTTCATCCAGTTCAGTTCTTTGAATAAATCATCAGATGGAAAATCAAAACTTTAATCAAGGATGATTCTGGCTGCTCTTTTTAATTTTGTAATTCAAAGTTTTGTAAAGTGGGGTAAGATAAATATGCATTATAGAAACGTTTTCTCTGGGGAATATCAAGGTAGCATTGACTTTGTTGTAAAAGATAAAGTAAGAAATTGCATTTCTTATTTGCATCACAAGAGTTATAAATATATTTATAAATTTTCCTATGTTTTGTGTCTGCCCATACAGATTTTTAGTTCAGTTACATGAACCAAAGGTTCAGGGTGAGCTATTAGTATGGGTAGATGGTCCTGCATCCATCATCCTTTGTCAATCATCCATTGTCCATAATTTAAATAAACATCCTCTCAGAAACTACTGGTCACAGGAGGTGTTTTGGAGGTGTATTCCTGCCAAATGTTGAGAACATTTTTGTGTCCCCAAAAATTGTTGGGATGGAGGCACTTGCCCTTGTCTGTCCATACATCTGTCTATCCATCCGAATTTGTGCGTAAGCATGTGAAGTTGTGCACCAAGGGTTTTGTTTGAGATAACTTAGTCAAAAATATGCAGATAGTGATTAAAAGTCTGTGTTGCATATATCTCAAATATATTTCACCTAGAGCCTTAAAACCATATTATTAGCTCATCTGATTTTTTGAAAAAAATGATGAGTTATTGTCATCACTTGAGCGGTTGTCGGCGTCGGCGTCGGCGTTGCCTGGTTAAGTTTTATGTTTAGGTCAGCTTTTCTCCTAAACTATCAAAGCTATTCTTTTGAAACTTGGAATACTGTTCCATCATAACTACCCTGATGAAGAAACATAACATCTTTTTGCAAGATTTATGGCCCCTTTTTACATTTGAATTAAAGTTTTGTTAAGTTTTATGTTATAGAAACTTTTCTCCTGGAATATCAAGCTACATTGCTTTGGAAAAGTAGGAAAATTGTTCATCATATGCAGACTGTCATCAGAAGCAGTAACTATATTTTTTTCCAGTTTATTGTCCCCATTTTTGGTTAGAAAACAAAGGTTCTTGGGTGAAGTTTATATGGTAGGTTCATCTTTTTTCAATCATCATATGCTAATTTATAAACACCTTCAGAAACTATGGTTCACCATGTATTGAGCTGTATACAAGAACAAATGTTGAGCTTTTTTGCAAAATTTATAGGCCCTTTTGGACTGTCAAAATTATCAAAATTTCTAGTTGGTTTTCAAGTTTTATGTTTAGTAACTTGTCTAAAACTATCAAAGGATTAAGTCTGTGTTGAAACTCAACATTTTCACCACTAAGCTTAAACCTATTATAAAGCAACATAATGCACCCAAGTTTTTTAGCAAACTGCCCCTTGATTGAAAATCATTTTCTTGTTGAGTCCTTATGTTGTTCATCAATTTTCTATGAACACAAGAGCCAATTGCATTTAACAACTTGCAACATTTCGCATCAAGTGACACTGTCCTTGAAACCATAATTCTATCCGCTTATGGGATAGAGATGGCCCTTTAAGAACTATGAAACATCAGAAGCTAGGCGAAAATTCCTATTGTGCATAAAATAAAATCAAAATGCAGAAATGCTCTTGATTATAAATGCACTAGAAACCAAGCTGTGTTTTTCTTTTCAGAATTCTGGTTGTGCACAAAATGAAGCACCATGTGATAAGTCATTGATAGGATTTGCTCAGCTCACAATTAACGACTGACACCAGTATTTATCATGTACTCAGTGCAGCTAACAGTGATAATCCCAGCTCGATTCAGTGAGTCATAGAAGATGTAGAAGAAATTCACAACAGAATTCTTTGAAAACATGAATAGCTACCGAAATTTTATGGAAAGGGTTTGATAAAGAAAGAATACTCAACAATATGCATACTTTGCCTTTTATGTGAACAGAACTCAGTACCACAGTATATATAAAACTTTGTTGCTGTATTTTAATAATTTCAAATGTTCATGTTGAATTACTTTTGGCTTAAACAATGCATATTTAAATACTAATATATTTGGAAGAATGTACCCATAGATGGTAAAGAAATAAGTAGCCTGAGACATGCAGTTTAATCCACCTACTCTGTAACACAGTTTTACTTGAATTAATGCTTTATTTTACAAGAAACAGTGGCAGTAGGATGTTATTACTTCTTTGAAATATATCTAAGAATGCCAATTTTTTTAACTGCAGTTTCAAAAAATTATTTGTTATGAGAATTTTTGCTTGGAAATGTTACGTTTTCTGCTAATAAAGAGGTCCTTAAAATATTATGACTGTCTGTCAACAAAGAAAGCCAGAATTAAAGTTTTTGAAAAAATTGGTGTACAAAATTGCCAAAATTTTCAATGGAAAAAATATCCAGCCAGAATGTTGTTTGATGATAAATTTAAAAGATATTTTGAAAATTTAACAAAAATCATTTTACTACAGGAATTACCAAATTTGGCATACATTTTAGAGGTGTCTCCTTTACTATAGCAAACTTTAGTAAGGCAAAGAATTCAGGGACACTGTTAAGCAGGGCTCCAGAAATTTTGAAAACTCAGTCGGTCCAAAACAAAATCACGACATTGTCGGTACCCCACCCACCGTATTATGCATTATGCATATACTTGTAAAATGTGACAGAGTAAAGAAATTAATATGTCATGCATTTAAAATGATTTACTGGTTACCGCGAGTTACCATACAATGCATACAATGAAAACGGTCATTCAGTGTTATATTTGATCGCTACTTTGTTTAAATTTTTATGTTTTTCTGAGAAAATACTTGCAAGGATAAAATTGCCGATGCATTGTTTTCTTGGCACCGTGTTTTTACCTAAATAGTCTAAAAGCCAACGCAACCGGTACCGTATACACAGCAGGAACTTTGTGATGTTTCCTCATTATTTGACAGATATTTACAAAATACAATGCATCAAAGAGATTTACTCAACATTGTCTCTGTCAAACACCCTCAGTGTATTTTAGAGTACTCTGCCACGGACCAAATGTGAAGGTTATGTGAACGTGGAGATCGAATTTCCCATGCGTAGGGTACCAAAAGGTCACGTGGGTCGGCCGTCCTAATCATGGTACCAATCAATCTACATGGATATTTCATTTCACTGGCGTAGTACTTCAGTAAGCAACTATGTTTTGTAAACTTATATATTCTTTTCTGCTGTAACAATTTTTTTTTTTTTTTTGGAACACGTTTTTTTAAGACGATAAACTGGCCGGTCCGCCACTCCTATTTTCTTTATCATTCGGGTTTGCCAGTCCATTTTTTTGTACAGTCTGGTTGCAAAGACGATTTTCTGTACTTGTTTCAGCCGGACTGAAATTAATCATGTAATTTTTACAAACCAAGTAATTAGAAAAAATATTTATATTAGTTTCCTGTGTGATATCTCATTAAATGCAATGACCATTTGTTTTTTTGCCCATCTTCACACAGCCTTTTGAAACAAAACAACCCATCGGCTAATGATGACAATCAGAACGTTTGACACATTTATTGATTATCTGAGGGTGCTATCAACAATTCTCTGCTTGGCAGTTGATAGTGTATTGAGATTTCAGACCGAAATTTATACTTTTCCATTTTTATCGGACTGATGTTTTCGTTTTTTCACTTCATGAATTGGTCTGAAAAGTAAAAAATCGGTCCAAAACCAACAAACCGGTAAATTTCCGGAGCCCTGCTGTTAAGTTTAATTTTATACCATATATTGCTAAGGTACAGCTGAAAAGCAATAACAGGCATTGAAACCTGAGTCGAGAGATACAAGCTTTTGTTGTGGGCTTACTTTGCAAATATGTGGCTGTGTTTGTGGTGCTCTGTGCTTCCGAGAAATCTACCCTTACCTTTTATCTTTAGCATGTCAAAAACTTGATAAATGAGTGGGGAGGGGACAGTAAAACAGACAGTACATATCTATTTGGTATGTGCAGATATATATATATATATATATATAATATGATTATTATAACAGTAATATGATGTGGGAAGTTGTATTTTGTCAAGCTACTGTTAAAATGACCCTTTAATTATATACTTCCATGCACAAAAATGTGTTTTAAACAAAACATACTAACATTACGAATAGGAACAGTTTCATTTTATATGCCTTGGAAATGTCATATCATTCTTGTTCACATTGATTACTGCCCTTCTTTTACAGGTAAGATTTATTGCTCCAAAAGAGTAATAAAATGTTTGAAATATATAGAAAAATTATGTTATTGTAAGTAGTTTGCAATTTTATTTTAAAAGGGTTGTTGTCATTTAATTTATAGCTTTTTCAAAAAAAAAAAATATAGGACTGGGTCATGAGGTCATGAATATTAGGAAACAAGCCCAGACAAACAAATGTTAAAGGATTGCATTCTAACAGTTACTAAAGGAAAGTTGTTTTCTGTCGGATCATATTTTTATTTATTTGAAATACAAGCCACGTCCTTTACAGACTTTATGTTGGTATAATTAATCGTATAGTAAAAGTGATTATATTTAAGACAACAGATTTATTGTTAAAAAGTCATCAAGTTTATTAGTTATTAATTGGACTGTTTTTATCTGCATACATGTTTTATAATGTTATTATTGTTTCTTGTAAATATATTCTCGTATACAAAATAAGGTGTTTGGTGTTCTAATCAGGAATTAAAAAATGCATAGTAGGTGAAGTATATTAATTTGTAAGTAATGTATACATCAAAGAATGTGTGTTGGGTGCTCTAAATTGTAATTTGCTTGTATATTTACATGTTTATATTCATTTAAATATTTCTTAGGAATGATCTTGACAGATACAGATATTAAATGTAGTTATATAGCATCTAAGACATTTTTTCTAACTAGAACACTGTAAAACAAATGAATAATAGATGACAATCACAACATGTATACTCATTTTAGTTGCTGCTATTTCTTTTAAAAGAGTAATTTGATATAATAAGGTTGAGGAAAGTTCATTATTACATCATGCTTTATTATACACCCCAAGGGACGTATTGTGTTATGAGACCGGTGTGCGTCTTGTCTGTCCATCTGTTAGCAATCTCGTGTCCGCTGTGTAAATTTTGAACCCTTTGAAAGTTTTCTAAGAAACTTGACACAAATGTTTACCACATTGAGACGACATGCAGAGCGCATGTTTTGGATGGCTCGCTTCAAGGTCAAGGTTACACTTAGGGGTCAAAGGTCATATGACTTTGTTTCGTTTCCACTCTGAAACTCTTGAACTGCTTGAAGGATTTTTAAAAAACTTGGCACAAATGTTCACAACATCGGGATGACATACAGAGAGCATGTTTCGGATGGCTGGCTTCAAGGTCAAGGTCACATTTAGGGGTCAAAGGTCATACCTTTGGGCGTATATTGCTCTGCATTGTGGTGCTCTTGTTTAATATAATGCAGTGTGTTATGCTTAATCATGTATGTGCTTGAAATAGGATACACTAGTAGAATACACAAGTATTGTTTGATTTTTAAATGAATTAGAGTATGCAAGTATTGTAAGAATTTAAAATGTGTTATTTTACACCTAATGTTCAAGAGTGATATTAGAACACATTCTGTTACACTTAATATACATGTATCACATGAACTTAGAACGCATTTGGTTACACTTAAAACACATGATTGTGTCACATGAACATAGAATGTGTTTGGCCACACTTAAGGTATTAGATCACTAATAGTAATGTTTACAAAATGGCCTTTGCTTGGTATATTCTGAAAGGTAACCGTGTTTTGCACTATTTTGCAATTTTTAAACAACTTTTACCATGCCGTTTTTTATAAATTTTGTATAACTTATGGTATCTCCTCAAGCTCAAGTAGAGACAAATTTCAAAGTGATAGCCACTATCCAAAACGTTTGCAGAGAACTCATTTTACCATTAATTTTAATAAAAAAACATCAAACTATTGGTAAACAGTTATAAAATACAAAATAGAAATGTCAGTATCATTTTTTCTATGGTGCCTCAGGTAAACGGATTTAATGAGACAGAATTCATACTTCAACATTGAAAAAATAAGGCCGAATGCTGTGTTTCTGTTTTGAATTTTGCTTACTCCATTTAAAAATAACCTTAGGGCAGACGTAAAACCTACCTAAATTTCTTCCACAATATATAATCTAAGAGTGAAAGCAATATAGAGAACTTTCACCGCGTGTAACTCAATATTTTTAAAGATGTGTAACTCTACCCCTTCTGTTTAAGTAGTAAATTCACCTTTAACACCAAGAAATTGCTTATAAGATTCATCTTTTTCCATTTTTGTACAAGAAATCAATGATAAGTCTTGAAAGAAGTAAAAACTTACTAGAAAAAAAAGGGGGGCGGGGAAATTGGTCCCAGTAGGGCTTGAACCTACGCCCCACTAAGAATTGCAGTAAAAGTATGTTTATGGTAGGAATTGAATACATGAACTTGGAATGCATTTGGTTATATTAATAAACATATATCACTTGAACTAAGAATGTGTTTAGTCACACATAGGGATATTTCTGACAGTTGTTACTGCGCATCCTATTGTACAGTGGTCAGTCCGTTACTTGCAAATTATTTTCTATGTTAAATAGAAAGTTGAATAATTTTCAGACGGTATTGGATACAATGTTAATAAAAAAAACTTAAATTGAATGTGATTTAGTCGGTAAAAAATGAAATGGTTGGTTTCTATCTTAAGGAAAAGGTGGGTCACTGTAGTAAGAAGTACTTAAAAAAAATATAACAAAAAATGGATTTCCTGAAAACTTCAGAAATACAACTGTTAGACATTTTTGCATGAAACGTGATATATACATAGGAGGGCATTATGAAGAAGTTTTTCTTGTTAACTGTGGTTACTATGGCAGCAAGTACTTAAAAATATGACAAAATTTGGATCCAGTGAAAACTTAAAAAATATAAGGAAAATTTCATTTCATTTCGCCATTAAGAGAATTACTACTTTGATACGCTATTTACATTGTACGTCATATATATTTATACATTTGTTAAAGCTAGATCTCAAACAGCTACCAGTAAGGGACACTTGTTTCAGGCACTAAAACACCTACCATTGTACTAGACTGGCAATTTTATGTTGTGGTCACAAAGAAACAAACATGCTTTATGCAGAATATAAAGTGTATGTTTTTTAATCATTAGAATATAATTAATTTAAATTTTCCCTGTAATGTTACAAGGTACAATACTATTGCAACTGTTTGGTCCATGTTTTCTGTATCAAAGTTTCTCCTGGATTTCTCTTTAAATGTAAGACTATATGATACATGTACATTATACAACAGTCTTAAAACTCTGATGGTGGTGAAAGGAACTTTAAAATGTTCAGAACATCTTGATTAGTATTGAATTTATGATAAAACTTTGATAGGATATTTTCCATTTTGGACACCAGAAGGTTTTAAAACTGCAGTTTTGACTTCATTGGGTAAGGGATAGTTTTTGTAATCACAGAGGGAACATTTTTATGTAAAAGTTCCATGTTATATCTGAATCATGAATTTTAACTGCATGTAAACAATCTGTATTCTTCTGCTTTTATAGGAATTAATTTTGCAGCAGATGTTTATTGAAAGGCATTCTTCAGCAAGTACATGTATTGTTATTGTTGCATGGCATATTTCATGTACATTAGGGAGGGCCCTAGGTAATGTTGGAAAACGTTGGCCCAACCCATTTGTATGTATTTGTTTAAAAAATGTGACATATGCATATACAATAAAATATGATCAAACTAAACTATTCATGCAAGGTTTCTACCTAGAATTTATTAGACAGAAAAGAAAATTCAACTTATTTCACTAGTTTATAGTCTATGGATATGTACAAAACAATTTTGATATTAATCTCAAAAGTACATTTGGGATATACAGTGTGGTGTTATTTATTTTCTATTTATTGTTAAATTAGCGAAGACCAAATGTTCCAATAAATTGTTGTCACATTTTGCATAGAAATAAAAAAAGTGGAAAATTCACCAGATATTGTCGAGTATATATTAGTAGCTAATAATTGAGCACAAATACCATGTCTGAAACTCACCGAGCACATAACATACCTTTTGAACAGAACTGTTTGACATGAACTGCTGAATGTAGGTGATTCAGTCTGTGTTGCTTCAGGGACACACAGATATTCAACGGCAGTTGGACTTGTCAATACCAGGACTCTGAACTAAACGTACAGTCTACAGGTTTCTGTGGTGTTACCTGAACTGAAGGCACAGTCTGAGTATTGAAAAACTTGTTTCTGTGGTGTTACCTGAACTGAAGGCACAGTCTGAGTATTAAAAAACTTGTTTCTGTGGTGTAACCTGAACTGAAGGCACAGTCTGAGTATTGAAAAACAATCAATTGATTGATGAAATAGTAGTACTGACTTTCATCATATTGCTCAAATATTTGTTATCCCCCGCTGAAGGCGGAGGGATATAGTTTTGGCGTTGTCCGTCCGTCCTTCCTTCTGGAGCCATATCTAGGAAGTGATTGGGAATATTTAAATAAAACTTCATATACATCGTTTACCACTTTGGGCTTATGCGGCCCATCAAGTTTCAGTCAGATTGCCTAAGTAACACCAGAGTACTATAAATATGGCAATTTCTGCTTCATAACTTGTGATATATTTGACCTAGAACTATGTCACTTTAAACTGAATTTAGATCACCATAATGTGGTAGTGCACACACAGTTTCGTCAAGATCTCTTTTGTAACCAGACATATTGCCCTTTGTTTAAAAATCCACATATTTGTACATAACAAACTAGCCAGTTGGTAGAATTTCATTAAACTTCTTTCATTTTTTTCCATTTATTGTAAACATGTTATCCACACCTGGTCACTGCCACGGCCTTGGTCACACCCCTTCCCCCCCCCCCCCCCCCCCCCCCCCCCCCCCCAAAAAAATTATTTTTTTTCTTCATTCCTTATTTAAAAATTTTTCAAATGTTCCATGAATTTTTATCAACTTGCAAAGTTGTACCCTTCCCCCATCTGGCTCCTCCACCCAGTCACCCCAATCATGCAGCATCCCTCCCCCCAACATTTTTAGCTCACCTGAGCACGAAGTGCTTAAGGTGAGCTTTTGTGATCGCCCTGTGTCCGTCCGTTCATTCGTCGTCAACAATTTGACTGTTAACACTCTAGAGGTCACAATTTTGACCTAATCTTAATGAAACTTGGTCAGAATGTTACCCTCAATAAAATCTTGGAAGAGTTCGATATTGGGTCATCTGGGGTCAAAAAGTAGGTCACCAGGTCAAATCAAAGGAAAAGCTTGTTAACACTCTGGAGGTCACAATTTTGGCCCAGTCTTAATGAAACTTGGTCAGAATGTTACCCTGAATAAAATCTTGGATGAGTTCGATATTGGGTCATCTGGGGTCAAAAACTAGGTCACCAGGTCAGATCAAAGGAAAAGCTTGTTAACACTGTAGAGGTCACATTTAAGACTATATCTTCATGAAACTTGGTCAGAATGTTAATCTTGATGATCTCAAGGTCCAGTTTGAATCTGGGTCATGTAGGGTCAAAAACTAGGTCACTAGGTCAAATCAAGGGAAAAGCTAGTTAACACTCTAGAGGCCACATTTATGACCATATCTTAATGAAACTTGGTCACAATGTTAATCTTGATGATCCATAGGTCAAGTTCAAATCTGGGTCAGGTGGGGTCAATTCCTGAGACATAAAAAACACCAAAAATACTATTTTAAACAGATTTGAACATTTTTCGATGTCACATAATTGCATTACTTGTTAAAATTGACTTCATAATGTATCTCGTACAACAGTAGCAGCAGCAGTAAATTACTGCTGTTACTGCTCTACTACAAACTTAATGCTGGTCACCTTTCCTTATATATTCCAAAATGAATATACACTGCTTTTTCTACATGTTTTGATATTTCCATATATATAAACTTATCATGTGTGTTTCTAAATAAGAAATCAACGTAGTATGTATGACAGACATGTCAAAATGTGTCATTCGACTCTAAAGGGCAAGATATGCTGGACAATAAGTTAATTTTATATGAATGCCATCCTCAAAGCCTTTCATAACGCTGAAAGAATTTTCAAAACCGGACTACTGAAAAGGTATGGCAGTTTGAATTTTAAATAATGGTCATGAAGGCATCCATTTTAGTGTGTTTATGACGCCATTTACATTTACACTGTGGAAACGGACATCAGATATAGCTCAGAAAGTGTAAACAAAAATGCGCGGTTTTTCTTTACCAGAGGTAAGATCTTGCTGTATTAACGCTTATCTACTGCACACTTGGCCATAGCTTTCGCAGAAGCGGTGGTTCCAACGCCGCAGCGGTGGAGGATTCGCCGCAGGAGCGGTGGATAAATATGGCCGGCTGACTATCATCGCTAAGTTTTCCCATATTTTTTCACGTTTGACTGAAAACAACCAGTGAGACAGGAGCCCACATTTGTACTCTTCCAGCCACAAACACTTGTTCAGTGCAATTCTTTGTAAACACATTTGTGTACAGTTTGACGAGGGACTGCTGTTTTTTGTAGAATTTCCATCAAAAATGGTAAAATTTTGTACAAAGCGAGCCTTAGCAAGTTTGCATCAAATCTTAAATATGATCGGTGAATTTTCATTGCAGGCATACACAATAATTAACCAAAAATGATTCCAATGCAGTGTGCGGTGGGTACAACTGCAACGCATTACAGTGTATCTTGTTTCTTTAATGTTCGTTATGTACTTTTAACTTAACTAAACAAAAATTTACTCGTGATTTTGATTGGGGTAGATCCATAAAATCACTTTTACATTAGACAGCAATAGAAACTGAATGTTTAGTTATAATATACTATTGCACTTCCGTTCTGTTGAATACCTACACGAAAAAGTTTGCGTAATGTCTTGAACCATAATTATGTTACTAAATCTACTGCCAAGAAATAACACCATGTTCTTCGTATAAAATACACCTCAATTATGATTGTTTATATGAACGCATAAAATATTTTTAAACTTTATTTTCCCTAAATATATACAAAATATTAACTGACAATATCGATTGTTTGATTAAATGCTGACCACGTTGGACTTTTACATCATGTAACATACCAAAAGATAAAAAGGTAAGGGTTAGATTTCCCGAAAGCACGGAACACCTCAAACACAGCCACAGAGCCATTGCATCGCAAAGTAGGCCCACAACAAAAAGGTGCTGTAGCAGAAAAATATTGTAGGCGGGTTGCCTCAAATATCCAACAAGTGCATTTTAATTATATGAAAAATACAGAAAAAGTGTGTGGAGGGTGGGGGGGTGTTAAGGGGTAGATAAAATTGACGGATTTAATACTTGACTAGCACACCATAACAAAATGCCATTGAGCAGCTGCACGCTGGTTATTCGGGTACCTACTCTAGTGAGTGATACCGCCCTCGTGTGATTTATGTACATGTAGGTTGTTAAAAGTATATAAAAACAATGCCAACGTATGACACATATTTAAGAGTGTTGACATTTTAAAGACAGGTTCGTCCGAGGCAATGCTTTAATTCACACTGGTGAAAATATCAGTCTTCAATAAGATTGATATGACTATAAAATTTGAAGAAATGTAGCGAAATTTATGTATTTTGATGTTTTGAGACGTATTTTTCTTTGTTCAAAGTTGAGAAAACTGAATTTGCCACTCTCCTTGGTAGAACTATACATACTCAACTACAAAACGTTTGGATCACATACCTGCAAGTTATTTTTGTTGATAAAATTTCAATTATATGCATCCTGTTGCTGTTTTTGATGGTACCTCTGACGATGGATGAAAATAAACAAAGATACCTACCCGTTTGCACATGGATACCATCCTCGTTATGTCAATGAACATTTTTTAAAAAAAAACGCAGCGATTGCTTCCGCATACGGTACACTAAATAAACGCAACTGAAGGTAATTGCTTTGAGGATCTGGAAATAAGAACTGGAAATGTGAAACCCGACCTTTAGTGGATCTGTTTAATTAGAGTTCTAACTTTAAAGAATGGGAGTAAACCGTGTTAGCAGTATTTCACCAATATTAAATCTTCCCTCACACCCACCCTGTATTCTACGCATTCTATCATCTTGCCTTCTTAATGTTCTTCTTTTTCTCCTTCAGTCACATTATGAAAACGACCAAACTTGTCGCACACCGAGCAAAAGTGCTATGTCAAGACCTTCTTTTTCTTCCTAAAAGGGAAATTGGACCCCTCTGGGCATGTATTCGTTTAGGGAGAGGCTCCGGCTTCATAAATCTGCCTTTTATCGTATCTTGTAATATTCGCCTCTGTTTATAGGCGCACCCTCCATTAAGGTAGTGCTAATTACGCGACCTGTTTACAAGTGCATACAATATACACTACTGTGTAAATGTCTTACAGGTGACTGACTGAAGAAACAGAAGCAGATATGGAAGTCTAGGTGTCAGATTCTGTCTCTTTTTAGTGTTTGTTCACACTCCTCACAGCGGTTGTAAACATTAAATGTATGTCAAGGGAGGAAATCTGTGAGATTCAAGATTTCAAGATTTTATTTATAACTATGCCCATACGGCATCAGCATTATAATAACAACAAATTTAAAAAAAAAACAAAAACAAAAAACACTAATAAATAAAATAAAACAGTAGTTTTACGGTCATAATAGATCTTGATACAAATATTTTGTAAGCTTAAAAAATAGAAGATGGTGTACATTTAGATTAACCAGGTTGAAAAACATTGTTTTAACTGGCCAGCAAGTAACTGCCAGTGACAAAAACCTATCCCTACCTAATTTGAAGTATTTTCTCTACAAACAATGCTAACTTAAAAAAGGAGAGTACTATTGCGGAAATACACTGGTGAAAGTACTGACTGATTCAACCAGAATTCAGCAAATCCAAGTTGTTCTAAAGATTCTTTTACATATGAAATCCAAGAACAATAATTTACATTTTGCTGATGGAGTCTATACATGAACCTGTAAAGTATACAGTTTATCTTTTCTTGTTTACCACTTAATAAATTGTACACCAGTAGTTCAATATTCTGTTTCTAATTATAATATCTATTGGTAATATCCCAAGCTCACCAAAAACCATGACATAAGGTGTTGACTTTTTAACCTTCAGTAATGTTTTTAAAAATTTAAGCTGAAAACTTTTAACAGTGCTAACATCACCACATACCCATACCTCTGATCCATACAATATTATTGGTTGAACCACAGACTCAAATAAATGTAACTGTAAATCAATACTAAGCTTCAACACGCCATGTACCCGGATAATCCTAACTCTGTTCAGCAACCCTAACTCAGTGCCAACATGGCTGACAGAAAGACGATGTATGTAGTTAATTTCCTCGTCTTTTTTCATGTTTTTATGTGAGTATGCAATGTTAACTTAAAACTTTTGATAGTCATAATATCCTGTATTGATAACATGTTTTGTGTACTAAATATTTCAATCGAAATGTCACATTATGTGGCTGGAATTCATTAAAATGTACTCAAAAAAGTCTTCAAAATGAACATGTTTTATGTTTCTAACTGTTTTAAAGTACCAGAAATTGAAGTAAGACCTTACTTATTAAATGTATTAGTTCCATAAATATCTCTTTGACAATGTTTAACAGTATCAAAGTTTGAAATTGATTTTTATAGCTTAAAATTTGTATTGATTATGAGGTGGGTTTAAATTTGCGGATAATTCCTAACTGGTATAGGAAACAGTGCTGGATAAATACAAACTTAGAACGGATAAACACCTAACCAAACGAAAACGGCTGTTCGTCTGTGCTTTTTTTATGGACTTTTGATGCTCGAAGTTCTTTGATCTACCCGCCCCTGCAGGGATGTGGGATTCCTATGTCCAACTTATCCGACTCGTGATTTATTTTTTTTTGCCGGCGGACAAGTGCATTTTTCATTCTGTGTGTCCACGGACAAGCATACTTTTTCAGGTATAAAATGAGAAAACATAAAATATCATTTAGATTGTGTGTTGCTTCAAGTGTATGGAGGTGATAAAGATAATGGGTTCTTTGACTAGGTCTCGCGCACACTGTAACTCGGTGACTATGATAAAATATCAGAGAAGATTTAGATACAAGAAGATTTATTTAACGTCGGATAAGTATAAACATATAACACTAGCTTAAAGCTATTTTCCGGCAAACACATGTAAATAAGCTCGACATAAAAAATCAGCTGTAATAAAAATGCAAATATGTTAAAGCACATCAAAGCAAATAAAGCATCTGGCTCTAAGTAGATAAGAAACAAATCACAAATTATCACATACATGTACAGCGCATTAAAACAAAATAGCACATAGGTACTAGCAAGTAAAAGGAAAAAATTATTTATCACATACAGATTTAGCACATTTAAAGCAACATAAAAAAAGATTAGCTGACACTACACAAAAATAAGAAGAGTCACATTTTACAACTTGCATTAAAAAAAACATAAAAGAAGAAATCATATACATGCTAAAGGGAACATAAGAACTACTTAAAGTAGATGAAGAAAAATATTTGCATCATTAGCATATAGCATTCTGTAACTAAAACTAAAAACGGAAAACAAGGGTTACACACAGAGAACTAAAAGGACATTTAAAGACATCAGAAACGTAAACAACTTTAAAAAAGTATTATGACAAGTTTGTAAGTAGAATTCCAACTGTTGAGACAATAAGTCACTGTCAAAGGAAATATTTGAGCCAGTAGTCAGCCAAATTAAAATCAAAAGCACACAGAGATCGCAAAGTGACTAAAACAAGTCGGAACGTTTTAAGAGTCTTTCTCTGAATTCATCTGGCTTTGCACCATTGCGTGGGCAGTGTTTCAGGCATGACCTCAAAAGATCCCGAACACTGCTTACGCGATTTCAGACTTTTATAAACGTTAAAAGGCAAATATTTCAACAGCTTATTTTTTACCACAGTTACTGTGATATGCTTTTCTTATCATTGTCCTAAATAAAGAACTCGATCTCCAGTCTATTTGCGCTTTCATGAAGGTATGATATTACAAATCATAGCAAGTGAAATTTGACTATGGACAAGTGGATTTTTAAGTTCCGTGGACAAGTGAAAAATGTAAGGATACCCACACCCCTTTCCCGTCAGTCCATCCATCACTCCCCCACCCCACCCCACCACACCACACACACACACTTACACACTTTTCTTCCCTATTTACCGTCTGAAAAATATCATATTTAATAATTAATCATAAGAGAGAGAGAGACGGGGGGGGGGGGGGGGGGAGAGAGGGGGTTGGGGACTATAGAACTTCGAACATCGGTGGTATTAAATAATTTCTTATATAAATATAATAATTTTGACTTTTATACTGAGTAATTTTTGAGGGTTTATCCAGATTTTTCCAAACATTGCTATTTGCATAATATTAAAATTATGAAAAAATATTTGACTGTAGTGGGCATACATATAACATCTTGTAAAA
The DNA here is from genome assembly GCF_021730395.1 of Mercenaria mercenaria. Classification (NCBI taxonomy): domain Eukaryota; kingdom Metazoa; phylum Mollusca; class Bivalvia; order Venerida; family Veneridae; genus Mercenaria; species Mercenaria mercenaria. The sequence goes on from NC_069371.1 coordinate 54,902,589, forward strand.
TTAATGACAAATTAATTAATGAAGATTTTTATCCTTACATTTTTCACTTGTCCACGGAACTTAAACCGACAATACCGCTTATAAAGTAATGTTTACAATAATCACAACATGTACATGTCAACTCATTCGTTTCTATAGAATACTAGTCAGTTAGGTGTTTGTCCGTCACGCAATTTCGTGTAAGTTAGGTTTTTATCCATTCCTCATGTAAACTGAGTTCGGTTTTTATCAACTCAAAGTTAGGTTTTTATCCTTTTTCTCGCTGTCAGTACATTTGAACATGTATTGTGTCAACATGTAGTGGGTTAACAACATAGTGTAAACGGGCCTATAAAGCAGTATATCTTTGCTTTCAAACAACAAAACACTCGAGGCATCAAAAGCATAGAAGTATTTTTAAAGATTTTTTGTAAAAGTTTTCATTGAAAAAGTTGCCTTGTTCGTCGTTTTTCCACCTGAAAACACAAGGGTTGATATATTTAACATGATGCATTTTGAAATAAATATACACTTGATCAATGGAGAGGGATATAACAACAGGAACATTCCTTTATACATCGTAATTACACAGAAAACAAAGTTGTATCGGCTTTACATCCGCCATGTTGGCACTGAGTTAGGGTCGCTGAACAGAGTTAAGATTATCCGGGTACATGGCGTGTTCAACTTCCTACATTTTTTTCAACAGAGCATACACACGCCATGTACCCGGATAATCCTAACTCTGTTCAGCAACCCTAACTCAGTGCCAACATGGCTGACAGAAAGACGATGTATGTAGTTAATTTCCTCGTCTTTTTTCATGTTTTTATGTGAGTATGCAATGTTAGCTTAAAACTTTTGATAGTCATATTGATAACATGTTCTGTGTACTAAATATTTCAATCGAAATTTCACATTATGTGGCTGGAATTCATTAAAATGTACTCAAAAAAGTCTTCAAAATGAACATGTTTTATGTTTCTAACTGTTTTAAAGTACCAGAAATTGAAGTAAGACCTTACTTATTAAATGTATTAGTTCCATAAATATCTCTTTGACAATGTTTAACAGTATCAAAGTTTGAAATTGATTTTTATAGCTTAAAAATTGTATTGATTATGAGGTGGGTTTAACTTTGCGGATAATTCCTAACTGGTATAGGAAACAGTGCTGGATAAATACGAACTTAGAACGGATAAACACCTAACCAAACGAAAACGGCTGTTCGTCTGTGCTTTTTTTATGGACTGTTGATGCTCGAAGTTCTTTGATCTACCCACCCCTGCAGGGATGTGGGATTCCTATGTTCAACTTATCCGACTCGTGATTTTTTATTTGCCGGCGGACAAGTGCATTTTTCATTCTGTGTGTCCGCGGACAAGCATACTTTTTCAGGTATAAAATGAGAAAACATAAAATATCATTTAGATTGTGTGTTGCTTCAAGTGTATGGAGGTGATAAAGATAATGGGTTCTTTGACTAGGTCTCGCGCACACTGTAACTCGGTGACTATGATAAAATATCAGAGAAGATTTAGATACAAGAAGATTTATTTAACGTCGGATAAGTATAAACATATAACACTAGCTTAAAGCTATTTTCCGGCAAACACGTGTAAATAAGCTCGACATAAGTAAATCAGCTGTAATAAAATGCCAATATGTTAAAGCACATCAAAGCAAATAAAGCATCTGGCTCTAAGTAGATAAGAAACAAATCACAAATTATCATATACATGTTACAGCGCATTAAAACAAAATAGCACATAGGTACTAGCAAATAAAAGAAAAAAGTAATTTACCAGATACAGATTTAGCACATTTAAGGTTTCGATGGAGGCCTTGAGAAACAAAAATCAAACAACACCAAATCATAGAAAGAAAGAGTTGTTTGACATGAAAATTGAACAGCATGTAAAACATGTATATAACTTTACGAAACAAGTGTCAGTATACTGATATAAACATTGAATTTCGGAAAAGGGCTGCCTAAAGGGGCTCCACTTCCGGACAGTTAAACGCCTTTAAAAACTCACCATTTTCAAAGAACTGTTACACATGTTTGTTTTGATGCATTTGCAATAGCGTGCGAGTGGTGAAATTTCACGTAACAAGGTGGAACATAGTTTTCAGCAATTGTTTATCTTTTTTTCTTTACAAATGGCATTCATTTTCAAAGGGAGACAACTTTTTCTCAAAGATTACTTAAAATAATCGGAAAAAGTTGTTTCCCTTTGAAAATAAATGCCATTTGTACTTAAAATTAATCGGGAAACAGTTGTCTCCCTTTGAAAATGAATGCCATTTGTAAAGAAATAAAGATAAACAATTGCTGAAAACTGTGTTCCACCTTGTTATGCGAAATTTCACCACTTGCACGCTAATGCAAATGCATCAAAACGAACATGTGTAACTGTTCTTTGAAAATGGTGAGTTTTTAAAGGCGTTTAACTGTCCGGAAGTGGAGCCCCTTTAGGCAGCCCTTTTCCGGAATTCAATGTTTATATCAGTATACTGACACTTGTTTCGTAAAGTAATATACATGTTTTACATGTTGTTCAATTTTCATGTCAAACAACTCTTTCTTTCTATGATTTGGTGTTGTTTGATTTTTGTTTCTCAAGGCCTCCATCGAAACCTTAAAGCAACATAAAAAAAGGATTAGCTGACACTACACAAAAATAAGAAGAGTCACATTTTACAACTTGCATTAAAAAAAAAACATAAAAGAAGAAATCATATACATGCTAAAGGGAACATAAGAACTACTTAAAGTAGCTGAAGAAAAATATTTGCATCATCAGCATATAGCATTCTGTAAATAAAGCTAAAAATGGAAAACAAGGGTTACACACAGAGAACTAAAAGGACATTTAAAGACATCAGAAACGTAAACAACTTAAAAAAAGTATTATGACAAGTTTGTAAGTAGAATTCCAACTGCTGAGACAATAAGTCACTGTCAAAGGAAATATTTGAGCCAGTAGTCAGCCAAATTAAAATCAAAAGCAGACAGAGATCGCAAGTATGACTAAAACAAGTCGGAACGTTTTAAGGGTCTTTCTCTGAATTCATCTGGCTTTGCACCATTGCGTGGGCAATGTTTCAGGCATGACCTCAAAAGATCCCGAAGACTGCTTACGCGATTTCAGACTTTTATAAACGTTAAAAGGCAAATATTTCAACAGCTTATTTTTTACCACAGTTACTGTGATATGCTTTTCTTTTCATTGTCCTAAATAAAGAACTCGATCTCCAGTCTATTTGCGCTTTCATGAAGGTATGATATTACAAATCAGAGCAAGTGAAATTTGACTATGGACAAGTGGATTTTTAAGTTCCGTGGACAAGTGAAAAATGTAAGGATACCCACACCCCTTTCCCGTCAGTCCATGCATCACTCCCCCACCCCACCACACCACACCACACACACACACTTTTCTTCCCTATTTACCGTCTAAAAATATCATATTTAATAATTAATCATAAATCTAATCCCATTTAAACAATTTCAAAAATATTCCATTAGCACCTCTATAAAAAGCTCTTACACTATACGATATACAAGATTTGAAACAAACACAATTCTTCTGAAACAGTGTGTGTGTGTGTGTGTGTGTGTGTGTGTGTGTGTGTGTGTGTGTGTGTGTGTATGTGTGTGTGTGTGTGTGTGTGTGTGTGTGTGTGTGTGTGTGTGTGTGTGTGTGTGTGTGTGGTGTGTGTGTGTGTGTGTGTGTGTGTGTGTGTGTGTGTGTGTGTGTGTGAGGGAGAGAGAAAGAGAGAGAGCGAGAGGGGGGGGGGCGAGAGAGGGTTGGGGACTACAGAACTTCGAACATCGGTGGTATTAAAAAATTTCTTATATAAATATAATAATTTTGACTTTTATACTGAGTAATTTTTGAGGGTTTATCCAGATTTTTCCAAACATTGCTATTTGCATAATATTAAAATTATGAAAAAATATTTGACTGTAGTATGCATACATATAACATCTTGTAAAATTAATGACAAATTAATTAATGAAGATTTTTATCCTTACATTTTTCACTTGTCCACGGAACTTAAACCGACAATACCGCTTATAAAGTAATGTTGACAATAATCACACCATGTACATGTCAACTCATTCGTTTCTATAGAATACTAGTCAGTTAGGTGTTTGTCCGTCACGCAATTTCGTGTAAGTTAGGTTTTTATCCATTCCTCATGTAAACTGAGTTCGGTTTTTATCAACTCAAAGTTAGGTTTTTATCCCCTTTCTCGCTGTCAGTACATTTGAACATGTATTGTGTCAACATGTAGTGGGTTAACAACATAGTGTAAACGGGCCTATAAAGCAGTATATCTTTGCTTTCAAACAACAAAATACTCGAGGCATCAAAAGCATAGAAGTATTTTTAAAGATTTTTTGTAAAAGTTTTCATTGAAAAAGTTGCCTTGTTCGTCGTTTTTCCACCTGAAAACACAAGGGTTGATATATTTAACATGATGCATTTTGAAATAAATATACACTTGATCAATGGAGATAGATATAACAACAGGAACATTCCTTTATACATCGTAATTACACAGAAAACAAAGTTGTATCGGCTTTACATCCGCCATGTTGGCACAGAGTTAGGGTCGCTGAACAGAGTTAAGATTATCCGGGTACATGGCGTGATACATAGCCTTTCTAGCTTGGTCAACTGAATACATTTTAGTTTTATTGAAGTTACCATTACAGTTAAATTTAATTCCTAGATAACTGAAGTCATCTACTACTTCAATCATAATAAAAGGTAGACTTATTTTGCACTTTTCCACGTGAAAAAAAAACAACCTTAGTTTTATTTGAATTAACTGTAAGTTTCCAAATATCACAATATTCTGACATACATTTAATGCAGTTTGTAAATCATTTTGAGATTCTGCAAATAGCATTGTATCATCTGGCTAAAATAACAAAAATAACTTGAAAATAACATTTTTGAAATATCATCACTTAGCAGGTCCTATACATTGCTTGATAATTCTACTAGTCCTAAACAATAATAAAACATATATGAGACTAAATTAATGCAAGAAAACAGAAAATATTGGTGATAAATTTTCACCTTGTCGTACACCAGTTGAGCTGATAAAGAAATTTGATAGACTTTGGCTACTCTTTACACAAGATTTGGCTTTATCATATATTGCATAATATATAAACCCTAAAGACTTTCCCAACAATGTTATGCTGTAGCAATTTATTCCATAAACACATACGATCGACAGAGTCAAAAGCTTTCTTGTAATCTACAATGGCACAATATAAGCGGAGATTGTTTTTTATACTTTAACTTTCTGCCTTTAGATTCATAATCACCATTTGCAATACAGAATTAGCAACCGTGAGACAATAAGACAGGTAAGATGATATTTTGTTAAAGATTAAGTATCAGACGAGCTGTAATAACTTTGAAACGGTGGCACGAAATACCCAAATCTACCCAAATCTACCCAAATCTTGATAGGAATGATCAAATCTTCGTAGATTATGAATATTTATAATATATTTCAACATAAATATATCATTTTGATGTATTATAACGATAATTAACTAGAAAAATCGGCGTTGAATTGAAATTGCTCAATTTTTGTAAATATCACAGTCAAGGTAGCAAGGTACACTTAGATGCGAAAATTTTGGGCACGGACGGTCTTACATGTAGCGAGTCGCAATATTGCACTTCCCCTATGAGCAAAATTTGGGTGGCTATTTTATAAATTGCGTGCATGTTTTGTGCTTTCAATTAATGGAAAGATCAGGATCCTCATACAAGAATAAAGAAAGTTATCAAAGCGAAAGGTTTACATCATCCATGAAAAATAGCGTGCCAAAATCATCAATTTTGCACCTTTTGAACAGTCTACAATGATCCCGCTGCAAGAACACTGTCCAATTTTATTGCATTTCTTAATTTAATAGTCCTTACTGAACGTCAGGACATAAACGGAATGGGGGCCCATCCAGCTCGTTTTTTCGGAAAATAATGAAAATGTTCCAGAGTACCAATCAACAAGCACAGAACCCTTCCGTGAATTGAATTTTTCCGCGAAATGGTGTCTCATTGATCATAAAAAGCTACCAGCAGTTAGTTTTCCAACTGACATCAGAATTTTACATGTATCGGCTGTATAAATTTTCTAAAGAATTAATAATCATTATCTCTCACCTTAATTTACAGACATCCAAAATCACGGTGTTAAATATGCTATAACAAATATTGACGGGGGCCAAAATTCGAAAGTGTACCCTGCTATCTCAATCCATCACGTTTTCGGTTGCAGCGCTTACGAGTTTAATCTGGAAAGGTGTTTTTGAATGAAGAGCAGTATTATTCTAAGGCCAAGAAATGGACAGGAAATGTTAGTTTCCGCTTTTGTTTACATGGACCCCAAAAGAGTCTGGAGTAGCCCTTCCGCAGACACAATATCCGTCATGGAATGCACGTGATTCTTTCCCGCCAAAATGCTAATAACATTAGAACGGACAGCAATAAACAGCAGACAACTATGTGCATATGAATAGTTTCTTGTTGTGTACGACACTTTCTATAAGATAAGAAAACCGAAGGTAGGATTGTGTAGGGGGTCTGTAAGCATGCCCCACAGAAAAATAATGAAAATGCATGTATATTCGTGCAATCTTAAACACTCCGGATGTATTACTATGTCTTTTTTTTTCTTTTTGGAGGAGGAGGAGGGGGGGGGGATTGAGTGAAGGCACGGGCCAACAAAGCCTATATAGGGTACCACGCGAAAGTAATATTATCAAATATGTATCGGTTATATTCTTGGTAGCTAAAATGTGGTCGGAAAAAAACATCAGCGAGAAAGGATTTGTCAAGAAATATTGTTTAGTGTTTTGAAGCATTGCACAAATTTTAGTTAAATCTAGCACTTCTTTCATGAAATTCAACCTTCAACCGTATGTGATTCATTCAAAACAAACAATCTGAGAATGTGTTTATTTCTGTTACAGGGTTTGCTCTAACGAATAACTTTATCTTGCATTTTAATTCCTTTTGCTGTGTGTTCTAGTATATATAGTACCATGGAACTACACTCTTGCTCGACAGACACGTATAACAAAAATTTCCATAAAATAAGTATAAGATTGATAGCAAAATGCCAAAATCTTACTCCAGTAGAACATCTTTAATAGGGGTGTGTTGTCTCGGATAAAGAATGGAAAAAAAGGCTTATGTATATTGAATACATAGTCGATACAAAGCTAGTCGGAAAACCAAATCAAAGTTCCCGTGCTCCAAAAATATACTGACTTTCAAATAAAATATTTCGTCAGTATAGTGTTAATTTATTTTGAAAAAAAGAAGAAAGAAACACTGCTTTTTCAGTAAAAATAATGTTTCGCATAATTACACGAAATACAGCTAAATCATTTTCTCGTGCATAGTCGCATATATTAAATTTATATGTCAGACATCCAATGAAATATGTGTATCTTTAGTAAGTTGGTATAGTGTTAATATCTTTTGAGGAAAAATTATCAACTTGTATCATTTGCAAGACGGTATTATTCTTGTTAAAATGTGTTTTCTCTGCAGAGGTTGATGTGCAATTTTAAAACAGGCACGTGCAATTTCAGTTCCCTAATTTTTAAACATGTCAGTTTCATATATGTATTAATCCTAACTTCACGTTTTAACTCGCAAAGAATCTTCAATTGCAAGAAATATATATTTAATTGTAATGAAAATGAACTCTCCCAGGTAACACAGTACACATTTGTAAATATATTTCAGTTTTTCATAGTCTTAACATTCAATTGTTTTTTAGGGTTTGCACTGACGGGTATAATAGAGTCAATAAAATTAAAAATGCACCAAATTTTACCAATTTATACTATAATTATTTAATATTTAAAACAAAATAAAAATGATTTTAGAATAAAAACATAAATGCTTCGAACTTTTCAAAGAATCTGCCTTGAATCGGTCTTGTAGCTAATATCAATACATGACAAAGTTTATTATTTAACTGAAAAGCATGTGACATGTATTTTTTTCTTCAAAATAAACCCGAATGGACAAGATGATGACTCTTATTTTGGTCATTCACGTAAGCGAAGAATATTTCCGTCAGAAATCGTATACAGAAATAACTTTTAATAAACTTCTCTCGGTTTTATTCATTTATGTTCAGTCTGATTGAATAGGGTTGTGCATCTTACAAAAATAATAAAAAAAAAAGTAGTTTCTTATAGATAGATTTAGGAAATTCATTTACGAATGCGCAAATTTTTGCGTGCTCGTGGAAATTCAAACTCGTATTTATTATAATCAAAGCGCTCAAAGCGCTGATGGTGGCTGCTAATCAATGTGTAAAATATTACAAAGAAAGTGACATTTGAGGAATTCTTAATTTAAACCAGAAGAACTTTTTCTTTTGGGGTGGGGGGGGTGGGGGGGGGCAAAATATTCAGCTTTGGTTTTAAAGTTAATCCTTTTTTCATTGCCAGTCACTGTTTACATACACACTGATTCTGACTTTAACGAATAGTTTTGATCCTTTTTGATTAGTTGTGACGAAAACAACAACTTAAATTATTTTACTGTAAATAAATAATATAAGCTTTTTTCTACAAACCATTCAGCTTTTAAGATTTCTTTCTAAAGCTTTTGGACAGTGCCTGTCATTAATTATATACACACTGATTTAGTCCTTATCGGATAACTTTGGTTTTCATGAATTTTTTGTGGAAGAAAACAGCACAAAACATGCACCACAAATGCACCTCAGAATTTCAATTCTGCAGCCAGTGTATTTAAGAGGCGCATTAATTTTCACTCCATCTGTTAAAACCGGTACTCAAAAGTCCGCTAGACATAACAGCAGGCTTCGCAAAAATGTTGGACATTTAAGTTCAGACAAACTTACAACTTTAGTGAGACCGTGAAAAAAATCGAAAAATAAATTATGTGTTTGCGACCAGCATGGGTCCAGACCAGCCTGTGCATCCGTGCAGTCTGGTCAGGATCCATGTTGTTCGCTTTCAAAGTCTATTGCAACTAGAGAAACCGTTAACGAACAGCATGGACCAGACTGTGCGGATCCGCAGGTCCATGTTGGTCACAAATGCACTATGTTGGTTTACTCTTGGTGCGACTGAAGTGAGCAGAATCTGTCTTAAAACAATATTCAATTTTTAAGTTGGTCAAATCAGTTATCCGATGGCTTGATACAGTCTGACATATTGTCGTTTCAAAAAGGCGAGTATTGATATCATCGCTGCGCCCGTTGATAATTCGTGTTTTGTTAGACGAAATTGTACCGAATACATGTGTATCTATGCATTAATATAGTATCTTATGTTGTACATTTGCTGAAGGAAGATTATCCGTGAGGGAATATTATTTAGAAAACATACATGTCTTTGATTCTCATAGCAGGTCACATTGCAAACAATATTGAATGAATTTTAGCAGAATATTCTTTTGTTTTGTTCACTCTCGTATTGCTAAGCATGTTTAATTATATTTTGCTCTTAATATAACGATGAACTGTACATGTTTAAGTTATATCAATAAATTACTGTCCTGTTCTGTTCTGTTCATAAATCATCTTACTAAATTAGTGCGCTAATTAGTGTTAATTGGCAGTAGCAACGCCTGAGGAAATCCGTATCACTACTGATTATCGATTTTCTATAAATAGCCTAATTAACATGTGGTCATATTTTCGAGTGTTTGAAACGACAACGAGACAATACTGTCTAAAATTCGGTAACATTCTTAGATCACAAGGGTTGCATTAACATAATATCTTAGATTTTGATAGCTATGATTGACGAACATTTAAGTTTATTCTGACATACTTGAAAATTGTTACAACTTGCTGGAAAAGCTATGGTAGGTACAAACTGGTATTGTCTATGGACCGGGAAATGTTCGGAAACCTTTCCGTTGAAATTCCGTTTCTATTTTTAGCGGCGGATTATCTGTAGATGTATATAATCTGTAGATTATTGTTGCTATTAGAAGTCATCGTTCTTTATCAAATACAGTCTTATATTTCGGGAGTTATACATGTGAAAATGCGGTTAGGAAACATGTTTGAATTATCAGTCTGGATTCCCGGCTAGGTTTCAATTTTTTCTACGTTATAAGCTACGTGACCTCGGCCAGTTCTATGCAATAGCTAATCAATATCATCGCTCAGTTCAGGTGACATGAGGTCAACGTTTATTCACGTGATCGTAAATTTGCATATTTGTATTCATACATGTGGCTGTTTTAATTAAAACGTTGACTTCAGTTTGTATTGATTTTAGTTGCCGAATTTACATTAAAAATGGTATTAAGGCATATATTGTAGCATTGCATATTCTGCACGTTGTGTAGATAATTATTTCCCTGGAAAGCCTGGAACTATTTTTGGTTGTTAGGATGGTCTTAACAACTGACAAGATTTCTCAAACCAGGAAGCTCAAACAGAGTATTCCGATCGACATTGTCCATCATGTCTAGCTTTTTTGACTGTCCTTTTAATTTAAAAGGTACACCGGCTCATATAAAGTCGTTCTTAAAATTAACTTTATATGAATTACTTTGTATAAATTTAAAAAAGCTGTAAATTTAATTATTTTTACGTCACAAAAATATACAGGTCATGTATTCCAGTAGCTCGATTCTGTTTATTGAATGCTGGCCGTAGTGCACAGTGGCTGTGTATTGCGCCTGGCTGGTGGTCATAAAGATAGGCGGAACCGTTGGCTATTTAATTAATTGACATCGTTACTGACCAATCAGCTATCACCAATAAAAAATTACGTTCTGAAGGCGTTTCCCTGAGTGGTGCATTAAAAAATATATATGTAACTTAAATCACATCTAAATGTGGAATGCATATTTTGCATTGAATTGAATTTATGTAAATTACTATCAAATTGCAATCTAAATTTCTTTACTTTCAATTTACTTTGCGTTTAATTTTTCATGAAATTCTTAAATTTTCTTTGTATTTCAGCTGTTGTAAAATACTATAAAATTTCTGACTGTAACTTTAGGACAATAATTCTGCTGATATATATGAAGTTAGTGCTTCTCCCGTAAGTAAACTTTGAAAGCCACTGATCAAATTTCACACAATGACCAAGGGTTTTTCAATAAATGTATAGGTTATGTTTAAATCCCGACCCTAAGGGTCGTCAACATTGGTGCCATGTTCAAAGGCGAGAAAAGCGCCAAAATACATATTATTTGTCTAAAAAAAACTCTGTTGTACATCAACTTGGAATCAGAAGTAGCAGGCTTTTGTGTATAACTATTATTTCTATGGAAATGAATACTTTTGTGTAAGTTGTGTCCCTCTGTATGATCTGTAGACTTGTTTAATAGTAATGTAAGTAAACATTTCTTTCGTAAGCAAATAATACATAGATCAATCTTTTATTCCTTCATAAGAAGAGAAGCATATATCAATACAAATATTATCACAATCACATGCAAGATATAATTCGATAACTATTTGACATATACACATTGATGGTGAAATTTCGTTTCGGATGTTATCAACAAACGATCGTGATATACATATTTAATATATAATTGTTTCATGCCTTTCTACCACAGATCTAAACAGATACATAATTCATATATAATAATTCATACGGTTCGGTCGTAGGAACCTCTCAAAATGTACTATTTTCCGTTAAAATATGTCAATGAGGGGTGGAATATGTCTTTATTACCCGATGTCCGATTTTATTAAAATAATACGTTGTTGGAATACGAGAACAAGCCAGTACATGATACCTTGTTTGAAAGAACAAATCAGTACCTAAATAAAAAGGCCAGAGGAGTTCGAACAAGAATCAAAACGCAACTTTCTTTAAAAGTCGTGATTTCGTTGTTGTTTTTTTTTTTTTGGTTTTTTTTTGGCACGTAGCTAAAAGCCCTTTTTTTTATTCAGGCCACTGGGTTTAGTGTATCACTATTAAGAGTAGAAACGAAAGAATTGACATTATCAGCCAACCACTGTTTAAACATTAACATCCTTTCTTTTTGGAAGCTGATCACATCATTTATATACTTAGAACTTGAATGAAATATATTATAACCTCAACCATTTTAGAGACGGTCACTGGTCTACAGAAATGAAATAATTTCAAGCTCTGAAGCATGTATTTTCATTTGGTTGTAAAACATTTTGCTTACAATTCCATGAAAATTTAACATAGCTACTGACACGAAAATAAAATGCACGTAAAACGCGGTCAGTAGGAAAGGAGCATCATTGAAGGCACGTGCAATTTTCCCGCCAAAATAATTGAAGAATATAACACAAAAACAATGTACTAAATTTGCTGTTAACAGTGTCGCGTTTTCGTTAAGGCCGGCTCTTTACAATTTACTCCGACGTGCAACCAAATATTCGGACAATTCTGCCCGTCAGTGTAGGAAAATGTATAGAAGATCTATGTCGAGCTAGCATATTTTCTACGGAAATCAGCTAGCATATTTTCTACGGAAATCAGTGCCGGTTTTGGAAAAAAAATCATATTAAGCCAAGGGCATTTTTTTCTAAAACTTGCGTTTCGTTTTTTCTTCTTTTCATTTCCAACCATTTTAGTTCTGCTTTCAACATTTGGATGATAAGCAAATTCCCCGAGGCTTGAATTGTTAGACAAACCTGCAAACCTACTAAACTTCATGTCCTCTTTACTTACCTTAATAGAACATCACTTTTTCCAACATTTATTTTTCATGAAAGTTCTATCGTAAGTTAAAGTAACGATGAAAATAAAGAGGGAGATGAATAGTTCCTAGTAAAATGCCAGTCAGTTGTGGTGTGCCTAAAATGGCGCTTAGAGGCCTAACTAATATAAAGGAACCAGCGTGGGAACCATCTGGTCTACGCGTAATGGCGCCAGGCTTTTGAACACTAATTTTTCAATTTAAGGCTGAACACCACTAAATCCAGCTGTTTTTTATTTCATATAAAATCCACTCACTTCATAACGGTTTTTCGACATTTTCTAGCATATCAGATTTTCAAGACTTATATTCCCATAAAGAATTAGATCGCTACTTTAGAAAAACAAAAAGAAAAGGGGGTGTAAACTTTTATATAAGAAAACTACAGTTCTTTAAATACAACCCGCTGAATTTACTACTTTTCGCTTCTTTCAATTTCTCTTTTCGTGACATTAAATTCTTACGCCGCCATTTTTATCTAGCATGCGATAGGAACATGCCGATTTCATTAGAATGCAAAGTGATACATACTGAAACGCGGTAGGGTAAAAGTAAGCACGTTGCTGCCGAGAAAATGCACTAGGAAAGGAAAAAAGATTAGTACTATTTATATTTGGACTACCTGTGACTAGACCTGCGGAGGCTTACATTCTATTTGGTAGTGATCAGCCTATAGGCTGAACACCACTAAATCCAGCTGTTCTTTATTTCATATAAAATCCACTCACTTCATAACGGTTTTTCGACATTTTCTAGCATATCAGATTTTCAGAGACTTATATTCCCATAAAGAACTAGATCGCTACTTTAGAAAAACAAAAAGAAAAGGGGGTGTTAACGAAGGCGGAGCCTGAGTGAAAATATCAGAATTGACTCCCTTATCGGTGAAGATATATTTCGATATCACACTGCAAACAAACAAATTTTCTTTTTATTTTATGCTAATTGGTGCAGATCAACGAATTTTCTGTTTATTACATACTTACATGTAATAAGACCAATACTTCATGATGATATTAGGATTTGTTTAGGCTACCGTGTTACATATGATGCATCCGCTAAATTACAATGGACACTCAGGCACATTGATATCGAATATTGGTTATTAGGTCCATGAAATCAACACGACGCCATTTTGTTTTTCAAAACAAAAACTGCATTTAAAATATTTTGTTAAAAAAATGCACAATCCGCGGCCAACAGACAGTAATTACGTATACCATACGCATATTTAAAACTTTTCGGTCAATTCCGTCAGTTCGTTAAATAACCGGAAGCTTGCTTTGTTTACAAACGTTGAAGGTGGCAGGGGAGTGCAGATTCGCGAATTCCACATTGACGTGTGGGTACCAGTGTTGCAATATCCATAGGAATCTCGTTTTTGCTTATTTTTCTTTGAAACTACTATGGACTGTTGCAGATACTATAGACTACATAAAGACGGCTCGTCGGTCCTATGCACCTGTCGCTTTCCATGCCGGATGTAGTGAAAATTGGCCAAATCACCCAAATTTTATAGACCAAAATTAGCCTAACCGGGCCTCACTTTGAACTCTGCCATTCATCCATTTTGTATTTTTAAATCCAATTTTGTAGCATATATGTATAGTGCGAACATAGATGCATACCCAGGTGGTGTGGAATGTGTCTCCCAACCACCACTTTATTTCCCTAATTTTCACTTGAAAAAAAGTGGATGGATGACAGCCGAGCGTCTGGCCGACTTTTTGTTCGGAGCTAGGAATTTTAAAACACCCGCCATGTAGAATCATTAACCGTTCCTCATTCTCCAGATATATTAAAGAATTAATAATGATAAATAACCAGTAAGATAGATATGCCTTTATATCTACCCTGTCCTTTTTATACAGAAAATCGACCGGGGCCAAACTACGAAACCGCTCCCCTGCCACCTGAAGGTCAGATTAAAAAACAACCCGAAAAACGTAAACAACTGGGGAATATCCGAAAGTCCTTGGAAAATCAAGCTGCAGAATTAAATATCATCATGGATTTAATAGAAATATTGGTCTAGGAGCTGTATAGCATAACGAATAGCCTCACAATAGGATGGAATTTGGAACACAACTGGCTGGGTGGGGAAGAGTTTCGACGAAAATGCTGGCATATTACGTAAGGTTGAGTTGATGTCTTGTGATAATAAACTAAGACAACAACCAACTAAATGTGCTGTCGCCAGTAAAATCTACTATACGATAGTGAGGAACCGATGTAAAGTGGAGGAAAAACGTATCTATCATAGCTAAATGATGATATATAGCTATGGCAAGTCAAGCAACCAACTTTGAAGGTAACATTTGTAGAGCATTATTATTTCTTCTGCAAATTTTATTATAGCTAGCTTGTCCTATATAGGATTGTCTAGCTGTACATGTCTCCTGTATGGCTTGAATGTTAGGATTATAATAGGATACCAGCAATTATAAAGGCAACAAGGGGAGTTAATTAAAGAATATATTTCAAGGGAGATAATTTTATCTGAAAAAAAAAGAAGTTCGGCACTGTGAGTGATATAGAGAAATATCTCACTGATATTTTTCAGTATTTCACCAGTAAGCATAAAATAAATAGGGAAAACTATTTTTAGTATTGTGACCTACCGGTATATGCCCCCGTCCGTACAATAAAACCCCAATACTTTCGGTTTCCATCTGCAAAACTTGAATGTGGATTGTGTATACATATTTCATCTTATTTCATGCATTATGTATTCTAGCAGTATAAAGGTGTGATAAATGCACCTGTTCTACACGAATTTTCGCACACCAAAAATGGGGAAATAAGGATCTGTTTACTACTGACGTCTTTCGACTACTCAAACGAAGCACATTTTCGACCGAATTACTGGCTTTATTCCTCAAAACGAAGCTAAACATGGGGTCGATCGCAATAAAATATTTGACAAAAATCATAGAATTTCTGAACAAATTTAATTTTGTTTTTGTTGCAAAAATTTTGTACCCAATAACAACTTAAATAACAAGACAAAACGTACGGAAGTCGCAGTATTCAATTGAAATACACAGAGAAAATATCGGGAGATGAAAAGGAGTTCTCTAAAATAGGATCTGGTTTATAAATAATTAAGGTCCACACTGATATTTATTTGGAATATACAAAACGTTTGGAGGGGAATCTTTTTCAAAGCATGGGAAAAACATACTTTTGAACAGGAGAAGTGGGCCGACGTGAGTCTATCTGACACACTCATGTGACTTACAACAAAAACACTAAAAAAGTTACGAAATTCTGCAACCCTTTCTGCCAAAGAAATAAAACCGAAACCATTCGCATCTCCTACGCCTATGCATTCGATAACAAAATGCATTTTGTATTGACGGTGTGTGTTTGTTAACTTTGCGGCTTCAAAGTGTTCAGAAATAACTGAGGAAGTAATTTTCCAGACGTTAGGGGGTCTATATTTAATCACAAAGCTACGATTGGTTACTAGACTGTGAAGTTAAAATCTTCAGATCCAAGTTTAAAGAAACTACTGCTTTGCTACCAATGACGTAATAATATAAAGAGAGATAACTCGCAAGTGTTCACCAGGAACGTATTTGACGTACCATTAATGTTTTTGCACAACACAAAAATGTTATAGCAGTTCGGAAACATGAGTATGACGTATGGAAAAATGATTGCGATTATATTTTAGGTAGTAGGTCTTTCACTTCTTTCTTTCGAAATATTGTTAGAATACTATCATTTGCTGTGAATATGGAATATTTATAGGTTACTAGTTTTGTATCGAGAAATGTTCATCCGCTATGAATTAAATAAGAGTATGAATTTTATACATTCGAAAAATAATACAATAAAAATGTCACTTTTAGTAAATATATAAATAGATAAATAAACATTCGTAAACACAGGAAAGTTGATTGATTATCAGGTACACATTTTTCAATCGAAAGAAAATGGAAGCGCAAGTAGAATACACTTATTGAATGTCGTTCCGCTCAACAGTGAAAACTATGTCACTAGCTGTTACTATCGACAGGCATGGCATTCAATAAGTGTTCTATTACTTTATGTCAGCATATATTTTTTTTTAATTTTATACTTATTAGCCCAGTAAGCACATGTTGAAAAGGAACCAATGGTGTAGCACAACTATGTACCAGCGATAAGTATATTGAGTCATGTAATAATATATACGATTTCTAAATGCTGATACACTATTGCCATCTGGTGTCAGAGTGATGTAATGGTGATACCAAGTCAAATTTCGTTAGAAGTGCAGCTTAGTTAATTTAGAAAACCGAAATTGAAAGATGAAAATGTGCATTATAGAAATTTAGCAGGTTAAGGTTAAAAATTTGATCAAAATGGCGGCTTTTTTATTCCTATGGCAACAAAAACAAAATGGCGGATTTATTAAATTTCTAGATACATATTTAAACTGTATTTACTTTTTTCTGTAAAATAATTTCTCTACTTGTTCCAGCCATAATTAAAAGAAATTACCATATCAAGAAACATAAATTAATCTGTGCTAAATAAAAAATCCAGCAGCAAGTGTGTAAATCACTGTGGGGAAACGGACACCGGATATAGCCCAGAAAGTGATAAATCAATAAACGTCTGATTTTGACACACGGTAAGATTTTTTTTTATCATTTTTTTGTATTTTATGGTGATTTTTTTTATCAAAATCGAAGAGTTTCGAATAGCTCGATCCTATGCAATATACAGCTATGATGGAAATTTGTCTCCTCTCTATATATCAGCGCAATTCTCGCTGAAGTTGCATGATCGTTCAGAAATGTTCAGTAAGGTGGTAGGATTTCAAACATAAAAACAACAGGGAGAATAAAAATTAAATTGAACGATTGTATTGTAATTACATCGTCCAGTATTGTGTAAGATATCAATACGATATGTTTCTGTTGTTACGGAGATACTGGTACTTTTTGATGACCTGAAAGTGTACAGGGGATAGAAGAAGCATATAAATAACTGCACAGGGGATAAGCTATAGAGTGGATTGAGGATAGTAACGATATATTTTGAATAATGAGACTGTGATAATGATTACGGCTTTTTGCCTCTATGCAAAGTTGGGGGAACATAGTTTTATCGTTGTCCATAAGTGCTTTTTTTATCCGTTTATCCTTAAAACAGTTTGACTCTGACCTCTCGGTATGCTCGTCTGTCTTTTCGTCCGCTTGTCTGATGTTCGGCCTTCCAGAGCAATAACTGCAATGCTCGGTCACATTGAGTAGATATTGCATTCACAGATGGGCTTCTGATAGCCTGAGTTATTTCCCTTAGTTTCTAGATTTTGTCCACAAAAATGTATCCATTTTTCAAATCAGTTAAGTATGTATCATAGCTTGGTATTTTTTCTTAGCAAATTTGGTGCAGGTAATTCGTATACTCTGAGTACAGAGTGCGGTAACTAAAAGTGTGCGGGTATTTAATATCCGCACGCTAGTTACCGCACTGTTGGATACGAAAGTATGCCAGTGTGTCTGCAACAGTAGACATCGACGTATATTTTATTGATTTTCTGCTCTAGCATTGGTTTATTTTACCTGGGCTTTACACATTTGTAAAGCAAGGATTTTAAGTACTCACTGAACTGCTGTATATGGCAATTTGGAACGCCTAGAACTACCATATATGGCTGGATATGATACAAAACAGAAAGAACATTAAAACTCGAGGGTAAACGATTTATACTCGGGGGCTACGCCCCCTCGTACAAATCGTTTACCCTCGAGTTTCAATGCTCTTTCTATTACTTAAACAATATTGAGTTCGTATGGATTAGTTAACCATGGTGTGTGTTTTCACAAGCATCAAAGTTCGAGTCGCAAATATTTGAATATTTGAAATACGGTATCAAGTTTAAATCTGATTTATCGAGGGAAGAATATAGCCTAAGAATTTATGTGATGTTTGCTATTATAGTATTAAAGATACCGACTGAATGGCGAACAGTGCAGATCTTGATCAGACTGCATGGATGTACAGGCTGATCATGATCTACACTGGTCGCATTATATAAAATTGATGATACCTTAATAAAAATAAAAAGCGTAATAAAGATGACGTCGACGTCGTTTGAAGTATAGGAGACGTTGGTCAATTTGACATGTTTATAATTGTTACAGAAAGTAGAAATTATTGAAATTTCGGCAGGAAAAGGTAATATGTGATAAAAAGAACATTATATTTGTGACTTTGCAAATGGTCATGTGTCATGTTTACTGGTGTGATAGCAGAGACGAGGATAAGCAACTGTTAAACAGTTAACACTGGGAAACACCTTTAATTGTAAAAGCCTTCGTTCAGCCCTATGTGCGATTGCCTAATGAATGCAATGCTTTTGGCTAGACATTCGCGGTGAAGATAACTAATGGCCTTGCTCTTGAAAAGCAAATATTGCCTCATCTGTGTAGATGTTTATCACATGCAAAACATCAATGGGTGACTTATGTTTACATGTTTTTACTTTTAAGAAAGCATATAAAAGTCACTCTCTTTGTGGTAAAATATTGAAAGACCGCCGTTTTATGCAATTTAATGGGAACAATTCCGGTCATTAAAGAAAATATTTTAGCTCTTACAAAATACAGTAACATTTTCTGCTTTGTTAACTCTGCATTGTTTCAACAGATATCTGCTGTACATGACTAAAGACTTTGTAGCTCCACGAGTTTCTCTTTGATCTGGGCTCTTTCCATCAGATCAGATCACTTCTGTGTCTGTGTACTAGAGTGGCTGCCTTTTGCCCTGTGTATTGAACAGGTTTATCATGAAAAGGGCGCTATAAATCCCATTTGACATATAATACCATTTTTATCCTTTTTCCATGCAAAACCCATTTGTTGAGCAGAACGTAATGAGTTTCTTTATATAATATATTTTCTATTATAAAATTTAATCTTACTGTTCAATACTTATACTTTATGCACTTTTTATTATAGCTGTAAATACATCGATCGTGCCTGCGTATATGTGAGTATAGGTATTAAAATAATAATGGAGTAGTCTAACATATCAAACTGGTTACAGAATAGTCTAATACATCAAAATAGTTAGAGTAGTCTAACATCAAAATGGTTACAGAGTAGTCTAACATATCAAAATAGTTACAAAATGCCAATAGACAGGAAAAAAAATATTCAATCAACAAGAAAATATACACATACTAGGGGAAATAATAAAGGTCACTGCTGTTTGTACGGAGCAGAATATAGCAACAAACGACCATACGGAAGAGGGTCTTCATGTCAATATTCACACATTTGCGCGGAATGGTGTTATTCTAAGAGAGCACTTGAGCAATGCACAGTATAATTTAAAAAAGACACATCTCCTGACAATGCACATGTAGAGATCTAATTCAAAATACGCATCTCCTGACATTCAAAATGAAATAATAGGAATTTGCTCTAATCAAATAAGAGAAAAATTGTAAGCGGACTGTATAAATGCTTCTTTCTTTGCCAATCAACCAAGAAACGAAACAACTCTCGCTATGCGTTAGGGTTAGGCCTACTGATGATATATGTGCCTCTGTAAAGAGTTCCTATAGGATTTATTGTGTGCATATCAATCAAATGTGTTAAAAATAATCGCAATGTCTTGAATTTCTTGAAAGAAGCTGATCTAGGTATTTTAAAGTTAAGAGCGCAATGCTATGATGGGGCATTATATCAACATAAAATACCGTGGTGTGTAAACGCTTATAAAAGAACGATCACCACATGCTAATGATATACATTGCAAGGCTCATTGTTTGAGTTTAGCCATAGTACACAGCTCTAGAATCCCATGTGTCCGAACCATGATGGCAACTGTGCATGATATAAGCATTCTGTTCGGTTACTCAGCTAACGATCGGTAACGTTTACCGAGGAATTGGCAAAGGACACAGCTTCAATGGACGAAATGGAGCAACGCACTAAAATGTGAACCCTTCTGAGACTCGGTGGTCAAGTCGAGGTGATGCCCTCTGCACGTACAAGAGCACGTTTCCAGTTGTAATCCATGCTCTGAAAACACTGCGTGAAGATGGAGAAGAGAATGATGCAGTTCTTAGATTTGACTTTATCGGAATGACATTCGTATAAATGATAAAGCAGTTGTAGATCTATTTGTAAGTACTATTTTTATAAATTGTATTTGTATTTCTATACATGCAAGATATATATGCGAATTAGCGGAATGACTCTGCAGTGCGGCTTGTTCAATACGAAAAGGCAATTGCGTATGATCAAAGACTTCGGCAACTAAAACATCTAAACCAAGGCGTGTTGGAAGGCAAAGCAGAATCTGTGTCTGATTATTTGGCAGTTTACGGTATACAATGTGTTTGCCGACCATTTTGTCTAGAAATGGCAATAAAATCTGTAAAAAGATACTTTGGAAGCAAAGAATGCAACCAAGAAGAAATAGCAGACTCGGTTTGAGTGAGTCTGTTCATGAAAGGTAATGAAATGTGCAACACTTCTCACGCCCCCTACTAGCACCGGCTTTAGCGGAACTCTATTACACATATGTTGTGTACTCCATGATCCCAAAAGACCAGAAAATATAACAACACTGAATCCAAGTATTGGGAGACTTTTCACAGCCGCCACACGGCACTTGAAGATTGCTGTTGTAATAGATAACTCGCATTCTACAAAATGAAGACCGTTTTGCCGCCGGAATTTACACCGCATATGCACCAGATCTTCAAGTCACATTTATTTAAAAATGAGGTAACAAAGTAGAAAGTAAACTGGAATATTGTCAGTCAGAAACCAGCCTCCAGACCACTCTTATACCTCCTAGCAAGGTCTTGTATCTGTGTGTAAACACTATTCTGTTTGTGCTTCTGACCGTATCACCAACATCTGCATTTTGCAAACGCTCATTCAGTGCAATAAAACGCATTCAAAACACTACCTTCGTTCAACAATGACGAGTGATAAAATGTTTTTAGTAGCTCTGATACACATTCACAAGGATGTCTACATATTGACCTTGTCTGACCCAAAGCCTGCTCTTTACGAATTTATAAATGTAACAGAAACGGAACAGACCCTTCCCCTCTATATCAGACACAGTAAACCCAAAAATTTTTAAATCAATAACATATTTAAGCGGTTATTAGAAATGATTAAATATGTATATCTACTCAACTGAACCCCATGGCGGAATTTTAATAGCTAAAAGTCAAGACAATTATTGGAACGATTTTGTGCATGGTGTAGTATTTTTCAGTGTAAATCTCTTGTCTCTCAAAAGATGTATTTTCAAATATAACAGAGTAGTGGAAAAGGCCGGGACAAATAAACACCAGGTCAGTTCTGCCTATTTTGCACTGTTATTTCTCAGTGTCTCTAAGTCGTTCTACGGGAAACTGTGAGTGAAATAGGTTAGTACCGGCATCTGATCAAATCTGATTCAAATGCTGGAAAAAAAGTCAAAATAAATGTATAAAAATACATTGACAATAATATGTTGCTGGAGAGGTGCTCAGATGTGCCCAGAATGTAGTACAAGACGTATGAATACCAAATAATTTTCCGGCGGAGCATGCCACCGAATTCCTAGATAATGTGCCAATGTTTTAACACATCTATTTCCGGCAAAGAACGCCCATGCAAATGAGAATAAATCTAATAAATCGGTTTCCTTATTCACAACTCAAGGCCTAGCAGATTCACTTTATATGTTAAATAGTGTTGTGTATTCAAATATTTTCTAGCACATTCTTTTACAAAGCTATGGCCGAGTGAGTAAATGATTCTGCCTTCTTCTGCCAATATTCTCTGTTGAGTTCAAATAATACAATCATATTTTTAGCTAGATTTAGAATTAGCCGTAATCTTCCAAAAAAAGTATTATCTGGCATCAGCACGTGATGCAACGGTGATATACTAAGTTAAAGCTGAGATGTTACAATATTATTAATAACGAAGAACAATTATATAGTGTATATATATATATATATATACAGAAACCTCGCTGCAACTTTAACATAAAATAGAATAATTGTTTCTGTACGTGCACAGCGCCTTTGAAGACTGTGTACGTGTTCAGCGCCATTTCGTAGATTTCGACATTCTCTTTTTGGCAGCTTTGCTTTTTGCCATTTCGTTACATCTGTATGATGAACTAGTTACTTGGTTAACTTTTCATGTGATTGTACTGTCATTTACTTCAGTAATTTTTATTTTCTGGACAAAATTGTGTCGGTCCGTCATCCCAAAAACTGCGAACGTATTCTCGGGTGTTTCCGAGTGTTCTCGGAAAATTATAGGTGAACAAAGTATGGGTGCCGGAGGATATCGGAAGGTAAGGGGCATATGATAGGATATATTAAAACATCTAAAATGTTTATCTATTCTATTGAAATACCTGGATTTTCCCTGCAAATCGGAGAAATTATTGGCCATTTTTCCGTGTAAGCTGCCTTTTTAAGTGTTTCCCCATACTGTCTTCAAACGTTCGCAAACGTCACGATGTTGCGCCACGATATTACGAGGGCACGATGGCAAAATGTTTAAGTTATGTTAAAATCATTGAAAATTTTTCATTCGTGAATACCTGATATACGTTTTTTTTACATTTTTCCCGGAGGCCACGTTTACTCTTGATGGTAGGGTGACAATCTGGGGATATCAAAAGGTGAGATGGGACCCATTTGTTAGCAAGGCATGTTAGATACCAAATTGTTTGGTAATGTCTGTAGTATCTGGAACTGCAGGCATAAATTGGAAAATATGATGGCGTTCCGAGAAATGCAAGATGGCGTCCAAGATGGCCACCATAAATTGCCAGTCCCGTCAAAATTGTATGTAACAATGTGGGTGTTTTACTTATAAAGGTAATGCTTAATAATTGCATGGATATTATTTATATTATAATGTACCTCAATTTGGAATATAGCTGGGACCACTTCAAGGTCAAAGTCAAGGTCATTTCGAGGTCAAATTACAAAAAGCACCCAAAAAATTGATATTTTCTACTTATTTTTTCTAATTTTAAATGATTTTTACATTCACTTTGGTTACAAATGTAATAGCGATTTTGGTTATTGCATGTTTTTCATTTAAAAGTTTAAATAAGAGTATTCATTTCTTGTGGAAACAAATACCTTTCATAGCAGTACATGGTGTCCAAAAGTGTCCAAAAAGTCGCTGTTTCCATGATAATTTAATGTTCAAATGTTCCAGATTAATTTTAAAGGTAAGCTTAATGTTTGCATGAATCTATTTTTATGATATATATCAAATTGACATACAATGCTGACTACTTCAAGGTCAATGTCAAGGTCGTTTCAAGGTCAAAATACAGAAATAAACACAATTTGATATTTCCACTCTATATAAAGATGTTACATTAAATTTGGCCAAAATTGTTCTGTACAAGGCATGTAATTGGAAATATGATGTAATTAATATACATCATGGACCAGTTCTCCTTCTTTTCCCCAAAATATTTTATCAGATGATCTCCTAAAAACTGAAACAACGTAGATTTAATTGCTCTTGGAACACACTTTACAAGGATATGATATGAAATAAGAAAAACATGACTTGTATGTGTTTGTTTAAACAATAAAAATATTTCCTCATAAGAACATCACACGCACGCACGCACGTACGCGTGACACACATACACAAGGGCCCATTGTTAGTGTAATCGTGTCCAAAAATAGGCTCAGTATCGGATTGGAAAAGTAACGAAAAGGTAAAGTAAGGTGAAAATAATGGAAACGTTGTTTAAAAAGGAAAATACAAATACGTACTCATACCGGGTATCTCAACTACGTCCAAATAGGAACAGCGTTTTTTGTTCGTTTTGACCATTATTATCGACGAAGGAAAAATTAAAAGATACAGTAATTTGTGTGTATAGAAATTTTCGGCGATACAAGGTTAGTATTAGGTACTTCCGAAAGGTATCACTGAACCTTCAAGCTACACAACATTTGAAATTTTCATATATAAACATCTGATTAATTTGTTATTCAAACTTCTGCATTGCATCATAAAATCTTCCACTATTGCAAATCTTATTCCCTTATAGTTTTTTAGGTTTAGCCTAGACTACTGTTGTTTGTTTCTGTTGTTTTTTTCTCCTTTTTTTTGGTGGGGGGGATGGGGGGGGGGGGCGGGCGGTGGACGTGTTGGTAGGGTGGGGTTGGGGGGTCTTAAGTTTGATCCTTTACATGAATTTATATGTGAATTTATCTGTCATTTATGTTGAAGGGTTTAATGCCCGTCCTTTAAACACTATTTCAGTTATTTACAGACAGACTGTCGTGGAGACATTAAAAGAAGACAAAACTGTTGTTCGTTTTACGTTGGCTGTTTACTTCATAAACCGGAAGAACAACAAGTGACGTCCAGGACGTCATAACATACAACAAAAGAGCGCGTTACGTAGACGTGACGCCAAGAATGGCGCGTCGTTAAATATACATGTTACTTAACGTGACACTCCGGGGGCCACAATGCTGATTTTTAAACGTAAACATGTTATTTGGAATATTTACAAGGCAATCAAAGTGTGAACAATTACAAACAAAAATATAAAACATAGTAAATCTCTTTCTCTCAGAAATAACAGTCTTTGCTTATTCCAGAATAAGTTATATCACTAAGAACTGCGGATAATGGTTAAACTAGAAAGTCAGTTAAACTTCTGCATAATAACATATTGTTGAACAAGTGTTACTGTCACTTTAACCTAAAACACGATCTCTTATCACATTACGCGTATTACAATTTGTCTGATGTCTTAGAAATTCATTATTACAATCACTAAGTAAGTTTTGTGTAATAATCACTGGGCAAGGTTCTATAAGGAATCACGCACATCTGGTTACTTCAGCTCGAGTGGATACAGTTTTGATATGGGTCGGGTAGTTACACCTCGTCTTGATCTAACACGGGCTGCTCGAATAAGTCCATCGTTTCCAACGATAACGTCTTCAATCACGCCAAGGGACCAGCGATTTCTTGGTAAGCTGGTGTCATGTATCTGCACGACGTCACCAACCATAACAGCATCTCCATGGTTACCGGATGTTCTGTGAAACTCTCGCAGAGATGTTAGGTATTCATGCTTCCATCTCGACCAGAAGTGTTCAAGTGTTGCAGACTTAAATCTATAAAGTTTGTCTGCAGAGTCACGGGATAGGTCGTCTGCTGCGGTCTCCGTGTCGTCTGGATAAACAGGGGAGATTACTCTTCTTCCATACAGCAGATGGGAAGGGGTAAGTGGTTCCTCATCCAAGGGGTCTGTAGATGTGTGTGTGAGTGGGCGGTCATTTACGATACATTCTACTTCTGAAGTAATTGTTTGAAGAACTTCCATGCTAACCAACGACTTCCCGAGTACTTTTCTGATACAGGTCTTTGTTATGCCAATAAGCCTCTCCCACCAGCCTCCGTACCATGGCGCGTGCTGGGGAATAAATGACCATGCTATTCCATGTGTTCCAAGGACCTCTTCCTTCAGGATTTTGGCGGTGGCGATGTACGTCAGGGCGTTATCCGACATAATGACCTTGGGTATTGCTTTTCTGCTGAAGAAACGTCGTAGAGCCATAATAAATGAGCCCACAGTCATGTTCGGTACTATTTCTAGATGGACAGCTCGCGTATTGGCACATGTGAAAAGGCAAATGTATGCTTTCTGTAGTTCTCCGCTCGATGCTTTTACTGTTAAAGCTCCGGTAAAGTCTATGCCGGTTACTGTGAATGGTGGCGCAACCTTCAATCTGTTGCTAGGTAACGGTGGGGGGTCAGGTACTCGATATGCTCTTCCTGTGACCTTACGGCACGTAACACACGAGCGGACTATTTTCTGAACACGCTGGCGAATGCTAGGAATCCAAAATTTCTGGCGAAGATATGTTACTGTGCTCTCAGTACCGGAATGCATATGTGTAACGTGTGCGTCCAAAATAATAAGCTTTGTAAGGTTGTCTTTGGAAGGAAGTAGGTAGGGAAATCTTGTGCTGTGTAATAACGGTGCGTTAGATATTCTGCCGCCACAACGTATTAATTTGTCGTCATCAAGAAACAAATCAAGCTGTCTCACTAGATTGGGTCTTTTCATCTGGACGTTTCTATTCTGGTAGATGTACTGTATCTTCTCTGATCTTACACCACTCTGTAATGATGTCATCTGGCAACGGTTCGTCCCACTCAAATTTACGTTTCCATAGCAACTGTATCAACATCTTGCCTGTCACGGTGATCGGGCTAAGTAATCCAAGTGGATCATAAATGGAGGATGATTCTTGAAG
Organism: Mercenaria mercenaria; assembly: GCF_021730395.1. Lineage (NCBI taxonomy): Eukaryota > Metazoa > Mollusca > Bivalvia > Venerida > Veneridae > Mercenaria > Mercenaria mercenaria. The sequence goes on from NC_069371.1 coordinate 54,929,607, forward strand.
GATCACACGTTTCGTCAGAAGAGAGATATTCGACGCTGCCTTCAGTCTTTATGGAAATGATAGTTCGTCTGTTGAAGAATCCCAGCGCATTGCCCAGTACCTTTGTATTTCTGTCCTTATCGCTCACACCATCGGATTTGATTTTCTCACGCAGAGCTGGGTTGTTTGAGCTCCATGATCTCAAATTAAAGGATGCTTTCTGGAACAGTTGTCTGCTGTTGGTGTAGACTCGTTTGGTACGCTGGTAAATATGTAATCGACGTATAATCCTTGTTGAATACGTTCTCTGTATCGTCGCATCTGTGTAAGGCAAGGTGTTTTGTTATGGTAGCGTTTAATATAAACGGCGAGCACGTAGCTCCAAAGAGCACTGACTTGAAGCGATATATCTGTAGTAGACTGTCTGGGTTGTTCGGATCTGATAACCAAAAGAACCTAGTGACGTCACGGTCGTCTGGATGTAGACCGATGTTCAAAAACGCCTTCTCGATATCTGTGGATACAGCAAATACGTGGTATCCGAAGCGTAGTAATATAGCTGTTAGGTCGTTAAGGATGGGTGAGGTATTCATCAAGCACTTATTTAAGGTGGGGGAATCTCGTGTTGACTTGCAGCTGCAGTCGTATACAATACGTATGGGTGTGGTCGCCGAGTCTTTCTTTACGGGATGGTGGTGAATATAATGAACTTTGGTATTCTCGCTTGATTTAACATCTGTAATCTTTTCTATGAAACCTCTCTTCTCCTGTTCACTTAAAATCTCTCCATACTTCTGAAGTAGTTCTGGTTCTTTTCTAAGGCGGTTTACTACACTAACAGTTCTTCGTCGGCTTATCAGCTCATTACTGGGCAAAAATGGATGATTTTCTTTCCAGGGTAATTTTGCAATGTACTTTCCATTCTCATACGAAATGCCTGTGTTCTGGTACTGTTTGGTATATTCTTCGTAGCCTTGGTGTACCGACTTCTGTTCTACTCCTAATGATTCTACTTTCCAAAATCTCTCTAGATTGATTTCTTCCTGCACGTGCATAGTCATAACGTTCAACATAGACACAGGAAATGGGGATGGCTTTATCTGATTTTCGGTACTCAAAGGCCCGGACAAAAGATAGCCGATTCTCGATTGTATAGCTGTATGCCCGTCTCCTCTAATGATAGTATCTTGCACTATGTCCCAGTAATGGTCAGCGCCCACTAATATCTCGATCTCGAAGTTAACTTCTTCTGACATGGGATGAGCAAGTTTGAGTCCTTTCGGATACGGAAGATGACCAACGTGTTTCTGGTAAGTTTCAGCGGCACGGAAATTTCAGGTACTATCAGCACTTTGATTGGGATGTTAAATTCTTGAGTCTGTAAATAGACGGTGGCTGTATCTAGGTGTCGTATGCGTCTCTCTGTGTCTCCAAACCCTGATAAGCATAGCGTTTCACTGCCGGTTGCCTGTAGCTGCAGTTTCTGTGCTAGACGTTCAGTGATAAACGAACTCTGGGAACCTTCATCAAACAGGATGTTCGCGGTTGTGGAGGTGCAAGATGATGTAACCATGGAAACGGCTGTCTTCAGTAAAACGGAGTCCTAGTGCGAAATTATGGGCTGAGTAAAGCACGGATGACTGGGTTTCCTTCGCGTCATGTGTTTTAGGGGGTTCCATCTGTAGAAGAATCCCAGCGAAGTCACGGCACCAAAATGTCGTGGAGACATTAAAAGAAGACAAAAACTGTTGTCCGTTTTACGTTGGCTGTTTACTTCATAGATTTTTTCTTGATTCTTCCTCACATAAGCTAGTATGGTGTCGGCGCGAACATATCATGCATTGAATTTAGATCTACACTCGCTAACCTTGTGACTGCATAGACAGTTAACACATAACTGCTTTTCTTTTACAATATTGAGTCTCTGTTCACGATCTTTAATTTTTACACAGTTTGTACTTGAGTGCTCTCCCTTACAATATACACAGGTTGGTACTTGACCGCTTCTAGGTTTCACACTTGGTCTGGTTGGTCTATGAATATTTTTTCTCTCCGTCTTTCGCGTGTCCGATTTCGTCAGGAAGGTTGCTTTAGGAATGAATTCTTGCCCGGTATTCAATGCACTTCCGGCGTTTCATTTATGAGACACTTCATTCAAACACCAAGATAATGTTCCGTGCGCACGTGTAATGTTTGTTCTGACTTGATGGGAGTGAGAAGAGATCCATATGTGCTCTCACACTGGTTAAGTGAATCAAGTCCCCGTGTGTATGTATCTGTAGTATCGTAGAACTTTCTTAGACTGGTAACGGTGTTCACGGGAGCGGGAACTTCAAGCAAAGCTTTCATGTAGGTCTGTATGATTCTGTCTTTCTGTCCATACCTTTTGTGTAATAACGACACTGCCTTGTCATAGTTAGCATTAGTTAACGCAAAACCTGCAATTGTTTGTCCAGCTTCTCCCCTCAGAGACGACTTCAGGTAGTTGAATTTTTGTACACCACTGAGTGAAGGGTTCGTGTGAATAGCCGACTCTAATGAGTCCCAGAATGACTGCCAGTCAAGAATGTTGCCATCGAACCGCGGTAAATCTAGCTTCGGTAGTCTGTGGTATACAGAGCTGTGGGTATGGTTAAAGTTAGGTTCTCTTTGGAAAGAATTATCGTGGATAACATTCTCATGGTTAGTTTGTGATGATTCGCCGTAAACAGACACACGGAAAGCCTGAGAATTAACATTTAAATTAGAAAGTGTTACCTTTTTGAAACTTGCTACTTTCTGTATCTTTGTCTGTAAATTATAGATGTACCCATTATGATCCAATATCTCCGTCTCGATTTGTTCCCCGTCATCTTCTGGAATGACATCTATAATTTTCTCATGGATCTCGGTGATCGTCTGCTGTTTCTGCCTCAGAGAATCTTCTATCGTCTGCAATTCTTCCAAATCAACTGCTTCTTGCTGAATCATTTCGAATTTTGACAAAAGTCGTGTAACTGCACCCTTGTGCCCCTTCTGGATTGATTTACTTCATAGACCGAAAGAACAACAAGTGACGTCCAGGACGTCATAACATACAACAAAAGAGCGCGTTACGTAGACGTGACGTCAAGAATGGCGCGTCGTTAAATATACATGTTACTTAACGTGACACAGACAGTGTCTTCATTCCTTTGAAGAACTAGTTTCAGACTCGCATATTCAATAAGAAATTACTGACTTTTTCAACTAAAGAGGCATTGTCGGTTCCAGGAATCGAACTTAAGACCTTCAGTCAATGAAAGGTTACAGTGATTTAAGAAAGCGACTCCAAGAACTGGAGCACGAGTCAGTCGAATTTTACATTTTAACAGCTAAACATGAGATACATTATTTAAAAGAAAAGTCTGCAGCAAAGGGCACTGAAATTTAGGCAGGACAATGCCTATATAATGTATTAGAGAATTCCGACCTACATTTAGTGTGTATATATGCTTAACATAATATTTTGTGGCAAGATTCATTTAGAATTTAAATAACGATTAGTATATATTTTATATTTCGATTAAATATCCGCATGTGGCCAACGTAAACAAATTCATTTAGTGTATTTTATTATTATTATTATTATTATTATTATTATTATTATTATTATTATTATTATTATTATTATTATTATTATTATTATTATGCCACATTTATATAGCACTCTTTTCTTGCACTTGTACACGTAAGAATAAATTGCAAAAATACAAACAGATACGTATACAAAGATAATGCATTCCACATTAACAAAATTCATGAATGAAAACAAGTATAATTTAAAACAAGATAAAAACATTAATGTATCGGTCAGTTAACAAAATATTGTACAAAGAAGTGGGTTTTTAGCAGGCTTTTGAAAGCAGCTACCGTGTCAGCTTCCCTGATCTTGACAGGAAGGGAGTTCCAAAGCTTTGGAGCAGTGCACGAAAAGTTGCGGTTTTCCATCACGGTTTTAGATTTTGGCATAACCAGTGACAGCGTGTCTTGTGATCTTAGGTTTACCGACTTGTTGCGTAAATTAATCTTACCTCATATCGGAAAAAATATTACTGGAAGGGCGAAGTTACCTGTATAAGATCAGGTCCAAAAATGCTTTCAGCATCGCCGCTTTTGTGACGTAAATGGTAAAATTCTATGCAAACAGTAGTAATAACTTACAACCTACAATGCCGGTCAGTCCCTCCCATCCAACCGTCTTTCGAAAGTGAAGGAAAGGAGAACAATATTTCACAGATGGCATAAATTATATCATTTTTCTCAATATGTGTTGCTTGGATGCATTATGTGCTTCCAAAGGATCTTCTCACAGATTTTATTTTCTTTTGATGAAAGTTCAAAACTTTATTTACAGCTTCTAGAAATATCAAAATTAAAGAATAATAGATTACTTAGTTCAAAAGGTAATTTAGTGGCTGTTGAATCGAGATATCACAGGAAGAAGGATTGTTTGGCCAAATTATTAGTGTTTGCCGAAAGATGCAAAAATACTAATAGTAGTTCAAAACTGCTGTCGGAAAACAAAAAGTTATTATATCAATAGAAGATGGCAAGCTTTACATGATGGCTTTGTTAAATGAGACTGGGAATATTTATGGTGATGCTGGTCTGAAGGACCTCTTGGTTAACTCTGATATATTTGCCAAACTTACAGCAGGGCATAGTTTGTCTGGAAAAGATTTCGACTTAGCGCTGAAAGCAATCATAATGGTTGAAAAAGTTTTAACAGGTTTTTTCAGCACTTTTATCTTTGGTTTGGAAACAAGAGCTGCCGGAGGACAGCAACGTTCAACAATTTAACAGCCTTGTCAAATTAATATAATAGTTGCACACTTTTGTAAAAAAGCAATGCAAATTTATGGAACCTGTAGCATGTATGTCAGCTAATCACTGTGGACAAGTGTGTGAAGTTTCAATTCATTCTCATTAGTGGGTATGGAGCTACTAGCTTTCATACAAAATTAAACCAAAAATTGCTAAGTCAAAAAAGGGCATAATTGTGTAACAGTGTAAAGTAGAGTTATGAATGAAAAATCATCACTATGAAAAAATGTGTGCAGTTTCATTCCATTCCCATCCTTTCTATTAAGTTTGTTCACGGATGGTGGCAAAGAAATTTCTGAAAATTAGTGATGTAGTATGAAGTCTGTTAATGTTCTTTTGCATTGATTTACATGTCTATGTCCAAAATAGACAAGCAAATTGTTGCATTTTTCAGTCCTTAAGTGTTATAACGGGATGTTCTAATATCTGTTTTTAACACCTCTTCATAATTAATTTACTTACATATTTTTTCGTTTATTTTGTTTATTATAAAAGATGGATTTTAATTCATTCAATATATTATCCATTTATAGTAGGCTTTAATACTTTTGTATGAAAAAACTCCCACACTGTTACATAAAATTTTCACGAAATTGGCAATTTATGGCGGCCATCTTGGACGCCATCATGGATTTCTCGGAACGCCACCATATTTGCCAATTTATGCCGGCAGTTCCAGATACTACATACATCACCGAACAATTTGGTATATAGCATGCCTTGTTAACGAATAGGTCCCACCTACTCCTAAAATAGGAGACATTTCTGATCATTGTCACTCTACCATGAAGATACACTCGGTGAAAGATATTACACAATTTTTAAAATCCTGTAAATTCAGTGAACTATTCTACTTTTACTGCCTTAAGTTTCAGACAACGTGCTGGTGCTAGTATAATAAAGTTTTAACGCGCAAACGATGAAAGCAATTTCCAAAAACAAGAAAAAAATCCTTCCAGGAAAAACTGTCTTACTTTTGTCGGTGTTTTGAGATATTCTAAGGTTTCTCTTTTAGCAAATTATCCTCGCTAACAGATCAAATAACTGCAGGGTGAGATTGGAGGTTTTCTTGAAAGGACGGAATGCAAATAATTACATACAAAAATGTGTTGTCCTTTTAGCGAAGGGCTACATGAAATAATATAACCTACAGTACGTTTTTAATGAACCTTAAACATGGACCATATAATTCTTGTTATTAAATTCTATTTATTTGTCTCCCGCCCGTCCGTCCGTCCATCTGTCTGTCCGTCCGTCCGTCCGTCCGTCCGTCCGTCACACTTCGTGTTCGGTCCATATCTCTGCCATCCGTGAAGGGATTTTGAAATAAGTTGGCACAAATGTTCCCCATAATGTGAAAATGTGTCAAGCACAAAACCCAGACCCCTGGCTTTGAAGGACAAGGTCACACTTAGAAATGTCTGTTTCGTTTGCTGTCCATAATTCAACCATTCATCAAGGGATTTTGGGATGTGTCACATGCAAGACCAAGGCCCTTGTCTCAAAGGTCAAGGTCACAGTCAGTGGTCGGTTTTGTCAGTAACTTTACTTTGAATGGATGGATATTCAAGTATCTTGACCAAAATAGTCACCATAACAAAAAGATTTGTTGCATGTAAGGCTTATGATCAATGTCACCTTTGGAGATAAAACATTTTTGGTATTTTGTTTTTGTCTGGTCTGTTTCTTTTTATGCAAAGATGTATATTTAAATAACTTGGCCTAAATATTCACCATTATAATGTCATGTGTCACTGTTCCGAGGATTTCTTGTATGAATTGAGGAAAGAGAAAAGCCAGACAGACGAAGACTTATTGACATTAAAAGAAGCAGCTAGTTATTGCATAAATGTGATGAGAGAACATTATTTTCACAAAGAAAAGACTGGGCGTTGACACTCGAATAGGTTCTGTTGTGACAGATTTATTTTACTAAACATTATTTGAAAAGCAATATTTTTATAGTCATGTTTTACTAAAGAACAAACAGTTATGTTCATTAAAATATTATGTTCATTAAAATATTTATTAAACCAACTTGAAACGTAAACATAAGTTTATAAGTCAATTAAATTCTTAAGTTCTCCATTACCGATTCCGAGGGGACTTTTTAAGCATATAATGAACAGAACATGACATGTGTCGTATAAGACACACACGGAATCATTTTAGAGCTCTACTGAAGCTAGGACATATCGGTTGTTTGGTAACCTAAACAGGTATCAGCCGATTAAAGCGCAAGCGACGATTCAAGCGAATTGGAGATTTATGGTATCATGTACATTGGATATAGAACATCAGCTTTCCCATTGCCAGCTTTCATAGCAATATCGCTGGCTTATCGATCGAAAATATGCTATCGGCGTTATCGATTTCTCGATCCGATTGATTTCTGCAAAATATGAAGATCTTAATAGTTTTTTTAAAAATGAAATTTATCTTAATGCTTTCCTGATCAATTTGAATCAGTCATGTTTTAGCAAATAAAACTTTTCTGGCCATTCAGTTGGTTTGTGAAATGCGTACCTAGATCTATTATATGTATTAGTATACTGATGGTCGATTACAGTATGACTGTGTTTAATCTTATTGGTCTTTTTCTGATTTTTTTTTGTTTTCTTTTCTTTTCATCTAAAACTTTTTATTCTTTAATGAATTAAATGATCCTATTCTATTAAAATGAGATTTTAAACAAGCTAGGGTCTGACGAATCGGGCGTAGACACTTTTATAAATAATCTGAAAAATAGTTATTTTTGATATTTCCGTCCAGTGTGGCCATTCCACGTGATCAAAACGGGCACGGAACACGCGGAAAATCGGCCTCGATTCAGGTATGTTTTTTCTTGATTTCTCAGCTTATACGAAGCCAATTTTAATGAGATAAGATGCAAAGTACTCTGCATTGTTATAGCTTCCACGGTTAATAGAGATTTTAAAAACGTCCCAGTCGTTCCTGAGATTATTCGTGAACAGTTCTTCTAACGATTGAGAACGACAGGCATGGACTAAAAGCAGCGGTTCCTGGTGTATTTCTCTAGTTTTCCTCGTTATTTCCATATCAGAAGGTTATATTTTTCGTGTTGTTATTGCAGCATAAGCGATAAGCTGGTATTTTACTGATTTGACTCGATTTTTAAAGTTATACGAAAATGGTACGGAACACGTGAATTTTATGAAAGATACGGAACACGTGCTTCTTTTCCAAAGAAACTCGAATCAATATTTTAATTTATTTTATGCTTATTGGTGAAATACTGGAAAATAGCAGTGAGATATAAATCGATATCACTCACAGTGCCGAACTTCTTTTTTTCCAGATAAATTATCTCCCTTGAAATATATTCTTTAATTACCTCCCTTTGCTGCCTTTAAAATTACTGGATTATACTTATACTCAAGCCATACCCGAGTCATGAACTGCTAGACAATCCTATATAGAACAAGTTAGCTATATAATTAAATTTGCAAAAGAAATAATGTTACCTTTGTCAGCTTGGTTGCTAGGCCTTGCCATTCATGTAGCTATGTGTGTTTCCTCTACTTTTTTCCATTGGTTCACTATCGTGCGGTAGATTTTACTGGCAACAGCACATTTAGTTGGTTGTTGTCTTAGTAAATTATCACAAGACATCAACTCAACCTTACGTAATATGCCAGCATTTTCGTCGAAGTATTCCCAACTCCGAGCCCAGCCAGTTGTGTTCCAACTTCCATCCAATTTGTTATGCTATGCAGCTCCTAGATCAATATTTCCTAGCTATTTCTATTGAATACATGATGATATTTAATTCTGCAGCTTGATTTTCCAAGGACTTACGCATAGTCCACAGTTGTTTAGATTTTTCGTGTTGTTTTTTTATTCTGACCTTCGGCATGTGTTTTGGTAAACAAAGCAAGCTTCCAGTTATTCAACGAACTGACGGTTTGACCCGAAAAGTTTTAAATATGCTTCTACTTAACTACCGGCATTTGTCAATGTCTCTGTTAGCCAGGGACTGTGTATTTTTACACAAAATATTTAAATGCAGTTTTTGTTTTTAAAAACAAAATGGCGTCGTGTTGATTAATGAACCTAATCGCCAATATTCGATATTAATGTGCCTAAGTTTCCATGGTAATTTAGCGGATGTATCATATGTAACACGGTAGCTTAAATAAATCTGAATTTCGTCATGAAATATTGGATTTATATGAACATTTATGCACGTAATAAACAGAAAATTCGTTGATCTTCACAAACTAACATAAAATAAAAAGAAAATTTGTTTGTTTGCAGTGAGATATCGAAATATATCATCACCGATAAGGGAGACAATTCTGATATTTTCACTCAGGCTCCGCCTTCGTGAAAATATTCAATTGTCTCCCTTATCGGTGATGATATATTTCGATATCTCACTGCAAACAAACAAATATCCTCTATGTATTTTGATAATGGCAAAAATACATGTCGTCACTATATTTGATTTGATTTTAAACCCGCCCAACCACTCCCCACCACAAACAACATAAATGGAAATCGTAATATTATCAATGTCCGCTACCTTCCGTCTGTCCGTTTGCAAGTTAGGACGTCAGTACTTCCGGACCTTGCGATAACTTAAACAGTATCCAAGCTAGGTGTGTGAAATTTGGAACGTAGTTCAGATGGCAGGAGACATTACGCGTAAAATGTTTTTGACTTGAACGGAACAATACCTACTTTTTGAGTATTTTAAATGTCTGTCCCTTTATATTTTCTTAATTATGTTCCATTCATCAGTTCATACAATGGAATTGTAATCCATGTAGTAATAGAAATACGTGTGAAATTGCTTTTTGACATTCTATTTTTTTATTATTTTCAACCTCACAGGCTTGCCAGTTGTTTGCTATGTTTCATGCAGTGTATTTCATATTGGATAATAATGCTCGAACAATGGTTATTTTGAAGTTCTTGTCGTCATTGCACTTGCCGGGTAATAATTAAGTGACTAAAACGCAGACTTCCTTTGAATAGAAATAACAAATTTGCATACTAAAGTTACAAATGATTACTTTGTTTTAGGATGAAAAAGAAAACAAACCTTACTTTGCACAAACCAAAAGCTAAAAGAAGGAAAAGTACCTACATATGGTTGGATACCTTTAGCGTGGTAACCTCTTCCGAGATCCCAATTAAAAATAAACGCGCTAATTTTTCAATAAGAGTGCCACTAGTGAAATCATTTACTCCAGTTAAATATTGTAAGTAGTATCTCAAGTCGTCCCACCGTGGATTAAAAAGAAGCGTACAACGTTCTCCATTCTCGAAAATCACATCTGCCCAAGTTGCATTTATTCCATCCAAATCGCCTTCATAAAGAGCGAGAAAATGTCTCAAAAACTTCCTTTCTTCAGAATGGAACAAATTAATGATGATCAAAATAATGATCTCTTACCATATGACATTGATAAAAATTTTGTTGAACATTCAAGTACAAACACTTCAGAATTTGAAAAGACCGGCACTGAAGCTCGAAAATTTCTTCTTCAGAAGAAGAAACGACCAATTAGACGGATGGTGGTCAGTGTAGGAGACTGTGCTTCAATACTCACAATGCTAAGAACAGATAAAAGTGTAATAACACAAAACAGTGGGACAATATGTGTCCAACAGATTTGCTTGACTGTTTCCGATCAGCAGAAAAACTGAAGTAGATGAGAGACATTGAATTAAGGATTATTGTGAGTACAACGAACTCATTAATGGATAAAATAATAAACCTTCCAAGTGGTTTTATGTACCAGCCAGAAGTGAAAAAAGAGGACAGAATGAAGTACATTGTATTGACTCCACATATTTATTAACTAGAACAAGGCGTAAATGTTGTCGTGGTGGCCTTGAGGGTTTGTCAAATAAACCTTGGCTAAAAATTGCTAAAAGTGGCATGACACATTTATCCCCTGCGATGGTTGATGCGGTAGTTGATCCTATGACCATATTCTGTTGCGGTGACACATTTTACTGAATCTGTGGAAGAGGAGATGCGTAAAAATGGTGATTTGTTTGCAGCCGACCTATGCAAAGATATTAGACAATGGTGGCAGGCTTGAGGACAATCCAGGAATTCTCGCAAAGAAGAGGATCCGTATGCGTTATGGGACTGCGTAACAGGTTACTATTTAAATGTTAGATTTTGTATGATGACAGTCTTCATTGAACTCAATAGCAAAAATGACAATAAAATACGCAAACCATTTGTAAAAAAGTCTTTATTTTGTCTGGATATTGAAACCAGAAACGTCTGCTGTAGAACACCCTTAATTTCTTTCTTTTTTCTTTTTTTTTTTTTGCTATATCTTGAAATTATCTAGAATCTTGCCTGATTGCAAGTAATCTAACATATACACACACACACGCGCGGATAGGCACGCACGCACACACGATTGTTTATCATGTCCATCCACCGGCAAAACTTGGTTTCTGCTATAACTAAAGTATACGAGCTAGGTTTGTGAGATTTGACAAGGAGAATATGATCTTAATTTTAATGGGGCGGACGAATATCTACAGAAATACATTAGAAATACATTTTATTTGTATGGAAAAACTTCATCCTGTAGTAACATTAACAGCATTTTTGCAGAATATCACGGACAATGCTGTACACCTGTAAGGGGCTTATACACTACTTGAACGTTCTTGAGGCGCTTCAATTAATTATGCCTTTTATTCATCTCTTTATTTTTTCTTTTTCTTTTCCTTTTTATGAACATTCTACTAAATATATTAAGCACATGTTTGATGTTATATTTTATTACAGATTATTGAGAAATATTGACTTTTCCCACTTTCCACCATGTATGTGTATGTGATGGGGGAAACTTTTTTCTCCGAGCTTACGCTGTATGATAGGAGGGGAAGAGGAACAGTGACACCCGGTGAATTTGAACAGTTCATTGACTCAACTATTGAAAAAAAAAACAAGAGGGTCATGATGACCCTGGATCGCTCACCTGAGTAAATTACCTCGAATCCGAACTCCTGCCCGTTTCTTGTTAACCACTCATTTATCATTTCGTAAATAATACAAAGTTTTGCGACTTGCTGCAGTTTGTCCAATAACATATTTACAGATAAACGCAAATTTAATAGTAATAATCACGCTAAAGATGTCTCAGTGTGAGTTAACATTTGGAAATTCTAGTGTTATTTATCTACGCAAATTCAATAAAATAAAATCCCCGGTGTACAGATCAATCCTTGTCAATTCCCATTCGAACTGTACGTAATAGTTTTACTCGCGTTTCGTCTTGCTCCTTCCCACCGAACGCCGAATGACCCACGTTTAATTGCGTTTCTGTCTGTACTCAGAGTTGCATATTTCTTTTTTCCTTGGATCATTCAGCGCTCCGGTCTGTCAAACTGATGGTCACTGTAATTTTGAAAAAAAACAAAACTTTTGAAACATTTGAGAGTAAATAGTGCAATACAGTGAATAATCAGATAAAAATAAACTATTTTGGGAGACATTACATTCGAAGCTAAAGCATATCATTTGGAACATATATTTGCAACATCGCATGATCTATAACTATATTCACATTTATGGCGAGCTCGAGAATCGAGCTTCACAGTAACGCAACTATACTTTCACAATTGGTGGTGGATTTAAAATATTTCGCCGGAAGCTATCAAGGCGCCCCTAGCGGACAAAGAAAGTAACTGTCTCTGCAGTGAATACAGAACATCTTCGATTGTTGAAAATTATTTATCTCTCAAAAATCATGCAAGAAAGCTTTCCATTAGTTGAAAAAATACAATATATTTTTAAAAGATAAAACATTTGAAAGACGAAGTTACACCGGCTTCCCGGAAAATTTGCAAAGTAAGATATTCGCTGTAAGGTATGATGACAGTGAATGAGTCCTCACAAATTTCCAGTTAATTGTTTCTTTGTTATATTTTTTCAGCGTGATTTCTTTGTGCTTCGCTCTGAGGCTTTGTCCTATTGCATATTAAAATAATGCTTACCTAAAAATAAAACAATTACAGTCTTCTGGTTCTGACTCCAGATTGCCTTTCGGTTCTTTCGTCTCTTGCTTTGTCGACTAGTGTGTATACCGGTTTACGACTAGTGCGGTAACAAAATGACCTGTCAAAAGAGTAAAAAATATTGACATTTCAATTACTGATATAGGGAAATATTAAAGGTTTGTCGGTTAAAGTTCCATCAAATATAAGGCACAGAATAGAGTCTCGAGAAGTAGTATAGCTTATTTTCTAACTTTTGTGATAAACGTCCAAGCGATTACTAAATAACTACGTTCTTAATGAGCGGAAAAAACAACTTAATAAATAATCTTTGACTTGAAACACTTATTTTAATTATTTTGAATTAAATTGCTTAAATTAGGGCGCCTTAGAACTTCAATGATTTTTAACAACATCCTTTATACGTAAATAACAACACCCTTTAAAAGTAAAGTGGGAAAAACTGATCAGACTTGTAAATGAAACAGCTTTGTGTTTAGTTTAGTTTATACTTTGACGTTGTACGAATGCCCTTGACACAACTTATACAGATGGATCTTAGGCGTCTATGTTAGCTATAAGCGCCTCCCACAATTGCAATGGCCAGCCGTTCACATACATGGTGGAAAGTGGGAAAAGTCAATATGGCACAATAATCTGTAATAAAATATAACATCAAACATTTGCTAATATATTTAGTAGAATGTTCATAAAAAGGAAAAGAAAAATAAAAAAATAAAGAGATGTAAGAGGCATAATTAATTGAAGCGTCTCAAGAACTTTCAAGGTGTGTATAAGCCCCCTACAGGTGTATAGCATTGTCCGTGATATACTGCAAAAATGCTGTTAATGTTACTACAGGATGAAGTTTTTCCATACAAATAAATGTATTTCTAATGTATTTCTGTAGATATTCGTCCGCCCCATTAAAATTAAGATCATATTTTCCTTATAATGCTAAATCTCACAAACCTAGCTCGTATACTTTAGTAATAGCAGAAACCAAGTTTTGCCGGATAGATGGACATGACGATCAAACGTTCGTGCGTGCGTGCCTATCCGCGCGCGCGTGTGTGTTCGATTACTTGCAATAAGGCAAGATTCTTGATAATTTCAAGATATAGAAAAAAAAAGAAGAAGAAATTAAGGGTGTTCTACAGCAGACGTTTCTGGTTTCAATATCCAGCCTGTTAAATAAAGACTTTTTTACAAATGGTTTGCGTAATTGTGTCAAACCATTAATCTGGGTTTACATCCTGTTTCAAATCAGTATAGTTATCATCTGCATTTATGATCCCCTGTAACTAGGTGCGCCTGCTCCCAAGATTCAAGTTCCTTATTATTATTATCAATATAAGGCCATAGGTATTCAGCACTCGAACTTCTTATAATTGAATATTGTTTGAAATGCCAGTTCCGCTAAAGATTTTACTTTGTATATGCTTGTAGTTTTCCTCTGTTGAATTGAAATAGCGGTAACCTGCAAACCGAACACCTTATAAAGCTGCAATAGTCAAAAGTTTATTTAAAGAATCACATGGATAAACATCAGGACCAGAAAAGGTACCAATGTGACCAGTGCTTGGAGGTGTACAAGTACAGAACGGGCTTAACAAGACACAAAACAATGAAACATTCCTAAGGCAGCTTTAATCATTTTGTTAAAACAGCTTTTCGTATTCAGATACATCAATCATCAAAAATGCAGGTTGTTTTGAAGTGTAATATAGTGCTATGCTGGTTACAATACCCCACCCAATCATGAACGCAAGACAACCAAATTCTTGTCGTAAAATTCACAAAACATATTAAACTTATAAGTCACAGTTAAATTATAAATATAAAATGTATCTTTTGTTAAGGTTTTCATAATTAATTATTATAAATATTACTTGTATTAAGTCCAAATGAAATTAGCATAACACTGTGTACTGGCAACTTGTAATGGCCGCCATATTGGTTAAATCTGATTGGCGGATATTTATTCCGGGAAACACTTACTTTCATTTTTAACGTCATGTATAGAATGTAAACATGTATATAAACTAAAAACCGTTTTTTTTATAATCTCTGTTCATGTCTCATAAATCAGCAGTGGCTTTTACAAGCATTTTCAACTGACCCGGACTAGAGAAACTTCACACGCAGGGTGAATTTATAAAGCACTGTAAGGTTAGTATCCAATTACGGCAGGGCGTCTAGCTGTACAGATGGACCGGCATACTATACTACCAATGTCACATTCACAAAAATGAACGCTTCATTGATAGCTTATACACCAGCACATACCGTACAACACATTGGGACTGGTATATTATTATCATATCATTATTTTATAATCTCTGTTCATGTCTCATAAATCAGCAGTGGCTTTTACGAGCCTTTTCAACCGACCCTTTTCAACTGCATTATGTACGTATATAAGGCACCCTTGAGAAATTTCAGTTACCTGAAATAGATATTCTGTTTATACTCTATAGTTTAAAGTTAGTATACTATATACATAGTAAAGATATTTCAGCACCACTGATTAGTCAAAAGGGTTTAAAGTTAGTATACTATATACATAGTAAAGATATTTCAGCACCACTGATCAATGTTATCAATACATTGTGAGTAAGATATAAAATATATTTTTCTCACTTTCAATTAATTATTATGAATGGAAATGAAAATAATAATTAGAACTGCTTTTGAGAAAAAGCGCATGCCTCCAACAACTGCCTAATCATCTAAATAGTAAGTCAGTCTTTATATACTGTTTACTCACTACAAATATACCTTTGAAGAGTAAAAGAGGCTAATTTGGGGTAACTCAAGGGCCATAATCCAAAGTGCCTGGACCGATTTGGCTAGTTATCGAACTTGGCCGAGGACTTATGGTCAAACACATATTGTTCAAGTTTGGTTAAGATCGGATGATAAATGTTCTACTTAAGATTCTTAGTGCGGACGAGATTTGTGACAGACAGACAGACACACACAGACAAGGAGTAAATCAATATGTCACCCACACTACTGTATGGTGGGAGACATAATAACTGTAATGACTAGTATCTATGATATTTTTAAAAGAAATATGTTTGTCATGGCCAACCTCCCTGTCGAAAAAAAAACTTTGTGCGAAAGGCGGACTAAAGGAAAGAAAATGAGGTAAGAAAGAGTTCCTACGCAGGACGCTTTCCCTCAATGTGTCCTATCGGCAACATTACAGTTATGATCTGAACAAGCTTATAAAATATACTAAATGGAGATAATGTAAAACTGAAACAAGGTGAAGTATTTTTTAAATCCCTAGAACAGTTCTTGATTAATCTTTGTAAAAAGTATGATAAAGGGGGATCATTGAAAGAAGAGGCAAGGCAGAGCTATGATTTAGACACTCATTTTTTCTCCCTGTAGTTGTATCTCTCTGACATATAATGACTGAAACATAAAGGCCTAGTTGTTGATTTACAAACATGGGTATATATATGTCTTGCTTGGTTCCAAGGAGTCACGAGAAGCTATAGAGACAATATTTACGACAGTTATTACGAGATAGTAAGATAGTAGTATACAAGACAATGTTCTTTTCAAGTTTGGAAATATGAATGCATGATTTGCAATTAATGTTTGTTAACGAAGATGAACTAAATATACATTTGAGCTTAACGAAGATGAATTAAATATACGTCGGATATAAATATTCAGGAAGAAAATAACTGTAATAGAATTGAATATACATATAAATGGAATTCTGATAAAATGCATGATTATACACAGAAATTGACAGGTGACGTTGTTGTAAATGAATTAATTAATTTGACAAATAATTTTAATAATATTTCACACAGCAACGAGGTTGACGAAAATATTTCTGATTTTTTGAAAATCATGGATGAAGAATGTTCACCTCTGTTTAAGCAGGTACCTAGAAGTACTGATAGTTTTAATAAAAGACGGAAAGAGGAATGGTTCGATGATGAATGTTGTTCAAGGCGTGACTTATTTTATAACTGTTTAAATTCATATAGAAACTGTAAAAGTGACTAAATATGTGCAGGGCACGGTCTCAGTATAAGCATGTACTGAGAAATAAGCGTTATAAACATAGACAGAAAGAAACTAATAAGCTGATTAAAGCGAGGACAGATAATGCTAAGCAGTATTGGAAAATGTTGAAGGGATTAACTAGCTGTAGTTATCCTAACTCTCTTACACCGGATAATTTCGCTAGATATTTTAAGGCCGTAAATAACCCTGAGGATATGTTTTATCAGGCAGATGTTTTATTTTTTAACGAAAGGTATTTAAACGAGGAACTTCAAATAATGTTCACCGAATTAGATGAACATATTAGTCACACAGAAATACTGAAAGCAGTTAAGCAGTTGAAAAGTAATACAAGTGGAGGTCTAGATTTATTATTAAATGAATTTTTCAAACACGGAATAAATGTTTTATTACTATACTTGTCTCAGTTATTTAACAAATGTCTAAATATAAGTTATTTTCCAGACTCTTGGAGCGATGGTTTTATTGTTCCCATTTTTAAAAGTGGTGATATTAAAGAGCCAAGCAATTATAGAGGTATAACACTTTTAAGTGTTTTAGGTAAATTGTTCACCAGAATCTTAATCAACCGGTTTACGGAGTGGGCAGAAAACTATCATGTTTATATTGAAGCGCAAGCTGGCTTTCGTAGACATATGAGCACAATAGATAATATTTTCTTGCCTACCTAGCGGGGAAAGTATACATTTATCCGAGCACGCGCCGGGGATAGATATTCCTGTCTTTCCCTAGGGAAAAACCTTGTCTAAAATAGCGTGCACTAAGGTGACGTCACATAGTACTGGGTACCATTGTGACGTCATAAACTTTATAAATAATGTCAGGAAATACCCAAACCTATTTGTCTCCACGATCTATTTTGAACATGATAGGCAAGAAAAATGATCTAACATGTCTGCATGTGTAAGACAGCTGTTTTCCCTACCCCTGGGACAGCATAGATAAAAAACCTCGCTAACGCTCGGTTTTCCATTCCACACTGTCTCTCGGGTAGGGAAAACCCCGTCTTACACAGGCAGGCATGTAAGATCCTTATATTTGTGTTAAACAGCCTTATTTCTCATATGTGTAATAGTAATGAAAACTTTTCTGTACATTTGTTGATTTTCAGAAGGCTTTTGAGAGACATTTTATGTTGTGAGAGACATTTTATGGTACAAACTTATAAGAACAGGAGTAAGAGGGAAAATTTTAAATGTTATTAAGTCTATGTATGATAATGTAAAATCAAAAGTTAAACTCTCTAATAATGTCAGTGATATTTTTGAATGTCATTTAGGGGTCAGACAAGACGAATGCCTTTCTCCTTTCCTTTTTAGCATGTTTCTAAACGACATAAAGACACATTCATAAACAAAGGTATAGAAGGTATTGATATTGGTACTATGAAACTCTGTCTTTTATTATATGCTGATGATATTATATTATTTTCTCAGTCTGCAGACGGTCTTCGGAACTCTTTAAATGTTTTGTATGATTATTGTTCTAAATGGAAGCTCACTGTTAATACGAAGAAAACAAAAAATATTATTTTTAGAAAAGGTGGTCGGTTGCCAGATAATTTAGCATTTACTTATAATAATGAACAAATAGAAATTGTTAGCAAATTTAAATACCGAGGTGTTCTTTTTACGACAGGTGGTGCTTTTAACGAGATGGACAAAATGTTAGCAGGCCAAGTACTGAAAGCCACCTTTCAACTTAATAAATATTTGTATAAGTTCACATATATCTCGCCAAAACATATATTGAATCTTTATGATAAATTAGTTACACCGGTTATGAATTATGCCTCAGAGATATGGGGTTTTAACAAGGGTACACATATTGAAAGAGCCCATCTGTAAAAAGTTGTTAGGAGTTAAAGTTTGTTGTCAAAATGCTTTTGTATATGGTGAAACTGGAAGAGTGACATATATTACGCACAGATATTTACATATTATGAAATACTGGTTAAAATTGTGTCAGTACGAAGAGGTAAAATATACACGACAGATGTATGTTCTATTAAAAAATTATATTGAATTACACCCTAATCATATGAATTGTGTACATAGTGTTAGAAATTTATTGTCAAGGTTAGGTTTTTATGAGGTGTGGAACCAAGGAGTTGGAGACATCAATATATTTTTACAAACCTTGAAGGTTCGTCTTTATGATATATTTAAACAAAATTGGAACGACAACTTTCAGGGATCCTCTCGTGCCTTATTTTACAGAACAATAGCTACAGAAATATTTTAATGATGTCATTGTTGAAAAACATAGAATAAGTATGTCTCGACTAAGAATGTTATCACATAGACTAGAAATAGAAAGTGGCAGATGGAGAAAACCTGTAAGCGTCCCTTTGGATCAAAGAAAATGTTTTGGAGGATGAATACCATTTTATTATTGAGTGCTCTCTATATGCAGATTTAAGGCATCAGTACATTAAAAGATACTATTGGTTTCATCCTAACTATATCAAATTTATGGAACTAATTAAAACTGAAAATGTTAATGATTTAAGAAACCTTTCAGCGTATGTTTACAAGGCGTTTGAAAAACGAAACTTGATTTTTAATTCAATGTAGCAGTCAGTAATTTATGTTAAAAATTCTCTAATTTAATGTAACACTTGATATTTGTCAAAATGTTAAATAATGCTCTCACAGTCTCTCCCTCTCTCAAAGATATAACATGCATCTGGTATGAAGTGTTCATCTATTGATATATCTATTGTCATCTTGCTTACACATCTTGTATAATTGCATTGTTATTTCTTCTGTGATAATGTTAAATTGATGCATGTACATGGGCCAGAATTGGCTTAATACATAATAAAGTTATATATATGTTATTGGATTAAATTACGTTTCTTTGCTTTTAGAGTTATGTCCAAGGACAAGTAACTTGAATAAGGGGAATAATTCAAGAAGTTAGCAATGTAGAGAAATGAGTCCCTTGAATAATTTTGGACTTATGCTCCGAACAAATGTCTTAAGGACACATATTACCTTTTCATATTCATAAGAAAATATACTTAAACAATATTTTGCAGTTGTGCTATATTTGGCCTCGATAAATTGGTTTAGTTTCCTGAAAACCCACTGAAACTGCCAAAACTATAAATGCCAGTTAAACATAATATTATTGTTAGGAAGGCCATTAATTTAACAATCACTCTAAATTCTTCCAAAACTTCAATATTTGTTTTTCATAGACCTAAATTTATATATACTCTTTAATTTGTTTATTCTATATTTCTATAAAAATACCTGCATATATTTCTCTCTTAAAGTTGAACTATTTTCTAAATTTTCTATCTTTCTCGAATTTCTATATATCTCTTTTGATCGAGCTTTTTTCGATAGAAATGCTTCTTATAAGCAAACGGTTTTTAGTTTATATACATGTTTACATTCTATACATGACGTCAAAAATGAAAGTAGGTTTTTCCCGGAATAAATATCCGCCAATCAGATTTAACCAATATGGCGGCCATTACAAGTTGCCAGTACACAGATTTATGCTACTTTCATTTGGACTAAATACAAATAATATTTATAATAATTAATTATAAAAACCTTAACAAAAGATACATTTTATATTTATAACTTAACTGTGACTTATATTTAAAGTGAAACACTAATATGTTTTGTGAATTTTACGACAAGAGTTTGGTTGTCTAGCGTTCAATGATTGGGTGGGGTATTGTAACCAGCATAGCACTATATTACACTTCCAAACCTGCATTTTTGATGATTGATGTAGCTGAAAACAAATCAGATGAAAGGCTGTTTTAACAAAATGATTAAAGCTGCCTTAGGAATGTTTCATTGCTTTGTGTCTTGTTAAGCCCGTTCAAACCCCTCCAAGCACTGGTCACATTGGTACCTTTTCTGGTCCTGATGTGATCCTTTAAATAAACTTTTGACGATGCCTTATATCCACATATGACGAAATTGTCCCTATTTTCATTTCTCTTTATGACATGCAAGATCGGCTTGAACAGCAAATTCTTTGCCACAAATATGTGTTTTCGTTTCACCATGAGCATGACATCTGTGACGTGTGATATTTGCTGTTGAATAGAATGGCTTTTCGCAACAAATATAAGGTGCTTCTATGTCTGTTTTCATGCTGACTTAGTGTTTCCTTACGGATAAATGTTTTACCACATTCACTACAGACGTTTACTGCTTCATCAGTCATATTACTGTTCCATCAGTCATATGACTTCTGAAAAATATTACATGTTCAATATCATTTTCGTGTAAAATTCAAATTTCTTACACACTCAATATATCGATGATATAACCAGACATTTTTTAACAAAGGAAAAGTCCTCTTTTAAAGAAAATTTTTTGTGAACGAAGGGAACTGCTGCTTCGGAAGTATATGATTCAGTTTAAGAAAGAATTTAGTGCCATTATCAAAATACATTAAAATATTGATTTTAATCGCGTCTCTTTGGAAAAGAAGCACGTGTTCCGTATCTTTCATAAAATTCACGTGTTCCGTACCATTTTCGTATAACTTTAAAAATCGAGTCAAATCAGTAAAATACCAGCTTATCGCTTATGCTGCAGTAACAACACAAAAAATATAACCTCCTGATATGGATATAACGAGGAAAACTAGAGAAATACACCAGGAACCGCTGCTGTTAGTCCATGCGTGTGTTCAGTGCCTGTCGTTCTCAATCGTTATCCTGTCGTTCCTGTTCACGAATAATCTCAGGAACGACAGGGACGTTTTTAAAATCTCTATTAACTGTGGATAGCTATTACAATGCAGGGTACTTTGCACCTTATCTCATTAAAATTGGCTACGTATAAGCTGAGAAATCAAGAAAAAACATACCTGAATCGAGGCCGATTTTCGCGTGTTCCATGCCCGTTTGATTACGTGGTATGGCCACATTATGGTACTGAAGCTAGAACATATTGTAACGAAGTTCATTTCGTCCGAATACTATGACACTTTTACTTCCTCTGAAAACCACTTCTATACTAAAACATTTAGAAACTTTTGGTCTCTAACATTAATACCTTTATAGTAATTAATATTTCAATTGTTAAATGTACCTGTCATCCTTTTATTATTCCATATAAGATGACATTTGTAAAAAATGAAATCTGGCCAGATGATGGTGGGAATGGGCTAGTTTGATTAGAATTTGATAGAAAATGACAAATTAATTGCAATTTTGTTGAAAATGAGGATAAAACCCCAAAATATCACATTTTCACTGTTTTGAGTGTATTTTTTTTCAAGAACTGCATATTTAAAGGCTACTGATTGCTATTTTCCGGCCATCAGAGGTAAAAGTGAACATATATAACAGTTTAAATGTGTAATTTGCATGCAGATCAGAGTAGAAAATGTCAAAACAGGGCAAAAATAAGGCTGAATTTAGTGTAACTGCTTCAAAATTATGTCGCGACAGCTATTTTTGACAAAATCTGACGCTGAAAATGCCGTAAAAACTTGGAAAACTTGGAAACTGTTGATATCAAGCTTAAATCTTGTATTTCTTCATGCATTTGGGTTTCTTGTACATTTCAAATGAAACTGGCACACTGTCAGAGAAAAAAGTTTTTCTTATAGGCATACAGACACTAAATAGAAAAATGGCGCGAAAAAAAAATGGTAGTCGCAGGCGGACACAAATAGTCCTCATTTTTTTGCTCTGTAGAGCTATTTTCCTTATTTTCTTTGCATTTTTTTTTGCTAAAATCAAATGACAGATCTATGCTTGACATGTAGGTAGCATTTTCATAATGAAATAACAACATGACAAACTTTTTCATGGAAACTTAGATCTGACATACACCAGCAGTATAATTGGGGTCTCATTTTTTAGCTGATTTTGCAGTTTGTGTGTTTGACTGAAATTATTTTTCTTGCATCAAACATGACCCCCACTTTTCTTTTGATTATTAGTTAGCACTGACAATATTCTACAAGAAAATGTAAGTTACAGAAATTTAAAATGGGTCCTGATGTGTGCTGCAGTCATTGGAAATAGGTCGATTTTATATAGAATAAAGAACAACAACTATTTAGTGTGTTATAACCATAAATCATATGCTACCTACAGCCCAGATTTTCTAAGATCTGTGTCAATTGTGTTGTCCGTTTAGAGACGCAACCTCTATTTACAATGTCTCATAGAAATTCAGATATTTTATATAAATACTAGTTCACTATAAGTAATGCATATTAAGGTCCTTAAGCTCTAAAATAAATATATAAACATATAAAATATGTCAAAGAAGTAGGCAGTCCCCATAACAGGAGTGGTTTCCGGATAATACTATTTTTGTATACATAGACCCTTGTATGTAGGTATGAATGTCTACCATGAATGATGTGTGCTATAAATGATGCTTTTGATGAGAATAAATGTGATGTTTGACTGTACTTACTGCCTTGTCTCCTACTTTGCCCTATCCTGACTACAATACCTCCTACAACTACCAACCTTACATGATAATGAGAAATCATATACAACTAAGAAGAGCTATGCTACTCAACTTAAGTGTACAACTTGTTCCCGGTGTTATTCTGGTGTTGTATATTGTCTAAACCTATTCCAAAAAATACCATCCTAAATCTTTAACACATCCAGAAGTAGCACCCCACAACTGTAACTTATCATGCTAAACTGTGACATTTTATAAAACCACGAAAAATTAGACCCAAAAACATACATCTTCACCATTTCATAAACCATCACCAGCGATTATTATATATGCTGTAATGTTATCCGGGAAAACTGTAGCAGCAGCATCCTAAATCTGTAACATGATATCCTATACAACTGAGTCTCGTGTAACAGTTCCGCCCCCTGTGACAAGGCCATATAGAATTTACTTACAACACGGCTGAGGCCGCGGAGAATTTATCTACAACAAATCTAAGGACAATTGATTAACAACAATACTATTAGTGTATACAGAACGGGAATCCCGTGCGATCGGGAAAAAGATTAATGCCGACATATACCAATCTGTTAGACCATGTCTGAAGGTCACAAAAAGGCATATAGCCAGTCCAAGTTCCTTGACCAGACCGATCTATGACGTCATCAAAATGGCGGCTTAATTTTAGAATATAGCTTTGCTTATCTTAAAATTCACTTACGTTACACAGCAAACTTTCATATCATATTCCTAAATTTTTTATCCAGAAATATATGCTGTCAATATAATGCCAATATTGAAGTATATAAACAATTACATGATGTGATATAATCAAAATATATCTTACCCCACCCACTTTATTTCAACAGATTTATTTCTTGTTGAATGTATTTCTTTCGCGTAGTCTTTACCATTAAAATATACAAGTATTATCTTATTCAAGTATTATCATATTCCAACAGTGGAATAGTTTTTATATGTGCTAATTACCTAAAAGTGATGTATGCCTGCCAATTTCGATATTTATCAGCCTATAACAAAGCTCATTCCCTGCTACACATAAATATTATTCTATAACAATTTGCCGGCTCAGCATTCGTATCGCGTTGAAATGCACAAGATTTTAAACATCCGCACTTAATTAAATGTAATGATTGCATTCATGCAAATTAGACCTCTACCTTTCTTGCCATTTCGTTCCCGGTAGATATGTTTTAAATATAGAAGCCTTTGAAATTTTAGATTGGTAGTTTTCCATAGGATCTCAAAACTTTATTGAACAATAATGAAGTCTTTGCACAATACACTTTCTTTAGTCCACAGTTTCCATTGTTACTGTCATTTTAGAATATTTCGGCCATTTTAGGGCAGTCCCTTGAAAGTTCTAAGATAACTTTATCAATGGTCAAGGGCTTGCAAACAATATCTTATAACATTATTGGAGAATTTTCATAGTAGTTCTATGACAGCACTCTTGCTATCACAAGTGTCTGTCTTCCTTTAAATCACAAGAACGTATGCGACCATTTACAAGGTGTTTTTTTTTTAATATATTCACCAGAATATTCAGTACAGAACAATTGCTTTATTGTGATTTTGATGGGTTTAAAGTAGTCTTTTAATTCAGTGCTTCTTAATTCTGAAAACATAATACACCGACTGCAAGTTGTAAATGCTATTAGCTATGATCACGAACAGCTGCACAAGGTTTATGGATGTAAGTGATCGAACACGTAAAATTCTGTGACGAGTTGAGAACGCGACTGTCTACGACATGTTCAAATTCACTTTTGCATTCCGCGGAAGGACCCAGAAGCACCCAACGTGGAAAACGTGCCATAAAATAGGTATCGACTTACAAATAAGATCTTGACATTTAACTTTTCAATTTGCCGTTTCTGCTCTTTCAAAGTACTTAGCCCTAGTACTGCCGGTCACTTTGGCTCGTAATTTAAACCACGCTTCTACTCTATGTTTAAAGAGAGCTTGATCAATATCGTGAACATCATTTTGTGCAACCTCATTTAGACATACATAATTCTTCTTTAAGAAAACAGTGCCATAAGAAAATAATTTGTTTGAACTAATTTTACTATAATTTGCATGCAAGAAAAAGATTCAATCACTAGTGGTAAATGTTACATAAAGCAATGCTTACTATGACTGGTTTTTAACGTTCAAAATGTTAAAAAAGTAAAAGATATATGCGAAAGTAAAAACTATATAATCAATAACTAGAAAAGAGAACAACCTTTTTATTTGACGTATATCTGCAGACGCGCTGGTTTATGGGACGTACAACACTAATTTTGGCACCGTGATATATATATATTTGTGTATATTTTCTCTCGTTTAACAGATGAAAAGTCAATTGAAAGGTTTTGAGAGACAGAAAGTGAAATTGAAAGTGAATGTCCGGGTTGGAAACCGACACCACACGTCAGTTAACTCGAATGTTTGAAGAAACTTCTTAAAACAAAATCAACAGGAAATGCCGGTAATGGAACGTACAATAAACCGTGTATTTAGCGTACCCGCCGTAAATGCGACTTATACGTTGGACAAGGTGAATAAGGAACAGTCAGGTGCAATGTGACATCAAAGTAGAAAGATGAACCCGAGAAAGAGTCATATAATAGTTTAATTTCTGATTTACTGGAATGCAAGTTATATCTGTATTTATCTGTATTTTGAAATATTGGAAGTGGGAGAGGGGGTAGGGGTGGGGCGTGGTGGGGGGGTGCAATTTCTATATTTCGCCCATCCCGGCTCAACAATAAACTAAATTTTCTTCTCTTTAGCTTCGATTTCAATCAGTCTGTGTGTAAAGTTACCATGTCATTAGACTGTGTTTACAATAATGTGCATTCATATCACATGTACCGCATAATAGAGATTATGCCACAAGTAAACTGCTTTCTGGAGTAACACTGTGTAAAATTTTGGCTGTGATATTTCCGCGTACAATTTCGAGCTTAATGTTTATTACGAAAATGTAATTTGTTTAATTGTCAAAAACAAACAAAAACAGAAGAATGATGAGATATTATCAAAAATTGACAAAAATATTCTTCCCCTGCCGGACTGTGCAGAAGAGCAAAATAGACGGCAAAATCTCAGCTAAATGGACACACATGCTAAGAAACGGAGACTTTTCACTCCAGGGGAACGTTTCATATTCTATCGTTTTCATACAATTCGTGACGGTTAGAAATTTCTTTAAATCACATTGGTAAATGGTCATTAGATATTTGGAAAATTAACAGAAGATGCTTCAAACTCAATTTAGGTTATGAAATTTTATTTACTAACAATTTTTCAGGGTTTTTTTTCAACAGTGCTTCTGAAACATCCATAATTATCGGACCACGGTTTTTCCTTTCTTAATGAGTAAACTTTACTTTCTTCGCTACACATAATTAATTTCTTTGATTATTGATACTAAAACTAATTTCTTCACAAAAAATTAATTTGCCTTAGTTAAATTAAATTAGATACACAAATTAGAGAAAACGGTGCAAAGAAATTTTTTCTTGAAACTGTTCCAACATCAAAGTTTATAGAACCTTATCTACCGTTTACTGGACTGAGAAAAAAGTTAAGCAGCTCTAAACCAAAATTATTACAGTTTATGTCAATTAAGGCACAATGAAGAAACATGCGTGTCTAATGTGATCCAAACACATGCTTTCTATGACTGAAATGCCGCCAGAAAAATTACCTTTATGATATAAAAGTAGCAACTTCACTTCTACTTCGGAACTTTTTGAATTTTCTATAAAAATGTGTGCTTTATAACCATGATAGTCAATATTACTCTCACTACCTTGTTTCATACACCATTTCATTTCTTCCAAGTATGTGACAATTTTAAGTTAATCTCCTTATTTATTTAATGGCTGAATGTGATATCATCAGTATAACATTGATTTTTTAAGAATGCTTCAATCAAAATATTTCTTTGAAGTAAATTGTCACGCTGTCGGCAAAAAAGGTTTGATCTGTTGCAGTAATACAAATGGCGCAGTTGATCTGTAATTAACAAATCTATATTTTCTGTGTTCTGTTGCTATGGAAAATAGAAAGATGAAAGGTATGACTCTATATATATCCTTTTACAACATTTCATTATCCACCTTCAAATATTCTACGCCATTATCGACATATTTTTCTAAATCTAAAATTATCTAAAACAGTAGATAAAATATAGTAGCGCTCTTTCTTGGTCGCAACAAAATATTGACGTCACCGCACGTTTTAACAGAGAAAAACATATTAGAATATTATTTTCTAAACAAGCTTGCATCAGTAATTCATCTTTTTTATGTTGCTTATATCAAAACCATTTTTCACCGGAGTGATAGCTGCTATAGGAGAGATCGCCGTGACGTTACGCATTTTAACATCTGTTTTTCTGGTGGTAGGCAAAACGAATGTTTTTACATCGTTTGTGTATAGGATTAGAATTTTTAATAACTTTTTCGCGCATTTATGGAAATTTTCAATATTAAAAAAGTTTTCATATTTTTGTATTCAAATATCTTTTTAAAATTAATAACCATATTACATATATTTTAATAGCGGCGTAGTGATGTTCTGAACTTTTAGAAAAGCACTGTAAGTTAAAGCGTAATCCATTTTATTTCGAAGTAATTAATAAATTTTCCATTGATCAAAAAATTATTGATATAACTTGTGTTTTAAGAAAAAACATCACTGTTTACAAAAAAAAACAAAACATGGACGTACGGTATCTGCCCACCCGATCACTGTCTTATCAGTTCTAAAAATAGAAAATACGATAGATTTGTATACAGATACGCTCTCTCCTCAATTTAGGTCTTTAAGTTCTTAAATATTATGTCAGTCGTGTTAACATATCTTGTTACATTCGGTCAATAAATACTTTTCATTCATAAAGTGAAACTCATGACCAAAATGATATTTATACACATTTAGAAATTTTATTGCATTTTGCAACTATTAAAAATCGGGTTTTAAGTCCGTTTCACATTGTAGTAAACTCTCTTTAACCATTTTGTAATGATTATAAAACAAATCCTTGATGATATGAAAGCTCACGTTGATATGCCTTTTTAGTTACAGATAATGAGTAATGAGCCACCTGACATCTTCACCTCATTCATTTTTTTACGTTCTTTCTGAAAAACTATATTAGCCGTTAAATATATAGGCATGGTCGAGAAAAAATGACTGTCGAAAACGGCCTCTGTATTTGCATTAGGCAGTCGTTGAAGTCACTGTCGGCTATCTAGAATACAGCTGTATGAAAGTAAAACAAACTGTCT
Source organism: Mercenaria mercenaria (assembly GCF_021730395.1). Lineage (NCBI taxonomy): Eukaryota > Metazoa > Mollusca > Bivalvia > Venerida > Veneridae > Mercenaria > Mercenaria mercenaria. The sequence continues at coordinate 54,958,207 of NC_069371.1, forward strand.
TGTAGACATGCCCCCGTAAGTGTCTCTTCGTCATGTATATTTTGTATCTGTTTGATCTATCTGTGTTTTTGCGATTCCTTTCGTCTTTCATTTGTGTAAAATGTGTATACATGCAGTCAGTAAACAGTTTATATATACTTATGTATGTCCTTATTGCCATGTCGAGTAATTCTGGTTGATTTCATTAATCATTGTCCTTTTGGTTTAGGGTCTAAAAGTTGCTTTATTCCTTTCGTCCGACAGCCCGCAGTGTCATGTCCGGGATTCTACATGCATGGACTGATTTTCAAGTATTGATTTTTAAACTTCAAACATGTGTTACCAATGATACAAGTATGTGTGAGGCCCAATCACGAATGACCACCTCCAATGTCAGTTTAACACAGCAATTTTACATGCATAGACCAAATTTCAAATAATATCCATGTTATTCCATAGGTTTTATAAAGCAATATTTCTTGTCCGGCGTATGACTTTATTATACCTTGAGAGATTTTGAAATATGTTACACAAATGTTTACTACAGCCAAATGATCTTGGATATGCAAGAGTCATCACCCTTGCTTGAACATTAAAGTCGCACTTTCGGGTCCGGTCTCTTAGCAACAATTCGTGTCCGGAGCATAACTTTGTTACCCAATGTGGTATTTTGAAATAGTTGTATATTATTAATTACACAGTAAAACTCAGGAAGGTCAAGGTTGCATTTTTGATTAATTTTTGATTAATAGAACTTTTATTTTCATGCGGTTTCTTGGATCTAAGATATTCCAGTGACCTCTACCAAGTTTTGAACTACGGACCTTCGGATTAACAGTAAAATCGGTATCACTTTAACTCTGAGCCACATTAATACACGAATCTTAGTATCCCTGAATACGCAAAAAGTCTGTGTTTTATGGCAGCATACCATAATACTGTGTACGCGTGAAGAATATATTTTTCAGAAAGACATTATGTATGTAAGACTATGTGCAATACCTAGCGTTGAACAAAATAACAGTATAAGATATTGTTGACAAAAAGAGCAAATGCGTACACTGCACAAATGGGAGTAACTCTTGTGACATAAATCCTGGATCGTATGATCGTATAAGACCTTTTCGGCGTAAATGTATATGTATGTGACTACGTACATGTATTATGTACTTCAGACAAAAGTAGGGGGTTGTCTCAAGACATCAACGAATAACGTATCACCGGTTAATATTGATACCAAGGTCTCATAAGCATGGCACAGCTGACTTTTACCACTCTAAGAAATGTTCTTGCATATCGCAATTTTGAACAATTAGAAAATTAGGGGCGGGGCTGTCAGTAAATAAATACTCCCCACCATTAAATTTAATATATATTAGTAGTCTTGTCTCAGTCTGGAAATATATTCTAAAATCTCATAGGACATTTTGCTCGTTTTATTCTCAATAAATATTTCAGTTTAACAGCTAGCAGTCATGTTTAATTTGCCGACCCTACTGTGTCGTTCATTTCGCATAAACTCCGAAAAAAAAATCATATCTCATATTTAAACTATACATTATATTTCTTTTCCATTTGTAAGCAAGGTTATATTAAAAATTGCACACTTTTTGTTGCATTAAACATTAAAGTATAGGTTATAGATCATTTATTGAACTTCTAATGCAATTAAGTTTGCCGAAACGGAGCGTAGCGTAGTGAAGGCAAACTTAATGCATTTTGAAGTTCAATAAGTGTTTCTTGCATACCAGACGGGGATTTCCGGTGCTGGAAAAATCCAGCCTTTAAATGACGTATTACGAACTATATATATGT